>NC_080188.1:178156935-179406935 GCF_030028045.1 Hippopotamus amphibius kiboko | reverse complement strand
ATGCAGCACTATTTCACACCCCAGTAGCTTTGCTAATACTGTGTCCTCTGCCAGAAATACTCTTAGCAATTCTATTGCTTCACCAGCTTCTGCAAATGTCTTTCAAAATTCAGTTCAGTCATTCTCAGCTCTATCCCCTCTTGACGTAAACCTCAAGCTGAGTTAAGTTCTTCTTTTTTGTGTGTCCCGGTGACATCCAGGATCTCTTCTTCTTTCTACATAGCATCAAAATTAACCGTGTGAACTTTCCGTGAACTAGATTCTCAGCCTCTAGAGGGCAAGAGTGTTATTGCTCATTTTATCTGTCTTAAGTACTTAGGATAGTGCCTTTTACACAGGAGAAGCTGAAAGTCAGTGGATCTGCCCAAGGAAACTGGAACCTGCTCTTGAAAGTCCTTGAATTCCTCTGCTCCGTTTCCCCCTCTGGGCAGCCCTATTCTGTAGAGGCTGCTGTCCCTGCTGACGTAGATAATGACAGATCATGGCAATTCCAGCTACAGGTGATGCTGTAGGGGGTGCTTCTGCTCAGGTAGATGAAGTCTCCATTCCTCCATGGTATTGCATCTCGTCCAAGGCTCCCACCCACAAAGGCTCTACATTCCTGTTTCTCTTAGTCCCTACTCATCATGTAATTGAATTAATTGTGTTATACTCATTATCCCTGCAGTACAAACTTGGGAGTGCTCCCTGAGGAGTAACTTGAAGAACCATGTATATGGCATCCTCCTGTGCCTACTGAGAGATCTGCTCACCACTGATCAACCTTGTCCTTTGTGGATTCCAGGAGTCACTCCCTCCCTTTCCAGGTGGGTTCCCGTCCTGCCCATTGGAAACAGTATTAAGATGCTAGAGTTCAGTTTTGTCATCTTAACTTCTGGCAACCCTTATACATCATGTATAAAGTTTAAACCTCACTGTTCTGGGTCCCTCGATACCAGGACCCTGAAAATGCCAACTCTGGTTTTTCTCTCGGAGCTCCACTAATTTTCATGCAAATAAGATTCCTCTAGACTTCTCTCTTGGGCATCCCATTCTCCTTTCCAGGGGATTTGCTGCATTTCCTAACCTCTCACACATTTTCTTGGAAATGACCTCTTCTACTTGAATAAAGCAGCTGCCCCTCCCAGAAAGGATCAGAACCTCTTCTGAACTATGAGGCTCCTGAAGTATTATTCCTATCTCTGCTGACAGAAGGCATCAATATTCTTGATCGATAACAGCTGGGTTATAGAATGACTTTAGACCTATTGAACAAAATCCGGATTTTCCTCACTCACTGACCATGCATGTGTCTGAATACCTTATATTTCATGGCAAAATGTAGCTGTTCAAACAAGCTCCCTGATTACTCTAGAAAGCAGAGCCTTAAAATTCACTAAATAACCCACAAACCATTAAATATATTCTTCATGGTTAAAAGATTAGTACAGCAATCCTACATAAGGTTTGGGCTCTGATTTCCCAACCCAGTCTCAAAGATATTATTCTTTGGTGACTGCTCCCTTCTTACACATTTGTCCAAGCCTCTTTTCCCTGGAGATAATACATATGATATTTATAAGAAATCTTCTAACCAACAAGGACCTGCTGTATAGCACAGGGAACTCTACTCAATATTCAGTGATAACCTATATGAGAAAAGAATCTGAAAATGAATGAATATATGTGTAGCTGAATCACTGCTGTATACCTGAAACTAACACAATTGTAAATCAACTATAATCCAATAAAAGAAAAGAAAAGAAATCTTCTGTCCCCTTCAAAGCAAACCACAATGAAGTTCACAGCAGGTAAAGATTTATGGTTGGGTTAATTATAAACTAAATTGAGAAGTTTAGAGTTTTTAGTTGTTTATTAATGCATAACATACTACCTCAACACTTAGTGGCTTAATACAACAATCGTTTTATTATTTGGGGCTCAGGGATTCACACAGGGCTTAGTTGCGTAATCCGTGTGTGGCATGAAGTAAGTACACTTGGGGGTCCTCCTTTGGCAGAGGGGCTGGTCTGGAGAGTCGAAGGCAGCTTCATTCACATGGCTGGCACCATGGCAAGGATGTCTGCTAAGCTCAGCCGGGATGGCCAGTTAGAGAATCTATACATGGTCTCTCCAGGATGGCCATCTCAGGGAAGTCAGGTGTCTTCTATGGCTGGCTTCCCTCAGAACAAGTGCTCCAAAAGACAGGAAGTGGAAGTTTACTGCCACTAAAGGCAGCACAGGGTCTCTTCTACCATTGTCAATTGGTCCAGCAGCCCCAGAGCTCCCCTAATATAAGGAGAGGATGTAGACCTGACCTCTCAATGGAAAGAGCAGAAAAGAGTGCAACCATTTCTTAATGTCCCTCCCAGAGTGTCTCCTTGGATACTGGCAGAGAAAACAAGACATCACATCATTCTTCACCTGAGCAGATTCTTATTGGGTGTCTACTGCTGAGGGCAGGATGCCATGCTGGCTTCTGGGGTGAGACTACAAACTAGTGGGTCACACACTAGGGCAGCTCCCAGACATGGTTGATGGGTCTGCAAGGTTTATTCTTAAATATTTGAATTAATTGTTAAGATTTAAACATTGGAGGGTTTCACATAAAATCTGAGTTTTCAACTTTGCTGGAAAAACGAACCTTGTCAGCGGGTGGCTGAAATTGCCCAAGGACCACACCCAGCTTGAGGTGCCCGCGCCCCCTCAGGCAGAGAGCGGAGCTGCTATTCAGATCTCCCTGTTCATGACCCTCCGTTTCTCTCAGTAATGTTCTTTGTCTGCCCTCTCAGGGATTTCAGACTGCCATTCACACTCACAGAAACATGGATAAAACCTTAAAACCTTGTCCACGTCTTTCATTGTCACCAAAGCCACAGCTTTTGGAAGGAAGGCTGAACTGGCTAAAGTGGTCACATAAGTTTCTAGGGTCATTTATAAATTCCTTACACCATCCTCTAGGGCAGAGATTTCATAAGTGAGGCACGCATATCACAAGTAGTATGAGAGTTTTAGAGATATAAAAATGAATTTTTATTTTAATAGACTTGTTTTTATATTCATGTACATTAGGAAAAAAATACTACCAGCATATCAAACCGCTGATTTACAATAACAATATAAATTTCCTATTTTAAAATCTTACAAAATATTTTTGCCTATTAAAATATCTACTATATGTAAAGAATAACATAATAAAGCAGGCACACAACCCACTACACAGCACAGAAAGAGAACATTGTGAACAACCAGTTTTTCCCCTGTCTGTCTCTCCCTGAACACTTCAGAAGTAATAAAGTCTGAGATTTTGTAATTGTCCTTCCATTATTTTTTCCACTCCTCATCTACGTGCATCTTGAAACATAATTTAGCTTTGCAAATTTCAGAATCTACATAAATGGAAACATTCCATATGTATCTGTGACTCGCTTTCTTTGTTTAGGGTTATAGTTGTATAATCAACCCACTTCTGAAGCCTCTAGACACCATTCATCCATTTTTTTACTGTCTTGAGCAGTCTGTGATATGATATAGTACAACTCATATTGTCAGCTCCTATATAGAAGGACACTGAGATTTTTTCTGTATTTTGGGGCTATAATGAACAATATTAGTATGCAGATTCTCCTACATGTGTATAGCACAATGGTTTCTTTAGAACATATGCCTAAAAAGGAAACATTTGGATCTTTAGAGTATGTTCATCTTTAAATATTTCAACTATTGCTAAATTGCTTGGCAGAGAAGTTTACATCCCAGCAGCAGTTATCTGTAAGCTCCTACTTTTGTAGTGCTGGTCAACCCTTAATATTATTAAGCATTTTAGTGTGTACCTCTCTGGGGGTATAAAGCAATACTACATTGAAGTTTTAATTTGTATTACTTTGAGTGCAAATAAGGTTCAGCAATTTTTTCCCTATGTTAATTCTAAATTCTGCTTCTCTGTGAAATTCCTATTCACATATTTTCTATTGAGATGTTTTTCTTCTTTTTATTGACTTGCAGAAATTCTTTATAAAATACACTATGCATTTGCAGGGCTTTTTTTTTTTTTTTGTACTTTATGAATAGCATGTTTTACTGGAAATTTTTCATTTTAGTATAGCTAGATTTATCACATTCTTAATTTATGTTTTGTAACTTTTGTTTAGTTTGTCTCCTTACCGTGAATCTATAAATATATAGGACAAAATTTCCCTCCAAATATTTAAGACTTAGCTTCTCACACTTAAATCCTTAGTCCTCCTTGAAGTTATTTTTATGTATGGTATAATGTAGGTATGCAATTTTATGTTTTTAATATGCATAGTAAATTTTCTCAGCTGCATATTCCATTTCTTCCCCAATATGCAAGCTTGATTTGACACCAACTTTTCATATGTGCAAAGATAGGTTTCCCAGCTCTTGAAACTATTCTAGTGGTCTATTTTTCTATTGCTGTGCTGCTGGTACACTGTCTTTATTAATATAGCTTCAAAAACATCACGTAAGGCATGTTTCCCAACCCTGTTCCTCTTCAAGAATGTTTTGGTTATTCTTAGTCATTTACTCTTGATTGTGAATGGTACCTTTTTTTTAATTGCATTATCTAAATGCGTGTTGCTGGCATATAGAATTCAATTTTTAAAATAGTGAGGTTAAATCCAGCAACCCTGCTAAACTGTTTTATCAATTCTAATAGTTTGTCTTTAGATCATCTGAAGTTTTTTTCTTAATACAGGACAAAGTTGTCTTCAACTAGTGATGATTATGTTCCCTAAGTACCCTTATCTTGTTTCTGATTTTAAGGGGAATGCTTTTAATCTTTAACCATTAAATACTATGCTTGCTAAAGTTTTCCAGACTGCCTCTTATGAGGTTAAGGAGTTTTCTTTGTCTTCTTAGTTTGCTAAGAGTTTCTTTCTATGAATGTTGATGAAGTTTATTGCATGCCTTTTCTTCATCTAATAAGATCATCATATGGTTTTAACTTTAGAGCAAATTTGCATTCCTTGGATAATTCAATATGACTATGACATTATGATATTTGTAGAATTATAGTTTTCACACATTGTTTGCTGACATAATTTGCCAAGGATCTCTGTATCTATATTTATGATTTAGATTGAACAGTAATTTTTCCTTTTTGTACAGTCATTGGCTTGGGAATTATAAAATGAGTTAGGGAGTTTCCTGTCTTGCTATTATCTGGAAGATAATTTGAATAATTGAATAACCTGAATTTGAATAATATTGTAATTTGAATAATATTGCCATTACTTTGAGTGTTACTAAAATTACCCTGGAAAATCATTAAGGCCTTGTATTTTATTGGGGGGAAGATTTTTAATAGTAATATATTCAATAATTTTAAAGGGTATAGGACTACTCAGGATTTCTGTGTCTTCCTGTGGTAATTTTGGTAATTTATATTTTACAGGAATTTGTCTATTGGGGAGAGATCTGGGCTGAAGATACATCTATCTTTGTATTTCCTGCATCAAGAGCCAACACCAATTGAATAAACACATCAAAATAAAATGGGATGAATCAGAGACATAAAACGATCCGTCTGTCACCTGATGTCATTTTCCCTGACATGCTAACTCAGGGGCTCCTCAATGGCCATACCAAAGAATCCTGAAGAGGGCATGCTGAGGTCTAAGGCCTGCCTTGATCAGTGCCTCCTTAAATGTCTTCAACTCAGCACTCAAACTTTTTAATTGGAAATTGAAGCTAATAATCCTGATAACCTGTCTACTTCAGGGTGTCAGGGTGAAGATGTAACGTGAAAATATGCACACTGCATTATGGAATAAAATTATGGAAAATCACTAAATGCACATGAGTGAATGTGTGAACCAAGTCTCCTTTCATTCCGTCTTAGGATTTATGGTTCACATTCAGAAAGGGTCACACACGCTATCAACGTTTCACAAAACGTAACCACCGGCATTGTGCACACCTTAGCTTTTCTTTACTGATTGTTGCTTCCAGTATATAGTGTACTTCAAACAGCCAGACAGATGATGCAAGTCCAGACAGCATACTGGTGACTCACATTGCTGAGGGCATATTGCTTGTGGTCTTGTGTTTACTGGACAGCCGTGCTGGAAGAGGAGGAGTTTGGAATTTCTAGTTAGGAGACCTACCAGATGTAACTCCAGCTCTGCTACTTTCCAGTCATGAGACTGTGACTAGACTCACACAGCTGCTATGAGCCTCCTCCCCTCTAAAATGGGGATGAAATCACCACCCTCACAGTGTAATAAGATTAAAGATTCTCACCTCCTTTGCAGTGTAATATAAAGACTAAGGGAGATAATGTCTGTACACATGTGTTTAAAACTGTGATGCACAGTTTTATAAATATAAATATAAAATAAATGTTTTTCCTAAGATAATCCAATAACGTGGATGAAAAGCAGTATGGTGTAGTGGGAAAATACTGAAACTTATAAAGAGAAATGGGGGTTCAAGTACTTAGTGTTGCCTCTTTTTAGATGTATGGTCCTGATCAATGTACCCTTTCTGATCCTCAGTTTTCCTACGTAAAAATGGAGGGGTTTTTCCCTTGTCCTTTTCCTTTTTTTAATGAGAAATACATGCTTTGAAAAGTAAATGTAATATAAATAAGTGTTATTTTGTCCCCCCTCTCCCACCACTACCACCACTATGAATGTAGTTAAAGAAAAATAACCATATTTATTTTTTAACTTGTTCTATATCATTGGTTTCAAACTGATCCACTTTTGAAAAATCTCAGCCTGATGGGAGGAAAAAACACATATGTCTATAGAGTTCTAAGAATGTATGGGTGAGAAAAGTTGACCTCTTTGGATTAATACTTGAACCCTACGTGTTAGGTCTTTGCTCTATCTCTGAGCCAGATCTCAGCAACTTACATAAGTTTATCTCATCCAAGATTAGACACACCTGGGGGTCAGAACCCTTGAGTGGAGATAGCCTGTCACTTCGGCCATGCCCCAGAAGTGGTGTTCAGGCAGCCATTATGGAAATTGTGTCCAAAACTAAAACCAAAATACCTCCCACTGTCAACTTTCAAGTTCACTTAATAGGGCTATTATATACAGATTAACTCTTGTAGCCTCTCTCTTGCTATTAGCCATCCACATCAAAGAAGGTAAAAACCACAACCACATGGAGGGACGTTGAGAGCATTATGCTAAGTGCAATAAATCAGACAGAGAAAGACAAATAAGTATGATCTTATCTGTATGTGGAATCTAGAAGGAATGAAAAAAAAAAAAAACCAAACTCATAGAAAAAGAGATCAGATTCCTGCCTACCAGAGAAAGAAGGTAGAGGGATAAGAAATTGGAGGTAGATGGTCAAAAGGTACAAACTTCTATTTATAAGATAAATAAGTACTAGTGATGTAATATACAACATGATGACTATAGCTAACACTGCTATATGATATACAGGAGAGTTATTAAAAGAGTAAATCCTAAGAGTTCTCATCATAAGGAGAAAATTTTCCTTTCTTTTCTTTTTATTATATCTATATGAGAAGATGGATGTTAGCTGAACCTGGTACTCATTTCACGATATATGTAAATCAAATCATTATGTCATATACCTTAAACTTCTACACTGATATATGTCAATTATCTCTTAATAAAACTAGAAAAAAATTATGATAGTAAATATTGCTATTGAGTAGGGAAAGTTCCCTCCAACATCTTTCCTTCTTTATTAATACTTTGTTTACTATTTGTCCTTACTCTTCCATACACATTTTAGGATCAGTTTGTCAGGTGGCATTCTTTAAGTGTTTTTTTTATCCTTTTATAAAAAATTACATCAAATCAATGAATGTGTTTTTGGAAAATGACATATATACAGTATTAAGATATCTTGCCTATCAATATAGCGTAGTTCTCCATCTATACAAGTATACTTTAAGGCCTTTAAATAAATTTTATTCCATTTTGCATACAAACTGTGCACAAATTTTAATTGACTTATTCCTAGATGTCTCACAGTTTTGTATTGTAAAGCATGTTTTTAAAAAAATTCATTTTGGACTACTTACTGCTAGTGTGTTTAAATTTCTTCATTTTTAATTATTTTCCTTAAGGCATTTGTAACAACTTTTCAGTTAGCAGCTCAGCAATATCACCTGATCCCTTTTATGATTACATCTGTTTAAAATGTGCTGGAAACTTTACCAATGAGATGCACTGAGGTTTGTTTGGAAGCAGGAAGACAAACAGGAGTCTTATTATAGCTCTCTGTTAGCAGTGACCTGGTGTGGACTTCTCTAGATGTTAGATTTTATCCAATAGCATTTTTCACAAAAATAGAAAAACAATACTAAAATTGTATGGAACCACAAAAGACCCCATATAGTAAAAGCACCTTGAGAAAGAAGAACCTAGCTAGAGGTATCACGTGTCCTGATTTTGATGCTGAAATCTCAGCCTCTGTATACCAGTGCTAAATCAAATCTCAGAGACAGAGTTTCAGGTGAAGTAGAAAAAAATAGCTTTATTGCTTTGCCAGACAAAGGAGGACACAGTAGGCTCCTTCACTCGAAAACTATGTGTCCCAGCCTGGGAGGATCTGATGAAGAGTTTTATAGCAATAGTTCAAGGGTGGGGTTTCTGCTAAGATTAGGGTATGTTCAGGGCCTGCACTCCTTTACTATCTCTCAGGTAATCTTCTTGGTGACCTTCTCTGGTTCCTTTAGTCTGTCCTCAGGTGGTCTTCTCTGGTATGGAGAATGCTGGCATCTTCCATTTGTTTGGTTTTAATTCTATAAAAGTGCTTAAAGATATGTCCTTTGAGGTGGAATCAGGACCCTGCCCCAAGGCTGCATAATTGTTTCTTGGTTGTTCCTCCTTTGACTCTGCATCCCTTCCCTTCCCAGATTAACAACTGTTCAAATCTGTCCTTTGGAACTCAGGAGAGGTCATGGAGGCTGAGCAGAAAGTCTCCCCATGCCCAGGAGCCCCTACAGGGTCCTGCTTAGTTTCAATTTTAAACTATATTACCAAGTGATAGTGATCAAAACAGTACAGTATTGGCATAAAAACAGACATATAGATCAATGGAACATAATAGAGAGAACCCAGGAATAAACTCACACATATATGGTCAATTAATTTATAACAAAGGAACCAAGAACATATAATGAGGAAAGGATAGTATCTTCAACAAATGGTGCTGGGAAAACAGGATATCCACATGCAGAAGAATAAAACTGGACACCCATCTTACAGCAAAACCAAAAATCAACCCAAAATGCATTAAAGACTTAAACATAAAACCATAAAACTTTTAGAAGAAAACATAGTGGGTAAATTTAGCATCAACCTTGGCAATGATTTTGGGGGGTTTGATACCAAAAACAAAGGCAACAAAATCAGTAATACACAAGAGGAACTACATCACACTGAAAAGCTTCTACACAGCAAAAAAAAACATTAACAAAGTGAAAAGACAAGCTATGAAATGAGAGAAACTATTTTCAAACTGCATATCTGATAAGGTGTTTGATGGGGTTCAGGAAAGGCCACCCCAAAATATGCTGCTTTAGCATATTGATTATTTTGAATTAAAGTGACTTAAGAAATAGCCAGTGGAAGAAGGACACTCTGACCCTCCTTTGTCCCCTGAAAGCAGGATACAAATCACCCATATGAAAGGCACTCTCTCTGTACCAGAAGATAGAGAGATATTCTCATTATCAGAGATAGGGAATTCAAGGTTAAGAAGGCTATACGAATAAAACTTGTTACTTCTTTACTAATTCACCTCCCCAAGCCCAAACTTCTTTGTTTTGTCAATTCTTCACTAATGTATTTTTTCTTTGCCTAAAATGTATAAAAACTGCCTGCTTTGGTCACTTCTTTGAGTCTCATATTTCTATGAGCTTCTGTGACTACAAATTAAATTTGTTTTTCTCTTATAATCCATCATATCAATTTAATTATTAGACTAGCCAAAGAACCTACAAGAAATGAAATATTTCCCTCCCCTCCAGGTTAATATCCAATACATGCAAGGAACTCATACAACTCAGTTGCAAAAAAACCAAATAACCCAATTTAAAAGTGAACAAAATTGAGTGGACATTTTTCAAAAAAAGACATACAAATGGCCAACAGCTACATGAAATAGTGCTTAATATCATTAATCATCAGGAAAATGCAAATCATCTCAAACATGTTGGGATGTCTATTATGAAAAAGACAAAAGGTAAAAGATATTGGTAAGGATGTGAAGAAAAGGGAAATTGTGTGCACTGTTGGTGGGAATGTAAACTTTTATAGTCCCTTTGGAAAACAGTATGGAGGTTCCTCAAAAAATTAAAAATAGAACTACCATATTATTCAGCAGCTCCACATCTGAGTGTATACAGTATTTAAATGAAAAAAAATCACTATCTTGAAGAATTATCTGTACTCCCTTGTTCACTGCAGTAGTATTCACAATAGTAAAGGTATGAAGACAACCTAAGTGTCCATTAATGGATGAATGGATAAAGAAAATGTGATATATACATACAATGGAATACCATTCAGCCTCTTAAAAAAAAAAAAAAAAAAAGGAAGCCCTGGCATTTGCAACAACATGGATGAAAATAGAGGGTACTATGCTACGTAAAAATAAGCCAGAGAAAGACAGGGCATGGAATCATTTATTTCTGAAATATTAAAATAAACACCCCCCCCCCCCCAGAAAAAAGGCCAACACTCATAGAAGCAGAATAGAATAGTGGTTGCCAGGGGCCGGGGTGTGGGGAAAATTAAGAGAGCTTGGTAAAGTTATAAGATGAATACGGTCCGAGGATCTGCTGCATAACATAGTAACTATAATTGATTATACCGTTTTGTATAATTAAAATTTGGTAAGAGAGTAGAAAAGCGTTCTCACCAATAAATAAATATATAGGGTGATGGATGAGTTTTTTAGAAGATGGTAAAAAAACTGCATCAAGAGCTTGGTGCTGAGGTGTCAAATCAGAAACTGGTCTTTAAGGAACTCAAGTGAGTAATTTGGAGATGATGGTTGACTGCAGAAATTTTATCAGTTTCTGACATTTTAGTTAAATCTCCTGTAAACAAAATGTTGAGCTTCAAATTTCTTCGCCATAGTCTGCTAATTCTCTGCATCATATTATCAGCAATTCAAGGACAGGGCCAAGTCTCCTCATTTACTTATAATCCCTGTGGTGGTGCTGGCATACGAGTTGCTGCTCGATAAACATTTCTTGAATGTTATTCTTCTCTCTGAATTCAACTTGCTTTGTGTGTCCTTTGGCATCTGCCTCCCACCTAACCTCCCATTCTTCATCTCTAATTTACCTCCTCCTTTCACTAAACGATAACCTAGGCATCCTTCCAAGACCTGGCTCAAACTCATTTCCAACAGAAACCCTCTTAGATCAACCATACCCTGTATGACCCCTTCCCCTACATTTGGCATTTCTTCAGCCCCTCAGTGTTTAGACTGTTTATAGGTTGCTTTTTACATATCCTCAATTTGTCTTTTTTTTTTTTTTAATCTGTTTCTTTCCAGTTAAAAAGGGATGAATGCTTGGGACTATGTTAGATATTTTATCATTTGCATAACAAATAAGCATTAAAAATGGAATGCAGAGCAGGAAAAAGAAAGAGCAAAAAAAATAAGAAAAAGGTAGGGTAGAGAGTATTCCATGCTTAACATACACTGCTCCTGTAGATGTAGCATCATGCCCAGATTAGATGAAAAAAACAGTATAAACAGAAATGTGGAAAACTCAGAGACCGTGAACCACAGAGAAAGAAGTGAGTGTTGTTCATCTCTTCATTCAACCCAATCCTTGTGTAGGTATAGGGACTTGACAGAGGTGGTCATCTTCTAGATTTTTTTATATTTGGCAAGCCATCGTTTATTTTTGTAAAGAAGATCTACTTTATTAACTTTACCCCTGATATGCATTTAAGAGTACAGACTAAGTCAACAAGTAAGAGAGTTGGAGTTTAAACTTGGGGTAACAGTGACCATGTGACTCAGTTTTGGAGGCTGAAAGTCCAAGGTGAAGATGCCAGTAGACTCAGTTCTTGGTGAGGGCCCTCTTCTTGGCTTGCAGCCATTTTACTGTTATACTCACATGGTGGAAAGAAAGGTCAAGCCTCTTCCTCTTTTTATAAGGACACTAATGCCACCATAGTGGCCCTACCTTCTTGACCTCATTTAAACCTAATTATCTCCCAAAGATCCCACCTCCTGATACCATCATTTTGGGGAGAAAGTCTTCAGCATACGAATCCATAACACACAGAAATGCTTGGCTAGTCCAGAAGCTACATGAGGGTGATCTGGCAATGATGCCTGCCGTGAGGGTGACCACCTGCATTAATTCATGCAGAGGATGATGGCTGGCTGGATGCAAGCTCTTCTTCCCTAACTAGAGTGGATTCTTCTCAAAACAGAGCATTTCATGGAAGAGACAATCTTCCTATTTGTTTGTTCCTCCATTGAACAATTATTTATTGAATACCCACTATGTTCCAGGAACTCTTCTAGGAACAAGGGATACAAGCTCCAGGAGCTTGCATTCCCTTCCCTCCAGGAGCTTACATTCTAGTGGGGAGAGATGGGCAATAGGGAGGAAACAATTGGGTAAGCTCATTTCATAAGGGTATTGTGAAGGGTAGTGTGATAGATAGGTCATTATTCAACCCGATACATGTGATTGTTTTTGCTCGCTTTGCTAAAATGTCCAAATAAGCTCTCCAAGTTTGTTCTCGAATAAATTGCATTTTTATCAAGGTCAGGAAAGCATTTTATCTCTCTCTGCCATCTCCATTCTTTTCTTTCTAGCTCACATTTATTGAAGCATGGGTTAAAGTGCTTTACAATGCATCACCTCATTTAATCCTGACAACAGCACCATGTAGTTTAGTATCAGGCATATAACCATCTTGCAGATGAGAAATCCAAGGCAGAGAATAGTTTAGCAACTTGCCTATAGTTGTACAGCAAGTAAGTAGTGAAGCCAGGATATGGATGCATGTCCTCTGATTCCAGAGGTCCTGGCAAAACTAATCTGTCATCATTCTCCCCATGGCATAATTAGTCCTTCCAACAAAAGGAGACACCAAACAGATGTCCTCCATCTCCCCAAAGGACAGATTTGGATTACAGTCAAGGGATATGAACTAGACACGATAGAGAATGTCTACCCATAAGAGCTAAAAACTTCCTAGAGAAGTTTAGGAAATTTTTCTCCTACAAGAGATTAGAACAGAGGTCAGCAAACTATTGCCCATGGATGAAATCCAGCTACTTGTTTTCATAAATAAAGTTTCACTGGGACACAGCCACACATCTTCATTTACATACTGTCTACGGCTGTTTTCACATTGTAAGGATAGAGTTGAGTAGTTGTGACAGAGACCATATGGCCCGCAAATCCCAAAAGATTTACTATCTGGCCCTTTATAGAAAATATTTGCTGACCTGTGATCTAGAATACCAGGATGGATTTTGCCTGGGTTGGCTTAAGAGTGTTTCTCTCCAAATTCAAGGACTGGTCTAATTGAAACCTTAATATCCCTTTCAGCTCTAGGAATAAAGATGTGTTCCACCTAATTGATGGAACTCTCCTACCCACTTCTCCCAGCTTTCTCCCGGCTCTGATTTGGCCATCTCTACATTATATTTAAAATGTGCATAGCCAACAGAGGTTTCCCAAATTACAATGCAGACTACCAGCAAGCACAGCTTAACTCTGGTGGGGATTAAGGGGGCAGCGGTAATAAATTCTACCCACCAAGGAATTTAGAGTAGTACTTGCATTGGCTTAATTCTGCTTCAGTTGCCATTTGGATTGGGCATAAAGGGATGACAGATTTCTGCTGTCCCAGTGATTAATATCATTGCCATGATCTCTATTATTAGTAATAAGGATAAATGTTTTTTAAATTTACTTTGGGTAAAAGAAAAAATTGTTGCTAGGAACATAAAGTGTTAATTGCTAAAGAATTCTTGTGTATCAAACCAGAGAAGCAGAACTGAGGCACTTGTGAATTGTTTTGGAAAAATACTGTATGTGTGCGCGCACACACACACACATACACACACACACACGCACACACACACATCCTGGGAAAAATATGTACTAAATGCAAACATTTTCCATTCCTAAGAAGTTCATAAGGGGACTTCACTGGTGGTCCAGTGGTTAAGACTCTGAGCTTCCACTACAGGGGATGCAGGTTACATCCCTGGTAGAGGAACTAAGATCCCTTATGTCACACAGCAGAGCCAAAAAGACAAAAGACAAAAAACAAAAAAAATTTAAGAAGTTCATGAGTATTTTCCCAATTCAGTTCAATGTAAAATGACATTCCCTTTTGGTTTTTTATGCCACCACTGAGAAACTGGACTGTGAGAATACCGCTTACAGGCTGTGATCTTAAACAAGCGACGTCACCTCTCTGACCCCCACTTTCTTTGGTGAAATGTGGCTGTAGAATGGATTCTCTTTTCCTACCCAATCAGGAACCAGCATGCCTGTGGGCCCTAAAAGTCCTCCAACCTATCCTACCCACCTCCCTCCACCTGGTATCCAAACCGCGTCTCTGCCTGGTATAGAGAAAAGCTGTGAACTGGAGTCACCCAACCAGACTTAGTTCCAACCTTGAAAAGCACATTTTCACTAGTGGTTTGAGCTGCGCACCACCCTCTGGGATGGCAGGCTGTCATGCTGTTGCAATGCCCTTCCCTCCACCTGGAACACCCTTCCACAATCAGGTCAGAACATTAATGTTCCTGGTCCCTCTCCTCACTCTCAAGGAAAAAATGTGTGTTCCCAGGTCCCCTGGGCAGTTTGCACTGTTAACTGTGTGTGTAGACTCCTCCCATAGACAATGACTTTCTCAGGGTCAAGCGTCGTGCCTTGGGTCAAGCACGGTGGGGACATCCACATGAAAAGAACTCCCTGCTTAAGCCCATCTATAGCTCTTCATCTCATTCGGGCTCAAACCCAAAGTTCTCATCCTGGCTTCAAGGTGTTGCACAAGCCAGCCTCTGTCAACTTCTCCAGCCTCATCGCAAACCATCTGACCCCTTCTTTTAGGTTCTCTGGGCCAAGTCCCATTCCCTCATTTTCTCTATATACATCTAGTTCCCTCTGCCAGAGAAGTTGCCTACACACAGCTCTCCCCAGCCTTTTACTGGGTCCTTTTCACATCTTAGCTTCAGTCCATTCATTCCTTTATTTCAAAATATTTCTTGAGCATTGCTCTAGGCAGTAGACAAAAATGCCTGTCAGCTGGTGTCTCCATTCTAGTTGGGGGCAACAAACAAATAAACCAAAAACACAGACTGTGTCCAATGGTGATATGTGCTAAGGAGAAGAATAAAGGAAGATGAAAGAGGGTGTCCTGGGGCAGGTGTCACTCTGTGTGAGGAGGTCAGAAAGGCCCCACAGAGGATAATGGATGAGTAAGATGTGGCAGGAATGGGGAGGCAAGCTGCGTGGGTGTTCGTGGAAGGAGCAGTAAGTGCAAAGGCCCTGAGTCTGGGTGGACCTGAGAGCATTGAGGAAGAGCAAGGAGGCCAGTGAGAGGGAGAGAGGGGTGGGAGATGCAACGGAGATGGCAGGGGTCCAGGTTGCACAGGGCCTTGCAGGCCGGTGGGAGGACTCTGGCTTTTCTTCTGCATGCGATGCGTGATTCAAGCAAAATGATCCAACTTCCATTTGGAAAGGGCCACTTGGGTTGGCTCATTGAGATTACATTGTAGAGGGACAAGTTCAGATAGAGACTAGTTAGGAGGTTTTTCCAATAATCCAGGTAAGAAATGGTATTAGCTTAGACCAGGATGATCCAGATTATAAATGGGTTAATAAATGATTGGATTCTGGATAGAGGTGGAAGGTAAAATCTACAGAATTTACAGATGTATTGGAAATGAATGATAAGAGAAAAAAAGGATTCAAAGATGATGCCAAGGTTTTGACCTGAGCCGAAGGAAGGATGCATGTGCTGTTTATTCAGGTGGGCAGGCTAATGGAGGAGAAAGTTAGGGGATGAAGTTGGGAAATGAGTTTGGTTTGGGATTATGTTCAATTACAGATGTCTGTAGACAACCAAGTGGAAAAGTCAAGTGCACACCTTGATATATGAATTAGGAATTCAGCGGAGAGGACGGGAGTTGTTGTGGGGGTGCTCCCACCTTTAGAAGACACGGATGGGAGAATGAACCAGCTAAGGAGAAGGAAAAGGAAAAGCCTGTTATGTAGGGGGAAACCAAAAGAGAGCGTGGTATCCTAGAGGCTAAGTGAAGACAGCGTTTCAAGAGGGAGGGACTGATCAACTGTCAAAGGTTGGTGATAAACCAAGCAAGAGAAGACTGAAAACTGACCACTGGGCTTAGCAAACTGGAGGTCATGGTAACCATGCCAATGGTATTTCCTCGGAGCACCAGCCTCAATGAACTATTTCTCCTCTTCCCTATTGCTCTGGGGCTCTTCTCATAATTTGTAACAATATGTTGTGTGTCCATCTTTTCTCCTTGACGCTCCTGCTCATTGACTATAAGCCCCAAGAGGAAAGAACAGACCCCCTTTATTCATCCTTCAGTGCCAAACCCTGCTGGACACAAACTAGGCAAACAAACAAAAGTTTCATGAAAGAATGAAAAAATGAACAAATGGCAAACCTTTTTGTCAAGTCATGCCCATTTCACGGTTCTGTAAATCCTAGAGGCCCATCTCTGCTGTCATTAACTAGCTCCTTGAGCTTGGGGAAAACTCACTTCTCCCCTCTGGATTTCAGTTTATTTTTAGCAAAGTGCATGAGTCAATGGCCCCTTGTCAGCTCTATCAGTCCACCGTCCCATGACAGGTCTAAGACAGGCCCCCTCATTTCTAAGCTGGTGTCACGTCAGTCATCCCCTTCCCAAAAATGTCCCCCAGTGGCCTGAAATCTATCACTAGATTTTAACACTTTTGAATTCAGTTTGATCTCTACTAAATACACAAATAAGGAAGCAGCCATTATCAGTCATTTTTGCCAGAGTGTGAGTACACTTTCCTAATGACAGTTTTAGATAAGAACTTGAGAAAGAATGAGGATAGCTTGGGTTCAGAAACAGTGCTGCTGCTGAGATAGAAAAGGGATTCCAAAAGGAACCCAGTGGGAAACAGATGAAACTACTTAAAAAACTATGTAGGGCAGGTCTCACTCTCTGGAACTGAACAGTGAAGTTTCAATAAATGTTAACTTGTGTCTCTAAGCAACTCCAAATCCTAACTGAAAGCCCAGTGATATTGACTAAGTCATTTCTCCAACCTGGGTTTTGATATCAATGATAAGAATAGTGGAGTTGGACTTGATAATCTAAAAAGGCTCTGCTGCCTTTAAAGGCAGGGCTTCTGTGACTAAGGAGGACTTCTCTGACCAGGTAGGGCAGGGAAAATAATCCATTTCAGCCTTATAATGAGAGATGAAGCAAGTGGTCTCACATTTGCAAATATGTAGTTGGTCACATCAGCCCCAGGAAGTGCTATCCAAGCATCTTAACACAGTAATAATAATAATAATAATAATAATAATAATTTCTTAAAGTTTTAACAAAAATTTTAAATGGCCCTTGCCTGCATCTGGCCACATCCTGTAAGCGTAGTCATATGTGCTGTACGTGTCAAAGGTCACAAAATCCACTCTTAGCATTGCCTTTGGCTGAGACTATGTATATAGAGTCAGAGTTAATTTCGTCCCCATGGTACACACCTCCCTTTAATAACCCTGCTAGCACCAACAATAAGGACCGGGCTACGGGCAACTGACTAGCTTATACTGGACCATGTTTATGTACATGGACAATATCTATGGCAAGATTATTTGTGAGCCAGTGTATAGGGTTGGGTCTATGACCTCATCCCAAATCTATATTTGGTGGAGGTTGAGTATAAATAAACATATCAACAAGCAAGCAACCAACATTTCTGACCATGAAGGAGAGTGAAGTCAACTGGATCGTCAACAGAATCCAGCCTGTAACTTCAGCTCCGTTAGCACGGCCCCAAGGACAGGAGAAGTGATGTTTTTGGATAACCAGGGTGAGATAAGAAATTTGAGATTGACCATCTGCTGCTGTCAGGTCTACCTTAAGTCAGGGAACAGGAGCCTTGGCAATGGGCACACGTGGATGTGTTTTGGGTGGTGTGAGCGTGTGCGTGTGTGTGTGTATTCAAAGTCCTTGTGGGTGGTACACTTAATACAGTGCTTTTCTGTCCAGGAAAACTACATCCCTTCCAAAGCCCTGAATTATTAAAATCTTGAAGTTTCTCACATCTGCTACGAGCCTGGTATCATGATTTCTAAACACTATTGGGTGCCATGTTCTGTGTCTGAAGTTACGGGCACGCCCCAACCCTTCCACTGCCAAGCCGGGAGATCGTTTGTTATTACTGTGGCCAAAAAACCCAGGGAGCATGGTTCTGAGATGAGCCAGCACACAGCAGGGCAGTGAGCCGGCTGGGCGATGGGGTGGTCTCAACACTCAATATTCCAGCCTCTTGCCTGAGTGTAACCAGAGCCCCTCAGAGACAAACCAGCCTGAGGTGCTTCAGCTGCTGTAAAATTCCTCTAATGGCCTATATTCTAAGTTCCTCCAGCTCAGACCACCACCATTTAGATGGAAACTGAGTTAGGTCCAAATAGGATGAACCAAACTTCTGTTTAAGCAAAAAAGTTGGCCCAGAGCTGCGTGGCTTTAAATGGACCATGAATAATGTTTTATTGCCTCGGCACTGGGGTGAACTCGGCCCCTACACTTAGCCTCACCTTTCACAGTGTTATTTTTAGAGATCTCATTACACCCCAGCTTAAACTAAAAATATGTTTCCCAGGAATAGCAGAACCTAGTTTTAATCGTGCAGACTGACCCAAGGGCTCCTGTACTCTGATTACATATGATATTTCATGTATTTGATATCTGCTTTAGGATCAAGGGGGGATTGCTAAATTTCATTTTTTCAAGAGCAGCAACAAGACTGGCTTGCGGGCTGCTGGGCTCCGTTCGCTTTTTCTGGGCTGGAGTTGTTTCCACCAGTGATGCTTTGGTTTCACATCATTTGGTGTGACTGCACAGAGTCACTGGTCCCAGGAAGCCCTGTTCATGAGAAGTTCACCTCCAGGTTCTCATCCAGCCCTGACACATCCTTCCCTCCCCACACTCCCAGGGTTTGGAAGGAAAGGTCATTCAGTAGAAGAGCTTTGGGGTCTGACAAACTGGCAGCTGAATCTTTACTCTGTCCCTTTACCTCCGTGACTTCAGGCAAGTTATTAATCTTCCCGAGTCTGATTCCTCGCTGAAAAATGAGAATAATAGAAGTTGTATGGATAAAATGAAATAATTTATGTCCAAAGCAGAACCCTAATAAATTATCATTTTTTAAAAATTTAACTTACTTATATACTAGTCCAATCAGTAGGGACATTTGTTGAGCTCTAAGGCCACATAGGGGACATGCAATGTGGCAAGGGCAGACCCTGACAAAGCTGCACACAGGAGCACAGATGGCCTGGAGTGTGGAATCTCACGCTGGACTTGAAGCACCAGTCTGGAATCTGGGGCCACAAGCAAGGGAGCACTTCATCCTGAAGGAAGAAAGTCTCCTGAATTCAAACTGGTCTTTGAAGGATTCTTCTCCCTACTGGTCCACTTCAGGGTTAAGACCATAGCCTGCCTCACTGGAACCCCCGTTCTACCGCTTACTACCAGCGCAACTTTGCACACGTCCCTTGTGCTTTTATGCCTTCGTTGCTAAAGCTGTAAGATAGAGATATGATAAGACCCGCTTCATAATGTGGTTGTGAGGATTAGATGAGATAATGTGAAGCACATGTAGTCACAACGGAATTGCTCAAGAAATGTTGACTGTTAGGGGTACCATGAAAAGTACATTCCTGGGAGAGGGAACAGTTTGAAAAAAGAGAGGAATGTGTAGGACAATTAAAGGAGTATCTTGTGTCCTAGTTTGACTGACTCATAGTGTATATTAGGAGAGAAAGGCAGGCTCTCACGTGTCCTCACCGAGTTGGTCTTTGCGCTCATTTGTGACGTTTTCTAGATTATCGTCAGTATACATTCAATCGCTCCACTCAGTTAGCATGTCTTCTAAAGACAGGAGTTCCACTGTAATCACTCAGAAAGCCTCTCAGCCTACTGTTCTCAAGGGGAATCATTTTCCATTCCTGTTTCCAGATTTCTGGTTTCAGCGGTTCTTTAAGATCACTGGACAATTCCAGTGAGGAACCTCACAGTTTCATGACATCAATGCGACCACTCAATCTGGCTAGAGGGAAAAGCATGTTTGTAAAATTCCTCTTTGAGGAGAAGTCCAGAGGCCCTCGTCTCATTTGTGTAACCTCTTGAATCCCAGTGCCCAGCCTAGAAGGGGGCTTGTTCATACTGGACCTGACAGCCACGTTCTACAGCATGAGCGTAGGGATAGCGTAGCGTGATGTCAAGTCACAGGCCAGCCACTGAGATACAGAGTTCCTGCAAAGGTCCACATTTAAAAATGAGGTCACCGTGAGTAGTCTTTATATATGATCTGCTGCTGTAAGATACTCTCTGTTCCTACCATTATTTGGGATCTTTGCAGAGTGTACACTGGTACTCAAAACCAGGAACCTTTTATATTCTTTTTTTTCCAGAGACTTCTTAACATATTTGCACATAGAAGTGAGTCCCTATCTCTCTGACTTTAGGAGGAAGAACGATTATTTTGCACACCAGCGTGAACAATTATTTTGCACACTAGTCTGAATAAAGAACAGAAAGAAGTAGGAAAATGGGAGGAGGAGGAGACATACTCTCCCCTCTCCCAGGGTGTGAGTATTGTCACCTTGTGTGTACCTCAGACTCCTTGACTATTGCTTTCAGATCATGGTTTTACTCTATTCCCCAATATCTAGAAGCCCAGGACCTGAGTCCAAGTGAAGCCAGCTATGCCTCCTGGGAGCTGACTCTCCCTGGTGGGTCTCCTTAGACCCCATCCTGCCCCTCCTACGTTGACTTCCAGGCCCAGGCTCTGCCCCTGGCCTCTCACTGTGAGGGGCAGTGAACTGGACCTCCAGGAAAGACTCCCACAAGGACCACATCGCAAACCTACTTCTTGGTTCATCTGGGCAATTCAGTGGCTCTCATGCCCTGGCATCTTGGGATGACCTGGGAGCATCTGAGAAGGACAGAGAGGACCCTGCACAGCAGCCAGGAAGCTGAGGTACTCCAGGGCCCCTCTCTGTCAGGAGGAGGCTTGTCTCCTGGGAGCAGCCTGGCTGGACAGCTGATCCTTGCTAATCCCTGCCTGGTAGGGCCAGCCTGGTCGCCTTTCATATAGCTATGACTTGCGTGTTCTTTACATCGCCTGCTTTATTTTCAAACCTGTCAACAGGCCTCTGAAAAGGTTGCACACATGAGCAGAGGGCTGGGCAGCTTGGAGAAGGACAGAGGAACCGCAGGCGAGGTGGGAATGGCAGCCACCCCACTGAGAGACCAAGTCAGGAAACCATGGGCTTCCCATTTTCTTGGGTTTTCTCTGATAGAAACAAAAATGAGGCAAACGTTTTTACACTGTGACCCCTTCTGGTAAGTTTAGAAAGCTGGCTATAAATCCGAGATGGACCACACACTTACTGAACTATATTTATCAAGTTTCTTAATAAAGCAAAAAGCTCAGAAGCCTTGGGGAGTAAACTTTTTTTTTTTTCTTTTTGACAGAGACAGAAGCCAGCAACAATTGGTTTACTGTTGTTGTCCTGTTGCCAAGTGGGTGATTCAGTTAAAATAGGAGCTGCCTCACATCTGTTTACAGGAACCCACAGGGTTGCTATTTGTACAGGGGCCCTACTTGTCTGACCTTGGTTGTTGCTAAACTTTTTTTTCCCAAGACTGTTCCAAGGATCTAAGAGAAGACTCACAGCCCCATCATCAAGGGTGACATTTGCTCACACATCTTGTTCGCCCCGATACCATCTTGTTGCTGTGATAAATACTGGATGGATAGACTGAGGTCCCCTCTGAAGCTGGATGTCACACAATTTTTCTAAGCTGACTAGCTGATTAGCCTCACAATGGAATTGGAGATCATTAAGATCGGAATATTCAAGTTGAAGGGGATCTCGGGGGATTACATAGCACAACTCCCTCATTTTCTGTTGAAGAAACAAAGAACTAAAGAGATCGTTGCAGGGAGGTACAACGTGAAGTCAGAATTATCAAGCTCTTTCTAGTTTTTCACACTCCTAGGAAGTGTGGCATCTTGAGATATAGCCTGGTTCAGAAACTTCACATCTAACCATATAAATGTGTAACACAGTGTGAGAGAGGAAAACTGGGGTGTCACCTACGGTGAGAGCAGCATTTTGGGGCGTTGCATCTGCAAGGGTCCTCTGGGAAGTGGCAACCAGATTTTCTTTCATTCATAAACCACGTGGAGAATTCAAAGTCTCTGATGGGTCCTGGAGGAAAAATACCAGAATAGTCCAGGTCGGATGAGCAATGCAATAAAGTATGTGGAAAGGACCCTTTCTGTAAACCCTAAAGCAGTCTTCAAATATTTGAGGTGTCACAGGATGTTAAATTGGAAGTTTTAATTGAGGTATCAATATATAAATATCAGACATAAAAATATCAACAAGGCCACTCAATAACAATTTCGTATTTCTGTGACCCTCTCTGGAGAAGGCTGCACTATGAATACCAGCCAATTCTCAAAGGCTCTTAGAGAGTCTGTCACATGTCCCCCTCAGAATTAGGGGGATAATGTGAACTAGTGCCTTATTCTCAGCCACCAACTCTTAAAATATGAGGAATGGGGGTAAAGGAGAGGTGACAGCTCCACGCAGCATGTCCCCTGGAATCTGCAAGGCAAAGTGCCCTGAGTTTCCAAGGACCAGTTTCATGAGCCACGTGATGGAGCTGGCATGGGCTGGTGCACAAAGAAGTTGCTAGAGGACCATCTGATTTCCAGAGGGCCAGGGAGGGGATGCATGGCCACTAGAATGGAGAGCCTCAGCAGGGCGAGAGGATCTGTGGCAAAAGACCACCAGTGAGTAGAGAAGACCCACAAATAACCCAAGGAAGACGTTAGCCTTCAACTTTTCCCAGGCTTGGAGAGCTCAGAGCCAGCTGTCTTTGGTTGGGCTGCCTTGGAGCAAAGCCTAACGCGGGGACTCTTGTGGTTTACTGAGGGGGTGCTCTCAGGGGAAGGAGTCAGGGAATCAGATAGCACAGAGAGGGAAGCACAGAGGATGTGGTCTCTGCGAGTGGCTAGCTTCTGGCTGGCCCTGCAGAGTTCTGCTCTGGCCTGTGGGAAGGGGGCCAGCCTTTCACCACCAGGTCAGTTGGCCATTGGCTCCTGCCTGTAATGTGGGGGAAGGTGGGCATTTGGGGAGGTTGGGGCAAGACTGGGTCATCACCCAGTGGAGGTGGCGTCTATCTGGTCAAGGACAAATTCTCCCAGAGGGGGAAGCGGTGGGCCATTAGTAGCCAATAAAGCCCCTGTGGATGGGGCTCTCGGAGGGGTGTCAGCAAGATTCACTCTGCCAGCGTCACGCCCACCAGCTAAGAGCTTTCTGTTCTCCTCATGTGTCCTCCCCCCTCACAATTTCCAACCCCCGCCTCAGGGGTCAGAAACAGACAGGTGGTGAGTGAGAGACAGGTGAGGAAGACAGAGAGGCGTTGATCTCCCACACACACCCGACACATACACCACACAGACACACACCACACAGACACACACATACACCTTACACCACACACATACCACACACACATACACCCCCCACACATGCATCACACACACCACACACACTACACACCCCCCACACACACCCCACACACACACCCCACGCACAACCCACACACACACCACACACACCACACACCACACACACCACACATGCACACACATGCACCACACATACCACACACCACACACAGCACACACACCACATACCACACACACACACCACACACACACCACACACCACACATACCACACACCATGCACACACACACACCACACACCACACACATATCTCACACACACACACATACACCACACACCACATACCATACACACACACACACACACACACACACACACTTCCTTTCCAAAAGGGAAAAGACTCACCTGTAATAGGACCTCCCTAGAGCTAGGGGAGAAGTCACAACTTTGAGTGGAATTAAATATTTTGATTACTGCATAAGACTGAACACTTTTACATGTTTCGTTGTAATATGACATCCATACAGAAAAGAAACCTATCACAAGCCCCAGCTCAATGAGTTTTCATAGAACACACCAGTGTAATAATCCCCAAGATCGAGAAACAAAACCACCAGCTACCCAGAGGCTCCCTTTCAGTCACTTCACTCCTATTTCCACCACAAGAGAAACACTGCAGTGATCTTCCAATGGCATAGATTAGTTTTGCCATCTTGATGAAACCTGGGATCTTGACCTATCTGGAGCCTGAGTTTATAACAAATGTCACCAATCTCAAACCGATCTGAAAAATCCAACTTCAATTCCTATTATCATGGGGTGAAGGAGGGTAGTTTTTCATCATAAAAATAGACAAGAACTAGATTTTTATCTCCTTGCTTGTCGTGGGGAAAGAGAAGAAAGAAAAGAAGAGGACTTTTCCCCCAGATTTCTTCCCACCCCACCTCTACCTGCCCTCCCAGCTTCCCCAGGGAACACACACACAAAGCAATCTCATTCCTCCAGTCAAGAGTCCAGCCTGGGCCAGAGGGCATCTGCTCAGGATGTGTGTGTCCTCGTGTGTAAGTGAGGCATGCAAGCCATAGCTGGACGACATGGGCCTTGAGATCGTCCGCCCTGGATGGGCCACTGGAAAGCAAACCCAGCTTTTGTTGTTTCTTCCCAAATTTTTGTCCAGTCAGTTGTTTCCCTGAGAGAGTGAGGGGTGTTAGGAAATCAAGTTGCTGCGGAAGGCCTTTGTTTGGGGGAATTTTCACCCAACATGTCATTTTCTAATTGGGGCTATTTGCTGAGGTCCTCCTGCCTGATTCTCTGCGTTGAGAGAAAGTTATAATTATAAACAGAGGGACAGCATTTCCATTGAAAACTCGTCATGTGGTTTCCCTGACTCATCCTAACGAACTATGGGCTCCTGGAAGTGAAGGAATCTCCCCTCCGCCGCTGAAGAAAGTACTACAGTGATGACCTTAGCTGACATCGCGGAATGACAAAGTGAACTTGTTATTCAATTTTTTTAACATTATATGTAAAGGCAGGAGAAGAGATGAAGCCAAATGGTGTTTGTCTGTATGCTGTGAATGTGCCTGTGTAGTTTACTTGAGACCTTCAATTTTTAAATTGTGCCAATATTGGGTGGCCGTGTGGTCCTACAAAAATTACTCAGATGTTTTCTTCAGAGGAAGCTACTTTTCATGCAAATGTAATATTACCACTAGACAAGCTAGGAAGAATGAAGAATGAATTAAATAAGAGAGTACTTGAAAATCTTGCTTTCACGATATGGGGAAGTGGCTGAAAGATTTACTGCTTGGGGAAGGAGTAGTTTATACTGCTAAGCTCAAGTGAACGTGAAGGATCCCAAAGGTTTGGGAAAGATCCCATAGCCTTTAGGGTTCTCCTTACGGTGCGACTCCCACTCAGAGGGGCCCATCTGTGAAAGGGTGAGTTTCTACTTAAACTCCCTGCTAGCTACTTTCCACTCATTAAAAATTCCATCATCTCCTGTGGGGAGAAAATAGACACCTCCTCCTTCTCATGCCTTAGGGACATTCTCAGAAGTCATAGACTCCTGGAAGGTCGGATTAGGGAGGGGCCCTGAGAGAGATGAACTTGGGCACATTCCAGAGTGAAAGGGGGCACTCTTCAGAGATGGCACCTGGACCACAGGTATACACCTGGATGAGTCAGTCAACTGGGATCTTTCTAAAAATACTTGCTCCTGTGTCTGGTCCCAGGCCTACTGAATCAGAACCCGCAGGGTGGGGCCAGGCCCTGTGATTCTGATGTAAACTTACATTTGGAAATCAGTGATTCTGTGCAAAGCCTTCATTTCAGAGTTCAAGATGATAAGATTCAGGAAAATGAATTCCTTGCTGGGGATCACCAAATGGTTAGTGACGAGTGTGTCCACATGACGCATTCAGTGTTCTTCCCATTCTGTATCCCTGACACTGACTTGCCTTCTGGGTGCTTCTTCTCTTGCCTTGGTGACCAGGAGTTTCACTTCTCTGAACCTTATTGTCCTCACCTGTAAAAGAAGAATAATAAGAACTACTAAATGAGGCTTAAAAAAAGAAAGGATTAGGAAGAGTTTTGAAGCTGTAAAAAGAAGAGCACCTAGTAAATAGGACTTATTATTATTTATACTGTGAAACTATCTTGTTTACATAAATTATTTAAGAATCTAAGAAAGAGAAGAGAGAAAAAACCTGTCTTTTAGAGGACAAGAGCCTTTAAAACATTCAACCTCCTCAAGATGCAACAGAAGCAGGGCTTTAGGTGATGATCAAAATAAGATTTGGATGGGACTGGGTCTTGAGCCAACTGAATATGCCCTTTAGCTGTTAATCATTTTTTTTTTTGCCCTTTCTCACACCTACCTTCAGACTACTGTGGTTTGCTGTGATACAGTTTAATAATTTCATGATGCTTGAAGCTGCTACGATTACACATCTACTCAAGACTCTTCCACTCATGTTGTGCGCTCCCCTGAAATGAAGACCACTTTCTCAGTTCTTGAGAAAACTACCAGCCCCTCACAGAGAATTCCACAAGAGATGGATGATTAATAGTTGATCCTAGAAATGCGGGACTGGAAGAAAGCTCAGAGGTCTATTCATTCAACCATTTAATGATATATATTGAGCACCCATGTTATGCCAGTCACTCTTCTAAGCTCTGAGGTTATAGCAGTGAGCAGGAAAAAAAAATTATCCCTGCCCTCTTGATGCTCAGTTTCTATTAGGAAAGAGTAAATCTATAAATAAGTGTCTTAGTCAGCTCAGGCTGCTATAACAAAATACCACAGGCTGGGTGGCTTAAACAACAGACATCGAGTTCTCACAGCTCTGGAGGCTGGAAGTCCAAGATCAAAGTGCCTCAGACTTGGTTCCTGGTGAGAGCCTGCTTCCTAGCTTGCTTTGTCCTCACACGGCATTTCCTTAGTGAGAGGAGGTGTCGGGAAGAAGAGGAAGGGATAAGGGTGGGAGAGAGGGAGAACGAAGGAGAGGAAGCTGGAGAAGGGGGGTAAAACCACCCACTTTGGTATCTCTTCCTCTTTTTATAAGGGCACTAATCCCAACACCAGGGCCCAGCCCTCACGACCTCATCTAAACCTACTTACCTTCCACAGGCCCCACCTCCAAATACCATCACTTTGGGAATTAGGGTTTCAACATATGAATTTTGGAGGAACACAGATATTCAGCCAAAAATAGTAAGTAAACAAACAAGTACATAAATAAATGAGGCATCAGGTAATGCTAAGTGCTCTGAAGTAAAGTGCAGCAGGTCCAGGGTTAGAGGGTAGGGGAAAGAAAGCACGCTCAGGGAGCCTCTGAGGAGGGAACATCTGGGTGGAATCTGAGGAGCGATTCACGTGGCGGGCGAGGAGTGAGCCCCATTGTGATTTCACAGGCCCAGGTGAGGAGCAGGAGTTGTCGTTGATTCTTCCAACCAGAGGATGCTGCGGGGAATTCCGAAGCAGGAGTTGGTGCAGGTCTGACTCGTTTTTAACAGTATTACTTTAGCCATTGAGCAGAAAATTCATGGTAGAGAAACAAGTGTGGAAGCAGAAAACCAGTCAGGAGACTTGGGGAGTGAAGGGTCACGGTGGCTTGGATGTGGGCAGCGGCCGTGGGGGTGACACACTCAGATGCGGTCAGTTGCACTGTGAAGGAAGCACCAAGTTAATATGCAGAAAGTCTCCCGTGCAGGGATGCTCACCTGTGTTCCTGGAACCTGGGGCTCCTGTGAAGAGCTGGGGGCTGCTAAGGAGGCCGGCAGGGGAGTTAAGCATCTCCAGCACCCCCTGCTGGTCTCCACCGCAACTGCTTCGCTTTACCTGCTTCTCGCATGGGGCTCTATCTGATCAGCCGCCGGAACTGACTCCCAGAGCTGATCATCTGTAACTACCCCCTCCTCCTGCATCACATCATTTGCAGTAATAATCATGAATGAAAACAATAGCATAATGGCCAGAAAAGAAACAGTGTAAATTTGCTTTCATTAAATTTCATATGAGTGTAATTATACCATTAAACACAAAAATAAATGAAAGCTATGAGAGAAAATAAATATTATGGTACAAAAAGGGAGGAAAAGCACAACTATTTATTAAATAGCTTTATACTTAGCTAACAGTTTGAAATGTGACTCTTTGGTTGTAGTGTTATGATAGTATTTTATATAAATGACCCCCGTTAACTAATAAGCAAATTTAAGTGTCAGCAAAGGGAACACTTTAGACAACTACGAAATCATACTGCTGATGTAATGTTTTTTCCTAGATTTGGTTCTCAGTTTTAACTCAATTTTAACTTTAGTTTTAACTGAAGAACTAATCAAGAAAAAAGTTACAACAGCGGTACCACCACTATTAATTTTAGTAAAACAAGAGTTGCTTTCTAAAAGAATAAATTTAAATCTTATAGATATTATTCCATTTCAGTAAACTAGTTCATGTATGAACAAAATCTGTCTCTATATAAATACAGAGAGATACACACACATATATACATATTACACATTTATAGTTTATACTATTTGAACATTTTAAATGTTTAGACAAATAAAAAAATCCAAGTGGTCACAAAGAATGACAGAATCAAAGTAATTTCGATTCCTTTTTCCTTCTCTGTGCTTGCTGTGCAGTCATTGTTTATTTTAAAGTTACTGTTTAAAGGCAGGAAACTACAGTAAGTCTCATGGGGACTAGTGACACAAAATGCACCTAGAGCCCTCAAAAGATGTCAATCGATGACAAATTCACCTTCCAAATAGACACAGTCAGCTGTCTCCATGTGTGAGCAGCGAGTGTATAATGCGAGCTTTTAGAATAAACCACCATGTAAATTACAATGTTTCTTACATGATAATTAATGAACTATGCTATTTAAGTTTACATATTAAGAAAACTCAGCAGCAACTGCGGAGTTTCTTGGAAATTAGGACCAACAAAATATTTTTTTTTTGGTGGAGGAATATTTTATCACTGACTGGTAAAAAGAAACAGGCAGACTTTTAGTTGCTTTTATTGGAGTTTTACATTTTCTACCGACAGTGCATCTTCTTAATTGCCTGAATTGATGGTAGAAGCCTCCCACTGCTTGTTCAGCCCTGTATATGCCACCAGTTCCAATAAGGTTGCATTTGCATTTCCCAGGGCACGGAAAGTCAGGAAACCTCCTTCTAGCCCAATTCCCTCACTGTCCAGGTGAAGAAGCCGAGATCAGGTGGGCATGTGTCTTCCACAGGTAAGAGAAATCTTGGTGGAAGGAAACGAAGGTGAGGGTCTCGGGACCTTTCCTCAGGCTACGAGCTGCAGAGGCTCCCAGGGACACAACGTGAAGTGCAGCACATCCTGCTTATGTGAGCACGGCACCTCGGGATGTCCCCTGGGGCCAGACAATGATGGAAAGGGGAAGCCTGGGTGGGGTGGGGAGGGGAGGATGTGGAGACGTGGACAGCACAGCTTGCACCTGATGACAGGTGGGAACTTAGCTTCAGCCAGGCGTTGCCATGCAGCAACGCAGGCAAGCAAAGCCAAGCCTGCTTTTCCTAGAATAGCCAGAGAATGCCCTTCACCCATTCAGCATGAAATCTCTCACTTTTTATCGTTTGGCAACTAATCCTAATTACTTTAAGGAGAGCAAAATGGAAGGAAGGGAGGGAGGATGGAAGGGAGGGAGGGAGGATGGAAGGAAGAAAGGAAGCATGCAGAGGAGGAAGGGAAGAGCGAGAAAGAAGCCTCTAAAGCCTGCCACCTCTACACGCGGGGCTGGCCAGGCACTACCCACCATCGGCCTCTGCGCTAATAGTTAAGCAAATAGAGGCTTTGTCCTCAGCATCCAAGTTAAAGAGTTCCAGGTCTGCCTTTCCTCTTAGCGGCAGTTTAATTAGTCTTTACTTGGCGGTGAAGCCTCCTTGGGTAATGGAGGGGTGAGGACTCTGTTCCCCACCGCTCTAAATATTTGGAGCCTTTTCAGGCAAACGCTGGCCCTTTGGCTCTACGTGGGGAAATAAGACGGACACCCTTCCTGTCCAGGGAGAAGCTTGCCGTCTGCAGGCAGCGCTCTGCTTTCTGCTTCTGCTCCCGCCCTCTCACCACCAGCTGCAGACGGAGCTCACACTGCGGCCCAGCCAGAGAGCTAATAGGTCAAGTTCAAGGGGCCACCATGGGCTGCCAAGAGCAATTTCCCCTCTGTAACCTGTCAGGAGCAGACAAGCTGCGCGGGGCTCATGTAACATTTTCACCATATGCCGTTTTGAAATAACCCTGTTCCATAGGGAAAACCTTCCAAAGACTTTTCTTTGTAAACAGACCTGACAATAAAGACATGCTAAGTCCTGGAGCCCAGAGGCTGTCGAGGGTTTTACATAATACCAATTTCGTCTTATCTCCTGGGTGCTGTGGAGTTGAACATAAGCTGGAGCTAAGTGCTAAATTTATTAGACATATGTCAGCATCTGTCTGTCACAAACAGCAAACAGGAGGGCCTCCCTGCCAATTGGGCCACTCACTGGTTGAGGAAAAGATTAAAAATTGTCTGAAATGTTTTCTGAGGATATTAAAAAAAAAAGCCTAGATTACACGGGTTTTGATTTCTCTGCTCTTACCCAGCAGAAGTAAAGTGCAGAAGCATGGATATTGATCATCTGAAATTTGTTTTAAAAGATAAATTCACATACACACACACAAAGAAAAAGACCAGGTGAATAAACACCCAAAAGTTTACAATCATTATCTTCAAGTAGTAGAATAAAGGATAATTTATTTCTCTTTTTGTATAACTCAATTTTGTATAACAGATGTTCTATGATGAATATTTATTACTTTGGTCATAAGAAAAAAATCAATCAATGCAAACTCAGAAAAAATGAGCACACATGATATATTAGTTTGCCAAAGTTGCTGTAAGAAAGTACTACAAACTGGATGACTTAAAACAGCAGAAATTTATTCTCGCACAGTGCTGGAGGCCATTAGTTTGAAATCAAGGTGTCTGGAGCCTCTGGGGGAAGAATCTGTTCTGTGTTTCTCTCCTAGCTTCTTGTGGTTGCTGTTGATTCATGGTGTTTCTTAACTTATACACACATCACTCCAATCTCTGCCTCTGTCTGCACAGGGCATTCTCCCTGTATGCACGGCTGTGTCTTCACATAGGCTTCCTATGAGCAGACCAGTCTTTGGGTTTAGAACCACTAATCTTAACTAATTCCATCTGCAAAGACCTTTTTGGAAATTCTGAGGTTCTAGTAGATGTGAATTTTATGGGGACGCTATTCAACCCAGTATGCATGACAATGAAGTGGATTAATCCCCCTTGAAGAGATTCAGGTTACCATTGACCCTATTAAGCCTTAATTCCTGAGAAGTGGGGCTTTGACTCCCAGAATTACACAGCCTTCCTCTCCCTCAGTCTCTGGACTAAAGAGTAGGTCCAGAGCCAGAGCAAGAAGTGTGGACCCACAACTCAGCCCAGCAGGACAAGTCTGGGACCGGTCACACCCCCAGGCCCTTGAGCCCTGGCAGAGCTTCGGGTGATGGTGAGAAACCTGACAATTACATGTATGCCCAAACTGTGTCTCACTCAGATAATGCACTATACTCTCTTTAGCACTGGATAAAGCATCAGAAACTTACATCCTGGGACCACGTTGCCATGGCTCCCCACAGAATGCCTCTCCCTGAGGGATACATTAGGGTGTGGCCTCCAGGAGGGACCCTCTAATAACCTTAGTAAACTTATTCCTCTTGTTCAGACATGCAGAGAACACAATCCCCTGTACCTCCCTGTGCCCAGGGCACGAAGCCTAAATGAGGTATTCCTCCAGAGCTAAGGAACAGGAAAAGCTCAGCTTCCTCTGAAGAACTGACATTCTTTCCCCTTAGAGACAAAAGGAATAGGATTTGCCTAGATTTCCATTTTCTCTCTTAGATCTGTTAGCTCCATCCCAGTAACTATGGATTAATTTCCTTATGATCTGAATTCTCTACCTCTGGACTTGACCTACTTTTGTCATTTATATTTTTCCTGTCTCAATATCTGTCTTTTAACTCATAATTTACTCTTCTGTTGGCCATTTTTCTGGAAATCCACACTTTCTCCAGAAATCTTTTATTAAAAAAGGTAGATTTTTTTTTTTTTTTTACGTTAGTTGTGGTTCTTGCACAGGAGGGGGAAGGGAATGTGGTGTGGAGTTACCAGCCTTTTCCATCGGCTCCTGCCAACTCTGGCTCCTTTCACCAGGTTCCCTCCGACAAGCCAAGTTCTGTAGGAACCTGCTGGCTGCCCAGAGCCTCACACAACAGACGCGGTCCGCTGACTCCTTGCCTTCCTCGACGCGCCCATCTTGAAGACTCCTCCAGCCTAGGTCCTGTCTTAGATCCCTGTCTTCAAGTGAGTTAAATAACAAGACAGAAAATTTAATTGCCAAATGAGTTCACGAGTATCTGCCTTGGGTAATGTATACTTCAATCTAAAAAAGAATAACTACTGGTTTCAATAAAGGCTCAAGATTTCTCTAAAAATATATTAATTTAGGCAAGAAGAAGTAGAACCAGGCTACCAATTTCATCAGCTTAACAATGTGAAGCTGAGGGGCTGAGCCCACTAAGCGCTATGCGTTCTCGAACCTAAGCCAGACCCCCAAGCAGTTGTAAACGTACACTTTGGGTCCTTGATCCACTAAAAACAAAAACGTTCTAAAATGCAAGGCCATATAAAGTTGTAGAAGACGTTAAGGGCCTGACTCCAATTCCAATCCAGCTACAAGTATATCGACCACATTCCCTGTGTGCTCCGTGCTCACACGTTATTTTAGTTAATCCTCCAGCCACTTGGGGACCTCTTCTCTCAAAGCTCTTCTGAGTAAAGCCAGAGCCACCTGGAGCGGAGAAATGGTAACAGCCTCTGCTCTGCTCCAGGCCTGTGGCCTTCTGTCCCGGGACCAGGGGGAAGAGTTGGTCACACCTAAGCAAACACACAAGGCAGTCCACCACGAGGCCTGATCCCTCAGGCAAGAACATGAAGCTTCCTGTTAGCCTGACCTTCCCCAGGTATTAACACCTGGCCTGGCAATGTTAGCACTGCCTGGCATTGAAAGAAGCTCCTCAGAAGACAACCTACTGTGAGCGAAGATCAAGGAGAGTGACAAGACCCCCCTGGGCAGCTGGGCAGACACAGCGCACATACCTGCACAGGTGCAGCAGTGCCTGGAACCATCAGACAGCGACTCTGCAGCATGGGATTTAGAGAAGAGCCATCTGTGTCTAATGGGGATCTGGACCAACCCGGGGCAGCCATTGGGGTGGCCCCCACATTCATGAACACTATTCTCACCAACTGGTTCCATCAGTGTTTACCCTTCCCGAGAAGGGAAACTGTACCCCACTGCCTAATAAGGACATGCAAGACAGAGACGAAGTTCCTGGTACCAGACAGCATCTACCTCTAGGGTCATTGAAGGCCCTATGACACAGTATCAGACAGAAACTCTTGCACGCAAGTCAAAAGTTGTGTACTATTTATTTGCTTGGACATGGCAAAACTATGCAATATACCATCTTACTACTCTCTGGCTCAAAACTGATTGTTTTGCAAGGCAAGATTTACAACACTGTTAGAATGTACAATGCTTCACTGTGTGGTAGTCATAATTTCTGTGAAATATATAGAAACAGAAACAAACATCCATCGGAATAGATTTTGCAAGATATAAGAACAAGGAAATACAATTAATTTTGTATCATTTGGTTGTCTAACTCAGGGGAAATGAAAAGAAATCATTATATTTTTCCTAAGAAAATGTATTTGTTCTTGATCCCGGAATTAATAGAAACTCTTGCAATAATTTAACCAAACTTTCTAAGCCTGGGCTCTGGGAGCCCTTGAAATTACATACGTGTATGTGTGCTTTGTTAAGGAGAAAGGCCACATATTTGATCAGAATCTGAAAGTGGTTTACCATTGATCTAGTGCTCAACGACTGTAGTTTATGGATTAAAAAAACTGACGCACAGAAAGTGAATTCACAATACAGTAGTGGCAGAGATTTGACTAGACTCTGGTCTCTTATTTTCCATGCATCACTGTTTTTAGGAAGAGTATGGGATCTCTGTGGAAGGTTAGCCACACCTCCTTATCTGACACTGTCCAGTAAGAATCCAGATAAATCTGCATCAGCTTGGGGGCACAGAAGGGCCCAGGGAAAGCAGGTCTGCCTAACAGATATGAGCTGAACCATGCAACCAAATTATTCATTATGCAAGCCTTTAAGTCTAATTTCTCAGCCTCTTAACACTCGGGGAATTCTTCAAAGAGTCTAGAAAATAGGCAGTGCATCATTTGTCCTCATGGGCATTTTTATTAAATTAAAAGTGGATGCATATTCACATATTGAAACCACCAAAAGAAAGCTGCTCTATACTGCTTGGCTGTCTGTGAAAAACTTGCTTTCAGTTACCTTGATCCATATGGAATCGTCCCTCCTCCCTTTAATGTCCATCGCAGCTTCTAGGAAGCATAAGGCACAAAAGGCAAGAGCCATTACTACACCATCACCCAAAAAAGTAAATCAATAGTAACAAACGATCCCACATTCTTATGTGGTTGATCTTGGCCCTGGTCTAGAATACAAGAAGTCAACTTGCTTTTCTTCCTTTGTTAAATCACTGCATGTAAACCATCTTCGTAGTTAAGTCAGGAGCTTGGGTCTTCATTCACACCTGCTAGCCCGTACCATTCCCATGATCTCAGGGTGGGAGGATCTCCCTGGATCCTCTTTCCAGTGTTCTCTTTTCAGCCAGGCTGACCTCTGAAATATGATTGTCTCTAAACGTGTGCATCACCACATCAGACTTTTAAAAGTCCATGATAATAATGGTGTAAAAAAACAGAAAAACAAAAAAAACTAATAACATTCAATGCACCAAGCTATACATCAAGAAATGTGCTGAGCACATTCACAAAAATTTCAGTCAATCTTAACAGTTTATGAGGGAGGTGATTTTTTTTTTTTATTCCCGTTTTACATAGGAGGAAACTGAAATTTAGAAATTCAAAGGTCATAAGCTTGCAGTAGCAGAGCTGCAATTTGAGCTGAACTTCAGAGGGCCTTCTCTTTCCCACTCTACTGCTATCCAATACGAATAGCGTGAACTCCGAAGCTAGTAGTTTTACTCAGATGTGGTCCTTGTTCGTAATGGTTTTCTAATTGGGAGAACACACAAACTTAGATACATTATAAATTACCAGGCAATATAAGAATTTATCCATGAACTTTAGGAGAATTTAGTTTCTTACAAGTCCACATTTAAAGGCCACAGTTTATTGAGTATTTCCTACATGCCTAATAAAACCACTGTGCTAGGTGTTTTTTGATTCATACGCTATCTCCAATCCTTTACTTCAAGATGATTTCACATTTTAGATGAAAGGAAACTGTAGCATATAAAGGTTGAGTGACTTGCCCAAAGCCATCTAACTCGTGATTCAGGTCAGGATTTAAACTTGCGCTGGTTCCTACACTTCCCATACTCTCTCTGTGCCTCATACACACCTATGAGCTTTATTGTTTTATGTACATAAAGTGAGCAGTACTAACTGCCCACCACCCTCCATTAGAGGCGCGCAAGGTGGGGGTATGTCCACATGCACCTCATCCCCTTCACGGGAAGCATACATGTATGCAACCAGAGAGGCTGGATGTGGAAGCACAGTCAACACGAAGCTGTTTCTCTTTCAGGTAATTGGTCATGGTACCAAACCAAACAGCTACCTAGCCCACACTGGGACAAACCTCAGTCTTATAGTGGTACATGCAATTCAAATAAGCCAATCTGTAGAAACCCCACTCTTTCAAGATCACAGTGTTGTTAATCATACAGAACCATGGAACAGTGAAAAGAACACGGACCTTGAAGTTGCATAGCCTGGTAAATCACATGTGCTGGCAAGTGTCTAATAACCAGCTCTATAGTGGCGGGAGGAAGCTCCGATTTATAGCATTTGCCAATTTCCATGGTATAAACACTCACATGATGGCTCATTTTAAGATATCAAATGATGTCCCTGAACACAAAGTTGGTAAGAGATAACAGTAATTGGCCTTCAGGAGCTGGTGCCAGCCAGCTTCAGCACACCACTGTCAGCGGACCTTATTCTCATCCCAGTTCATAACTCCCCAGTGTAAGATTTGGGGCAAGCCAGTTAACCTTTCTGAGTATTAATTTCTACTTCTATAAAGTGGAGAGGACAATACCACTAGAAATGACGGCATGACTAGAGGGCTTTCAGCAGGAGGAGAAGATCATTTCCCCCACGTACTGAGGGAGCTGCACAAAGTATTCCAACAAAGGGAGGCAAGGGAACAATTTATTGTAAGTGCAACCCACGCCTCTGAACTCAGTTAGGATGGATCTGATGAGATATGTTGTATTACGTGGTCAAGGTTTGTGTCATGTCCTATCCTACCCTCCTATCCTAAGCCCAAAGCCACATCCCAGGATCTGCTCACCGCCTACTAACCCTATGAAGGAGAGAGGCTGAAAAGAGGTGAATGGCCACCAGGGGCTTTCCCTGTGGTAGCAGGACACAGTCAGCCCCATGGCACGAGTTCAAGAGAGAAGCAAGAGAAAAGAAAGGTAAGCAGGCTTCCTCACTGACCCTTCCTGCCTTCTAACAGGGGAGAAGCACCACACTTAATAACTTTAAACCTGCAGTGACTCATCCCCTGGCACCAGCTCCCCATCAGCCCCCAGCTTACTTAGATCAGCTCCTGGGGGAGGGATGTTCTGATCCACCTTTGCATTTCTGTTGTGTGGCTACTGGGAAGATGAAGTGACATTAAGCAAAGAACCACATTTTTTTAAGAACTTTTATTGAGATATAATTGACATACAATAAACTGCATATATTTAAAGTGTATAATTTGATATTTTTTCTTATTAGTAATGTATATATGGCAATCCCAATCTCCCAATTTATCCCACCCCAAGCCCTCCCCTGCTTTCCCCCCTTGGTGTCCATATGTTTGTTCTCTACATCTGTGTCTCTATTTCTGCCTTGCAAACTGGTTGATCTGTACCATTTTTCTATATTTCGCATATAAGCATTAATACATGATATTAGTTTTTCTCCTTCTGACTTACTTCACTCTGTTTGACAGTCTCTAGGTCCATCCATGTCTCTACAAATGTCCTAATTTCATTCTTTTTTATGGCTGAGTAATATTCCATTGTATATATATACTACATCTCCTTTATCCATTCATCTGTTGATGGATAAGAACCACATTTTGACTAAAGTTGTGCTACCCAATTTTATCATCCAGCTTTCTTTCACCTGAGTGACTCTGAGTGAATTCTGACTGTTCAAAAAAAAAAAGGAAGAAAGAATTTAAATCTACTTGTGATTACCTGTAAGCCTTATAGTTACCTGCTACTCCTCCACACCGAACCCACCAATACATAATGAGGCTGATTTCTATCTTGAAGGATATTCAAAAGGTTGTGTTTACCATATGATCAAAAGACAGATGTAAAAGTGTGTTGAGCACATGGGCAGTATTGTCAAAACAAGCCACTCCCCTCCTGCGCTGTCCATTTTGAAGAGGAGAATGCATTTTGATGTTTTGGTTCTTACATGGTCATACAAAATTCAATCCCATTACTTTGTAGCAATGACTTTTATTTTTAAATATGAGTCACAGCAGTTCAAAGCAAATGAACCGAATTAAATTAAACATGCTAAACTATACATTCATTCTGTATAAGCCAATGAGAAGTGGGAGGTTTTCTACTTTGATTTTGCCTTTAACCTTATCCTTTCAGTATCTGCAGTTCCTTAAGTGTTTAGTCTCCCTGTTGTGGCTTCCATGATGCAAATGTGTCTTAAAATCCATCAATTGGAAAGGAGTTTCCTGGATTTGCCTTTCATTTATTTATTTTTTTGGCTGCATTGGGTCTTCGCTGCTGCGGGCAGGCAACTCTTTGCTGCGGTTCACGGGCTTCTTATTGTGGTTGCAGCAGCTTCTCTTGTTGCAGTGCACGGGCTCTAGGTGTGTGGGCTTCAGTAGCTGTGGCTCGTGGGCTCTAGAGCACAGGCTTGGTAGTTGTGGTGCGCAGGCTTAGTTGCTCCGCAGCATGTGGGATCTTCCCAGACCAGGGATCGAACCTGCATCCCCTACATTGGCATGCAGATTCTTAACCACTGCACCACCGGGGAAGTCTCTGAATTTGCTTATGTTAAGCTCTAATTTGCTAGGGACTGGAGAGAATTAAGTCCCAGTTCTGTTAAACAGAGCTGTGACAATGTGGTATATTGAGAAGCAAATGCAGAATCTGACTGACCTCCTTCCAAGTTTCCTAAGTCTCCACGATTTTCTGTACTTTTAATTTCCACCAAGTGTGACAAGGTGGGAAAGACAATCTGCCTGCCTAAAATTCATCCAAAATATCTAGGCAAGAAACCTAAATAGAATATATTTCCCTTGGAGAATAGAACTAATGTCACACCCAAAGGAAATCAGATTGTGACCTGGCCGAGGAAGGCGGAGAAAGTGGGGAGAGCCTACGAGGAGGTCACACTCCTGAGGTTTTAGGATCTCTGACAGGGATCCCTTTTCTGTCTGTCACACAGTCCCATGCTGAGGTACGTGGTCCCAGAGCCCAGAAAATTTTAGAAGTCCGAGGAATTCTAAGTGAATTGCCAACTGAAATTAACCAATTGAAATAAATTTGAAAAGCCACCCGCCTTTTCTGAACTTTGGATCCTGCATATGTGCTGATGCTAGGGAAATACAAGAAGGGTGGGGTGAGGTCTACACAGCAGACAGACAAACATTCCCAAAGTCAGGCCAGGAAGCAAGGTTCTCAGGCCGTCAGATCACTCAGGTTCTGGGTCACATTTCTAAAAATGCACTGCCCAATATGGTAGTCAGTAGTCACTTGTGGCCATTTACCTTTAAACTTAAATGTTAGAAGGAAAGGAAATAAAAAATTCAGCTCCTCTGCTGTGCTCCACGTTTCAAGTGCTCAGGAACCACATGAAGCTAGCAGCTACCATCTTGGAGAGTGCAAATACAGACATCCCTTCATCACAGAAGTTCTGTTGGGCAGCGCTGGTCTAAATACAAAAATGCACATAAAAGTCCAAGAACCCTCTGATCCTTTACAGAATGCTATTTCCAGACTGAAACTTCCTACTCAGGTTTTCAAACAATTAACCAAAGCAATTAAAAATAAACAGGATTTGCTCTTCCTCTGTGGCCAGCCTAGAAGTGTTTCAGGATATAGAGGGAAAAAATGTCTTAATTTCTTTTATACAGGCACTTTACTTTTTCACGGAGAAAAGTAAGGAAACCCACATATCACATAATACTCAAGCAGGCAATACTACAAAACTTGGGCTATCAAAATCCTTTCTTTGTAACTAATGCAAATTTACACATAAATTAGCTCAAGGAGGCAAATTTTAAAAATCTGATTTCAACCACACGGAAGGGACAATTAAGAAAAAACAAGTGCTGTGTTAATTGCCTGTCACTGACACAGGTCCCTGTGGGGCCCCATTGGGCTACTTAGGCCAGTTTGAGTTCAGAATGTACTCAGAAGTACTGTATTAGAGCTGCTTCATATATACATACGTGTACGTATATGTACTTAAGTATGTGTCTCAAAATTCTGCTTTTCACAGACAGAGTGCTCTGTCCCTTGATCAAACCAAATTTTCAGTTAGGTCATTTCATCCGTTCTATTCACATGACATTTCTTCAAGAGGAAGACGTCATGGCCAGGGCAGATTTTCCCTTTGAAGGTGTGCAGGGCCGGGCAGCCCTCCTTCTCCAGGGGTTTGCTTCCTGCACCTCCACTCTGGGCTTCTAAACTATCCCAGGCTACTGGAGTCAGAAACTATGTCTGTGGATGTAGTGATTCTCAAGCGCACGTGATTGGGCTCTCAGTGCCATGGGGAGACATGGAAGGTTCATCACAGCCTGTGTGAGGGCACAGTTTTACAGTGATGGGTGGTAGTTTTGGAGCTCTTCACCAAATGCTTTCAGCTGTCTGTCTTCAGGCACATGGATTGCACTTGGGTCTCTTATGATTTTGTGGGACCAAGGGACTATTTCCAACCAATGACTTGTGAAGGGAGGTGTCACATGACCACCCAGAGCCGGAGCACTTAATTGATGACATGAGACCCTTCAGAAGTCTCTTTTCCCCTGACACGGAGACTAGTAATGTTTTAGATAGTGACTTTTCTGTTAACCGGAGCCCTGGAAGGAGAATAAAGCAGAGCAAAATGCCTAGGTCAATTACATCAGACACATGAATCAGAAATAAACCTTTCTTGTTTCAAAATAGGGACTCTGAGTTGTTACCACTTCATAATCCAGCCCAACCAGACTGATGCATGAGATAAGTAAGCGAAGGGATGGGGGAGGGTGCAGCAGGAACCTGTTTCTAATGAGAAGTTATTGCAAAGACCGATCCTACCTAGCCAACAACAAGAATGTGTTCATTGCTGAGCAAATGGAATTAGGCTAGTATCACGGAGGTTATGGAAGGTGTTTCCTTCTGCCCTCCAGGAGCTGGTAATCCAGTGCAGTGACAGAAGTCTGAAATAAACTTGATTTTAATGGGATGAACCCTATTCTACCTGTAGAAACAAAATGCTCCAGCATCTCAAAAAAAGACTTTAATAGCTCACCTTACAAAATTCAAGGAAGGCTGCTATTACAGATTGGGTTCCCTGAGAAGCGGACTCTGAGGTGTGCATAGAGAACTTTACTGGGAAGAGCTTTTGGGGTCAACACCTGTGTGGGAGTAGAAGAGGATTGGGTAAGTACATTGTATAGGAGAGTAGAGAAGAAGATGAAGAAGCCACCTCTTATAGAGTCACAGCAACCACGGGAGGGGCAAAGGTAAACAACGTACATGTAGCAAATAATGAAACGTTTATGAAGGATGAAATCTGAAATGGTCCCTTGGTTTCCACCATAAGGATGTCATTCCAGAGGACTCTCAAGAGGGTAGGAAATGGGCCTAAGAAACTACTGAGCGGTGAGGAAGGATTCAGACAAGCTTCCCAAATTTCCCCACATTACGGCACACATAGGACTTTTTTGGTTTTGTATGTCTATGGGGATACATAGGCCCAGGTCATGTTCGTGATCAGGTGTGGTGAACCCAGGGGCCTTCTGGCCACCTTGAGGGCTGAGGGCACCAGAATTCAGGGTTCCTGAAAACCTACCAGGGCTGCAAGGTACACCAGTCGGGAACTCTGCACCAACACACACAGGTGACTTATTTGAGATGACAGCTGTGGACAAAAGACCAAAGGACAAGGGTTAGAGGGGGCACATGGCACATGAGTGATCCTTGTCTTCCCCAAGATGGAGACTGTGCGCCTATTTGGCAATAGAAGAAGCTGATAGAGAGCAAATCATCAGAGAGCAAATAAATAACTGAAGAAGTGAACCTATCCAGGTTTAAGGTGAAGGGCAAGGACCTTAGTGGGGTGACCATCTTAGAGAGAAAGTCTGGTAGCTCTTTCTATAAAATTGGGTGAAAATATGACAGAATTGATGATTTAGGGGGAAAGGAGCTTTAATGTGGGAATGAACGGGAATTACAAGTATTTTGCTGTGAGAGGAGAGTATTGAGAGATTAAACCTGAGACACAGGGAGTGATCTGTTCATGAAGCATCTTGTATGCAGAACTGAACTATCTGGGATCTGGGAGCAGGATGGGGAAACCCAGAAGAGTTGCAAGGAGGATGCATGCTTTGAAGTGTCTTAGTTATTCCAGGCTGCTGTAACAAAGTTGCATAGACTGAGTGGCTTATAAACAACAGAACTGTGTTTCTCACAGTTCTGGGGCCTGGAAGTCCAAGACCAGGGTGCCAGCAGGAGCCCTCTGCCACGTTGCAGACTGCTGACTTCTCATTGTATCTTCATATGGCAGAAAGAGGACTAAAGAGCTCTCTGGGTTCCTTTTATCAGGGCACTAATCCCATTCCTGAGAGCTCCACCCTTGTGACTTAATCACCTCTCAAAGGCCCCATGTGCAAATACCATCACACTAGGAATTAGGATTTCATATATAAACTTTGAGGGGGGCACACACATCAGTCCACAACAATAAGTCTGGCGTGAAGAGGAGATTCAAAGCAAGGCAAGAGAGATAAGGAGAAAGTAGCTGTGAGGCTGCAATTTTATGCCAAGTGAAAAATGAGAGCCTAAGGCTTTGGTGATGAGAATGAAAGGGACAAGAACAGATTCAGAAGATATCTGGCAGTTAGAAAGAACAGCAAGTAGAGAGAAAATTGAATTGCACCATGAACACCACAAATTGAGCATACTGACCTGATAGCTTGTACACTAATTAACCTAACGATGTATTACAAGAAAGGACATATTATCAAGTTTAAATATATGTAACTAGTGAGAATTCTGAGACTCCGGTGAGATTACAAATAAACAGAGCACAACCCTATGCCTCATTATATAGTCACTATCTCTTGCATTCGAACTGTTATTCCTTCATTTTCATGTCCTCGTGGATCCCCTGGCTCTCTAAATTTGACTGTTAAACTTGGTACATTTCCTCCACATTCTCTTTCATGACTAGAAGAAAGGGTGTGCAATTTGGTTTGAGTTTGTTTTTTACCAAGGGATGTTTTTCAACCAGCAGTTACTTTATTAAAAGGAAGGGAAAAAAAGTAATGAGGTTAAAATCCCATTGGTTTTTTTTAAAGCAACTGGAAATAATCAATGTGCATTTGCAACCTGTTTCTAAATGTTCTCAGAGAACTCTGTTTTGAAATGTCCTGCTGTGACCCTTGCGATCTTAATAGAAGAAGTGGTTTTGGAGTGATGCCTAATATGAACTTATCACAGAGTGAATGAGCAAATGAACAGGCAGTTGTTTGCAGCTCCTTTGAAACAGTCAGCTGTGATCCTTAAGGAATAAGTGAGCAGAGGTAAAGACCAAAAATTTCCAGGCTGCTCTGATCTTTAGATTTAAGTGGAAGCCGATTTGCAAGTTCAGCCCTGTATGCTGCAGTGGTGTGCTTGGCAGGACTATTCCTCTTAATACTGCATTGATCTTTAGACTAAATTAGAGGTCACACATTTCTGTTTCCTTTTCGCCTTGGGATGGCAGAAACTTCAATCACAATTCCTTGTCTCCTCTTCCCAGTTTTCAACAGAATTAGTTGATTAAGCACTGTGTTGCTCAAGGAAGGAGGGGTTTTTAAGCCTCCCTTGCAAGATGGCAGACAAAGGAGCTCAACATGACAGTGTGAGAAGACAGTCTAACAAAAGCCACAGTCACTCAACAGAAAGTCCAGCTTTGCTCAGAAAGACAGCTCCCCTCTTCCAGCCAGGTTCCAAGCATCTTCTGGGACCAGCCAGGCATTTGTCCAGTGGTCTGGGAGTTTACAGGGGTCACTTGAATGCTTGACACTTACCCAACACTGTTCCCGACATAGAGAAGACCCTTAAAATACCTTTATTTCCTTGACTTTCCCTTTTATGAAAGAAGGATTAAGCATCAATAGCCAAGGTCTGTTCTCAAGATAGTCTGTCACCTAAGGCTCCTTAGCACCTGGAGCTCAAGAGAGAGCAGGTTCCAATCATACACCACTGGATTAGCACAGCAAGACCTTACACCTCTCCTCTCGCAAAGTCCATCAGAATTGTCATCCTCAGCATCCTCATCATCCTCAGCATCCTCATCATCCTCAGCATCCTCATCATCCTCAGCATCCTCATCAGCATCAACGTCCAAAGGATTTCCGTCTTTATTCTTTTGCTTCTATAGCTCTGTTTTTTTGTTTGTGTTTTTGTTTGTTTTTTTAAATGACTTCATACCTTATCCCTTCTGATTTGGGCATGGAGCCTGAGAAGATGAGATATAATTTTTAAAAGCTCACACTGAGTGAACATGATGCAAAGCCAAGTTCAGAAATTCTGTTCTTATGTTCAAGGAAGTTTATTTTTGTAACTGTCTTAAATTTTGCAAAGCATTTTCACACATGTTGTCCGTTTGATCCTCACCAAAATCCTTTGAGATGTACAGAGCGCAAAATACGAATCCTATTTTGCAGACAAGGGACTTAAAAAAAAAAAAAAACTCTTTGCCCAGATTCATAGAACCCCAACTAGAACTCAGATCTGCAGCCCTGCTCAGCTTCCTTCTGGTGTATCAGGCTGAAAAGGACAGAAAAAGAGAGGCAGAGGCATCCCACTTCCCTTGATAAAACCAGTTCTACAGCCCTCACCAGTATAAATGTCCCTGGAGCATCTGGCCCCCTCCTTCCAACCTTCCAGTTGCCCTTCCTCCTAGAGTACAGGAGGCCTCAAAAGGAGAAATATTCCCATTCCTTTTTTCCCAGCCTCCCAATTCAATCTCGTCATTCTCCATTTCAAAGGGTCCTTTGCAATAAGGCCTTTTGAATCTTTTTATTAGGCTGTTCTAAAGCCTCTCTTTACATCTTTTTTCTTTCATATTTTCTTAAATGAGAAATTCACTGAGGATTGAATGCTGGGTCACCCAAAGGTTAGTAAGGAGAGGGACAGGGTATGGTCCTGCCCAAATCCCAGCCCACAATAGACTTATCATGTTATACTTACAGTCAGAAGGGCCCCCTCGGTTTAATTAAGGATTGGCTGTGGAGTCCCTAAATGCATAGGAACACAGCCCAGTGCTATTGTTGAAAAGCAAAAATAATTATTTGGAAGCAGAAATGAATTCCTTACATCTGTCTGAACCCCTGTCGATTTACAACCATAAAGTAATTTGCTTCAACTAACTTAATTCCTGTCCCCTGTTCAATTCCCTTGTGCCTTTTAACTAATGTTTTCATTCTCTTTTGCACACTCTGTGCCACCAAATCAAAGCAAAATTTATCTTTCATTTGCCAAAGCCAAGCAAATTTGGAAGGGGAAAAATTACTAGTAAAGGACAAAGGATTTTAAAGAAAATGTATTGTTTCACTTCAGTGAATCAGAACAGAGTACAAAGAAGATTAATCATTATATTAAATCAAAGGAATGTAAATTACATTATTCATATTCATAAATTGCTGACAACATGTGGCCTTTGTAAAGCCTGGGTTAAGAAAGCCTCTTGGTGGAAGGGGTGGGGGTAGGGAGAACATACTCTGGGAGTGAGGAACCCTGTAGCCAGAATTAGGGTTTTTTTCAGTATAGTGGTTCCTTTTTCTCACAAGGCAACCATTTTACAACTAATTTCAGACTGTCTCTCATGCAATTGGCATTTCAGCCTCACAAGAATCAAAGACTAAGAGATGGCTGAGTCCTGAGCATCCAGCTGGTCTGGATGATTCTAATTGTGATGACAACATTGTATCATCTCGATGACCAAGCTGCATAGCACTTCACCACGGCCACTCTTCATTCCTCAAAGATTCTTTCTAAGGCCAGTTCATATAAGGTAAACTGACCATCCCTGAATTAACAACAATACTGATAAATCAAGTTTAATAAAACATTATATATTTCTAAAGGCTTTCACAGACAAACTGCCTGTGTGCTAGCCCTGGGTCCTCCCCCTCTGCTGTGTGACATGAGACCAGGTATTCAACTTCTTTGTATTTCAGCTTTCTCCTCTGTAAAATGTGGATAATGATATACCTACCTCCTTGTTTGTATACAGTTCTGTGACAAAGTGTAAAGTTCTTAGTACAGTGCTCAATAAAGATTGTATACATACATTAAATCTTTTTTTTTTTTTTTAGCATCCTGGGACAATTCTTTTTTTTTTTTAATTGAAGTATAGTTACTTTACAATGTTGTGTTAGTTTCAGGTGTACAGCAAAGGGACTCAGTTATACACATACACACACATGTATATATATATTTCTTTTCAGATTCTTTTCCATTATAAGTTATTATAAGCTATTGAATATAGTTCCCTATACTAGTAGGTCCTTGTTGTTTATCTATCTTATATATAGTAGTGTGTATATGTTAATCCCAAACTCCTAATTTATCTCTCCCCCTCAACCCCCTGTGTATACAGTTGATTCTTGTTATTCACAGCAGTTATGTTCACCCCAGAAAATGAATTAGCATATATCAGCTCTTAGGTGGGTTCCTGCCACTTGGTTACATTTTCATCAATCAATCAATACACAACCATATTTTATCAGTGCTTCTCTCTAAAGACTCCTTATTGTTGATTCATTGACATTGAACGCATGGCCACCAGTGCTGTAACTCATGCCTGAACGAAGCTTATCTAAAACACCTATTTTCTCCACCGGCACATCACAGCCTTCCCGCACTTGGGATCACTAAAAAGCATGTGAGCACTACATACGAGGGTCATTTTAACAGTGAAATTGCCAACAAAAGCACAAAAATGAGGAAAACATGGCACTCAGTAGATGCCAGAAAGGGCACCTGTTTACAGTATGAGAACTGAAAGGAGAAGGCAGAGTCGCCTTGTTCCAGGTGAGCGGGGAACATGCATCACAGCCTGGAGCTTTTCAGTGCTCTGCACAATATGTGAATGACCGGGAAAGCACAGTGAGTCTTGATTGGGGGGCTGCAAATACATTTCAGCAAGGAGGCAAATTTGGAAATATGAAATCACATATAAGGTGGATCACCTGCATCAGGATTAACCACTTGATGAAGTAAACAAAGTAGCTATTACCACTCCCAGGTTACAGGTAAGAGACAGACCCAGGCAGGTATTAGGTGATAAGGTAAGGCAGATCTAGATGGAAGCCCTGAGTTGCACCCCACAGGAGGCAGCTTTCTCATCACTGCCTATTTAAATGCTACCCTCAGAGCTGATGTACAGACCTCAATTTAGAAGTCACATTTCTGACTACTTATTTCTCCGTATTATTTCTGCAAACCACAGAGCCTCAATATGTGGAAAAAGTTCTACTGCCTGTTATTTGGGATGCTTATTCTCACCCTACTCTCTAAAGGGCCTACTTACAGCTATTATAAAACAGAGCTGGTCTCCACCCTCAAGGAATTAGTAATCACAGTTTTTGTGGAGAAGACCATTCCACTGACATTAAAAAAAATAAGTATTCAGAAAGGAAAACATGCTTTTTACATTCTGGAAAGGATACTAACATTCACCTAATCCTTAATTTATCCAGCTCTTTGCTAAAGGAAAAGCTATTCTTAAATGTACTCTGAAAGAGTATTCTGAAGTATTCTATAAAGGTATTCTGAAATGTGTCCACCATGAACAAAGCACTAAATTAGATGCTGTACATCTATTATCTCATTTATCCCTCATAATTATCGTTTAAATGAAATGTGATTTTTCTTATACATGTAAGGAAACTGACCTATGGAGAGGTTAAGTGATTTGCTCAAAGTTATATAGCTATTAAGTGGCAGAGTTGGAATTGTAATAAGAAATACTAAACTCTAACAATTGCTACTCTTTCCAGGATGTAGTAATGCCGAAATCCCCTTGGATTATATCTGATGCAGTAGCAGCCTTCCAGAGAAGCCCCTTCTCAAATCAGCAGCAATCCCCTGAGTGATTTTGTGCAAGTTCAAGTCCTCTCTACCTCACTCTGTATCTGACAACGTTGGGTCATATCTGCTATTTCTCTACCGGGTGACAGCTAAAAAGGAAATTGTTTGTAAGTCTTTGGAAAGCATGGAAAGCTCTGAAAAAGGCATGGGCTCCATGAATGCCTAGCAATACAATTGTTGGAAACAGCCGCTAGATTCTGGATAGAAGTCACCATTGCAATGCAGAAAGAGGTAGACCCCATATGTCCATTAGCAAGCTCCTTGCATTCATAGTTAAGCAACCATAATATTTTAACTTCTTCGGTCTAGCAACTGTTACTAATTCTAGATACTCATGAACTTTAAGTTTAAACAGTTCATTTCCAAGGTTCCCTTTGTCCATATATGAAACGTCCACATTCCCAGGCACTTGATCTATGAACCTTGATGCCATCTTTGATCCCAGCCACTCTCATCCGACAGACTGTCAAATCCTATCCGTTCATCTCTGTCAAATAGCAGAGGTCCCTCTCCCTCACTTTCCCACCCCCATCTCTCTACTGCAAGCTCTCATCATCTCTTGTCTGAATGATTGCACAAGCTTTCTAACTAGCATTGTTTCTAACTGGCTCTGTTTTCCTCCCCTCTTCCAACATACATCATCCCCCCTTCACAATACTGCTAGACTCATCTTCCCGAAGCACTATTTCAATTACATCACTGCTCCCCATAAAAGGAATCAGCAGCTCCTCATTGTCTTAGTTAAAAATTTTAAACTTCTAATCCTTCATTCACAGTTCTTTAAAAAAATGACCTCACATTGATCTCTAACTTTTTCACCATTCTTCCTCCCACAGTTTAGGGAAACTTTCTATTCCATTTCCCATAAGTCTCTACTCCCACCATGTTTTCCCACTGTTATGCTCTTATTCATATTGTTCCTCTCCCTAGTTTATGCATTTTGCCTCCATGTTCAAACTATACTATTCTCAATAAATTCAACTGGCTGATACCTTCCCTCTATGACTCCGTCTCTGAGCACCATCAAGTGATCTTCACCTCCATCCCTCTCCTGGACACACACAGCATTTTCTATCTTTGCTGTGGCTCTTGCCACAGTCATCTCTATGTTCTGGCTGTTTGTATATATGTCTTCTCTCCCTCACTAAATTATAAGCACCTAGAAGGCAGGATTTCTATCTGATTAACTTAGCAACTTATTACATTAGATTGTAGTATTTTTTTCCAATTATTTACTCCCTACCCTTCACTATAAGAGGAATTTATACCTTGACCATTACCATAGGACTTGCACTGTCCCCTGAAAGAAGGGGCAATGTATTTTCCCATTCCATTGAGAGTGAGCTTGGTCAAGCAATTCCTTTAGGAAATGGAATATAAGCAAATATGATATATGCCACACCAAAGCAGAAGCTTTAAAATGCATTGTGAATTTTTCCCAGCTCTCTTGATCATTTATTTTGCCAAAAAGGATGCCAAGTAAAGCCCGCTCCTTTGACCTGGGTCCTGGAATGAGGAGGTATATGGAGTACAGGTATATGGAGTACAGGTATAGCAGCCGGCCTGCAGCTGCTGACACATAACATGAGTGAGAAATAAACGTATATTGTCATAAGCCATTGAGATTTGTACTAAAGCTTACTAATGAAACACCAACATAGCACCTAGCCCAGGGTCCATCACAGGAAGAATTTTAAGAACTCTAGGTTTAATAAAAAAGATTATAACCTGTTGATACCATTTATTAAATGTTGCTGCGAACCACTATCATTGCAACAATTTTGTAGCCTAGAGAAAATAATAGAATTGCAAGTGAGATTATATATATATACACATACATACACACACACACATACACATTAAGCCATCATAGCTATATTCCTAGCTCCCATATTTCTAACACTAACAGATGCTAAAATACATGTTTAAAACCAAAACAGAATCAGAGTAGTATTTCCCTAAGTCAGTATTTCACTAGTTATATCCATGACTAAGCTCATAAACTAACTTATAAACAGAAATACTCAAGTAGAAGGGACCCAAGAAGTCAGTTAGCACAAGGGCTGGCTCTATACTGTGCCAGGGACATGGGACAAAGAATAATCATCAGGGCTTGTCTCTTTTCCTCATTACTTTCAACAAGTATATACACACACTACACACACAAAAATCATTTCTGCTTACGTCTGTTTTAGTTGTTGGACTTCTGAAGGGGGTTGATTTGAACAAAGGGTTTCTTGCCCAGAACATATCTGAGAAAGGGGAGACCAAGAGTGTTGAAACAAATTGTCCAAATTTACACAGCCAAGTAGAGGAGAACCAGAGCTAGAATTAAGACTAACCCAACCTGGTATCTCTCTACTACTGACGGTCAGAGAGAAGGGAGAAGAGAGGGAGGGGAGAGAGAGATTAAGAGAGACAGAGAGTGAGAAATCAAACGTAAGCCACTTCGCATGCCCGTAGAATATCTCTGGTCCTGGAATTTTAACTCTTTTCAATTTCATTTTATACCAGTCTTCATAAGGTCCTCCAAAGGAAAAAAAAAAATTACAGAAAATTAGTGAGTAAGCAAAGAAATCTCCATAATGCAGACAGACTTTTCCTTTTAGAAGACTGACATATCAGTCACGAGCTGGAAAACTACTTGTTAAAGTTCAATATGGTTCCTGGGAAATGGAATATGATTTTTATAGTGATTTATGTGCTTTGGTGTGGACAAACAATAGACAGTATATCTAATAAGATACACAAAGGCAATGGAGAAACCTTTGCTTTTTTTATCACCTGAGAAAACAGTGGCAGTGGGTGAAGAAGGATTTTTCCATCCTAGAGAGAGAGAGAGAATGAAAAGCAGATAAAAGGTAATATTAAAAATCCAAGGAGAAATACTTATTGCTATTTTTGGTCTCCATTTTGATAACATATTTTAAAAGATTAACTGTGATATGGAATATGCATCTTTTATGATGTGAAGGTGAAAAGCTAAATTGGACTGGGGAAGGAAGTAGTTCAAGATTATTTTTTTAAATGGTGTGTGCAAATCAGTAAAGAGTGATGACGTGCATTTTGGGGTGGGCCAGTTGCTTCAAAACAGGCAGTGAAAGGCACTTCTTTAAAAGAGGTTGAGCAGAATATACAACTGAGAAATAAAATCAGTTACTACCATTAATGACAACATATTAATTGGAAAAAATGCCAGGAAAAAATAGAAAACATAGTTAGCAGGTTTTGTCAAGAATAAATTATCAGACGCATGTCATTTCCTTCTAGAAAGAATGGCAAGAATTCCGTGTGGGGGTGGAGCCGTAGATGGATTGCCTGTGGACTTTAAAAACATTTTTTTATTGAAAATAGGACTCAGAAATAGAAAAGCACAGAAAACAATGGCAGCACTCAAGGAATTCTTGTAAGGTAGGCACCGTTGTTTCCACAACCTAGGTCAAGAACAGAAATTTTCAGCCTCTGAATAAGACTTCCATGTGTCTTATTCTAATCCCCACTTCCTCCCTGCACAAGGAAATAATTCTACCTTGCATGATAATCACTTCTTTGTATTTCTTAATATGCCCACAGGCATTAGTTTCCTAGGGCTGCCATAATTTGTTATGGTACCTAAAAGCAACAGAAATTTGCTCTCTCACAGTTTTAGAGTCCAGAAGCCTAAAATCAAGGTGTCAGCAGAGCTGATTTCTTCCAAAGGCTCCAGGGGGAATTCATTCTAGGCTTCTCCCCTTGCCAGTGGCTGCTGGCTGTCCTTGGAGGTCCTTGGCTTGTGGCTGCCCTCCCATCTCTTTCTCCATCCTCACACGGCCTTTTCCTCTGTGTCTATGTGCCTAAAATCTCCCTCTCCTTCTCTTATTAGGATACCAGTCATTGATTTAGGGCCCACTCCAAATGCAAGATGGTCTCAGCCTAAGATCTTTAACTTAGTTACATCTACAAAGACCCTATTTTCAAATCATGTCATATCCACACATACGAGGCGATAAGAACTTAGATATATTTTTTAGAGACTACTATTCAACCACTACACCTTGTGAATAACTCTCGTCTCAATAGTTTCATATTGCCTATTTATTATTTTTAATTTGCTGTCTTTTAATCAACAGATCTCCCTCCATCCCATTCTTTTCCTTACAGTTTATATGTTAAGAGTCAAGGCCATTTTAATCTGTAGTTTCCCATGGGTTAGATGTAGCTGATTGTACACCCTGAAAAAGACTCTCTTCTTGATCAGACTTTAATAGGCCTCTGTGGGCCCTCTTTTCCACTACACCTTGTCCTTGGGCTCTGTCTTTGGCTTGCCCCATCCAGTTGTAGCAAGAATCCTGCTAACTCAGTTTAGCAAGAATCCTCCCATGTTTGATGTTTCCTGTTGGTGATTTTCCAGTCACCAACCCCTTCACCCTGCTCCTTGGCTATAAATCCCCAGTTGTTGTTTTCAGAATTGTTTAGTTCTATACTGAAGTATCTTTTCCCTTATTGTAATAGTTTTGAATAAAATCTGGTTTTACTGTCCATACAGCTCAATATCAAAAAAGCAAATAACCCTGGGACTTCCCTGGTAGAGTAGTGGTTGAGAATCTGCCTGCCAATGCAGGGCACATAGGTTCAATCCCTGGTCCGAGAAGATCCCACATGCCATGGAGCAACTAAGCCTGTGTGCCACAACACTGAGCCTGCGCTCTAGAGCCTGCAAGCCACAACTACTGAGCCAGCGAGCCACAAATACTGAAGCCTGTGTGCCTAGAGCCTGTACTCTGCAACAAGAGAAGCCACTGCAATGAGAAGTCCATACACCGAAATGAAGAGTAGCCCCTGCCTGCAGCAATTAGAGCAAGCCTGTGTGCAGCAATGAAGACCCAACACTGCCAATAAATAAATAAATAAACATAAGATAAATTAGGAGTTTGGGATTAACAGATACATGCTACTATGTATAAAATAGATAAACAACAAGGACTTACTATATAGCACAGGGAAATATACTCAATATCTTATAATAACCTATAACGAAAAAGAATCTGAAAAAGAAATACACACACACAACTGAATCACTTTGCTATACGCCTGAAAATAAAACAACATTGTAAGTCAACTATACTTCAATTTTATAAACACTGCTACAACAAAACAAGATAAAAAAAATATTTCTACAAATTCAAATAAAATTGTTATCAAGACAAATTACTGAGAGCTCCAAAACCCTCATAGTATCAGCACTTATACAAGACAAAATGGAAGAAAGGCAGCTGGGCTTTAGGCAGCTCTGAAAACAGAACTCAAAACCACCCACAGGTACTCATTGGAAAGCAGAAATCATAGTGGGCCAATCTGAGAACAGCTGTCAAACTAGGAGTGATTTCTGCAGAATCTAATTTATTAATAGAAACTCTACAGCAAAAGCAGCCATTTTCTTTAATATCAACCACAAGAAAAAAAAATGAGATGGAGAGGAAACGTATAAAGTAAAAGACACTTTAAGAGATGTATCAACCAAAGACACAGCTGGAAACTTTTTGAAATCCATTTCAAATAAACAAATTAAAACAGTTTAAAAAATAGCCAGTGAAGTATGAACAATAAGTGGATATTTAATTGTATTAAAGATTTACTATAGATTTGTGATAATAATATTGTGGTTATGCTTTTTAAAGGTGTCCTCATATTCTAGAGATGGATATGAAATCTTTGGAGACGAACTGCTATGGTATTTGAAATTTACTGCAAAATAATCCTGTTTGTGCACAAATGAAGGAAAATTGTCCATGTAATGATCATTTTTGAAGGTGAGTGCATTGGCTTCATTATAGTACTCTCTCTACTTCTGTATATGTTTGAAATTTTCCATAATGAAAAACAAATTTTAAGATATTTAATAAAAAAAAATTTAAACAATAATGTCTCTATGATGAAGGCAGTAAAGTGCTACACCAAATGAGAGAGATGCATGTCTTCAAGGAAACAAGAAATAGGCATCACATAGAAAACCATGCAGACCATTCAGGGTCCCCTGCGACGCTAACTAGTTTAAGGATCTTTTAGAGACTAAGTCTAAAAGAGAAGGAAAACTGGATGAAGATTATATTCAAGGAGTCAATTAATTAAACAGTTTTAAGCACTGTTCAATGTTATAGAGAGTTTCAAAGACAAATAGAAAAGCACAGTCCAGTCACTCTAATTGAACAGAATTTGTTAAGGAAAAAAATGACAGACATTTATTAGCGACATACAAAGTAAAGCAGTTCAAACCGACATTATATATGCTGAAGAACTCAATTCAAAAGAGGTATCAGAAAGCAACAGGAAAAGAAAAAAAAAGGCAGAGTTTTATGGACGAAAATGGGATAGGAAAAGTTTTGTGGTATGATGAACTCTGTGTGCATCCTTCAGGAAAGAGCACAAGGAGAAAAGCTAGCCCTCAGGCAGGGAGCGGAAGATCTCATTTGAGTCCTTTCTTTCCCACTTTCTAAGTCTGGATCTTCATTTTTCTGAGCCCTAGTTTCCTGCTCACCTGCTGAGTCTGATCGAGGATTCAGTGTGGGGATTTATGTAAGCAAGTGTGCTTTGTCAACTGTGAAGCCAGCACTTTCCGTCAAAGGAAAGGACTGCAGTGCTTGGCACATAATGGATGATTAATAAATCTGACTCCAGTGCTGGAGCTCTGGACCAGTAGAGTTTAAAAGCAAACATGAGACAACTCCCGGCATCAGGGTTTTCTTCTGTACTGAACTTCAAACGCTCCTTCCACACTAAAGACTCAGCAATTTTCACTCAGCGTTCCAAGGCCAAGAAGAAATCAGGTTGTAAATTGGCCTTTAGACTTTCCTGGTTTTATTTCAACTCTTGTTTGAACTATTGGTTTAAAAAAAAGAAAAATTGTTTCCAGTACTTTTAATGTAAAAGGAGATTAAAATTCCAATTTTATTTCCAAAGTCGATCTTGGGCAAAATTACCTTACCTCTCTACACCTCAGTGTCCTCATCTGAATACTAAGGATAACAATACCTCCCTGTTTGGACTGTTGTAGGATTAAATTAAATTAAATTTTATATATAAACTTAACATTTTGTTTATAAATATAACATATATATGTAACTTTAGATAAATAGTAATTTCATACAGAACTAAAACCTTTGTAGCTATTTAAAGGAATTTAGTTACCAAGGTGCTTTTGTTTACTACAATGGCACCAATCAGAGGGACACATGCTTCTATCAGTACTAAAGGTCTGCCCCATTTACTCAGGCAACTAACTTATATTCCACACCCTCCCTCCACCCACCAGTCAAACAAAAACACAGAACTATTTACAATTGAGAGGAAATACACTCTCGGTTAACTGACCTTGCAAATGATTGAACAATAAATGGTTGCAATAATAATAATGTTACTACTAGCACTATTTTTATTGTTTACAAATGTGCTGAGCACTTTCTCTGAGCTCTTCTTTTCTCAGCTGTGCTGTGGTCTTGACTAAATGCTTTAGGTTGAGGACAGGAAACACACATTACATACGTGAGAGAAAAGGAATATCATTAGTGCTTCTCTGGGGACAGTATCTTATAATGCTACACTCCCCCCCAACCCCAACCCTTTCCCGCATCAGGTATGGTCTTAGGTGACCATCATAAGGAGGAAAATAGAATGGAATTTGAAGCACTGCCTCAAGGTCTATAGCCACTGAAAAATCATGACCACAGCAGTCAATATCACAGGCCATAGTCTGTAAATGTTTACAACGTACTTTCATGTACATTAATTATTTGACCATTTGTAACCAGCCTCTACCCAGTAGTCTTAGTATCTCATTTGGCCAGAGTTTGAGAATTGTGTGTTTCAATTTTCCACAGATAAAAGCCTATTTACAAGTAGCGACACAGAGATAATTGCCTCCCCTTTCTCAGGCTTGGGATAGAGAAATAAACGACACGATATTTCCCGCACCCTTAAAATTGAGGAAAGCAGTTTATTTCAGTGTTGAATATCACTTCCTTCTTAATGTTTCACTGATTCTTCCATGAAATTTCATTTTCCTTGTCCCTCTCCTGATGACAGCCAAGGAGCAAGCCAACTCATGGACTCCAGCTTCTCACAAGCTAACCACATCGAGGCCTCCCCTTACATTTAGGTATTTTCACCCACACATCATGGAAAAATCAGGTGAAAGCCATAAAATCATGGTTTTATCACAGTGCACACAGCCTCAGATTCTCAAACTACAGGGCCAGAGCTAGTCTGCAGGGAAAAGGATATTGAGCCCTGGGCTCCTCAGAGAAGACAGTTAAATTCTGAGGATGCTGAGGGCAACCTGGAGGCCAATCACTTCATTCCTTATCTCTGCAAAGCTCTAATGACCCTGATTGTCTTCCTCAGCACAGCCTCTTCCAATCTGCACCTGGTGTCTCACACGTTTTCCTGGAGGAAATCTATGAAGCAGAACGACTATAAAATAAACAGTGTCCTAGAAATTTAATATGTTTGGTTCATTTAGTTATCACAAACCAGAGGAAGACAAAAGATAGCTACTTTCTTTTCTGATGATTAGTTTCTTTGTCATCACTTGCAAGGAAACCAACAGTGCTCGAAACAAAAATCTAGCAAACGTTCTCTCCCTGAAATTAGATTTGGTTTCTAACACCGTTCATAGTGGCCCAAATGAGCTGCGTGGTCCAGTCTCGCCACTTGTTTACATCAGGGTTAGATCTACATGACACCCACTTCATCTGGGTTTACATCACACATTCCAGTAGCTCTGGACACACAGGAAGTATACTCAGTACAGCGGGTGGTTGAAAAAATAGCAGTTGTCTTGCCTCTACTATCACAACGTCTGGTGAGCAGATTTGTTTTTATAAGCCAGGCTCTTGGGATGCTAGAACTGCATTGCTTTTATGCACAGACCCTCAACCATGCTGAGTTGCACCAGACATGGGGAAGTAAGTCTGGATGGATGGGTCAGTGAGTATAAACCCCCATCCAATCCATTCCCACCTTCAGCAAAGAGAAGATAATTCATAGCACTTGCGCTAGTCACAGCTGGCATGAGAAAACAGCTTCCGCAGTCCTCCCTTACAGACATAATGTAACTGGCAAACTATTTTCCCCTTCTAAACAGACAAGGCTGTGGGTGAGGAGAGCTTTCTTCTATGGAAGTGAGCACTTCATCACGACTCCAGCAGACCTCGATGGAGTCAGAGGGATGAGGGATGACTAGTTCCTGTCCAAGAGCAAATTCCTCCCCAAGAGAGCTAATGCCTTACCCTTGCAACTTGAGAGAAAACCAACATCCCAACAGCCTACGACCTTGCTAGCAAGCCTACTAATTTGCTAGTAGGTTATGGACCACCTCTTACTCCAAATACCGTACCTCTCTGTAGCCATTTTCACTGAGCCAGTCATTATCCACTTGGTTGGACCTTTCGTTTTCCTTTAATGAAATGAATTTGTTCTCAACTTAATTGGGATATTCTCAAACTTTATCTCTTTTTTTTTTTTTTTTTATTATTTTATTTTATTTTTTTGGGGGGTACACCAGGTTCAAACTTTATCTCTTAAGTCTACCATTCTGAGGGTGTCAGGGAAGTTAGTGGAAAATAGAGTTATGACATTGTCACTTTAAAACAGCATATCCAAAAGGGAACATCTCCAAGCTGTTGTTCAGATTTAGAGTTCAGTAGAAGCTCGCTCTACCCATCCTCACTGCTTCGCCAAATAAACCAGACTCACCTTCTGCTCTGTCAATGCACTGATGGAGGCCATGGCACCTGAACGCACAAGGAGCGGACTCTAAGTTGTCCATGGATTTCTGCTCCCACAAACTGAAAAGAGAGCATGCCAAAAATCGGTTTTATTTGTTCCCAAAGCTGATTGTGATAGTTGCCCTTCTTACTATAAATATGTAATTTAATTTACTGTTAAGTACATTTAAGAACGATGAATCAAAAAGGAAAGAGTAGTATTTCTAGGAAAGTGACACTGTTTTACAAAGAATCGATAAATATGACTCTCTAAAGCAGTGCCGGCCAATAGAAATATAATGCAAACCATATATGTAAGTTTACATTTTCTTGTAGTCACATTTAAAAAGGAAAAGAAATAGGTAAAATTCAGTTTAATATATTTTATTTAACCCAATATATCCAGGCCCTTATCATTTCAACCTAAAATCCTGTAAAATTACTGAGGTATTTTATGCTCTTTTTTGTACTGTCATGGAAATCCAATGTGTATTTCATATTTCTGGCACATCTTCCACAGTTCACGTGCTCAGCAGCCACGTGGCAAATGACGGCTCTATTGGACAGAGCAACTCTACAGAACCTCAGTTGAATGAGCAGAGACAGCTACTACAGCCTGGGAGGATTTTTCATAGTTACGGAACTCAGATTGTGCAGCAAGTGTCTGTAAGCTCTCCCTCCACAATGAAGAAACTGACATAGGAAATTTGAAATTGTTTTCATTATGAGTAAGATGGATGCCAGAAAAAAAAAAACCAGGGACTCAAATCAGTGAAAACATATTCAAAGAAGAGTCCTTGGGGCCATGTCAAAAAGCTTGGGAAATGAATGCAGGTTTTAAGTAAAATGGCTTATGGTATACATATAGCTTTTTAAAAATAATTGTCCATGTTAACCTACTTTTTTTTTTTAAATAAATGTATTTATTTATTTATTTATTTATTGGCTGCTTTGGGTCTTCTCTGCTGCGCACGGGCTTTTCTCTAGTTGCCACGAGCGGGGGCTACTCTTCATTGCGGTGCGTGTCTTGTTGTGGTGCACAGGCTCTAGCCACACAGGCTACAATAGCTGGGTCAGTAGCTGTGGCACGCGGGCGTAGTTTCTCAGCACCATGTGGGATCTTCCCAGGCCAGGGATTGAACCCGTGTCCCCCGCATTGGCACCAGATTCTTAACCACTGCACCACTAGGGAAGTCCCCATGTTAACCTACTTTAAAAAAATTCTTTAAGGCCTTTATTAAACAGTTGCTTGCAATTTGTTGATTTTTTAAAAAATTAAGTTGTAAACTTTTATTACAAATTTAAAATGAGGTTCTTAAAAATCTCAGCTTGATATAAAATAATTTAAAAACCTTTAACGGTGTATGGTGAAAAACCAGGCTTTAAAAAAAAATGAAGTAAAAATTACAATAATAATAATAATAATATCCCTGTGCTGCATAAATAATGCAGATGGTTCTAGTTATCTGGTCTAATGGGCAAAAAGTAAGCACTCAAGGTCTTCAGCTCCAATCTTCTGTTCATTTCTTCTTGCTGGAATTTCATATTCATTTCTTCTCATTAGATAGCTAAACAAGAAGGTGGTAGAAATGGTAAGTTGGCATTTTTTCAGCCTCATCCTGCTGAGCTTCGTACGGAGCAATTCTCAGCTGCTTTTGTGTCTTTGCTTTGTTGTGCTTTAGGCTTTCCAGGCATCCACATCTGTAATTGAAGATGTAGTGGTACTGCCCCTGAGGTGACCACTGATCTTGGGTCTCCTTTCCTTCACTGTCCTTACCTTGTTCCTTGTGGTCCTCTCTGGATGCCCTGGGTGAGATGGGCTCCTGGAGAACTGTGGTTTATCACCGGATCTGTCTCAGGGGTCCACCTTGCTCTCCAGTTCCCTGGTGGTCAGCACCTTCCCCCTTCTCCCTGCCCAGGAGGGCTGGAACACTGTGGGTGCCCACGGGGTCTCCTCATGGGGCAAGGTGAGCCCCATGGCCCGTGATGCTGGCCTGGCCTTTGGGAGCCTCTCCCATCCGTCATTCGTCTCCAGGCTCTGCTCTCAAAATTCTGGTTCTTCTGTAGGGTTCCCAGTAAGCTGCTTATTTACTGCCCAGACTGAAACTCCGCTGCGGCGGGGACATTTGCTGCCTTGCACCCTCTACCCCTTCAACAGCGATTGCCACAGTCTCTCCTTCTCCTACACTGCAGAGGTCCTTTCTGGGGTTACTCTCTTTAGGGCAGTCTGGTGTACAAATATATCTTCCTTAATGCCATTCCTGTTGATGAAACCATATCCATTTCTTACCTTGAACCGTTCTATTGTTTCCAAACCCTTTGTTTCGATGTCCTCCTTGTCCCCACTGGCAGGTATCACCAGTATGAGCCCACCCAGGCCACCGCTGCACAGCTGCCACTCCTCCCATGTTACGATGATAATCAGGCCATTGGTAGCAGTGGGACTGCTCAGTGCTCTCTGGGGTCCGCTCCTACCTTTTTTTGATGAATCAAATAATACTGGTAGCAATCACATTGGATAAAAGGGCTTCCATTGTACTTGTGTGTCTTCAAACATTCATTTCAATTGAACTCAACACATATTCACTGAGCATCTCCTTTTTGTGAAACTCTTGTTGTTACTGGCCCCAAGAATTACAAGGGTTGGTAGGGAGCAGGAGACAATAATAAAAATAATTGCACAGAGCAAGTAAAGAAAAAAGTCAAAAGATGGATCATGTTTGATTAGAGAATCAGAAAAATATTTTATGAAAAAAATGGCATTTTAGATAAGGCTTGAAGGATGTGTCGGTTTTCTTCACAAAGATAGAAGAAGGAAGGATGTCCATGACAGAGATTACAGCGTTTTTCTGATTGACAATTTTCCCCTCAATATTGTCAGGACCTACTCACCTACTGTCAGTACCCGCAACTTCCTCTAGGGGTTAGATGTTATCTTTTTCTTTCTCTCCCTACCTTGAAACTGATCTATGGGATGTAGAAAAACATGTGCTTTGGTGGGCTAAAAGTTATCGTCATTTATCAACTTCCACTTTCAAGGGCAGAAATGACAAATGGGATGCTAAGCCACTCTTACTGGTCCAGATAAAATATGCTCTAGAAATTGACTGGATGCACAACCACCATTCTCCTTGCCAGCCACCAATACATCAACCGTCACCAAGTGATAACAGCCCACAACCGCCAGCGGCCAGATTCAATTTCTCCTGTAGTCAGCAATAGTTGACGCTGTGCACATGTGTGTGCACAGGCACACACACACATGCACGCACACACACACCAGAATACACTCTAAAGCTTATGGCCAAATGAATTAAATATGCTTCTTTCAGAAAAAGTATTTTCATTTTCTAAGACAAGAGCTTTTTCCCCCTCTAATTAGAAGTAATTCAAATAAGACTTTATCAAATTGCTTATGAGGCATAACAACCCCAAGCCCACAATTATACAAAAATCTAGATTCGTACTACTCATGTGACTTTTCTCAATTCTCTGCAATATGACTTACTGTGAGCAGGTCAAGTTACAGAAGTAGAACAGATAAACCATTCACAGCATGGTAAAGACACTAAGAAACAAGCACTGTATCCTCTGTGGATCCAATTGTATATACCTTCAAGGTTGTCCACTGTTTTGACTTACCTTGTCCAACTTTCCTCTATTAGGGTGGATAATGGAGCATGAACTGTATTTGGCAATATCTGTGATTTAGGAGTAGGTCAGGCCCCAAGCAAAATTATGAAGTAGGAAAATATATGTCTCTAAAATCTTGGATTTCTCTTTTGAACAATTTCCTTACCTGGCTACCCAATCCTCCCTTTCTGTGTCCTCTTTCAGATCTTCTTTCTTGAATAATATCCTACAATCAAGATCTCCCTTGTCTTCATCCAGGTTATCAACATTTATATATCCTGTATTTTATTCCTTAAAAGACAAAGTCTCTGTTCATGAATGGTAAACCCAAGAGAGATTTCTTGATGATAATGTAAGGCCTGTCGCTAACCAAAGAGATTGTTCATATTCTTCAAATCACGTCCTCTAACATCACATTCAAGGTATCGTGCAGGTAAGGAAAAATATATCAAAGTGCTTGGTGAACCACAAACAGCTCCATAAATGAAAGGAATTATTACTACAGGTGTCTCCCACTGCCAGTAAATATAGAACGTCCCATGAAACCCCGTGTAAGCTGAAAGGGCGTAAAGCAAAGTAATTACCTTAGGACACATCTTGCAAGATAAAGCACAGATGCTCACAGACACAGGTCAAAGCTCTGGCAGCTTGACGTTGAGATACTGAGCATAGTTTCTGGGAAGGAGCTTGGCAGTGCCACTCTCACTGCTGGGGTGTGCTCTGCCTTTGTAACTGCTCTCTGCAGAACAAACACTGAATGCTATTTATTTTTTTAAGAACTTTTATTAAGATATAATTGACATACAATAAACTGCATATATTTAAAGTATACAATTTGATTTTTTTTCTTATTTGTAATGTATATAGGGCAATCCCAATCTTCCAATTCATCCCACCAACCCAACACCCCACCCCCCGCCCCCCCTCACCTTGCTTTCCCCACTTGTCCATATGTTTGTTCTCTACATCTGTGTCTCTATTTCTGCCTTACAAACCGGTTGATCTGTACCATTTTTCTATACTGAATGCTATTATCATTTTTCTGCCTTTTTCATAAAGGCAAAAATCCTTCAGATTTCTTTCGGTTACCAAAAACAGGGACTAATATAGGTCTTCATAAAAACAAAGTAGTGTAAAGCAAACTTTCAAAAAGTAGGGGATCCTTGTATCATTATTATTTCTGTGCCTGCATAAAGGATTACAGCGCTGGAGCAGGCTTGTACTGGCGTGCAGGAGCAGATTGTGTGTATCTCTTGCACCAGCTCCACAATCAGTGACATCAAGTTAGTAGTTTGAAATCAACCATGATTTACATGGTAGGAGTCTTTACACCATGGTAATTGGCAAATACTACTTACCAGGGCTCCCTCCCACAACCCCCAGAGAACCAACTTACTAGTGCATCCCTGCCTAAGGCCAAGCTTTTTGATCTTACAGCCCATTGAGTTACCCCACAGTCCTGATTAGGCCTCCTCCCTTGCCAATATAACACCAGAGAATTTGGCCACACAGATACAAATCTCAATTAACTACAACAGCTAGCCCACCATGTCTTTCCTGCTCGCCGGTATATGCCAGCACCTACATTGCCTGAAATATAGCATACTAATGTCTTCGTTGATTAAATAAACAGACACATCCCATATCTATACATGTTCCTGCTTGTGCAAGCACTCCTGCACATGCATACACACACACCCCTGAATCTAAGTTAACATAAGAGAGATATTTATTAAAAAACACTTCAGTAATAAAGGACAGTTTTATTTTCTATGTTAGAATATTTACTTGGTTTATTGCCAAAGGCCTAAAATTCCTGGAGAAGCAAGTATTAACCACTGACAGGCTAAGAAGCTATTTCAATATGTAGAAAAGCAGGTTATGATGCTTTTAAGTTTTAATATGCTCTTAGGAGAGAAACTAACTTTTGAAAGGCAAGGTATCCAAAACAAATCTTTTTAAGTCCTCAAGCTATACCACTAAGCTTCATGGACGCAACTGCCTAATCTTAGCTCACCCTGCTTCCAGCTCGAGAATCCCTTCCTCTCTCCTTCCTTCCTCGTGTTGCGTTCACGCCTCGGGTGGGCTTCAGTGAAAACACCAGTGAGCTTCCTTTCGAATGTCAATCTCCAAGCCACTTCTCAGTCCTTGTCCTCCCTCTGCGGCACGTGGCACTGCTGTCCCCGCCCGTTAGTCTCATCTCACCCAGACTGGCGGTGTGTGGCAGCTTCCCTCCTCTGGCATCCCTCCCGGGCACTGCCCGCCCCACAGCTCCTGGCCCTCCCCTTGCCTTGCTCTTTGACTCTTGACCCCTGGCTCTGCTCCACATTTTGGCTGCCATTCCCCCACCTTGCACACAGGATTGTTAGCTGCTGGCACGTAGAAGGCTCCTGTTCGATCTGCACTGCATAAATGAACACATGTTTCTCAGCCACCCACACACCCAGGTGCACACGCACACATATAAGTCGACTCACCCCTTACCTCACACAGCCTCCACCACCTGTGGATGCCCCCTCCCCCACCCCCCAGCCCTCCAGCTCCAACCGTGGCTCTCTTTACTGCAATGCCCCTCTTTGCCGCTAGGGGGCGAACTGTGCCTCAGCCCCTGGCTGATGCCATAAGAGCCCTCCATAAAACCCTCCCCTCTCCTGAGTTCTGTGAGCCTCCACCGGCCTGCTTTTCCAGTCTTGGTTATAGGGCTCCCCTTCTCTGCCTTTCTTTTAAAGGTACAGTCTTTGGCCCTCTCTAGTCTCCTTTCCAGAGTTATGCCTTAAAATCCCATCTCTACATGCTTATAATTCCCAAATGCAGATTTGGAGAACTGAATTAAATCTCTATTTGTAGATTCCACAGACGCCAAAAACTCCAAAAACCAAACTTTTTTACCTTCTCCCCCAAACACATTTTGCTTTCTGCTATCGGCACCACCAGATCCTAATTCTTCCTGTGAGAACTCCTGGGGCACCTTGATTCCTCCCTCTCCCCAACATTTATTCACTAAATCCCTTCTGGGCTCCCACGGCATCTCCACCAGCAGCTGCTATAGGTCAGGTTTCAGCTAGTCTCATGCAAACCTTCACAGTAAAATGCTTCTTCTTCGATGCACCTGCCATACCTTGTTCGACTTATCTTTCTAAAACCCCAGTCTGATGACGTCACACTTTGGTATTTCCCATTGCCGGCTGCAAACCAGCAATGGTTTGCATAAGGTGATTAGCGGACTGCCTCCGTCATGATATTAAAAGCCAAATTTTTGAATCCTACCTCAAGTCAACTGACTCCAATCAGTGAGTGCCAGAAATCTGCATATTCAGCCAACTCCCTGGGTAAGCCTTCAACCCCAGTAAAATTTGAGAGTCTCTGGCCTGCAGGCTCCTCTGTAGGACATGTAAGGCCTTTCATGATCTGGCCCCTGCCCACCTTTTTTAATCTTATTTCTACCAGTCCCTTCATCTCATACTTTGTCCAATCTGTTCCTTGTGTCTGGAATGTCCTCTACCATTTTGCTGCCAAATCTCACTAGGGCATCACCCTAAATTCACTTCCTCTGTGATATTTTCCATGATGCCACTGGTTATAATCAATCCCTAGTTCCTCACAACCTTCTATGACACCTTTATTGCATGGTATGTCTCTGCACTATAGTCACTGTTCTAGTTCTGATTTCCTTGTTAAGCCAAGCACTTCTAAAGGACAGGAACCAGGTTTTACAGATCTCTTTACTCTCAGTTTCTGACACATAGTAAGTGCTCAATAAAACAATATTTGAATGAATGAGTAAATAAATCGTCTATCACCACAATACCAAGAGCACACCCTGCAGACAGCAACATTTAGAACACACTTCAATATAAAGATAATGGTGCTGAGAGCTCCCTGATAAATCTGAAAGTGTCATGCATTCCATCAGACCAAGAGGACCCAAATTTCATTTCTGAAATCCAGAGGCTATCACAAGGAGTTGGTTATATCCAGATCATTCTTCATAATCAAGAGCATAGGCACAGATTCAGCTAAGCCATGTTAACAGAGTCAATTGTAGCTAAGACCTAGTTTCTAGACCAATGTGTAACTAAAGATATGTTTTAAAAAGCTTGAGTGTCAGGGATACCAAAAAAAAAAAAAAATCAAAACAAAAACAAAAATAAAAACAACCAAGGCTCTGGATGGAACTTGCCATCTGTCTTCTGTCTGACAGTTGATGTCATTGTTTGAATAACCCCTAGTTCATGAATTTGTCCTGTGGCCCAGGAATGGGAGTGGAGGGAATAAGGAGGAGGAGGTCACAGGGTCTCTCCTTTCCAAGAGTTTACAGTCTGGTTGAACCACCTAAATGTTGCACATGGCAAAAATCCAAGAATAAAAACAAAGTAGCAAAACTGCAAATCAACCTCATATGAAAACAAAGTCCACAGCTGCTGAGGGAACACAGAGGAAAGGAAGCGTTCGGATTCATTTGTAATCACAGAACCCTGGCACTGGAAGGGGTTGGTGAGACCGTCTAACACAGTGCTCTCATCTTACAAATGAAAACCTAATATAGAATTGACCTTTCCAAAGTCATTCCAATAATATATTTAACCAAGAAGGCTCTCAGGTAAAAGTGAGATAAGCCAGGGAAAAAGAGAAAGTGAGCGTTGCACAGCGATATTCTGGAGGAGGAAAAACATAGGTAGGTGGAGAAAAAGAAAGATAAGAGACAAATGAGCCGGGCATGGGAGACAAAAGAAAACAGTGCTGGGACGAAGCAGAGAGGAGTGACGGGAGGTGAAGGTGAGGTGTTAGGTGAGAAACAGGGGACCAGCTTTTACGGATGGAAAGTCTGGGTATGAGGAAGGAGCAGGATTTGATATGCATACAATAGAGGTATGGTGCTGTGGATGAACTCCTGTGCTATCAGAATCCAACCCACTCCGTCGTAAATTGTTGGAGCTGGAAGTATCTTGGAGGATAAGCAGTGAACTCATCTTACAGAGGAATAAGCCCAGGCTTAGAAGGAAGCGAGGCAAATGTGTGACCTTTGGAGATGCACTGACACTGGTATCAAAACTCACCTCTGCCATTCAACAGTCACGTGTCTTTGAGCCACTCTGAAGCTCTCTGAGCCTCCATTTCCTTTCCTATCAGGTGGGAAAATATTCAGCTCAAAGTTGTTCCAGGGATTAGGTTCTCCTGCATTGTTAGCACGTGAGCCAGTGCTAAGCTCATGAAATGGGCTCAGTGAACTTCTTCCTGACCCCTTTGCTGAAGAGAGGAAGTGATTTGCCCAAGGTCTCACAGCTGATGCAAAGCAGAGCTGGAACAGAAACCCTATGTTCAGACTTGAAGCCCTGAGCTCCAGTCCTAAGCAAGCTGCCCCTCTTGGGGACTCCCAGCCAGGCTGCCACCCAAAGTACTAGCACCTTTTGAAGAGGGTCATTCTGAAATTGTGGCAAGAGATTAAGGGAATTCACAACCAGAACTTCATCTACTCTTTTTCCTGAAGTTTGTCTCTAGTGGGCTTCCAGCCTTGATGAAGGAACAAACCCATATCAAATAAACCAAAAATAATAAAGACGGCAGATCAAAGACAAATCCTCTGTGAGAATATGCTTGTCAGCTGGGGACAGAGGATGAAAGCTTTTTCTTGTTTTTTGAATGAAAAAGCTATTTTTGTTTCATGATTTCCCAAGGATTATAATAATTATGGTCTGGGTTACCGATACCATTCACATCTTAATATGCTTAGTATTTTTCAAAACTTGAGGATTGGGAACAAAACTGATGAAAGCCAATCTGCCCTGGCCAGGCAGAGGTGCAAAGTAAACGCAGAGGCTCTGGAGCAATCAGATAATATGTATTGATAATATGTATCAATATTATAGAAGAAGCTGGCTTTCATCAGATACCCTTTGGGGAATGAGCTAGAGGAACTTGGGCATATAAGTCCTAGGCATTATGTAAACACTGAGATTTAGAATAAAATTTTTAACTTAATAAGTACAACTCATGCTTTTATCAATGACCTGGGACAGTGTCATATATTTTTCATGTTTATTTTTCTTTATGTACTGCAATTCTGTTCAAATTGATTAAGTATTTCCCATGTTCCAGGGAAAGCGCTGGCACTAGCATATCAGAGGTAAAAGAGACAGGGTCTCTGTTTTCTAAAATTGTTTTACTCCTGGGTCAAATCATGCCAGTCCTCTTCTCTAAACTCTGCAGTGTCTCCTGATCACCCGCACGAAAGCCAAAGTCCCTGCAGTGTCGTGCCCCATGAGCATCCCAGCTTTGGCCCGTCGACTGCATCGGCTACTGCCCTACTGTTCATGTCACTCCAATACCCCCTCTTCTTGCTGACGCTGCATACTTCAGGCATCCTCCTGCCTTTGTGAATGCGTGGGCTCTGTGAGGGAACAATGGCAATTTCAATAGTAGAGAAGGGAAACTCGGAAGTTGACCTAACAACCTGCCAATCAGAAACTTCCTCTTGAATGTTCATGAGGTGAACGGCCAGGGTGCTGCATGATGAACCGGCTTCACCATCTGAGATGAACAACCTGCTAGGGTGTCTCCATTCCCTGGAGGGAAAACCTGACCATGCCCATGGCAGGCAAGGTGACATTAAAGGGCACTGTCCCTTCTATGTCTTTGCACTATGCACTTTCATCCTGTGTGATACCAGTGAGTTCCAGCCTGTCTCTGATGTGCAGAAGCTGGTGATGGTGTGAGGCAACCCAGCCCTGCCACCAAGAAACACTTTGGCTTATTAAAAATCTGGAGTCATTAGGACAGAGCCTAATCACTCTATTATACCTATAACTGATCCTAATCCCAGCACTGTTTTGACTGCCTCTAGGTTAAAAACATGGAAACTAACTTCAGGTCAAACGATAACACATTCAAGACCCCTGGACAATTGTATGATCTGGATCCTGGGACAGTGGACACAGGGATCCTCGTCCAATATCTATCCCATGCTCCACCAAGTCATTCTTCATCCAGTTGGCCTGGTTCCATGCCCACGAATCCTCTTCAAAATAAGGGAGAAGGAGCTCTAGGACTCCGATCAGACATCCCCAGTCTCCCAACAGTGGAGGACAGTTTCAGGAACCAGGCAGGAGACGAGAGACGAGGCTAGCTCACCTAGGAACCAGCATGACATATATCAGCCTCCAAAGGCCGTTGTCCTGCAGAAAACACAAGAAAATCCCAGTGTGTGATGCCAGGCAGGGGCTGAAGTGAGGGAGAAGGATTCCCTAGGGAAATGGTGTTTGTCCTGGAGCAATATTTTTAAGGGGCCACCCCTGCCTGAGCAACACACTCAAAGCTCTGCATAGAATTAGCATCTCCCACACGCCAATATGGACAGACACTCTACCCAGCCCACCTCTTGCCCCTTGCTTTCTCTTCCATCCACCTGTACTGTACATGCGATATTCAGTCCCTAAGATTCTAGGCCTGTTTGTTGCTCACCCTGTCTAGATCTTGGGGGCAAATCCATGTTCAAGGATCATGGAATTCCTTGCATACCTGATGAACACCTAACTTACTGTCAGCGTACTTGCAGCCTTTCCTGATGCCTTTCCTGCCCCAGCCAGGGGGATGTAGTGGGGGAGGGTGGTCAGGGGGTGAATCTCAGAGGTTTGAGGCAATTATGTCCCTCATTTCATAACACATCATCTTCCTCAATTTGGGTAAATCCTTGATTTACTCAACTATTCCTTTTTATTTCCATTCTCCATTCCCATCCCCCAAATAAGCATTACAGCCACACATTTAATGTTTACCTATAAATTTGTAAGGGTCTTTATAAAATCATATTGTTATTTTGTACAGCTGTTTGTACTTTATATAAATGGTATTGTGTTTTATATTTTATTCTTTGATTTTTTTTGCTCAGGACTATGCTTTTAAGATGTGTGTGTGTGGCTCTGTGTTCTCCTAATGAAGCCGAATCCAATTAAATCTCAGAGACAGAGCTTTTGGTGAAGTAGAAAAGAATAGCTTTATTGCTTTGCCAGGCAAAGGGGGCCACAGTGGGCTAATGCCCTCAAAACTGTGTGTCCCAACTTGGAGGGGGTAGTGAGGAGTTTTATAGTCATGGTTCAGAGAGGGCGTGATCAGCTCATGGACATTCTTCTGATGGGTTGGTGGTGAGGTCAGTGCGAGTCAGCATCATCAGCCTTCTGGTTCCAACCGGTTTGGGGTCTCTGTACTTGTGGGCAGCAGACCATCATTAACTGCTTACTTCTCTTACCTGGTGGGGATTTCACCATCTGCAAAACAGCTCAAAGATATTGTGTGTATCCCTTGATGGGGAAACAGGACTTTGCACCAAGGCTGCACTATTGTTTCTCTTGACTGTTTGTTTCTCCCTGGTCTCACATCCCCTCCCTTCCCTAATTAGTAACTGCTTGAATCTGCCTGTTGGAACTCAAGGAAGGTCCTGGAGGCTGAGGGAAGCCTAGTTCCTGTAATCTGAGAAGTGAGGGACACAGAGAGTCTTTGTGCCCAGGAGCCCCACAGGGTCCTGCTTGGTATCGCTAACTGTGGTAGGGTAGGTGTCGAGGAACACCGGAGATGGGCAGAAGTTAAAGTGGTGAAGCCAGATTCTGTTCAGGAGCTATTGTGATGGGGAAGAGAGACCTCAGAACAGAAATGGACTCCATTCCAAATACAACAAGGGCCCCGGGGATGTATAGCCAAGGAGCAGGGTGAAGGGCTAGGGGTGGAAATTCACTAGGAGGAGACATCAGAGACAAGGGGATTCTGGTTAAACGTATCTGGTGATAAGATATTGAGGGTGGTGGATTCTTGCTGAACTAACCCAGCAGGATTTTTGTTAAAACAGACAAGGCTATGTGGCCCAAAGACAGAGCCCAAGGCCATGGCCTTGGAGGTTTTGAGGAGCCTGGCTAGGTTTAGGTCAAGGAGAGTCTTTGTCATAAGCTTCAATATGTATCCACTGCCCTGTGCCCCTCCGCTCTCCCACCCTGCACTGCTCCACCCTCCCCACACACACAGTGCTGTGGAAAGCATCAAGGCATATATTTCTTTATGAATGTGGGTGAGGTTATTTTTAGGGACGTATTCCTAGGAGTGAAAATAGTTTCTATAAAATAGATGATGATAGATAGATGATAGATGATAGATGATAGATAGATAGATAGATAGATAATAGATAGATGATAGATAGATAGATAGATAGATAGATAGATAGATAGATAGATAGTAGATAGATGATAGATAGATGATAGATGGAGGTAAAGGTAGATACAGATTGCAAAGATAAATACAGATATATTTAATCGACAAGCTTATTTTGACTAAGAATGTGCTGTGCCTTACAGAACCTACCCCTCCTCTCTCCATACCCCTCAGAAATTTCTAGCATAGAACTTGCTAAAGCACCCGGAATGGAAGAAGCCCCCTCCTAACCACCACCCACATGCATATCTCATCCTCAAATCATAACCAGATTTCAGAGTTAAAATAACCAATTTGCTACAAAGTCTTCTTTGATCCCCACAGATGAAAACACTCTCTCTGCTCTCTGAACTCTTAGTATCTTATATCTGACGTCTGACAACCTACTGTCTTTCTAAGGGCACCAATCTTAGTCACACACTGTTAAATCCCCCCGCCACAGCCCTAAACCCTCGAGTTCACGATTACCCTGTGAATCAACTTGGTGACTCAGTGGTTAGAACGTGGGCTTTGAAGTCCGACAGAACCAAGGCTGATTCCCTCTCTGTCATTTACAAGCTGTGTGGCTTTTAAGCAGCTAATTAAACTCTCTCAGCCTTAGCTTCCCCATGTGGATCCTGCCTATCTTAAAGGTTTATGGAAAAAACTAAATGAAAAGTTGCATGAAAACACTGAGCCCAGTGCCTACCATATAACCCGAGGTCAGTAAGCGGAAGCTCCTATGGAAACTGTCATCACCGCCATTATTACTAAGCATCTGCACAGAACATGGCAGTCCCTTAAACAGTGGACACTCAGTGAACGTACAAGCCTCAGAAATGCTAATTGCCTTGCCCTGGCTGGAAAGCATCTAGGCTGGTATTTGAACCCAAGTCTTCTCTATGGTCTATCTTCTCTAAAACTGTACTTGCTAGAACTTTAAGAAAAATAGCTGTTTATAAGGCTTAAATGGTGAGACAAAAGGAAATGGGAGAACTCCTCTATCACTTCAGTTATGAAATTTTGCCATTTGCAACAACGTAGTTGGACTTGGAGGGCATTAGTCTAAGTGAAATAAGTCAGACAAAGACATACTGTATGCTATCACTTATATGTGGAATCCAAAGAATACAGCAAACTAGTGAATGTAACAAAAAAGAAACAGACTCACAGATACAGAGAACAAACTAGTGGTTACCAGTGGGGAGAGGGAACGGGAAGAGGGGCCATATAGGGGTAGGGGGCTAAGAGATACAAACTGATATATAAAATAAGCTACAAGGATATATTGTACAACCCAGGGAAGATAGCCAACATTTTGTAATAACTGTAAATGGAGTATAATCTTTAAAAATTGTGACTCACTGTATTGTATGCCTGTAATATATAATACTGAACATCAACTATACTTCAATAATTAATAAATAAACAAATAAATTTCACCAAGCTTTGAACTTTAAAAGAGAAAGAGAGAGAAGTAGGAATTGCACTTATGGTGAAGGGCTGTGTCAATCTTCCATCTCCTGACACCCCCTCTTGGCTGCTGGTGTCAGGAAAGTTCTATAAGATGATATGCATGTAAAGTACTCAGACTAGTGCCAGAACATAGCAAGTTTATGAATTTCCAAAATTTCCCCAGGCACAGAGAGTTCTGACTCTTTCCCTTGTAAAGTGATAGCTTCCTCAGCCTAAGGAAAACCTCAGTTTAAACAATCACCCAACCTCTTTCAAATGAGGCTGTTCAGATTCAGCAAAACAGTCTTTGTGACATAAAGAACATTCAGAAGCTCATTAAAAAGTTCCAAAGGCTTCATGAACATCAAAGGGCTTTTGTAATCAATATTTTCATGCTCTGGAGTGAAAAACTTGGAATCATGAAAATTAAACATCTTCTTTCTTAGAAGGAAGGAAGGGAAGGAAGGAAGGAAGGAAGGAAGGAAGGAGGGAAGGAAGGAAGGAAAGAAGGAAGGAAGGAAGAAAGGAAGAAAGGAAGGAAGGAAGGAAGGAAGGAAGGAAGGAAGGAAGGAAGGAAGGAAAGGGGGAGAGACGGTGGGAGGGTGGGAGGGAGGGAGGGAGGGAGGGAGAGAGGGAGGAATCTGTCTAACTGAATAGAAAGATCTAAGCTGTCAAGGAACATGTGGAAGTGACCAGCTTCCTCTCCTTGGAAAGGTCCAGCACACCAGTCAGTTCACCTCCTGCAGGCCCTTGGCTGAGGAAGGGGAGCCTGGGGGCCCGGCAGGTCCACACAGATTATTTTTCTGGATTTGGTAGCATATGGGTCCCAGTCAAGGGAAGAGGAGAAGTATAACACCCAGAGGAAGTTTTAAATGATATTGTGAATAAAATAGTCTGCCTCCAGAATCAAAAGTCCAGGTGACGGGCCGCGTTGGTCATGCAGAGTTAGGCGCAGGTCGAGGAGGGCTGTGTGGAGGGAAGGCCCAGAATGGAGCCTGAGGACACAGGGCTACTCTTCAGTGAGAAAGACCTGAGAAGAAGCAGTGAGACGCGTTTGCACCAACTCCAAGCTCTACTCGAATCTCCTCCTGATTGCCAAGACCCCCAGAACTGCTGGCACATAGTTAAGAGACGTGAAATAAGTGACAGTGCAGGGGACACTCAGTGTCACATAGAATGCGCAGAAGGCTGGGACCATGTCTGATTTGGGAGCGTGGAGTTTCCTGGGGTCCCGATGTCCTCAGGGGCGAGGGCAGCAGCCGCATGAACTGGGTGCACCGCAGGGTCCGTGCGATGTCCCTGTTGAGGCAGGTTGGCTGCAAAGGGCGGCTTTAGAGCATCGCAAGGCAGGCAGTTGGCAAGCACCTCTCTAGCAACACCAGGCTGGTGAACTCCAGTCATTAGAAAAGAGATCCGAAGCTGTTTATTTCTTGCACTGTTTTGTTGTAGTTGCTCCAGGAGGCTCACCAGGACCCACAGGTAATCACTGTGGCCTGAAGGACATCTTAGTTTCTCCAATAAAGTGTGCTCCCAGTCCTGGCCGGAAGAGACCTGCTGGGACTGACAGAGACCCCAGAAGCAAAGACCTCTTTTTGTGTGGGATAGGAAGACCAGGCCTGGGAAAGAGAACGCTGAAGATCTCCATGAGCCTGTGTTTACACTTGGCAAAGGCACACCCCTCTAAGCGGGGGAGTCCTTGTCTGTGTTCTTTGTGCCTTTACCTGAGCTGTCACCACCAGCTACAGATGGACCTCTCACTAGTCTGGGTGGGTCCCCAGGCACCAGGTGCTAGGAACAAAGCATCCTGTTTCTCTGCTCCTTTGCTCTTTGCATGCCCAGTGTATTTTTATCTTGAAGGCTCCATTCACAAAGTACACTCTAGCCCAGCCTCCCATGGGGGTGGCGTTACCCATCCATCCATCTTAATGAAATGACTGAGGTAGAAGCACAGAAAGACTCAGATTGCAGTTGAGCACCGAGTAATCTATCCAATTGGTGGTAATAAATCCAACTCAGGCATCTTAATTACTGAGAGCAGTTATTAAGATAACCAATGGCATTGCCTAGTCATGCCTATTTGAATCTCGCCTGTCTGTATCTGTGTGCAAAGTGGAAGAGGCTCTGGGCCTAATAGCTGACCTATAAGCAGAAAAAACAAAACCAAACATTTAATACAGTCGAACAGCAGATTTTTGCAGAATTCTCTAGGTAAATGTTTATCGTAGCTTCCTGCTGCAGACAGGAGTTTTGCCTAGATGGGGAGATTGTTCTCAAATGTAAATGATGAACTTGCTAGGAGCTGGATTAAGAAGCAGGGCTGTGATTTGCTGTGTATCACCCTTCAGTAAAAGCCTCCGTGCCAGGTTATTCTCAGCCTGTTAGAAGACCGCATTTTGTGGTTTAGGCCAAGAGCCTGATTTTACCCCACTTTATCCCCCCTCCCCATCTACCTGTTTTGTTCATCAGAGGATTCAGAGATACCCAGTGAGTCATAAGTAGCAGATTGGGGGAAGTAGGAGATGATCCTGCTGCAATGGCAGGTGCCCTCAGCGTTAGAGCTGGTTCTGGGTCAAATGATGACGTCACTGCCATCCAGAGAGGGAAGGAAAGCACAGCTTCCTCCCCCATCACAGGACCCTATAACACATGCCCAAAGTCCCATTGTTCTTTGGTTTTGGTTATTATTTACTCCCAAAAGGCAGGGCTATAGCTTGCTCTGCTCCAGAGCTGATTAGAGGGATGGAGGCACCATCCCCATCCCTTCCCCTCCACCCTCCCAAGCCCACACCCCCAAGCAGAAGGTGTGAAATCCAGAGGCGAGCTGGCACAGGAGATTCACTGCAGACTCACACTTTATTTGCAAAAAATATGACAGTGTGTTGTGAATAAGGACAGCGATAGATCTCGGGAAAGGTACCAGCTCTGGGAGAATGGCATCACCAGCCCGAATGACCAACAAATGTTTGAATGCGGGCGGATCATACACATGCCCCGGGATATACTCTGAAGCAGGTAACCTAGAGGATCAGAAATGTACCTGCCTTGGCAGAGGCATGCTATGGTCCTGTGTTGCCTCTGTCCCCTCAGTGACCCTGGGCAAAGCAGGAAACCCCAACCCTCAGTTTCCTCAACTGTAAAATGGGATCTGCTCATTCAGTCACTTATGGAATGTTTATTCACTACCTCCTGTGTGTCAGGCCCTGATTTTCTGTACATAATCAGAGGAGACATGATTTAACTTCTGTTAGGAGGTTGGGCAGACAACTCAAAGCAGAACAAGGGGGAAGGAAAAGACTAAAGAACAGAGGCTACAGCTTTAAAACATCTAGATAAGGCACTAAACTGGTATGAAGAGATTAGGATGCAAGGGTAAAACCAGCATTCTGCTCCAGGCTCTGGTATCCCCAGTGATGTAACTTTGGGTAAGTCACAGTTTTTCTGGCCTTCACTCTGCTCACCCGATAAAACAGAATGATTGCATATATCTTAAATAATAACCATCACCACCATCACCATCTTTACTTATTAATAAGCTGCTTTGTACTGGAATTATTTATGTATTTAAGTTGTTTAGTCCTTACAACCCCATGAGGTAGGTCTCATTTTATACATAAGGAAGGTGAGGTTCAGAACAATTAAGGAACTTTCCCAAGGACACACAGATTTATGAAAGAGGAAAAAAATAATACTCAAGCTTAAAGAAATCCTGGAAAAGTACTTAATCTCATTATCAAGTCAAACATCAATGTAATCCTTTCTTTTAATGAAATGTTACCTAGAAGTGCAATAAATAATATGATCAGGTGGAGCGGCTTTGGTTGTGTTAGGATCCAGCCCTGCCCATGGAGATATACCTCCATCTCCCAGCAAACCTTGATGCTTGGGGTTCCATGGGCCACAGTTCGAAAATCACTTATCTATTTGATCCTTCATTTGCATAAAAAACCTGGGGTCCCAGAAACATTGTAAATCTCATGCAAGTCCCCTGCTGCTCACTGATGGAACAGGGAATGGTACCCAGATGGCCTTTGTTCAATGTGCTGCTCCCCATACACAAGATACACCCAAATCCCATGACTTCATACATAAGGACATCATTCCCCCTCAACTCCCTTCACAAAGACCAAGTTTTGATCTTGTGTATCTCCTGACTGTTCCCAATCTCCATTCCTTCCTTCTTCCAGCCCAGCATTGTACAATGTCTCCAGCCCATCTGCAATTACAGAGGAGGCATTGGACCAAAGAGCAGGGCAGAGTATAACAGATGAGATGAGGACTGTCAATATAGCACTGGTGTGGGCTTCACAGAAAAGAGTTGAAGCCTTGGCTCTATTCAAAACATAGATGAGACTGGAGCACAAAGTAAAGAACAGAGTAGATATCGGTAATGGCTGGAGAAGAACAGAGTTCAGAGGAAATCATCACAACAGAGCAGTGACTTATCAAGTAACTTTTTAGAAACTGAACACTTCCAAAGGCAATCTTCCTGGGAACCCCACTATATAAAGATGAGAACAACCTAAAGCTCTGGTTGACAAGGAGCCTGCCCACTCTTCTTCCCTTGGCCCCCTCACTCCCTCCCTCACAGCATCCCTATGGTACCTCCAAGGAACCAAAAGGCTCTGGAGCAAATTGAAAACCCCTGTCATAGTGAAGGCAAAAAGTTAGTGAAATAGTCAGGATTAGATAGGCTATGCTGTGTAACAAACAACCCCCAAATTTCAGTTGCTTAACACAACAAAAGGCTTTTTCTCATCCACACCAAGTCTCCTTTGGGTTTGGGTAGCTCCTCAGGACAGCTTTCCCCCATGGGGTGACTCAGCCTCCAACGTTCTCTTATGGCAGCTTCATCCCAGCACATAGTCCATGATGGCCATATAGGAAACTCATGTCCCTGATCCTAAGTACTTAAGCCCAGAAATGACATATATCATTTCCTATTCCAGCTCACGCAGGAAGCTGAGAAACGTAGCCTTCCATGTGTCCAGAAAGGGAAGGAGACCCAGAAATACTGATGCATGGATGAGCTTTAGTAATATTTACCACAATGAGTGAGCAGCACTTGTTAGATGAATAAGCCTTGCATTTTGTTTACTGAGTGCATTACAACCTGTAAAATACCACTGTGCATATCTGCCAGGGAAAAAGTCCAAGGTTAAAAAAAAAAAAAAATCTAAGACTGGCTTGAGGTCACACGGCTAAGATTTAATTGACCCTGGATATTCCAATTCCACATCCAGAGCCCTGGTCACAGCAACAGAGCTCCAGGGAAAGGGAAGGAAGGGCAACTAAGGGAGAAGCAAGGCTAATTGGTCAAATGATGCGTATGCAAAAGGAAATTCGAAAAATTGCCCTCCACGTTTTCTCGCTCACAGTGAGGAATGGGAGACAAAACGTGGCCAAGAGAGCAGAGCTGGGGAGAGCAAACAGTGGGAGGGAGGTGAACTTGGTGACCCTCACCCCATGCAGTCTACCACCCTTAAAACACTTTGGCAGTGATTCATTCCACTTGAGATATCAGGTTGATGGATTTCAAGGCAGGGCTGGATGGAGGAGGAAAGTTCGCGGTAAACAAGGAAATGTGTGCCATTTGTAACAAGGATTTGCATGCCTAGAGCACTTCCATGATCTCATCTGCATTCAGAGGTTGGCTGGGCCCAGTGCCCTGGGCAGGGATGATGTTACCCTGGAGTAATGTCTGTGAAAGATGCAGGGTACATCCTTAGCCACTCCACCAGACAAGGAATCTGGTTCAGACAGACCAAGTAGGCTTGGGGACACTCACCTGGCTGCAGGGTCCAATCCCTGTCCCAGGAGCTGGGGATCCAGTGAATATGTCCATCAATTTCTGACTCTTATTCTCACAGCCCAGGGCTTACCCTGGACATCTCCAGCCATCCTGTTTCAAAACATTTGCTCTCTGGGTTTCAGGCAACAGTGAGCTCTGACGATTTTATAACCCAGAGATTTCAAAGTAGTAGTTGTGTTGCCCTGAAGGAGGCAAGTAGGTGTGACCATCAGAGTGGGGGGTGGCGTTGCCATGGCAGTGGGACCACTGTCAGAGCTTGGATACAGGCACAGTCTCCAGCCCCCACCCATAGTGTCAGAGCCAAGTTCAGAGCAGGACTCCAGCCCCAGCATGGAACAGTTAGGCAAAGAGAGGCCAAGAGAGACACCACGGTCTATAAAGTGGGCTGAGAGGGAGGAGGAGGTGGGCCAGTGGACCATACAGGTGACCTGCCATATTGGCTCCGCCTGGCCCCACCCTGGCTGCTGTTCTCCTTCCTGCCCTGGACAGCAGAGGCTGGGGACAGAGCCAGGAGGAGCCTGTGGTGGGAGGGCAGCAATGTCTCTCACAGGAGTGGGCAGGGGCACCCACCAGTGCCAGGACGGGGAATCGCTCAGCATATGCCTTCCGCCCCTGTCTGCCAAGGTTCTCAGACTCCCAGGGCCCCAGGGAGAGAGGGTGCTGCCGGCCAGATCTGCAGCCCCTCCCATTGCTCCGAGGGCCTCAACTCTTCATCTGAAGCTTGGCTCCAACTGCTTCACTCCTCCAGGACATCCTTCCCCTGCTGCTGATTAATTTCGCTCATTTTCCTCCCTTGTCAACTCAGCTGTTGTACGAATTACTCTGAAGCACTCCATCTGTCTTGGGATTGTGAGAAATAATAGGCTGGCTCTTCAGGCATTCTCATCACCTCCTGATCTCAAAGGCCTTTGTTTCAATTCAAATATGGAGTGAAAATCCCCACTGCTCCCAGAGACACAAGGCCCTGGAGTTGAGGACAGAGATGTAAGGCCAGGTAAGAAGGGAACAGGTGAGCTCCCTCTGGTTAGATCCAATCCCAGTACTCAGAGCAAACAATCTCTTCCCCCTTCAGGGGGGCAAATCATTAAGCAAAGCGGGTCTCAACCCTGGATTCTCATCAGAATCATCTGGTGAGGTTTCTTAAAAACCAATGTCCAGACTCCATACCACACCCCCTAGACAAATTCAATTCGAATGTCTCGGGTTTAGGTCCATGTATTCAAATTAAAAACAAACAAACAAACAGAAAACTTCTCCAGGTAATTGTAATGGATAAGTAGTTCCCTATTGACACATCAAGTCTTCAATGTAGTCCACTAATCCCAGCCTCAGCGTTACTTCCTTTCCACCCCCCCAGGAATTATTGCACCTTACAATTACACAGTACAATACCAGACATGTTCATATACATATTTCACTCCTTAAGCCAAATGTTCCTCCATCACACCTGCAAAAGGAAGGGACTGCATCTTATTCACAGTTTTTGCTCTCCCATCGACCGCAACATCTAGTATGAGATGGATATTCAATGTCTATTGAACAATCCTGTAAGATTATCATATCATAACTATTAGCCTCACAATGTTATCATTTGTTTTCATGATTTTATAGTCAAGAAAACTGAAGCCAAGGGAGCTGAAATGTCTTTGCCCAAGACTATCCAGCCAGTAAGAGAAAAGGCCCCGGAGTGGAGCCCAGTCTTCTGAGTCTGACATGATTGCCATGGTCTTTCCCCTCTGTGTCTCTCAACCATCTTTGCCCAGGTCTACCCATGGTCTCCCATTAGAGTTAACTCTGTCCTTCAGGATTATGAAGAGTGCCAGGCTCAAGGTCACAGCTCTGAGAAATACCAAGAACCCTGGCTCATGTGCCCCAGACAGAAATAAGAGCCCAAGTCTGGTCCAGGAGCTGAGATTACATAGGGAAAAAAAAAGTGAGTAAACTTGGATCATGTACTTAACCAATAATTGGTTGTGGATAATGGAGGCTGTGGCAGTGATAGGAAGAACAGGGCACTGAAACGCTGCCCTTCCATCAACAGGTCAAGTGCTCTGCTCTGTGGTGGTAAAGTTCCCAAAAGGCAGAGCTTCAAACATTGATGGAAGTTCCGTGGGTACTCTGATACCCTCAGTCTCCCCTTTGACAATTGAACACTTGCTCTTTGACACAGCCCTTTTTGAAAGATAGTGAAATGTTCTGGGAGATGTTGTGGGGAAGGACAGTGGTTCCCAGTATATGGCCACTGGACTAACAGCATCAGTAGTACTGGGAACTCAGAAATGCAAATTCTCCTGCCACCCAGACCTACTGATCAGTACCTCTGCTCTGGGAGGGTAGAGCCCAGCAATCTGTGGCTTATCAAGTCCTCCAGGAGATTCTAAAAAAGACTAAAGTTTAAGGATCACTGGTGTGGTGGGGAGAGCACAGATTCAATGGCAAAGCTCATCTGAACTAGAACCCTGGCTCCAGCATTTCCTTGAAGAGTAGCCCAGCAGTAGGAAGCAAGGGAATGACTATATCTCAGGCTCTGAACATGAAGAGCCCACTTTTCTCTGGCAAGGCTCTTCACATGTATCCTTCCACACTAATGCTCACAACTGCCTAAGAGACTATAGGCTTTAATCCAGTCATGCCCTATATTCCTATTTTCCTCAGTCCCTCCATGAAGCCCAAGACCACAGGACATCCCTCATTCCTGCCCTCTCTCCCCGTGTAACTCTATATATCACCCAATCTCACCCTTCCCTCCCTGACCCCTAGATCTTCCCACTGGGGCATCTGGAACTCATGTTCCAGCATTAGCAAAATCTCCTACATGTTCAGCATCTACTCCTGCTCTGACAGAAACCCAACTCTCTCCACTGAGGACACTAATGCCCCCACGACCTTCTCAAGTAGCAGCTATTTTCTCCCCCACATCCCTTTGAACTCTGCTGCTATATTGGGGTACGTGTCCTTGCTCCTCACCAGTACATTCAGGCAGTAGTTCCTCTCTGCTTCCTGAAATTCTCAACTGCTCTGAAGCTCAGACCATCAGACCCGATGCTACTTCTCATTGCTAAAGTCATCTACAGAGCTGCTCCTCAAATTTTAATGGGCATACGAATTACCTGAAGATTCTGCTTCAGTGGATCTGAGGTGAAGGGTGAAGCCAGATATTCTGCACTTCCTACCAGCTTCCAGTGAAGCAGATGCTGCTAATCCAATAACATCCTTGCAGCAAAGATCTGCAGGTCTCCCAACCATTCTCCCTCATTTCTTGCTAATTTTATTTTTAGCCAACACGGCTCCTGTCATCACTCTTTGTTATTTTAATGTATATATAAACAATCCTTCCCAAACCCTGACCTCTCAGTTCTTTGGTTTGTTTCTCTTTTAATTATCTTGACTTCGACCTTACCTCACTTATCACCTTTCTCAGTGACACCGTAAACTTTGTCTTTAGCTGTAACGACAACCTCTTGGTGATCTTAATTTCATGCAGCCTACACTCAATCTATCTGCTCTCTTCCACTAAGTCCCTGCTTCCAACAGTGCTGTGACTCCACTGAGAGCTCTAATCTACTACAACTACAACATTTTCTTACCCCACAGCCACTGCCATCCCACACCCACCTCATAAATTTACTCCCCTTCTTAGCATGTTGTTATACCCACTCTATAGAATATATCAATTCCCTGGCAACTCTGTTACCTGGCAAAGCTTTGAGTTTGATGAATCCAACTCTCTGCTTATTTTGTGCCGCTCCAAACACATGATTGGAGAAAAACACATAGGCTTACAGAGTAGTGTTGCTTTAATTCATGACAACAAATCACAACTGGGCTTATCTGTGGACCTAGTCCATTTATTTCCCTACTCTCTTAAATTTCTATTTCATACCTTCCACTCTCTTCTAACTTCTATCTCCTTCCTGCTCTTCACAGTCAGCTGATAACTTTGCTTTTATTCCACTGAGGCAACCAAAGCAATCAAAACTGAATTTCTGGAAATTTCCCTTATAATATCTACTCACCTACCTCAATCTGTGTCCATATTCTGTGCCTTTCCCCTTCTCACCGTGAGTTAATTTTCCATGAGTTCCTGACAAAGGCCACCTCCTCCACTTGTGCACCAGAACCCGATCCTGCTTGCCACCCAAGGACATTGCTCCAGCAAGTCATCCCTCTTGCTTCTGCATCAACCATTTTTTCCTGTCTGCTCAGTAATTCCCAATGGTACACAAACATACTCTCCATCTTTAAAAAACAAAACAAAACAAAAACCCTTCTCTGACATCCACAAGCCCTTCCAATTAAGCACCCATTTTTCTGTTCCACCTTAGAGCAAAACTCTTGAAAGCATTGTCTATAGTCATCTCCAGTTCTGTTCCTCTCATTTTGATGTTTTTTTGTTGCTCTTTCATGGAAAATATATTGTACGTAGGGAGGAGCGCATAAGATGAAAAAGTACAGCTTAAAGAATAAATATGCAGCAAACGCTATTGGACATCTCCATTTGGAAGTGTAACAGGCAGCCCAGATCTATTACGACCAAAACAGAAATCTTGATTTTGGCCCCTAGCTCTGCCCTATGTTCTCTACCTCAGAAAATAGTAATTCCAATCTTCAAGTTGCTCTTGTTAAAAATCTTAGAATCAGGGACTTCCCTGGTGGCGCAAGGGTTAAGAATCCACCTGCCAATGCAGGGGACAGGGGTTTGAGCCCTGGTCCAGGAAGATCCCACATTCTGTGGAGCAACTAAGCCCGTGTGCCACAAATACTGAGCCTGTGCTCTAGAGCCTACAAGGTCCAAGTATGGAGCCCATGTGCTGCAACAGTGAAGCCCAGGTGCCTAAAGCCGGTGCTCTGCAACAAGAGAAGTCACCACAATGAGAAGCCCACGCACTGCAATGAAGAGTAGCCCCGAAGACCCAACGCAGCCAAAAATAAATAAATAAATAATTTTTAAAAAATCTTAGGATCATTATCTACTCCTATATTTCACTTATATTTAATACCCAATCCATTAGCAGAACTTTTTGACTTTAACTTCAAAATACATCCAGAATCTAGCCACTGCTTACCACACACCTCTAGTGATCCTTGAAAAGCATAAATCAGGTCATGTTACTCCTCTGCTCAAAACACCCCATGGCTTCATATCTCAGGGTAAAATCCAAAGTCCTTACAGTGGCCTTCAATGATGTGGCCATGATCTAGCCCCTTGTAACCTCTCAAATCTCACCCCTCACCACTTTCCTTCTGCTCCCTCTGTTTCACCAATGGCCTCCTTTCTTCCTCATATATACCAAACAAACTCCTGCTCAAGGCTACTGCTTTTCCTTTTCTTTCTGCCCGAAGACTCTTCTCTCAAATGCCCATGTGGTCCAGTGTCTCATTTCTTGCAGGTCTCTTTTCAAAGGATTTGTTCAAATAACTTTTCCTGGTCAGTCTTAAAATAGCTCCCCCCACCCCCACTACTCTCTAGCCCCTTACCTTGCTTCTTTTTCATCACATTCAATATCACCTGGTTATGGACAAACATAGATATATATATGCATATATAACACCTATATTTTTATTTAATTGTGGTCTCCCCCTAATAAAATAGAAACTCCTTATTTGTTGCTGCTCTATCCCCAGCAGCTAAAACTGTGCATAGAATATATGCACTCAGTAAATATTTGTTTGATGAATAAATGTGCTAGAAACTCTTTCTGATTGTGCTTTTAATCACTAACATATACCGTCTGCCAGAAATGTCATGATTTCTCCAAATCGGTGCAGTGTACACACCCAGACCTATCTCTTAAGCTAAACTATGTTTAATGCTTAGTACAAAATCTAACACATAATTTTTCATTTCCTTTCCTCTTTTCTTCCTTTCTCTTTTCTAATGGTGAGAATGACCATATGCCCTAATTTTCCTGGATGCTCCTAGTTTACACCTGTTGTCCCAGTGTAATTATGAATAGTGCTCCCTTCTACTAACCACATGCCCTGTTTAGAATGACTAATCATATGGTTATCCTCATATTGGTGCAATTGCAACCTGAGATGTCTATTTAAGCTCATTTAGAGATAATGACCATGTACTAGGATGTAATGGGTATTTTCACCAGAGCTAGCTCTTAGATGGAGTGACATATAATATGCATGTGCCCTGCCTGCTTCACAATGCATTTGTGAATAAAAGATGTGGAGATGTTAAAGCTCAACACATGGGAAAGGATGTTATTAATTCTTTACAGAATAGTATAATGGAATAGTGGTTTTTGAGCTAAAAGATGGAAGTTGAAATCTTTGGTTGTGACATTTTCTAGACTGCTGTCTGGAAAGGTCATGTGACCTTTCTTATCTGTAAACTGGGTCAGTGTTATCTGGCCTACCATCCACCCCCAAGTTGTGGTACACAGCAGCTTAGAAAACACACATGAACACTTTGTGAACTCACTGCAGCTACTTGGGTCTCCAAGGAAACTTTGACATCCACCAGCAAAGAAGTCTTCTCAGGTCTCACCCACACAGCCAACTCTGAAGAAACCTAGGTAATGGGAGAAACAAAGAGAGGACTTGGCTTTCACATCTGGTTAAGCAAAGGTACAGTGGGTGGAGCCCTGGGACAGTAACGTGGCCACAGTGTTTTCTCCTTGTAACTCTCTATTCTCCAAAGCTGTCAAGCCACCCCTCAGGAGGATACAGGGAAAGTGACAGGAGAAATATGTAAACAATGTGGGATCATAGGAATTCCCTGAAGAAGCATTAGTCATAACAAAATACACTGTCAAATCCTCCTTGAAAGTTTTATCCTTTTGCAAGCCTATGAAGTTGCAGAAAAGGGAGTTGGGAGGTTGTGGTGGTGAGGAGGGGAGAGGTGTGCTGTGGAGAACTGTGTAAGTATTATAATTCACCTGCTTTTCCCTCTGCTTGCAATGTTTATCTGCCTTGGAAGAGCTCTGAATGACTGTCCCCAGGAAAGAGCCACCTTCATCAATGTCAGTAGAGAAAGGGTGCCAAGATGGAGTTGTCTTTAGCATGGAGTGGTCACTCAGGAGTCATGGGAAGAATATTCTTGAGGGTCATCAGCCTCTGCCCCAATTACACTCTTTTATGACTCTGGCTCCTGGTGCACGCCCTCTGCCCCGCCACACACATATACCAACATGTAGAGAAAAACCAGGAGATCCAGCACTGAATTCCGACCTCTTATAAAGCCCACTGACTCTGAGAAAACTCCTAGGCTGAATATTGGAAAGAAGCTTCTACCAGGCTGAGTTTCAAAGAGGAAATATCTGTCTTTGGAAGGGACTGAGCTTCCCATCACTGGAAGTGTTTAAACTGAAGACTGTCAGCCTCTTGGTTTCTCATCATGAGGGACATTCAAGGAGCAAAGTGAGCAGTGGGCTCAGATAAACTTGAAGGCCTTTCTCCTTCCCCTTGGAGTCCATGAACTCAGGGGAGATTATCAGTGATTCTGAGAGCCACGTGAGTATGTCATGCACTGGATACTGTGACCTCCAAAAGGAAGAGGACAAGAGCTCTGACATCAAGAGGTCAGAATCAAATAGGGGAACCAGGATGAGGACATATTCAGTAGGTCTGGACCATCAAGCATGAAAGGACAGTGATGGGAATATTAGTCCAAATTTATAAAAAAGGAAATAAGGGTCAGAGAGGGAAATTAATTTGCCTAAGGCCATGATTAAAGGCAGGGTGAGAGCATCTTCTAAAAGTTCCTGGAAGAGGAAGGGGAATTAGGTGGAAAAGATGGTATCAGACCCATCATCAACTCTTCCCTTTCCTAGCAGCCCCTGACACATCAGTGGTGGGCTGTGAGGACAGGGGTATCCTAGGTCAAAGGCTGAGTCATTGCTGAGGTGGGAGTGCGCTTAGGTGCTGTAGGCCAGCAAGCCACTGTCTCCCTCTAAACCCTACCTCTGCTTGTCCAGTGCAACTAGGCTTCTACCTTAGTATCCTTCCTGGCCCAGATCCCTCAGGGATACCAGCCTGATTGACAGGGGCTCTCCTAGCTTGCCTAAGCTAGGAGAGTGTGTGTGTATGTATGTGTTTTAATTCTGGCTAGTCATCTTTTCTGAACGACCTATTTATTGTTCTGTAGGTGAGGATGGCTTTAATTCAGAATGTTTGGTTAAGTGCTATTGTGCTTTATAATCAAAAGAGTTATTGATGGAAATGTTAGTTAAATATCAACCAAAGACACTACAAAAAGCAATAAATTGCCTGGGGACATTTGCTGGTACTGAGTAAACATTTGTTGGAAAGAATATTTTGAGATCTGAATCCTAGGTTTACCTCCACTGCAGGTAGTGGGAAGCAAATAAAAAGAGAATCCTCCCACTCAAGATGAGCCTATTGTCAACAATTCCAAAGTACTTAGAAAGGTAATCAATACACTTTGCAACTGAAAAATGAAACTGTGTCCAATTAAATAAAAAATAATAAATCTCAAAAAAATCTCAAAACAACTTTAAAATAAATATATTTGGGCAGAAATTTATAAATCAAGAATGTATGGGTATGCATTGCAACAAAAAGAATTAGATACCTAGGAATAAACCTGCCTAAGGAGGCAAAAGATCTGTATGCAGAAAACTTTAAGACATTGATGAAAGAAATCAAAGACGACACAAACAGATGGAGAGACATACCATGTTCCTGGATTGGAAGAATCAACATCGTGAAAATGTCTATACTACCCAAAGCAATTTACAGATTCAATGCAATCCCAATCAAATTACCAATGGCATTTTTCACAGAACTAGAGCAAGAAATCTTAAGATTTGTATGGAAATGCAAAAGACCCTGAATAGCCAAAGCAATCTTGAGAAGGAAAAATGGAGTTGGTGGAATCAGGCTTCCTGACATCAAACTATACTACAAGGCCATAGTAATCAAGACAGTATGGTACTGGCACAAAAATAGAAAGGAAGATCAATGGAATAGAATAGAGAACTCAGAAGTAAGCCCAAACACTTATGGGCACCTTATCTTTGACAAAAGAGGCACGCGTATACAATGGAAAAAAGATAGCCTCTTCAATAAGTGGTGCTGGGAAAATTGGACAGCAACATGTAAAAGAATGAAATTAGAACACTTCCTAACACCAGACACAAAAATAAACTCAAAATGGATTAAAGACCTACATGTAAGGCCAGACACTATTAAACTCCTAGAAGAAAACATAGGCAGAACCCTCTATGACATACATCAAAGCAAGTTCCTTTTAGACCCACCTCCTAGAATCGTGGAAATAAAATCAAGAATAAACAAATGGGACCGCATGAAACTTAAAAGCTTTTGCACAGCAAAAGAAACCATAAACAAGACTAAAACGCAACCCTCAGTATGGGAAAAAATAATTGCCTATGAAACAACAGACAAAGGATTAACCTCCAAAATATACAAGCAGCTCATGCACCTTAATACCAAAAAAGCAAATAACCCAATCTACAAATGGGCAGAAGACCTAAATAGACATTTCTCCAAAGAAGACATACAGATGGCCAACAAACACATGAAAAGATGCTCAACATCACTCATCATCAGAGAAATGCAAGTCAAAGCCACAATGAGGTATCACCTCACACCAATCAGAATGGCCATCATCACAAAGTCTGGAAACCACAAATGTTGGAGAGGGTGTGGAGAAAAGGGACCTCTCCTGCACTGTTGGTGGGACTGTAAGTTGGTACAGCCACTATGGAAAACAATTTGGAGGTTCCTTAAAAAACTACAAATAGAACTACCATATGATCCAGTAATCCCACTCCTGGGCATATACCCAAAGAAAACCATAATCCCAAAAGAAACATGTACCATAATGTTTATTGCAGCACTATTTACAATAGCCAGGACATGGAAGCAACCTAAATGCCCATCAACAAATGAATGGATACAGAAGATGTGGCATATATATACAATGGAATATTACTCAGTTTTAAAAAGGGATGAGATGGAGCTATATGTAATGAGGTGGATAGAACTACAATCTGCCATACAGAGTGAAGTAAGTCAGAAAGAGAAGGACAAATATTGTATGCTAACTCACATATACGGAATCTAAAAATGGTACTGATGAACTCAGTGACAAGAACAAGGATGCAGATACAGAGAATGGACTGGAGAACTCGAGGTATGGGAGGGGGCGGGGGGTGAAGGGGAAACTGAGACGAAGCGAGAGAGTAGCACAGACATATATATACTACCAACTGTAAAATAGTCAGTGGGAAGTTGTTGTATAACAAAGGGAGTCCAACTCGAGGATGGAAGATGCCTTAGAGGACTGGGGCGGGGACGGTGGGGGGGACGCGAGGGGGGGGAGTTAAGGAAGGGAGGGAATATGGGGATATGCGTATAAAAACAGATGATTGAACCTGGTGTACCCCCCAAAAAAATAAAAAGATAATAAAATAAAAAATAAGAATGTATGGGTATGAAAAAGAACAAATTTTAAATCCTGAAATTGAAAAATATTCATTGGAATTAAATACACACTTCTATATTTAAAATAGATAACCAACAAGGACCTACTGTACAGCACAGGGAACTCTGCTCAATATTCTGTAATAATCTATGTTAGAAAAGGACTTGAAAAAGAGTAGGTACATGTATATGTATAACTGAATCACTTTGCTGTACATCTGAAACTAATGCAACATTGTTAATCAACTATACTCCAATATAAAATAAAAATTTTTTTAAAATTGTGATAGATAGCATATGCTCTAGGCTGGATATTATCAAAGAGAGAATTTGTGAATTGAAAGGTAAGACTGAAGAATATATACACACAATGGAATATTACTCAGCCATAAAAAAGAATGAAATTCTGCCATTTGCAGTAACATGAATGAACCCAGAGAATTTTATGCTTAGTGAAGTGTCAGAAAGAGAAAGATACATACTGCGTGATATCACTTATATGTGGAATCTAAAAAATAATACAAATAAATGTTCATAGCAAAACAAAAACAGACCCACAGGTATAGAAAACAAACTAGTGGTTTCCAGTGGGGAGAGGGGAGGGGGGAAGGAGAAGTTAGGGGTAGGGGATTAAGAGATACAAACTATTATGTGTAAAATAGATAAGCAACAAATATATTATATAGTGCAGGGAATTATAGCAATATAATTATATTATATTATATCTTGCAATAACTTTTAACAGAGTATTATCTATAAAAATACTGAATTACTATTCTGTACACCTGAAACTATTCCAATATCGTAAGCCACCTCTGCTTCAATAATCAAAAGAATGAAAATTAAAGGCATTGGCTTAAAATTTACTAAAGTATTATCTCCAATATAATGTATTGTACACTCAATCACCAAGTAGTTAAAGCAAAAACCGAATATGCAGCAAATGTATTATAAGAATTCCTTTGCGAGGGAGAAGAATTGGACAGAGAAGGAGGGTATCATAGACACCTTCAATGTTGTGTGATATCCTACTTTTCAGAAAACTGAAGAAAATGTAACCAAATGTTACCAAAGTACATGGGTTTTTATATTACTTTGAATTTTTAATTTTTTAAAATAGAAAAATATTTTAAAGGGAAATGCTGTAGATATGGAACAGTCTTGGGGAAAGCAAGAAAATTCCCATACAAGCTCCTCCAGGGCAGGGCCCTTGCCTTCTTCACTTTTGCTCCCTCTGCATTTAAGAAAGTGTTTATCAGGCTGAAGATGCTCAATGAATGTTAAATAACTAAATAAAAGTCTACCTAAACACCTAACGACACAAGAAAGGCTTTGGGTCTAAAGACAAGCCTGTGCTTGGACCTATTTCCAACACAATCATTTACTCACCCTTCCAACAAGCTTTCCCAGTAAGCAGACAAGGTGCTGAGGTTACACAGATAAAAATGATAAGGCCCCCACTCCTCCTGAACCCAAACTTAGTACTCCCGTGGGATTCCATAGGCTGAGAATCTTAAAAGAATGTATAAAGAGGGTGACTACTGATTGGGTACTGACGAGTCCAGCTCAATAGCTACAGACTGTCATTTCCTTCCAGGAAGAGTTTTTCAAGCCATTTTCCTTTTCTCTCTCAAAATTAGATTCCATTCTGATGCCTTTTCCTTTTGTAAAACTGCAAATAATAATAATAATACAAGCAGGAAAGGGCAGGGAAAAAGGGACTATCCAAATCAATAAAATGTTTCCCCTCTGAGAATCTAAATGCTTCCCCAAAATACTGCAAGGAAACTGCAGGCAAAAGAAAAATAGATTTCATTTCTTGGACTAAAAAGTGTCACTCTGGCATCCACTGTCTTTGCAAGATAAGCTCTGCACTGGCAAAGGATGGAGCGTGCCAGGAAATTGAGGACAGGAGGGTATTTTCCCAAGCTGTATTAACACTTCTTCTCATGCTTTGCAGAGATTAGAACTTTTATCACTGGCTCACACACCTAAAAAATTGTATTAAGCTGTAGTTTTTAGGGCAGAATGGACCCAAGTTGTTCTCTTTCTCAGGATGCCATGAGATGATGCGGCTAAACCCTGTCAGGGAACCCACACCCCACTAAACCAAAGCTCTACCACGTTACAACAGGGGCATCTTCTCATGATGGGCAAGACTCTGGATGAGGACAGATTTAAGAAAACATCTGTGTTAAGGAAAAGAGTGAAGGGGCCACGTTTGCCCTAGGATAGCAGGTCTCCAGGCAGAAGAGAAACAGGAGTCACCAAGATAATGCTAACTGAAAAAAGTAGTCCAGAAAGGTAGGAGAGGAGTATGCAGCTATGGGAGATAAGAACGGGGTCAAGAATCCCAGCAGGTAGGATACAGAGGCAAGTGGGAGTCAGAGATGGTGTCTGGTAAAAAGTAAGAGGCCAAGCCAAAGTGCTGTGAAATAAGAAGGCAGTGATTTTGACGTCACCACTTACTGACAGTTGACCATAGGCCAGATTTCCGTTCAATGCTTTACATCCATGATCTCATTTATTCCTCATAACAATCTCAGGAAGCAGCTATTATAATTCTCATGTTGAGATGAGAAAAGTGTGAATCAGAGAGATCAAGTAGCTGGTGAGGAGTAGAGTCTTGGTGTAAACTCAGCCCCTCTAACCCTACAGCCCAGGCTCACAGGCATTCTCTTCCCCAGGCCACCTCCTGGTGCCACCTCCCACCACCACCTGACAGGGAGCCCCCATGCCCTCACCCATGCAGGGGATGGTCCTGGGGCCATCAGCCTGAATTTTCAGGTTCTATATGACCCTACAGCAAGGCCTTTCAGGGCAGGGACAGTGTCTTAGTGTTTTCTATGTCCCTAGCTCCTGGCCTCCTGGAGCAGAATCCAACTGCCATTTCAAGCACACCCACAGCACTCCTGCTGGTGGGTAGACAGGTATGGAGGGCCAAGCCATGGGGCTTCCTTCTGGCCCAGGCCATGGTGGGGAGCTAGGACTGCCAGTTACTCATCTACTGCCTGACCAAACTCCTATAAATCAAAGATCCTGTTTAGCACTGAAACAAATTAAGTGGGCTGTAACTGTCCGTGAAGAACAGTTAGGCATCCCAGCACAGCATTAAGGTTCAGGATCCAACCAGAAAGGACAGGTGGGGGGGGGCTTCCATCTGCCTCTAGGATCAGCAGTTTCCCAAGTGAGAGATTTTTCTTTTGCCATTTTAATATTAAATACTTTCTTTTTTTATTTTTATATTTAACTAATTTATTTTTTGTTTTTATTGTGATGAAATACATTGTATAGAATGTATCTTAACCACTTTTTAAGCTCTTTATTGGCATATAATTGCTTTACACTCTTGTACCAGTCTTTGAGGTACACCAAAGTGAATCAGCTGTATTTAAACACATATCCCCATATCCCCTCCCTCCAGTGACTCCCTCCTACCCTCCCTGTCCTGGCCCTCTAAGGCATCACCCATCATCAAGTTGATCTCCCTTTGTTATACAGCAACTTCCCACTAGCTATCTATTTTACAGTTGGTAGTGTAAATATGTCTATGCTACTCTCTCACTTCATCCCAGCTTCCCCTTCACGCCCCACTCCCCCAACCCCGTGTCCTCCAGTCCATTCCCTGCATCTGCAACTTTATTCTTGCCCTGTCACTGGGTTCATCAGTACCATTTTTTTTTTTAATTCCATATATATGATTTAGCATAGAGTATTTGTTTTTCTCTTTCTCTTACTTCACTCTGTGTGACAGGCTTCCAACTGCCTCTAGGATCAGCAGTTTCCCAAGTGAGAGATTTAAAAAAAAATCATTGTCCATGTTCACTCAATCCACAGGAGCAGCTCTTATAAGTGTGGGTCACTGTGACAGGTAAGGTGGAAATGCAAAGGAGAGGACATGCCTCTGTCCTCCAGAGTTCATCCTATCTGGAATGAGAAGGCATGAACAGCCCAGGGGACTTTACTGATGCCGCCCGAGTCTGTGCAACCTCTGAGTTAGTACAGAGCAGGGAGACATGACCACAGGCTGGGACAGTGAAGAGAGTCTCCCTAGGGAAAATGAGATTGGGTAAGGCCTTCTAAGGGTGAGCAGAATTCTGGTGACTAGAGAAGAGGAAGGGAGAATCTAGATATGGGAAGCCATGTGAGCCAAGGCACACACAGAGGAGCTTCAGAGAGAAGCTGGGAAAGTTGGGAGGAGAGCTGGAGCCCAAACATGGCAGCCTTGAGTGTCAGTCTGAAGAATTAGGACAGAGAGATGCATGCCAACCAAGACCAAACAAGAGCCAGACAAGTCCAAATATTGCCACCCTCTGTATTTCTGTAAATATTTCTGTCCCTCCATTGATAATGTGACAATATTTCCAGGGAAAGCTAGGCGGTTTCAAAGAACTCTTAGAGTTCTTGGTCCTCTGGGGACTAAAAACTGCGCCCGTCTTGGTAAAAGGCAACCCAGTTCTTTGCTTAAGCGTTTTGAGAGAGACATCAGTCCCTGTGCAAAGCTGCCAGGGAAAATTCAAGAAATTAGCTAGCATATGCGTCTCTGGACAAAATGGAACAAAAAAAGAAAAGGCTAAGAAAGGAGCAAAAATAAGAATTCTGTATCTGTAAGAAGAAAAACATTACAAATTCAAATTGAGTATGAAAAAAATCTCAACTGCTTATAGACAAAGGGAAAAAAAAAGTTTGACAATTGTATAAAGATTGAAATAGCCTGGGTGTGGGGGGGGGGGGGGGGAGGAGGTATCACAATTGTCAAAAGATTAACATTACAGAGTGAAGGAAAATGTTTTACCCAGACTTTATCCCCCTCTTTGCATGGCCTTCTCCATTGTGTTTTTATTTTCCTCTTCCGTATCTTGTAAGGTTGTTTGCCATTGAATCTAGGAGCCACCTAGATAATCCAGAATGATTTCATCTCAAGATTCTTAACTGAATTACCTCTGCAGTGACATGTTTCTCAAATAAGTTCATATTCACAGGTTCCAAGGATTAGGACATGCACATACCTTTTTAGAGACCGTCATTCAACCCACCACAGAAAATATCATTCAGTTCCTCTATTTCATTTTCTTGGTTTAAACTAGATCGTGCTTGGCTTTTTTTCCATCAGTAGGTGAGATAGACTAATGGAAAGTACAATATTTTGCTGCTAGCAGGCTCCTCTAGCCAGGGTACCTTTTGAAACCCCTAAATAATATGTTGAATATAGATACCTTTCTGGCTCTTAGAAATTTGTGATACTTCGTCACACTCATGACGTCCAGCAGTATCTTGGGAACAGGCTGTTAAACCATCAACCTAGCTCAAAGGTTTACAACCAGGATTTCTGGTCTAGCCTCTTGCTCCACTTTACAACCTCTTCTCTTGTGCTCTTCTGACCCATTCACCTCTTCCACGTAGCAACCTACCCACCGTAACGAACCATTAGCGCCATTATCCAAAGGGCAGAAAGTGGGCATGTTTGGATTTCCTGCCAGGATTTCTATTTCATGCTGATTTCCTCAAAAGGCAATTTTTAAGCTTCCATCATCTGCAGTGGCTTCCAAATACCAGTTTACAGAGAAGTGCTGGTGTGACTTCATAATCACTCAAGGAGCTTGTTAAAAATTCAGATTCTCAAGTCTAGTGCAAATTGTTATTCAAATGTGGAGAGGAGACCATGACTTGGTATTTTTAACAATCTCCCCAGGTGTCTCTGATGGGTACAGTGAGGGTGAAGTGTTCTGGCAGTATACAGATGTTTCTGTCATGGATATGCCAGAGTTACATAAATCCTACGAAACAAATGAGACTAGGTCTCACAGGCCTCCAGATCCCAGGCGATCAGATCCTCTGCTACCTCTCTCACCTCAATTCCTACCATTCTCCCCTCCTGCTGGCCACATTCCAGCCACACTGGCCTCTAGTCTCAAAGCACTTCCCAGGCTCTTCATCCTTGCTGTTCCCTCTGTCTCAGACAATCCTCCTTGGCTATCTGAATGTCTTATTCCCTCACCAATTTTGGATCTCTGCTCCAATGTCACCTTATATAGGATCCCCTCTCTAACTACCCTAAACGGCACACTGCACACACACAAATGCACTCATCACTGCCAGGTCCATTACCCTGCTATGTTCTTCAGAGCAATAATTAGTACCTGTCAGTTTATATGTGTATTTATTTATTAATTTTGTCTGTCACTCAAGAATTTAAACTCCCTGAGAGCAGGGATATTGATTGTTAGCTAGTTTTTCACTGCTGTTTTTGTTCTGGTGTCTGGAACAGTGCCTAGAAGGTACTGTGTATTCAGTTAATGTTTGATGGATTGATGAATAGAAGAAAGTATCTCCATCATAGAATCGATAAAAAACCCAAATTCTTTAAATATCTTCAGAAATTTAGATAAGAAGATAAAATGTCCTAGAAGGCTTCTAGCTTAAGAAAAGGGAGGAAGCAAAGAAGACAGAAGATAATCCTCTATATATTTAACCTTGAAGAACAGGGTCCCTCAATTCTGATTGAGTCATTAACCCTTCATCAGCAGTGAAACTGAAAAAACTCAGCTCTGAGATTTTGGAATTTCTCAGCACAGCCCCAGGGAAGTTGTTGCTCATAGGAGAAGAGCCAGGAATGAGAACAAGAGAATAGGATGAGGCAAATATGTTCATCTTCCCAAATATATTCATCTGTCCTGTCTGCCTTCCTGAATCATCCAGAACCTATGCAGAAAGAAGCGGGCATGTTGAGTCTTGGGATCTGGGGACCAGTGCCAAGCCTATTTTGAAAGCTGGCTGATCCAGCTTTCAAAACATGGAGCCAAGAGGGACACAAAAGCAACATCCAGGGCTGATGAGACAGGAGGAACCAAAGAGACCCACAGATCAAATAGAGCATTTCTCAAAGGTACTAAACAGAGAGAGAAGACCAGACTCCGGGCTATACAAATAAAGGGATATCAAAAGAGAGCAAATGCGTTCAAAAGTGTAGAATTGAGTAAGAGTCCAAAAGGTCCCCAAAGGGCCCTGGAAGGTAAAGGCAGGGACCTCTTATAGGTAGAAGGGAGGCTGTTAAAGCACTGAGCCATGTTTGGCAATATCATTCATTGTCAGAATGGAGCCCTGACACATTCAAAACCAATCAAAAGGCTTCTATGATAATCTCACTTAGAGAAAATACTTTTGGAAAGAAAACGGAATGAAAAGGGAGGAAGTGTTTGAAAAGAAATCTGATCATTAAGATTCTTACTATAGTTGGATGCACTATTGAAATACTTGTTTCTTTGTTTCAGTTTTGTCAACCACATCCTCAGAGCAAAATATATACATACATATGCATATACATACTTATATTTATAAAATCTGAGCTTCCCCTGCAACCTGTTAAGTATATACTTCCTGATATTTTCAATCTAATTTTTTTTAAAAGGCAGTTGATCATTCTTCCACTTACTTATTCAGTGCTTCTAAATGTCAGGCAAGTGAATTTTGCCTAGAGATCAGAAAGGAAAAGTGTTTTTGAAAGCTGGAAGAAATCATAACGTGTTTTTAGCCAAGTGCTTAGCCACTGAAGTTTTACGTTTCACTCATCAGCTGAAAAATCACTCTGGTTACTTCCCTTCTCGGAAGTGACCTGGCAGTGTGTGGGCGATAGGCTAGGAGAAGGGATAAATCCTAAGTGGGTATCACTAAAAGATTTATGCTTCCTTCACACCCTTTATAACGCTGGTACAGAGAGTGTAGAAAAGCCCATTTCTAGCAGATGATACCAAAAGTGATGCAATTAAAACAACAACAAAAAATCCATTAGAAACATATTACTAAGCTTACATTACTGGCAAAAGAGAGAAAGCAGTAATCCAAGGAAGTCAGTGAGCACCAAAGTTATCTTTGATCTTACTGTCTTTGTCAAACTATGGAGACTTAGAGCTTCTACTTTGAGGTCTATGAAAGGTATGAGAAATACAATATAAGACTAGAGCTTCCTGAAGGGTGAAGTTTAATGGGAGAGCCAAAAAGGCCATGATAGCAAAAGGTTACTCCCTGAGTGCAAAGTTAATAAACAGCAAACTTGGCATACAAATGAGAACAGCAAAGAAACATGACAGTCTTGAAACCAGCATTCCCCCCATGAGAATTTATAAATAAAAAAACATTTTAATACCTTTCCATCCAAATGCGTGCTTTATATGTAATTCAAATAACCTCTGGTAGAAATGCAGTCTAGGTGTCCTGGGAGAGTACAGATTCCAGCAATGTGTCTAAAGCAGATGCAATTTTTCTCCCCATGAACAACCTTTTATCTACAGGTAAAATTCCAAGAGAAACAAGCATTTTATAGTTAAAATACACAAGAAAATAAGAAATGAGAGAAAATAATTTAAAAAAATATTCCGGAGAATCAAATAAGCATATTTTGGGTTTTGAGAATAACCAGGCACAGAATACAAAATATTTGTTTTTGATACTTTTTTTAATGAAATGATGCTTTCAAAGAGAAGTGGCTAAGATGGCAGAGTAGGAAGACCCTGAGCTCCCCTCCTCCCACAGGGCACACCAAAATTACAACTATTTATAGAACAACTATCAAAGAGAATGACCCGAAGACTGGCAGAAAATATTTTCCACAGTTAAAGATATAAAGAAGGAACCACAACAAGATGGGTAGGAGAGGCAGAGATGCATTGTAATAAAATCCCACACCCCTGGAGAAGTGACCCACAAACAGAAACACAATCACAACTGCAGAGTTTCTCCCCAGAAAGTGAGGGGCCCAAGCTCCACATCAGGCTCCTCAGCCCAGGGTTTCTGCACCAAGAAGACCAGCCCCCAGAAGGTCTAGCTTGAAGGCCAGTGGGGCTTACATACAGGAGATTCAAAGGGCTGTAGGAAACCCTGATCCTAAAGGCCACATGCAAAATCTCACACATTCTGAGACCCATAACAGAAGCAGTAATTTGAAAGAAGCCTGGGTCAGACCTACTTGGTGATCTTAGGAGAGCCTCCCAGAAAGGTAGGAGGCAACTGGGACTCCTTCTGAGGACATAGATGCCATTGTCAACCATTTTGGGGAATTCATTCTATTATAAGGACACTGGTACTAACAGGTGACATTTTGGAGTCCTCCCTCTAGCTTATTAGTGCTGGGGGTTTACCCACCCACCAGCTAGTCGGCACCAGTCCTGGGACCTCTGAGGCTGAAAAGCTAGCCATGCCTCGACCCAGCCCAACCCAGCAGTGGACTGGCAGCCTCTGTACAAGGCAGCACCTGGCAGCCAACCTGCTTGGGGGCAGCCCCTCCTACCAGTACACTCACATAGTGGGCGTCACCACAACAGACAGGCCTGTACAGCCTAAACAGAGGTTACTCACAGAGCATATAGCTCTGGTAACCAGAGGGGAGTGTTCTGCAGGGTCCCATAGCATGTCTCCTACCTCAGGCCACTACTCCCAGATTGGGAAATATAACTTACCTACTTAACACATAAGAAATAAAAAAAGAGAATCAGGCAACATGAGGCAACAGAGGAATATGTTCCAAATGAAGAAAAAGTATAAAACCCTAGAAGAAGGACTAAGAAAAGTGGAGACAAGCAATTCACCCGACAAAGAGTTCAAGGTGATGATCATAAAGATGCTCAACAAACTTGGGAGAAAAATGGATGAACACAGTGATAAGTGTAACAAAGAGCTGGAAAATATAAAGCAGAATCGAGCAGATATGAAGAATATAAAAACTGAAATAAAAAATATACTAGAAGGAATCTACAGCAGATTAAATGATACAAAGTGACAGATCAGCAATCTAGAAGAATATGACCCAAGCTAAATAGAAAAGAAAAACAATTTTAATGTGGATAGTTTAAGAGATCTATGGGACAACATAAATCATACTAATATTGACATCATTGGGGGTCCCAGAATGAGAAGAGAGATAGTGAAGAGAACTTATTAGAAGAAATAATAGCTGAAAACTTCCCTAACCTGGGGAAGGAAATAGATATCCACATCCAGAAAGTACAGTGTCCCAAACAAGATGGACCTAAAGAGGTCCACACAAAGACACATTGTAGGGGGTGGAGTCAAGATGGCAGCGTGGGAAGATGTGGAGATCGTGTCTCCCCAAAAATAGATTGGTTGCTGGAGGCCGGCAGGGGACCTGAGGCCCAAGAAGACTGGAGGAACCACAGAGCAACCTGGTAGGACCTGGGGGAAGTCAGGGGGGTGGGGAAGGGGAAGCCAGAGGGCACCGGTGCCCCTGGGGGGTGGCTGTCTGAGGGGGGAGGTTCCTGCCTGGAGGGACCCTTGAGGGCTGGGGAGATCGGGAAACCGCAACTGGGTTTCTCCTGCCCAGGAGGCCAGGAGGCCTGCTGAGATCCCAGGCCTGCAAGCCTGCTGGGCTCCCCAGCAGCGTCCTCCACCCTCCAAGAGCCCCTCTGGTCTGCCTTGGTCCTGGAGGTGTGGGAGGAAGGGAGGGGGGCGAGGAGGTGGAGAGGTGGACTGGTGGAGATGGGGGCTTTGAGATTGGGGGATGGGGAGGCAAGAGGGTGTTTTGCCTGCCCTCTTGGCCAGGGAGGCCAACTGGGCTCCCATGCCTGGTCCTTCACTTTCTGGGCCCCCCTCCAGCACGTGGGTCCTGGGGGTGTGGTGGGGAGGGGGACAGGGGCAGGGAGAGAGGCACACAGTGGGAGTGGGAAAGGATTTTTCCAGGTCAGAAGAATAGGGGTGGCACTGCTGGGTATTTCTTCATGAGGGTCCTCAACCTTCCAAGGCCCCTCTGGCTGTTGGTCCTAGAAGTACAGGAGGGAAGCAGTGGGGGGAGAAGAAGAGAGGCAGAAGGGGTGAAGGACCCCCTGGGATCAGAGGATAAGGGGAGGAGTGGAAGACATTTACCCTGCCCACTGGCCCAGGAAGCCTGCTGGGTTCTGGGGCCAGGATGTCATAGAGGGTTCTGCCTATGTTTTCCTCTAGGAGTTGGATAGTGTCTGGCCTTACATGTAGGTCTTTAATCCATTTGGAGTTTATTTTTGGATATGGTGCTAGGAAGTGTTCCAATTTCATTCTTTTACATGTAGCTGTCCAATTTTCCCAGCACCACTCATTGAAAAGGTTTTCTTTTTTCCATTGTATATTCGTGCCTCCTTTGTCAAAGATAAGGTGCCCATATGTGTTTGGGCTTACCTCTGAGTTCTCTATTCTATTCCATTGATCTTCCTTGCTATTTTTGTGCCAGTACCATACTGTCTTGATCACTATGGCCTTGTAGTATAGTTTGAAGTCAGGAAGCCTGATTCCACCAACTCCATTTTTCCTTCTCAAGTTTGCTTTTGCTATTTGGGGTCTTTTGTGTTTCCATACAAATCATAAGATTTCTTGCTCTAGTTCTGTGAAAAATGCCATTGGTAATTTGATAGGAATTGCATTGAATCTGTAAATCACTTTGGGTAGTACACTCATTTTCACGATGTTGATTCTTCCAATCCAGGAGCATGGTATGTCCCTCCATCTGTTTGTGTCCTCTTTGATTTCTTTCATCAGTGTCTTAAAGTTTTCTGCATACAGATCTTTTGCCTCCTTAGGCAGGTTTATTCCTAGGTATTTTATTCTTTTTGTTGCAATGGTGAATGGGAGAGTTTCCTTAATTTCTCTTTCTGCTCTTCTGTTGTTAGTGTATAGGAATGCAAGAGATTTCTGTGCATTAATTTTGTATCCTGCTACTTTACTAAATTCATTATTTAGTGTTAGCAGTTTTCCACTAGAATCTTTAGGGTTTTCTATGTATAATATCATGTCATCTGCAAAGAGTGACAATTTTACTTCTTCTTTTCCAATTTGTATTCCTTTTATTTCTTTTTCTTCTCTGATGGCTGTGGCTAAAACTTCCAAAACAATGTTGAATAATAATGGTGAGAGTGGACACCCTTGTCTTTTTCCTGTTCTTAGAGGGAATTCTTTCAGTTTTTCACCATTTAGAACGATATTGGCTTTTGGTTTGTCATATATGGCTTTTATTATGTTGAGGTCATTTCCTTCTATGCCTATTTTCTGGAGAGCTTTTATCATAAATGGATGTTGAATTTTGTCAAAAGCTTTTTCTGCATCTATTGAGATGATCATATGGTTTTTATCCTTCAATTTGTTGATATGATGTATCACATTGATTGATTTGCATATATTGAAGAATCCTTGCATCCCAGGGATAAACCCCACTTGATCATGGTGTATGATTTTTTTAATGTGCTGTTGGATTCTGTTAGCTCGTATTTTGTTGAGGATTTTTGCATCTATATTCATCAGTGATATTGGTCTGTAATTTTCTTTTTTTGTGGCATCTTTGCCTGATTTTGGTATCAGGGTGATGGTGGCCTCATAGAATGTGTTTGGGAGTGTTCCTCCTTCTGCTATATTTTGGAAGAGATTGAGAAGGATAGGTGTTAGCTCTTCTCGAAATGTTTGATAGAATTCACCCGTGAATCCATCTGGCCCAGGGCTTTTGTTTGTTGGGAGATTTTTAATCACTGCCTCAATTTCCGTATTTGTGATTGGTCTGTTGATATTTTCTATTTCTTCCTGGTTCAGTCTTGGAAGATAGAACTTTTCTAAGAATTTACCCATTTCTTCCAGGTTATCCAATTTATTGGCATACAGTTGCTTGTAGTAGTCTCTCATGATCTTTTGTATTTCTGTGGTGTCTGTTGTTACTTCTTTTTCATTTTTAATTCTGTTGATTTGCATCTTCTCCCTTTTTTTCTTGATGAGTCTGGCTAATGGTTTCTCAATTTTGTTTATCTTCTCAAAGAACCAGCTTTTAGTTTTATTAATTTTTGCTATTGCTTCCTTCCTTTCTTTTTCATTTCTTTCTGCTCTGATCTTTATGATTTCTTTCCTTCTGCTCACTTTGGGTTTTCTTTGTTCTTCTTTTTCTAATAGTTTTAAGTGTAAGGGTAGGTTGTTTATTCGATATTTTCCTTGTTTCTTAAGGTAGGACTGTATTGCTATAAACTTCCCTCTTAGAACTGCTTTTGCTGCGTCCCATAGGTTTTGGGTTGTTGTGTTTTCATTGTCATTTGTTTCTAGATATTTTTTGATTTCCTCTTTGATTTCTTTAGTGATTTCTTGGTTGTTTAAGAGTGAATTGTTTAGCCTCCATGTGTTTGTATTTTTTGCAGTTTTTTTCCTGTAATTGATATCTAGTCTCATGGTGTTGTGGTCTGAGAAGATGCTTGATATGATTTCAATTTTCTTGAATTTGCCGAGGTTTGATTTGTGACCTAAGATGTGATCTATCCTGGAAAATGTTCCATGTGCACTTGAGAAGAGAGTGTATTCTGTCTTTTTTGGATGGAATGTCCTATAAATATCAAGTCAAGATGGTCTAATGTGTCATTTAAAGCTTGCGTGTCCTTATTTATTTTCTGTTTGGATGATCTGTCCATTGATGTAAGTGGGGTGTTCAAGTCTCCCACTATTATTGTGTTCCTGTCGATGTCCCCTTTTATAGCTGTTAGCATTTGCCTTATGTGTTGAGGTGCTCCTATGTTGCAGGCATAGATATTTACCATTGTGATATGTTCTTCTTGAATGGATCCCTTGATCATTATGTAGTGCCCTTCCTTGTCTCTTGTAATAGTCTTTACTTTAAAGTCTAATTTTTCTGATATGAGTATTGCTACTCCAGCTTTCTTTTGACTTCCATTTGTATGGAATACCTTTTTCCATCCCTTTGCTTTCAGTCGATATGTATCCCTTGGTCTGAAGTGGGTTTCTTGTAGGCAGCGTATAGAAGGATCTTGTTTTTGTATCCATTCAACCAGTCTGTGTCTTTTGGTTGGAGCATTTAATCCATTTACATTTAAGGTGATTATTGACATGTGTGTTTCTATTACCATTTTCTTAATTGTTTTGGGTTTGTATTTGTAGGTGTTTTCCTTTCTTGTGTTTCCTACTTAGAGAAGTTCCTTTAGCCCTTGTTGTAAGGCTGGTTTGGTGGTGCTGAATTCTCTTACCTGTTGCTTGTCTGTAAAGCTTTTGATTTCTCCCTCAAATCTGAATGAGATTCTTGCTGGGTAGAGTATTCTTGGCTGTAGGTTTCTCTCTTTCAGGACTTTCAGTATATCCTGCCATTCCCTTCTGGTCTGCAGTGTTTCTGTAGAAAGGTCAGCTGTTATCCCTATGGGTTTACCCTTATATGTTATTTGTTGCTTTTCTCTTGCTGCTTTTAATATTTTTTCTTTGTGTTTAATTGTCATTAGATTGATTAATATGTGCTTTGGTGTATTTCTCCTTGGGTTTATTCTGTATGGGATTCTCTGTGCTTTTTGGACTTGGTTAATTATTTCCTTTCCCATGTTGGGGAATTTTTCCACTATAACCTCTTCAAATATTTTCTCAGACCCTTTCTTTTTTTCTTCTTCTTCTGGGATGCCTATGATTCAAATGTTGGTACGCTTAATGTTATCACTGAGGTCTCTAATACTGTCTTCCATTATTTTTATTCTTTTTTCTTTTTCCTTCTCTGTGGCATTTATTTCCCCCATTCTATCTTCAGACTCACTTATTCATTCTTCTGCCTCAGTCATTCTGCTGGTTATAGCATCTAGAGTATTTTTAATTTCAGTTATTTTGTTATCCATTGCTGTTTGTTTGTTATTTAGTTCTTCTGAGTTCTTATGAACTGTGTCTTGTACTTTCTCTATTTTGTTATTGAGATTCTGTATCATTTTTAATATCATTACTCTGAATTCTTTTTCAGGCATTTTTCCTATTTCCTCTTCATTTATTTGGTCTTGTTGGTTTTTTCCCTGCTCCTTTGCCTGCATGTGTTTCTTTGTTTCCTCATGGTAGTCCAATCTTTTGGGGTTGCTTGTCCCAGCGATAGAGGTGTTTATAGAAGACTGTCCAAGCCTCAGACTAATGTCCGAGTGTTGAGTTAAACAAATACTAAGTCTAGGAAACACATACATGTATAAGACACACAATTACTGAATCCATTAGGACATAAGGTTCTGGAAAGACCTGACAGAAGAACCCCAATATGCTATCAGATATTCAAAGAGAAACCCAACAGAAATTGACAACCAAAACAGAACAAAACAGAAACAAAAACAAAAACAAACAAACAAACAACACCACATACAAACACTAATCCAGGGAGATTTTGTAAGCTAGGATCAAATATAAAAAAAGAGCTAGAGTACCCCCAGACAGAATGGAGATTCTCAGAATGAAATTAGACAATTGTACTAAGAACTAAGATAAAGACAAAAACCTAATATTACATACCAAGGCGGTGCACCATCTGTAGAATAGAGTAAGGAATCTGAGCAGATCAATAGTGTTGCTTGTAAGTATGTTAAGATAAAATAAACTAAAAATGCATGGAAGACAGGGGAACAGAAGATCATAGTGTGATTGGAAATATGCAAATAAAAAGAAAGGAATAGAAATGTATAAAAGATAGGGATGAAAGGAAGGTATGAGAGATATATTGTCTGTACTACCAAAAACTTAGCTAGAAATAGAAATATATAAAAAGGCAAAAAAATAAAAATAGAATAAAAAATAGAATTAAAAAATATGTTATAAAACTTGTAGATCCCTTAGGACTAAAATTGTAATTAATAAAGGAAAAAGAAAAATCCAGAACTGATCCCAGAATGGACCAGTTCAATAGAATTGATACTAGTATTTCTGTTTCCTTAGAGTCTCAGCTATAAGTGTCCTTCTACTCACCTTGGGTTTTTTTTGTATTATTCTGTGACCAGCAGAGCTTCCTTTATTGTTCCTCTGTAAGCATTGGTGTGTGGGGAGGGAGAGGGTACAATAGTGGCTCCTTCCTCTGGGAGTGAGTGAGCAGTGGTGCACTGTTGTTTCCATCTGGTTTGGAGGTGCCTGTTGCAGAGGGATGCTGGTGGCTCAGATGTAAACAGAAAGTATCAGAGTTGGGCCTCTCTTGGAGTTTTTTTTTTTCTTGGCAGCCTCCCTGCTGCCAGAGTTCCAAGGGGTTTTAATCTAGCCCCTCCCAAGGGCCTGAGGGTCCCTATGATCCCTGAGTGATTTAGATGGCCCCACTGCCTGCCGCAGGCACTGAAAGAGAGAGAGAGGCGATGCCCATGGCTCCCCCCCTCTGCCCGTGAGCCTGCAGCGTCCAGCTGCCATCATGGACAGGCAGCTCTCAGGGGCCGGCACTCCTTGCCATGGACCTCTTCCCTCCTGTCCTCTCGGTCCATCACCTTTCTGGCAACAATTTTTCTCACCCTGAACCAGCTCTCCAGTTCCCACACTCCCACTCCTAGACCATCTATTCAGCTGTGCATCGACATCCCAGTCCAGGAATGCTGAGCTGTGGTGCGGACCCTCCGTATGTTTCTCACTCCCTCCTGTCTGCCGCAGCTCCACAGTTTCACCCTCTTTGAGCAGTTGTAGATGCCTCCCTACCAGTTATGTCGGGATCCTTGCTGTCCTTTCTGGTGTCCGAGGCCATCTGCTGGTGTTCAGTTTGTTCTCTGTGGGAATTATGGCGTCTTTTGGTGCATTCCCAATGTATCTGTGGAGAGGGATGCATTCCACATCCCTCTACTTCACCACCATCTTCTTCTCTGGGAACCTTATCTTTGACAAAGGAGGCAAGAATATACAATGGAAAAAAGATAGCCTCTTCAATAAGTTGTGCTGGAAAAATTGGGCAGCAGCATGTAAAAGAATGAAATTAGAACACTTCCTAACACCATACACAAAAATAAACTCCAAATGGATTCAAGACCTACATGTAAGGCCAGACACTATAAAACTCCTAGAGGAAAACATAGGCACACTGGTCTATGACATACATCAAAGCAAGATCCTTTTTGATCCACCTCCTAGAATAATGGAAATAAAATCAAGAATAAACAAATGGGACCTCATGAAACTTAAAAGCTTTTGCACAATGAAAGAAACCATAAACAAGACTAGAAGGCAACCCTCAGAATGAGAGAAAATACTTGACAATGAAGCAATGGACAAAGGATTAATCTCCAAAATATACACGCAGTTCATGCAACTTATTACCAAAAAAAGCAGATATCCCAATCCACAAATGGGCAGAAGACCTAAATAGACATTTCTATAAAGAAGACATACAGATGGCCAACAAGCAAATGAAAAGATGCTCTACATCACTAATCATTAGAGAAATGCAAGTCAAAGCCACAATGAATTATCACTTCACAGTCAGAATGGCCATCATTAAAATCTAGAAACAGTAAATGTTGGAGAGGGTGTGGAGAAAAAAGAACTCTCCTGCACTGTTGGTGGGAATGTGAGCTGGTACAACCACTATGGAAATCAGTTTGGAGTTTCCTTAAAAAGCTAAAAATATAACTACCGTATGACCCAGTAATCCCACTACTGGGCATATACCGAGAGAAAACCATAATCCAAAAAGAAACATGTACCATAATGTTCATTGCAGCACTATTTACAATAGCCAGGGCATGGAAGCAGCCTAAATGCCCATCAACAGATGAATAGATAAAGAAGACGTGGCACATATATACAATGGAGTATTACTCAGCCATGAAAAGGAATGAGATGGAGCTATATGTAATGAGGTGGATAGACCTAGAGACTGTCATACAGAGTGAAGTAAACCAGAAAGAAAAACAAATACTGTATGCTAACTCATATACATGGAATCTAAAAAATGGTACTGATGAACCCAGTGCTAGGGCAAGGATAAGGATGCAGATGCAGAGAATGGACTGGAGGATTATGGGGTTGGCAGGGTGGGGGGTGAAGGGGAAGCTGGGATGAAGTGAGATAATAGCATAGACATAGATACACTACTAATTGTAAAATAGATAGCTAGTGTGAAGTTGCTGTATAACAAAGGGAGATGAACTCAATGATGGGTGATGCTCTACAGGGCCAGGATGGGGAGTGTGGGAGGGAGTCGTGGGAGGGAGGGGATATGGGGATATATGTATAAATACAGCTGATTCACTTTGGTGTACCTCAAAGACTGGTACAAGAGTGTAAAGAAATTATATGCCAATAAAGAGCTTAAAAAAAAGACATGTAATTAAAATGGAAAAATTTAAATATGAAGAGAGAATCTTAAAAGCAACAAGGGAAAAACAACTAGTTACATACGAGGGAACACCCATAAGACAATCAGCTAACTTTTCAGCAGAAATCTTGTAGACCAGAAGGGAATGGCACCATATACTGTGTGATGAAAAGAGAAAAACTACAACCAGGAATACTCTACCCCACAAGTTTATCATTCTGATTTGAAAGAGAGATAAAGAGTTCCAAAGAGTGGCAAAAGTGAAAAGCGTTCAGTACCACCAAACTGGGTTTCCAAGAAATGATATAGGGATTTCTCTAACTGTAAAAGAACACAACTAGAGAGCAGTTAAGAAATACACACAATATAGGAATAAACCTAATCAAGGAGGTATAAGACCTTTACTACAATATTTTAAGATGTTGATGAAAGAAATCGAAGATGACACAAATAGAAAGATACACCATGCTTTTGGATTATAAGAAGTAATATTATTAAAATTAAAATCTCTGAGAAAAACTCAGAGAATTTCTAATCAATAGACCATTGCTAAAATAAATGCTAAAGGATGTACCATAGACCCTTGAACAACATATGTTTTAACTGCATAGGTGGATTTTTATTACTTAATATGTACTACAGTATGACATGATTCGATGTTGGTTGAGTTTGAGGACACACAACTGTGGATTCAGAGGGCTGACTGTAAAGTTATATGCATAATTTTGACTATGCAGAGTCAGTGCCTCTAACCCCCATGTTGTTCAAGGGTCCACTGTATTTCAGATGGATGAAAACTAGATGAAAATATGGTGTAAGAAGAAACAGCAAGTAAAAGTTTTGATAAATAAGTGATAAATATAAATAAGCATCAACTTTTAAAATAAAAATAATAATATCTTATTTGAAGGGTTAACAAAATAGAGGCAGAACTAAACTACTGAGTTGTAAAAGCAAGCATGTAGATAAGACGTGATTGGCATGAAAAAATCTTATTTATCATGAGAAAAGTATTGATATTTAGTTTGTTTTTTAAGCATTCATAATAAGAGTAATCATTAAAAGAACAAATATAGATTACATAGCTTCAAAACTAGTAAAGAGGAAAAACAGAATAAAAAAAGATTCAAATTATTCTAAAGACAAATTTCAGTTGCTCTAAAGAAAGGAAAGGAAGAAGACTGGAGGACAAGGATAGAAAACATAAGCACATAGTAAAATGGTACATATAAATCCATATACACCAGTACTCACATTAATTGTAAAGGGACTAAATTCTTAAGGAAATACTGTTAGATTATATAAAAAGCAAAATCAACTCAGCTACATGCTATTTACAAAAGAAGCACCACAAATGTAAAACAAAATTTGAAATTAAAGAATGGAAAAAGATATGAGGGTGAGTCAAAAATTATCCACACTCTGGCTGTAGAATTTATTTTAATTAACTTTTAGAAAAGACAAATGCATCATTTTTTGATATAATCTCCTTACTTTCCAATACACTTTGTCCATCTGTCAATAAACTTTCATATTCCCTCATTAAAAAATGTTTTAAGATGAGCTCTGAGCCACGAAGCTGCCCCTGTCTTCACTTCTGCATTGGAAGTGAATCCTTGTCCTTATATGGCTGCTTTCAGGGGACCAAACAGGTGAAAGTCTAATGGAGCAAGATCAGGACTATAGGGAGGATGTTTTAACACCTCAAAAGGAAGTAATCTGTGACAAATTTAGGTTTTGAAAGTTTGTATGAGATGGGTACCAAAACAACTCATGGAAGAGCATAAACAGAAGCGTTTGGATACCTGCAAACAAAATTTGGACCTATACTCTAAGAAAGATGAAAGTTTCTTGAAGAGAATCATTACTGGGGACAAGACATGGATTCATCACTACGATCATGAGTGTAAACTGCAAAGTATGGAATGGAAACATCCTCAGTTGCCAATCATGAAAAAGTTCAAAAGTTAACCATCAGCTGGAAAATTGATGCTTACAGTTTTCTGGGATTATCAAAGGCCAGTATTGCAACGTTATCAGGAAAAGTGTTCAACAATCAACAGTGCTTGTTACAGTGAGATGCTTATTGAAGAGCTGAAGGCTAAATTTTGGATTAAATACAGAAAACTGTTATCCAAGGGCATTGTGATTTTGCACGACAATGCATGTCTGCACACTTCTGCCCACACTGTTGACACTCTGCAAAAACTTCATTTTTAGTGCTGATAATTTTTGACTCACCCTCGTATTTTAGAGTTACTGTAACCTGAAGAAAGTGAGGGAATCATTGTCTTTAAGTCATAAAGCATCATCAGTAACAAAATAAGTAACTTCAAAATGAAAAGAAAAATGTGCTATCCATGAAAAACCAATACTCCTTCACTTTCCCAAAGAAGGCCACCCCCAAATAAGATTTCAAAGATGAGGGTTATTAAATTTCCCCTAAACTATCTGAATCAATTATTGGGGTTTATGTTGGCACAGACTGCACTATATTTTTAAGTAAATTAACTAATTTTACCACAATTTTTTAAATTGAAGTATAGTTGATTTACAATATTGTGTTAGTTTCAACTATAGAGCAAAATGATGCAGTTATACACATAATATATTTTTTCAGATTGTTTTCCATTATAGGTTATTACAAGACATTGAATATCATTCCCTGTGTTATACAGTAAATCCTTGTTGCCTATTATATAGTATGCGTCTGTTAATCCCATACTCCTAATTTATCCCCCACTCTTTCCCCTTTGGTAATCACAAGTTTGTTTTCTATGACTATAAGTCTGTTACCAGAATTTTTTATATAATCTTAGTGAAAACAAAAAATGCTCTTGTAGTAGATAAAATAAGCTCAACCTGTTGCCTCCTAACCTTCTATCTTTGAGAAGCTAAAAACTGTTTTTAGACCAAAAATATTTTCCCATTCCAGCTACTAACTGTGATGCAACAGAATTAGCATTTCAAGCTATTACTGTCTTTAGTTGGACTTTTAAAAAAATGCATAGTGTAGATATACAATGTCATTAACAGTTCTATGGATTTTTACAAGTATATATGAGAAAAATAGATACAGTCAAATTCACCATAACTCAAGAGAACATTTAGATCCAGAGAAATCAATACAGTACAATTTTGTTTTGTAGTTTATTTCATACCCACTGCATTAAAAAAGGTTTTACTAAATTAAAATTTCCAAAATAGATGACAGTATGAGATACAAATTACCAAAAACCACTGGTGTAATGGAAAGACACTTTGTGATAACTAAATTAAACCACTCAATCATGAGGCTGATAATAAAGACAGAGAGGAAGGACAATGAGGCAGATGGTCAAAAGACAGTTCTATGAGATCTGAAAAGAGAGGTGCTGCCTGGCAGCTCTGGCTAGAGAAAATTCAGAGGAGGGGCTCATGTATCAGGGTGCAAGGTGCTTCAAGAGCAGCTCCAGCATTTATGCAAGTGGCAGAATTTCCCACACAGCCTGGGTGTCTGAGATTCCTTAAACATGTAACTAAAGATGATTTATTTCATTTTTATAATTTGGTGAGACTTTTTGTTAAAAAAAATTTCAAAAATCAGAAAAAATAAAATAAAACTTTGGCTGACATAGAATCTGTATTTTATTGCAGAAAATATTTTTTTTTTTGAAATTATAGTAAACAGTACCAATGGCACATCTGAAAACTTAAATCTTTGGGTCACTTTCAATATTCTTGTAGAAAGGCAGCCACCACATCGTTTAATTCACCCGATATGAAAGCTGCAAACTTCTCCTATGTTTAGCCTTGATCCTCAACTGGATCATCCAAGGCAACTCAGAGCCAATCCCTTGTTAAATATGCTTTCCCTGAAACAAATATTACCTTGAATATTTTAGCAGTGTATTAGAATTTTTAAGCTCTCACTAAAGGGAGAGTCTTCCTTGAGTCTCACATATTTTTTTTTAACTGTCTATATAATAGTTGAAAGCACTGAGCTTTAGAGTCAAACAAACTTATGTATATCAATCTCTAGCCGTAAGTCAGTTTTTGGACAACTTCCCTAAGCCTCAGTATCCTCAGCTGTAAAATAGTAGTAATATGACAACTCAAGGATGAGAACTGAGAGATGTCATCCACTTAAAAAATCCAGCACAGTTGCTAGAACACGAAATTCTTAATACATGTCATCATGTTTGCCAGCCCTGCAGCAGGCAGCCCAGCTGGTACCATTCCTCTGCATCCAGCCCTCACTGCCCCAAGTCTCACTTAGGTTTCCTGTCTTTTGTTCTGCAAACTAAATCCTAACATCGTCTCTCAAATATCCTCAAATATCTCAGCTTGCTCAATTCTTGAGTGGCGTTTGTTTGTAGCATGTGTGTTTTAGAGATAAAAATAACATTACCATCTTCTTTCTCTTATCATCTAGGCAATGCCAAGTTTGCACTTTCCCTAACATTTTATTTCAGAGCCATCCTTGATCCACAATTCCAATTGAATCATAAATAAAATATCTTGTATGGATCACACCTCATGTTAGATAATTTTATGTAATTTCCTGAGAAGTCTGTGCATAATTTATTTAGTTTCCAAATGGTAGTTACATTTTAAATATACCGAGAGAGGTGGTATTTAATGGACCCTAAGGTGAATTATTTTGTAAAGCAAAGAATTCATCCTCAACATCGTCATTCATTCCCTAATATATGTTTTATAAAACTAAACTTATTATTTATCGTTTGCTTAAAGCATGACCTCTTTGTAGATTTTACTAGTTCTTTGTATATTATAACCAGATGATAAAGCACATTAACTTTTAAATCTTTACCTTAATGCCTTGTCTCTTCCTCAAGCTGTGTTAGATGTCTGTGCCTCTATCTGTGACCAGTAGGGTTACTAGAAAGACAGTGGAGACCATCACCATTTCAGATTCTTAAAACTACAATAGGAGTCAATTGAACAGATAATTTAAAAGGTTTAGGCTGTGTCTCTGTTGATAAAAGCCAAGCTTTCAGAGAATTCTAATTCAGTCTTCAAAACACATTTCTTGGGTGAGAGCCAGTACGGTAATTGTGTTTAAGGTTATGATGATTATGCTATTTCCATCTACTTTGCATAAATTTGAATAATACATTCAAGTGGCCCTACCTCACATATGTAACAATTAGTGCAATTAATTTGTACAAATGTATCTCAGCTCTGTATTTCGGGCATCACACACATGAAATGTATAATGGGGTCTGAAATCAACCAGTTTAATAACCTCCCAGATAATATTCTGCAGAGATATATTGTGTGAGACAGTCACCTATTCCTGAACACTGAAGTGTCAAAGCAAATAATCTGAGACTCAAGAGAAGACTACTCTGACCAGGGTGGGTTGGGACTTTGAAAGCAGAATGCTGCATCAGATTGGGGGTCCATGTGTCTTGGGTAAAACTAGGGATTGCTGGTTTTAGGGATAACAGGGTGGTTCGGGGGGCTGTGGAATTTGGTGTTTCTACAAGCACGAGAATATGCAACCTCAGACCAGCTTAATAAAAGGTTCTAACATGCATTAAATTCTAATTCTGTGCCAAGCATTTTGCTCAGCACTGGGCATACATTATTTCCTCTGTTAATCCTCATAACGTTACTGAAAGTGGGGGTCCATCTGCTTGCTGCTCAAAAGCCATTAAAGAGGTAAGGTTGGTGGAAAGGAAAGTTTGCTTTATTTTGGATGCCAACAACCAGGGGTGAGGGCAGACACCTGTCCAAAAGTCAACTCCCCACCCCCCCCCACCCCACACTGACAATCAGTGGTGAAGAGCTTTTATAGATGGAAGGAGGGGGCTACGTGTAGAAACAGCACAGTCAGCTGACAGTCATCTTGAAATTGGTCATGCAGTGTAATCTTAATTGTTTTAGAAACAGTCTTCACTTCCAGGGTCAGTTTGTGCCCATTTCCTTGAGCCTGATTCTCATAAATGTGGCAGCTTATGTCATGGCTACAGTCTGGTCATCATGTAGTTAACTTCTTCCACCTGGTGGGGGTTTCAGTATCTACCAGACAACTCACAGGCTATGGCTCAGAATATTATCTATAGCTCTTGAGGAGGAACTAAATTTCCTTGACTATGCTTAAGGACTCAACTACTATTATTTGGTCTCCCTTGAAGGTTTTCCTTTGCTTCTGTATTTTCTCACTTCTCTGATTAAACTTATTCTTTGGCTAAAATTTTTTCAGAGACAAGAGGCAGGTGGAGGACATGGGGGCAAAGACCATAGGGTCCTGCTCTGTTTCAACAGTACCTCTCCAGAGATAAGCACTATAATTGCCATTGCACAGAAGAGGAAACCAAGGCTCAGAAAGTTTAGTTTGCCAATCCCATGCTCCTTCCCCTCACCACTCTGCTTTTCCAAGGCAAGCTGGGCCTATGCCAGCTGTGGAATGTCCAGGGGTGGAGAGTCATCCTACTAATGTACCTGAATCATTCCTAAAGTGTCACCCTCTTTTCTGTCTCTTCATCTCTTCTTTCCCTGAGAAGCAGATGCTGTGAGGCAGGAAACTTGAGATGTGGCACTTGTATTCCCATCCCAGCCCAGTGGCCTGCATGTCATCAGCCGTCCATGTGTACTTAAGGAATCAACAATGCTGTGTGTACCTCTGTGATACTCCATACTGGATGTGAGTGGATTAACTTAGTGTTGCTTGGAGGAAATTTCACCTCTTTCAATCTTTGAGAAAGATGCACCAGTCTGGGCAGATATAAGCATTGTAGATATTGAGAAACAGTCCAACACCACCATCTCCCAAGAAGTCAGAGTTCTAGAAAGTGAGGAACTGAAGGAGGGAGGGCTGAAGCTGGTCACTGGGATGCTGATGTCACAGTGATTTGACAACATGATATGGCAAGGTTGTGACTCAAGTAAACTCTAAGAAAACTGGCATCTATCATGATATGGTCCCTGCACTTTCCTAGAGTAGGGCTTTGCCTGAATACATTGAAAGTACACGTTCTTAGTTTTTGACCTTCTAAGAACTGATGGTGTAAGATAACTAATGTGCTAGACATAAAGGATGCAGGGATGTATGGTTTCAAATAGTTTTTCTTTCTTTTTGTCTCTCTTTTCAAAGCTAGAAATAGAAGTAAAAAATAATAGTAATAACAATAAGAAGACTTGTTGGGACCCTGACTCAGTAGCAGCTAATCATGAAACTCAGTAGTGAAAAACAAAGTTCCCCTGGCTTGCTAGTGACTGTTCATGCAGCCAAGTCTTTTCTTATGCAGTTTCATCTGTCCAGAATGCCTTTATCACATTTTTTACCTAATAGCTCATCAACTAATCAACAGAGAGTCTGTCCCTCTAGACCCTACCTTTCTGGGCCAGGGACCCTTCTCTGTGCTCTTGCTGCATCCGTGACCTTCCTCACCCATAGCTTGCATCAGACATCCTTTGTTTGCTTGTCTGTCTCCTCCACCCATCAGTGAGATTCTAGAGAGTAGGACAGCATCTTACTCATCTTTGTCTCCACAGGTTCTCTGTCTCCATGGTACCTCCCTATAATTATACTCAATAACGTTGAACTTAACTGAGCAAGGGCAGAATTGATGGAACAACTGTAAGCCTGAGAAAGCATGGGTACATTTGTGGAATCTGGAGGCTATCAAATAAGCCCATCTGCTCCTTCTCTTCCCTGCAAACAAACCACTCCAAAATCAAGGTCTCTAGACTAAGGATTTACCAGCCTTTTAAAGAGCCAAATCCCATCATATGTCTTCAACGAATAAGTGAGATAAATTTGAGAGCTCTGAAAAGATCAAAGGGATACAAAGTGGATTGTAGAGAAGGAAAGGAATCTACAAAGCCAACAGAGATCCTTTGATGCTTTCACACAAAGATGTCTGAAAGGAGATCTGGAAATATGCAGGAATTCAGGGAGTGCTGTGTTGGTATTAGAAGTCCCCAAAAGAAGCCATGCGCCATGAACTCTTTTAAAGTGGGGAGTTAGACAACTAAAACCTTGGGGATAATGTTGTGTAACTTAGCAAGTAAAAATATAGATGTTTGCTTAAATTTGTGTGTCAGATACACAGGAGAAAATTTTTTGGTGTAAGTGGGTTCCATTAGGCATAACTGGGTGTCCTTTATTTTATCTGGCAACCCTACTTGGGGGTGAACTTCTAGGATTGAAGCATTTATCCAGAATAACTTAATACCAGGGGAGCGATCATCAGTTCCTGGTTTCTTATGGAAAAGGATTCAAAGCACTGCTCTCTGTATCCAAAGTAGAGTTATGAAAAGGAAAAAATGGGACCAAATCAAAGTCTGAAAAAGCCCATTTGGGCATTTATTAAACACTTGTCACATTCTGGCACCGTTGCAAAAATGATCTCCAATACCCACAAAAATTTTGCAGCATATAAATTGTTGCAACATTTAATGACTAGGCAATAATGTTCAAAACGTTAATCAGCTTGCCAAAGACCCCACAGCTAATAGGCAGCAGAGACAAGATTCTCCAGTGGTTCTGTCTTGCTCCAAAGCCATTCTTGGTCTACTGTTAACCAGCTGCCCTCCCCTCTCCTTTCATGTCTCTAATAATTTTCCCAATATTCTACCATCTGCATTCTTGTTTAGAACATAAGAACACTGTGTTGTTGTTCAGGAGAAGTTTGTTTCAGGAAAAGAAAAATTCCTGGATGCATTTTATAGAATGGGTCATATAGGGCCTGGTATCAGGAGAGCACTACTGCACAGCATCCTAGGCCCACATGGTTTTAACCCTGATTATGACTTTTCATGCTATTGCCTATTTGAAAGAAAGAAACCAGATGGGAATACTTTTTTTTTACTTTCTTTTGAGTTTCAAAATTGCTTTGAGGAAAATAAACATATGCTTCTATGAATAACTGAACACATTCCAAAGGATGTAGATAGGCCCTTCCTATCTCCCTAGGAAGGTAGTAGCCCACAAACTCTTCTCCAACCCCCTCTTTGCTGGCTCCAGGAAGAGAGGGAAACTTTCTGTCTTCCTTGTCTTTGAATTCCTATAGCCCAGCATAGGGCCTGGAACACTGCAGACCCTCAGTAAATATTTGCAGGAAAGATCATCTCAATGCCCAGGTAACAGAAGTGCCATTCATTCTTTTGAGCCTAGTTGTGAAAAGAGCAATATGTATCCACATGTTGACCTGAATGCGTGATCAACTCTTTCCCAGGAGGCAGAAACGGTATGTTCAATAAGGAGTTATTATCCAAAATACATAAATAAGTCATATAACTCAATGTCAAAACAAAAAAACAATCCAATTAAAAATGGGAAGAGGACATGAATAGACAATTTTCCAAAGAAGACATACAGATGGACAACAGGCACATGAAAAGATGCTCAACATCACTAATCATCAGGGGAATGCAAGTCAAAACCACAATAAGATATCATCTCACACCTTTTAGAACGGCTGTCATCAAGAGGACATGGAGAAAAGAGAACCTTAGTACACTGTTGGTGGGGTTGTAAACTGACGCAGCCCCTATGGAAAACAGTATGGAGGGTCCTCAAAAAATGAAAAATAGAATTATCATATGATCCAGCAGTTTCACTCTGGAGTATTCACCCAAAGAAAATGAAAACACTAATTTGAAAAGATACATGCACCCCAATGTTCATTGCAGCATTATTTACAAAAGCCAAGATATGGAAGCAACCTAAGTACCCATCAACAGATGAATGGATAAAGAAGATGTGGATATATATACTATGGAATATTAGTCAAGCCATAAAAAAGAATGAAATCTTGCCATTTGCAGCAACATGGCTGGACCTTATTTCACTTATGATGCTAAGTGAAATAAGTCAGACAGAGAAAGACAAAGACTCTGTGTTTTCATTTATATGTGGAATCAAAAAACAAAGCAAAAGAACAAATATAACAAAACAGAAACAGAATCACAGATAAAGAGAACAAATAGGTGGTTACCAGAGGGGAGGGGATAGGCTAAATGGGTTAAGGGGTACAAATAACAGTTATAAAATAAATGTCACAGGGCTGTAACATGCAGCATGGGGAATATAGCCAATATTTTATAACTTTGTATGGTGTATAATCTATAAAAATAGCAAATCACCACGTTGCACACCTGAAACTAACATAATATTCTAAGTCAGCTATACTTCAAATTTTTTTTTATAAATTTATTTATTTATTTAATTCACTTATTGGCTGCTTTGGGTCTTCATTGCTGTGCACCGGCTTTCTCTAGTTGCAGTGAGCGGGGGTACTGTTCATTGTGGTGCGAGAGCTCCTTTTTGCGATGGCTTCTCGTTGCAGAGCACAGGCTCTAGGCACATGGGCTTCAGTGGTTGCAGCACACGGGGTCAATAGTTGTGGCTCATGGTCTCTAGAGCGCAGGCTCAATTGTTGTGGCGTACAGGCTTAGTTGCTCCAAGGCATGTGGGATCTTCCTGGAGCAGGGATTGAACCCATGTCCCCTGCATAGGCAGGCGGATTCTTAACCACTGCACCACCTAGGAAGTCCCTATGCTTCAATTTTGTTTTAAAAAAGAGTGAGGAGAGTGCCTGAGAGACGCATCCCACAGAGGGGCTGAAAAGGGTGAATGGAGGCTGGGTGTTGGCTTGAGAGCCTCCATCTACCACTTCCTGGTTGTTTGTCCTTAGGCAAGTAACTTATCCACACTCTTATTGCCTAATTTTCTTCACCTGTAAATGTGTTCAGTAATAGTGCCTCCCTTACAGATTTGTTTTGAAGATTAAATAAAATAATATTAGAAGAGTACCTGATTCATAATAAGTTCTCAAATAAATATTAACTACAACTTTCCCAAAGAAACAGTCAAGATAAAGTCACCTTCAGAAAACACTTCCAATGAAAGAAGTTTTGATCTCCTAAGATGTCTGCCAATGCAAATGACTAAAATTCAGAATTTCATGAGGAAGATGGAAGAGCAAACTGTAAAATGTAGAGAAATGTTAGGTGCCATTGTGTGGTACTCTTACACCTGTCTCCACTGCATACCTTCACTTGAGCAGCACTGCAGGTATCTTGGTTCTATATCCTCTTCTCATTTGTGAGATCCTGAAGGGCAGAGCTTAGACTCTGTTCCTTGTGGTGTTTCCAGAATCCAGCAAGGAGCCGATTAGAACAGGCTCACAATTATTTCACTTATTCATTCAACCAACAAATGTCTTTTAACCTAGCGAGTATGTGTCAGGTCCTGGGCTAGGTAAGGGAAGTAAATAATAGGTATGTGGACATAACTATATTTATGAAAGGTACCTCAGGAGACTGGCAGTAAAATATGATGGCTTTCACGCTCACCTTCCCTTTCAGAGCTTAACTATCACACATACACACACCACTACCACAACCACCACCACCACCACCACCACCAAGAGGTTTTCCTGACTTGATGCTGATTGAAATTAGAAATACATGTTTGACTGTGTGTGTTTGGCTTTCAAATTCTACAAATCAGAACAGGATGAAGATGGGTCTTGAGAGGAGCAGTTCAGGGTGTGTCTTCACAGAATCTCCTCCCTAAAGCTGGGCTCCCTGAAGTGTATTTCCTCATTCACCCACAAATGCAGATCAACCACTGACAAGGACTGCCTCCTTGACATACTTTCGTCAGACTCATCTGAGCTCCACAAGAAGGCCTCCTTCTTGACCTGCTGAGTTTTAACAGAGTTTTAACAGTTTTAACAGAGAACAGTTTTAACAGAGAATACTGCTAGGCCAATTTACAGAGAATCTTCCCAGCCTGGACCTCCAATCAAGTTCTTCTTCCTCCACCCCTGATATCTAATCAAGTTCCCCTTCTTTTCTACCCTTAACACCAAAACAAGTCCCTCTTATTTTCCATCCACGTGCCCTGACTGTTTGGCTGTAAATCCCTACTTGCCCCTGTTGTATTGGGAGTTAAGTTCAATCTCTTTCCTATTGCCACAGTCTTGAAAAACATCTTCCTTGCCATTTCTAGCAAGTGTCTTCAATTTGTCTTTGACATGGCTGCCACCTGGTCCCCAGGATATACAAGGCACACTTGCCTGGGTCTGGAGACCCCACCTTCTACAGGGTACAGCCCCTGCCCAGCCTTCCTGCAGCCATTAAGTGCTCAGAGCCAGAAGCCATGTGCTCTCACCCAGTACTCCTTCTTGGGCAATCCTACCAGGTCGAGAGCATGCTGGAATCACCGGCCCAACATACTATTCCAAGTCTCAAGTCAACTCAGTTCCAGGAGGAAATAAAATAATTCCATAGGAGAATCCAGGATAAGATTTCCTTCCCCTTCATGCTTTTGCATTATAACATTGAATACGATTGCTTTGATCCAAAAGTCAGAAGTTTGACTACAGAACTTATTTTATGTAGCAACTATTGACATCCAAAGTCACTCAGTGAAGGTGTTTTACATGCTATGAATTAAGAGATCTTTATTATTTTTATAGTTAGTCACCACCCCATGCACTGTAGACAGCCAGCTCTTCTATAGCCTAAAAATCTAGTTTCTTTCTCATGTGGAAAAAGCCAAATATTAAAAAAATAACTACTTTCAGTGACTCTTAACTCTCTCCCATTCGTCCAGGGAAGGGAGGGCGGGTGGTGGCTAGAGCTGCAGTCAGAGCCTGGTTGGTAAAAGACACAGCATCTGTGGTCTGGCTGTGACTCCCCCAGTGCTGTTTTTCTCCCAGCCACGGCTGTCACCAGCTCTGCGTGATGAATCCCATTACCTCATGGGGCAAGAATTCAACTTTATAAAAGAGACTTCACATCCAGTTCCCTGGAAGGCCCTGCATGGGATGGAGCCTCTGTTGTATCCAGAGGCCTGGGGACAGGAGGCAGAAGGGAGGGTTTGGGATACGTGCATTAGACACAGCCTGAGCCCAGAAGCCGCAAACCCCTGCTCCCCTGGAATGCTGAGGCCTCTGGCTACACGGACAAGGGGAGAGGATTCTGATTCTTGCCTTGCCCATGGTGTGCCCTGCAGCCAGGACAGTGAGAGGACTTGGGTGGAGAAAGAGGCTCAAGGGAGTACCAGGCCAGGCTCATTCCCCACCATATGTCAGATATCTACCTGGCAAGGACTTGGCCCTGGTGACCTTTGTCCTGTCACATCCCTTTCAGCTGCACCACCCGCACCTCCCAGGAAACCTGGGTCATTGCCTGCTTTGGATAGACGTCAACCACCTGATCTCCCTCCCTGGTGTGTCTAGGGAGGCATCCTTCTGCCTCCTATTCCATTTCCACTCCTAGAGGTGAAATTTCAACCACAAATATGTCATAGGAAAACATTTACTTTATCGGTAGAGATTCTGCAGCTGAAAACCCCACAGTGTCCCACCACGACCACTTGGATGTTGAGTAGCCCACTGGGCTCTGCCAGCTGAGGCCCTCGGGGCCTGTCTGTGGAATTCCCCCTTTGCTGGCACAAGTGCTGAGTCGCCCCCAGGTCACTACTTGCCCTGTGTGATGCTGAGCATTTTACCCAGGAGCTTAGGATCCTCCTCCTGAGCCAGACACTCATTTTCTTATTGGCCTTTTCCACTGATGGATGTCTGTACCTGCCCCTCTTCTGAATGTTTGGGCTGTGGCCAAAGTTCAGAGTGTCCTGGGACTTGCCCTGTGTCTTCGCCAAAAGGGAGACACCTTGTATATTTACTTCCAGCTCTGATATTCTGGGAGTGTCAGAAAACTCTCACCACACGTGGAAGTCTCTCTCTGCTTGTTGTTAGTCGATGCTATAGTTGTTGTCTCTTTGAGCCTCAGTTTCCTCATCTATACAATGGGAATAATATCACTTTACAGGGCTGCCTTGGTAACCAAGGGCAAAATTATAGATGAAAGCACCTAGCACAGTCCAGACACACCACAGATATTCCGTCAATGTGACTTGACTCAGAACCCTCTTTCCTGGTAATCAAAGAGAGCCCTCTGGAATGTGCAATAAGACAGCCTCCACATGGGACACTGGAGCATGTTGTGGAGATGTTGGCAGGCTCTCCAGTATCACCAATTTGCACACATTAGGCTTTGAGCGGGTTCATACATTTTCCTGAGACTTTATGTTCTAATTTTTCTGCACTGTTCTTATTTATTTTATATAATACTATATAGTTAAAGAAAAGCAGTTCGTGAAAAATATTTATTAAAGTTATTTTATTATGACTCAGATGAGGAACATCACAAATAGGAAAGAATTGTTTTATTTGAGGCTTCCTGACTTTAGTCTCAAACATTAATAAGAACCTTTTTACATATCATGATGAGCACCTTCCAATCAAACAGAAAGATATCCTCAAAGGCAATAGTTTTCCTTGGTTACCCATTCACCTAACATATGCATATAAACACACGTGTTTCTCTATCTGTGTTTACAGCTTTATCACTCAAGTGTCTGTGATCCTCTCATTCAAGATAAAAGTTACGTGTTTCACATGGTTTGAAAACCAAGGCACTTGCCTTTTGCCAGCTGCCTCGCCACACTGACGGGGAGAGGAGAAGCTTGGGAAGCTCCACTCCCAGCTGACTCTGCTCCTGGCTCCTCCAGAAGAGTGATCCCTGGAGTCTGCAATCGGCAGCTGATGCTAGACTTGGGCTGTGGCATGTTAATCCTCCAGTGACCTGCACTTTCCACCCCTGGAGACTTAGCGTTTGCCTGTTTGCTTCACGCTTAAATTCAGAAATCAATAAGTGATGGGAATGGCCTGGGCCACTGAACCGAGGAGGTTACTCAAGATCCCCAAGTAAGTTTGCCTATATCGGATGAGTGACAATAAGGGGACCCTTAGAGTAGATCCTTTGGGGCTAGTTCCTAGCTCTCCTCCCTCCCACTCCAGAGCTCTCTTGGAAAAGACTTTTCATGAGGTGGGATTTTAAATATGTATAGGACCTGGATGATTTCAAGGAGCAAGAAGAGCATTCTAGGCTGAGGTTTAAAAATGCAATTTAATAATTCAATGCTTGATAATTAATTCACATGTTGACCTTAACTTCCCAACAAGGATCATGTCAGATCTTAGGACAGAGGAGAGCATCTACCTCCTACACATCTTATCTACTCCCCAAAGCTCCTATCTCAGAGACAGACACACAGTGAGTGCTTAACGAACATTATTAATTATTGCTCTGAACTTCACTGTGTAGACCTATACACACAAAGAAGACTGGAATTTTTTGATTATCTATAAAGAAGCCCTAGTTGTTAGGTAAAATAAGTGATGTGAACGTGCTGAAACATAAGAGGATCAAATTGTTCCCTAACCACTGCCTGTTCTCAAATGGAAACCCAGCAAAATAAGGGGATGACTCATCTTAAATCCACAATCAAAGAGATAGCATTTCTTTATTTTCTGAGCCCCACTTGGGAATTAGAACCAACATAGATGAACATATTTAGCCTCTGTCTGAACAAAACTGGAGCACATAGGCCACCAAAATTGAGTCTGGTGACCTGTATCTGGAAGAATTTGCTGCTTGGGGTGGTATGTGTGGGCGTCCTGTGCTGTTAGCGTGGAGGTCCGTTTCCACTGAAGTCAGGACTTACCCAGTGTACCTAATGGCATCAGATTTCAGGCCTTGTCTGGGACACATTGCCCCGGGCACACAGAGCACCTTTCTCCTTACAAGGATGATTTTCTGAAAGTACTCCGTAAATTAATAATAATAATATCTGCCCCTCATTAGCCACTTCACTGTGTGCCTGTCATGATTCAAAGCACTTCAGGGGCATTTCCTAATGTAAGCTTGTCAGCAGTCTTTTGTCATAGATAACATTAGACCAGGTTTGTAGCTTCCAAATCTGAGGCTTAGAGAAGGTAAGCAATTTGCCGAATTCACCCTCGGCAGCCTGTTTCACTCAGCCCACCCTTGCTCTCTGCCCACCTGGACACAGCCACGGTGCTGAGAAGCCAGGGCACAAAGCCCTGGCCTTGGCTTTATCTCCCTGACTTCCCTGCCTTAATTTTTCATGAAAATCATACAGAAAATAAGGGGTTAGAGAATTAAGCCTGGGCCTACATCTGCAAGCAGTGAGCAGTTAGGCCGACCAGGGATCTTTGAACTTTTCTGTGTTCTCGGCATGCAGAGGCTGGGCTCTTAGGGTTCAGTGTAATGCTTCTCAAAGTGTGGCCCTGGGACCAACAACATCAGCATCACCCGGCAGCTTATTAGAAATGCAGATTAATGGGCCCCACACCAGAGCTACTGAATGAGAATCTATGGGAGTGGGGTCCAGCAGCCTGTGTTTTTAAAGCCCTCCAGGGATTCTGTTGCTCACCAAGTCGCAGAACTCTGGTTTAGTGAATAACAAACAGACTCAGAAATGGCTTAGCAATGAAGCCAGTGAAATACAGGAGATCAAGATTTTCAAAACTAGTCTTGTGAATTTCATATTTAGAATCACAATATCCTAATATGAAATTGAAAGAGAATTTTTCACTTATTTCACACTTGAAAACACTGAAGCCCAGAGAGGCAAAGCATGTTATCTGTAGTCACAGAGCAAACGGGGTTGTGCCAGAGCCTTACACTGGAACCCAGGCCCCCTGGTCCTAATTCTGAGTCATCTTCTGCAATCCTACATCCATTCCAGTTTCCAAATATACCTTCCACAACTGTAGTTTCTCCCAACGCTGTGCTTAGAGATTGTCAAAGAGTCTATGGGTGGAAAAAAATCTTTCTCCTTATTCTGAACATAAAGTAGCACTTTCTTTTTTTATATTTCTATTCTGCATCAATATTTATATACTCACAATTTTTGCAGCAATTAATTAAACATTTTATTCAAACTAGTATAATAACTTTTACTTCCTCTTTTATCTCATGGCTGGGCTGGAATTGAAGTTGTTACTTTTTAAATTTCTTCTTATGCATTTGCATAATTTGTTCTGAAAAACTCAGAGCTATGCTTCCTTATCTCTCTTGGTAGATAATCATCTCAGATTCCTCTAATCATGAAGTGCTCAGTGACGCTGTTTGATTGTCTTTGCTGAGCTGTGGGAAGCCATTTTTCTAAAATTTTTTATCCGCATACCCAAATCTACATTTTCCCACTCTAATAAGGCAAATCAAACGGTCCGGACAAAAATTTAGTCAAAGTGATTGACTTGTGAAAATAACTAGGTAATTGGTATTCAAAGCGATGGGTCATTGTCAGAATTTGAATATTTCCATCCAAATACTTGGAGTTTCTACGTGGGTTATTTGCTGAGTAGTTGTTGTTGCAGTTAATATCTTTATTTCTTCATTTCTTGTGAAGTGTTTGAGAAACCAGCCTGTTCAGAGATAATCTTGACCACATTTCATGCTAAACATATTCTGCAACACATAGAGCTGGAAACCCTCCCACTCAGGTAGGAGAGGCGGTCAAGACTCTTCAACAGAATCACTCAAGCTCTATTTCACAAAGGCCATCAGCTTTTCTTTTCAACCTATTTTAAATTTTCTTAATTTTAAAAAAGCAATTAAGTGCTTGCTATCTTACTTCTCAGAAAGGATCACGGTTAATCTCAGAGCTAAAATACTGCTATGAACCCATGCTGTAAGAGCTTGCAGTCTAAAGCCAATGTCAAGAATATGAACATCAACTGGAGCAAGAAGAAGGGGAAATTTACATTTAAAACAAGAATGCATTGCATTGGTTTACATATTAGAGAGTAGCCTGGCTCATATCAGAGCAAATCACTCTTGCTTTGGAATAATAACCTAGTTGAGCACCTTTAGTATGAAAGGTTTAGTCTTCCTCCAGAGCAGGAGATGGAAGAAGTAACGAAGGAGAGGGAAAGAAAGAGTTTAGCCCTCTTTGTTTCCTTCTCTGCTAGAGGAAAGTTGGCATTTCAGAGTCATTCATGAACTGCTGAAGACATGAAGGAGAGAAGGTGAGGTAGAAGAAGGATCTGGAAGATGGTAGAGGGAAAAGAGGCCCAATAGGAGCTGAGTGCTGACCAGCAAGGCACTCGCCCAGTCGTGTGTTACTGATCATCAGGCAAGTGAGTTCAGTGTGGGGCACAGTGGGAGAGTAAAAAAGTGTAGCACAGAAAGCCTTTGTACTAAAGCAAGGGTAGTCACTCATTCAACTCATATGAAGTCCTTAGGGCACGTAAGAAGAGAAGCAATTCCTAGGGTCGGCTCAGTCAACACTATGATTAAAAACAATCTGATTTAAACCCCTAAAATGACATTCCAGTATAAAGCTAGTGATCCTAAAACTTGGTCTTATGGAGAACGCCTAGGGAAATTTTAAAAATACAAAATATTGAGTCCAACACAGACCTTTTTGGGCCAGAGCTGCTTACAAGAATATGTGTTTTAGAAGCCTCTCAGGGGATTCTGATACACATCTAATGGTCTGTGCCTGAGCAACTTGAAAAATATATTAAATTTTGAAATTATTGAGGCACTTTATCAAAGATAGTGGCAAATTCTGACTCCACGTCTGCATTAGGTCTGCCACCCTTCTTCTGCATCCAGGCTTCTCAAATGATTTCCATTTACTGATTAATTCAGGAGGAGAAAAGTATATGTGGAACAAACCCCAAGTCTACTACAAATTTGCTGCTGAAAAAAGAAAAGAAAAACCATATTGCCATAATAGAAAGAAAAATGTCTTCATTTCAATAAAGGAAAAATCAAGAATCAGGGTGAATTATTAACAGTCTACATTGAGGTCAAGACTCCATTCCCAAGGTGACCCTGATTCTGTGCTGAGAGCATTGTCCTGGGAGACCAAGCCATGAATCAAATATACATCAATCTCTCTTATGAAATATACACAGAATGTCAGGGGAAATGCACCTTCCATGTCCAATGCCCAAAAAGGGCCCTTTCTTCCCTGCTAGCCTGAGTCTGACTCACATCCCACATACTGGGAGACTCAAGAATCAGAGTTTTGAGAATGAGTCAGCAGGCTCCAGATGCCCACATATTATTTTCATTGTGGGATGGGACACTCGTCATTAGCCTATCTTCCAAAAGAACTGTGTCAGTCAGTTGTTCATTTTGGTATCTATGATCTAAATCACAATCATTTTTAGACAGCACTATTAAAAAGTCAACCACCAAAGTCACAGTAGATTTAAGATTTCTGGTGTCAAACAGGTGCTTGGAAATCAATCTAAAGCAAGAGTAAATGGACTAAAAATTTAATCAAACAAAGCTATTTTTATTTAATGCACTGCTGCAATATGACACTGGGAAGAATGAGATTTGCTTTTTTTCTTCCAAGAAGAAAACAGATGCCAGAAGAGCAGGCAAAAGGAATAAATAATATCACTAGTTCACTAATTTATTAGTCAAATCAATTGTTCATTATTGTCAATGAATACTGTTGAAAGAGCCATAGTTTGATTAGCACAATATGAGGAACTAGTCTTTTATTTCTTAGCCTTCTGTGTCTGGGCCTAAGGTCTTTAACAATTTATGACCATTTTCTACCAGAAAAATGCTCTTGAAGCACAGCTCTAATCACTCTCTTGCTCAAAACTCTGCAGAGTCTCTCCCTTGTGGACCAAAATCATTGTCCTGTGTGCAATTCCTCCATCCTTCTTTTCTAACTCAGCCCTACTTTTCTGCTTCACGCACTAGCTCTAGCTTCCTAGTCACATTTGCCAGTATGAACTCCAGCATTTCTTTCTTGACCCTTCACTTATTCTATTTTCTAAGAACACCTAATGCCCCAACACTCATGATTCCACCCACCTCCAATGCTACTTTCTCCACTACATCTTCCTTTCCTCCCCACTCTTCGTACACAGACTGAAAACTAAATATCCACATTATTCTTTATCTCTGCCTTATGTATGGCAAATCTCTTTTCCATTGCATTAGTTTTATCTCATTTCACTTACTAAACAATGACCTGCAGGAGACTGACTATGTTGGTTACATCTTTGTATCCTGTGTCTTCCTTGTGCATGATCAATATATGTTTGTGGATAGAAAGAAGGGAGGAAGAAAGAGAAGGAAGGAAGAAGGGAGGATAGAAAGGAAGAAAGGAAGGGAAATTTAAAAGGTGACATGAAGGGAGGGGAAGAATGGAAGGAGGAGGAATGCATTCTGTTTACACTAACTTAATTGGCACTCAGGAAAGTTTTATGTGTCTAGAAATTCCTGTATCTACTGTCTCCTCTTATTTTCTCCTCATTCACTTATATCTGAGCTTTGTCCCCATCCTTCCTCTGAAATGGTCTTGTTAAGATCATCCACAAAAGCCCCTCGTTGCCAAATTTGTGTTCACTTCTTGTGCCACCTTACTTACCTACTTGTGACATTTAATACCTCTATCACTCTTTTCTTGGAAATCTTGGAAATTCACATTTGATTTCTATGATAGCTTCATTCTTGTTTTTTCTTATATCTTTTTTGCTCTTGCAACTCTGATCCCTGCACTGCACTCATTTCTTCTGGCCATCCTTTAAATATTGATGATTTTCAGTATTCTTTATCTTCCCTTTTATGTTACCCATTTTCTGGTTAAACTCATCCATTTGCCTGGTTTCAAATTGGTTTCTATATGTTGATAAGTCCCAATCTATATTTCTTGGCCTTCTCCTTTCGTGAACTCCATCTGGACCTATGTGGCTGGCCACCCACTGGACATCTTCCCCTCAACAGCGACCTTAAATTCTACTCAAAACCAGAGCATTCCATGGTCCCCCCACAGGCTTATTCCTCTTCCTATACGTTTGTGTCGATCAATAATATGTCACAAGTAACCAGCCCACAGAGACAGAAACAAAAGAATCTTTCTAAACTCCCCTCTACTTAGCATATCCAATCCATCACTGAAGTTCCTTAATGTTTTCCCAAACCTCATACCACTGTCTTCCTTAATGCAGAACATCATTACTTTATGTTTAGTTATGACAAAAGCTTCCTGAAAAGTTTCCTTGTCTTTGATCTTTCTTTCATTCAAGTCATCTTCTAAACTTCATCCAACTCAGCTATCTTCCTAAAATATAAATATGTTCACATCACACCCTACTTATAATCCCTCAATAGCACACCATTGTCTTCAGGGCAAAATCCAAACTTCTTAACTTCATGTACAGAAGTCAATTTTACTCTCTGTCACTGCTGGTCCATGCAATGACCAATAATCATGGCAATTCATGTAGAAATCACTGTTGGGGAATGATGGGAGGGGTAAATGATCCTCTTTGCCCTATTTCTATCTAACTCCCATACAAAACCTAATCATGAGCAAAGGAGTGGCCAAGATGATGGAGTAGGAAGACCCTGAGCTCACCTCCTCCCAGAGAAACACCAAAATGACAATTATTTACAGAGAAACTATCAATGAGAAACATCTAAAAACTAGAAGAAAAGATTTGCCAATATTGAAGACATAAAGAAGGACTCACACTGAGATAGGTAGGAGAGGTGGAGACATGGTATAGTCAACACCTACATCGCTGAGTAGGTGACCCACAAAGGATAATCACAATTGCAGAGGTTCTCCCAAAGGAGCAAAGGGTCCAAGCCCCACATCAAGCTCCCCTGACTGGAGGTTCTGCACTGGGAAAATGAGCCCCCAGAATATCTGGTATTGAAGGTCAGTTAGGCTTGTATATGGGAGATCCAAAGGGCTGTAGGAAACAGAGACTCCATTTTTAAAGGGCGAACACAATATCTTTCACACTCCAAAACTCAGACAGATGCAGTAATTTAATAGGATCCTGGGTCAGTCCCACTTGCTGATCTTGAAGACCCTCTCAGAGAGGAAGGAAGCAACTGGGACTTTCCCTAGGGACACAGACTCTAATGGGAGCTATTTTGGGGAACTTATTCTACCACAAGTACACTCGTGCTGACAAGTGCCATTTTGGAGTCCTCCCTTTAGCCTATAATCTCCAGGGGCTTAACCACACACCATGGCCAACAATCATGGCAATTCATGTATGCTTGATGTAGTTTCAGAGGTCCAAATTCAGCCTTGCCTACCAATGTGCCCAAAGTAGTCAGCCCTACAGCAACAGAAGGGCCCATGAAGTCCAGTCGGGGGCACCTTTGGAGCATATGGTTTAGATGAACAGAGGGGAGTGAGCTGCTGGGACCTACAGGATGTCTCCTACATAAAACCACTATGCCAAGATTGGGAAACATAACTGACCTACCTAATACATAGAAATAAAAACAAAGAATAAGGCAAAATAAAACAACAGATGAATATGCTCAAAACAAAGGAGCAAGATAAAACCTCAGGAGAAGAATTAAATGAAGTGAAGATAAGCAATCTACACAATAAAAAGAGTAATGATCAAAAAGATACTCAATGAACTTGGGAGAAGAATGGATGAACATAGTGAAAAGTTTAACAAAGAGTCAAAAACATATGAAGTAGAACCAAACAGAGCTGAAGAATACAAAAACTAACATTTAAAAAATACACTAGAAGGCATCAATAGTATATTAGATGATACAGAGAAACAGATCAGCAATCTGGATGACACAGTAATAGCATTCACCTAAGCTGAAAAAAAATTTTTTTTTTAATAAGGAAAGTTTAAGGGACCTCTGAAACTACATTAAGCATACCAAAATTCACATCATAGGGTTCCCAGAAGGAGAAGAGAAAGAGAAAACAGTTGAAAATGTATTTGATAAAATTACAGTTGAAAAGTTTCTGAACTTCAAGAAGGAAACAGATATCCAGGTACAGGAATCACAGAGGATTCCAAATAAAATGAACCCAAACACACCCACACTAAGACATATCATAATTAAAATGGCAAAATTAAAAATAAAAAGAAGGTTCCAAAGGAGCAAGAGAAAAATAGAGTTATATACAAGAGGACCCAGAAGGCTATCAGCTGATTTTTCTGCAGAAATTTTGTAGGCCAGAAGGGAGTGGCAGGATATGTCCAAAGTGCTAAAATGGAAACCCTGCAAATGAAGATAATCTACCCAGCAAGATTATCATTTAGAATTGAAGGAGAGATAAAGAAATTTTCAGATAAGTGAAAACTAAAAGAGTTCCTCAATACTAAATCTACCTTAAAAAAATGTTAAAGGGTCTTCTCAGTGGAAAAAAATACTTTAAGAGAAAGTATCTATAGGAAAGAAAAATTTCCACTAGCACAGGCAAATATATAGTAAAGGCTAAGGATCCGCCACTTAAGTAAGCTAGTACAATGATGAAAAGACCAAGAAAAAGTAAAATCAACTAACTACAGTAAACAGTGAAGGGATACACATGAAGATGTAAAGTATGACATCAAAACACACAATGTGGGGGAGGAAGTAAAAAAAAATGTAGATCTTTTAGAATGTGTTTGAACTTAAATGACAACCAGTGTAAAACAAGTAGGAACCATTATAGGTCAACATATAGGAACCACATGGTAATCACAAATCAAACTTTTTATAGATACACAAACCTAGAGAGACAGGAACACAAGCACAGCACTAAAAATATCATCAAACCAAAAAGGAAGAAACTAAAAGAAGAGGAAAAAGAACAGAGAAGAGCCACAAAAACAACCAGAACGCAAGTAACAAAATGGCATTAAATACATACATATCAATAATTAATTTAAATGTCAATGGACTAAACACTTCAATAAAAGGATAAGATGGCTGATTTATTTATTTTTTTAAAAAGGCAAATCTATATGCTGCTTACAGAAGACTCACAACAGAGCTAAAAACACACAGAGACTGAAAGTGAGGAGATGGAAAGAATACTTTATGCAAATGGAAACAACAAGAAAGTGGTGGTAGCAATACTCATATCATACAGAACAGTATATGTGAACAGTTGTATGTCAACAAATTGGAAAGCCTAGAGGAAATGGACAAATTTCTAGAAACATACAACTTTCCAAGACTGAGTCAGGAAGAAACAGACAATCTAAACAGATAGTGACATTGAATTTGTAATTAAGAATAAAAAAACTCCAAACAGACAAATGTCCATGAACAGATGGTTTCACAGGGGAATTCTACCAAACATATAAAGAATAGCTAATACCCATCTTCAAACTATTCAAAAAAATAAGTAAATACATAACTGAAGGGGCTTAAACTCTCCCAAATTCATTCTATGAGGCCAAAAATACCCTGACACCAAACCAGACAAAGACACTACAAAAAAAGAAAATTACAGGCCAATATCACTGATGAGTATAGATGCTCAACAAAAATCCTCAACAAAATATTAGCAAATTGAATTCACCAATATATGAAAAGGATCATACCCCACACTCAAGTAGGGTTTACTCCAGGAATAAAAGTGTGGTTCAATATTCAGAAATCAATCAATGTGATATATGACATTAACAAAAAGAAGGGGAGAATCATGATCTTCTCAATAGATGCAAAAAAAGCATTTGACAAAATTCGACATCCATTCATGATAAAAACTTTTATTGAAATTGGTAGAGAGGAAACTTGTCTCAACATAGTAATGGCAATTTAGGACAAACCCATAGCTAATATCACACTCAATGGTGAAAAGCTGAAGGTTTTTCCTCTAAATCTATTGCTGTTCTATACACTAATAATGAAATATCAGAAAGAGAAGCAATAAAACGATCCCATTTAAAATCACATCGAAAAGAATAAAATACCTAGGAATAAACTTAACCAAGGAGGTGAAAGATCTATACTCTGAAAACCATAAAAACATTGATAAAGAAAATTGAAGATGATACAAAGAAATGGAAATATATTCCATGTTCTTGGATAGGAAGAATTAATACTGTTAAAATGGTCATACCACCCATAGCAAGCTATAAATTTAATGCAATTACTATCAAAATACACATGACATACTCAGAACTAGAACAAATAATCCTATGATATACGGAACAACAAAAGACCCCAAATTGCCAAAGCAATCTTGAGAAATAAAAGGACAAATCTGAAGGCATTATGCACCCTGACTTTAGACTGAGTTGCAAAGATACAATAATCAAAACAGCATGGCACTGACACAAAAACACACATAGTTTAATGGACTAGAATACAGAGCCCAGAAATAAACCCACAAACTTATGGTCAATTAATCTTTGAGAAATGAGGTAAGAATATGCAATGGAGAAAAGACAGTCTCTTCAACAAGTGGTGTTGGGAAAACTGCACAGCTACATGTGAAATAATGAAATTAGAACACATTCTCACACATATATACAGAAATAAACTCAAAATAGATTAAAGATCCAAATGTAAGACTACAAAACCATTAAACACTGAAACCATAAAACTCCTAGGAGAACATAGGCAGAACGCTCTGACATAAATCACAACAATATGTGTTGGATCTGTCTCCTAAAGCAAAGAAACAAAATAAAAAAATAAATAAAGAATGGGACTTAATTCAATTTAAAAGCTTTTGCCAGCAAAGAAAACCATCAACAGAATGAAAATACCACCTACTGTACAGGAGTAAATATTTGCAAATGATATGACCAATAAGGAGTTAATGTCTAAAATATATAAATAGCTCATACAACTCAATATCAAAAAAAAAAAAAAATCCCAACCTGATTAAAAAATAGGCAGAAGACCTGAACAGACATTTTTCCAAAGAAGATATACAGATGGTCAATAGGACCATGCAAAAATGGTCAACATCACTACTCATCAGAGAAATGCATATCAAAACCACAATTAAATATCAGTTCATACCTGTCAAAATAGTTGTCATCAAATGTCTACAAATACACACACACACACACACACACACTGGAATATCATTCAGCCATAAAAAATGAAATTCTGTCATTTGCAACAATGTGGATGGACTTAGAGGATATTATGCTTAGTGAAATTTCAGACAGAGAAAGACAAATATGCTATGTTATCACTTATATGTAGTACCTAAAAAAATAAAACAAATGAATATAACAAAACAGAAACAGACTCACAGATATAGAGAACAAACTAGTGGTTACCAGTGAGGAGAGAGAAGAGGGGAGGGGAAAGATAGAGGTAAGGTATTAAGAGACACAAAACTACTATATATAAAATAAATAAGCAACAAGAATATATTGTAAGGGAATATAGCCATTATTTTGTAATAACTTTAAATGGAGTATAATCTATAAAAATATTGAATCACTATACTATACACCTTAAACTAATATAATACTGTAAATCAACTACACTTCAATAGGAAAAAAAGCTAGTAGTTAGGGTAAAAGTCAAAAGCAGTAAAATCATCTATATCCACAATAAGTAGTTAAGGGATTCACAAAAAAAAAAGATGTAAAGTGATGTCAATAACATTAAACGCAGGGTAGGTGAATAAAAACACAGGGTTGTAGAGACTTTCAAACTTGATATCATCAAAATAATAATCACATGTATTTGATTAAAATAATCATATATAAGATATATAAAACTATGTATTTTTATACATAAACCTCATGGTAACCACAAACCAAAAACCTATAAGAGATATATATACACACACACAGAAAAGAAAGGAATCCAAATATAAGATATAATCATAAATCACAAGGTAACAAAGCAAAAGAAAAAGATGGAACCAAAAAAGAACTACAAAACAGTCTGAAAACAATTAACACAATGGCAATAAGTATATACCTATCAATAATTACCTCAATACTGATGAACCCAGTGACAGGGCAAGAATAAGGATGCAGATGCAGAGAATGGACTGGAGGACACGGGGTTGGGGGGGCCGGGGGCAAAGGGGAAGCTAGGATGAAGTGAGAGAGTAGCATAGATATATATACACTATCAACTGTAAAATAGATAGCTAGTGGGATGTTGCTGTATAACAAAGGGAGATCAACTCGATGATGGTGATGCCTTAGAGAACCAGGACAGGGAGGGTGGGAGGGAGTCGCGGGAGGGAGGGAATATGGGGATATATGTCTAAATACAGCTGATTCACTTTGGTGTACCTCCAAAGCTGGTACAAGAGTGTAAAGCAATTATATTCCAATCAAGAGCTTAAAAAAATAATTACCTCAAATATAAATGGTCTAAATGGTCCAATCAGAAGACCTATAGTGGCTGAATGGATACAAAAACAAGACCCATATATATATACTGCTTTCAAGAGACTAATTTCATACCTAAAGATACACGCAGAGTGAAGTTGAGGGGTTGGGAAAGGATATTCCATGAAAATAGAAACAGAAAGGAAGCTGGGATAGAGAAAATAGACTTTAAAACTTAGGGAAAAAAATGTTTCTGTGGAGAGGAACAGAGATTGTCTCAATGAATTGGAAAGGAATCTGATATGAAAACTAGATTTAGTCTTGGTGACCACTTATAGTTTTGTGCACACATGGCAGATGGACTAATAAGAAAAACAGACTATAGAAGAGATAAAGTAATCTCCAAAAAATAAGCATATATTATTGTCAGCAAACTTTATGGTGGCCTCTTCTCAGTGGATTCAAACAGAAAATGAACACAAACTAGGTTCTCTTCAAAATTTATACCTTCAGTTGCATTATAAGTCTGTTGGGTGGAGTAGGAGGTGGAGCCCAGAATTCTGGGCAGTGCCTTTTAGGACTAACATTCACAGGAGACAATCTTGAGATTGAACTAGTCAAGAGGACATTTACTGATCAGTCTGCTGGATTAAGGGCAGGCATCACAGTAGCAGGGCATCTTTGATCATGACTGAATGGTCTTATGTATCTTTACCCATGTTGGACTAATGAACCATATCATGCCTGATCTAGGCGTCAAAAATGTTTTTTTTAATTTACTACCTTCATTTCCCTTTATAGCTAGATGCTTAACCCCACCTGCAGGCCCCCAAAGGAGAAATGGTGAAGAGAACAAAATGGTTAAGTAGTGAATGGACTATGGGAGAAATTCATTCATTCTCCCAGGCAGCCAGCCAGCAAGCAAACAGGATTTGAGTACCTGCTCAAGGAAAGGCTCTGTTTTGTGTTCCATAGACTATCAAGATGAACTAGATACAAATTTTATTCTCAGGGCGCTTAAGCTTGAGCGGGAGAATTAGAAAATGTATCTAATACATAACAGAACATGATATGTGTCATAAGAAGTATGGACAAAGAGTTAAGTGGATAGAAATATCAGTGCCTGCCCAGTATTCTGTACCTTCTTATCTTGGAAGATACTTACCAAACAGCATCATAGCATCATTTAAAATCCACAGTGAGGGTGAGAATTTATTGTACAGTTAAAATTAACTGGGGATATACATGTTTGTATGTGTGTGTGTTCCTTGAGACATTCCCTAAAATGGATTAGATACATCTATATCATGGGGCATTTTAAGTAAAATAGAGGATTATTGCCTGATTTCTTGGATCAGGGTCTGTTTAACCAACAGAAATAAGAAGATCCTGAGATCTAAATAGGCACTGTCCTCTTAGCTACAAACGGCATTAGAACTTGTAGAGGGTCAATATGCCACCCAAAATATGCTATCTTAGCATAAGGGTTATTATGAGCTGCAGGCATTTGAAATTCAACAGAAAGGAGCCTTGTCTAACAAAAAAGAGAAACTTTTGAGAAATGAATACAACCTTAAGTCCCCTTTCTCAGGGAAGTTTATGGTCATGAAGAAGAAAGTTGATACCAAAATGGACCTGCACAAAAAAACTTTATTAGTTCCCTCCATATACTTTCATTCCTACAGTTTGCTGCCCTCAGAAGCCCAAAACCTTTCTCCTCTGTCATGTCACTTCACAAATTTATCTTTCTCTGTTCAGATGCTATTTAAGACCAAGTACTAACCACCCATTCGAGCTACTCATCACTGGGTTTCTCCTGTGTATATTCATGATACATGGGTTAATAAACTGTTTTTTTTTTCCTTATTAAAAAAGCTAATCAGCATGTCTTATTGTCTCTTGTTTTAACATTTCCTAATTTCTTGGTCTTTCCTAGATCAAATACATGGAGGAAAATAAAGTTCTTTTATTAAAGGTCATGGAATTCTCCTGAGATTAATATAGATGACAAGAAAGAGAGACTGTGATATCATCTTACCTGACCATCCACTTGTGCCACACAACACAACAAGGATAATATGGCCATGGAGAGGTCAGCCTTCAATAGGCTCTGCTTCTCTGCCAAACTTCCCCCTGTCCTCGATCCCATTTCCTTCTCTTCCCACCTTTTTTAAGTGATCCAGGCTGGTTTACTATCCCCTCCTCAGGGAGCTTTATTCTTCCCCACAGGGTGAAGACATTTCAACCCTCAAGCTCACTTTTGTGTGTGTGTGTGTGTATTTTGCAAAGTCAAGGAATTTCTGCCCATTGTGCACAGAAGTTCTTTTCTGTACATACCCTGCAATTCCAGGGAGGGTAGGTTGGTTTGTGGTCACATGGTGCAGACTACAGTGGGTTCTGCCTCATCTTTGGTACCTCCACCAGTGGGAACTACAATTGAGTTCCTCATGGTTTATGCAGAGAGCAAGCTCACCTCACCAAGAAGAGCATAAACTACCTGTGTCCTGTGAAGGAAGGCTTTCCTCCCATTAGTATGACTCTAAGCCCACCTGCCTCCTTGTTTACTCTTTTATTTCTTGGACCTTGAGCGCAAAGATTTGAGTTAATTGTATTCCTTCTACCCCTTATCCCCTTCCATTTATGAAACAATAAACCCTATTCTAAGAGTGAGATTGACCTAAGTTATATCATCTCACCAGCTATAAATGGCCCTATGATTAGATCCCATTCAAATTGGTCCACAACACTTCCAATTTCACCTTCAGCAAGAGGAAGGGAAGGAAGATTTTCATTCATCCTACCCCAACTGCAATACTTTCACAACTCAGCACCATTCATTTCTCCAGCCTCAACTTCCACCACTCCACCCCCATAGACCAGAATTACTTGCTGTTTTCCCAAAGCATGCTAAGTTCCCTAATGCCTCTGTACCTTTGCACATGTTATTGTTTTAGCTTGGAGAATCTTCTCCACACTTATCCCTGCCCCTCCCATTACCATTTTAATACTTTCCACTTCTTGGATTTTTTGTACTCATTATCTGAAATATTGGAAGCTTTTTTAGACTCTGTCTTCCTCTTTGGATTGGCTGGCCATCCTCTGTGTTCCACACTGAGTGAATACAGCTCTATCATAGCATTGCCACTGTGGGATGTTTCTCTGTCTCAGCCATGAAACAAAAAGCTCCTTGAGATTGAGAATAATGTGCGTGTGTGTGTGGTTTTTTTTTTTTTTTTTTGGCTCTTTATTGGAATATAGTTGCTTTACACACTTGTGCCAGCTTTGGAGGTACACCAAAGTGAATCAGCTGTGTTTATACATATATCCCCATATCCCCAACTTCCAGCGACTCCCTCCCACTCTCCCTGTCCTGGCCCTCTAAAGCATCGCCCATCATCGAGTTGATCTCCCTTTGTTATACAGCAACTTCCTGGTAGCTATCTATTTTACATTCGGAAGTGCATATATGTCTATGCTACTCTCTCACTTCATCCCAGCTTCCCCTATGCCTCCCACCCCAGCCCCGTGTCCTCAAGTCCATTCTCTGCATCTGCATATCCACTGTTGCCCTGTCACTGGGTTCATCAGTACTATTTCTTCAGATTCCATATATATGAGTTAGCATACAGTATTTGTTCTTCTCCTTCTGGCTTACTTTGCTCTGTATGACAGTCTCTAGGTCTATCCACCTCATTACATATAGCTCCATTTCATTCCTCTTTATGGTTGAGTACTATTCCACTGTATATATGTGCCACATCTTCCTTATCCATTCATCTGTTGATGGGCATTTAGGTTGCTTCCATGTCCTGGCTATTGTAAATAGTGCTGCAGTGAACATTATGGTACATGTTTCTTTTTGGATTATGGTTTTCTCTTGGTATATGCCCAGTAGTGGGATTACTGGGTCATGTGGTAGTTCCATTTTTAGTTTCCTAAGGAACCTCCAAATTGTTTTCCATAGTGGCTGTACCAACTTACATTCCCATCAACAGTGCAGGAGAATTCCCTTTTCTCCACACCCTCTCCAACACTTACGATTTCTGGATTTTTTGATGATGGCCATTCTGACCAGTGTGATGTGACACCCCATTGTGGCTTTGACTTGCATTTCTCTAATGATTAGTGATGTTGAGCATCTTTCCATGTGTTTGTTGCCCATCTGTATGTCTTCTTTGGTGAAATATCTATTTAGGTCTTCTGCCCATTTGTGGATTGGGTTATTTGCTTTTCTGGTATTAAGGTGCATGAGCTGCGTGTATATTTTGGAGGTTAATCCTTTGTCTACTGCTTCATTGGCAAGTATTTTCTCCCATTCTGAGGGTTGTCTTCTTGTCTTGTTTATGGTTTCTTTTACTGTGCAAAAGCTTTTAAGTTTCATGAGGTCTCATTTGTTTATTCTTGATTTTATTTCCATTATTCTAGGAGGTGGGTCAAAGAGGATCTTGCTTTGATGTATGTCATAGAATGTTCTGCCTATGTTTTCTTCTAGGAGTTTGATAGTGTCTCGCCTTACATGTAGATCTTTAATCCATTTTGAGTTTATTTTTGGGTATGGTGTTAGGAAGTGTTCTAAATTCATTCTTGTGTATTTTGCTGTCCAGTTTTCCAAGTACCACTTATTGAAGAGGCTGTCTTTCTTCCATTGTATAGTCTTGCCTCCTTTGTCAAAGATAAGGTGCCCATATGTGCTTGGGTTTACCTCTGAGTTCTCTATTCTGTTCCATTGATCTTCCTTTCTATTTTTGTGCCGATACCATACTGTCTTGATCACTGTGGCCTTGTTGTATAGTTTGAAGTCAGGAAGCCTAATTCCACCAACTCCATCTTTCCTTCTCAAGATTGCTTTGGATATTCGGGGTCTTTTGCGTTTCCATACAAATCGTAAGATTTCTTGTTCTAGTACTGTGAAAAATGTTGTTGGTAATTTGATAGGGTTTGCGTTGAGTCTGTAAATTGCTTTGGGTAAGACAATCATTTTCACAATATTGATTCTTCCAATCCAAGAACATGGTATGTCTCTCCATCTGTTTGTATTGTCTTTGATTTCTTTCAACAGTGTCTTATAGTTTTCTGCATACAGGTCTTTTGCCTCCTTAGGCAGGTTTATTCCTAGGTATTTTACTTTTTTTGTTGCAATGTAAATGGGAGAGTTTCCTTAATTTTTCTTTCTGCTCTTCCATTGTTAGTGTATAGGAATGCAAGAGATTTCTGTGCATTAATTTTGTATCCTGCTACTTTACTAAATTCATCAATTACTGCTAGCAGTTTTCCACTAGAATCTTTAGGGTTTTCTATATATAATATCATGTCATCTGCAAAGAGTGACAATTTTACTACTTCTTTTCCAATTTGGATTCCTTTTATTTCATTTTCTTCTCTGATTGCTGTGGCTAATACTTCCAAAACTATGTTGAATAATAATGGTGAGAGTGGGCACCCTTGTCTTGTTCCTGTTCTTAGAGCGAATGCTTTCAGTTTTTCACCATTTAGAACAATGTTGGCTGTTGGTTTGTCATACATGGCTTTTATTATGTTGAGGTCATTTCCTTCTATGCCTATTTTCTGGAGAGTTTTTGTCATAAAAGGATGTTGAATTTCGTCAGAAGCTTTTTCAGCATCTATTGAGATTATCATATGGTTTTTATCCTTAAATTGGTTAAAATGATGTATCACATTTATTAATTTGCATATATTGAAGAATCCTTGCATTCCAGGGATAAACTCCACTTGATCATGGTGTATGATCTTTTTAATGTGCTGTTGGATTCTGTTAACTAGTATTTTGTTGAGGATTTTTGTGTCTATATTCATCAGTGATATTGGTCTGTAATTTTCTTTTTTTGTGGCATCTTTGTCTGGTTTTGGTATCAGGGTGATGGTGGCCTCGTAGAATGAGTTTGGGAGTGTTCCTCCTTCTGCTATATTTTGGATGAGTTTGAGAAGGATAGGTGTTAGCTCTTCTCGAAATGTTTGATAGAATTTGCCCGTGAATCCATCTGACCCAGGGCTTTTGTTTGTTGGGAGATTTTTAATCACAGTCTCAATTTCCATGCTTGTGATTGGTCTGTTCATATTTTCTATTTCTTCCTGGTTCAGTCTTGGAAGATAGAACTTTTCTAAGAATTTATCCATTTCTTCCAGGTTATCCAATTTATTGGCATACAGTTGCTTGTAGCAGTCTCTCATGATCTTTTGTATTTCTGTGGTGTCAGTTGTTACTTTTCTTTTTTCATTTCTGATTCTGTTGATTTGCATCTTCTCCCTTTTTTTCCTGATAAGTTTGGCTAATGGTTTATCAATTTTGTTTATTTTCTCAAAGAACCAGCTTTTAGTTTCATTGATCTTTGCTATTGTTTCCTTCATTTCTTTTTCATTTATTTCTGATCTGATCTTTATCATTTCTTTCCTTCTGCTCACTTTGGGATTTTTTTGTTCTTTTTCTAATTGTTTTAGGTGCAAGATTAGGTTGTTTATTCAATATTTTTCTTGTTTCTGGAGGTAGGACTGTATTGCTATAAACAACTTCCCTCTTAGAACTGCTTTTGCTGCATCCCATAGGTTTCCAGTTGTTGTGTTTTCATTGTCATTTATTCTGGGTATTTTTTGATTTCCTCTTTGATTTCTTCAGTGATTTTTTGGTGGTTTCATAGTGTATTGTTTAGTCTCCATGAGTTTGTATTTTTTACATCTTTTTTCCTATAATTGATATCTAGTCTCATGGCATTGTGATCAGAGAAAATGCTTGATATGATTTAATTTTTTTTGAATTTACCATGGCTTGATTTGTGACCCAAGATGTGATCTATCCTGGAGAATGTTCCATGTGCACTTGAGAAGAAAGTGTATTCTGTAATTTTGGGATGGAATGTCCTATAAATATCAATTAAGTTGAAATGGACTAATGTGTCATTTAAAGCTTGTGTGTCCTTATTTATTTTCTGTTTGGATGATCTGTCCATTGATGTAAGTGGGGTGTTAAATTCTCCTACTATTATTGTGTTATTGTTGATCTCCCCTTTTATGGCTGTTAGCATTTTCCTTATGTATTGAGGTGCTCCTATGTTGGGGGCATAGATATTTACATTTGTTATATGTTTTTCTTGGGTGGATCCCTTCATCATTATGTAGTGTCCTTCCTCGTCTCTTGTAATAGTCTTTACTTTAAAGTCTAATGTGTCTGATATGAGTATTGCTGCTCCAGCTTTCTTTTGACTTCCATTTGCATGGAATATCTTTTTCCATCCCCCTACTTTCAGTCTATATGTTTCCCTTGGTCTGAAGTGAGTTTCTTGTAGGCAGCATATGTAAGGGTCTTGTTTTTGTATCCATTCAACCAGCCTGTGTCTTTTGGTTGGAGCATTTAATCCATTTACATTTAAGGTGATTATTGACATGTATGTTCTTATTACCATTTTCTTAATTGTTTTGGGTTTGTATTTGTAGGTCTTTTCCTTCTCTTGTGTTTCCTACTTAGAAAAGTTCCTTCAGCACTTGTTGTAAGGCTGGTTTGGTGGTGCTGAATTCTCTTACCTGTTGCTTGTCTGTAAAGCTTTTGATTTCTCCATCAAATCTGAATGAGATTCTTGCTGGGTGGAGTATTCTTGGCTGTAAGTTTTTCTCTTTCAGGACTTTCAGTATATCCTGCCACTCCGTTCTGGCCTGCAGAGTTTCTGCAGAAAGATCAGCTGTTATCCTGATGGGTTTTCCCTTATATGTTATTTGTTGGTTTTCTCTTGCTGCTTTTAATATTTTTTCTTTGTGTTTAATTTTCATTTGTTTGATTAATATGTACCTCAGTGTATTTCTCCTTGGGTTTGTTCTGTATGGGACCCTCTGCGCTTCTTGGACTTGATGAGTTATTTCCTTTCCCATGTTGGGGAAGTTTTCCACTATAACGTCTTCAAATATTTTCTCAGACCCTTTCTTTCTTTATTCTTCTTCTGGGATGCCTATGATTCGAATGTTGGTGCACTTAATGTTGTCACCAAGGTCTCTGAGACTCTGCCTTTCTTTTTATTCTTTTTTCTTTTTCTTCCTCTGTGGCAGTTATTTCCCCCATCCTATCTTCCAACTCACTTATTCATTCTTCTGCCTCAGTTATTCTGCTGTTTATACCATCTAGAGTATTTTTAATTTTGGTTATTTTATTATCTATTACTGTTTGTTTGCTCTTTGGTTCTTCTGAGTCCTTATTAACTGTTTCTTGTATTTTCTCTATTTTGTTATGAAGATTTTGGATCATCTTTACTATCATTACTCTGAATTCTTTGTCAGGCAATTTTGCTATTTCCTCTTCATTTATTTGGTCTTGTGTATTTTTACCTTGTTCCTTCATCTGTGACATATTTTTCTGTCATCTCATTTTCCCCCCACTTTGGATGGGTGGGATTATGTTCCTGTCCCACTTGGTGTTTGGCCTGAGGTTTCAAGCACTGGAGTTTGTAGGCTGTTGAGTATAGCTGGGTCTTGGTGTTGAGGTGAGAACCTCTGGGAGACCTCACTCTGATGAGTATTCCCTGGGAACTTGAGTTCCCTGTTATTCCAATGTTTTGCACTAAGAGCTCCCACCTCAGGAGCTCAGGCCTGACCCTGGTCTTGTGAATCAAGATTCCACGAGCCATGTGGAGCAGGCAAACCAAAAAAATTTTTAAAAAAGATGTAGAAGAACAGCAGAAGAATAGCAAAATAAAAATACAATAATAGGAAACTAACACATGTGTTAAAAAAAATTTTTTTAAAAAGATGGAGCAATAACTGGAAGGTAAAACAACTGCGATAGCCTAAGTGAGAAGGTGAGGGGAAAAAAAAGAAAAAGAGAAAAAAGAGAAAAAAAGCCAGAAAAGGCCTTGGCTGTATGGGTGGGGCTTAGACAAGGGCAGGGATGGGGGGTGGGGGGGGGGGAGGTTAGGTAATGGGCAGGGCCTATGCTTAGAAAAGTCCCTGGGTGTGGTGGGAAATGGGGCTTAGGCCCAATGAGGCAGAGGGGTCTAGGAATGCCTCTGGTCCTGTGGGCAAAGGACCAGGTCCAAGTACCCAGTGAGCTCCCTGGGCCCGAGTTGGTGGGAGAAATGCTAGGCACCTCCCCTCGTCCTCCATTCTCAGAGGGACCCTCCCCCTTAGGTTCTCTTCTCCCCTCCCCCCTCATTCCCCTAGGACCCTCACAGCTGCAGGGCACACTGGAAGGCAGGAGACCAGACTCTGATGCCCAACAGGCTTCCCAGGACCAACTTGGCTAGGGTAACTCCTGCGGCACTTCCCCAGATTTCCCAGTCTCGTAGGGTCCCTGTCTGCCTCTCTTCCTCTCCCCCGCCTCCCACTCTCCTAGGTCCCAAGCAGCTGGAAGGGGCCTTGGAGTGTGAAAGACCAGGTCCGTGAGCCTAGCAGGCTTGCCAGAGCTAGTAGCAGGGGAAATGCCTTCTCTGCCTCCCTTTATCCTCCAATCCCAGAAGTCCCCCTCCCCTGCCCACCTCTCCTCTTCTCCCCTGCTTTCCTTCTACACCCTTAGGACAGGTGAGACCTAGAGAGGCCCTTGGAGGACCGAAGACCAGGCCTGTGGGTGCAACAGGCCTCCCAAGTGGGTAGGGAGATTTCCTGCAGGGTCCCACCCTGATCCTCCAGTCCTGCAAGGTCCCCCCCACTGCTGTCTGCCTCTCTTCCTCTTCTCCTCTCCTCCCTCCCTCCCATGCCTATATGACCCACTCAGCCAGGGAGACCAAGGGACCAGACTCGGGAGCCCATCAGGCCCACCAGGCCCAAGTGGGCAGGAGAAAGGTCCTCCACACCTCCCTGGTCCTCTGCTCCTGGAACATCTCACCACCAATCTGCCTCTCTTCCTCTTCCCCTGCCATGCTCCAATGTCCCTGGGACCAACGCGTCTGTGGGGAGACCCTGGAGAGTTGGAGACCAGGCCCGGGAGCCCAGCAGGCTTCCAGGGCCAGTGGGCAGCAGAAATGCCTTCCACTTCTCCCTCAAATCTCTGATCTCCCCCCTTCTGCCTCTCTTCTTTTCCCCCCACCACTTCCCTCCTGTGCTTCTAGGACCACCGGCCGGGAGGAGCCTTGGAAGGTGGAGGACCCTCCCAGAAGAAATACCTGGCGACACCTCCCTTATTCTTCTGACCTGGAGAGATCTCTTCCCGCCCCCACTGTCTGCCTCTCTCCATTCCCCCATCCCCCCCACGCCCCCAGGACCCTCGTGCCAGAGGGGGGGCCCAGAGAGTGAAGGACCAGGCATGGGAGCACAGTCAGCTTCCCTGGCTAAGAAGGCAGATGAAACACCCTCTCGCCTCCTTGTCCCCCAGTCTCAAAGCACCCACCCCCACCTGTCCACCTCTCGACATCCTCGCCCCTCCTCCCTCCTTCTCACACCCCCAGGACCCAAGCAGCCCGGAGGGGTCCTTGGAGGGTGGAGGACCCTGCTGGGGAATCCAGCAGGCCCCCAAGCCGGGGAGCTCAGCAGGCCTCCTGGCCTCCTGGGAGGGAGAAACCCAGTAGTGGTTTCCTGATCTCCCCAGCCCCCAATGGTCCCTCTAGGCGGGAACATCCCCCCTCACCCAGCCACCCCCCAGCAGTCCCAGTCCCGTCTGGCTTCCCCTTTCCCACCCCCCGACTTCCCTCAGGTCCTACCCTGTTGCTCTGGGGTTCCTGCGGTCTGCTTGGTCCTCAGGTCCCCCTGCCAGCCTCCAGCAACTGATCTATTTGTGGGGAGATGTCATCTCTCCATCTTGACTCCGCCCCCAATGTGTGTTTTTTATAACTCCAGGGTTTAGTAGAGTGCCTGCTTCAGAGCCATTGCTTATAAGCAATTTTTGAATCATGGAGAGATGTTATATGGATGGATGGATGGGTGGATGGATGGATGGATGGATAGATAGATGATAGATAGATACATAGATAGGTAGATAGATGGATGATAGGGTGAAGCTTTCATCAGAAAGAATAGCATTTCTTCACAAACATTTGATTTTGTCATCCATCATAATGGAGTAAGATGTGGCATTAGGAAGCAGCCTCATTCATTGTATGGGGCAGACATTCTCAGGTCTTTTCCTGGCATATTTGCAAATGTGATTTTAGGGAAAATAAAACCCAAGATTCAGGGCAGGCAAGTGTGTGTGCGTGTGTGTGTGCGCGCACGTGTGCACGCGCGCTTGTGTGTGTCTTGCAACGTTGGAATGGAAGTGGACAGAAGGACCTTGAGGAAGTGAACCTTAAAAGCAGAGTGTAAGATGGATGAGAAATTTTATCGGTACAGGAATATCTTCACTAGCTAAGAATTTGCTCTCTCAGGTCAAAAAGCACAATAGAATCCATTTGCTTGGTATCTTCATTATTGGGCCTCTCCTTCTAGCTGGCCAGTCCATGTTCTAGCACTTTCCATCTCAGACGGTGACACCAATATTCTCCCTTCTGCAGACCACCACCCCCCCAGCATGATGTTCTGCCAAAAACATAGCTTTCTCTGAAGCAAAAAGAAAAGGATCAAAACAAGAGGCAGAGAGCTTTGAGTTTCATTTGGAATCTGTGCCTCATTTTCTTTGGATTCACTATCTAACTTCTTTAGGAATTCTGGCTCAAAGGCTAACTGATGCCTATACTCACAGATGATGTAAATAAGACATTAGAAAAATTAGATTGGATCCATGTGCTGGAACTGAGTACAAATCCCCAATAAACTTGAATAGTGGTTTCCATACATGTTGTTACCAACACACACACAAACTCAAACTGAAGCAAGTTTCACAAAGCAATATAGATTGTCCCAAATGTCCTACTGTCACTTCAAGCTCTCATAACTTCAGGATGAGTACTACAAACTTAGAACAGCATCATTTGAATGTTTATTTAAATTTGTTTATTTATTCAGTTTTGTGAACTTTGAAAGATAGATTTTTAATTTTTTTGATATTTGCCACCTTCAATCAGAGGTACTGAAACAAAAAAATTAAAATTCAAAATGTGTTTTTGAGAATACATCTAAAACTAAACTAAAACTTTTATTTGGATGTTCTGAACATAATTTTAATATTTTGTATTATCTGATGCTTTCTGGTCTATTCAACTATATTCTCTACTTTATCTAATTGATGTTATTGTATTCTGTTTGTCTTTTCTAAACACTGATCTCACCCCAATAAATTGGTTTCATGACCCACAAATGAAAACCACAGCTCTAGAAGACAGGAGCCATATGACTGGGTGAAGGAAAAATCAGTCCTTCCTCGGGCCAAGAGCTCAGTCATCCTGGGCCCCGGTGAGCTGCAGATCCATTCATTTCCCAAACAACCTGGCGAATAAAAGCCATTAGAGCCGTGGTGGGAGGAGGTGTGTGGGGCTCCTTGGTAAAGAAAATCCCCGTCACTACTCGGCAAAGCTGACAGTGCCTTAGGGCTGTGTGTGTCACTGCAGGAAGTCATCATCTTAACAAGGTCTGAAAGCAAGGGGTTCTTGAGATATAATGATTCTGTGATGTAATGGAACATTTTCTGCACTCAAGGAACATCTGAAAATATTTTACTTGTTAACAGAGAATCTTGTCCCCTGCCAGCTCCCTCTGCTCCCCATTTCCCATCCTTGGTAACAGAATAATGGTCTTAATGAAAAACACCCACAGTGGAAATGACAGGCTTTTATACAGCAGTCACTGAGTTTAGAAGCTTGGAAGAGAGGAGAAATAAAATTACATGCTCTGTGATGTATTCTCTGGCTAAAAATGCCTGATTCTGATCATTGCAGTTATATCAACCACCCCCAGCTTATAATACTATAAGGCTACTAATATTCCATTCATACTCAACTACTTCCAACTTTTATTTTCTTAGCTCTAGTCACATGAGGTTTACCTTTCACTTACTTTAAACTATAACTATCTCAAGAGCTCTGCCTACTATTTCTTTTTTGTTTCACTGTATTTTAGAGTGTTTTCAGCTGCAAATTAACAGATACTTGAATAATAAATATTGTCACATTAAGAACATTGTCCTGATGTTCCCAGAATCAGTTAACTCAGTGGCAGAATGATAACGTCAAGGATCCAGGTGTTTCCATTTCTCTGCTCTGCCATCCTCAGCATAGAGACCTTCATCCTCAGTCTTATTGCTTCATGGGCTCAAGATGGCTACCAGTGATCATGGCCCTGTACATCACATTCACACACTGTCACCATCCTGAGTCAAACGGCAGTAAGTAAATCTTCTCCTCACACTTCCTGTTCTTAGAAACTCCCCGGCAGACTTCTGCTCAGGACCCATTGGCCAGGATTAGGTTCCATACTTATGCATTAGTTGTAAGGAAAGCTGGGGAAAGTGGGTCTCCAGCATTTTCAATTTCTACAGCAGGAGGTAGTCTCTACTAGCAAGGAAGATAAGCAGCCCCTAGTGTCCTGCATTTGGTATTGCCCACTGCATTTTTAAACTGACCACTCTGTGATTGCTCTCTAAATAAGAGTGAACACACAGATTTCATTCAACACTATGCAAATTAGTTAACTTCGATTTATTGAAAGGCAATCCCCGCTGCCTGGGGAGAAGGCTCTTCACATAATGCCGATTACAGTTCCTAGGGATGTTTGGTGGGAGGGTGTGCAGAAGGACAAGTACAAAGCCATTCCCCAAGCTATCAACCAAATATAACTTCAGCTCCCTGGTACTGAGTCAGGAAGGCAACAATTATTTTTCAACTAATAATGCAGATTCCCCCATTTTTGTTACTATCTTTGTTTTGCATGTGAAGATACTAGCTGCAGAGAGATATCTCTAGACACCAGTACTACATCTCCAATCCATCCTGCAACCGAGAATCAGAATAATTTTTCATAAAGGGCATTTTAATCGTGAGATCCAATCAGAAAAGATGTATTGGAAACTTACTATGCAAAAAGCTTAATGGTAGGACTGAGAATGGTAGCATGGGAAGAGGTAGAAGGCATTTTTAAATGGTGTGTGTGTGTGCGAGTGTATGCAGGCACAGGTGCACACGCAAGCTAAACTTATACTTCATGTTTGGCTCATGTCTCTGAATTTAGACTCAGAATTTGATTTGGTGAAATTACCCATTGATGTCTATTACATTGTTGGTCTAAGGGTGTTGGTCCTGCATCTTAAGAAAGAAAACATCCATATTTCCATTTCTATACTCTTTTCTACCAGCCCAGCCCCTGGCAGACTATAGGTGCTTAAAGAATATAATCATTGTGTTGAGTTCCTTGAGGACATAGCACATACTATATTAGGTTATAATTTTCATTTAGTGTTCATTCTAGGATAAAAATAAAGTAAAAGTAAAAGAAACAGATAAGAGAAAGCTCCCGCCTTCTTGGAAGCAATCTTAAAAAGTTATTTCCAAAAAACGTTTTAGGAAATATATTCATTTGCTCATTCATTCAATAAGTATTTTGTGAGTGCTTGTTATATGCTCAGCACTGTGCAGCTGGAATAAATATATTCTTCCTTATGTAACAGCACTTACTTAGGTATATGAATTATGTCATGCAGGCTGTATATTAGCCCACCACACAGTTATAAGATATGCTCTGCCTCTTTACCTTTGGATGCCTTCAGGACATCATTTGGCTTAACTGCAAAGAAATGTGCCCAATCATTTGGTGAAGAGGAAGCATATTCCTGGTAGCTGGATGCAAGCACAGTCCCAATTCGACTGGTCACCAGCTTTGGGCCAGCTAGTGCCCTCTTTTATTCTTACACAGATCTGAGAGACCCTTTTGATGATTTTCACCGAAAGAGAAGAGCCATTCTTTGATCAAGGGTCGTGAATGTGGCCACTCACTGGGACCTCCCAAACTCTCACAATTCTTTCCAGCATGATGTGTCATCTTATCTTCCTTTGTTCATTAGAGACACATGTCTCAGTGCCATGTAGGGGCTTTGAGTAAAGATAAAAACTAACAGAATTCTTGAAAGGTAAGTTAGAATCAAGTCACAATATCTGTCTTTTTTCATGGCAGGACAACTGACAGTCTGGAGCCCATCACATCTAATTAGAACAGCGGAGAGGTCAGAGCAGGTATACCTCTGAGACACAGTTGGTTTCTGGACACCCTTCCCCTAAATCTGCAATTGTCTTGCTTGCAATCCCAAAGGGCAATATCCTCGTCAAGAAAAATATTACTCCTGCTAAGTCTATGGGGTTGTTTCCTTTCCAAACATACTCATCTCCTCCCATGTTAAGATAAGATACACATGGAGGAGAAAAAAAATATTATCTGAGTGTGACTATCCAACTTCTTCATTTAAAAATGAAAACTGAATGAACTGTTGTATCATTATTACTGAATTAGTACAGGTGAACCTTTTTTCACATCATAGAAGTGCTCTTGAAAAGTTGTATATTCATGGAATTGTAAATCAAACTGTATATCAAATGCTCTTTAAAATCTCCTTCTATAAAATTAAGACCTCATTTTAGCTGTGAACCGCCAGATCCCCATTTATCTGGTGTTGGAGTCTGGATTTCCTTACCGAGATTTCCTAAAGAGAAGCATGTATGTACTGAAGTCATTGAGTCAGATGAATAAGCCATAGGGGGGAAGCATACTGAGCCTTCCTCTTCATCAAAATCACCCTCAGTTCTTTAGTGTGTGTCCACAAGTCCCTGGAAGAAGACTCTGAGATGAAGATTACCAGCAGGAAGTTTACTGGGAAGTCCTTTCTGGATCAATAACTGATGGAGAGGGGGTAAGAAAGAAGACTGGGCAGAGAGAGAGATTGAGCTTTCATTCAGTTAAAACAAACTTCTCAAGCAATTCCACAGAAAGTTCCAGAGCTAGCATTGTCCTGCAAAACCTTGTTTTTGCAATTGGGGAAGGGGACTGGGCTTTTATACTCCCACACTGGTAGTCATTGGATACAGGCTGCCCCAGAAATGGGATACCTCATGAGAGATGGTGGTTTTTCGCTAGAAGAAGTCACCGGGATGGAGAACTCAGCTGTAGTTTGTTAGCCATCATTTTTACCACCTCTTATTTCTTGGTATTTATTCAAGTTTTTCTCTATCACATTTCTTTTTCCTGAAAAGTTTCATTTAACGGTTCTTTTAGCACAAGACTTCTGGCAGTAAATTCTCTCAGCTTTAGTTTGTCTGAAAACTAAGATTGATTGATTTATTTCACCTTCCTTTTTAAGGATATTTTCACTGATCCTAGAACTCTGGATTTAGTTTTGAGTTGGTTTTTGTTTTAGTACTTGAAAAATATTCCTCCTTTGTCTTTTGGCTTGAATGGTTTCTGAAAAGAATTCTGCTCTAATTCCTCATGTTTCCTCTGTACAAAATGTGTCTTTATCTCTGGCTTTCTTCAAGATTTTCTCTTTATTCAAACTTCTTCAAACTTCCTCAGAAGTTTACCTGTGATGTAACAGGTGTTTGTTTGTTTGTTTGATGTTTTAATTTATTCTGCTTAGGGTTCTCCGGGATTCCTGGATCTTTGGTTTGATGTATTTCATTACTAGGGGAAAATTCTCATTCATTATTTCTTCACCCACATTCCTTCTCTCTCTTTCTAGGATTCTAAGTATCTATGTCTCAGAGCACTTAATATAGTTTCACAGCTTTTGGGGATCTGAAGGTCCTCCCCACCCCACACATACACATATACACTCTTTATTCTGTTTATGCTTAACTTTAAATAATGTCTGTTAATTTATCTTCAAATTCCATGATTGTTTCCTCAGCTCTGTCAATTCTATTGATGAGATGGTCAAAAAAATTCTTCATCTCTGATATAGCCTTTGTATACCTATCATTTGCATTTGATAATTTCTTCTAGTTTCCTTTTCTCTGCTGAAATCCCCTTATGTGTTAAATATGCATTCAACCTTTTTCATTAGATTTTTTGGAAAACATTTTAATTGCACTTATTTGAAAGTCTCTGTTATAAACTGAATGTTTGTGCATCCTCCCTCCCCTGCAAAAATTATTCATATGTTGAAGCCCTAACCCCAATGTGATTATTGGGATATAGGGCCTGTGAGGATCTAATAATCATTAGATGAGGTCAGAGGGTGTGGCCCTAATCTAATACAGCTGAAAGAAGAGGCAGAACAACCAGAGCTTTCTCTCTCTCTCTCTGTCTCTGTCTCTCTGTCTCTCTCTGCCTGCCATGTGAGGGCAAAAAGAAAGAAGGTGGCCATTTACAAGCCAGGAAGAGCATCCTCACTGGGAACAAATTGACCAGTACCTTGATCTTGGACCTCCCAGCCTGCGGAACTATGAGAAATGAATTTCTATTGTTTAGCCCATGCAGTCTGTTGTGTTTTGTTATGCAAGCCAGAGATGATTAAAACAGTCTTTGTCCTTGTTTCAACTTTTGTGTCCTTTTGAGTCTAGTTCTGTCAGCTGCTTTGTCTCTTAACAACGGGTTATATTTATTTTGGTATTTCATGTGCTTCATAATTTTTTAATTGAATGCTAGACGTTGTATTTAAAAGAGTAAAACTGAAGTAAACGGTATTTACTCCTGGGATAGTCAAACTTCATGTTGTATCAGGTTGTTTGTGTAGAAGGTTGAGTTAATTTACTTGGGATTTAAACTGATTATGGGTTTTGTCATCAGTATACTTATCTTCAGTAGACCACAGGCTTCAAGTTCCTCTAGAGGTGAACTACCATTGCCAGGTTCTTTGGGTGGGAACTGGGATGCAGGAGTTTTTCTTCTCAGTTAATGCTTCACTCTCCTCCTTCAGGAGTCTCTAAACATCTGCATGACAGTCTCTCTCTGTGATCTTATTTTTCCCTCAGTAGTACTCCACTGTTGCTTGGTACTCTATGTTGCTCATGGTGGGAGTAGAGGATTTCTCTGTGTTTCTGGTCTAGCTTCAATCTTAATGAGGTCTTGTGCTCCAAAGCTTAGGGATGAGGTTTTATCAGCATCCCTGCCCCTCCTCCCTGTGTCAGTCATACTCTTCCTCTTATCTACAGTTTGTCTTAGCCCCAGTTTTCTACCCCTGTACTAGACCTCTATTTGATATCTGTCCCTGCGATTACTACTTGCCTGCTTCAGTCTGGATCTCACCAATTTTCTGTTTCTCCTATGAACACTCACCTCATGCATGCTACAACATTCTGAATTATTTATCCACACTGATCAGCATACCTCTCTTTTACTTCCTCCACAGCCAGACTTGTTTTATTATTATTTAAAGTTGCCATTCTATATGAAACTGTTCCTGACCACCAACTCCCCTATACCACCAGTCTCCCAGCTGCCATACAAGTCCAACTAGACCACAAGTTGTTATACACACCTTATCTTTAGCACTGAAAATAATGCCCTCTATAGTATTCAATTCATATTTCTTAAAGATAGTGCTAGGAATTAGTTCAGAAGCTAAAACCTTTTAATTGGATCTCAGTGAGTTATATTTTCTCAGATTGTTGTCCCATCTTCAAGCCCTCTCTACTGTCATGTGGAACCATTGTGTAGAAGAAAAAAATTATTAGGAAATATACTACACTAGATTTGGAAAATATGATGCTTGTGTTGTTTTAATAAAATAATAATCATTATTGCTTCTCTCTCCATCATCCTCCTCTAATATCCATTTCCATACTCATTTCACCACAAGAATAGCAAAATGCTGGAGGAACTCATGTCTTTGGGTTTGTTTTTTGTTTTTGGTTTGTTTGTTTGTTTACTAACTACAAAATGTCAAATGTTTTGTTTTCCTAAAGTTTATTTAACCAAAGTAATAAAATACCTGCCATGTACTGATGGATACCAATGATTTAAAAATCAATTATTTTTGTTAATCAGACACTGAAACAAGTCAACTTAATTAACGGTATTTATTAAGCTTTATTACATTTGTTTCTGGAATAGATAAATCATTTGACTAATATCTGCCGTTTCAATTAACATCATTATAAATCTCTAAATAGAACTTTCTTAGAATGCAGGCTTCCATCTACCAGGTGTCTGCTCTCATCCACCCCCAGTCTTGACGTAAAAAGACCCAGTTTCTAATCACTTCTTGGGAACTTCTGTGCCAGATGACTCTTCTCTGAGATTCTCCCTGGAACACAGTGGTTAAATCAGACCACATTTACTCCTTTTAAACAGAACACATTGCCCATCCATCCAATAAGAACCAGGATTTCTTCTAAAATACAATCAATTTTGGCTAAGGCTGATTTCTGAGACCCCAGAATTCTCCAATCATACAACTATCTCCATCCTGCAATTAATAATCAAAATCAACTTGTGGCAAACTTACCCCACTATTCTTATCTCTCTATTGTCTGTTGTTCCTGGTCAGCACCTGGCACTTAAATCCCTCCTGGCTACCTATTCTCCAATACTTTCATCCTAACTCTGCTGTGTGCTTTTCCCTGGCCCAAACCTCTGCTGCTTCTGTCCAACTCTCACAAACCCTCCATGGTAAACACATTCCCCCATATCTTTAAAAGCTTTAGTTAACATTCCTGACTGAACTGAAACCTGGTACTCTCCTGAGGACACCAGTTCCTCTATAACACTCTCAAGTGGAGGCTGTTTATTCTCCCATATCCCACAGACTTCAGGACACAAAGGTGGAGTCCATATCCTCCTTTTCTCCAGTGCTGCTCCCAGATCACTTTTTTTTACTCCTCTGAGGCTCATACAGTTCAGCTACTCCAATATCAGTGTTTCCTGACTTTCTTTACCTACTAGTTTCCTAGACATGACACTTCATTCACTAAATATTTTAGCTCCTTCTTCCCCACTCCAAGTATAGCCATTATACAGGGTGACTTACACCCTAGTCTTTTAGTTACTTTTGGGCCTTCCCATCTCTAATAATCTTTACCTCCACTCCATATCAGTCCCTCTCAAAAAGGTTATATTCTGAACAACATCATCACCCAAAACTCTTTTATCTATAAACCTGTACTCAAATATTTATGACCACACCTACTATTCTAATTGTCATTCAATTGCTCCTGCTTCACCTGTCCTGTATCAGCTTGAAGCCCCCTCCAGGGTTATGTCCTCTTTCTCTCTATCAATTCCTCTTCTACTCACTGTTTATCCTACCCCATGTAGGATATATGTTTTATCATCCTAATCACTCTTTTGCCATGTGGCCCAAATGCACATCAACCCAGCTGTTTACCCTCTTTATAACTACATGAGTGCTGTTGAGCACAAACATGAGGGCTTTTATCACTTTAAAATCCTGTGATCCAGTGTCACATGGGCCTTGGTAGCTGTCTGGCAACAATTCCATATTTCTACAGGCAGATTTTACTCTCTTTCTTCACAGTGGCTTTTAAAAATCTTCTCCTCACATTCCCACTTACTTCCAGAGAAAATATCATCCTCAAGACATTCTACCTTCACATTTATACCTGTAACCATGCCCATCCTTGCTCCTGTTACCTGTTACCAAGTCTCATGTATTTCTCATCTATTCTAAAGATAATTACTTATTCTTTGGATTCATACATTCCTGTCTCCCAAGGTCTTCATTCTCTTTACTAGTCTCCCTCTCTTTTGATTTCAAATTCTGCCTCATCTATTATCATTTCTTTCAGAAGTTACAAATGCCAATGCTATTCCCATTTTTAAAAAAATCCCCAAGCACATCTACTTTATAGCAAAATTTCTTGAAAGAATTGGTCACACAGCTTCCACTTATCAACATTTTATCCATTATAATCTGGTTTCTGGTCCTACTACTTCACCAATGTCTAACAACTCCAGATCTACATTTCCAAATATCTACTAGATATTCTGCTTGTGTATGATACCAAACTCACAAAAGTACCAAAATTTAATGTATTCCCTACTGGAGTCACTGCCTTGCCCCTCCCACCTTGCCCCAGCTTCCCTGCTGCCAAATTTTTATTCTCTACCAACTTCTCTGGCCACTATTTTTTGGTCTAATTTGCTAGAGCATTCTCTGCCTAACTCTTAAATACCAGTCCTCTTTTATTTTCATTTTGCATGATAGACCTAAGCATTGTCATAATATTCCATGATTTCAACAATCTAATGAGCCCTACACCTTTTTAATCACTCTCCAAATCCAGCTACCCTGTATGTACAACCTCCTGGATTCACATAGTTAGAAATGAAAGAGTAAACACTACAATAAATGTCTCAGAAATAAAGATCATAAGGAATCATTATGAAGAATTATGTAACAAAATTGGGTGACCTAGAAGAAATAAATTTCTAGGAACATACAACTTAAAAAACTGAATCAAGAAGAAATAGAGGGACATTCATGGTGGTGCAGGGATGAAGAATCCTGCCAATGAAGGGGACATGGGTTTGATCCTTGGTCCAGGAAGATCCCACATGTCGTGGAACAGCTAAGCCCCATGTGCCACAACTACTGAGCCTGCACTCTAAAGCCTGTGAGCCACAACTACTGAGCCCACATGCTGCAGCTACTGAAGCCCACATGCCTAGAGCCCATGCTCTGCAACAAGAGAAGCCACCACACTGAGAAACCCATGCACCACAACAAAGTGTAGGCCCTGCTCACTGCAACTAGAGAAAGCCCGCACACAGCAACAAAGACCCAATGCAGCCAATAAAGTAATTAATTTATTGATTGATTGATTTTTTTAAAAAAGAAGAAATAGAAAGTCTGAACATATCAACAACAAAAAAGAAGATTGAACCAAAAACTTCCCAATAAAGAAAAGTCCAGGATTGGATGGCCTCATGGATGAATCTAACAAATATTCAAAGAATTAGTACCACTCCTTAAACTCTTCCAAAAAATAGAAGGGAAACACTTCCAAACACATTTTCTGAGGCTAGCATCACCCTGATACTAAAGCCCAAGACACCATAAGGAAAGAAAATTACAGGCCAATATCCTTAATGAACACAGATGCAAAAATCCTCAATAAAATACTAGCAAATCAGGTCTTCTGCCCATTTGTGGATTGGGTTATTTGTTTTTTTGGTATTAAGCTGCATGTGCTGTTTGTATATTTTGGAGATTAATCCTTTGTCCATTGCTTGATTGGCAAGTATTTTCTCCCATTCTGAGGGTTGTCTTCTTGTCTTGTTTATGGTTTCTTTTGGGGTGCAAAAGCTTTTGTTTCATTAGGTTCCATTTGTTTATTCTTGATTTTATTTCCATTATTCTAGGAGGTGGGTCTAAAAGGATCTTGCTTTGATGTGTGTCATAGAGCATTCTGTCTATGTTTTCCTCTAGGAGTTTGATAGTGTCTGGCCTTACATGTAGGTCTTTAATCCACTTTGAGTTTATTTTTGTGTATGGTGCTAGGAAGTGTTCTAATTTCATTCTTTTACATGTAGCTGTCCAATTTTCCCAGCACCACTTATTGAAGAGGCTGTCTTTTTTCCATTGTATATTCTTGCCTCCTTTGTCAAAGATAAGGTGCCCATATGTGCTTGGGTTTACCTCTGAGTTCTCTATTCTGTTCCATTGATCTTCCTTTCTATTTTTGTGCCAGTACCATACTGTCTTGATCACTGTGGCCTTGTAGTATAGCTTGAAGTCAGGAAGCCTAATTCCACCAATCTGTCTTTCCTTCTCAAGATTGCTTTGGCTATTCAGGGTCTTTTGCATTTCCATACACATCGTTAGATTTCTTGTTCTAGTTCTGTGAAAAATGCCATTGGTAATTTGATAGGGACTGCATTGAATCTGTAAATTGCTTTGGGTAGTACAGTCATTTCACCAAAGAAGGCATACAGATGGCCAACAAACACATGAAAAGATGCTCAACATCACTAATCACTAGAGAAACGCAAGTCAAGGCCACAATGAGGTATAACTTCACACTGGTCAGAATGGCCATCATCAAAAAATCTAGAAACAATAAATGTTGGAGAGCCTGTGGAGAAAAGGGAACTCTCCTGCACTGCTGGTGGGAATGTAAGTTGGTACAGCCACTATGGAAAACAGTTTGGAGGTTCCTTAAAAAACAAAATAGAACTACCATATGACCCAGTAATCCCACTACTGGGCATATACCCAGACAAAACCATAATCCAAAAAGAAACATGTACTGTAATGTGTCATTGCAGCACTATTTACAATAGCCAGGACATGGACACAACCTAAATGCCCATCAAGAGATAAATGGATAAAGAAGATGTGGCACATATATGCAATGGAATACTACTCAGCTATAAAAAGGAATGAAATGGAGCTATATGTAATGAGGTGGATAGACCTAGAGACTGTCATATGAGTGAAGTAAGCCAGAAAGAGAAGAACAAATACTGTATGCTAACTCATACATACGGAATCTAAAAAAAAAAAAAAGTGGTACTGATGAACCCAGTGACAGGGCAAGAATAAGGATGCAAATGCAGAGAATGGACTGGAGGACACAGGGTTGGGGGATGCCTTAGAGGGCCAGGACAGGGAGAGCAGGAGGGAATTGTGGGAGAGAGGGGATATGGGGATATATGTATAAATACAGCTGATTCACTTTGGTGTACCTCAAAAGCTGGTTCAAGAGTGTAAAACAATTATATTCCAATAAAGAGCTTAAAAAAAATTAGCAAATCAAATTCAACAGCACTTTTTTCAACAATGAGCTATTGAAAAGGAAATTAAGAAAACAATCCCATTCACAATAACAACAAAAAGAATTAAAAACTTGGGAATAAACTTAACCAAAGACTTGGCCATTGAAAATTATAAAACATTGATGAAGGAAATTAAAGAAAACAGAGATAAATGGAAAGTCATCCCATGTTCATGAATTAGAAGAATTAATATTGCTAAAATGTTCACACTATACAAACTGATCTATAGATTCAATGAAATCCCTGTCTAAAACCCAATGGCATTCTTCACAGAAAGAGGAAAAAAATCCTAAAATTCATATGAAATCACAAAAGATCCCAAACAGCCAAAGCAATCTTGAGCAAAAAGAAGTACAAACTTGTAGACATCACAGTTCCTGATTTCAAAATATATTACATAGCTACAGTAAACAAAACAGTATGGTACTGGCATTAAAAACAGACATGTACACCAATGGAGCATAATAGAGAGCCCAGAAATAAATCTACACATCTATGATCAACTGATCTTCTATGAGGGTGCCAAGAACCACAATGGGGAAAAGGTACTCTTTTCAATAAATGGTGTCAGCCAAACTCGATATCCACATACAGAAGTGAATATATATATCAAAATATCATGCTCCACACCTAAAATATATTCAATTTTTATTTGTCAAGTGTACTTCAATAAAGTGGAGGGGGACAGTCTGAAATTTAACTCCAATCCCATAAAAATTTACCCTATTTCTATAGCTTTGTAGACAGTATTTACTGTCATTCATCCAGACTTTCAGACTGAATTAGCCTCAACTCCCCTTTTACTCTCACACTCCATATAATTAATCATCAAGCCCAAAGATTTTACCTCAAAATATCTGCTTAAATATAAATGATCATAATCTCTGGTTGAGTTATTATACTGGTTTTGGAACTGATCTACCTGCCATCAGTCTCCTCTATCTAGTGTATCATCCACATTTACTTCTGGATTTAGCTTTTATACAAATTTTATTATTTGTAATGAAATGGCTTCTGTCCCAGTTTGCTACATTAAGAACTTCCATGTGTAAATCATCCCCTGACCACTAGCATGGCTTCACCATATTGAATGCTCAATACCAGGTGTTGGCAACATTAGGAGAGATCTATTCAATTGGGTGCTCTGGATCAAACAATGAAAATTAAAAAGTAACATCCAGGGCATCCCTGGTGGCACAGTGGTTAAGAATCTGCCTGCCAATGCAGGGGACATGGGTTCAAGCAACTACTGAAGCCTGTGTGCCTAGAGACCATGCTCCGTAACAAGAGAAGCCACCTCAATAAGAAGCCCATAACACTGCAATGAAGAGTAGCCCCAGCTCTTGCAACTGCAGAAAGCCAGCACACAGCAACGAAGACCCAGTGCAGCCAATAAATTAAAAAATAAAATTAATTAATTAACTAAAAAACAAAAAATAACATCCATACTCATCTCCCTACTTTTCTACCCTGGTCCAAAGGTAGGATACTTTCCCAATTCATTCTTGAGATGGAGATGACTGGTGAATTATGTGATACTAGTGACTTACACTATAACACGTCCTCTGTCAGCCTCAATTTTATGTTGCTTGGATTCTTCTTACAGGGGAAATCATTGAGGATGAATTGCAACCCAAAATATCACCTGAATAAAAAAGATGAGTCCCACAGCAACTTTCTCTGCTGAGAGAGGTTCAACCTTCTTATATTATTGCTCCACTAAAACCTACCACCACCATCTCTCATGCAAGCTTGACCCCTCTGTATGAAATGCCCTATTCTAATTTCCTAATTTAAAAACTGTTCTGCTTCCTATATATCTCAACTCAAAAGTCATCTCTTTGTGATCTCCCCAGTAAGTGAATTCCTTCTTCTCTGTATTTACACAGCTTGTAATTTATTGCCCATTTTAATATTTTTTTTCCACACTAGTGGTTTCTTTATCTTAATTACCTTCAGAACTTGACACAAAAATATATGTTGAATGAACAATGAGTGGATGCAGGAATGAGTCTAACACCCCTGACATAGATGCCAAGAGCAGACTATCACATTTTCCTCCACCCTTAGTTCTCTGAAAGCATTTGTAACTTCTATACATATATTCCAACCTCAGCAAGCTCACTGGTAAAATTTCTAATTGCCCTTCAAACTAGCAAGATCCGGAATAGCGTTAGAAACAACCAATAACATAACTACTCATTCATGCTCGATCATAGAGGATCCAACTTTTGTCAAGTTAAGAGAATCAATCAGGGATCAATGGGAAAGTGACAAATGAGAGAAATTTCTATCTTTCCGGAACTCAGTATGGAAGACCACAGCCAGACCTGTCCTGGGCAGCAGGAATTAGAAAAGGGAAATATGCACCTGGGATAGAAGGACAATGGTAGTAGGTAGATCTTTGCAAGCCTTGTGGTGCAAAAGGCATCTAGGCCATAGCTGTAGGCTCCTCTCATCTGGCTGATTCTCATCTCATAGAGACTGCATTGACCACCTCACTTCAGGCATGCCGCCAGAAGGAACCAAAGTGACACTGAAATGATCCATCTACTTACTCATATCATTGTAAAGTGTACACATCATGTGTACTACTTATTTGCTGATACAGCAGTAAAGTGAAATGAAAGCCACTCTGAACTGAGTCTGAGTTATTATTCATGCCAATCTTCAATCTTTTCTTTCTTTTTTTTTTTTTTTGGTCCACACTCACCTGATTTATTAAAGGTAGGTAACTTCATCAGGAATATAGAGGAGAGAAGCTGGGAAACGCCCCACCCTCATCTCTCAGCTCCCCCCTTCTCCAACAACTCATCTACATCCCAGCCCCCTGGGCCAACCCTAGGAGGAGGGGCTGGCGTCAGGCAGACTGCGCTGTATCAATACTCAGAAGCCACAGCCTGAATCAGCTCTTCTATCTGGGTTTGCTCAGACAGAGAAACGTGTGCATACATGCGTAGACACAGAGTCCTCAGATCTCTTCATTTTCCCAAGACTTGTGATATCAGGGCCCCAAAGACAAGTGTGGAGGTATCTCTCCCCTAGTCAAAGGCCTCTACAGACCTGAACTTTGCCTGTTGTTAGCCCTTGAGAAATAAAAAGTACCTCTGAATTCAATAAATGTTTGGTGAATTAATGTGTCAGCCCCCACCAAAAAGCTAAGTGAGCCAAAAAAGAACTCTGGTGTATCTTGAATTTTTCCATTACCACTGCCTTCCTAACGAGCCAGCTGGCACTCTAAGAAAATCAGAGATGTATATATTAAGCACGAGAAGAAGCACATTCATTAGTCACTTATACTAAGAATATAAAAATGGCCTGCCCCAAATGTTTCTGCTGCCACAAATCTTTGAAACAGAAACAGAGATCAGATTTTTATCTTCTAGTCAAACACATTTCTCACATTTCTGTGTGTGTGTGTGTGCATGCGTGTGCATGCGCATGCATGTAAGTGTGTGCACACACGTGTGTGACATAGTCATGTGTATGTGGATAAATAGATGACAAATAAATGATTGATAGATACATAGACAGATAAACAGATAAATATAGATATAGAATCCCCCCCAAATAGAAATATGATTCTCCTGAAGACATTATTGTCCTAAACTATCCTCCCCGCCCTTAGCTATATATAGGTTACAACTTACTGAAGCATTCCTCTTTCAAATTCTCTACAGAGATGCTCCTGACAGCTGTCATTCTCTGTGATCTTATAGCTACAGCATATAGCCAATTCTAAACATCTGTGGTCTTTTCAATTCATCTCATCCTCTCTTCAGGCTTCTGAGCTATGACAGTGGTCTCCATGTTCTGAGATCAGTGATAAGACAACTGGTTTCAATTGTGCTGCTCAATTGAGATCACAAAGAATTTGCTGGTATCAGCTCCAAGCCCAGCACTGTGCTAGTTGTGTTGGGAAGAGATAGGGGACAGGAAAGTTTGGGCGAGAAGTTTCTAGAAGTATCAGATATGGTTCCTCTGGTTTGAACATGCAGGTAGTGGGAAGAACCCAGAGTTTGTGAGAAGACCAATTTTACCCCAAGTATCAGTCAGTGAAAGATCTCCACTTCTTCCACCCAAAGGGCTCAGGACTGGCACCAGCCATGCACCTAGGAGTGATGAACTCCTCCTTCAGTGTTTATCCAAGTGTGGTCTCCAGACCACCCACATTAAAATTACTTAGGGACATCCAAAGGCTGATTCTCAGGCCATGCCTCAGATCTAGTAGCTTTGAATATCTGGAGTATGAGGCCTGAGAATACAAATTTTATCAAGTTTTCAAGAGGAGTTTTTTGTTCATTGCGGTTTGTGAATCACATCACTAGAGTTCAGGGGAAAGACATCATCCTCCATGAACCTCTCCTCTTCCTCAGAAAGAGATATGTTAAAGTGATAGAAACTGGTGTCAACTCCAATTTGGCTTGCTCTGATTTTGCCACTGGTGTCTCTCCAAATACAGGACATCATAAATGCAAGCAGTCAGTGCGCACTGCATGCGATGCAAATTCAAGCTTGGTGCCTAATTGTGACATATCATTCTTGCTGTGTAAAACTGACTCAGCATTTATTTTCTCAAAGCTTTTTCACTTTCTTTTTTTTGAACATTACATTAAAGAAATTCTCAGAAGCAGCCCGTAAAAGAAAGCAAAAACCTAAAATCACAGTTAATGAGAGACTGAGCAAGGAGTTTATCCCTGCACCCTCTTCCTCCAAACTCATTACAATTATTTATTGAAATAATAAAGAACAGGCACCTTCACTGTTGGCTTTTACACACCAGATACATTTAAGTTCTTTAATGCAAGATTTTTTACTTGATGGTGTCAAGTGAGAAAATTTTTTATGACCAAAAATTAATTAATAAAAACTTGAACCGTGTGTCGAGTCAAAAATGAAAAACTTAGAGATGTCACTGCAAAGGAAATGGTAAGGGAATTTATAAGTCCTGGTACGTCTGTGAAATGATGCTTAAGGACATTATGGAGTGACTCCCCTCCCCCCAACAAGTGTACCCTTAATGAGCCTCCACCTTGCTGTGATTTATGCTCATTTACACGTCCAAAATGCAACACACACACACACACACACCACCCCATGAATCAGATTCTGATTTGCTTAATCTGTGACTATAGGGGGAAGTCCCTGGGGTCATTTAGCAGGACTATTGTCCCTCTCTGTGTCTTTTTAAGACATTTGTACTTAATAGAACCTCTCCCCCAAAGGAAAATCCTCATAGAAAATTAAAAGGAGCCTTTTGTAATGCTTGTCCTGGTGTGTCTACAACCGAGATTAACCAATATAATTGGGGGATCACAGGAGATGAGGAGGCTTGGCCTGAGGTTTCCTTTGGGTACAAAAATATTTAAGGCAAAAATGTTCCAAACAAAAAAAAAAGAAAAAATTTCTACTTTAATGAAAAACTTCTACCCACAAAAAAACAACCTCCAGGGGCTTTGTTGAAATCTGTTAATATAAAATATATTCCACATCTTAGTCTTCACAATAAAGGCTTATTATGTTCTCACCCATTAACTTTCTCCTCGGGGTACTTCTGATGTCTGCAGAACATATTATAGCCATTTCCTGCTGAGCAGTTCTACAACACTGTCACTGAATTCAATTCAAGAAATGACTAAACCTGTGAACAAGCATTGGAGTCCTTAAATGAGGGGCCCATAAGTAACAGATAAGAAGGTAAATATATGAATATTTGCCTGGCCCTGTCATGCAGCAGGACCTGAACGAGGTTGATCATGGAACTGCTCACTCTGCTGACCAGACCCTAAGTCCACCTTTCCCTAGACAAATGGTCCCATGCCCTGCATCCTCAACTATCCTTTCTCAATCAGCCTTATACGCCCTTTCTCAAAATGCTGAAGATCTCTGCTCTTCAAAAAGCAAGCCCTCCAAGGAAGGGCAGCCGAGCAGAGACCATTGGTGATGATCCCTCAGTGCGTCACAGTCACACATGAACTTCATCTTCTAATTTTCTTGGAGGGACAGTGGGTCTGTCTCCAAGGGAGTAAGAAGGTGAAAGGTGTGGCTGAGATCATCGAGGTGTGAAAATAGGTCCTGTCTCTCTGATGGTCTGTGGTGACTGTCCTGCCCAGTGTGGCCTCAACGACATGTTTTAAGAGTCAGTTCTTCTAAGGTGCTTGACCTCTTGCACTTAGAAACAACATTACCTCAAAAAGAGCCCCCCTTTCATTAAAGATGCAAACCAGGTTCTTTGGTAGGCCATAATTTAAAAGTCACCTTCTTCTTTAAAAGAAGAATGGTTTATAAAAGTAGTAAGGTCAAAAGTTGAAAAGAAGAATCACCCATAATCTCACCCCAGGAGGGACTTCAGCCTGGCTTCCCATTGACACTGGATGGTGCTTCAGTGGATACTAAGGTCATAACTTGGAATGACCCAGGATCAGGCAGAGACAGCCTAGGTTAGCACTTCCATGTGAAGGGCAAAGGCAGCTGTTCCTGCTGCCCCCAGGGAGGCAGGGAAGTTGTTGAAACTCAGAGTGGGCAGCTTCCAAAGGCTGATTCTCAAACCAAGCTGAGTGACCTTTCTTTTTTCCAGTTTTTCAAGTGTTTTTATTGCATTTAAAATTCACTTAAGGGGGACTTCCCTGGTGGCGCAGTGTTAAGAATCCTCCTGCCAATGCAGGGGACACGTGTTCAATCCCTGGTCTGGGAAGATCCCATATACTGCGGGCAACTAAGCCCCTGCGCCACAGCTACTGAGCCCGCACTCTAGAGCCCGTGAGCCACAACCACTGAAGCCCATGGGCCTAGAGCCCATGCTCCGCCATAAGAGAACCTGCTGCAATGAGAAACACGTGCACTGCAAAGAAGAGTAACCCCTGCTCACCACAACTACAGAAAGCCCCCCACACAGCAATGAAGACCTGACGCAGCCAAAAATTAAAAAAAAAAAAAAAATTAAAAATAAATAAATAAAATTCAGTTAAGAGATATACAGATACACAACTTTGAGTATCTCTTTATTTTTATACCCAAGAGCAAGTTCACTTTTTCCTCCATGTTCAATACTTAGCTTTGGTAAAATTTTACCCCGTTCTTCACATGTTACTGAAGCATTAGCGTCTTCACTCTGCTTGGCATAAGCTGCTCTTTTAGTTTTCTTCCTGTGGGTGTGTTATGTAGGACTTTCCTCTTCTTCTCAGTAAACAGCAAATAGTACAGCACAAGCCATCCAGACCGAGGACTGAATGAGGGCCACCACCAGACCTCAGATGCTCCTCAGCTCCAGCCTGACCTGAGGTGGGACTGAGTCAGCCACCCGGCCCTGGTCACGCACGAAGAGCCACCATAAATTCCACTGCCCCAGACGTCCACATCAAACGACAGAAGAACATACAGAGAAAGGAGCCCTCACCTACACACCAGGTGAGGAGGAAGACAGACCAAAGATCTGTGCATGTGCTTCCAAGGCTCCAGTCCCCCGATGGCCGTGAGGTCACATTCACACCCTTCCACACACAAACCTAGATGCCATCTTGGTGTGGACCAGGGGGAGGGGCAAGAATGTGAGAATTTACTGCCCCCCCCAAAATTGAGCTAAACTAATCAGATGAGAATACATTTAGATCTCCCCTGGGTGGAGGGGCTGGGGGGTGGGGGAAATGGTAGGATGAGCACTCCTGGGAGAGATTAGGTTAATTATAGGAAAAAGAAAAGGCAAGATACGTTTCCTCTGCACATCTGAATACAGTGTAAGTAAACGCTCTCTTTATAGCGTTTTCATGATCTTCCCCAGGCATAAAGCTTTTCCCATCTTTTTGGTTCTTTCTTCAGAGTAAATTCCCAGAAGGGCTATAATTAGGTTGAAAGTTTTAAAATATCTTGATATACTCTGCCAGGTTGCTTTTCAAAAGAAATGCAGCAATTTTGACTCTTCAAAGCAATATGTGTGAGAATAACTAGTCCTCTTTGTCCTACTTTCCAAGAACCCCTTTACATTTCCAGGAAAGCTACTGAACATAGCATACGCAGTAAGGTCGTGAAAATATGCCCTGAGCCACATTGCATTCTGGGATCAGACTTAAGCTCTTGTCTGTAGCAGGGAACTGGAGTCAGGTTGCCTAGGTCATAGCCCCAGCAATCCGACCTCAAAGGTGTGTGAACTTGGCAAGTGCTCCTCTTTCTCAGCTATGAATGGGGATGAAAACCCCTACTTCATGGGCCATTGTGAGGATTAAATGAAATACATTTAGAAAGTACACATTAACCAGCACCTAGTCAATGCTCAATAGATATTAGCTCTTTAATTTTAGCTTATAAACACCTTCATGCCTCATCCATCTCTGTTTCCTTAGGACCAGGAAAATGCCAAGCCTTTGGCAATGTTTCATAAACATCTGTTGAGTAAACACTGAATGAACAGATGCACTATTTTTACGCTCAGATGCTGAAAAGGCAGGGAGACCTCCACAAGGCAAGTTGGGTGAAGCCCTGTGATGTGAAGCCTCATATACCAAGTTTCAGGAGCTCCTTTGGAGAGGAAGAGATGGGTGAGAGATGGGTGAGATGGGGGTACACAGGGATCAGGCCAAAAATTCAGAGATATACTGTATGGGGACATAAATTAAAAATATAGAAATAATTAGAGCGATGGGGGGAAATGAAAAAGAACACATTTTTCCACAGCTGGCATGGACATACACGAGGATTTTTATACAAGTTGACCCAGATAGTAAAACATTCCTGACAGTCAGGAAACCTTTGTGTGTGAAAATTCAAACAGCAGAAACCAATCTGCCAGAGGCTGAGGGTGGAGGTAAGATGTCTCTAGAGGGAACAAGTAGAACTCCGAGAAGTTCAGGACATTATTTTTCTAATGTTCACTGTTTTGTCTGTCTTTAGACATCAGCTTGAGGAAAATAAAAATGCTGTCCTATGGAAACAACCCAAATACCCATCAACAGACAATTGGTTTAAGATGTGGTGCATATATGTATAAAATGGACTATTACTCAGCCATAAAAAGAATGAAATGTTGCCATTTGTAGCAACATGGATGGACTTAGAGAATGTCATACTAAGTGAAGTAAGTCAGACAGAGAAAGACAAATATCATCTTATAGCATTTATATGTGGAATCTAAAAAAATAATACAAATGAATCCATATACAAAACAGAAACAGGCTCACAGACACAGAAAACAAATTATGGTTACCAAAGGGGAAAGGAGGGGAGGGATAAATTAGGAGTATGGAATTAACAGATACAAACTACTATACAAAAAATAGATAAGCCAAGGGGCTTCCTAGGTGGCTCAGTGGTTAAGAATCCGCCTGCCAATGCAGGAGACACGGGTTCGATCCCTGCCCCAGGAAGATACCACATGCCGTGGAGAAACTAAGCCTGTGCGCCACTACTATTGAGCCTGTGCTCTAGAACCCATGAGCCACAACTATTGAGCCCATGTGCTGCAACTACTGAAGCCCACGTGCCTAGAGCCTGTGCTCTGCAACAAGAGAGGCCACTGCAATGAGAAGCCCGCGCAACACAATGAGTAGCCCCGCTTGCTGAAAGCCAGTGCACAGCAATGAAGACCAAACACAGCCAATAAAATAAATAAACAAATAAATAAATTTATAAAAAAATAGATAAGCAACAGGATTCACTATATAACATGGGAAACTATATTCAATATCTTGTATTATAATAACCTATAATGGAAAATAACTCTGAATTACAGCCAGTTGTCTCAAAGGAAAATCACTTTGCTGTACACCTGAAACTGACACAATATTGTAAATCAGCTATACTTCAATAAGAAAAAAAATTTCAAAATGCAGTACTGTCCTGAGACAGACACGAACCCACACCGTGACCAGGTATGACTGCATCCTACCCTTTTCTCAGGATGGGGGCTTCTGGCGAGATTAATGTGCTTATTCTCATTCCTAAGGTCATCTCTGGGCCTTGAGCTGTGGGTCTCTCTATGCCTGCCATTAGCCACAGGTGGTATCCATCCATGTCTACCTGAAGGACACCTTCCTTTTCCATCAGAGTCTAGAAGGTTAATTGATGTTGTGGTAGGCCAAATACTGCCTCCCAGAGATGTCCAGATTCTAATCCCTGAAACTGTGAATGTTACAGAACTAAAGGGACTTTGAAAATATGATTAAGTTAGGCATCTTGAAATGGGGATATTATCCTGAATTATCTGGGAAATATAACCACAAATGCCCTGATAAGTGGGAGATAGAGGAAGAGTTGACAATAAAAGAGGAGAAGGTGATGTGATGATGGAAACAGAGATTAGAGTGGGGCAGCCATGAGCCAAGGCATGCCAACAGCCACCATAAGCTGAAAGAAGGGGGAACAGATTCTCCCCTGGAGCCTCCAAAAAGAACCAACCTTTGTCCATACCTTGATTTTTAGGCTCCAAAACCATTTGGGACTTCTGGCTTCTAGAATGGTAAGAAAATAAATTTCTGTTGTTTTAAGCCACAAGTTTGTGATAATTTATTACATGAGCCCTAGGAAATTTACACAGAGGCCAAGCCATCCTGTCACTTCTAGTGTGCTCTGCTCCCTCCGGTTTCCACCAGCCCCACCCACTGGAAAGTGTCCATCCACAAAGTACTTTGATAAAGGGTACGCCCACCTCTGTAGAACAGCATAATGCACTAGAGCTTGGACTTCACCGCGTACCTCACAAGAGAAGGCAAGTCTGCACTTAGTCCTCCAAACCTTCACCAGGAAGGTGGTCTCAGGAACATTCCACTCAAGCTTCCGCCCCTTAGAAACCTGCCCCCTTCTACTGGGAGAGATTTTGCCCCTTGGCTCCCTCTTGTGTTGGCAAGAGAGAGGACGCTCACCCCTGACCCATCCCAAGGCCATCAGTCCTTCTACCAGGAGTGGAGGTGGGACCCCACTAGCAAGAGCTACATATTATCACAGGCGGCCTCCCTGATTCACCTATGAAGAAGCACACCTCCCAAAACAGGCAAGAATTTTCCTTTGAGACAACCTGCTCTAGTTCAGAATTTACAGCCTGGAGGCCTGTGGCCTTTGTTAAGCCTGAGTGTTGCTGGAACGCAGTGTTTTATTTTGGCTTCATTTGGTTTACTTTGTGTTTTTTAATTAGTTACCAATATTTAGAGATCCAAATCTCCACTTCTTTTGAATATTCAGAAGATATACATCACCCAGCCTGGATTCCCTCCGGCATCAGCTGGAACTCAGCCCAGCTGCCCCCTTTAGAGCTGGCTTGACATCTCCATTCTCATTTCTCACAGCCTTCACTATTCCTGCCCGTCTCTTAAATTCTGGCTGCTTTGCTTACTATGTGGGGCCACCTGAAGTAGGAAATTGGCTCTCACCTCACTTTTAGGCACTACAGCCCTCCATTTATTATGCTGCACAGGGTCAAGCTTTGTCCTTCTAAAGCCTAGAAACATTGTGCCAAATCTCAGCGGCTCCTCCTGGCTCTTTGTTGTTGCCTAGGAGGAATCACAGAAGCCTCCCATTACATTCTCAGGGTTCTGGGTCTCTCTCCACTGTGTGTAATAGGGAAAGGGAGCTGGGGAAAGTTAAGACTTGGTCAACAGGAATTTCTCTGATCAATGATCCCAGCACAAAAAATAATCCAAGAGACAGGAAGTGGGGGAAAGTACACGTGCAGCAGATTACAAAACCAGTGTTGCTTCCTAGCTTTAGAAATATCTCTGTTCCTTCTCATAGAAGCTCAGTGCCAAAGGCTATAGATTCTCCATCATTCTGGCCATTCAAAGAGGTTTCTGGGAACCTTCAAGGCATTAAAGTAGAGGCTGAATGATTCTGAGCAGGGCCTCCAACCACAGCTTGTAGTTCATTACTTCCTCCATGGGGTTATCTCTGCCTCCATCCCCCATGTTTCAGCAGCACTCTGATCCCTGCCCTGGAATGGAGTTGCTTGAATGGTCAGAGTCTAGAGACCCTAAGGAAATATATTAATGGTAAAAATATAATTTCATAATAGCTTTCTTTTTAAAGTTTTTCTACTTTGATATATTAAAATGATACCCTGTTGTTGTTTTCTTAATTTGGATTTCTATCATGAACAGTCAATTTGAACATTGTGATAAGCCTTTTCTATTTCTTCTGTAAATTGCCTGTTCGTAGCCTTGGTACCTTTTACTATTGTACGGTTTCTCATGGAGTTGTGAAAGCTCCTTATAAATTAAGCACAACAATTTGCTGTATTTATCAGGACTACTCCCCTTTAAGTTTTGTACACTGTTTAAAATTTGCCAAACTATTTCATTTCTTGTGTCATCTACCAAACTTTTCATTTGTGATTTTTCCATAGTGTTTATGCTGCAAGTTATTTTTTGTTGTTGTTCCAAAAGAGGATACATACTAATTTATTATTTCTTCTAGATATTTATGGTGACATTTGATTCATTATTTCTATAATTCATCTGGAATTCAAAGTAAAGTGTGGTATGAAGTATACGTCTAATTTAAATGTTCCCAAATGCTCATTTCCCCAAATCAACAGTTATTGAAAAGCTATTCTCCTCCCCTCATTTGTTTCAAAACTCAACAAATACTTTTCTACTGTAAACCAGGTACTGTGCTGGGTGTTGATTATATAGGTTTGAACAAGGTGGACATGGCCATTAGTCTCATTGAGCTGACAAATATCAAACAAGCAATTGTAATTAAACTGGAAATCCTATAAGGATATTGGCAAGAGGAATCTAGAATCTAATTTGTTGCAGAAGCTCATTGAAGGCAGCTCAGCAACAGTGATATTTGGAATGCTTCTTTCCTTGTATTAAGTTTTCATATATACCAGTGTATGATTTAGAACTATACTGACTGTTAAAAAAATCAAGTTATCAACTCTTACACTAGTTCTACACTGATATGGTTATAATAGCTTAATAATATATATTAACATCTGACACAGCAAGCTCCCCACCTAGGACTCTTACTTTTCGAAGTGGTTTTTTTTTTAATTTTGGTTTTGGTGGGATTTTTTTTTTTGAATACTCTTGTCTGCTAATTGTAAATAAATTTAAAATCACTTCATTAGGTTACAAAAGTAATTGCTACATTATTTAGACTAGGATTCTATTAAATATATTCATATATTTGAGAAAAATTCTGCACCTTTATAACACTGTTTTCCCACCCAGTGGTCTGATATTTCTTCTCATTTATATAAAATTTTATTTTTTAAGGTCTCATAAAGTTTTATAATTATATTCATAAAAAGTCACATGGTTCTTCTTAAGACTTTTCCTGGGCATTTTTTGTTTGGGGATGCTATTCAAATTAGGAGAGATTATATCAAGCTAAAAGGATCCTGGAGAACTCTGTGGAAAAGCAGGACATATTTGATGTTGGCCTTGAAATACTGGCAGAACTTGGACCAATGAAAGATGTCCATATTCCCTGGGAAGGGAATTCTGGATATAAGCAATAGCATAAGGATAAAAAATAAAAATAAAATTTTTAAAAACCCAAAGAGACATGAAAGCATAAAATACACTTGTGGTAATAAAGCAAAAGCTATCTTAAGTCCATTATATTTTAGAGCCGAAAGAAAATTGGCTGAACTTTTCATTTTGTAGGTGAGAAATATGATGATAAGTGACTTTCCAAGGTCATTCAACCAACTGGTAGTGGAGCTCAGAGAAACTGAGTGTTCTTAATTGAGTCCATTTTCTTTTCATTTCCCTTCTCATTTTTTATCTCCAAGGCTTTAAGATTCAAAATCCTGCTTCAGATAATTGCACCTATTTTCACCTACATAAAACATTTACTTACATTTATATATATATCCAAGTGGCTCATCCTCCTACCAAACCTCTGCACTGAAGCTTGTGCTCTAGATTTTAAAAAACTTCGTAGTTCCCCAAAAGGATCTGGCTTCTACTTCCATCTATAATTGTAATAACTGCTACAGGAATTGTCATCCTCCATTGACAACAAATAAACCAGACAAAATATTTAAGACAACTGTTTTCAGACATTGGATCACAACTGTGATCCTCGAGGGAAAGGAAACAAATATAGTGAGCCCTGTAATTGCCCTACCCCAACTTATTGGCTAGAGATAGTTTTCAGTCTGCAGTAGAGGGAGCAAAATGCAAACAAAGTCTTGTGGTATCATTGAGTTGTGGAAATAAGACAGGAGTTCAGGAGGACCAAGGCAGCAGGAATTAGCAACACAGAATAATGGAGAAAAAGGAGCTTCACAGAGGGAGTTTTGGGGAGCTGCAGAGAGATCCCTTTGAGTATTTACCTGAGAAATGGTCTGTGTATACATGGGCTAAAACAACATAAGGTCGGGGGAAAACCGCTGGAAAGCTTTTGTCTGAACAAGTCTCAGGAATTGTTCACATCCCTGGGAATTATTCACATTCCCACCAATTAAAATAGAAAGGCTTTGGGATACACAAGATATTGGGTAGTCTTCAGAAGGAACATGCCTTAATATCAGGGCTAAATTAACCCTAAAATATGAGATACTCTAATCCTATCATAACATAAAGGTAAGCCTCAAAAGTACCAAAGTGATCTACAAGCAACTTATCTGCCTGCCAAAACAAGTCAGGCACTCAAAAAGAAATAGAAAAACAAAGAAGAACCAAAAAAAACAAAAAACAAAAAACAAAAAAAAAACCCAAAGTTAGCAGAAGGAAAGAAATCATAAAGATCAGATCAGAAATAAATGAAAAAGAAATGAAGGAAACAATAGCAAAGATCAATACAACTAAAAGCTGGTTCTTTGAGAAGATTAAAAAAATTGATAAACCATTAGCCAGATTCATCAGGAAAAAAAGGGCAAAGTCACAAATCAACAGAATCAGATATGAAAGAGAAGTAACTACTGACACCACAGAAATACAAAGTATCATGAGAGACTACTACAAGCAACTATATGGCAAGAAAATGGACAACCTGGAAGAAATGGACAAACTCTTAGAAAAGTATGACCTTCCAAGACTGAACCAGGAAGAAATAGAGAATGTGAACAGACCAATCACAAGCACTGAAACTGAAACTGTGATTTTAGAATCTTCCAACAAAAAAAAGCCCAGGGCCAGATGCATTCACAGGTGAATTCTATCAAACGTTTAGAGAAGAGCTAACACCTATCCATCTCAAACTCTTCCAAAATATACCAGAGGGAGGAACACATCCAAACTCACTCTATGAGCCCACCATCACCCTGATACCAAAACCAGACAAAGACGTCAGAAAAAAGAAAATTACAGGCCAATATCACTGATGAACATAGATGGAAAAATACTCAACAAAATACTAACAAACAGAATCCAACAGTACATTAAAAGTGTCATACACCATGATCAAGTGGGGTTTATCACAGGAATTCAAGTATTCTTCAACATATGCAATTCAATCAATGTGACATACCATATAAACAAATTGAAGGATTAAAACTACACAATCTCAATAGATACAGAAATGCTTCTGACAAAATTCAACATCCATTTATGATAAAAACTCTCCAGAAAGTGGTCATAGAGGAAACCTACCTCAACATAATAAAGGCCATATATGACAAACCAACAGCCAACATCATTCTCAGTGGTGAAAAACTGAAAGCATTCCCTCTAAGAACAGGAACAAGACAAGGGTGCCCACTCTCACCACTATTATTCAACATAGTTTTGGAAGTTTTAGCCACAGCAATCAGAGAAGAAAAAGAAATAAAAGGAATCCAAATTGGAAAAGAAGTGACATTGTCACTGTTTGCATATGACTTTATACTATACATAGAAAATCCTAAAGATGCTACCAAAAAACTACTAGAGCTAATCAATGAATTTGGTAAAGTTGCAGGATACAAAATTAACACAGAGAAATCTCTTGCATTCCTATACACTGACAATGATAGATCCAAAAGAGAAATTAAGGAAACAATCCCATTCACATTGCAACAAAAAGAATAAAATACCTAGGAATAAACCTACCTAAGGAGACAAAAGACCTGTATTCAGAAAACTATAAGACATTGATGCAAGAAATCAAAGACAATACAAACAGATGGAGAGATATACCATGTTCTTGGATTGGAAGAATCAACATTGTGAAAATGACTATATGACACAAAACAATCTACAGATTCAATGCAATCCCTATCAAATTACCAATGGCATTTTTCACAGAACTAGAACAAAAATTATTCAATTTATATGGAAACACAAAAGACCCTGAATAGCCAAAATAATCTTGAGAAGGAAAAATGGAGCTGGAGGAATCAGGCTCCCTGACTTCAGACTATACTAAAAAACTACAGTAATCCAGACAATATGGTACTGGCACAAAAACAGAAATATAGATCAATGGAACAGGATAGAAAGCCCAGAAATAAACCCATGCCCATATGGTCACCTTATCTTTGACAAAGGAGGCAAGAATATATAATGGAGAAAAGACAACCTCTTTAATGGTGCTGGGAAAACTGGACAGCTACATGTAAAAGAATGAAATTAGAACACTTCCTAACACCATACACAAAAATAAATTCAAAGTGGATTAAAGACCTACATGTAAGGCCAGACACTATAAAGCTCTTAGAGGAAAACATAGGCAGAACACTCTATCACATAAATGACAGCAAGATCCTTTTTGACTCACCTCCTAGAGTGATGAAAATAAAAACAAAAATAAACAAATGGGACCTAATGAAACTTAAAAGCTTTTGCACAGCAAAGGAAACCATAAACAAGATGAAAAGACAACCCTCAGAATGGGAGAAAATATTTGCAAATGAAGCATCTGATGAAGGATTAATCTCCAAAATATACAAGCAGCTCATGCAGCTCAATATCAAAACAAACAAACAAACAAACAACCCCATCCAAAAAATGGGTGGAAGACCTAAATAGACATTTCTCCAAAGAAAACATACAGATGGCCCACAAACACATGAAAAGATGCTCAACATCACTGATTGTTAGAGAAATGCAAATCAAAACCACAATGAGATATCACCTCACACCAGTAAGAATGACCATCATCAAAAAATCTAGGAACAATAAATGCTGGGGAGCCTGTGGAGAAAAGGGAACCCTCCTGCACTGTTGTTGGGAATGTAAATTGATACAGACACTATGGAAAACAGTATGAAGAGTCCTTAAAAAACTAAAAATGGAACTACCATATGACCCAGCAATCCCACTACTGGGCACACACCCTGAGAAAGCTATAATTCAAAAAGAAACATATACCACAATGTTCATTGCAGCACTATTTACAATAGCCAAAACATGGAGGCAACCTAAATGCCCATCAACAGATAAATGGATAAAGAACATGTGGTACATATATACACTGGAATATTACTCAGCCATAAAAAGGAATAAATTGAGTTATTTGTAGTGAAGTGGATGGACCTATAGACTGTCATACAGAGTGAAGTAAGTCAGAAAGAGAAAAACAAATACTGTATGCTAATGCATATATATGGAATCTAGAAAAATGGTACTGATGAACCTAGTAGAAGAGCAGGAATAAAGACGCAGATGTAAAGAATGGACTAGAGAACACAGTGGTGATGGGGAGACTGGGATGTAGTGAGAGAGTAGCATTGACATATATACACTACCAAATATAAAATAGATAGCTAGTGGGAAGCTGCTGCATACACAGGAAAATAAGTTTGGTCCTCTGTGATGTCCTAGAGGGGTAGGATAGGCAGGGTGGGAGGGAGGCTCAAGAGGGAGGAGATACGGGAATATATGTATACATATAGCTGATTCACTTTGTTGTACAGCAGAAACTAATACAACAGTGTAAAAGAAATTATATTCCAATAAAGATATATTTTAAAAAATAAATAGAACAAAATAGAGCACAAAGCAATGTAGACTTACAATGCTGTCTAATCAATAATTGCTAGACATGCAATAACCAATAGAAAAAGTAATCAATAGAAATAGACCCCAAAATGACAGAGATTATGGAATTAGTGGACAAGAACCTTAAAACGGTTATTATAAATATTATAAATGTGCTCAAAATTTAGAGGAAGATATGAATACAATGAAAATGAATGGAAGATATAAATCAATGAAATGAAATGTCTAGAGATAAAAAATAAAATATCTGTAATGAAAAGTTATCTCTATTAATAACACATTAGACTGTATAGCAGTGAATTTGATGAAATTACAATAGAAACTAAGTAATATGGGCTTTCTGTGAATTGTTTCTGGCTCCTAAGGAAGGAAGTGTGGGCAGAAATTGAGGTTCACAAGTCATCAAACCAAGAAGAATCATACTTAAGTAACTGCACTGAAGAACATCATCTGTACTTGGACCTGATGTGGATAATAATAATCTGGACTTCAAGACAATGCTACTTAGCAGTGTTGGGACTAGGACACAGCTTAAGTGAGAAGAGATTAAGATGGCAGAGTAGGAGGATGTGGAATTCACCTCCCCCTACAAACACATCAAAAATACATCTAGGGGTAGAACAATTCTCTCTGAAAACTAACTAGAGACTGGTAGAAAGACTCTGGTACAACCAAGACTGTAAGAAAGATCCACAGGAATTGAGTAGGAAAGAAAGAGCAGCAATTAAGTCAGGACCTGTGCCCTTGGGAGGGGACTGAGAGGAGGAGGATTACAGAGTAGCTAGGGAGTGAGCACTTTGAGCCACATGTTGGGTGTACAAGCCCTGGGGTCTGACACCAGGAAAATTAGTTCCCTGGGCTGATTGAAGAGCCTCTGGTACTAACAGGAAGGCTGGGGGAAGCCTAGACTCCACTCGTGAAGAGTGTGTACATGTTCACTTACTCCTGGCACAGGGCAAAGTGGCAAATTGAAATTGAATGGGTCATTATATGGTTTTCCATGACCACCCCAGCGCATGCGCCAACTAAAGTGGAGTGACTCCTCTGGCCCCATTTGCATCACAATGCAGCTCCACACTGGGGCAAGGGCTTCTGGCTTCCATGGCCAAAGGGAAAGCTTGGCTGTGAGGCACAAAGGTAGCTCAGACCCAGCATAGTATCTGAGCTGGACAGAAGCAGACATTACTGGCATTTACAGAGGCAGCACATCAAAAGTGGCCCCAATCTCTGACTGCTGCTAGACCACCATAGCCCACACCCAGACCCATACCAAGTACATACAATGGCCCCGTCTGCTCTGCATCACAGCTCTACACTATGGAAAGGGCAGCAGAAGTTGAGACGAGATCTCAGCTGTGAAAAACATAGGCAACTCAGATCCAGAACAGCATCTGATTAGGTTGGGGACAGCCATTACTTGTCCTTACACAGGCAGGATATCAGAAGTGATCTGGGTCACTGACTATGGCCAAGGCTGACCAGAGGCCATGCCCAGAACCAAAATGAGCACCCACACCAGTCCTCTTGATCCAGCACTAATCTTCTCTGGGATGAGGGTGCCAGGGCTGGGAGTGAGGGAGCACACACTTAAAGGCAACAGAGTCAGGGACTTCCCTGGTGGGGCAGTGGTTAAGAATCCACCTGTCAATGCAGGGGACATGGGTTCTATCCCTGGCCCAGGAAGATCCCATGTGCCACAGAGCAACTAAGCCCATGTGCCACAACTACTGAGCCTGCACTCTAGAGCCCACAAGCCACAACTATTTAGCCAATGTGCCACAACTACTGAAGCCCATGCACCTAGAGCTTGTGCTCCACAACAAGAGAAGCCTCCACAATGAGGAGTCCATGAACCACAACAAAAGGAGCCCCCACTCGCCGCAACTAGAGAAAGCCTGTGTGCAGCAATGAAGACCCAATACAGCCAATTAATTAATTAATTAATAGATTTTTTTAAGGGAACAGAGCCAGCTTTGACAGAACCCTCAGAGTTTCTGCCCCAGAAACTTGGGACCTCACCTGGCCCCCAATAGGGCAGTGACCGCCACTGAGCAAAGAGGAAGCGCTGGCTCAGAGCTGGCTCTGGCTCTAGCCCCTCCATCTCCAGCGCTAACTCATACCAAGGTAATAGCTGCCTGCCTACTCTGGGGAAAGACATGACTTGTGTTCACATCAGATTCAGCTCTCTCACCAAAGCCAACGGGCACATTCAGACAGTATAGGAATGCCCCCACAAAAGGACACCCCCTCAAGACTGCAGTAAGTAACTGTTTTGATGAATTTTGATGAATTTTTTGGAGGAAGAGAATGGTAAGCAAAATGAAAAGACAAAGAAATTGGTTTCAATTGAAAGAGTAAGAGAAAAACCCTGAAAGAAACAACAAATGAAACAGAAATTATCAATTTGCCAGATAAAGAGTTCAAAGCATTATTAATAAAAATGCTAACTGATTAAAGAGAAAGAAGAGATTAACACAGTGAGAATTTTAACAAGGAACTAGAAAATTTTTTAAATTACCCAGTCAGAACTGAAGAATATATTAACAGAAATGAAAAACACACTAGAAGGAATTAACAGCAGACTAGATACAGAAAAATGCATAAGTGATCTGGAAGATGGAATAATGGAAGTCATCCAATCAAAACAGCAAAAAGGAAAATAAATTTTAAAAATGAGAGCAGTTTAAAGAATCTCTGAGACAACATCAGTATGCCAACATTCATGTTATAAGAATCCTAGAAGAAGAAGAAGAAGAAGAAGAAGAAGAAGAAGAAGAAGAAGAAGAAGAAGAAGAAGAAGAAGAAGAAGAAGAAGAAGAAGAAGAAGAAGAAGAAGAAGAAGAAGAAGAAGAAGAAGAAGAAGAAGAAGAAGAAGAAGAAGAAGAAGAAGAAGAAGAAGAAGAAGAAGAAGAAGAAGAAGAAAAAGAGAAAGGGGTCAAAAATGTATTTGATAAAATTATGAATAAAAACACCCCAAGTCTGAAAAAGGAAACAGATATCCAGGTACAGGAAACACAAAGGGTTCCAAACAAGATGAAATCAAACAGACCCAAAACAAGACATATCAAAATTAAAATGGCAAAAGTTAAAGATAAAGAGAAGATTCTAAAGCCAGCAAGAGAAAATCAAAGAGTCATATACACGGGGACCCCCATAAGGCTATAAGCTGTTTTTTTCTCCAGAAAGTTTGCAGGCCAGAAGAGAGTGGTAGGTTATGTTCAAAGTGCTGAAAGGGAAAAATCTGCAAACTAGGATACTCTATCCAGCAAGATTATCATTTGGAATTGAGGGAGAGATAAAGAAGTTCTCAGATAAGCAAAAACCAAGAGTTTATCACTACTAAATACCCTAAAAGACATGTTAACAAGCCTTCTCTAAGTGGAAAAGAAAAAACTATATCAAGAAGTAGATATCTATAGGAAAGGAAAAACCCCACTAGTAAAAGCAAATGTATAATAAAGGCTGAGGTTCAACCAATCAAATAAGCTAATATGAAGACTAAAGACAAAAAATTGTAAAATCAACTATAACTACAATAATCAGTAAAGGGATGAGCATAAGGATATAAAATATCACATCAAAAACACAATTTTGGAGAGGAGAGTAAAAAAATGTAGATATTTTAGAATGTGTTTGAACTTAAATGACCACCTGTTTAAACAAGTAGATATGGTTCAACATATATAAATCTCATGGCAACCAAAAATCAAAAACCTACAATAGATACATGAAAACTAGAGAGAAAGGAACACAAGCACACTACTAAAGAAAATCATTAAACCACAGGGAAGAAACTAAAGGAAGAAAAGAACAGAGAAGAACAACCACAATACAAGTAACAAAATGGCAGTAAATATTCAATACATACATATCAACAACCACTTTAAATGTCGGTGGACTAAATGCTCCAATCAAAAGATATAGGTGGCTGATTGGATAAAAAAAAAATAAGACCCATCTATATGCTGCTTATAAGAGATTCAATTCAGAGCTAAAGACACATAGAGACTGAAAGTGAGAAGATGGAAAAAGGTATTTCATGCAAGTGAAAACAGCAACAACAAACAGGCAGGGGAAGCACTCATATCAGACAAAATAGATGTTAAAGTCTATAACAAAAGACAAAGAAGGGCATTATATAATGATAAAGGAATCAATACAAGAAGAGTATATATATATATATATATATCACTCAAAAAACATGCACCTCATACAGGAGCACCTAACTATATATTAACAAATATTAACAGACATAAAGGGAGAAATCAACAATAATACAATATCAGTAAACTTTAACACCACAATTACATCAATGGATTGTCATCCAGAAAGAAAATCAATAAGGAAACAGTGATTTTAAATGAAATATCAGACAAGTTGGACTTACAGATATCTGCAAGATATTCCATCCAAAATCAGCAGAATATACATTCTTTTCAACTGCACATGGAATGTTATTCAGGATAGATCATATGCTAGACCACAAAACAAGTCTCAATAAACTTAAGAGGATAGAAAGTGTATCAAGCATGTTTTGCAACTACAATGGTATGAAACTAGAAATCAAGTACAGGAAAGAAAAAAGGAAAAACACAAAAACTTGGAGACAAAACAACGTTACTAAAATTCAAATCAATTTCAAAAAACTAATGGTCTGTAAAGAAATCAATAAAGAATCAGAAAATATCTCAAGAGAAATGAAAATGGAAACACAATTTTCCAAAATTTATGGGATGCAACAAAAGCAGCTCTAAGAGGGAAGTTTACAATGATACAGACCTACTTCCAGAAACAAAAAAATCTCAAATAGACCACCTAACCTACCATCTAAAAGAAATAGAAAAAGAAGAAACAAAGCCAAAAGTCAGCATAAGGAAGGAAATAATAAAGATCAGAGAGGAAATAAATTAAAAAGAGACCAAAAAAAATAGAAATGATCAATGAACCCAAGAGTTTTTTTTTTTTTTTTTGAAAAGATTAACAAAATTATTAAAACTTTAGCAAGGTTTATCACAAAGAGAGAGAGAGAGAGAGACACACAAATAAACACAATAAGAAATGAAAGAGGAGAAATAACTGAAAACACAGTGATACAAAAAATGATCAGAGAATACTATGAACAGTTATATGCCACCAAATTGGACAACCTAGAAGAAATGAACAAGTTTCTAGAAACATACAACCTTCCAAGACTGAATGAGAAAGAAATAGATGATAGGGAATTCCATGGCAGTCCAGTGGTTAGGACTCCATGCTCTCACTGCCAAAGGCCCAGGTTTTATCCCTGGTCAGGCAACTAAGATCCTGCAAGCTGCGCAGTGCAGCCAAAATATAAAAGGAAGGAAGGAAGGAAGGAAGGAAGGGAGGGAGGGAGGAAGGGAGGGAGGATGGAAGGGACAATCTAATAGTGAAATTAACTTTGTAATTTAAAAAAAAACCTCCCAGTTATACATATATATACATTCATTTTTATATTCTTTACCCAATCTCTTGATGATGGGTGTCCTTGTTCGGATTTCTCTAAAAGTAGACCCTGAAACACAGGGTTGGGTGCAGATGGTTTATTTGGAAGGTGACTGAGGAAGCAAAAGGGAGACAGTAGGCAAAGTGGGGCAGGGGAGTTTGCTTGTTTAAATCAGATCCAAATTAGGTATTCACATTTGATCGGTTTATATGTCTCCTAAATCTCTTTTCATCTATAGGCTCCCCATTTGTCACTCTTCCTTTTGCAATTTTTTTATTGAAACTACTAGGTCATTTTGCTGATTGGATCCCCATGGCATAGTTTAATATGTTCCTCCATATGCTGTATTTCCTATAAATTATCACTGGATATAAAGTTAGAACTTTGTCCCAGCTTAATAATAATAATAAAATAATGCTATTCAAAAAACAAAAACAAAAAACAACACCTCCCAGCAAACAAAAGTCCAGGAACAGACAGCTTCACATAGGAATTCTACAAAACATATAAAGAATAACTAAGACCTATCCTTCTCAAACTATTCCAAAAAATGAAAGAGGATGAAACATTCCTAAATTCATTCTATGAGGCTAACATTACCCTGATACCAAAACCAGGCAAAAGCACTACAAAAAAACAAAATTACACACCAACATTGCTGATGAATATAGATGAAAAATCCTCAACAAAATATTAGCAAGTTGAATTCAATAATATGTTAAAAGGAGCAAACACCATGATTCAGTGGGATTTATTCAAGAGATGCCAGATGGTTCAATATTCTGAAATCAATCAATATGATACATCACATTATCAAAAGGAAGGATAAAAGTCACATGATCTTCTCATTGGACACAGGAAAAGAATTTCACAAAATTCAACATATGTTTGTGATAAAAATTATCATCAAAACTGGTATAAAGTGAACATATCTCAGCATAATAGAGGCTATTTATGATGAATCCACATTTAACGTACTCAAAGTGAAAAGCTGAAAGCCTTTCCTCTGAAATCAAGAAAAAGACAAAAATGCCCGTTGTCACCACTTCTATTTAACATAGTATTGAAAGATCTAGCTGCAGCAATCAGGCAAGAAAAAGAAGTTAAAAGCATCCAAATTGGAAGGGAAAAAACTAAATTGTCACTGTTTACAGATGACAGGATACTATGTATAGAAAACCCTAAAGTCTCCACCTAAAAAACTACTAGAACTAATAAATGAATTCAGTAAAGTTGCAGGATACAGCATTAATATATAGAAATTTGTTGCTTTTCTATACACAAATAATGAAGTATCAGAAAGAGAAAGCAATAAAACAATCCTGTTTAAAGTTGCATCAAAAAGAATAAAATACCTAGGAATAAACTTAACCAAGGAGATGAAAGCCCTATACTCTGAGAACTATAAAGAATTGATGAAGGAAATTGGTATTACAAAAAAATAGAAAGATATCTATGTGCTCTTTGATTGGAAGAATTAATATTGTTAAAATGGCCATACTACCCAAAGCAATCTACAGATTTAATGCAGTCCTTATCAAAATATCCATGACATTTTCCACAGAAGTGGAACAAATAATTCTAAAATTTATATGGAACCACAAAAGACCCTGAATTTCCAAAGTAACCTTGAGAAAAAAGATCAAAGCTTGAGGTATCACAGTCTGTCTTCAGACTATACTACAAAGCTACGGTAATCAAAACAGTGTGGTACTGTCACAAAAACAGACACATGTGTCAATGGAACAGAATAGAGAGCCCAGAAATAAATCCATGCTTATATGGTCAATTTATCTACAACAAAGGAGGCAAGAATATACAATGGGGAAAATCCAGTCCCTTCAATAAGTGATGCTGGGAAAACTGGGTAGCTACATGTAAAAGAGTGAAATTAGAACATTTTCACATGATACACAAAAATAAACTCAAAGTGGATTAAAGACTTAAATGTAAAACTCCTAGAGGGAAATATAGGCAGAACACTCTTTGACATAAATTGCAGCAATATTTTTATGGATCTGTCTCCTAAGACAAAAGAAACAAAACAAAGATGAACAAATGGGATCTGATTAAGTTAAAAGCTTTTGCACAGCAATGGAAACCATGGACAAAACAAAAAGACAAACTACTGAATGGGAGAAAGTATGTGCAAATGATGTGATCAATAAGGGGGTTAATATCAAAAGTATATAAACAGCTAATGTGACTTAATATCAAAAAGACAAACAACCTGATTAAAAATGGGCAGAAGCATCAACAAATGAATGGATAAAGAAGATGTGGCATATATATACAATGGAATATTACTCAGCTATAAAAAGGGATGAGATGGAGCTATATGTCATGAGGTGGATAGAACTACAGTCTGTCATACAGAGTGAAGTAAGTCAGAAAGAGAAAGACAAATATTGTATGCTAACTCACATATACAGAATCTAAAAATGGTACTGATGAACTCAGTGACAAGAACAAGGATGCAGATACAGAGAATGGACTGGAGAACTCGAGGTTTGGGAGGGGGCAGGGGGTGAAGGGCAAGCTGAGACAAAGCGAGAGAGTAGCACAGACATATATATACTACCAACTGTAAAATAGGTAGCCAGTGGGAAGTTGTTGTATAACAAAGGGAGTCCAACTCGAGGATGGAAGATGCCTTAGAGGACTGGGGCCGGGAGGGTGGGGGGGACTCGAGGAGGGGGGGAGTCAAGGAAGGGAGGGAATACGGGGATATGTGTATAAAAACAGATGGTTGAACTTGATGTACCCCCCAAAAAAATAATAAAAAAAAAGGAAAAAAAAATGGGCAGAAGACCTGAAAGGACATTTTTCCAAAGAAGACAGACAGTTGAACAACAGGCACATTAAAATAAATAAATCCTTGGCATTGCTAATCATCAGAGAAATGCAAATCAAAACCACAATTAAACATTACCTCACACCTGTCAGAATGGCTATTATCAGAAAAAGTCTACAAGTAACAAATGTTGCTTGTGGAGAAAAATGAACCCTAGTACACTCTCAGTGGGAATGTAAATTTTTGCAGCCATTATAGAAAATAGTATGGTTGTTCCTTGAAGAACTAAGAAAAGAACTACCACATGATCCAGCAATTCTGCTGTTACATATATATCCAAAGAAAATGAAAACACTAATTGGAAAAGATGCATGTACTCCAATGTTCATAGCAGAATTATTTACAATAGCCAAGATATGGAAGTAAGCTGAATGTCTATCAACAGATGAATGTATAAAGAAGTCATATATGTGTGTGTGTGTATCATATAATGTCATATATATATATATATATACATGCAATGAAATATTACTCAAACATAAAAGAAGAATGAAATTCTGCTATTTGCAACAGTGTGGATGGACCTACAGTATATTACACTGAATGAAATAAGTCAGACAGAGAAAGACAAATATTCTGTGTTATCACTTATATGTGGAATCTAAAAAAATAAGACAAACAAATACATATAACAAAACAGAAACAGACTCACAGATATAGACAACAAACTAGTGGTTACCAGTGGGGAAAGGGAAGGGGGAGGAGCAAGATAGGGTATCTGATTGAGAGATACAAATTACTATATATAAAACAAATAAGCAGCAAAGACATTGTGGCACACAGATAAATCTACCTATTATTTTGTAATAACTTTAAATGGAGTATAATCTATAAAAGTACTGAATCACTATGTTGTATACCTGAAACTAATATAATATTGTAATTCAACTGTATTTCAATTAAAAAATAAACTAAAATGAAGTACAAGGTGATAAAAGACTGAAATAAAATAATCAGAGCTACAGGGATATATAACAATACATATAGAACATTATAATGCATGTGTAATTGGAGTCTCACAGGAAGAGGAGGAAGATTAAGAAAAATTATTTGAAGGAATAGAGGCTGATGTTTTTTTCAAATTTGATGAAAACTATAATCTCACAAATCCAAGAAGCTCAGCAAACCCTAACCAGTATAAACATTAAAAAGAAGAAAAAATCCTAAGGCACATCATAACTTGCTGAATGCCAATGTTAAAGAGAAAATCTCAAAAGCAGCTAGAGGGGGAAAAAAAAGATGAGTATATACAGAGGAAAAAAATATACCAGCCACATGCCTAGCTCAATGGATGGGTCTTTCTTTGTTGTACCTGGACTGACCTTCAGCATGACCCAGTGTCTGCTGACTACTACTACATTTCACACATGATTAGGTCAGGTATTATGGATGCTTTCCATGAATTTTATTCTGGGTTGTATTTTTCCATTAGAATAATAGGATAAGGGTCTCTGCACATCCCAATTAGCAAATCTTTAAAAGAATCTGCTGACAAACGAAAAGTTTTAATCATCTATTATAAAATAGACCACATAGACACATATGTTCTTATGAACCATTTTCTATATTTAAATATTAATCTTAGAACAATAGTTACATATGCCCTCCTGGAGTCCATGAGACTCTGTTGGGAAAGAAAGAGAAATCCCCCAAAAACTTGAAAAAAAAATTTTTATTATTATTTTATTTTATTTATTTATTTATTTATTTTAATTTATTGGCTACATTGGGTCTTTGTTGCTGCGTGTGGACTTTCTGTAGTTGCAGAGAGCTGGGGCTAATCTTCATTGCAGTGTGCGGGCTGCTCATTGCAGTGGCCTCGTTTGTTGAAGAGCACAGGCTTTAGGCATGCAGGCTCAGTAGTTGTGGCATATGGGCCTATTAGTTGTGGCTCAGGGGCTCTAGAGCACAGGCTCAGTAGTTGTGACACACGGGCTTAGTTGCTCCACAGCATGTGGGATCTTCCTGGACCAGAGCTCAAACCCGTGTCCCCTGCCTTGGTAGGCGGATTCTTTTTTTTTTTTTTAAGAACTTTTATTGAGATACAGTTAACAGACAATAAACAGCATATATTTAGAGTGTACAATTTGGTATCCCAATCTCCCAATTCATTCCCCCCCAACCCGCCACACTATCCCCACTTGGTGTCCATATGTTTGTTCTCTACATCTGTCTCTCTATTTCTGCCTTCCATTTCCTCTTTCATAGTTGTTAGCATTTGCCTTATGTTTTCAGGTGCTCCTATATTGGGTGCATATATATTTATAATTGTTATCTCCTCTTCTTGGATGGATCCCTTAATCTTTATGTAATGTCCTTTCTTGTCTCTTGTAACATTTTTTATTTTAAAGTCTATTTTATCTGATATCAGTATTGCTACTCCAGCTTTCTTTTGATTTTCATTTGCATGGAATATCTTTTTCCATCCCCTCACTTTCCATCTGTATGTGTCCCTAGGTCTGAAGTGGGTCTCTTGTAGACAGCATATATATGGGTCTTGTTTTTGTACCCATTCAGCCAGTCTGTGTCTTTTGGTTGGGGCATTTAGTCCATTTACATTCAAGGTTATTATTGATATGTATGTTCCTATTACCATTTTCTTAATTGTTTTGTTTTTGTTTTTGTAGGTCCTTTTCTTCTCTTATGTTTCCCACTTAGAGAAGTTCCTTTAACATTTGTTATAGGGCTGGTTTGGTGGTGCAGAATTCTCTTAGCTGTTGCTTGTCTGTAAAGCTTTTGATTTCTCCATCGAATCTAAATGAGATCCTTGCTGGGTAGAGTATTCTTGGTTGTAGGTTCTTCCCTTTCATCACTTGAAATATATTGTGCCACTCCCTTCTGGCTTGCAGAGTTTCTACTGAGAAATCAGCTGTTACCCTTATGGGAGTTCCCTTGTATGTTTTTTGTTGTTTTTCCCTTGTTGCTTTTAATAACTTTTCTCTGTCTTTCATTTTTGTCAGTTTGACTACTATATGTCTTGGTGTGTTTCTCCTTGGATTTATCCTGCCTGGGACTCTCTGCACTTCCTGGACTTGAGTAGCTATTTCCTTTCCCATGTTAGGGAAGTTTTCAACTATAATCTCTTCCAATATTTTCTCAGGTCCTTTCTCTCTCTCTTCTCTTTCTGGGACCCCTATAATGTGAATGCTGGTACATTTAACATTGTCCCAGAGGTCTCTTAGGCTGTCTTCAGTTCTTTTCATTCCTTTTTCTTTATTCTTTTCTGCATCAGTGATTACCACCATTCTGTCTTCCATGTCACTTATTCACCCTTCTGCCTCAATTAATCTGCTATTGGTTCCTTCTAGTGTATTTTTCATTTCAGTTATTGTGTTGCATGTCTCTGTTTGTTTGTTCTTTAGTTCTCTAGGTCTTTGGTAAACTTTTCAATCTTTGCATCCAGTCTTTTTTCAAAGTTCTGGATCATCTTCACTATCATTATTCTGAATTCTTTTTCTGGAAGTGTGCCTATCTCCTCTTCATTAGTTGTTTTTCTGGGGTTTTATCCTGTCCCTTCATCTGATACAAAGTCCTCTGCTTTTTCATTTTCTCTATCTTTCTGTGGCTGTGGTTTTCAATTCCACAAGACGAAATACTGCTGATACTTCTTGATACTGCTGTCTGCCCTCTTGTGGAGGAAGCTCTCTAGGAGGCTTGTGTGTGCTTCCTGATGGGAGGGACTGATGGTGGGTAGGGCTGGGTGGGCAGAGCTCAGTAAGACTTTAATCTGATTTGGTGGGTGGAGTTCAGTAAAACTTTAATATGCTTTTCTGCCAATGGGTGGAGCTGTGTTGCCACCTTGTTGGTTGTTTCGCCTGAGGCTACCTAGCACTGGTGCTTACAGGCTCTTTGGTGGGGCTAATGGCAGACTCTGGGAGGCCTCATGCCAATGAGCACTTCCCAAAACCCCTGCTGCCAGTGCCCCTGTCTCCTCAGTAAGTCACAGCTGCCCCCCACCTCTGCAGGCAACCCTCCAACACCAGCAGGTAGGTCTGGTTCAGTCTCCTATGGGGTCACTGCTCCTTCCCCCTGGGTCCTGGTAAGCACACTTTTTTGTGTGCCCTCCAAGAGTGGAGTCTGTTTTCCCCAGTCCTGTGGAGGTCCTGCAATCAAATCCCACTGGCTTTCAAAGTCTGATTTTCTGGGGATTCCTCCTTCCATTGCTGGACTTCCAGGTTGGGAAGCCTGACATGATGCTCAGAACCCTCACTTTAGTGGGTGGACTTCTGCAGTATAACCATTCTCCAGTTTGTGAGTCACCCACCCAGCATTTATGGGATTTGATTTTAATGCAATTGCACCCCTCCATCTCATTGCAACTTCTCCTTTGTCTCTGGATGTGGGGTGTCCTTTTTGGTGAGTTCCAGTGTCTTTCTGTCAATGATAGTTGAGCAGTTAGTTGTAATTCCAGTGCTCTTGCAAAAGGGAGTGAGCACACATCCTCCTGCTCTGCCATTTTGATCCTATCTTTCCACTTCCATTTTTACTGCAACTCCTGAGCACCAATTGGTAGGTGGATTCTTAACCACTGGGCCACCAGGGAAGCCCCCATAAATTTTTAAACAATGAAATATTTACTGATTTCTCAACCACTCTTGTGTATTTGGAAAGTAAAATTCCAGAACCAAATAGAGAAATAAAAGAATAGAAAGGCCTACACCTCCTCCTGGAATACACTAGTTCCTCAGAACCGTCTTAGAGGTAGGTTCTCCTCGGAGGCAACACGCATGGCTTCTCATGCCTCCCATTGTGCTACTAATTCCCAAATGCACACACCCAGTCTTGAGAGTCTGCTCACATATCTCTAACCACCTGATTCCAAAGTGTCTCCTCTCCCTTAATTCCCCTCTCATTGGATGGCATCATCATCAACCCAGATGCCAAAACCAGAAAACTGAATGTCAAACTTGATACCTCCTTTTCTCTCAATCTTCATATCCAATAAATTAGCAATTTCTGTTAAATCTACCATCTACTTGTCACCTGGTCCCTCCTCTTCTCTACATTCCCAATTCCTAGTTAGTCTCCCAACTTCTACCTTGTCCCTTTCACACTTCAACTGGAAAGATGTCCTTTTTTTCCCTGCCCAATGTAATCATCTCACCTCTGAAAAGTTTCTGTACCCTTGCCCAAGAATTTAATCTAAACTTTTTCACTTTGATTTTTTTTAATTTTATGTAAAACTTTATAAGACTCATTAGGAAAACCAGCCAGTCCCCAAAATGCCCCACCATCCTACTCCCTTGATGTTCAATGGCAATCACTTTTCATCCTTTTTAAGTATTTTGGTGTTTACAAAATATCAACAGCATACTTCTATTACTCTCAGCAGCATTCTTACATTACAATTTCTTGATATTTCAGATTTAGGTATTATCTATTAAATTCCTATCATGGAGAATAAAGATTCAGCTATCTTCCCAACTACTATCTCCCAAACCCACACAAATATATATGCACACACAAATTTTCCCTCCCTCATCCTCTGAAATAATTATATTGAAATGTGGGATTGGATTCATAATTAGGTTAACATGACTAGGACTATGTAAATATTATTCATAGGGAGCCATGCAGTATACTATAATTACATTTCCTCTCTTATATCATATTTTTCTCTTGATTTCATAATTGTTTCAATTTTAAGAGCAATGTCAGGCTGAATAATGGCTCTCAAAGATATCCAGCTTCTATGTGGAAGCAACCTAAACTTCCATGGACAGATGAATGGATAAAGAAGATGTGGCACATATATACAATGGAATAATTACTCAGCCATAAAAAGAAATGAAATTAAGTTATTTGCAGTGAGGTGGATAGACCTAGAGTCGGTCATACAGAGTGAAGTAAGTCAGAAAGAGAAAAACAAACACCATATGCTAACGCATATATATAAAATCTAAAAAAAAATGGTACTGATGAACCTAGTAGCAGGGCAGGAATAAAGATGCAGATGTAGAGAAAGGACTTGGGGACACAGGGTGGGGAAGAGAAAACTGGAACGAAGTGAGAGTAGCATTGACATATATACACTACCAAATATAAAATAGATAGCTAGTGGGATGCTGCTGTAGAGCACAGGGAGATCAGCTCAGTACTTTGTCATGACCTAGAGAGGTAGGATAGGGAGGGTAGGTACATGAGGATATATGTACACATATAGCTGATTCACTTTGTTGTACAGCAAAAACTAACACAACATTGTAAAGCAATTATATTCCAATAAAGATGTGGAAGAAAAAAAAAGATATCCAGCTTCTAATTCTTGGAACCAGTAGTAATCCTTTACGGCAAAAAAAAAAAAAAACTTGTAGATGTGATTTTAATTAAGGATCTTGAGATATGGAGATTATTCTGGATTAACCAAGTGGGTGCTAAATGTAATCACAAGTACCCTCATTAGAAAGAGACTCTACTACAAAGAAGAAAAGGTGATGTAACCTCAGCCAAGAGAGATTTGAAGAAGGAGATATGGTCTGTGAGCCAAGGAATACAAGGAATGCAACCCTATAAACTAGAAGAGGCAAGGAAATGGATTCTTATTCAGTGTTCAAAGTGCTTGTTACTTACTTATTCCCCAATTCTCCACCAGCAGTGTAAGTCTGGTCTCAAATCATTCAAACACATCAGCTTGGGTATCAATTTCATCTTCCTAGAGACTTTGCTCCCAGAGCTCCCTCCGCCAGCTCAGTCCAGATTGCTGCTCTCCAGGTCTGCTGCAAAGCTGGTGGCCTGAGGGCTCCCTGCACCATCATCCAAGTGGATCTGGATTTATATTTTTGTCTGAATATAGAACTACAGTTTGGACATAATGGAACTTAGAAGACATTCTTCCTTTGTCTTCCAGATTTATTTTTGCCCTTAAGAAGTTGAAAGCCATTCTGGTTCCTAATCTTATGTATGGGACCTCTTTTCTCTTAAGGGAAGGTCTTAGGATCCTCTCTTTGGCCCAATGTTCTGAAATTTCACATTTAATGTACACTGTAATGGGTTTTGTTTGACCCATTGTGCTGGGCACTTTCAATCTGAAAACTTATATTCCTCAATTCTAGGACATTTTCTTGAATTACTTCTTTGATGATTTCCTTTAATTTTTTTGTTGTAAAATTATTGGTCCTAAATTTGGACCTCCAAGCCTGGCTTTCTAGTTTTCTTACCATTCTTATTCTATTCTCCATCTTCTTTTTCCCCTATTGTAATTTCTGAAACATTTCTTCATTTTGTCTTCCAAACCTTTTATTGAGTTTTTTACATCTTCTATAATAACTTTCATTTCAAAGAGCCCTTTTTGATCATCTTAATGTCCTTTTCACTGGTAGATTTGTCTATCCTTGTTTTATAAATGAAATGTCATCTCTTATTTCTCTTGGAGTATGCTTCTTTAAAAAAAAAAAGTGTTCTATTTTCTACAGTTTCTCTTTCTCCTGAAAGCTTTTGTAGGTTTTCTCTGTTTATTTTAGACTCTTTCTTTTATGTCCAGGTTCACCTCAAATATATCTGTTGATGGTTTGTCATACCTTCATTATTAAGAAGGATACGCTAAAAACCTGACTGGAAGTCTGTACACAGGTATGTAGTTCATCACCTAGTAGGCCTCACCATAGTGTGATACAACAGGGGCCAAGCAGATCCCTAAATAACATTATTTGTACTACTTTCCTATTGTGCACGTATTTTCCAGAAGTAAATTTTTAAATTTCTTGCCAGAAAGTTGGGGGTGGGAGATAAGTGTAAACCCAACTGTGACTATTTTAGAAAGCAAGTAGGAGAAAGGGATTGAGGGTGTGGATGTCATTGTTCAAAATATCAACCTTCCCCTGTTTTCATTGGAACCCCCAAACTTTAATGTGCCTGGTGTTCCTAAGTACAGAGTCCCACTGGTTTAACCTCTTCAGAGAGTTAGTTAACGTCTTATGCAGGAGCGTCCAGTGATATTTCTTTCCTTTCTTTTTTTTTAAATTTATTGACTGTGTTGGGTCTTTGTTACTGCGTGCAGGCTTTCTCTAGTTGCAGTGAGCAGGGGCTACTCTTCTTTGTGGTATGCAGGTTTCTCATTGTGGTGGCTTCTCTTGTTGCAAAGCATGGGCTTTAGGCATGAGGGCTCATTAGTTGTGGCTCACAGGCTCTAGAGGGCAGGCTCAGTAATTGTGGCACATGGGCTTAGTTGCTCTGTGGCATGTGGGATCTTCCCAGACCAGGGATCAAACCCATGTCCCCTGCATTGGCAGACAGATTCTTAACCACTGTGCTAGCAGGGAAGCCCTGTCCAGTGATATTTCTAAAAATATTTTATTATGGCTTTCTCTTGCATATCACTCTTTAATGAGTCCTATTGTTGTTTGGGGAAAATTCAACTTGCTGAGTATAACCTCTTGATCTGGTTGCAGATCATCTTTTCTCCCTTCTATCTCAACACATTTTCTCCCTCGCCATCTCACCACTATAATTCCATCCACCTCTACTGTGTGCTCCAGGTAAACTGGGCTTGTTTCAACTGCCTGCCTGGGCCATGTTCTTTCAGACCTAGAGACTTTCTCAGTTGTTCTACCCTCTTCCAGTGACCAGTATTTTCCCCCTTCTTTTACATGACTAACTCCTACCTATCGATTGGGTATCAGCCCATGTCACTTTCTATGAGGAATTTTCTTTGACTTAGATACTGAGTTAGATCACATTATGTGTTTCCTCCAGCACCCTGTTCTTTCATCTTCATAGACTTTACCACACAATATTATAATTGCTTATATATTTGACCTTCCATCAGAGAAGAAGTTCTCTGAGTGCAGGGACCTAGCACTGATCATTGTACTTGGTCCATAGAAGTGTTTTAATAAGTGTTAATTAGATGAAATGATTAAGGAAAAGAAGGAAGGAGGATGGAAGGGAGAAAAGAAAAAAAAGAGGAAGTCTTCAGGATCCTTCTCTTCCATTTTCCCAAGTCCTTTTTACTTACAGTAAACCTGAAATTTTGTAAGGTGTGTATGATTACTTTTCCCTCATGTGAAATGAATGTACCTATATTTTTATAGATACATTAGTTTACCTGATGTAAGGTATAATGTAAGGTGTAATGGTAAGGATGGCCACATCTCTTTCATTTCAAAGCAAGCCAAATGCTAACTTAGTCTAGGTCCCTATCTCAGAAATACACCAAGGGATACCAGAAATACTGGGCAAGAGAATACATTAGGGTGGCCCAGATCCAGCCCTCCTACTGCTTGGGGGGAATGGGAAGCCTATGGCTTCCAACAGTGGGTGAATGGCATTATAAATAAAAGATGACATATAATTGGAATTTACAATAAGCCAATTTGGAGGATAAAAGGAGAAAGAATTTTCTGTATTGTTCTTAAATTCACACTTGGATTTTCCTGTTAAACCTATTTGGCAATGAGACTTTTAAGCATAAGCTCTTCCTTCACCCTTCTCTATAACTCCCATCAGTGTCAAGCACTCAGCACAGCAAGCCCTCACCTGCTACCTCTGCATCTCCCACCTCTCCCTCTCTGAACGCTCTTCCTCAGGAATCAGACTTTGGAATTTTAATTCATTCCTCCCTTGAGTAGCCCTTGCACCAGTTTTTTCCCCCCTACTCACCATTAAAATATACCCTTCCTTATTAGTTGTATATAGTAGCTCCCAGGTGAGTGACACAGTCACCTTCTAGGTGAAATTTCCAACTTAATTAGATGGTAGCAGAGCTTTCTCAGAGATGTATTGGAACATTGTGTCTGACCCCATTTAAACACTGCCAGCTGTACTGAGAAGAACCCAGCTGCAAACTAGATGACCTAATAAGGTCTTTTTCATCTGTAGAATCTCTGATTATAGGCGTGTCATTTCTATTCCCATTCCAGAATAGCTTTGTTAGTTTCTAAAGACTGAAAAAAATCTCATTTAGTTCCTTACGAGGCCAGAATTATGGAATTTAGAGAAGTTCAGGTTTAATGACACACTTAACATACCATGTTTACAGTCTCCATAGAAACAAACTTCATCACAGTGTCTGAACGTGTAACATTAACAACTAACACTCATGAAGAAAAACCCCTATATGGACACTTGCAGGGCAGCTTTGAAATTCCCACGTGTTCTGAGAATCTAGTAAGAACTTTACCTTTAAATAGTAGCTTTAACACCAATAGGCCAAAGAACTTGCAAATGTCATCCCAGAAGAGAATTCCTCATGTTTTTTAAAAACACAAGAGTTTATGTTCAAATGGCTTGCCTAGTCACACTCAGAGGAAAGATGGGGTTGGAGGAGTAGGAGTGAGGGAAAGTAATTTTAGATCTGGCATTCTCATGGAAGTGGGGTCAAGATTTATCCCACCAACAGAGATTTGTCATGTTACATCAAGGGCCACTTTGATTTTGAGTCTGTCTCCTCTAGGAGACTCAAGCTAAACTTTAGAAATCCCATTGCTTGATCATTTGTACTAAGCTTATCTTTATGTCAGTGTTTCTCAATCATGCTACTTTCCACTTGTGCAAAAAAAGAGTAACCATAGCAAGCAATCCTTAGAAAGACCTACTTAGAAGATTTGCCTTTGGCTGGCCTCTAGGAACTTGGATTTCAGGAGTGTTCCCAGCACCCTAACTTATGAGTGGCCCAATGTGCCCGCACAGTTTAAACAAATAATATGGTTTGTGATGAACACATGCTGTCTTTCTGAAAGTCTGGAATTTTGGTATTTGCTTGGCAAATATGCCTGTATGATGATCCCCCAATAAAAACCCTGGGCATTGAGTCTCTAATGAGCTTTCCAATTGGCAGCATTTCACCTGTGTTGTCACAGTTTGTTTCTGGGGGAATTGAGTGAGTCCTATGTGACTCCACTAGGAGAGGATCCTTGAAAGCTTGCACCTGGTTTCCTCTGGATATCACTCATGTACATTTTCCCTTTGCCAATTTTGCTGTTGATCCTTTGAAACAAATCACAGCCATGAATACAAGTATATGATAATTTCTGTGAACCCTCCTGACAAATCACTGAACATGGCATGGTCTTGGGGACCCCTGACACAACACTGTAGTCACAAAATTTTGCAATTAGAAAACATTATTATCGATCACATTGTTTTTAACATTGAAGTTGTCCCTTACTTAAATTCTTAAAGAGTGTGTCCCTCTAATGTGCATACTCATTTCTCTCCATTACTCCCAATGGAGATGCACTGTAAGTCTCTTTATTTCTTGATCTTGATTCCATGTGTTATTTTCTCCTCTGGACCCTACTGCCAGAAGTCACTTGTAAAACTAGAAGCTGAATGCGTAACTGGCTGGTTTCACTTATCAGTGGTCTGGCAGTACTTTAAACCCTTGTGGGGACTTCCCTGGTACAAAGTGGTTAAGAATCCTTCTGCCAATGCAGGGAACATGAGTTTGATCCCTTGCCCGGGAAGATCCCACATGCCTCAGAGCAAATAAGCCTGTGCATCACAACTACTGAGCCTGCACTCTAGAGTCTGTGAGTCACAACTATTGAGCCCATGTGCTGCAACTACTGAAGCCCACATGCCTAGAGCCTGTGCTCTGCAACAAGAGAGGCCACCGCAAGGAGAAGCCCATGCATCACAACTAAGAGCAACTGCCACTCCCTGCAACTAGAGAAAGCACATGCACAGCAACGAAGACCCAACACAGCCAATAAATAAATAAATAAATATTTTTAAAAATAAAAATAAATAAATAAATCCATTGTGTGTTACTGCTACTTTTGACAGGGAGGATACTCTCTGTTTTCTCACAAACTTTCAAAACTTTGTCTTGTTCTTTGATTTTAATATGGAATAGTCCAAATTCTATTTGCTTCTTTCATTCTCATGCACAACACTTGTTTGTAGTTACCTCTGCCTGGATTTTCAAAGGCACTTTTTTTTTAAGACAAGATGCTTCGAAAAGAAGATGCTTTGTTTCTTTGACAGGAAATTTACAAGGCAAAAGTTTCCACTTGTCATAATAATGTTATTTAACTGGAAATATTAGAAAGTGGAGGAAAAGATATTTGGGGCTACAAATTCCAGGGCAAGACCACCCTCTCGGCATTTAACAAAACTGAGACTACACTTTAGAAAATGTAATCAGAAGACCTATGATGTACTCCACTGGGTTGGAGTCAACCCTATCATTAATATAATACATGATGTATGTTTTAAAAACAAGAGCATGGCTTTCTCTGAAAACACGTGAAATCACAACAAAGTTTTCAGGAAACTTTGGAAACCTAAGGATAAACCTAAGCACCAAGAATCTTTTGGACTGACATAAGAGGTCAGTTCATTTCTTTAAATCTTGCCAATCAAGCTTAGAGATTGCAGCCTGAATAAGAAAGAAAGTAAACCCCACAGCAAATGAGAGTCAAGCTTCAGGAAATTCTAATCCTTCTGCCTAAATCCCTCAACTCCAAGTTGGCAGGATGAGCTTATCCCTTCAATAGCCTCTCACACCAAAATGATATTCCCAGCTCTGACACAACATGAATGATTTTTATCCATCATCTGATCACCAGGTTCAAATCTCAACCTGACCACTTATTAGCTGAGTGACACAGACCAAGTTAATTATGTACATTAATTACATTGGACTTCAGTTTCCTCATCTGTAAAATGCACGTGATAATAGCATCTACTTCATAATGTTGTTATTACCATTAAAGGAATTCGTATATAGTTAATACTTAAATCACTGCCTGGCACCTTCTAAGCATAGGACTCTAGTTATGAATTATCATTAATATTATTGGAGCCACTTGAGGTCACAGCTTTCTTTTCACAAAAAGAAATGCTTGTTTCCAAAGTTGGCAAAGGGCTGTATGACCCAATCACTTCCTACTGTGGTTGAGTCATTGGAAGAAAAATTATTTGACTTAAACGTTCGAGACGTAGGGAAAAAGAAAAGGATCCAACCCAAGTTAGAGTGAGAGGGCAGGAATTGTAGCTGATTCAAGATATGACTCGCTCCTTTATTGAGAGCTAAAAATGGCAGCACTTTTAAAGACCTGACATAGCTCTTAAAATCCGAAATGTTCTGTGACTGTTTTTGCTCAACTCAGGACTGCAAAGCATGAAATTTCCTGGACTCTTCTTTCTAGTTTCATTTTCTTTACACCAACCCACCCCAGTGCCTGGGAATAAGTCAGAATCTAATCACTGTGACCATCTCAATGCAACACATTAACTCATCCAATTTACTAGTTAAGGACCCATTAAGCCCTGCAGATGTTCTCTTGAGTCCCAAGATCTGGATATTTGGTAGCATTTAGATACTAGGTGTTGTGAAAACCCAAACAATACTGCTTCTGAGCATATGCCAAATGGAATTCAAGTTTCCAAGAAGCTGTGAAAAATGGTAAATGCATTTACCAAGATTTTGAGAGGATTTCTTCCATATGAAGGGCAAAACATTTTGATTATCTTTTGATTAGTCATAGGGTTTATTTAAACACATAATTGGGTGCAGCTTACTATTTCAGCTAGGTGAGTTATCTTAGGCTTAGAATATAAATCTCTGAAACTGAACATAATAGATAACATGAATTTTGTTTTGTAGACTGACCAAAGCCCAATCCTTCATGATTTTGCTTCTTAAAGAAAATCTTTCTTTAGTTTTGCCTCAAACTTTTATAGTTTGTTGACATAGTGTTAACTTCAGCTCAAACTTCACTACTTGGATTGGAATTTGCAAAAATCACTTGCAGATGGGAATCACAACACTAAGGATTGTAACGTTCCAGTGACCCATTGACCACCTTTCTCCAAAGGGATTTTTAGTGCAATCTTTTAGTAGGCATTTTGAAGCAGTTAGGGGCGGGGGCGGGGGGGAGGGAGGTTGTGCTCTAAAGTGCATTTTGTCATCTCTCCATTCCTGCTAATTCTGCTAAAATTTTTATATTCCCTGGAATCTAACCAAGGAAAAAAAATTATGGACCCAGAGATCTAACAATCAGATGCATTGCTATCTTGCTGGGTATTTTTATGTTGGGGAGTGTGTACGGGTTTTGACACAAGAATAGATGTTATTCCACCTGGTGTATGTCAGAAAATAAATATGAAGCTATACTAGACATCATGAAGGAGTGAAAATGCCCTTACCTTTAAGGGTATCAGCCTGTAAGAAATATAGTAAATAGCACCTGCATGTGTGCATGTGTATATACACACAAATATATTGGAAAGTATCAAAGATTAAAACTTGAGAACATGAACTGAACTGACGGGGATTAAAATAGATAGCTATTGTCTAAGAAAAGAGGAAAAGATCAGAGAGAAGGAAAAGGAAGTAGCATTTATTGAGCAACTATGCAGTGCAGTAACTGTGATTTCACACACATTATCTCCCATAATCTTCACACCAACCTTGTATGGTTAGCAGTATTTTAGAGATGAGGAGAATTTTGAACTTAGACCAAGGTCAGTAGACTCCCAAATCCCAGGTTTTACTCAATATGATCCATTAACTCACCAAGCTACATGCCATTAATTTTCTTTCTTTTTAATGTTGCCCTCTATATTTTGGATATTTTCAAGTACATGGTGTGTGCACACATGCACACATGATATATACTTTATTCATATACTGTATTATAAAGCATCTTGAAGTATGTTTATTTACAATATTATAAAGCATCTTGAAGGCAAGTGTATTCTCACTCCTTCATAGTGCCTATTATAGCTCAGCACTGACTGGCAGAGGCAATCTCAGATGACATAAAGGAAAGTAAAATTTTAATCAATCAACCAGTTGAAACTAACTTCTATTCCCACTAAAGTGCCTAAAATTAAATGTCCACTTTAACCTGTTAGGGAAAGCCTGACTAATTAAATTATGAACAAAATGGTAGAAGCAGGGTGGAACAGAAATGCCTCCACCTCAGCACTGCCCTAACCACATGACAGTCTGTGAGCCCCTGCCTCTGAATCTCTTGGATTCCCCAAAATTCACAAAGTACAGTTTTAGAAACAAGTGGATCAGAATGCTTCAGTTCATAACCTCAGTCTTTCAGAGCAATACTCCCATTGTTTGGTCTCAATATGAGAAAATATTTTTTAAAAATTCAACGATAATACAAAACTGGATTCCAATCTCTTCTTCAATCACCTAATAAACCAATATATGGCAGAGTCAGGATCTATGCTAGAAGGTTATTCCCAAGGTGATTCCCTAAAAATCTGTAGAACAGGCTTCAGGGGAAATCTTCAAGTCATTCAGTATCAGTAGGAATATAAAAACTGAACAGATGTTTTTCTCATCAAAATATTAATCTAGAACATTCCTTTTCAAGTGTAATGAAGAAGAACGGGGGAAGTTAGTTCTGTGATCCATATAATTATTCTACTTTAGGGTTTATGACTGCTTAGGAATCAGAACAGGAGAAGAGAAGGAAATGGGAAATGAGGATGAGCTAGAATCCCAGTCAGCAGGAAGTTTGAAAGCTGTCCACTTTACTCACATTCTAAGAAAGATGCTAAGAACTCAGATGAACAGAAATGGGAAGTAGGTTCCTCCTTTGGTACATGGCTCTGATAATGTTGAATAATCTCCAAAAGTCTGGCCATTAAAGCTTTAACCTAAGTGAAAACAATTAGGATGACTTTCTTTTCCCCAAACAATTAATATATTTGTTTTCATAGTAAAGTCCACAACCCTATCCTTTAGAAATTTAAAATAATTCATCCTGAGACCAGGTACTGAGCTCTACATCATAACACAAAATATTACAGAACAAAAATAGTAACAACCCAATAGAAAAATAAATGGGATAAGGATATGATTAGGCAATGCACAGATGAGCACCAAAGACAGTTCATAAATGGGTTCAAAATCATTAGTAATCAGAGAAACAAAATTAAAACAAAATGATATTATTCTAGGCCAAACAGACTGCCAAAAACTTCAAAAGGTGAATAGTTCCAAGATTTCGGCAGGATGTGGGTCTTAAGGCCCAGGCATCAGGAAGGATGAAATTACCTTCACTGAAGATGGAGAAGGATACTAGAGCAGATTTGTGAGAGAAAATCTAGAGTCTTGTTTTTGACATGTTAATTTTGAGATGGCTATTAGATATCCAAGTGGAAGTGTCAAGTAGGTGATTGGTTATACAAGTCTGACGTTTGGATGAGGAATTTAGGCAGGAAATATAAATTTGACTATTATGAATATATAGATGGCATCTAAATCCATGGGCTTGATGAGATTAACAAGCAGTAAGAGTTTGCCAAGTGTAGATAGGAAAGAGAATAAGGTCAAGGACTGAGCCCTGGTGTAACTCAATGTTAATATAAGTGGTGAAAGGAGAACCCAGCAGCAGAGGCTGGGGAGGATTCAGTGAATGCAGAGGAGAACAGAGGGTTGTGATGTTCCTGGAGACAAGGAGGTGTGACTGGTCATGACAAATGTCACTGAAGTTCAAGCAACACAAAAGCTAAGAATTGGTCATTAGAAATAGAAACATAGTGGTTGATATAAAAAATGCAATGGAGGGAAACTCATTGGGTAGGGAGTAGAGGTACATGGAAGACATTTTGCGGGATAATGTTTGGTACTGTTTGATTTTTTACCCATGTCAATGTATTATCTGTTCAGATTAAAAGCAAACAAGCAAACAAATTATCTTAGTCCATTAAAGCTACTATAACAAAATATCACAGAATGAGTGACAGAAATTTGTTGCTCATTGTTCTGAAGGCTGGAAATTCAAGGTTAGGGTGAGGACCCGCTTCCAGATCACAGACTTCTCATGGCAAAAGGATCTAGGGATCTCTCTGGAACCTCTTTGATAAAATGCTAATCCCATCTGTTAGGGCTCCACTCTCATGACCTGAGCATCTCCCAGATGCCTCACCTCCTAATACCATTACATTTGGGGGTTAGGATTTCAATATATGAATTTTAGGGGGACACAAGTATTCAGACCATAGCATAAATAGAACTTGATTTTTTAAATCAAAGGATAAAGTTAAACAGTAGGTTAGGTATAACTAAAGAAAGAATCAATGAAACATAAGATTTATACCCAAAAAATGCCATATTACATAGAAAGATGGGAAATATGAAAGAGGTTACAAGATATGGACACTAAATGAAAGGTTTATCATGCATATATCAGTTTCCAAAAAAAGATAAAATAAAAACAATAAGAAGAGGCATTATTTTTAAATATCATGGCTTTGAATGTATTATAGCTGATGGATAATATGAATCTACAGATACAGGAAGCCCAGCATATTCCAAGTAGGAAAAAGAAAAAAATTCATTCTAGACATATGGTAATAAAGTTGAAAAAAAAACAAATACAAAGAAAAGGTTGACAAAGCAGCCAGAAAGAAAGGATGGATCACCTAACAAGAAACAACAACAAAAATGACAGCAGACTTCTCAAATCAATAATAGAATCCAGAAGACAGTGGAATAACATCTTCAAGGTGCCAAGGTAAAATAATTGTCAATATACACTTTTTTAACCAGAATAACTCTGTTCATGAACAACAGTGAAGTGAAGTCATTTATAAATAAACAATAACTGAGAGTTTACCATCAAAAATCTTGTCATAGGGACTTCCTAGGTTGTTCAGTGGTTAAGAATCTGCCTGCCAATGCAGGGGACACAGGTCTGATCCCTGCCCCAGGAAGATACCACATGCTGTGGAGCAGGAAAACCTGTGTGTCACAACTATTGAGCCTGCGCTCTAGAGCCCATGAGCCACAACTATTGAGCCCATGTGCCACAACTACTGAAGCCCATGCCCCTAGAGCCCATGCTCCGCAACAAGAGAAGACACCACAATGAGGAGCCCAAGCACCACAATGAAGAGTAGCCCCCGCTAGCTGCAACTAGAGAAAGCCTGTGTGCAGCAACAACTCAACACAGCCAATAAAAATTAATTAATTAATTAATTAATTTTAAAAAATCTTGTCATAAAGGAACTTAAAATGGAGTACTTTTGATAAAAGAAAATAATTCCAGATGGACAGTCAATATAAGAAAAAGGGATCAAAGAAGAAATGCAAGTGAGGTTCTGAAGTTTTCCCTAGTGGGGATGTCATCATGCTCATCTTCCAAGCATGTGGTCCTGAGTTTAAAATCAGAGAATAAAGCAGGTTCTTCTTCTTGGTTATGGGTGACTTCAAAATAGTTGACGGTTCAGCTCCTGAGTCTCAGTGGCAAAACAGGTTGCTGTGTTTATCTATTAATAAAATTTTGGTGATCAAGCCATTTGGGGATAAGCTCTTAGCAATTATTGCAGACTTTTCCTGTCGCTACTTTTTGCTCTCTTCTTATTAGAATAACTCATTTGACTTCTTATGTTCTCACCTGGCTCTAAACATTTCCCCACTCTCTGACTTTGAGGAGTCACTGTTGTGGTCACTGAAGCTGGGACTGAATCTTAGCCTCACTAAGTCTATTTTCCTTAAAAACAAAGTCATAAGAACCCTTTTTCTGCAGAATTTTCCAGCTCCATAGGCCTTTGTTGCTGGGACCAAAACAACTCTACTTCTTCCTCTCTTTGTTCAGTCACTCCCAAGGAAAGTTCTCTAATCACTTTCACACCAAATTCTGGCTTGAGTCTGAGGTAAAATAGTTTATTTTTACAAGTTTTCTTGTTTGTTCAATTGGTTTAGTGTTTGGAAAGAGAAATTCTATGATTTTGTTTAAAACCATTAACTTCACACAATAAGTGTGTGAAGATAAAGCAATAGCTTAGACGTACTTGAAGAGACAAATGGTGCACTGAAAATCCACAAAATAGTGTAACACTGACAGATAAATAAATGAGTAAATGAGAGGTTAATAAGAATAGAGGATGGCATAAGGACATTCAATATACTCTCCAAAAGGAGAGAATGTCAGCTATAGAGAAGGGAAATTCGATTTTAAAAAAAATAGCTGAGAATTTTCTGACATTAAAGAAAAAAAAAAGATGTGTCATTGATGAAATATGCCAGCTGAGCTGGCCTCTACATATGCTTGCTTGTATTCTGGTACCTGTGACACCATATATATCAATTTTCTTGTCTGTCTCCCCACTTCAGAGCAAGAACTCATATCATATTCATTTCTACATCACTAGCACCCATGCAGAGTTTTGCAGAACTTGATAAGCATGTGCTGCTTACAGAGGATAGAAAATAAAAGTTTATTAAGAAAATACTTACTACACATTTGTTGAATGATGGGGACATGCACTGTGACCATTTTTCTTTCATGTGTTTGTATGACACCTGCCCCTCCCAGCCACAGGATGCTGTAGCTGGGGTTGGGGTGGGGAAGAGAGCTCCATTCTGAAGGGAAGAGTTTGTATCAAAAGGCTACCACTAAGACAATTTCTAAGATCTGCCCCTTCCAGCTTCATTTACTCTTTTTTTTACCTATAATTATTATTTTATTTTTATATCTCTCTGAATTTCAATATTTATATAGGTTACATCTTCTCCCCAGTTTCATTGAGATATTATTGACATATAAGATATGTAAGTATAAGGTGTAAAAAGTGATGATATGATACACCTATATATTGTGAAACCACAATAGAGTTAGTTAATATCTCCATCCCCTCATATCCTTTTTTTGGTAGCAATACATTTATGGTCTACTCTCTTAACACTTTCAAGTATATAATACAGTACTGTTAATTAATTATAGTCACAAGGACATATGTTTGAACCCAGAACTTACTCATCTGATTGAAAGAACTTTGTATTTCTATGAATTCAGCTTTATTAGATTCCACATGAAAGTGAGAGCTTATGATATTTGTCTTTTTCTGTCATTTATTTCACTTAGCAAAATGCTCTCAAGGTTCATCCATGTTGACACAAAACACAGGATGCCTTCTTTTTTTTAATGCCTGAATAATATTCAATTATATATATAACATTTTCTGCTCTTCACATTTATCCTAACATAGGATTCTGGTTATGTGTAAAATAGAGCATTGACTTTAACCTGAAGCATATGGAACAAGAACAAAGGCCAAAATAACATGCAAGATCAACAGGAGATAACAAGTTGAAAAAAATAACCAAAATAGTTACAAAGTATTATGAGTCATTGAACCTCAGTGGAATGGAATCATAGCCTTACCCCTCCCCCCCTAAAAAAATAGTGAAAGCGGGAGAGGTCAAACAAAATAGATTTTCTGAAAATGTCTAATCTCTCTGCTGTTTCGCCAAATATCTAAGCTGTGATGCAAACTGATAACACTTGGCACTCACAGAGGTTTTCATTTTAACACTTTCTATACAGAATCTAAGTAATTAATCCTGACAACTCTACTCCATGGATTGCTTGTTAAGAGCCAGCAGAAGTGTGTGTTTCCACACGATTATTGTGTAACCTTTGCATACATCTACAGTGTCTCATCATCCACAACTTAAATTCTCAAGGCAGATTTTAGGCAAAGTCCCATTTTCAGCTTGTCCTACTGTGTTCTTTTCAGGATGTTGTCTCCCCTCTGACTTAGCCAACTCCAGTTTCACTCAGGTCATTCAAATATATCCCAGGATTCTAGTCTGAAAATGAAGAATGTGCTATGAGCCCAGGGGTCTGTTTGTGTGAGGAGTGCATCCCTTCATGTTTGGGGAATGATGCTACAAGTTCTGCCTTCCAAGATTGTTCCCACAGAATAAAAAGAGAAATAGAACAAAATCAAATACAAAAAAAGAGGTAATTTCACTCTCCAAAGGAGAGAGAGAGGACATTCCTCTAAAGAAGAACTGAAATACCTCTCCCCTTCCTCTGTCCCATCATTGATTTTTCTTGGAAAAAACTAGATTCAAACAAAGTTACCTTATTTGTCAAAGGCTAGAGCATTTCTCTGTGATTGAACATATGATAAGTCAAGTTTTATACCAGGGCCAACTGATATGAAGAAGGAATAAATATACATTAACATTAAAAAGCTATTCGAGTTTCCCTACTTCTAATATGTTCTGGCTCTAATAGAAATTGAGCCTGGATTGTGGCCACCTGTGCTGGCATCTAAACCTAGTCTATGGGACTTGTCACCTGGCTCAGAGAATGGGCTGTGATTAGTATCCTAGATGTGAATCATGCTATCAAATTCCTGATGAAGTACTTGGGTATTCGGCAGCACTTAAAGAAGAGTCCCCCTAAAAATAATATCTTAAAACACCTTTACAAAACATCTTAGAATATATGGTCACATATACCACCCTCATGTGCAAAGATGTGGGAAAAAAAATCTTCTGAAAAATACCAGAAGTCCCATAAAACTACAGCATTGTTAATCAAATGGTCATAAGTATTCCTGCAAATCACCTGAATGATTTGAAGTCAAACAAATGTAAGCCTAATAAAATAAAACCATGAGAGCCAAGTTTTTAATTTCAGTGATAATCTAAGGAATAGAGCAAGAGAGGGGAAAAACTGCATAGTCCATTTTAATTAAACACTCCAGAAAACCTGATTTTACAACCTCATCCATTCTACAAATATGGCTTCTTATTAATAATTTAACCTTTACAGTCCCCAACTGTGGACTTTAGAGATCACAGTTTAATAATCCATTTACAATGACTGTAAACTCCTCAAATAAGATACCAACCATCCAATATGTAAATTAACAACTCTCTGAAGTCCCATCTAATCTTTAAAATATTACTATCTTAACATCCCCTCATTTTAATAAGACTGGAACTCTCTGAAAGTCTCAGGTGACTCTCCTCCAGGGATAGGGCTTCCTTAAGGCATCAGATTTTCTAAAGCCTTTGTGCTCCAACCATGTTCATCCCCAGTGGTTCCTGACTTGAATGAGTCCCCATTCTGGCCTTCCCGGTCCTCCAGTTGGCAAAGTGATGGGGGCGGAGGAGGGTGGGTAAATCATTGGAAGATGAGTCTGAGGAAAACTGATTAAAAGCCAAGGAAAGCAAGGACTCCCATATATATTCCTACAAATGACTGGGCAGTTCAGAGATGTCTTTAATTGGTATCCACATCCATGCAAAATCCAATCTAATGGAACAGAAGTACAGAAGTGGCCAGCTGCAAGGGAGAAAATGGGGAAGAATTTATGTGTCAGGTGGGAAAAAAGAATTCTGTTAAGAGTTAGGTGAAATAGTACAATTCTAGTCAATAAGACTGAGGTCCAGGGCGATGCACAGTCCTAGTATAAAACTTGAAGAATAAAGAAGATGTGGTGCATATACGCAATGAAATATTACTCAGCCACTAAAAAGAATGAAATAACACGATTTGCAGCAACATGGATAGACCTAGAGATTGTCATACTGAGTGAAGTAAGTCAGAGAAAGAGAAATATTGTATGATATTGCTTATATGCAGAATCTTAAAAAAATGATACAAATAAACTTATTTACAAAACAGAAACAGACTCACAGACTTAGAGAATGAACTTATGCTTGCCAGGGGGAATGGTTGAGGGAAGGGATAGTTAGGAGTTTGGGATTGACATGTACACATCGCTATATTTAAAACAGATAACCAACAAGGACAGCACAGGGAACTCTGCTCAATATTATGTAACAACCAAAATGGGAAACGAATTTGAAAAAGAATAGATACATGTGTATGTGTAATTGAATCACTTTGCTGTACACCTGAAACTAACACAACAGTGTTAATCAACTATACTCCAATATAAAATAAAAAGTTAAAAAAAAAGTTGAATAAGAAACAAGGAGAAGCTCAGTGCTACAGACTGGAACCCCACACTCCAGTTTAGAAGGCTACCTCCTCATGAACTATACCACTCATGGTTCACCCCACCTCAGGTCACCAGGAAGGCATAGCAGCAAGGTGATTTCCATGCCAAATGCTGGTGGATCAGCCCGGAATGATATACAAGTCTCCTAAGTTAGCCTGGCTAAAGTCCTAAGCAGACTGGAGGCTTCAGGAAAAAGACATCAGTATCTGCACCCAAAGTGGGCTGAATACAGCAGGGGATGAAACACACAGAGTTCCCTTCCCCTCACTGAGCCTGTGAAATAAGTTACAAAGATGAGTGTCAGGCTTCTCATGCCCTAGCAGCAATCTCAATACTGACTCACAGATACATCTCCCTCAACCACCATGTTATAACTCCCTTAGAAATGTACTAATACATCAGTATCTGATGTTTTAAAAGCTTGATGGAATCCATTCCAAACACACATTTAGTCTATTGTAAGACATGAGATTTTTTTTTTTTTTTTTACATTTTAACATCACTTGAATCAGGATTCATCTAATAACCAATGATGTCTAACAACCACTCTGGACCAGGTGGTCATCATGACAGAGCTGGCATTGCCTGCAGGCATATGAACGTGGTTGTCATTCCTGGGGCTTGTCTGGACAACCACAAAGCCTAACTATTTCAGTCAACACAGCATTTAAAGACCATTTCAAGAAGCAATACAAGAAAAAGGAGGAGGAGGAGGAGAAAAAGAAGCGGCAGCAGCATTATAATTTCTGCTTGCCATTTTCTCGAAAGATTAAAAAAGTGCCTGCATCAAAACATGCAGAAAGGGTGTACATGGCCCAGAGAAAAATTCAAGAGACTCCATGAAGAACATATTTAAGGAAAGCTCTTGACAGCACAGAGGACAGCAGTGAATGGAAAAACATGGACATTGATGACAGACCTAAAAGCAATTCAGAAAAATCAGCCTCTCAATGTAAAGAAGCTTCAGGAACACAGTAACAAATTTATTTTGCTTAAAATTTCCTTTACACTAGGTGCACAGTCATGATATATAATTTAAAAAAAAATTCCTCAATAAGTCTAAAAGAATTATTTCAGTAATTTTTAAATGATAAAGAGTAATTTTAAAAATGCTGTATAACTATTTAATTTGAATAATTTTTTCTTTATTAGAAGTACACAGGGCTTCCTAGGTGGCACAGTGGTTGAGAATCTGCCTGCCAATGCAGGGGACATGGGTTCGATCCCTGCTCCAGGAAGATCCCACATGCCACGGAGCAACTAAGCCCATGTGCCACAACTATTGAGCCTGCTCTTTAGAGCCCATGAGCCACAACTATTGAGCCCATGTGCTGCAACTAATGAAGCCCACGTGCCTAGAGCCCATGCTCCACAACAAGAGAAGCCATGGCAATGAGGAGCCCACGCACCACAATGAAGAGTAGCCCCCACTCACTGAAACTAAAAAGAAAGCCCCGTGCACAACAAAAAAGACCCAACACAGCCAATAAAATAGATTAATTAATTAATTTTTTAAAAAGTACACAAATACAGTGGCTAACACTCAAGAGCATTTTGCATTCAATGAAATACAGCCATGTTTCTCATATATTCACTTGATCCTTTCAACAACCATATCTTACAACTACCACCCCATCCTCTATGTTCCAACCACACTGACCTTCCTAAAGTAACTCAAACATACTGTGGCAGAGAATGCTGGTGCTCCTTAACATCCTTGTTTTTCCTCTTATTCCAGGGTACACAGCTAGATTACAAATCCCAGCCACTTGCAATTAAGTGAGACCTCTGTACAAGCTCTGACCAATGGAACACTGGTGGGAGTGATATGTGCCACCTGCAGACATGGTCTCTTAATCCAGTCATGTGCTACTCTTTGCCCTCACTCTATGCACCCTCTTCATTCTGGCCTACAGATGATCCCTATGGCAACCTTGGGAGCCATTGTTAAAAGTATCAGAGGCCCTCAGCCTGGATCCCTGAATGATTAAGTGGAACAGAACTCCCATAGCCACTGATGCCCGCTAGACGCGTATAAATGAAAGATGAACTTTTGTTGTATTAAACTGAAATACGATGGAGTTTGTTATTGTTGTTGTGAGAGCAGTTACCCTGTCATGCACATTCACATCTCAGGCTTTCCACCTGCTGATTTTTCTTCTCCAAGACATTCATTGGCTCAATCCCTCACCAAGTCTATATGCAAATGTCACATCCTTAAAGATGCCATTCCTGACCTTCCCATCTCTCTAGCCCTTTATGTTGCTTTACTTTTCTTTATAACATTAATCACTATCTGATATTATAGGTTTATTTATTTGCTGTTTTTGCCTCCTCTAAAAAAAATTAATCTGTTTTGTTCAGTGGTATGCCCCTCCTTGTGTCTAGAAGAGTGCCTCATATGTAACAGAGCCTCTGTAAATATTTATTGAATTAGTCAATGAATTAACTATAGGAGAGAAGTAAAAACAGGCTAAGTTATTGTTCCCATTCAAGTCAGAGAAACTGAGTTACAAACAGAATGAATGGCAGCCCAAAGTCCTAAGCAGTGCCAAATTGAGACTGGTGAGCTAACTGGTGGAACTCCAATTAGTTAGAGAACCGATTCCTGGAGATATGTAGAGATCACAAACAGGTAGGTAAGCATTTTTCAGTAACCTTCAAAAGTCAAGATGTGAAAATAGTTGACCATAATTCTTCCTATCTTTTCATTCACTCTAGCCAATTATACTCTCCTGATATAAGGAAACTGCTCTAAACAAGCTCGCTTCTCCAGAGCCCCCTCAGCTTCTACTCCAGCAACACCCAGACCAATAACACTTTCAGCTAAATGAAGATGTATTACACCTACATTGAATCTTCCTATCTCCTTCCTTCTGCCCTAAATGCATCCAGTCCTCATAACTCCCATAAACTGTCTCCCAGAAATCAATTAGTAAATAATCTTCTCACAAGTGGACCAAATTCTAACCCTCACAGAATTCCTAAATGCTGGGTTTACAACTTTCTCTCTCTTTTCGTATCCAAAGAGAACAGTTAACCACTGCCCTTACACACCATATGATTGAAGTTCTCCTTGTAAACTGAGTGTTTTCTTTTAAGTGCGAGGGCTGAACTCAGGTTTGGGAAGTTTGTAAACATCCATCTTGGTGCCCTTGTTTAGTTAGAACTATGTCTCTCTCCAGCCTGTCTTGCAAGGCAATATTGCATGTGCACTCCAAAGGTCTAGTTGTGTGAGACTGCCCATTATAAATAGTTTTATGCTCAGATAATTGGGGGAAATCTTGCATCTTATACACCAACATCATGGATTCGTGTTGCATAAATGTGTATTAAAGGTGTTAACCACTAGGATGTTAACTTTGTTTAAGCTAGAATTCCCAAAATTATTTGACTAACAAATTATTTTTTTTTCCTTTTAATGCCTATTAACTTGCCACTGAATTAGTGTTCCTTGAAAGGCTCTAGGTCTTTGTAATCCCAACTTTATACAACCTCCCAACCACCATTGTCACCAAAGCCAAAGAATGTTTTTAAAAAATCAATTTACAATTCTAAATGATTTCCACCACTCATCAAGCATCTGCATTTGTATCTCTGGGGCTGCTGCAGTTCTGACCTGGTCTGGTACTGGGGCTGTCCTTGAAGGCACTATCTCCTCCTGCCCTTCTCCTTGGCATTTGTTCAGTTTCCCTTGGCAAGGTCCAGCAGTCCTTCTCTCTAAAGAGTCATGTAATGACTCTGACCTGAATAGACCCAGCTATCTGAGTTCTTTCATTTTTCTCTCCATGCGTCAACTTTTCTCCCAGGCATTCTGCTCCAAATGCTAAGTGTTCCCTGCCATTTAAACAATTGCCTCATGAACTGTGATTAATTTGATGATGGAAAGAGTCAGGGTAGCCAAGAGGCCAGGAAGGCAATCACCTGTGGCTCTCCAGTCAATTCCAATTACCTCTGTAAATGAAAGAAAGAGGTGATTTGGAGACTCCAAAGCTGTCTCCATCTGGAACCTCCAGAATGACATGGGTAAAACAGTGGACCCCCACCCCCAACCCTGCCTTATGGCCATTCCAATCTAAGGACCATCACGGAATATAAATAACCTTCAGAGCCTCATCCACCCAACCACTTGGACCAACTGATCTCCTAGGAGGAAACAGCAAAGGGAATACACAACTTCTCCTCAGTGTCAGGGCAAATGCCAGCTGACCGATCCTCATAGGAAGTTTCTGGATGCTTCTAAATATAGAAAACTAGGAAAGGGCTGCTGCACTGAGTTTCACCTTTGGAATAAGTTCCAGCCACCTGGTCCAGACTCTGCTTTCTCTGGGGGATGCCAACTTGGCAGCATGAATATAAGCCTCCAAGTTTTAGACCCTGAAAGTAGGTACAGCTATAAGGACATGAAAGAAATAAATCACAAGATTCCTATGAACAGGTCTTATTTTGCTGCTGGTTCCGTTTCCAATCATTTCTGAAGGTCGATGTTAATTCTGAATCCCTTTAAGCGTTTGTAACATGGCTGCCTTCAGGATGACTGAGTCACATTTTATGACAGCTTGGAAAATGCTATGGTTTTTCACACTCTTTAGAGCACACCCTTAGGCTGAAGTTAACAACATAGATTTGAAGCTAATTAAACATTGGATGTAGTCAGGTCACAGTGTTTAGTAGCTTCAGAAAGCTCCCATGTATAACAAAATGGTACTCAAGAAGAAAACTAGGAAAGATGCAAGACACCAGGGAAGAAAGCAAAAATAGTAGATTAAAATAATTTAATAATAATAATAATTTGGGTAATATTTTTCATGCATAATAAAAAAGACAAACTAGTTCACGCAACTTGCAGATTTATGGAAATGGTTAACAAATAAGAGAAAGCATGAAAAAAAATTACAAAACTTGATTCTTTTCTTATTGGCCCCAGCCCTCTGAAACAAAAGGAGCAAAGGAATAAGAGAGTTAAGAACCTTTTAAGCATAATCTCTTTAAATGAACTTGTGTCTTATTATTTATATCTGGCTCCTCTCTTTAAAAAAAAATCCAATATTTTAATTGGTCAATAGTATTCACTCTCTTATAATAAAAATGGATAAAATAATAATTTTCCTTGCTTTCACTTTTACCTAAAGTTAAATGAAATTTCCCACTAATCAGTCATATCCATAACTTGCATTGAAAATGCTTTTATTGAAAGTGATACTTGTGTACAGAAAACTATCAGGCAATCTCCTGCCACCATCAAAGCTAAATACATCAGTGAGCGACCCAAACTTCTCGAGGTCATTTTGTGTCCTTGAGAACTGCCCCTGCTTCTTCAGATCACCCTTTTGTTCTTCTCTCCCTCCAGACTCCTTTGTCCAGAACAAGAAAGATGGAGGGGGGACAAATCCAGGAAGTAAGGAGTTTCAAATGTGCTTAAAACTGCTACCTCACTCGATTTGAAATTAATTAAAGGGAGAGTAAACAGCTACTTTAGGATATTACTGAGTCTCACCCAAAACATAAATGGAGATTTTGTCCATTAGCCTTTTAAATGTCATCGTATATGACCTTTTGACCTATGTAAAAGCATTACAACGATATATTTGAGAAGTAGCAATTCACGTTTTCTCCTGATCTGCAGAATGTGTGCTTTTTCCCTCCTCCCCAGAGCAAACATATATACTGATATTGATCTGCTGTCAAAAGGTGATTCCTGCACAAAATTAGCCTGCAAATAATCTCGCCTGTAACTAGATGTCTTTGAGTACGAACATGAGGATGATTCATCTTTTCAAACAGAATGTAACTGGCAAAAATGTTGTATTGCTTTAATTTTGCCTTTGGGTTTGGGGGGAAAAAAAAGCAGCAGCTCAGCTATTACTGAATGGACTACTTATTCTTCAGTGTTGAGTCTGACTTGACCAAGAGGGCATATAAACATTTTGCTTACTTTAAGAACAGCTAGTTGACTCTCTGATTACAGTCAGCAAATTTTCTAGCTGTGTCAGAGCTTGCTTGGAATGCCTACCAGGGAAGCAAAGCTATTCCTTAAGCAGGTGGGACTTTTAAAATCAGCCAGCAGCTCAGGAAACTCAGAAGTTCCAGTCCCTAGGTGGCCAAAACTCATCATACAGCCCGGATCAGCTTCTTCTGCCTGTCTGAGATTCAGCCACCCACCTGGGAAACATAATCATTCTTCATCACCTTCAGCATCTTTATCATCACTGTCACGCTCATCACCCAAAGGAATTAATCAGACTCCCACCTGCATACGATAAGTACCTGGTGCAGTACAAACATGAGGGAAGCAGTCTCTCCTCCCCAGCTCTCCCACTGTGCCTCTATCTGAATCTCATTTACCACCCAGTATTGGAATTAATGGTGCAGGTATGTGCAGGCATGCATTTCGTCTGCAGTCTGTGAGAATCTGCACAAGATACTGTCACTTATTCATTCGTTTTTACTCACCACACTACCCTGCCAGTGATGCATAATTCAAAGGAGGAGTCTAAACAAAATTCAAGTGGGACCTAATAAAAATTCATCATCCAGCTTGAAGCTCCAAAGTGATCATTTGTCGAAAGATACTTTGAGACATTTTGATAACTATACATTTATAAAAATTACACAGATTAAAAATATATAAGCAAATCTCTATTGTCTTCGCTAATGAAAAAAATATGAAGCAGTTAATTCAGAACAGAACTTAAGACACTGTGAATATTTGCCTTAGGAATGTCATATGAGATTTATACAGTGATTTGGTATGTGCTCAGGTCCCAGTAAAATGAGTCTGCATTCCCCAAACAAGGTCACAGGGGAGTATTACTCAGCACGTTCTGGGTGACAAGGGAGAGTCAGTAAGAAATGAATTAAACACGGCTGATGAACCATAATATGATCAAGTGTGTGTGTGTGTGTGTGTGTGTGTCTGTGTGTGTGGCTGGGGAAAGAGAGAAACACAAGAGGTAAAAAGATAGAGCTGAGGCATGACAGGTTCTTTAGACAAAACATACTTCCAGAGGGAAGGAAGCAATCGAGCACTTCATTGGACTACAGGAGAGACATCACTTTCATTTCTTACTCTTCCAGGTTCATGACCCCAGGAAGGACTTCCTAGAAATCACAGAGGCCTGAGGGCAGAGGTGTCAGTACTTAGTACTCTCTTTCCTTCCCTTAACTCTAAAGCAAAGCCATTCTCTCAGAACAAATTGCAAGTAGAAAATCCCACTGCATCCAAATAGATTAGGAAATTGCTGACCGTTCAGAGTCTTGTGCTGCATAATCCAGGAAAAGAAGGGTGCTCATCTCTGACAAAGCCTCACTAATGTTATGCTGGCTGTCTTTCATTTGTCTTCACCACCACCCTCTCCCCATTCATTCTTTATCTTCTCCACCCCGCCTTGTGTCCTGCGAGGGGACTGGTACAGATAGCATCCATGGGCTTTCTGGATCCTGGTTGGGTCCAGCCAATGGGAACACAGGCATGAAGGGGAGGGAGGGGAGGGGAGACAGGGTCAGTGTGCCCTGGCCTCTGTCCCTGCACAGTCCTGGCTGATGCCTGAGATGGGAGCTTGATGCTCAGATCAGGTAGCCTTTGCCACACAATTCTTTGTCTGAGTTCCAGTAACTGGTCTTCCTTTCATCTCCTCAGGCCCCCAGACATATCCTTCATTCTCCATTCCTTCCTCAGGGGTACTATACACTCCCTTGTGGCTGTTTATACCCTGCCTTCTCTCCTGAAAATAGCTTATTTATTAAACTCTCTTTGAATACCTGCCATCCCCTCACATTCTGCTGTTGAGTTTCTGACCCTACCAGTAAAGAAAATTAAACTCTCAGAAAAGGAGAACAGTGGTAACTTGAAGACTAGGGTCATGTTGTGAAACAAAGTGCAAGGTCATGACAGTGAGGAAATGTCTCTCCTGGAATTGTCACTCCATGATATTCCAAGTTGGAAAATAAGAAGAAACACTGATATCCATCTCAGAATACCAAGACTGATGACATTTCAATGCAATATGTGTGCAATAAATGTTTGCATTGTTTGCATTTCAGAAGCATTTTCTTTTAATATTTGAGGAATGACCTTCCTTCCTAACAAGCATTTAAAATTGTTAGGAAATTTTGTTTGGAGTGGGGTTTTTTTTTGGTCTTTTTGGGTTTTTTTTTTTTTTTGGCAGGGCCGGGGGGTGGATTATCCATTGCTTTTAATTTTTTAAGTCACCAAAAGAAAAAATCATCCCCTGATTGGCTACCCTATTAAGATCACAACTCCTCTATGGGAGGGTCCAAAAAGACACGTCACCAGTCTCGCTGGTCAGTTTGGCCTTGCCCCAGAGATCTAAGATAACTTGCCTGACATAACCCAACTCCATTTGTGTCTCTTTCGAACTGAAATTCTGATTTCCATCCCCTTAACATATATATCCAAATAGGAAATAAAAAGAGAAATATGTAGAACGAATGACTGTCAGCTGTTTGGTCCAGTCTAAATTGACCATACACTTAAAACGAAGTGCAAAATGCTTAATCTTGGAGTCAGAAAACCTGGTTTCAAATTCTGGCCCATGTACTTAATAACTGTATCATGTAAATGCTCAGATGCTCATATTAGTCATTTGTAAAGTGGGTATAATAAAATGTTCTCATCTGCACAGTGTCATTGTGAAATGTAAATGAAGTAGTTGACATACACGCGTATAAAAATCAAATATGCCAGGTAGATATGTGTTTTAAAAATAATCTTTGAGAAAATAATAGAACCTAAGCAATTTTATCCAAAGATCATTCATCCAAATATTAATTAAGGTCTTGGCAGTGATTCAGAAGATGTATTCAGCAGAGTCTGACTCTGGAGTTTGCAACATCATTAGCTGAAAACACCTTTAGCAATTACTAAAGAGTATATTCGGGAGTGCTAAGCTTTGTCATTAAAAACATAGGAGGTTCTTTATGACTGTTGGGGGTGGTCATTGAGAAGTGACCACCGGTTAGACTCACTTGCTGAGCCCAGGCAATCGGAGGCTCCTCATCCCCTTCCCGTGTCCTTGGAATATACATTCCGCTTGCCTTCTCCTCTCCCAGAAGCTGCCCAAGTAATGTGATAGTGTCAGCACTATTTGAACTGTGTAGGTGAGTGAACCCAGTTAAGGCCACCATATAAACTTTTAAGATTTGGCAGGTGGGTGAGGAAATCATTTTGCAGCTGCCCAAGACAAACCTCGTAAGGAAGTTCCCTTGCTTATTAAAGCGGCCACCTACCAATCTAGAGTGGGATGCCTCTCTCTTCAGTCTCTCCCTGCCCTCCATCTATGAGGACCAGTTTCAGATTCACCTGGGAAACTCCAAGCTTGCGAGCTAAAAATAATCAGTGTTGAAGAAAAGAGAAGAAAAAGAGTCAATGTGGATTCATTGGTATAATGAAAGAAGACTTCATAGAGGAATTTGAGAGTGATGATAATAGGGGTTAATATTTATTGAGGATTTCTCATGTGCCAGGCATAATTTTAAGCTTTTTTTACATATTAATGTATCAAAGCCTCATAACACTTACATGAGATAGTCATTACAATTTTTTCCCATTTACAGAGGAGGAAACTAAGGTTCATGGAGTTTAAGTAACTTTCTCAGTGTATACAATTAAGCAAGTAGAAGAGCTAAAATTAAAACTGGGCAGTCTGACTCCAGAGCCGCTGCTTTGAACTTCTCTGCCCTCTGCATCCATGTGAGTCACCTGCTAATGCCACGTGGTAGACGCTCTGCACCGCCATCAAACAACCTGCCATATGGCAGCTTCCATCTTGGCTCCGTCTTATCCAGCAACTAAGTGAGAATTAGAAGATATTCTACTCCAGGGCCTCCGCTAACTTGCTATGTAATCTTGGGTATTTCAGTATTTGCTGCCACAGCTTCCTTATGGGTAAGTTTGAAGTAATGATGCTTTCACAAATGTACCTTAACAACTTACAGGCTTATCAGAATTTTAAAAATGTGGGAATAAAAGGGAAAGCCCGTTGAAAAATATGAAACACCTAAACGATGAAATTAATGATCATCATTTTTATTATTATTTTTCCATCCAAATCTATGACCAGAAGATACATATCTAACCACAATCTAGGAGGACAAGGGGGACTGGGCGGCAGTCTGTGGCTGGATAGGCATAGCCTGACAACCTCCACTGGATGAGCTACTATGCCCCATATATCTTGCAGTAGATGGGATGGTGGGTGTGCAGGTTTGGATTACCCAGGGGCTGTATGCATGCAGAAGAAGGAAAGAAATGACTTTGGAAACCAATCCTGTTTTCTGTTTGTGTTATTTTACACAGGACTACTTCATGTCTCATTTTCAAATTTCTTTGAATATGCATTCCTTTGATGCAAGCGAGACACAGGGCTCCTAAATAAAGGAAGAAATAAGAACACAGACAAATGGTATGGAGATTTCTTTCTTTCTTCTCTGAAATATGTACTTCTATCCTGGCACTGTAGAGAAGCCCTAAGGGAGCACTGAGTAGAATTTTTTTAAAGCACTTTCACTGATTCAGTCAATACTCACTTCACGATGGAACCTCAGTGAACTCAGATGCATGAGTCCACACTGAAATGACAGAAATCAAAAAGACTATGTCACGTAAAATTGAGCAGCGTTCCCAATATTATGTAACAATCTAAATGGGAAAAGAATGTGAAATACAATAGATACATGTATATGTGTAACTGAATCACTTTGCTGTACACCTGAAATTATCACAACATTGTTAATCAACTATACCCTGATTTAAAATAAAAAGTTAAAAAAAAAACTCTATAGCTGTCAAATTCACAAGACAATAATGGCTGAGACTGGCCCTTGCACCAAGCGTGGGAGCCCTGAAATACTTAATGTGGAAGTAATAGTGCAGGAAGAATCTATTTTGCATTTGATAACAAGCAAAAGCCAAGGGGATGGAGGTAACATTTCCTGGTGCTTTCCATGTCTGATGAATTGGAGGGAAATTGTTCTAAAAAGAAAGCAAGAATAGAACCATAGATGGGACAGAAATATTGACAAATATTTATGCATTCATCATTTCATTCGTTCATAAATCATTCAGCCATCGTTAAACAACTGACTGCATCTTAAGTGCCCAAACTCTAGGCTAGGTGCTGCAGATAAAGATGAAGGAATCATAGTCCCTAATACGAGTAGCTCACAATCTAGTGGCATAAACACATATAAGCGGATAAATATAATGTGATGATTTTAATCAGAGAAACACGCTCAGGGTAGTATGGGAGCATCTAAGGGGACGCGAAGAGGCTGGAGGAAGGATTCCTGGAGAAATGACACCTAAGCTGAGTCTTCAAGTGTCAGTAGGAGTTGGCCAGAGCAGGGCACGGAGCCTGCCCACAGATGGCCTACTTGAGTAACAACTGAAAACGAGCTGGAGAAGTGTTCACACGTTCTCTGCAGGCAACTACACACAGCTCCTCATTCCCAGGCCAGAAAATGCAGGGCAGGGTAGGTGGAAAAGAAGCTGGAGGGGCCAATGGGGACCAGAGCAGAGCAGACTTTGCAAGTCTTCTCAGGACAAGAAGCTTATATGTTTTCCCCCCACTGGCTAATGGTTCTCAAACTTTAGCATGCTTCAGAATTCCCTGATGGGTTTTTTAAAAAAAAAAAAAACATTGATTTCTGGGCCATGCCCCCAGAGTTTCTGATTCAGCAGATCTGTGCTGGAGCCTGAGAATTTGCATGTTTAACAAGTTCCCATGTGATGCTGAAGCTGACACCAAACATGGTGGGCACATGTTCCGAAGGAACACACAGGATTTCAAGCCAGAGGGTGATAAGGTGAGCTGTGCCCCTTCAAGACTTAGGGGGTGGGGAGGGTCCCTGTGCAGGCTGGTTGGAGGGGCAAGGTCCGGGGGGAGGGAGGCCAGTTAGGTAACTGTGACAGAACCACAGGGGAAGCAGGAGGTAGACAAACCAAACCATAACTCTGTTAGTTAGAGATTCTATGGGTATTCCCCACAGAACATCATAATGGACAAATCTATGTATTATGTTTGCAACGGCTGTTTCTTTTATTTAATTAAGGCATCAAAAGTGAGTAACAAAAACGTATTTGAGAGAGAAGAGTTATACACATTTTCTATCCAGAAATGTGTTCTACCCATTAAAACCAGAGAATAGAGGTTACTTCCCTACCTTGGATTCCTAGTCCCAGCCTGGACTGTTGGATGAAACAGTAAGAGATATCGCCTCATTCCCTTCAGAAAGTAGAAGAATTTCTTCCCTGAAAGAAGAATGAAAAGCTAAGGCTTTGGAATTAGGAAGCAAGAAGTGTAATAGGTACAAATAGAAACCAGGATGAGAGTGTGACGGAAGTGGGGATGAGCAAGCTCAGACACAACAGCTCCCCAACTCTGATATCCAGGTTAGGTCCTACGCATGCCAAACCACCCCTGCATCACTTATATTTATTAGTTGTCTTTCCCCAAACTGAGTTGATCGGAGTCCCTCTCCTGAAATCTGAAGATCGTGAGCAAGATGCAGAGACTGAAAGATTCTGGAGGAAATTTTTAGGGTAAAGGTCCTACAACTGGAGAGGGAAGGGGGCAGAATCCAGAGGTGTCCTGCATCAACCTTTCCCTAGGTCGTTTCAGAATGCCCCCAGTTCTGTGAGTGACCCCAGCATTACTAGAGAAGGGCTTCATCAACCATCTGTGGAGAACTGTTTGTTTTAAATTTCCAAACCACCACCCACCAGTGCTTTTGTAGCATATAATAAAAATGAATTACTATAACTCCGGTCTAATCATGAGAAAAACATCAGACAAGTCTCAGTTTGGGGGATGGTCTACAAACCACCCAATTAGAGAGACCAAAACTCAAGATCATCAAAGATAGGAAATGTCTCAGAAACTATCACAGCCAAGAGGAGTCTAAAAAGACACAGTAATTAAATGTATTGTCCTGGATGGGATCCTGGGACAGAAAAAGGACATTAAGTAAAATCTAAGGAAACCTGAATAACTATGAACTTTAGTTAATAATAATGTATCAGTATTGGTTCACTGATTGTAACAAATGTACCATGCCAATGTAAGATGCCAAAGAAAAGGAAACCAGGTGTAGGGTATATTTTCTGTACACCTACAATTGTTCTAAAAAAATAAAGTGTATCTTTTTTTTTTTTTTTTTGATGGGTTTATGTTATTTTATTTATTTATTTTTTTTGGGGGGTACACCAAGTTCAATCATCTGTTTTTATATACATATCCCCGTATTCCCTCCCTTAACTCAGTGATAAGAACAAGGACACAGATACAGAGAATGGACTGGAGAACTCGAGGTTTGGGAGGGGGCGGGGGGTGAAGGGGAAACTGAGACGAAGCGAGAGAGTAGCACAGACATATATATACTACCAACTGTAAAATAGTCAGTGGGAAGTTGTTGTATAACAAAGGGAGCCCAACTCGAGGGAATGGAAAGTGCATCTTTTTAAAAAATAAAGTGTGTACTAGAAAAAGGAAACAGGAAGAAAAGAACAAAATACAAGCTCAAATTTAATTATTATATTCAGCAGTCATAAAATTATAGTTTTATAACTGCAAGAACAAATAATATTTAGAAAAAAGAAAATGGGAAAAATTGTGCACTTTACTGAAAGCATGTGTATAAGTGAATAATTTTTTTCCTTCTGCAGTTGTGCCTAAACAAAGAGTTCTGTGTACGAGTGTGAGTCTCTGTATGAAATGCTTAAATGCACATTTTGAAGGAGTTGAAGGAGCATCATATTTACCAGTATTAAAGTTCTTAACATAGCAGATGAGCACGCTTTGTGCTTGTTAATGGATCTGCTCTAGCTTGGATTGATTACAATGGTTTTCACCGGTGGTAATGTATATCTAAACTGTTTCTGTGCTTGTTTTAATAACACCAATATTACAGAAACCTGTCTCACAGAGGTAGGTTGACAGGAGAATAAGAGATGATTTTTAAAGTTATTTTAGCAAGCTTAGACTACTCATGTCTGATTTTTATCCAAAATGAAGAAAGCAATGTTTTTTTTTTTTTTCAAAATTAATGTTTAATCCTTCATCAGTAACCACTTCCAACAACTTACCCTACAATGTTATAATTAAATGTAAATTATCTCTCAATGAAGGAATGAATTTCAGTCCATGGAGTTTCAACATAAAGATCTTCGTTTAATGGAAAACACAATGTAAAAATTCTGCCAAAATCCAGAAGGTGTTTGGTGATAAGGTTTTGCATTTTTGAAATATCAAGATTGTGACCTTTTTGATCATTGTTTTTCAATTATGGAACATGTCATAACCATGTGTAGGAACTCTGTTCTTTTAAGCATCTACCTTTTGTTCTTGTCCTTTGATCTTATCTGCCATTCAAAATCATACTGCCTGGACTTCCTAGGTGGCACAGTGGTTAAGAATCTGCCTGGCAATGCAGGGGACACGGGTTCGAACCCTGCCCCAGGAAGATACCACATGCTGTGGAGCAACTAAGCCCGTGAGCCACAACTATTGAGCCCATGTGCCTCAACTACTGAAGCCCATGTGCCTAGAGCCCGTTCTCCACAAGAGAAGCCACCACAATGAGGAGCCCACGCACCACAATGAAGAGAAGCCCCCACTCTCAGCAACTAGAGAAAGCCCATGTGCAGCAACAAAGACCCAACATAGCCAATAAAAAAATAAATAAATAAATCCAATAAGTAAATAAACTTATTAAAAAAAAATCATACTGCCCTTCTTCCTTGCATGGAAGTATTAGGAAAATTATAATACCAAGGATATCAGACAAATAAGCAAATCCAGATGTCCAATTCACCTCTCTAACAAGATGGGACCCAACAGGACTCTTATCTTGCGGAAACACTAAACGTTTGTTCTATAAATAGATCAAGATTCTCAGTTTTCTTTTTCACAATCGTCCTCAATATTCAGTGAAAATCATTTATAACTCATCTTCCATATTATCACGTGGTAAAGAGAATTATCTAGAATTTAATGCATTACCATTTACTAACAATTTTTGCTATGTCACTTGGCACATTGTTTATTTTGGCTGACATTTTTTCATAGCAAAACTCTCAGGAAAGGAAGCAGTGCATTAATTTCCTTCTTACCCAAACTCCTTGACCTGGGGTAACTACTCCAGAGTTTCCTTTTCACTGCAACTGTGACATGAGTATATTTCCACATAGAACTAACTCTGAAACATACTTGTGAACTTTATAATCCATCACACTTTTATACAGTTGAGTCAACAGTTGCAACTGTTGACAATGAAGCTGAAAAAATGAGTTCTTCAAACCGCCATCATGTTCAAATTGCACATATGTGAAAAAATTGCGAGCTTAGCAATATCTGTGCATAAGTCAAGGTGCAATGAAACATATGCTTCTCATTTATTTGTTCTTTGAGTTGGCTTTCCATATCATTAGCCAGTTCAAAAACAAACCAAGAAAAATAAAATAAAATAAAAATAAACCAAGCTATTGTGTCATTGAAAGGTGACACTTGAGCTATCTGCTTTGCTGCAGATTAACCCATCTCCAAGCAAACACCTTTAAAACAGCTTCAGTAATTATATGTAGCTTTTCATGCTAACAGCATGAACTTCCATTTTAGACATCTATTTCTTTTTAATTCCACATGTTTTCTTTCAAAGCTTTCTTTTAGTTTTAAACTTATTTCTTTATGTTTTGTGTATAAATGCAATTTAAATTTTGACAGTTTTATTGTTTCATTAGCTAGTACATCTCTGAAAATTGAATCCAATAATATATCAAAAGATTAATACATCATGACCAATTGGAGCTTATCCCAGGAAATCAAGGCTGATTTAACACTGTAAAGCACAGTGTAAACAGACTAAGAAAAACCATATTATTATCATCTCAGTAGATACAGAAAAAGCATTTGACAAATTCCAACTTTAATTCCATTAATTTTTGATAAATACTCTGAGCAAACAAAGAATAGAAGGAAACTTCCATAACTAGATAACAGGCATTTAAGAAAAACCTACAGCTAACATCATACTTAATAATAAAAGACTGAACGCTTTTGCCCAATTATCAACTGAATTGTGTGCCTCAAAATTCATATGTTGAAATCCTAACACTTAGTGCCTCAGAATGTGACTATATTTGGAGATAAGGCCCTTATTGGACGTCATATGAATGGACCCTCATCCAATGACTGGTGCCTTTATACAAAAAGAGGAGATTAGGACACAGACACACAGGGAAGATCACATAGGGACACAGTGAAAACGGGGTCCTCTACAAACCAGAGAGAGAGGTCTGAAAACAGACCAAACCTGCCAGCACCTTGATCTTGGACTTCTAGCTTCCAGAAATATGAGAAATAAGTTTATGTTGTTTAAATCAACCATTCTGTAGTATTTTGTTATAGTAGCCCTAGCAAACTACTACACTCCCTACAATCAGAAAAAAGACAAATGTGTCTTCTTTCATCACATCTCTTCAATATTGTTCTGGATGTATAGCCAGTTCAAGAAAAAGATGTAAAAATCCAGAATGGGAAGGAAAAAACGAACTATCTTTATTTGCGGATGACAAGATCATCTATCAAGAAAATTTTATGGAACCTACAAAGAAGATAACAGAATTATTAAGTGAGTTAGCAAAGTTGCCACTTACAAAATCAACATACAAAGCTCTACTTTATTTCCATACACTAGCTACAAAAATGGAAATTGAAATTTCAAACCACTACTATTTACAGTAACTTCAAAAAATATTAAATATGCAGGGATATAAGTGATAAAAGGAATACAAGATCTGTACACTGAAAATACGAACTATCGCTGAAGTAAAGTAACAAAGACCTAGACATGTAGGAGATTTAGGGATTAGGAGCTATATCAATGTTGTTAAGATGTCGTTTCTCCCAAAATTGACCTAGAGAATGAATGCAACCCCAAAATCAAACAGACTAATCAAAATACTGGAGACTTTTTTGTAGAAACTGACAACTTGATTCTGAAATTCACATGGAAATGCAAAGGACCTAAAATAGCCAAAACAACTTTGAAAATGAAGAACAAAAGTAGAGGACCAGCATAACCTACTTTCAAAATGCATTATAGGGGCTTCCTAGGTGGTGCAGTGGTTGAGAATCCACCTGCCAATGCAGGGGACATGGGTTCAATCCCTGGTCCAGGAAGATCCCACATGCTGCAGAGTAACTATTGAGCCCATGTGCTGCAACTACTGAAGCCCACACGTCTAGAGCCCATGCTCTGCAACAAGAGAAGCCATGGCAATGAGGAGCCCACGCACCACAACGAAGAGGAGCCCCCACTCACCGCAACTGAAAAGAAAGCCCATGCACAGCAAAAAAGACCCAACACAGCCAATAAAATAAATAAATAAATAAACATTAAAAAATGCATTATAAAGCTAGAGTAGGAGTTAGCAAACTAGAGCCTGAAGCAAATCCAGCCTATGGCCTGCTTTTTATATCCCTCTAGCTATGAATGGTTTTTATATTTTTAACTGGTTGTTTTAAAAAATACTGCAGAGGACATATGTGCCCCTACAAAGCCTAAAATATTTACTATCTGACTCATTACAGAAAATGCTTGCTGCCCCTGAACTACAGTAACAAAGACAGTGTGGTATTGGCATGTAGACAGATGAATAGATCAATGGAGCAGAGTGGAGGCCTCAAAAATAGGCCATACAAGTAAGGATAACTAATATTTTTTACAAAGGTGCAAAGGCAATTCAAAGTACAAATGATAATCTTCTCAACAACTGTGCTGGAACAATTGGATATCAATGCATGAAAAAAGTGAACTTTGATCTGTATCTTGCACAAAATATAAAAATTAACTCAAAAGGAATCATAAATCTAAAAGTAAAAGTGAGAATTATACAACTCCTAGAAGAAAACATAAGAGAAAAATCTTTGTGACCTGGATTTGCGAAAAAAATTTTAGATATAGCACCGAAAGGAAGATCTACAAATTAAAAATTGATAGATTGAACTTTAATTTAAAACTTCTGCTCTCAAAAGTCACTGTAAAGAGAGTAAAAGGCAAGCCCAAAACTGGAAGAAAAAATTACAAATCATACATCTGACAAAGAACTAGAATATAAAGAATTCTGAAAATTCCATAATAAGAAAAAATAAACCTAATATTTTTAAATGGACAAAAGACATAGACACGTCACTAAAGAAAAATATAAAGATGGCAAATAAGCACATGAAAAGATGCTCAACATCATTGGTCATTAAGGAAATACAAATTAAAACCGCAGAGAGATACAGGCACATACCTATAAGAATGACTAAAATTAAAAAGACTGACCATATCAAGTGTTGGTGAGGATGTAGGGGAGTTGAAATTCTCACACACTGCTGGAGGAAATGGAAAATGGAAAAACCTCTTTCAAAAACAGGTTGGCAGTTCCTGTAATAGATAAAAATATACCTACCATTTGATCGAGCCATTCCATCTTAGGTATTTCCAAAAGAAATGGATGTTCATATAAAGACTTGTACCCAAAACTTCCATCTATTAAATAAATAAGTCACGGGGAAGTGATGTATAGCACATTGACTATAGTTAATAATACTGTATTGCATGTTTGAAAGTGTTAAAACAGTGGGTCTTAGAGGTTCTCATCATAAGGATAAAAATATTCTAACTATGTATGGTGATAGATGTTAACTAGGCTTACTGTGGTAATCATTTACAAACATATAATATAAAATTATTGTGTGGTAATATACACAAATATCAAAGTATTATGTTACACGTCTGAAACTAATAACTAACATAGTACTATATGTCAATTATACCTAAATGAAAAAACTGGCTTGTAACTGAATGTCCAAAGCAGCTTATTCATAATAATAAAAAATTGGAAGCCAAATATCTATCATCAAGTATATAGAAAAACAAACTGTAGTATAACCATGCAATGGAATACCACTCAGCAGTAAAAAAGAATTTACTATTGCAAACTCAACAACATGGGTCAATTTCAAAATAATTATGCTATGTGAAAGATGCCACACTGAAAAGGAAAAAGCACGTACTGTATGATTCCATTTACACACAATTCTAGAAAATCTAAAGTAATCTATAGTGATAGGAAACACATCAGCTGTTGCCTGGGGATGGGATGCACGTTGGCAGGACAAGAGAGGAAGAAGGAAAGTGACACCAGAAACCTTCTGAGTGTGATAAATATGTTCATTACCTTGATTGCGGTGATTCTTTCCCAAGTGTATACATATGTCAAAACTTATCAAGTTATATGTAAAAAGTAAATATGGACATTTTAATTATGTCAACTATACCTCAATAAAGCTTATTTTTTTTGCATTTTTAAGACATTTAACGCTTATTGCAAAACTGTCTTGCACAAAATATATCTCAATTAATATGGAGTAAAATCATCTTCAGGAAACTTCCTTAAGCATTTATAATATTTTTTTCTTTTTTTTTTAAGCACTTTATTGGAATATAATTGCTTTACACTCTTGTACCAGCTTTTGAGGTATACCAAAGTGAATCAGCTATATTTATACATATATCCCCATATCCCCTCCTTCCTATGACTCCCTCCCACCCTCCCTATCCTGGCCCACGAAGGCATCACCCATCATCGAGTTGATCTTCCTTTGTTATACAGCAACTTCCCACTAGCTATTTTACAGTTTGTAGTGTATATGCCTATGCTACTCTCTCATTTTGTCCCAGCTTCCCCTTCGTCCCCCACCCCCCCAACCCCACATCCTCCAGTCCGTTCTCTGCAGCTGCATCCTATTCTTGCCCTGTCACTGGGTTCATCAGTACCATTTTTTTTTTTTTTTTTAGATTCCGTATATATGAGTTAGCATACAGTATTTGTTTTTCTCTTTCTGGCTTACTTCTGTATGACAGACTCTAGGTCTATCCACCTCATTACATATAGCTCCTCAATAAAGCTTTTTTTTAACAGGCAGGTTAAAATTTTGATTATGCTTTAAAAAAAAACTTTTTTAAAATTTAAGGCGCACAAACACACACACACACACACACACACACAAAATCTACCATTTAAGTCCTGAGTGTTATAGAACATAAACTTTCACCGAAACACAACCAAAAAGCAGAGGAAAGTTCAAGCTAGCATATCATTAGCTAGCAAATGTAAATATTTTTGAGAAACCTTGGATATTGTACATACTACATTTCACCATCTACCCCTCCCCCATCTTGGATATTCTCTATGTACATTAGGGTACAAGAGACTCCACACGTCCTGAAGGGAGGAAACTTTCCCAACATTGATCCAAGCCCCTTTTCCCAAATACAGTGAGTCCTCTGCATATGAACAAGTCCCATTCCTAGAGCGTGTTCATAAGTCCAATTTGTCCATAAGTCCAACAAATTTAGCCTAGGTACACAATGAACACAATGGGCTATATAGTGCTGTACTGTAGTAGGTTTATAATACTTTTCACACAAATAATACATTAAAAAAAAAACAAAAAATACAGAAAACATTTTTAATCTTACAGTACAGTCCCCTGAAAAGTACAGTAGTACGGTACAACAGCTGGTGCATCTTAGCAGTACCAGCTACCTCACCACTGCTTTTGGACATCCTGGGCTTGAAATAAAGATACTGTACTACTGTACTGTATGCAGTGCTGTACAGTAAAGTATGCAAAAGCACAACCACTTATAGAGGATGCATGCACATGAGTGACAATGTATGCCAGACACGTGAACTAACTTATGCGATAGGACATGCAAACACACGTTCACATCTTTGAAGGTTCGCAGTTGAAGGTCTCTATGTAGGGGACTTATTGCAATTATTAGTATCCCATAGAAGGTGTCCATGGGATCACTTTCAGAAACATTTTGTAGGCTCTAGGTGCTAGCAGAGGTCAAGTGAGGGTGAGAAAAGTTGAGGGGTAACTTCCAGCCCTTATATTTTATTCATCTATGACACCCAAAATTTGGACCATTAAGCTGGACCCAAGTTATGATTAAAATATATGCTAGAAATGTTCGCAGGCCATTTCAAGTTTTATAAAAGGAGAGGAGGAAATAAAAAGGGACAGTAAGGTCCAAAGTTAATATATATTCTGATTTTACTTTGTACATGTTTTATCACATCCTGCCCTTGTCAAATTTCTCTATTATCTTAGCTTCAAGTTAACCCCTATGATTTGCTGAATGTTAGTCCTTCAGTAAGTTTTACATCTTTAGGGTTCCATGTCTAAAAGGATAACCATCACCTAGTGAAAAATGCAAATATAATTTCAAATCTTGAAAATCTGCCTTCAAAAAACATTCTAGTGCATACATAAGTGGTCATTTTATATTCTTTATACATTTTCGTATGTATAATATATTTCTTTAAAAAACTCATCCCTGCCTGATTGGGCCTCTTGGGACCCTATTCTTTGCATTTATCCTATCCCCACCCTACCTCCCACCTCCTTAAAGATACTTGAATTTTCAAACCTCAGTCGACAACAGCACTCAATAGAGTGCCAGAAAAAAAGGGCTCTCTAGCCAGAGCAGGAAAGCCTTGCCTAGCTCACAGCATAATTCATGCTTAGCCATGCTCCCTTGGACACCCCAGACCAGAGGCTCCTGATGGTGTGGGATTGATAGACCATGTGTCTATTTTTCAACTTTCTGAAAAGAAACAAGTCTTTTATGCAGTTTTAGAGAGAAAAAAAATTCTAGCAAGAAGACTGACTTCTAACCTCCTCTCTTGGTGTCATTGTGGATTCAGGATTCCCACCACAGTCCTGTAAATGCAACTCACTTGGCCATATATACACCTTTTGCACACTTTTTATTCTTTCCTAATCTCCCATCCTCTGGGCAACCTCTAAGTACCTTCACAGCACTTTAGCAATTAGACAAGTTAGAAAAAAAGACAACAGTGGCCTCATTTCTCAGACTCTTTAGACAACTCTCCTGGTCCTCTGGAGACCGGGTTTGGGCTGCTATGTCTTCACTGTGCTATTACTTGAGGGGTTAAAATAGTGGGTCCCTGAAAGGAAAAGCATAGAATTTTTGATTTTCTGTGGAATTTCTTCCATTGTCTTGAAAAAGAATTCTGTAATTAAAGAAATTGGGGAACTTCACAGAAACCCTTTGGTTACCATAGAAACCTCTGTCTTGGCCTTGTACCAATCTTAAGGCACCTTCACATCCATTATCACACTTAATTCTCACAATTAGCCCCATGGCATAGGCTGTGCAGATGTCATTGTGCCCATTTAATAGGTGAGGAACATGAGGGTTCCATTGACTCACAGAACTGGAAAATCCAAGTTCTTAATAAAAGCCCAAATGAATCCAGGATTCCAGTTACATCACTGACATGTCCAACATCCATCCAGAGAAGTTAAATATCTTGCCCAAGATCACATAGTTCATAATGCATAAGACCAGGACCTGAATAGCAGTCTCCAAACTCTAAATCTAATGCTTTCTCATTGTTTCTTCTGGTGAAAAGAGAAAGAAGCCCAAAGTTCCCTGTTCAGGACAAATTTTCCCCTGATCTATATTTCCATACTTCAATGATACCTCATGTCACAGTGCATTATAGCTATTTGCTGATATATCTGTCTTCTTTGCTCGTGAAGGCAGACACTGTCTTATTCACCACTCAGTAGATGTCTTTTAAATTGAATTAGCATCAAAAATAATTTATTAATGGTTTGCCTCATTACATACTCTCTCACCAGACACACACACACACACACACACACACACACACACAGAAAAGACGTAGGTGGGACTTTGAAGAGAAGGCCACAGTCTTAGCTTTTGCCTCTTAATGGGTTATAACTCAAGACAGACGAGAGAGAGACATGGATGGCACAGTGAACTTTGATAGGATAAAATGAAAAAGAGGTAGTCAATAAAAGGGTGAGTAAACTAGGAATTTTGGCTGCAGTCATTGAGGAAGAACCCTGGTACAAAAAACAAAACAAAACAAAACAACAAACAAAAAAACAAAACTATATTGGCTCATAGACCTGGAAAATCCAAGAGGTCTATCTGACTAAAGACAGCTGAATCCAGGGCTTCAAATGATACCATTTGGTTGTCCAATCCCCATCTCAAACCTAACATATCAAAACCTGAGCTCCTGTTCTCCCTCCAAAACCTGCTCCTCCTGCAAATTCTGCATCTTAGTAAATGGCACCTCCATCCCTTAGTTATTCAGGCAAAACACCCTAGAGTCCATCTCTTTCCCTGACCACTCACGTCCAATTCTTTATCATACTGTGACTCCACCTTGAAAATACACCCTGAATGCAGCCTTCTGGCTACTTCTCCTAAACTAAATCATCATCATCACTCATCTAAATAATTATAATAGCCTTGCCTTCCTAGGGTCAGTTTTCAACCCAACAGCCAGGATGATCCTATAGAGTAAGCCAGATTCCATCACTCCTCTTCCCAAAACCCTACAGTGCCTTCTCCTCTACACTCCATATAAAAATCAACATCCTCACAATGGCCTGCAAGGCCCTACAGTATCTGTCACCCTTACCTCTGGGACCTCACCTCCTACTCTTCCCCTCGCTCGCTCTGCTCCAGCCACACCGGCCTCCTTTCTCTTCCTCAAACATGCTTGGCATGGTCTCACCTCAAGGCCTTTCCATTTGCTCTTCCCTTTGTCCTGAAGCACTTCCTCTGAATATCTACAGAGTTCACACCCTCATATCCTCCAGATCTTTACACAAACATCACGTTCTCAGAAAGACCTTTCCAAGAAACTCTTTCAAAATTGCAAAAATCTCTACCACCACCACCCAAAACTCCCTGTTGTCATTCCTCATTATTTATCTTCACAGCATTTATCAAAATGCTCTACAATGGGGGACTTCCCTGGTGGCACAGTGGTTAAGAATCTGCCTGCCAATGCAGGGGACGTGGGTTTCATCCCTGGCCTGGGAAGATCCCACATGCTGCAGAGCAACTAAGCCAGTGCGTGACAACTAGTGAGCCTGCACTTTAGAGCCCACGAGCCACAACTACTGAACCCATGTGCCACAACTATTGAAGCCCTTGTGCCTAGAGCCCATGCTCAGCAACAAAAGGAGCCACCACGATGAGAAGCCTGCTCACCACAACGAAGAGTAGCCCCTGCTCACTGCAACTAGAGAAAGCCGGTGTGCAGCAACGAAGACCCAACACAGCCAATTAAATAAATAAATATAAATAAATAAATAAATTTATAAAATGTGTGTGTCATCATGGAGCAGGATATGTGTCATCATGGAGCAGGATGGAAGAAGAAAGGTAAAAGGAAATAGCATCATGGCCTGATGTCAGCTTGGAATCATTTGGGACTAGAACCCTCCAATTGTGCAATAAGACTGCTAGTTCGCCAACTATACCCATTTTACCATCTTTAATAACAGAGCCCCAGAGTTTTAGCTGGGCAGCCTGTGTGGTCTGTGAGTAAACTCTAGCCAACAGCTTGTGAGAAGTGAGGTATGCCACCCACAGGTCATGCTTCTAAAAAGAAATGTGCATGTGCTTTCCTGACTCCTTTTTTTCCTTCCTCTGGTTAGGGGGATGATAAGAATTAATCATCCGCCCTGGACTCAGAGGTGGAAGCTCTAAATGGAAGACACCTATGCTACCCTACAAAGCCTAGACTACTTCCCTCTGAGCTGTCATAGCAGGGAGAGACAAATTTCTAACTCGTTTGAGCCATTGTACCTTGGAGTTTCTTGGCTACAGCAGCCTTGACAATACATTAGTAAAACAAGTATACAGGAGGTCTTTCCTGCCATAGAATATTTCAGGGTCAAAGGAAAATAATTGAGAGTTATTGCAAAGGAGAAGTAAAATTAAAGACTCTGAATTCCACATCAAATTCTGCCACCATATGCCGGAACTTCTAACGTCATAAACTGTTAGAGCTGCTATTTAGACTACTGTGGAGTAATCTCAAGAAAAATCGCTAACATGCTATCATTAGTTAATTTTTAAAATATTTATACATATGCAAAGTTTATAAGCATAGACTATTTCTGGAAGAATATCAACAAAATTGTTTAGAGTGGCTACCTCTGAATATGGGAACTAGGGAGCAGGGGAGATGGCGTGTTGGAGTAAAAGAACTTATATTTGGTGCCTTTCAAGCATTACCATTTGTAACTAAGCAAAAATATTTAAGCCTCAAAAAAGTGAACCAATCTAAAATAAATTGTTGGAATGGCTAGAATCTTAGCTATCAATCCTTCACCTCACATGAATTAATTCTACCCTCTTTGGGTGACTATAGCCCATAGTGGTTCAAAGAGAAAGAGGAGAATACAGCATGTTTTTGAGGCCATTGCTGTCAATGGATGAGAAAGCAAGGTTGCCTTTGGACATGCATATCTATAGCTTTCAAATAAGTTGCAAGAAAAATCAGAGCTTTCCCCAATGTGCTTGTTTCCAGTGGAGGCTAGAATCAATTGGCAGCATCCTTGAAACTTCTGCCCTCCCCTCCCCCACACATACACATCATCACTTTGTAAAGGTCACCCTACAATGAAGGGGTTGCCAAGTCAGGGTGGAGACAGCTCAGCCAAAGCCCCAGTTACACTGATCCGTGCTGTCTTCCATCCTTCATCAGCACTGAAGTCAATATTTCATCTGGGAGCTAAAATTAAGTCATCACCCCTCCTGCAAGCAACACCACTCCTGAAATAAAAATTTTACAACATTAGGTTGGAGGAGGATCACTTAGCATTTGAAAACACTTCCCCTGTGACCTTGAGCTTTTATCGCTCGGGAGCCAAAATAAAATCTCTGAGGCAAGATTTATGAATAAATAATTAACCATGAAAATAAAATCAGCACTGGAAAAGAAGTGGGTCCTTTCCATTTACAGGCAAAGTTTCTTTTGCAGATGTCACACTGTCTTCTGTGCACACAGCATTTTTAAGAAAAAAATTCCAAGGTGTGCCAACCTGACCTAACCGCAGAAGCTGAAAACATGAGGACAGATTCTGCCTCTTCCATGTGTCTTCCTGGATGTTTGGAATGTGCCCAGCTCACCCAGACACTGAGGGTCAATGGCAACCCTCACTATCCATCCTTGGTACCTTCTCCCCACCCCAGCCCACCCTTTCCAACAAGAGCATGGGGTGCTCTCCCAGGGGTCTACCAGCCGACCCATGTCCTTCCCAGGTGAGATGCAGGGATGCGGAAGCAGCAGGGATTCAAGTCTTTCAGAGAAGTCCCCAGGGCTCACACAATTCCCACCTCAGCGTAGGGCTCTCCAAGAGCAACTCACCCGAAGGGACAAAATGATGACACTGGGGAAAATGTTACCAAAACCTCAGCCTCTCTGTACACCGCTGCCAAATCATATCCTGGAGACAGAGTTTTGGGTGAAGTAGAAAAGGATAGCTTTATTGCTTTGCCAGGCAAAGGGAGACACACAGAGCTTCTGCCTTGAAAAGCTGTGGGTCTCATGCCAGAGGATTTGATGAAGGATTTTATAGCAGTGGTTCAAAGGTGGGGTCATTGACAAGATTAGGGTGTGAGCAAGGTTTTCACTCCCTTAATGTCTTAACCTTTATGAGCTTCTCTGGTCCCTTTAATCTTGCCTCAGGTGGTTTCTTGGCTGCTCCTCCCTTGTTTAGCAGCTGTTCTAATCTGCCCTTCAGAACTCAGGGAAGGTCATGGAGGCTGGAATCTTGCCTATAAGAAATGGCGGACAAAAGGAGGCCTCCGTGCCCAGGCCCCACTCAGTTTCAGGGCCTGCGAGCCCCACAGGGCCCCACTCAGTTTCAAAAGTTCAACCCACTTTCCAGGCAACTTGGAAAAAGATCAAATAAAGAGAGCTCTCTGTCTCCTTGAAATGAAAACTCAGCTTCTGGGGAGAAGCAGCCTGCTGTCCTTGGCTCTGATCCTCCTGAGTGCTCTCTGAGCAACTGCAGCTGCCTTTCCCTCCTCTAAAGTGCTTGCCCCCTGCTGAGCGGCCCGTCCTCACCCCTTTCACGCCCCCACACACCCCCAGTGTGGGGAGAGGAACCCAAAGAGGAGAGGCCTTGCTGCCCCACGGGAGAAACCAGGAGTGTCCGACCTTCTGCAGAGCACGGAGCCAAGGGACCTCTGAGCACATCCTGGGCCCACAATCCATGAAGATGCATAAAATAAAACTGAAAATCTACACTTTTTATTTTCATTTTCACAGCTCCTATTGTTTTTCTTTCAACTGATCCACTATGCCTCCCTGCTGATTCATTTGAGTCATGTATTCTCTGAAGTAAGGTAATACATCACGTCATTCTGGAGCCCAACCACCTGCCTAGGGTCTGAAGGAGGCCCTTCCCAGCCTCCTGGTTATCCTTGGGGAGGGGGAGGGAGGAGGGGAAGGAAGGGATGGGGGGGTAATGCGTCCTCAAGGGAACAACCTGGGTCTGGGAGGTTCCCTGTTCCTCTGTTCAACCCAGAAGCCTACAGGTTGGAGGGGAGCCCTGTTCCCAGAAATGAAAACAGCAGAAACACTCTTCCTATCAAATGGAGACTGAGGCTCTTACAGTTCCCAGACTTCCTCTGAGAAATGAGGTTCATTTCAAGAATTCCTCCAACAGCCCAGGACCTCAGGGTTCTTCTACTTTTGAGATTCCAGGATTCCCATGTGTCCTGCTTTGAGTTGGGGCCTTTGATGGGCTTGCTTCTCCATGACAGCCTCTCACATTGAATTTCCACCTCAAAGACTCTTTTGAGATAATATTAGCGCTTTGTAAACCCAAAGCCTGATACCAATGGCAGTTCATCTGTTTGTTTAACAAATAGCTCACTTCTGCTTTATATTCCTGACAAACTTAAACAGCTGACTATTTATCTTATTCTTAAATCACTTTTTACCCTTGCTGTAAATGTTTTTAAGCAGCTTTATGGAGGTATAATTGACATACAATAAACTGCAAACATTTAAAGTGTACAATTTGGTAAGTTTTAACAATTGTAAACACCCATAAAAGCTTCTCTCCAGTCAAGATAAGAAACCTACCCATCACCTTTAAAAGTTTCCCAAGTCCTTCTTAAATGCAGTTAATAGCAAAATAACATTGTTTTTGCCCTAGATCTGACCATAACCAGCTGTGTGCCCTTGGGCTTCTTTGCAAGTTTTCGTTTCCTCACATGTTAAATAAAGGGGTTGAACTAGATGATCTCATCTAGTGAGGACCAAGCCTTCCTCTAATCTAGTCTTGAAACTAACCATCAAGAGCGGATGGTCACTCATGGGTTTCCTCATTGTTCTTTCTGCCCAAAGAATTCATCCTGCAGCTGTATGACACAAAGTATGGCATCATGATGTTTAAATTTTTTGAACAAAATTCCATCCACACTGTTGTACTTCTAACAGGACCCTGTGTGGTTACACAGGGCCCCACCCTCAGAAGGGGCATGCATGCACTTGCCATCTTGAAATTCTTAATAATTTTGTGCTTGAATTTGTGCTTAGTAAGTGAAGTCTATGGGACAGTGGAGCAGGGGGCTTGGAGATTTGTCTCATGTGCATCCTACGAACCACCATTTCCCCACCTTCTCACCTCTCATCTGTCTGCTTTCTCTGCTCTGGTACCCTGGTCCCTCATTACTGACCCCATCCCAAAACCACTGTGTACTGTACCTGGAGTGAAACCCAAGTAACATGTGGGAAGAGGCCTGCATTCTGCTGTCATCCTCGGCCCCCAACAGTGGCAGTGGGGGATCGGGGAGAGATGTTCATTCTATAGCATCTTAGGACAGAGTTCTCCTGCACCTGGCTGGCAGCACTACCGCACATTTGATGGGCAACTTGGGGGATGGGGAGGGTCAACTTCGATTCGGGTACCAAGCATATCCAGGCACAGGTTGGGGCAGCTGGCATATGGGAAGGGGAGATTGATTTCACCACCTCAGCTGGCTCTACATTTTCATTTTGTGCTGGGATCCACAAGGCATCTCTAAGATCATATTTTATGAATATGAATTGCCTGGTATAGTCTAGGAATCAACAGGACAGTCCCTCATCTATGCTATGTCAAGAGGTAAGGCAGGTAACACTCTGATATTTCAGCATGTTACAGTAATGACTATTTAATGGTCATCTGCCCCTGGTCATCATGTCACCCAGGGGCAGGCAGAGACAGATAAAGAATCTCCAGCTGGTTCAAGGAACAGCACACAATGGTGTTAGCCAAGCTGAAGCTGAACTGTAACGAAGGCCAGGCTGAATTATTCTTCCAGGTTGCATGGGTAGAAGCATCTGAATAGATGGCAGGGCTTCCTGGTGTGCTCATAGGTCAGGGCTCTGCCCACCCTCCTCCAGCTACATCTCCCATCAGCTCACTGCTGCCAAAAATGACTCTAATAGAAAATAGCACCCATGCTAGTTTGCTAGGGTTGCCATAGCAAAGTACCACAAACTGGGCTTGGAACAACAGAAATTTACTGCCTTACAGTTCTGGAGGCTGGAATCTGAGATCAAATTGTCAGCAGCGTCGATTCTTTCAGGGAAAATCCAAGCCTGTTCCAGACCCCTTCTCTAGCCTCTTCTGGTTTGCAGGCGATCTTTGGTGGTCCTTGGCTTGTAGATGCACCACCCTGATTTCTAACTTCACTTTCACATTGCATTCTCCCTCTGCGTGTGTCTGTGTGCAAATTTCCCATTTTATAAGATTACCAGCCTTATTGAATTAGGACCCACCCCACTCCAAAATGACATTAACATAACTAATTACCTCTGCAACTTTATTTCCAAATAAGGTCACACACTGAGATACTAGGGATTAGAATTCCAATGTGAATTTCAGGGGGAACACAATTCAACTCATAAGAGACCATGAGTCAACCATCAGAGACCATGCTTCAACGATTACTCCTGGGAGAGGAAGAACATTGGCTAACTCAAAACTCTCACTAAGGGTAGGCAAGTTTGACTAGAGAGAAGAGAGAAAAATTGAAGGTTTTTTGGCTCTAGAATGCAGAGGAGAGAGGAGAAGGAAAGAAAATATAGGATCATCACAGAATAAGAGGATAAAAAAACATATAAAAGAATGACAGAGTTGAAGGACAAGTTTTGCTAGCTCCACAAAAGGTCTGGGTCCAGTCCTGAGGCTAGAGGAAAGCTACTTTTTAAAAAAGGTTGCCTGTCTCCAGTCTGTAACTTCACTCTCACCTTCCCAATTTGGAAAGTTAACCCAACACCCCCCCCCCCCCCACACACACACACACCTACCATCAAATAACTCATCTTTAACAATCTTTGCAGCAGGAGCCCGTTTCTTCCCCAAAAGTGAGTTCTTCCAGGAATGGGTCCTTCATCTCCAACTGTGCCTAAGCCTGAATCAACACTCCTTACCTGTGTTAAAGCAAAATCCTGCAGCATCTGCAAGCCTGGATATCAGAAGCCTGTTAAAAAGAAGAAAAGAAGTTGCGATTGCTGCACCTTCCTGAAAAACAGCAATTAATTCAGTGCTTCTTCAAATATATTCAAGTGTATTATAATGTACATACAAGATGGCAGATGGGTTTTTAAAATCCTATTTAGAGCCTCTGCCTTATCAACAGTCAACCCCTGCAACTATAATCTCTTCTACAATCCTGCAACATCCTGTGGTGGTTAGCTAACATCCATTCCTAACAACATCCTCTATACAGTGTTAGCTAACTGCTGATATAGCAGAGGAAAGGTACGCATATGTTCCAATGAATATGCACTTATTAATGGCCTTAAATGCTCAACAAATTAGCAGACTTTAAAAATTCATTAACACTTCTGTTCTTAATCCATGGATTTGTTCATTTAATAAATGTGAATTCTTAGTAAGGTGCTATTAGACTTTCACAATTGCTATTTGGGTGTGTTTGGTAAAGCGATGAATTAGATGGGGTTTTAATTTTTTTTAAAGCCACGTGTGTTGAAATCCTCTGCAAGAGGAAATAACCAAGCCTTACCCAGGTGTGGAGCCACATGGTTTTTAATGGCCCTGGAACTCCAGAATAATGATTGGTTTGAATAAATACTAAGTACTCTTTTCATCCTCCCAGATACCCTACCATGTAGGTACCATCATTATCTCACTGTATGGTCTCAAATCCCAGTTAAGTGGCAGTGTCATTAAGAAATAGCAGCTGCCAAGAAACAGAGGTTTTACAGAAAAGAGCTATGTGGGGGGAAAAAGAAAGAGGAGAACTTGAAAAAAAGGAGAAATGCAGCCCACCTTTCTTTAGAGTGCCAGGGATAGAGGAGAAGAAGGAGGGAGGAAGAGGTAGGAGAGCTCCACTCCTTCCCAGGATCATCCTCTATGAGTTGTTGCTCTTCTCATGGTTTCCAGTTTGTTCCTCCATTTCTGAAGCTATAGATTCATAAAAGCTTATGTTTTTACTCCATGTTCCTTCCTACTTAACAAAGAGATTCTCAGCTCAAGATAATTTAGAGAATTAGAAGCATTTATGTAATAGTTATGTAATAAAGGTGACAGCCCCAAAGTGTTGGTCAATGTGTGTTTAATGCATTCATTTGCTGAGAGTTGCTGGTTATTGGTGGACTTCACAGAAATTAGCTCAATCTATATGCACGTACACACAAACACTATGCCTAAACTCCACATATAAGAGGATAGCCTGGTGGGAGAAAAGATAAGGGACCTGTATTTGTCAGCTCAGGCTACCATAACAAAATACCACAGACTGGGTGGCTTAAACAACAGAAATTTATTTCTCACAGTCTGGAGGGTGGAAGTCCAAGATCAAAGTGCCAGCATGGTCAGGTTTCGGTGAGGTCTCTCTTTGTGGCTCTCAGACAACCACCTTCTCATTGTGTCCTCACACAGCAGAGAGAAAGCAACCTTTCTCTCTCTCTCTTTCTCTTCTTATAAAGCCACTAACACCATGATTAGGGTCCCACCTTCATGATTTCACCTAACCCTAATTACACCCCAAAAGCTCATCTCTAAAATCCATCACATTAGAGGTTAGATGTTCAACATGCGAATATTGAGGGGGACAGAATTCAGTCTATAGCATTCTGACCCTGACTCCCCAAAATTTATGCCAGTCTCACATGCAAGATGTATTCATTCTGTCCCAAAAGCCCCAAAAGTCTGATCTCATTGCAGCATCAACTCTAAAGTCTTGCCTAAATATCATCTAAATCAGATATGACAGAGCCTCGAGGTACAATTCATCCTGAGGCAAATTCCTCTCCAGCTGTGAATGTGTAAAACCAGACAAGTTATGTGCTTCCAAAATACTTTAGTGGGACAGACATAGGATGGACATCCCCATTCCGAAAGGGAGAAACTGGAAAGAACGAAGGGGCGCTGGGTCCCAAGCAAGTCCAAAACTTAGCAAGGAAAATTCCGCTAGATCTTAAGTCTGGAGAATAATCCTCTTTGATTTGATGTTTTGCCTTCTGGACTCACTGGGGCAGTGGTTCTACCTCCGTGGCTCAGTTGGGTGGAGTTGCACCAAGACTCTGGGCAGCTCCATCCCTAAGATTCTACAAAGTGGTCCCAGCCACAGGGCTACGCAGGGCAGTCCCACTCCCAAGTCTTCAGTCAGAGGCCATCTGGCCTGTTGAAACTAAGGCAGTGCTGAATTGCCTTCAGGGTTCTTCTTACATTTTCTTGAAGAATATTGTATATTTTTTAACCATATAGATCTATGACCCAGTCTACGGTCTAAGAATTCCAACAGTTTTTCTCATTTTTTCTATCCCTTTTAGTTCCAACTAGCAACATCTTTGGTGGTATAATCCCATCTCTGCTCCTGGCTTCTGTTGAAATTGCTAATTATTGGGAGATTGGGATTGCCATATATATATTACTAAAAAGAAAAAAATATTAAGTTGTACACTTTAAATATATGCAGTTTATTGTATGTCAATAATATCTCAATAAAACTTCTTTAAAAAAAAAGAAAGAAATTGCTAATTAAGTCTGCAAGTCATACCCAAGATATCTTTATCAAATGGTTGTTTAGCCACACTCTTAGTGTTCTCTTCAGAACAAGCTTTCTCATTTTTTGCAGTGTGGATAGGCTGATACTGTTGGTGGGAAGGTAAATTGGTGCAGCCACTGTGGAAAACAGTACGGGGTACATATCTGAAAAAAAAAAAAAAAACACATTAATTTGAAAAGATATATGCACCCCAATGTTCATAACAACATTATTTTCAATTGTAAAGACATAGAAGCAACCTACATGTCCATCAAGATGAATGGATAAAGAAGGTGTGGTGTAGTCAGATTGGCCATCATCAAAAAATCTAAGAACAATAAATGCTGGAGAGCCTGTGGAGAAAAGGTAAGCCTCCTGCACTGTTGATGGGATTGTAAATTGGTACAGCCACTATGGAAAACAGTATGGAGGTTCCTTTAAAAACTAAAAATAGAACTACCATATGACCCAGCAATCCCACTACTGGGCACATACCCAGAGAAAACCATAATCCAAAAAGAAACATGTACCATAATGTTCATTGCAACACTATTTGCAATAGCCAGGACGTGGAAGCAACCTAAATGTCCATTGACGGATGAATGGATAAAGAAGATGTGGAATATACAATGGAATATTACTCAGCCATAAAAAGAAATGATATTGAGTTATTTGTAGTGAGGTGGATGGACCTAGAGTCTGTCATACAGAGTAAAATAAGCCAGAAAGAGAAAAACAAATACTGTATGCTAATGCATATGTATGGAATCTAAAAAAAATGGTACTGATGAACCCAGTGGCAGGGCAAGAATAAAGATGCAGATGTAGAGAACAGACTTGGGGACATGGGGTGGGGGGCAAAGGGGAAGCTGAGACAAAGTGAGAGAGTACCATTGATATATATACACTACCAAATGTAAAATACATAGCTAGTGGGAAGCTGCTGCATAACACAGGGAGATCAACTCGATGATGGGTGATGACTTAGAGGGGTGAGATAGGAATGGTGGGAAGGAGTCATGGGAGGGAGGGGATATGGGATATATGTATAAATACAGCTGATTCACTTTGTTGTACAGCAGAAACTGGCACAACAGTGTAAAGTAATTATACTGCAATAAAGGGTCAAAAAAAAGAGAGGAAAAAAAAAAAAGATGTGGTGTGTGTGTGTATTCCAGTGTGTATATATATACATACACACACTGGAATACTACTCAACCATAAAAAAGAACAAAATTTTTCTATTTGCAGCAACATGGATGGACTTGGAGGGCATTATGGTAAATTAAATAAGTGAGACGGGGAAAGACAAATACTGTATATCACTTATATGTGGAGTCTAAAAAATACAACAAACTAGTGAATATAACAAAACAAGCAGACTCACAGATATAGGGAACAAACTAGTGGTTACTGGGGGGGGTAGCAATATAGAGGTGGAGGAGTAGGAGCTACAAAATATAGGGTGTAGGGTAGAATCTAAGGTTGTATTATACAACACGGGGAATACAGCTAGCATTTTGTAATAATTATAAATGGAGTGTAACCTTTAAAACGTATAAAAAATTTAAAAAGATAGATGATATAGATAGATAGATGATAGATAATAGATAGATGATGATAGATGATAGAAAGATAGATAGATGATAGATAGATAGATAGATGATAGACAGATGATAGATAGATAGATAGATAGATAGATAGATAGATAGATAGATAGATAGATAGATAGATAGAAGCCCATCCACACTGGGGAGGTCAATCTGCTTTACTCAGACTAATTCAAATGCAAATCTCATGCTGAAATACCCTCACAGACACACCCAGAGTAACGATTGACCAAATATCTGGGCACCCTATGGTCTGGTCGAGTTGACACGTAAAATTAACCATCACAGAACCCAAGCAGAAAGAAGACAGCACTATGATAGAATGGTTTCTGCCTCACCGTTCTGTTCCCTGCTGGCTCCTTCTCTCAGGACAATGATCAAGTGTTGTCTCAACTGAATGAAGTGGGGAGAGGTAGGAGGAACAGGGATGGAAATGGACAGGATGGATGAAACAAGGAGAATTTCTAAGTGAGTTTGGGGCCCACAGACTTTTGGGATAAGAGTTAATTTGGAGTAATCTACCAGTAGAGGGGGATTTTACATCATCCTTTTGTATTGTCCCATATCTCTAGGATGGTAATGCATTCAATGGGACTGCAGCAGCACACACAGGATTTGCAAGCAAGTAACAGGATCAAGGAGAGATTTTTTTTTTAAATAATACCAGGTAACATCTATTGAGTGTTTACTGTGTGCCAAGCACCATTCTAAATACTTTAAGTGTACACTATATCATTTAAACTCACAACAAACCTATGAAGTAGGTACTTTATTATTTCCATTTTTAAAATGAGAAAACCAAGGACTGAGGATAAAACAACTTGACCAAAGTCATACATATTAATAGGTAATGGAGTTAGGAGTTGAACCTAGGTTTTCTTACCCAAATCCTTGCTCTTAGGTACTGCATTGATTAAAAAAAAAAAAAAAATACCAGCAAAATACACATTTAGGAGAAATAGTGGAAGACCAGTTCTTTCTGCCCAACTCCTTAACACGAGAATGCACCAGTCTTTGGTCTTCTTTTCAAGCAGAGATTTCTTTTTAAAGAAAGAAAAAGAAAGGCTTTTGTAAGCTCCTACAATGTCCCTGCCCCTTGTCTCATGCCCCAAGAGCATTTTGAGGTAGATATTATCATCCCCACATTACAGATATGGAAACTGAGTTAGAGACCCATTCTGCCAAGATGGCAGAGCAGGGACCGACCAGGGTAGCTGTCTTTCCTGGTCTGCTGGTCTTCACTACCTCACGCTCAGCAGCTGACCTGCTGTTAATTAGTAAAGGATGCCCCCCTCCTTTCTCCACATGTGCACATCTCCAGAGAACATTTTTCTCTCATTAGTATCAAAAACTGAACCAGGGTTTTTAGTACCCAAGCTCTGGAATCAATTAAGCATTTTAATCAGAGATGAGAGTTACAAGAAGCTGTCAGTAGACTCGTTCCCAGGCAAATACTCTTGCCCACGGCTCATCACTTCTACTAAGACAATAATAACACTTTTAATCCTGCACTCCACAGTTAGTGAGTCATTCCTAATTACCCACATGTATGAGAGAAATCTCTTTATTAGGCCCTGAGCTAATGCTCCTAGAACCACTTCTGTGATTTCACAAATTCTCTGGGACAGGGTCTCTCAAGATGAGAGGAAACAGGGAAATACATTCGTCCCTGTGCAGAGAGCCATGCACAAGACAACACATTTCATGCAGCTGTGATAAAGCCAGGGGCTATTAGTCATAAGTAACAGAGTTGAATTAAAGAGAGGTTGAACTTTTTTTCCAATTTATCTACCAACAAAGAACAGATCACAGCCCATTCTTCAGTTTTCAGGAAAATAACTGCAGAAAGTTGGGTTATTCTATCTGGTCAGACTTAGTGTACCCTGTCCCTGTTACTAGTCAGGTCTCATTTCTAGAAAAAAAAAGTTGGCTTGTGGCTCCTATTCCATTGTAACACACTTGATGATTTTTTATTTTTTAATTATTTTATTTAATTTTTTTTAATTGAAGCGTAGTTGATTTACAAAGTTATGTTAGTTTCAGGTGTACGGCAAAGTGATTCAGTTATACATATATTGTACATATATATATTCTTTTTCAGACTCTTTTCCCTTATACATTACTATAAAATATTAAGTATAGTTCCCTGTGCTATACAATAGGCACTGTTGGTTATCTATTTTATATATAGACATAAATATGTTCATCGTGAACTCCTAATTTATCCCTCCATCCTCTCTGCCTTTTCCCTTTGGAAAAATCTATAATTTTTTAAGTAGCACTCTAATTGATGGATTATTGCAAATAGTAACCATCCTGACTTGATATACATCTTTCCCTAGGACACCAAAGGACACACATGGACACCCGCACACTTCATCAGTACAATAAATTGGTCAATTATGCTTGAATAAAAGGGACTTCTCTCCCCTGTGCCAGTGTTTTGTTGAGAAAGCCACCTGGGGAGGGAGAGAGGCATTCAGTTTGGAATATGTAACTGAGCTCTTCATGCAAACAAGGCAATAAAATCAAAGACCCAAGAGAACACTCTCAGTGCCACTCCCTCCAGCCCCCAATTCCTTGATAATAAATCCCCTTCCCTCCAAAATAGAAGCAAACACTGCAAAACTGTTAATAGCAGCTTGGGCTAGTTTAAGTCTAGCTGTCACTTTTCAGATGGGCCAAATATTAAACCACAAGAATACAAACACAGAACACAGCGGGCAGGTGCTCACTGGAGCATCAAGCAGAGATTGTGACAAACTCGTGCCGCACTGTGTACACCTTCTGCTCTCCGTGCATTCTGTGCCACCTCGGCCACTGACCCCACGGCAGGACTTCTCCCGGGCTACTGCCGCTGAGCTGGAACTGTGCCCTCTCCCCTGTGATCTGCCATCAGACACGCATTTAGCACTCTTCCCCGAATCAGAGGGGACCATTTAATCCACGGGGACATGCTGCGTAGCCACACCTTGGCAGGTTCTTCACGAGTCAGTGCTGCTGTGAGAGGCAGACGTAGGAAATTCTCTGGGCTATTGTTTCACAGCCTCATCAGATTTAGAAAAACATGCACATCTAGTAAACAGCACCCCCCCCCCCCCCGCCAAATGCATAAGCCACCAGTAAAATGAAAACAGATTCTATCACTCCCTGCTTTCCCCTCCCATGAGTGCTCTCTCCCATCTATCTGCCCCATGCAGCGTATTCATTCAGTCAATAAATACACTCCGGCACCTGCCCTGAGTTCTGACACATACTCCTCACCCTCATCGAAGAGCAGGGAGCGAGGAGAACTATTTGGACAAGTTCTTTATATTCACAAAGGGATTCAAATTTAGACTTGTGAAGTTACCTCCAAATGAAGTCCAGTATCAGTCACAAAGATCCACTGAACGATTGAAAGAAGAAAGAAGAAATTTATCACCCAGACTTAAATGCCTATCCAGTCATCAGAATGCACCACCCCTAATGCACTGTGAATAGTAATCAAGCTATAATTAAGCTCTGAATAGAAAGAATTCACTTGTGTTTTGTGCTTTATGGCATTAATGTGTTCATTGCAAACCTCTAAAATGGAGTGCAAGAAGGTTCAGACTTTCCTTATGTTCCAGTGTACTGGAAGCCTTGAAAAATGAAGGGGAAGTGGACCTCTCTCAATGGCTGTAGGAGAGAGAGGAAAATAAAGGGGTAGAGAAGTGACCAATAGTCCATAATATACAAGCTCTGCTGTCCACCCAGCCCTCTGTTTCCCTCCAGGGCTCTGCTGAGCTAGGCTTCCACTTAAGAGCATTCACCCTTCCCTGAACAGTGGCCCTTTCCCTATGTCAGATGTCTTGCAGGGCTTCTAACAATACGGCACCCTGAACTGTAAAAAAGAGAAAAAGGCCTCTTACAAAATTATGTTAAATGCTTGATAAAATATAATACATTTTTAAAACCATGGTTCACTTTGAAAAAAAGACATTCCAGGAATAAATAGGGGTCAAAGCCAGAGAGTCAATGGAGGCTGCACTTTCAGGGCTTTTTGTGTGCCTAACACTTGGATGAGCATCTTTATACATGAGACTTTTCTTGGGGTTTATTCCCCTCCCCTGACTGGGATGGGTCCGTGGCTTCTAGGATAGATTCACAGAAGCAATGTTCTTTGTACATATGCCTTACACCTATGCATCCTCCTCATATACTCTGGTTACTGGCATCCACATCCTCTGTTGCCATTAAATGTTAGCATGTGAATCGCCAAATCAAGAACACACTGAACCACAGCAAAAGTTGCTTTTTTGGAGGTAGATGTTCCAACACTGACATGGCCCTTCCCCCAGCTACTGGATAAACAGCAGCGAGGCCACAGCTCTGGAATCCTTGGACCTGAAAATATCTCATGCTATGGGGACCGCACGCATCCTCTCTGAGAAGAGAAGGGAGATGATGGGAAGCCCATCCACCCACTTGTATCCTTGGTCTTGGCTGGACCTGTGTGTTGATCCACTGGTATACCAAAGTGAGAGCCACATTAAACTGAGTCCTCAAACCCAGACCATCCTTTGTAAGCTACTAGCTCACCAGCCACCTCTACTTTCCGCCACGTATAGTGCTCTATGTGGCAGACAGAGTTTGTCATCCACCCATTACTCATTTCCCCTTCTTCTTTGCTGGCACAGCCTCAATCTTAGAACTGCAATGTGCTCGGCTCCAGAACTACAGTTAGTTTAAGTTAAACATAACTATTCCATTCCCTAGTTTCTGAGCCCCCAGATGTGTGGCTGCCAGCTCCACTTTTACCCAACCAGGTGTAGATGAACAGGGTGTTCAGTTCTGAAAAGGCTTTGGCATTCTTGATTAAGAAATAGACACCGCTAACGGTTGCTTTCCCCTTTCTCCCTGTCATGAATGTGGATGTCATACCTGGAGCTACAGCTTCCGTCAGAAGAACTCAAACCAACCCGTTAAGGCAGAGAGGACAGACAGAAAGAAATTGGGTCTTTGAGAACATGGCTGAGTGGCTACTTCCTCCCTGAAGTACAAAACTCTAGGCTTATTGTTTAAGGTAAGTAAATGCCCTTATTGCTGAAGCCACTGTTGGCTGGGCATTCTGATCTGCTGCTGAAAGCCTTCCTAACCAATATACCATTTTTTTTCCTGCATTTCACTCAGGTCCACCAAGGATGATTCATGCCACCTCCATATGATGAGTATCCCAAGAGCACTCATCACAAAAATGCAATTTCTTGCTTGTTTCACATATTATCCATTTCCTTTCTACAAAGGAAGCCCTACAATGTCTGACTCATTTCCTATTATATTACCAACATCTAGAAAATTGTCTGGCACATAACAGGGGTTCAAAAAATAACTGTTATTGAATGATGTCAGGTGGAAGGAATAGATGGATGTCTGAGCTTTGGAAGATGGGGGTGGGGGGAGGGGGAGACATTAGCAAAGGATCTGTTTGTAGTTGAAAAACGTGCTCTGTGACTATGAGGAAAGTCAACTTTGGTAAGTCAGTGCTGGCAGGAATTAGTTGAATGGGATAACTTTAATCCGGCTGTGCAGAAATGAGAATGACCCTGTTTTCCCCAGCAATGGGTACACTGAGGAATTCTGGAGGCCTGTGGTAAAGAGGCCCAAATCAACACACTGATCCCCCTTTTCAGGTTTGGGGTAAACCTGGAGTGGCAAACACCTGCTGTTACCATTGGTACCTTGAAGTATCTGAGCCTTAGTAAGGCAGCGTGTAGCTCTGACCTTGACTTTCCAGTGAAAACCCACCATGCTACTGTTACTCCCGGGGGGCTGTGGGGCCAGCTGCAGGTAACCTGATGATGTTGCAGACAGCCAGAAAGGGGCCAAGATCTGTGGATGCTGACGACTTGGGCCACTCCCAAATGCTGGGAAGATGCAGCAGTTCACATCCTCAGAGTACACGTGGGCTTCTCACCACTGAGATGGTGACTGAAAATGGCTCTGGGGACCAGCCCCATGTTCTCCATCCCCTGTGTATATATATGTAAAGACTTCACATTGCACACACGCTTTAGAAGAAGTCAAACCCGGCTTATCAAACCTCCATGACAAACGTGTGTGTGAATTTCACCTGTAAAACAAATGCCCAAATCAGAAAAGCCCAAACGCAGTTTTGAAGAAGTAACTAGAAGAAGTCACTCTACCCCGATGACTTGATCTCACACACTGAGTTCTCTCATAGCCTGCCATGTACCTCTTCATAGGTGAGCGAATGATCTTTTCATACAACTGGGAACATAAATCATGTATTTCCTCCACTTTCTTTTTTGCCTCAAAATATTGCCATCACCCTCCATGTTACTGAAGGCCAGCCTTTTCCTCCCTGGGCACGGCTCCTATTTTAAGCCCACTGACTCCCACTGATGTTACGGGTATTAGTTCTGTCACAGCACCCTCAGAACTATGCAGAATTCAGAGGGCACTGAAACCCTCTTTACAGATGGACATTTTATAGCCTCAAAATACATAGATCCTCCCAGCCTAGTAACTCTTCTGATAGTACTGAAATGCAGATGGTACCATGATTTTCAATGCAAAGAATCTTAGAATATCCAAGTCAGAAGAGATCTTAAAATGCTTCATGGTCTCTATTCTTTCACTGGCATTTGAATTTCCACTCTAAAAGTCTCAATAATTGAATAGCTCTCTATTAGAAATCCTATAGCTCCAGAAAAGTCACCAAACTCCAAAGCCATTCCTTGTATTTTGGAACAACTGTAGGTACTTGAAATTCATCCATATTTTAGCTGAAATCTGTCTCCCTATAATGCACACGCAGTAGTCTACCTGCCACCCTGTAGGACAGCCCTTCCAATGCTAGAAGGCAGAAAACCCATTCTCCCTGTCGCTTCTTGGTCCCACACTGATCACAAGTAGTTCCTCGTGACAAACTTCTTTTCAAGTTATTATTTCAGTTAATATTTATAATATAATCTTTGATGTAGAGATGCTATTATACCCATTCTATAAATGAGAAAATGTGGGATCAGAAGAGATCAGTGGTTGCCCTACATTCACCAGTTGGCAAGTGACAGAGCCTTTGCTGAAACCCAAGCCTCCTGATTCCCAATCCTTTGCTCCTTTTGCTGCCACAGAAGACATGGTATTGAGTCCCCTTATGATCTCTGATGCTTTTCTGTGGACACAACCAAAAATAAGTCACTCATTACTGAATTCAACACACCAAGAGTGGGGCAAGCGCACAGAGCAGTGTGGAATTTTCATGTCCTTTGTTCTGACATGCCGTTTCAATTCATGCAGCCCAAGTTCCAAATGGCTTCACTGGCATTATGCCCACACTATTTAAATAGTTTTTTGTTACCATTTATGGAATCGATACATATTTATGGTAGAAAACAAAGACAAGCAAAAAGAGAAATAATCCAAAATTCCATCAACCACATAAAACCACTCTTAACCATTTTCCTACGCACACATTTGGTAATAAATAAGATCATATTTTTATGTAACGTTTTGTAATCTGCTTTTTAAACTCAATCAATTATCTGTCCCTGTACTTAAATATTTTTTCATGACATCAATTTAGTAGTTGCATTATATTTCTTTATGTGAACATACTGTATTTTAACCATTGCCCCATTGCAGGAGACTTGTTTCCAATCTTTCTTGCTGTTGTTACAATACTAGAGTGAATATCCTTGCAGCTAAATATTTCTACACATCTATTGTATCCTTTCCGTAGGACATATACGTGAAAGTGGCAATTGTTGAGCCAAAGATAGGCACATTTTAGGATTTTCTTATTTGAATTGCCAAATATGCCTCCAAAAGAATCAATTTACACTGCAACCAAAAGTATGAAAACTGATCATCACAAACCCTGGCATTGTTGCATGTTATCTTTTACTTTATATCTGTCAATTTTATGGGCCAAAAATAGTTTTAAAATTTTATTTTAGTTTACATTTTTCATTTATCTATTCACCAACATTAATATTCTCTTATAAATTGCCCATTCATATCTTTTGCCCATATTTTAACTGGATGTTTACATTTTTAATAATTGGTAAAGTCATTCACACCTCTTTGTTTAGTAATATGAGTTTATCTGCATATTAGCCATAATCTCCAAAACTGTTTCCATGAATGGAGCTGTTCAGACACAACTCTCCTATTTCATATGTACCTTATATTTTTGGCAGTCATCTGTGTTTCATTTACATGTCTCCTTATTAAATTTCATTTTGTTAAACTTCCTGCATTGTTGAAAATGATTAAAATAATTTTATCCTCATTCTATCATATTTTCCCTCTATTCTGAGACATCTGCCAATTTAACCCGTATTTCTACATATTTACTTGGGTCAGGATAAAAGACCATGGGGCAGACATGACTCTTTGAGAGTCCTGAGACTCCCTACAAGGAAACATCATTCACCATTTAACACTTCCTTTGGATTATATCAGAGTTCTCATTCATTTATTACTGTGTTGCCTGCCATTGAAGATACAAATAATGAGTCAAAGGATAGAATGGCCCCAGGTCATAGGTAGCTTATAGACTACTGAGAAAGACATTAATCAAATATTTACACAAACATACAATTGCTGTAATGACAAGTGCAGGAAAAGAGGAATATTCAAGCCTATAACAGCCAGTAACAGGGATCAGTGAGTTACAATATTCCAACCAAGACATGATGGTTGTTTGGGGCAGTGTAGAGATGATATAGAGAAAGAGAAGTACATCTGAGAAATATTTAGAGTAAAATCAAAAGGCCTTAGTGATAAATTGGATACGGAAAATATAGGAAAAGAATTTGTCTAAGATGATTTCTAGCATTTTGGCTTGCACAAGTAAGGTCAGTGGATATAATCTCAAGATTTCCATAGCTATCTGTGTGTGTGTGTGTGTGTGTGTGTGTGTGTGTGTTTTCATTCCAATGCCAAACTAAAATTATTTTAAGCATATTCTGGATAATTGGTATGATCATGCCTTAACTTCAACAATTCAACTTTCTAAAGCCTGTGTTTGTGTTTGCATTCACAATCCTGTTAGCACGAGAGATTACCTGGAGTGACAGTGTTTAATCATTAGTGGATTCAGAGGTATGTTAACAGCCACAAGCTTAGTAGACCATCTTATCAACTAACTCATTTTAAGTATAACACTAAAATTGATTTTTTCACCAGTTATAAAGATCAAATTTTAAAGAATAAAGCATTTTCATTTCTTAAGTTAGTAAAGTAAGATTTTAAATTGTCATTATGAAAACTTCAAAGTAAAGAAGTAGCACTTCTTTAATTGTCACAAAGTAATTTGAAAAATCCAGAGGGGTTCTGAAAAAAATTTTTTAAAGGTGCGCTCAGGCCAAGGAAAGGATAAATATGAAGTTATATCAGGCTGTGGAAATGAAGCTTTCACAGTAATTTGAATAGTAAAAGTGGATGGAGACTTAATTGGCCTGAGGATGAATTCAGAAGAAACTGGGTAGCAGCAGTAAGGACCATATTCACAGTAGTAGGAGTGATTTAAATTCAGGAAAAAAAATCATTAAAATAAATTTGAATAATAAAGACAAAGTAGTACTGGCATAAAGATAGGTATATAGATCAATGCAACAGAGTTGAGAGTCCAGAAATAAACCTTTACATTTATGGTCAGTTAATTTTCAACAAGGATGCCAAGACCATTCAATGGGGAAACAACAGTCTTTTCAACTAGTGGCACGGAAACAACTATTTATCCACATTCAAAAGAATTAAGTTGAACCCTTCCTTCTGCCATATACAAAAATAACTCAAAATGGGCCATAGACCTAAATGTAAAAACCAAAACTATAAAATTCTTGCATATCCATACAGTGGAATATTATTCAGCTATAAAAAAAGGAATGAAGTACTGAAACCTACTACAACATGGATGAATCTTGAAAACATTATGCTAAATGGAAGAAGCCAAACATACAAGGTCACATATTGTATGATTTCATTATATGAAATTTCCAGAATAGATAAATCAATAGAAACAGAAAATAGATTAGCTGTTGCCTAGGACTGGGGATTGAGGGGAGGGAGGCAGTAAGCAAGAGGAATTGGGAGTGACTGCTAATGGATATACAGTTTCTTTTTGAGCTGATAAAATATTAAAAAAATGGTTGAGGCAATGGTTGTGCAATTCTCTGAATGTACTGAAAATCACTGAATTATATACTTTATTGTTTTCCTTTAAATGATGTATAATTGATTTACAATATTGTGTTAGTTTCAGATATACAGCAAAGTGATTTGGAGATAGATATCTTTTCAATTCTTTATATATTATAAATATATATATATATTCTTTTTTATTCTTCTCCATTATAGGTTATTACAAGATATTGAATATAGTTCGCTGTGCTATACAGTAAATCCTTGTTGTTTACCTATTTTATATATGGCAGTGTGTGTCTATTGATCCAATGCTCCTAATTTATCCCTCCCCCTGCTTCCCCTTTGGTAACCATAAGTTTGTTTTCTATGTCCCTGAGTCTGTTTCTGTTTTCCAAATAAGTTCATTTGTACTATTTTTTAGATTCCACTTATAAATGATATCATAAAATGTTTGTCTTTCTTTGTCTAACTTACTTTACTTATGATGATAATCTCTAAGTCCATCCATGTTACTAACATTATTTCATTCTTATCTGAGGTTGAGTAATATTCCATTGCATATATACACCACATCTTATTTATCCCTGAATTACATACTTTAAATGGTTAGATTGTATGGTGTGTGAATAATTTACATAAAGTAAAATGTACCGATTTTAACTTTACAGTTTGATAAATTTTGACAATTGTATGCAACCATGTAACTACCACCCCAAACAAAACATAGAAAATTCCTCTTTCCCCGAGGAAGTTCCATTTCCCAGAAAAACACCATTTATTTAATTTACCCTTCCCCCAAGAGGTAACGGCTATTCTGACTTCTATCACCATAGCTTCTTGGACTTCATATGAATGGAAACAGACATATATTTGGTGTGTATACTTAACTTCCTTTGCTTGGCATAAAGTTTTTGAGGTTCATTCATTTTATTACATGTTTTTTGTTTGTTTGTTTGTTTTTTGCTACTACTAGTAGTCTACTATAGGAATATATCACAATTATTTTATCAGTTCACCTATGAATGGGCATTTCTGTCATTGCCTGTTTTTAGCTATGAGGACTAAAAATGCTATGAACATTTTTATTTTTGCTTTAAGATCTTTTTAGTACCAAGGGGCACATGGAGTTCCCTCCCCCTAAATCTCAGCGGGCTCTCTCACTGCCTGGTGAATTAAAGTGTTGAGGAGTGATGCTGTGTTTAAGGGACTGGCATCTTCCATTTCTGATCTCTTGGATTACACATCTGAGAGCCCCGAGTCCCACCACCCAGCTGAAGAGACCACAGGTAGAGGCCCTAGATAGACATCATGAAAATAGAGAGGGCCCAGTTGCATCTAGCCTTCCAGCTGTCCCCATAAAGGGCCTCAACTGCCCGGGACCATCCAGACAGGACCAGTCACCAGCTGAGTACCACCAAGTGACCCCAGTCAGTGTCATATAGAGCAGGAGAGTTGTTCAACCAAGCTCTGCTTGAATTCTTGACTCACAAAGACTTTTTATTTTTTTTAATAAAACCTCTAGGTGATTCTTTGTTCTTTTATTATTACTTTATTTGTTGGCTACATTGAGTCTTTGTTGCTGCATGCAGGCTTTCTCAAGTTGTGGCAAGTGGGGGCTACTCTTGGTTGCAGTGAGCAGGCTTCTCATTGCAGTGGCTTCTATTGTTGCAGAGCATGGGCTCTGGGCACACAGACTTCAGTAGCTGTGGCATGCAGGCTCAGTAGTTGTAGCACACAGGCTTAGTTGCTCCATGGCATGGGGGATCTTCCTGGACCAGGGCTCAAACCCATGTCCCCTGCATTGGCAGGCAGATTCTATTTTTTTTATAATATTTACTGTCTTTATTATTTTTTCTTTAGATTTTTTTAATTTACTTATTTATTTATTTATTGGCTGCATTGGGTCTTTGTTGCTGCACATGGCCTTTCTCTAGTTGCAGCGAGCAAGGGCTACTCTTCATTGTGGTGCATGGGCTCCTCATTGTGATGGCTTCTCTTGTTTCAGAGCATGGGTTCTAGGCACATGAGCTTCAGTAGTTGCAGCACATGGGCTCAATAGTTGTGTCTCACAGGCTCTAGAGCTCAGGCTCAGTAGTTGTGGCCCACAGGCTTAGTTACTCCAAGGCATGTGAGATCTCCCTGGAGCAGGGCTCAAACCCGTGTCCCCTGCATTGGCAGGAGGATTCTTAACCACTGCGCCACCAGGGAAGTCCAACTCACAAAATCTTAAGCCATAATAAAATGGTGGTTGGTCCTAGTTTTTTTACACAGCAATAAATAACCAGAACAGGATGAGTGTGGACTCATCCTGCATCTGGGGCCCTGTAGTGTAGCTGAACAGTGTCCCCCCAAAATTCATGTCAGTTGGAACCTAAGAATGGATCTCACTTGGAAATAGGGTCTTTGCAGATATAATTAAGGTAAGGACAGAAATGTAATTATACTGGTAGGTCCTAGTCCAATGACAAGTGTTATAAGAGACAGAAAATGGTACACAGAGACACAGGAGAAGACAATGTGAAAGTAAAGGCAGAGACAGAAGTGATGCAACTACAAAATAAGGATCTCCAAAGAGTGCCAGGAGCCACCAGAAGCTAGGAAGATACAGGAAAGGATTCTTTCCTAGAGCCTTTGGAGAAAGGCTTTGGGCCTGCTGATACCTCATATCGAACTTCTAGCTTCTAGAACTGTGAGGTAATAAATTTCCCTTGTTTTATGCCACCAAGTTTGTGATAATTTGTTACGGCAGCCATAGGAAGCTAGGGTTTCTGTTCTGTTCCATCAATCTGTGTGCAGCTCTTAAAAGTGTGGCTGGTTTCTCCATCTATGGCAGGGTCAGCTACTCCCTCAGATGTACTAGTGTTACCGAGTCCAAGCTTGTACTGCTTGCAGCACAACAGGCCAATAAATCAAGAGATGAGTTGTTGGGGCAAGGAGTAGTGACTTCATTTGGAAAGTCAGCAGACCAAGAAGATGGTGGAGTAGCTTCCCAAAGAACCATCTTGCCCAGGTTTGGATGCTAGTTTCTTTTACAGAACAAAGAGGAGAAGGTGAAGAAGTACTGTAGAAAAGGAGATAAGTTGTTGCAAGTATTTCCTGGTTCTGGCCAGACTCCAGAGGGGATGTGTTAATTTCTTCTTTCCTGCAGCCATTCACAGGTGAGCCTGATCAGGATGTTTCCCATGAGCTGAACAAAGGTATTTTAGCTTAACGCTCAGGCATGGGAGGCAGAGTTCCCAGAGCTGGGCCTTTATGTACTTTTTAAACTATAGTCAACATCCCTTTTGTGATTAACTTGTAGTGAAAGCAATAGAATACAAAGGTTAAAGTAAAAGAAACAAATCCAATATGGAGTCAGATTTGTTCTTCCCTATTACCCTCACGGGGATGCAGGCAGCATGGGTCTCTTCTCTCCTGGAAAGGCTTGTTCCTTGCTGGACTGAAGTTCATTTAGATTTCTTTGCAACTTCAACTCTCCAATGGGTTTTTTTAAATGGCTACTGTGTAACTAACTAATCTAGTTTTTTCATGTTATTAGGATGAAAGCCACATTCTCTCATAACTTTCTAAATCCTAACTGCAAGCTCATACAGAACTTTTTCATTTGTCTTAGCTATATCTCAATAAAAGCTATTACATAATGAATTTATAGCTACCTTTTTTATTCTTCCCCTTTTTGTAATATTATAATAAAAATCATCTGAACCAGCATTGGTCTCTAAAAGAAGCCTTGTTTTAAGTTCCGCTTCCGTATGAGAGGCAGTGGATTAGGTCAGTCAGTTAATTACGAATTTACCGAGTTTTATGCACATCAGCCCACAGTCCCCATCTCTACATTTCTTGCTCCTCAATGTGCTTCTCACCAACTGCTCTGTCCCCCTGTTTCTCTGGCTCCACCCCTCTTCCAGGCCAAGACAAATATAGGACCGACTTCCTTCTGTCCAAAAATTAGAGTGTCTAAAGCTGAAAATAAACAGGTAAGTAAGTGTGTGTCCTAATTTCTATGATGCTAATGCTTCCGGTACTGGACTAGATCTCATTCCCTAACACAGAGGAGATTTCTAGGGGGGAAAATCTCCAGTCCCATTAGGATTTAACTAAATGGAACTGAATTTTCAGTGCTAAAATTGTTAGTGTTATAATTAGACAAAATTATAAATGGTTCTTTTCATAGTGAAAGGAAAACGTAAGCTACCCTTTCATGAGGAATTGAGCATCTTTTTCCAATTCGCCTCCAGGAAGTCCTGTCAACAAGCTTGAAATGCACAGTGTTTTGCAGATGGCACCACACTTGCGGTGCATTCTTCACGCTCATCACTAAATGTAGTGAAACATTCCTTTGTCTCTACATCAGACACTAACCAAGGAGCCAAGGCCTGGGAGAATATAAATATTTTTCTATAAAAAAGAATTGGAACCTGATTTGCTGCTCCTTCACCCAGATGTTTGCATTGCTGGTATTGTTTATCAACTCCACTGCAGATGGATCTTCAAAATGATAAAAGCTACTGAGATGCTTTATTTTCTTTTTCCCATGATTTCTTTCAAAAACTACCCAGAGTGATAAAATATTGTCATATATTTTTGCAACCAGCTAAATCCGAGATGATTATGATCCTCTACCTTCCCCCTCCCAGGGAGGTAAAACCAGGTCAGGTAGGCCCAGGGCCAAACAGGGCAAGGTTCAACTTGGATTTGAGTAGACAGATTAATGTCCTCGAAAGAAAGAGGAGGACAAAACCAGTGAGGCAGTATGATCATGTCCAAATAAAATGCTAAAGGTCAATCCTGGTGAAGCCAAATCCATTGTCAAGACAAAGGACAGGTTTGGGAAGTCAGGAGCCAAGGATACCAAAGGATGGAACAGTTGATAAGGAGCAAGGCAGGGACAAGGCGATCTGGCCCAGGACATCTATTGTGAGCATGGCAGTGCTCTCATCAGACACTGATCACACAACACTGGGTTATAGGGGCTGATTTGAAGATGTGGAGTTCACTAAGGATAGGAGAGGCCTTCACATTTCCAAACTGGAAGCTGAAAGGTCCTCATATCTCTTCTGGACTGAAAAATCTTGGACGTTTCATTGGCCTATTCCGAAGGATGCAGTGGAATTTAAGGAAATCTCTACATTTCTCTCTCAAATTTCAAGGATTTATGTAAAAGAACCTATCTGTTCTCCTGCGTGTGGCTCACCTCCACCCCCCACCTCCACTGGGTATCTTCATTCTGAAAACAGCTTCTTCAATTCTAGTTCTGATGTGCCCAGTGATATCCCTTTACATCCAAGTTCCTAGAACAGGAGCTCTGACTTACCTTTAGAAGTGTTATTCCCTGGAGACAGTTCCTGATCTTAAACCACAGAGGTTTAAGACTCAGTTACATGTGGCTTGAGTTCCTGAGCACTGACCCCACCTGCTTGGGTTCAGAGCAAAAAGCAACCCCCCACACCACCACTCTGGATAGTCATAGGGTGAATAAGTTCTGGAGACCTAACGTACAACATGGTAACTATAGTTAATAATAATGTACTGTATACTAGAAATTTGCTAAAAAAGGTAGATCTCACGTCTTTCCACTACAAATAATAATAATAATAACAACAACAACAGTGGAAGGAGATGGATATGTTAATTAGTTTGATTATAGAAATTATTTCACAATGTATACATATATCAAAATATCATGTTGTGCATCTTAAATATGTATAATTTTTATTTATCAAAAATAAATAGAAATAAAAAATAATGTAGAGTCAACAAAATATGGAGATTCACTGTATCTGGCAGACTAGCACACAACTTCTATGCTAAAGATCAGGCCCAGGACCTGCTGGTAAGAGCAGCAGAGCTACAAAGATGGGTGAATTTGAAGCCTGAGAAAGTCTCTTCCAGAGAGTCAGATATATTAGGGGCTAGGTATACAATCTAAAATAACACTGATAACAGGCTCTGTCAGAAAAGGGACTTATAGACACCATGCAATAAATGTGGTCCTGGCCCAAGTCTACCTCACAATGTGTTAACGGGTCCACTGGTGGGTCATTTCCATGGTCCCAGAGCACATAACTGATATTGATATATTCAGCCTCTGTCAGAATCTTTATATTTGTTACTTGACAAGCAGAGTAGGTGCAATTGGGGTAGGAAAGGGCAAGTGGAAAACCTTGAAACTGCCTCCCTTCCTGTTCAAATAATAATTCAGAACCAATACTATATCCCAGGTGTAATGGCAGCAATTAATTCTACACTCAACACCTAAGGGATGCAGAATCGGTGGACCTATCTAAAATGTTTAATTCACCAATATAGCCCTTTAAAAAATAAATATGCTTCCCTGCATTCTGGCAGATGATGGTGGGCTATCACAAATTTAGCTAACCTGTGTCCCTAATCACATTTTATTTGCTGGGTTTGACATCTTTACTGGACGGGATCAATACAGCCTCTCTGACTTAACATGTGGCTATTTATCTGGTGAATGAATTCTTTCCAATATGCATCAGAAATACAGAGCACAAGTGCCTGACTTCAAAGAACCATACTTTCCTAGTCTTGCTCCGGGGCTATGTCAACTCTTCTGCCCTCTGTTTCAATATAGTTTGAGGGACACTTGATGATTTGCATATCCTACAAAACATTAGGTTGGTCCATTATAATGATGATATGAGTTAATTAGACCCAATGAGCAAGAAGTGAAAGAACTGTAAAAGTCTCAGCAAGAAGTATGTACTCTGGAGGGAGGAAGATTCATTCAGGGGCCTGATACACTGGTGACGTTTTGAGCAACACAGTGGTTTGCAGATGGTAGAGCGCCCCCTCCATGGAAAACATGTCATTGTACCTTACCCCTCCTTCCACAAAGGAAACTGGCAAGCCTATTCAGGTTTTAGAAGCAATATATTCTGCACTTGGAACAACGGCTGTTGAGATCAGTTTTTTGGGGCAGTAATAGGCTGCCAGTTTTGAGTGGGCACCCAAAGAAACAGAGAGCTCCACAGTAGGTATAGGCTGTGTGACAAGGAGGTCTGCTGGCACATGAACCAGAAGATATCACGGTGATAGAATACCCAGTGGATAAAGCTGTCATGTGGAGTTTTTGACAAGTCACAGTAGGAAAGTGATAACACAGAAATCTAAAGTTCTAGAGTGTGCAAGTCTGCAACAGAGAATTATACACTATTTGAAAAACAACTCCTGATATCCTATGGCAACAACGGAGTATCTGACCGTGGGGCATCAAATGAACATGTCACTGGAGCTGTCCCTCATGAGCTTGGTGCTGTCAGATACACAAGAAATATAAAATCAGGTGGGCACAGAAGCAAATCATCAGGCCTGAAACTGTGAATAGATGGCCCAAATTCCCATGCCACTCATCTCTGTTACAATGACATCTCTTCCTCAGTTTACACCTATCGTGTCATGGAGTGGAGTGGAGTAGGGTGAGTTCTACACAACCTGATGGAGGAAGAAATGAATAAAGACCTGGTTCATGAATAGATCAGCTCAGTATTGATGTAAGCCAAAAATAGGCTGCTGCCCTACACCTCATAAGTGGCCTCGAAGACAGTGATGAGAGGAAATCCCTCCCCACCCCCATCACAACAGGCAGAGCTTCAAGTGACGTATTTGGTCATCCACTTTGTAAGAAGAGAGAAGCGGCCATGGTAAGAATATACACACTCCTAGGTTGTGGCAAACGCCTTGCCTGGTTGTCCAAGTACTTGGAAGAAGCAAGCCTGAAAGATCAGGAACAAAGAGGTATGAAGAAAAAATATGTAGAAAAACTTTAAGAATGGGCACAAAATGTAAGAATGTACATAATATACATTCATGCCCACAAGAAAGGATCTAATGTAACAGAAGCGTTGATAAAACAAAATTCAGCTGCGTAACTTTGAAGATCTAATTGGCTTTATTCAATGATTTATGAATCAGGTAGCATCCCATCAAGTAAGAAGAAAGGCATTCCGTGTAGTTGTACAATTTAAGGCATTAGCACCACCCTCAGCTACCATTCTGTAGTTCCTGCAGCTTTGGTTGATTCTCTGTTTTTGTTTTGTTCTGAATCTCTGTGGTATTCACAGGTCACAACTTCAGATTCATGTTTTCTAACTTGGTCATTCCCTTTACTCCTTTTTCAATATTCCAATCTTAGGGAGATCATTTGGCAGTTAGCAGCTGCAAACGTGCACTAAAAGCTTTTGAGAGAATACAATGCACCAAAGAGTTTATTATGATTACTATAAACAGAATCATTACCAGTGTTTGGAGTGAAATTTAGAGCCATGGTCCTCAGGACCCAAACCAATCAAAATCAAATAAGTCAAAGAAAGACTTCACTGAGGGAGTTACCTTTTTAAGCCAAATGTCTTGCTCAGTGATTTTATGTAACTGTGTTTCGATTTCCCCAGAAGTGTTAAGCCAGGTGTAGTGGGTAATGTTGGTCCCAGCACAGACACCTTCTTGTTCAACTAAAAGATAATCAATGGCTATCCTATTACCAAGAACAAATTTGGTCAGAGAGTCTAAGGATTTTTGTTGGGTAGCTATTGCTTTAGCAGGTGATTCTGCAACATGTTCAACAAGAGTTAAGGAGAGGTTCCTGATCATAGCATCATTTGTACTCACTCCTAACTAGGGAAGCAGAGCCCTGCCAAAAGAAGTGAATCCTCAATGGTGAATACCTCCCGATAGGTCCCTTCTAATTCAGCGATGTAAATCCAGGGGATCTGACAAATGAAACGTCTCATTTTGTTTATAGAGAGTTTGGAGCACAGTTAGATAACCTAAAAGTCATTTCCTACTGTGTTCCACCCATCTAGGCATTAATAGGCTCAAGGAGAAAAATCACCACCACAGACAAAGATAAATCCTGTAAGGGCACAAACCACTTCTACTAAGGTGGCACAGTTAATGGACTCATTCTCAGGCATTATTGCATTTGCTTGTTCAAGCTAGGGGTCAGTTAGATTTTTTTCCCTAGGCTGAAATTAAAAAGTAGTTCTAAATTCCCGAGATTACTCCCTTTATAGTGGCCTAGGAGACATAGGTAATAGTGTTATCTTTCCAGACCAATGAGGGAAAAAAAGAGTTTCATGTTTAGTTAAAGTATGAAGTCTTGATTCATTGCCTTGGGCAGAAGCCGTCTACATCAATGTCAGCTACCTTTCTTTCTAGTCAATTTGACTTGGAGGTCTACAGCATTTGTACAGGACCAGATTCAAGCAGAAACTTTTTGGCTGTCAGAAGTATGCCCAAGGTTCAAACTCCTGAAATCTGGCTGCCATTGTGTAATGAGGAGGACCTAGTATAGTCCCTTCCAAGGACATTCAAGGGTAGTCTTTGCTCTTAGGGATTCTAAATCAGAAGAATGGGAGAAAATTGGAAATGATAGTTTGGAGAGTTGTAGCCAGTCATTTGAGGAAACTAGAAGAATTCAGGATTCAGTCCAGTTTGCATATAACAAAACCTCAAAGGCAATTAACAGGATTAGAATATAATATTTACAGTGGTGCAAACATAATTTTTTTCCTCTACAATTACTGACATTTTTACCAAAGACAATCATAGTAAAACCGTTTTTTGCATTGAAATTGGCCTGATTATTTACATAAGCATAGCAAGAATAGTGATTGACCATATAAGGTCTTTTAAAGACTGCTTTGCTGGCACTTTTTATCTCAGATTGAATTCTTAAAAGCCTCTGAGGCCAGGAAGCCAAGCCAAAGACTCACTACTAGATTTTACCTGCAATACTATTTCAGTCAAAGCCTTGGTAATATAGCCAATGTTTCCAATTATGTCTTGTTATAAGGAGAACAGATTCTTATTGAACTTATGCAAATAACTACTGGAGGGATTAGGTAAGAGAAAAAGTAAATGTTTTCATCTTTGCCTACAAAGGGACAATTTACTAAATTGCTATAGGTCTTAGGTACTTAAGAGAAATGATTTCCTCAAATCTGGTAAAATAACAATGTTCCAAAAAAGAAGTCATAAGAAACTACAATTGTTCTCCTCAGTTCATTCAGTCCTATGCTATTAATTCTTATTTTGCTTTAATCCAGTTTTTTTTTTTCCATTAGTCATGGAAATTCTTACCCATTTCAGTTTTATGTATTTAAAGTTATCAGAATCCTGTAATTGTCAAAAGTCCTTTCATTTTGAAGATGAAGTACTTTTGCAGGAACACTTTTGCAAAAGCATCTGAGTAAAATAGTAACTGTCTGTAAATGACAAAGATTTTTAAATGCCCATTGTTGGAGCTCATTTGATAAGCAAATATAGCTATTTTTGTGATGTACTTTTTCTGATAACAACTAGAATTATAATGAAAATATTATACCAGGATATATCAGACTTTCAGGAATTTCACATAATTTCTGAAACTTATACCTATGCAAACACAACATAAAGTAGTGTTACTTCTTATTTAACAATGCTTCCCATGTAATTTAACATAACAAATAAGCCCAATTAGTTTAACATCTTTCTTTTTATAAGGAGAAAGAACAAATCTTTTGAGGTGTTTCAGGGACCCTCTGAAAAATCCCAGTTAGTTCAAGGTCAAAAAAACTTCATTGAGCATTTGACTTGGGAAAGTTTGCCAAAAATATCAAAAGGTTTAGGGGAAAAAAACCACTTAGTCAAATAAGATCACAGATTACTGTGAAACAATATTTAGTCACCAATTTAACCAAAGTGACAAAGACTTCACAGGCACAAAAAGTTACATAGTTGCAAAACAAAATCAAAAAACAAAACACACCCTAGCTCTTTCAGTAAAGAAGACTGTTTTCTTAAGTAATCAAAAACCTGATAAGGCACAGGAAATTACTTTTTGTAAAATACAAAATCTTTGCTTTCTAGGCAGATTACCTAAAAGGTAAAGAAACTTTTACCATCTGTTATCAAAATCAAACCAAAAGTCCAATAAATGTTTCTCCTTTTAACAATAATAAAACAAAATTTTAATCTTACCAGCATACTTTTGATATTAAAACTCATTCACTTAATTAAATTCACTTTTAATCTTAGCTAGTTCTGACCACAAAAAAATGCCTTTCTAGAGATTTCTTTTCCACAGCCTTCTATTAACTTTCTTTTTTATGTTCACATTTTGCCCTGTGTTTTTCCTTTTTCTGATTCTGAAATAACCAGCCTCACTTTAGGATAAAATTTCTTTCTTCTGTCAGCAAAATGCATTTCCATTCTTTATAACTTCTTTTACTGAAAACACACATACCATTTTCCTTGCATACAGAGTTGTTTCCTCCATTATTTCCAGTAGCCCTAATAACATACATTAAAAATCTTAACCTTTAAAAATTCAATTCCCAGGGTAATATAGAAGTATTTTATATTACACATAAACTCTTATTTTAGCATTATGTGTCTTCACAGATTTGTAAATACCATTTTATAATTTCTATGCTTTCTCATAGTAAATGTTTTAATGTAGCACAAGATACATTTACTTACAAACCCAAAAATCTTAAATTTTTCAGCAACAAGAAGTCTAAAGTAGTTAAGCCATGTTCAGCAATTAATGTTTTCGTATTTTATCCTATTTACAAATGATCCAGATACTTAATGAACCTCTGATGCCAAAAGCTCGGCCTCTGCACCAGGGCCAAATCGAATCTCAGAGACAGAGTTTTGGGTGAAGTAGAAAAGGATAGCTTTATTGCTTTGCCAGCCACTCCCAAAGAAGGCCAAAAGAAAGACCTAGATAATGGCAAACCAAAAGGTAGCAGTTTTTCCTGGGAGAGTAAAGATCAATAACAAATGCGTCTGGATTTGGGCAGAAGGGACACAACATGAAATCTTAATTTTCCTCTCCCAACAGGGCACTACAGACAGAGTATATACAATGAGTACTCAAATAAAAGAGGACAGAGGGCAGCAGTAGAAGTTACATCCACCATTTTTTTTTTTTTGTCTTGTTTTTAGGTACCTCTTGTGTGTTTAATTTTTCAGTAGCCATTTGCAATGAATCTTTTAATGAGGCTATTTCAGAATTTTGAAGTCTTTTGGAGGTTTCTGCATTACCAATTAAAACAGGTATTCCACTCTGCTTGATATGGGAACCCTTACTTTCAAGTGCACTTCTAAAATGATCACATCTAGTTGGAACATTCCTCATAATGGCCATTGTAATTCTAGGATGTAATTTCTCCTTATAACTGACATCAGTTTGGTAGGACCTTAACCACAATCAAGTTTAACTCGTGTTTCTATCCAGCCATATCTAAGCACAGATGGGGTACAACCCACATCTTTGTCTGGATATATTTTGTGACCCTCAACGTGATGGTTACCACACCAAGTTCTCAGAACACAAAATTCTAGGTTGTCTTTAGTAAGATTTTTGCCATTTTTGTAGACATTTATAGCTTCCAGGACAATAGTTCTTAAGAATGTATGCTGGTAGGTGACACACGTAACTCTAAAATTTAAGGAACTTATTTCTTTTAGCCAAGCCTTTGGTTCTCTTGGATCCAACCTAATACCTAAAAAGGATGTGCCTCTGGGTTAGGGAGTGTGGGAAATTTTACAGTGTACCTCATTGCATAGAAAATTTCTTAAGGTTGGCAAGTGACATAGTATCAATCTAATTCATTCTGTGACCAATTTACCCTAACACCAGAGTCATTGGGTTAGGTAATGAAAGCTCTAAGAGCGTTTGTTTTTTTTTTTAATATTTATTTATTTATTTTGGCTGCACCAGGTCTTAGTTGTGGCATGCAGGGTCTTCATTGTGACATGCAGGATCTTTTAGTTGCAGCATGTGGGCTTATTAGTTGCAGCAGGCAGGTTTTAGTTGCAGCATGCAAGATCTAGTCTCCCGACCAAGGATTGAATCCAGGCCCCCTGCATTGAGAACATGGAGTCTTAGCCACTGGATCACCAGGGAAGCCCCATCTAAGAGTTCTTAAATGCTTGACCCATGCCCACCAATTTTGAGGATTTTTGACATCCAAGACTCCCATTAACAAAGTTTTATCCACCCAAGACCTCACACTGGACCCAGTTCAGCTTAAATTAGACCCAATCCAGTCCCAGACCCAGTCTGAGTCTTAAATTGGACGCTGTCTGGTCCCACACCCAGTTCAGTTTTTCGGTCAGATCCAGTCCTATTCTGGCCGGTGACTACAAGCAGTTCCCAATGTAAAATCTGGAGAGTGGAGTGTCAACGACAATTGGCACTCGCCATTGGCACTTGCCATCGACCTCTACAAAGATTAAATCATGTGCTGCTGCAGCTGCTGACTGCCAACACCCCTTGAAAGGAGTTCAGGGTGGAGAGCTGAAATGAGGCACTCTGTGCTCTGGGAAAAACTGGCAGAACAGGTCCTCAGATAGTTAGATATTTTCAGGAGCCAATTTTATGAGCCCAATTCTTGTATCTCCTCCTATCTAGAAAAAACATTAAAATCCTTCATGGTGATGACTGCTCCTCATGACTAGCAGAAACCTTCTGCAAAAAAATATGTGCTTGATTACATGTACTCCCCCTTCAACAAAATCACATGTATACTAACCTTCTCCACTACCTCTGTGGAGCAGTTTCTCAGAGCTTTCTGAAATGCTATCTCCTGGGCTGCAGTCCTCATTTTGCCCCAAATAAAACTTAACTTGAAACTCTCATGTTGTGTATTTTTTTCAAGGCAACAGGGGAAAGGACTGACCCAGCAGGCCCCAAAGAATAAGGACTGTTGACTGATTCCAAACAAATGAGGAACTGCAGCTGCCACCAGCAGTTTCCAGTGTGGAATCTGGGGAGCTGGGGTCAAAATCAAGGGCCAGGGTTCCCAACCAAACAGGGAACTGTGGAAAGCCAATTAGATCAGGAGCTCAATGCAGAGAGAGCAGAGCTGAAAAAATGAGAGGAATTTGCCCACAGTCCTTTGAAACAGTGAGAAAAACAGATAATGCAAAGGGTTTATAGGGTATCACACCACTGTTTCTCATTTTCCCCAAATGCTTTCAGAAGTTCCCTTCAAATCCCACCATTGCCACCAAATCTGTTTTTAAAAATTCAACTGAGTAACTCTGAAGTTCTAATTGGCTTTATTCAATGTTTATGAGCCAGACAACATCCCATCTAGCAAGGAGAAATGTGCTCCACAGAGCTGTACAAAATGGAAGGTTCTTATACACAGAAAGAGGGTGGGACAAAGAAGTTAAAAGAGTGAATTATATCACAGCAAGATTACCTTCCCTTAGAGGAAGACAGATTACCTCATTCGTGTTGACCAGGAAATTCCTGACTGGTTTAAGATTCCACTCCTGCAAGAGGCTAAAACTGCAATGAGGTTAGGTATTACCTCTTGGTGGGGGCTAGCACATTTGGGGCTTGTTATTTCTTTTTAACAGAACTAAGAGACAGAGACACAAAATGACTCATCCAGTAATTATCACCCATCCTCTGTCCTCAACCATCACAGTGTTTTCATAGTTGGAATTTGAATGTAGTAGCCACGGTGGTAGAGATGGAATTCTTCTTATGAAGACTAATCTAGTATTGCCACTGCTGAACATTTAACCTATCAATCACAGATTTTGAAGCTAAGGTCTAGACGTGCCAACTCTCAAGGAGTCCACCCAGCCCATTTTTGACAAGTCAACTACATTGAACCCCTTCCGCAATGAAGAAGACAGAGATTTATTCTCAATAGAATTGACACATAGTCCAGGTATGGGTTTGCCTTTTACTGCCCACAGTACCTCAGTCAGCACCACTATCCATGGGCTCACAGACTCTCTGATTTACCAACATAGGAAACCATATAACAATGCCTCAGACCAAAAAACTGATGGAAGAAATCTTAACATATTGAGGTATAAGAAAGTCATTCTGGCTCATACGTGATTTGACTTGAAATTTATGCTAACTAGAACAGAATATCTTATGGTCTATTTTTTATGTATCGTACTCTTTAACCATTGAACAAAAGAACGTATATAACCACATTGTTTAGAATGTTCACATTAGGAAGAATCCCCCCCGCCCCACTTCCTGATGCCAATGACAGTACTCCTTGGAAAATGAGGTTCCTTTCTCAGACATCAAGGTCATGCTAACTCACTGTGTATGTGCTAATCTGTCTTCTAAAAGCTTAAAGAAATGTATCTCCGTCATGTTTGATATTTGTTTTTTGTTCTGACAAAATCTAAAACTGTGGTTCAGACATCTAAAATGGAGGAAGGAAATGTGCCCAAAAGAGCAAGGAACATAGCGAGATGTGGAAAGGTATAGAAAACACTCTGAGAAATTTGTAAAGAATGTTCTGTTGGCTCCCCTTGGCTCCAAAGAGAGGATCTAGGCAAAAGACTCTCCATTATCAAAGTTCCATCCCCCATGCCCAATCTAAACATTTCCTTCTATTCACATCTGTAAACCACCAGCTGTGATCTTAGGAAACCTGAAAAGCTTGGAAAAAGAAACTATACTGTGTATCTCTACTTCAGTGAATGGTTAGCAAGATGTGGGCAACCTGAACTCAGCTGGGCCTTTAGCTCTTAAAAAGATATTTCAATGAGTAAAATCCCAGCTGCTGCTAGAGGCATTTCCATTCTGTATGTCATTGACACAGGCATCAAACTGACTCCAAGATGAAATAAACATAGCCGCTATACAAGGTCAACCACTTCCTTTTCATCTTTGATCTAAAGAGACCCCCATGCTATTACTTCTGTCCGTCTCATATTCTTACTGTCACCTTCTTGACAGCATCAAGATTTCAGACATCCCAAGACAAAGCAGGTAAGCCTAAAGCAATCAGAGATGACATACTTCTGTTAAGAGCTATTTGGCACTACTTTGTTGCCTGAAAGACCCTCCTAATTCATATGACAACTGGTGATCCACCTTTCCCATTGTCAAAGGAATATACAACTCTTCTCTTTTGCTCTTCTCCCTTCCCCCCCTCCAGTATTATTGATGGATTTGTACTGACTTAAACACATTCTCTCCTTCACCATCTTTTTTGTCACCAGAAGCACCCAAGAGTACATTTGTTTATTTATTCAACAAGTATTTATTGAGTGTCTATCACATATCGGTGACTATGCCAGGCAATGCAAAGACAATATAGGCAGACTTGGTCCTTGAATATGCAGCATAGGACATCAGACATTAAATTACATTCAACATCACTAATCATCAGGGAAATGCAAATCTAAACCACAATGAGACATCACTTCACACCTGTCAGAATGGCTATTATCAAAAAGACGAGGAATAACAAGTGTTGGTGAGGATGTGGAGAAAGGGAACATTCCCACACTGTTGGTGGGAATGTAAATTTGTGCAGTCACTATGGAAAACGGTTTGGAAGTTCCTCCAAAAGTTAAAAATAGAACTTCCATATGATTCAGCAATTCCACTTCTGAGTATTTTATAAAGAAAACAAAAACATGAATTCAAAAAGATATATGCACCCCTATGTTCACTGAAGCATTATTCACAGTAGCCAAGATATGGAACCAACCTAAGTGCCCATCAATAAATCAATAGATGAATGGATAAACAAGATGTGGTATATATATAAAATACTTAACAGCCATTAAAAACATAAAAAAGAATGAAATTTTACCATTTGTGACAACATGGTTGGACCTAGAGGGTATTCTGCTAAGTGAAATAAGTCTGAGAGATAAAGACAAATCCAATATGATTTCACTTATATGTGGAATCTAAAAAACAAAGTTAATAAGCAAACATAAAAAATAAATAAATAGACTTGTAGATACAGAGAACAAACAGGTGCTTGCCAGAAGGGAGATTAGGGTGGGGGGATGAGTGAAATAGATGAGGCAAATTAAGAGGTACAAACTTCCAGTTACAAAATAAATGTCACAGGGATGAAATGTACAGTATGATATAGTCAGTAGTAATGTAGTATCTTTGTATGGTGACAAAAGGTGGTCAAAAATTACAACCTTCCAATTATAAGATAAAGTACTGTAACCTCATAGAGCTAAATCGGACCTCAAGTTGGATCTGTTTCTTTGACTTTAACCTTTGCTTTTTGCTGCTTTTGTTATTATAATCACACATGATGGCCTGCCTCAGGGAACATTCACCCTCTGCCTGAATGTTAAACTAAAGCGCCTCTGTTCAGCTCACAGGCAGACAATCTGCCCTGCCCACCTGTGTGAGTGGCTGAAATTAACATATCCCTTCACTGAGGCTGGTTATTCCCAGAGATCTTTTGCAAGACTGATGGCCCTTTAACTTTACTTCCTTACAGCCTCTCTCTGATCCTATAAAACAAACTGGCATCCAGACCGCAATAAAATGGTTTTTAGGAGGCATTAGCCTGACATCTTCTTGGTTTGCTGGCTTTCCGAATAAAGCCGTATTCCTTGCCTCAACACTTTGTATCCGATTCATTGGCCTGTCGTGCGGCAAGCAGAGCGAGCTTGGACTGGGTAATAGTACTAGGGATGTGATATAATTACCACCATAGGTTATATATATGAAAGTTGTTAAGAGAGTAAATCCTGAGAGTTCTCATTTCAAGAAAAAAAATTTTTTTTCTTTCTTTTATTTTGTATCAGCATGAGGATGATAGATGTTCTCTAAACTTACTGTGGTAATCGTTGCATGATGTATGTAAATCAAAACATTATGCTCTTCACCTTAAACTTATACAGTGCTGTATGTCAATTTTATCTCAATAAAACTGGAAGGGGAAAAATGCAAATAATTGTATATGTAAATACAATTACTATTTTGACAAATACTAGAAAGGAGAATTACAAGATGCTATGAGTGCATATAACTGCAGGACCTACCATATTCTGGGCACCCAGGAGGAAGGGACATTTAACTATAACCCAGAAAATGAAAAATGTTGTCATGCACGGAGGGAGAGGAGGAGAAGAGGTAAAGGGCAAGAATATTCAAAATAAAATAAACTCTGTGAAGGCCCTAAGGCAGGAAGGAGCAGGGCTTCTTGGAGACAAAGAAAACCTGGCAGGATACAGTATTGCTAGGGATAGAATAAGATAATTACCAGTTAGAAATCCCACTAAGGGAAGATAGAGACTTCAGGAGATCACCATAAGCTAGACACCAACCAGAAAATGCCCAGAACGTTAAGCACCAGTCAGAACATTTGGAAACTTAACTGACTTACTTAGGTCACCACCATAGAAAATGGATACAAGACCTATATTTGGCCTTAGGAGGTCTATAAGATAACAGACCCTGAAAAAACTGCATTTCTGCATGTAGCGAAGACAGGAATATAGGTGAAAGGGGAAAGAAACTAGGTGAAAGGGGACATTATACTGAAACCTGAGATGAATTATCATATTTTTGTGTACGTCACTACCCTTTTGCTAATATACATATGATTTAAATAGCACCTGGACAGTCTCAGTTAGACCATATAGGGTCAAAGGAAGAACTAATGATGTAAGCCTTGAAGTCTACCCCAAAAATGAAAAAAAAAAGGTGGTCTCCCCTCCTCACTTTTTCTTTTATTATAAAAATGCAGCTCTCTTTGTTCTCAGGGCTGCACTCCCTTGCTCCCAAGTGTCCTATGCTAATAAACTCACTCTTTGCCTATCACTTTGCCTTGCACTGAATTCTTTCTGCAAGGAGACAAAAGAAACTGAGCTTCAACTAAAAGGCAGTGGGTTCGAGTCCTCTCCTAAATCAGGGATTATAGGTTCAGGTCCCAATCTGAGGTGCGGTTGGGTTCGAGTCTCATCCGAGGAGGAGTGCGGTTTCAGTATGATGGCCATGGGGGAAGGTGGTAAAGAATGAGGCCAGGGAGAAGCAAGGCCATATGATCCTGGTTTTCATTGTTGTTCTTACTGAATTATGCCTGCCTGCACATTGAAGACCATCAGTTTAGTTAGAGCTGTTATGTTATAGATGATTTTTACTTGGAAATTCTACTGTGAAATATATGGGACAGAAGGCAATGTAAAAAATTCCCAGGACATTTCAAACTGCTTCAAAAGTACTTTATGTTTTATCAGTATAGGTGAGGGCATTTGATTTTTATTCGGTCTTTCAGTCAACACAAGTTCTAACCTCACTCCAAAGTATCAAAGCTAAAATATGAAAGCTAAAAGGGATAATATGGACATTCAGGCAACAATAAAATATGAGACTATTGTCCCACTTAGTGTATTTACTTACTTCTTGTAGACTTGTCCAAAGCAGAGCCAATTTGATTTATCTTACAGATATTTTTGTTAAATAATAGGAGGCTTCAGATTAGACTCATTAGTTATAGTCCTTGAAGTTGATGTCAGAATAGAAAACTTAAAAGAGAAAACTTCTGCTATGAGAAACGTAAATAAAATACGCAAAAGGAAATTTTTCTGAAAATTACTATCTTGAGTGGGAACTGTTAGAAATTAAGCACTTAAAAAAATAAGAAAGAAATTAAGCACTTTAGAAGGTAACCTAAACCATGGGTGCAACTGCAACTTTGGAACCAAAGTGAAGTTGATGACCACATGATGTCAAGTGTGCTGGGCTGACCCCTTGGCATCCTCAGGGCTGCTCCCCTGGGACCAAAGCCACTGGCTGACTCAGGCTCCAACCCATGGTTCTTGTGGCCACCCCTCCACTGCCTTTCTGAAATCAGGACATTCTTACCCAGAAGAGGACAAGGTGAGATAGCAAATTTGTTTGGTCCCTGGACAAAGAGCACAGATGTATCAACGCTTCTTTGTTCTTCCCTCTGAGCTAGACACTGCCGTGTGTGTGTGTGTGTGTGTGTGTGTGTGTGTGTGTGTGTGTGTGTGTGTGTGTGTTGAGCGATAGTGCTGGACTGACAGGCTGAATTTTGCTTTCCTCCTTTAATGTTTGCTGCTGGTACCACATCCAGCCAAGGAAATGGAACCAGCTTTCCTCTTCTCTAAGTAGAGACCAAACATAAGAATGGACCTACAATGCTCTAACTTTACCTTTTGCTGAATTTGCAAGTAATGATTACCCATAAAGGTGTCCTGTTGAAAGAGGGAGGCCATCAGTGATGAGGGGCAAGGATGCCCCAAATGGAAAATTCCTCTGATTGTATAGCTTGATAAATATAGCACTAGGATGATGAGTTTCTCAGGAGACATCCTAAAATTGCAAGTCTGAGATGTCCAGATAAACGCCCCTAAACAGCAGGCAATGCCCCAGAATATCAAAACTCACTCCCTTAGCTAAGCAGCTTTTCTAGGCCAGAATTCAGGGAGTAAAAGAGCAGCAGCTACCCAGCTAGCCCATGGCCTCCTGGTGTGGAAAAGAAAAAAACTGCAGTATCACTAGGGGCACAGACAGGCTTAGAGACCAAAAATAAATGCAAATAAGGATGATTCCTGTGGGGTTTTTTTAACATGAAGGAGAATCACTCTATTAATCTAATTGGGATTGAATAGGACCTGTGATGCAACTGTTTTTGTCTGATTTTCTAATAGGCAAATAGCCTTTTCTCCCCTGGTTTTAAAACGGATACATACTCATTATGGAGCATTTAAATACCGCAAAGTTTAAAGAAAAAATGAAAATCACTCGGAGATCCACCACCCAGTGATGACCAACCCCATCTCAGTGGGAACATCCTTCTAGACACTTTGCCATAAATGCGCAACACCCCCCCGCAGCACACACACATGCACACATACATATATGTGCATACATCTGTACACACATACATACACAAGCACATGTGCATGCATGCACACATAATCACACTTTGAATAGGTGGGCACGTGCTCCATAAGCCATCTTATGGTCTATTTTATCCACATCGTGTTTACATGTGTGTAAAATCGAACACTTTAAATCATAAATATGGACATGTGGTATCTATATTTTATTTCATTATCAATATGTTCATTAACAGTTTAGGGGGCTTCCCTGGTGGTGCAGTGGTTAAGAATCCACCTGCCAATGTAGGGGACACGGGTTTGAGCCCTGGTCTGGGAAGATCCCACATGCTGCAGAGCAACTAAACCTGTGCACCACAACTACTGAGCCTACGCTCTAGAGCCCGTGAGCCACAACTGCTGAAGCTCGCACACCTAGAGCCCGTGCTCTGCAACAAGAGAAGCCACTGCAATGAGAAGCCAGTGCACCACAACAAAGAGTATCCCCTGCTTGACACAGCTAGAGAAAGCCCACACACAGCAACGAAGCCCCCCCAAAAAAAATTAAAAATAAATAAAAATACAAAAATTAAAAAGAAAAGTTTAGCCACTCCCTGAACACTGATAAAACTAGTTTTGTTGTTCATATATTTCAAACATTCTTCTTATATACCATCTTTAAAAGCATTCAAATATCTTCTTAAGTAAATTCCTATGGAATTGCTGGATTAAAGTGTAGCCCAGTGTTTACAAATCTTGGTACACTGTGCCAAACTGCAGATGAACTGGGACATCAGGAGACCATTGACCTTGAACTTTCCCTCCCACTCTAAGGAAGCTGTACTCAGGACCTCTCCTTAGCCCAGCCTGGGTCTGTCCCTACACAGAGAGCTCAGGCATGCCTGAGTTCCCAGCTGTTTCCCTGCTTTGAGGGGAGCAGTTCACCCTGGAGAGAAGGCATAAAGCCACACACTTTCTTGAGCTTCTTCTGCTCCACCATGCAGAAGAACCCAGAGTGGGAACTCTTTATGTCTCCTGTAGCCAGACGACACATCCTTCCAAACTGGACACCCACGAGGGGACCTGTCACAAGTGCGCCACTGATTGCCCACGCATGTCCTGTGCTCCAAGTTAGCAGATCTGTGTAAAGACTGAAGGCAAGAATTTGTAGTAAAAGATTAGGGGTCATCTTCTAGCTTTGGTGCAGATCAATGGGTCTCAACTGGGGAAGGGGGTGATTTTGCCCCCCAGGGAAGATTTAACAATGTCTAGAGACATTTTTGGTTGTCACAACTATGGCTGCATGCTTCCAGCAACTGGTTGGTAGATACCAGCGATGCTATTAAACATCCTACAGGGCCCAGGCCAGCATCTCACAGCAAAGAATTATCTGACCTAAAATCTCAATAGTGCTGAGGTTGAGAAACCCTGTGTAGATAATGCATTCTTCTCTATTTTTTGTTTTTTTTCCAAAAAACCAAATTTCCCTGAATTTGAGGGAGAGAAGACCTGCAAATTTGCAAATATCTTCAACTGTCATACATGTGTATTTTTAAATAAAAATCTTGCTTTATCTTATAATCCTCCAATGCCTGCTCCGTTCTCTGACTCTCCTTGCCCAGAATCCAAGACCCACAAAGCTCTAGTGCCCTACGGTTCAAACCTCCTCTACCTATGTCCCCTAAGTTGGGCCACCCATGAAACCCAAACATCATTGACACAGACAAGCCTGATTAGATGTTTTCCTTCCTCCATCCTTTTGTTTTAAATTAGCTCCTATAATTAACAGAACATGTAGACCTGTTCCTTCTTTTCTTCCCATGGAGTGATTTTATCTCATTCCTATCATTTTAATATGCTGTCACTTCTCTCAGCACAAATCACATGATGTGATGATAAACCCCTTTGTCCTTAAGGGGGAAAACAAAGCATTTTCTTTGTGAGGGGAGTAGCTCTTCTCTATATGAAAGTTCCAACATTCCACAGGCAGCCCCATTCTCTCCACCCACCCTTTAGATTTACAAGAGCAGGATATAAGGCATTTAAAAGCATTTGAGCAGGGTTACTGGACACACCTCATTGGTTAGATGACCACCTGAGAAGAATTCATATTTTATCCAGACTTGGATCCATGCTAAGCTTTCCTTAGGGTCCATCACTCAGTAAGCACTGAGTTAGTGTTGCTAACTGACCAAAAACGGAGTCCCTCAGAAGCAATGAGCCATGACTGAAAATCCTAAGGTCAACAGAAATGGCTCCTATGATAACAGAGTCTCTATAATGTTTCCCTGATGCATTGGGGTGGTGTTCAGGAACCATTAAAATGATCTACCATTCAGAGAAGGGAACTTGACTGCAAAACTAAACTGAGTCCATAGCCTACATGTGAGTACACACATACACACACCCCAACCTCCCCACTGTGGAAAAGCAGCCATGCTTGATTTATTTCCTTGTCACCAAGATGATTCATCTGTACCAGACAAAAGAAATAGCCAAGTTCTATCTAGGCGCAGGGCAAGAAATGCCTTTTTCTCTTTACACATCAAGTTAAAAGCTACTGCTTGTGGAACAAAGCTGAGGATTGCAGGACAAAGGCAGCAAAATCTAGCTCACATTGATGATCTGGGGAAATTCTGAGACTCCCTGGAATTGAAAGCTTTGTCCACCTTTGAAGGAGAAGCACCTCTTCAGAAACATAATAGCCACAAAATCTCTGTCTTTTAATATAGACTTTCGTGGGGCCTTTAGTACAAAAGAAGTATATATCTGTCTCCCCTATAAGACCTGGCCCAGTGTTTCTGCCACAAGTTCTTAGTAAATTATTATTGGATGGATTGCTTACATCAGAAAGCCCCATGCATCTTGCTGTCATCTAGATCCTTGCTACCTAAAATGTGGTCTGCAGACCAGCAGCAGCACCCTGGGAGCTTGTTACAAATACAGAATCAGGCTGCTCTCTAAAGCCACCTATAGAATCTGAATTTTAACAAGATCCCAGGTGATTTCTGTGCTCATTAAAAGTTTTATAATCACTGCTATAAATAAACTCTCCCAACAAAATGTAGAAACTCTGCCCCAAGATGACCGAGGCCCTCTCCAGTCAATCAATCAACAAAATATTGCCTGACAGTCTGCTCTGCACATGATGCCAATGGGGTAGCCAAAACATTACCCAGACACTAGAACACTAATGCAAAATAGCATCAATACAATCATAGTTTGGCGGTAGTTCTCTGCAAGGCACTGGGTGCACCACAAATGGACAAACGAGAGAGGAAATTTGGGCCACAATGGGATTTGTCTCAAAAGGAGCCCTGGGAGTCAGAAGTATATTTGTACAGCAATGATTATTTCTTCAGCTTCTGCAAACCTTTCCAAGGTGCTTCTCCTGATAAGGGGGCAGGCGGATCTGAATGAAGATGTTAAATTAGAGATAGCAGGAAATAAGCAAGCAGCGCATTAGAGTGGAGCAAAAACAGGGGAAGGCAAGAGGCAGAGGTCTGTCCCTAGCAATGACTTCAATAACTAATCTCTGAACTGCCAGAGGCAATCTTCATCAGCAGTCACGAGCCAGGGAATGAATGGCTTCTATCGCCATTGTGACTCTGCTTCAGCTGCAGTACTACTGCCTGTTGGGATTTAGTTTTAAAGCAAAAGAAAGAAGCATCCTGAATGAAGCAAAAATTTGTCCTCTGGCTTCTGTTTAAGTTCAGCAATAGCTGATAGACAGGAGATCAGAGGACAGTCTGAGTGAGACATCCCGTTACTTCCTTCCGTCCCTCACCACCCATACCCCTCACTCCAGGTCTGGCGGGAGGATGAATCGGTCCCTGGGGGATATTTGGCCAAGTACAGAGACATTTTGGGTTTCACAACTAGTTGGGTGGGTACTACTGGCATGTGGTTGGTAGAAGCCAGGGATGCTGCTAAAGACCCTGCAATGGACAAGACAACCTCCACAACACAGAATTCTCCGACCTAAAATGTTGACACCACTGAGGGTGAGACACGCATCTCTGTGACAACAGCCCCATGGGGGTGCTTCCTGCAAGGCCCTCTTCAGGTGACAGATTCCTGCTTTTGCTCCTCCCACGTGCCTCACCTTCCTTTGGAGATTTCTTTTCTTTTTTTTTTTTTGAATTCCTTGTTTTGTTTATTTTATTGGGGTAGAGTTATTTTACAATATTGTGTTAGTTTCTACTGTACAGCGAAGTGAAGAAGAGTTTCCTGTGCTATACAGCAGGTTCTCATTGGTTATCTATTTTATACATATTCGTGTATATATGTCAGCCCCAATCTCCCAATTCATCCCACCCCTGTTTCCCCCCTTGGTGTCCACACATTTGTTCTCTACATCTGTGTCTCTGTTTTTGCCTTGCAAACCAGTTCATCTGTACCATTTTTCTAGATTCCACATAGGGGATTTCTTTCATCTACCGCTCCCCTGAAATTAGCACCAACATTGAACTCTCCTCAAAAATCCCAGCCATGTGAATCTTTTGATTGCTACCCAGGACCCTATGTTGAGAGCTTAGCTAAGCTCCTTCATGATATTGTTTACGGAACCAGGTTGGTTTACCTGACTCGCAAGCCAAATGCTGAGACGCCAAGATTTACGGCAGAGAAAGAGTTTACTCACAAGGCATCCAAGCGAGGAGATGAGAGAAAAGATCTCAGATACACTTCCCAAAGGTAAGGGATTGGAATATTTGTAGGATAAAGAAGCCAGTGGACTCAGGCATGGGGGAAGGTGACTGGAGGTAGGGAAAAAGTAAGGTCGTTGGTGTTCTGTGAAGGCGTATCTGAGTTACCTGCTTCTTCATGGGACACACGGTCAAAATTGGAGGTGTTTGGCATGATCTGAGGGTGGAGTTGGGGGCCCTATGATGTCAAAAGGTCACTCATCAGCCACCTGTGCAGGCCCAGTTTTAGGGTCGGTGGTCCTAACCAGTCTTAGCTGGCTCAAACTGAACAAAGAGGTGACTCCAAGTTCCTGAAAAATAACTTAAGCGCCTGTTACTATAACAACCCGTACATCAGAGGTGTTATCTATTGGAGGTGACTAAGGAGTCTTGTGATACATTACCTAGGCTCGTGAAGCTTGGAGGGTATGCAATTAAAGAGAGAAAATAATAACAAAAACAAGCTTAGTCGGTGAAGGTAGTTTACAAATGGAGGGGTTGTAACAAGCCGTTCCCTTTTCTGCCGTTCTGTAAAACAGGCTCAATAATTCTGCCGGCCACCAGGCTCTGTTAACCTTGTGCGGGATAGTTTCAGTATATCTGCCTCAGCGTCCATTTTGTGTGGCCAAGCAGCCGGCAGGGCCTTAAACTGCCATTAGCCCCCTCATGCAAGCTCGTGCCCTAGATACCAGCCCTCAGAGTCACAAGCAAATGCAAGTTCTGATACAACTTCCCAATAGCCTGTGAAGTAAAAATGCCACCTGCCATATGGGTAAACAAAGGATGTTGCAGCCGTCAAGCCGTCACACTACGGCTGCCCCAGCAGGGAGCCCTGAGGGACCTCAGGATGGAGGCAGGATTTGCCCCCCACCAAGTAGCAGTCAGCCACTGAGGCCACCCTGAGGGTGCACCCAGAGGAGACTCCAGATGGGAAAACACAGGATACGGGCCCCAGATAGCTGAGGTGCATATCAAAGGAATGATTTCAATGAGCCCAGACTTTGCATCTTCCCATATGTAGAACGTGCTAAATTCCTTACCTTGAGATGTCTGGTAATCTTTTAATGTTCCAATTACTTGGTCTCCTGGGTCCATCCCCCCACACCCCACCCCCCATCCCCCACCCCCCACACACCCCCCACACCCCCCACTTTGCCTCTTCCAAGCAGTCTTTCAGAGTTATCTGAGATGCTATGTCCCGGGGCTTAAGTCCTCAGTTTTGTCCACGGAATAAAACATAAGTCTCAAATTTTAGGTTGTACATTTTCTTTTCAGTCGACAAGCCCTTGTGACCAATAGTCTCCCCTTCCTCCAGGGCCTTCCCCTTGTGGGTCCCTTAGATAAGACCCCCACCACAAAGCTTGCAACATCCCTGCTCTTTTGATTTGAATTGACCAATCCAGCCTTAGGCTGGGAACCTCAAAGCTCTGTACCCACACACCCTAAGAAAGCATGTGCCCCTGCCTGTCTCTCTGCCTGCACCCTGCCTTGACCTTCCTTTTCGGCTCCTTGAGGTTTGTGTGGAGTACCTCCTCGAGGACCTGTGAGTAACAAACTTCTCTTTTTCAATTCCTTTGTGGTCTTTTGTTGAACTGTGGCTCACAGATGACATCCGGGGCTCTACTTCATAAATGTAAATTTAACAAAGTGTTGGGAACACCCCAACTGGTACAAAGAAAGACCAGTAACGAGAAAAATAATACTAGAATTTGTTCTAGGGCAAAAAAATTCTTAATGGAGGACCTGGCCAAAACTGAGGAGAAGAGTATATAAGGTCTGGAGGTGGAGGGAGGGGGAGGGGAGTGGAATTACAGGGTTTACGAATAGCCCCTGCAATGACTATGAAGGGGCAGCCTTGGAGCATCCAGCCCCAACAGAGAGGAGCAGGGCAGACTGCGTGGGATAGAAGTGTCCTTCCCAACCCTCAGTAAAGCAGAGTTACCTTGAAGAACGGATGACAAACTGCTGAAGTCAAAGTGGTGGCATCGCCCACTTGCCTGAGCACTTTCCAAGGATGTCAGAGGGGCCCTAGAAATGCTCTTACATAGTCACAGTTTTTTTGTGACATTCTCGAAAATGAGATATTTTAACTGCAACTGGTTAAGAATACTGCCTCTTTCCGAACCAACTTTCCCTCCATCACATTTCCAGTCACATAGGGTGGCATGAGGGGATATAGTTAAAACAATAACTGGTGATCCAGGTAATTTGGGTTTAGTGGGATATATTTATGCAGCTCACAGCCACTCCGGGACATGATAAAGTTATTGCTAGCCGTCCACGTGTAAGAATGATTTTCAGGGGTACTTCTGTCATCCACTGTAAGAACTCACCTGGCATTGTGACATGAAGGGGTGGGTCCAGACACCGTATGGTGACAGGAAGCTGTCCAACAGGTGCGGACACCGCGGAGGAGAAATAAGACTTGAAATGCACAGAGACAGATGCTGCTCTGTGGGAAATTCTTCCAATCATCAAATGTGTAAAGTGTTAAAGATGTCAGTTCTCTTTACCCTCTGATAAAAATAAAAATCCCCTCCTTTAGGAATACATTCAGTAATTTGGAATACACAATTATCAACGTACCATATGTTTTTCCATTTTTTTGGGGGGAAAGGAAGAATATCAGGCTTGATTTCTGATTTCACTGGTCCCCTCAACCCCTTTGTGAGAGCACACACTACTGAGATGTGTATGCAGCAGCCTTGATGATAAGAGGTTACGAATGTGTACCCAGAGTCTAATGAACTGAGCAGAACCATGTGCCCCCTCCAAGTACAAAGGCCCCTCCATTTCCCCTGCCTCTTGTTTGTAGAAAAGGTGAGGTCTCCCAGGGCTCCATGAATCAAAAAAGAGAGGCTCAAGCAATTACTGATTAGGACAATAGAGTTACAGAATCTTTCAGTGTCTGATGCACACTCCTGAGTTGTTTTCCAGATACTGTAACTGCTATCAGAGGGAAAAAGCTAACTGCATGATGACCAGACTGTAGCCAAGACATATGCTTCCCCATCTTGAGCAGTACTGAATCTAGCACAATCCCAAGAACTTGGCCTCAAGAGAATGAGATTAACACTATTGCTTATAATCAAGAAAAAAAAAATTGTAACTTGTTCTGCCCAGTCAACTAAAATTGTCAGCAAAAAGATGCTATAGACCCATGTTGACATCTTCCACTCTAAGAATATGATGCCCTATGTCAGCATGAAGTTACAGAAGACAGATCTTCACCCATAATCCCATAGAAATGGAGTGATGTCTGACACTGGGGATTTGTAAGAAGCACTTTGTAGGAAAGAGCTCTCTGCAGGAGGCTGCTTTTGTCTTCTCATTCCAGCAAAGCTGTACTGTAACTCACCTCTGCCCCAAGCACACATTTCAAATCTTTTGATCACACAAAGCCTTACCTAACCTGTTGATTCTTTCCTTAGACCAAAGAAGTAGAAATGAAGACTAAGAAACTAAGATATGACCCGATCTTTTCCCCAGTTTGCCCTTCAGTACTCTCACGAGCAAACTGTGTGAACAAGACAGCATCTAAAGAAAGATCACAGGGACTTCCAGTGATTAAGACTCCGAGCTTCCACTGCAGAGAGCGTGGGTTCGATCCCTGGTTGGGGAACTAAGATTCCCCATGCCATATGATGCGCCCAAAAAGTTAAAAAAAAGAGAAAAAGAAAAAGATCACTTGCAACATGTCTGCATGCAGTGGGAAATGACCCCCTACCCCAATAATTAACTGGGACTTCTTCCCTTTCTTCCGTTTTAAAACTTTCCTGGCTGAGCAGAATCTTCAGAGTTTGTTCTGGGACACGAATCCACCCTAACCCCAGGTTGACTGCCTCCTGAACAAAGAAATCTTTCTGTTCCTACCTTGTCTACCTTGTCTCTGTTCTGTACTTTTCTCTCAAGTATTGGTTTTTCGAGCAGTGAGCAGCCAAACCTGAGTTTAGTAACACTAGCAGTGCACAAAATATGAAAGATGCACAACACATTTAATGAGTGGATGAAAGAATGGATGGATGTGTGAAGGATGAATAAATTAGCATGGCCTAGAGTGGTTGGAGAGGCTTCCTGGAAGAGGTAGGAAATCAACAAGACGTGAGACAGCTCTGAAAAAGAGCCCAATGTGACGCGAGGTCTAGTGAGGAGGCCAGCTCACTGAAGAGGACTAGCCCTCCACGTAGAAGCAAGAGTGGTTTGATTTTTATGCTGTAAATAACAGGAAGCCATTATAAGTTCCAGAGCAGGGTATAATGAAAGGTGGTGTTTTCCAGAAATTATCCTGACAGTGGGACCCAAAACAGAAGTAGCAGGGAGCAATCAGATACGAGAAAACACTGTGGTAATGCAAGTACAGGAAATGGGCCTGGGTTAGGGTGCTGGGAATGTTAAGGAAAAGGTAAATCTTAAAGAGAAGACGCATAGCAGGAATAATCACAAGTCAATACTAATCAACATCTCTACGGTGTTACAAACTATTTTTTAGAATTGGCCATGGACATAAAGATAGCTAGCATCATGGCTCTGAGTTCTCAGATGAGCAGCTTGATCACCATAGACTCTCGGATTGTGTACCATGGCCAAGAAAAAGCTCTCCAGATATCTTGATAAAGAAAATCTCGATGAAGCCCCCTTCTTAGCCCTCCTCTGCATTCGTAGTCAGCTGTTGCCACTGTCGTTCTCTGCAGCTGCTCCACAGCATGTGACATCCTGAACGAGCATCCACCGGAAAGCCAGTTGGTGTTGATGCCCATTTTGGGGCCTACTGCCTGGCAGCAGAAATGCACGTTCTCCCTAATGGTGGTGGGTATGTTCCAGAGCCTTCATTCCAATGAGTCCAGACAGAAAACCTCTCCAAAGGAACTTCAGAATAATTATTTAAAGCAGTGCTTCTCAGTCCTCTTGATGACACATTGAGCCATCCCCAGTGGTTTTCCTTCTTTTGGGGAATCATCCCACTCAGTGGGGAACAATGTCATTTTTCTCTCTCTCTTGGTCTTCAGGGAGAAGAAAGCGAGTCCAACCAGTGAGCAAAGGGACCATTCATAACTTTTGACAATACGGGCAGGAAATTGCTCTTGCTAAATGAATCTGCATTATTTATCCCTCATCCTTACTTGGCAATTTCATGCTGCAGGATCTAATTCTTACCCAGGAATTTAGAAGGGTCCCCTATGAGCAGCATCCAGGGTCAATTTGTGCCGTGGCTCACCAGGGCCCTCTTCTTGATGGTCCATGAGATCCGTCAGGCCAAGACTTTAGTTGGGGAGGTGAGAGTCACAGCATTACAGCTCTCCTCTTGAGGGCTGAATGTTATTTCACTTGGCCCAGGGTGGTTGAAAACTGTTCTGCAGAATGCCTGCGCCTTAGCACTTAGCCCACCACCCCATTTTAACCAGATTAAGCTCTTAGATTTTGAAAAATGACTGCAGAATTGTGGCCAAAAAACAGGCAAGAAAGTGTTTAGAGAATGCAAAATCCAGTGAGAGTGGAAAATTTGACAACCTAGATGAGAAAGTACACACTTCAATTAACTACTCTAATCATCCAGCCAAACAACTAGAGACCACCCAATTAGGGGTGAGAAGGGTTCAAGAATTCCTCCTATCCAAAACAGGCAATAAAATGTTGAAAGAGAGGATAAAAATTGAGTAAAGGTGAAACTTGAGAGTACAGGCGTGGGTACGCTTGCACTTAGCAGACAATCCCCAACCAAAAGAAAGGATTCCAAGGATTCTCTTATGACCAAGTTGGCTTTTACAAAAAATAAGTATCCCGTTCACATCTCTGAAGAACTGTGTCTATTTCATGGCCCTAGCCTTTACCTCCGTCGTGCTAGCTCACTTGATAGATAGGATTAATCTTCTCCCTTTATCAGATGTATGATTTTAAAATCATAGGAAGATATAAAAATAGAGATGGTGAAGTATACAAAAACTTTGTTGTAATACCTTTTGTCAAATTTAGGAATGTTTTGCATAAGGATTAGGAAAGTCATATTTTTTTCTTATTGAAACAATGCAATTTCAAATTTAAGTAACTTGTGATACTGTGATTTATAAGAAATATACTTTAGTCATCTCCCCATTCCTGGCACAGAACTCCTAAAATCTTTGGAATTTCCTAAGTGATGGGAGCTATAAAGGTGTATTCTGTTACGTTTATGAGGTAACTTTTGGAAAGTCCCTAGGTAACCTGAGGATGGTGGCTGGTTGCTGGAAGAACCAACCATGTGATTAGAGGTTCGGAATATTCAGCCCAACTCCAGACCTCCAGGGAGGGGAGAGGAAATGGATATTAAATTCAATCATCAATAGCCAATGATTTGATCAATCGTGCCTACAAAATGAAGTTTCCATAAAAAACCCTGAACCACAGGATTCAGAGATCTTCTGGGTTGGGAAACACATAGAGATGCTGAGAGGGTGGTGCACTTGGGAAGGACATGGAAGCTCCGTACCCTTTCCCATACACATCTCCCTACACATCTCTTCCATCTGGCTGCTCCTTTTATAATAAACCACTACATCATCTCTAGGTAAAAGTTTTCCTGAGTTATGTAAGCCAGGGCTCCCCAACCCCTAGGCCACGGACCAGTCTCAGTCCATGGCCTGTTAGGAACCGGGCTGCACAGCAGGAGGTGAGCGGTGAGCTTCATCTGCTGCTCCCCATTGCTCACAATACCACCTGAACCATCTCCCTGCTCCCCACCCCCCCCACCCCCCTTCATGGAAAAATTGTCTTCCACAAAACTGGTCCCCAGTGCCAAACAGGTTGGGGACCGCTGGTACAAGCAATTCTAGGAAATTCATTGAACCCAAGGAGGGGGTTGTGGAAACCTAAAACCTATAGCTGGTAGGTCAGAAGTGGAGGTGACAACCTGGACTTGGGATTGGCATCTGAAGCTGGGAGAAGGCAGACTTGTGGGACTGAGACCTTACCTTGTGGGGTCTGATGCTGATGCTGTCTCCAGGGAGACGGTGTTAGAACTGAGTTAAATTGTATGACATTCACTCAGTATCCACTGAGAATTGGAGACTTGATTCGTGGTACCAGAAAAGCATATGTACACACACACACACACACACACACACACACACTAGACTTGTGTTTTTCATGTAAAAGGTGTAAGAAAGTTTCTTTGTAAACAGTTTGAATGTTTAACAAAATTTAATTTATGACACTTTTATAAACATGAGTTATTTAATTTACAAAAGCTGGTCTGAAATTAGAGAGAGCTTGTTTTCTGGGTGTGTGAATTTGCTCCTTCAAGCATTTGATTTGTTTAAGAGAATCAGATAAATTGCATTTTAATGTACGCAAAGATTTTTAAAAGATATAAATTAATTAGTTTTGCAGGTGGGGTTAATTGTTTAGAGAAAATCAGTCTGTTAAGCTTATTTATTAAACATTACTAACGTACATGGAAAGGTAATTATTCTTATTCTTACATAAATATTTAGTAAATTTATAGGTAGAATAACAAATTTTGTAACTTGAACTTTAAGCCTTAAAAAAATAGATTTTTTATTTTGTGACTTTAATAAACTATGTATTAATTTAAAAGCCACATAAGTATAAATAGTCCTTCTTACACACACACACACACTCTCGCTCCCTGGGCAACGTTAAAACAACAGCTTTAAAAAAAAATACATGTCAATAGGATTTCCCTGGTGGTCCAGGGGTTAAGACTCTGCCCTTCCACTGCAGGGGGCACTTATTCGATCCCTGGTCAGGGAACTAAGATCCTGCATGCTGCGTGGTACAGCCAAAAAAAAAAAAAAGAGTTAAACACGCGCACACACACACACACGTCAGTGTTTTCATGGAGTCCAGCAAACCTCATCTCATTAAGAATTGTCCCACCCCTGGCCTAGCCCCTTTCCCTACAGGGAGCACATCAGACTTTCAGGTTGGGTAAGAAATATAATTTCCTTAGGGGCAATGCTGGTGCCCTCTGTCCCAGTTGACCATATACCCCGTAAGGTGAGAGGCCATGTCTGTTTTGCTAATTGTTATATATCCCCATCACTACCTCTCCGGCATGGCACCTAATATTAAGAAGTCACTTAAGTATCAAATGAGTGAATGAGGAAATGGTATGCAGCTGCCTGGACTCCTGCCCCTTCCCTTCTCTGTGTCTAGATAGAGATGTTAGTGCCTTGACCTCTTGCCTCACTCTCCAGAATCTGCACTCCTACAACTGTAGACTGCTTACCTGATGTGACCCACCATGTATCTGGATACATTCTAGCTCCAGTTTACCTGGCTTGACATCTCTGTGTCTCACCGAGTGATAACATTGAGGTTCTCCCACTGTTGATCCCATTTCCATGACGTGCTCTCCACCTGCGGTCCTGAGTTCTCATCCTATTCCCTGACATTTCACTAACAGAGCTGACATTTCCTATCTGATGTTCTCTCTATTGCTTTCTATCTCTTTCTACTTCCCATTGCTCAACATTTTAGTGTCAAGGATTAAAAAGGCAAAATATCAGAAGGAGAGAGTTAAGATGAAGATGATTGAATCTCATGTCTCTCTTTGTATGCAGCCAAGAGAAAGGGACTATAGATAACCTTTACCCTTAAAGAAAAGAAATTTCTTTCCATATGTCCCTGGCTGCCCCCATGATGCCATTTTACTTTGTGAGAATTAAGAAAATAAATGTAAAAGTCAGCATTGTACAAAAAAATGCCACGTATCTGATAGTGTTTCAGATTGTCAGCCGCGCTCAAGGAAAATGTAACTCTAAATTTGAAATTTCTCTAAAATCTATTGTATATTAAAGGAGAGGTGTTGGTTTGGATAATTTTTATGGTTAGTATGGATTTTTAAATGTTAATCTGAATTAAAAGTCAAACTTAGGTATTTTAATTGTATGTGAGTGTCACTTCTGGTCAAAATAAATGGAAAACTTTCATGAAATGTATAAAACATGTAAATGTTTTATGGTAGTTGAAACAGAGGAATAGCTTCCCATCTTTGATTTGTTTTGTCACCAAAAGGACCAGTCTCTTCAAGACCAGTTTGAGGCTCAAATCCTGAAAGGTGGTCCAACAACACACATAATCCTCTCTATTGAAGTCTTTGGACTTTTTCAGGTTTTCAAGGAACACTTGGGTTACCTCAAGCAGAGTGGTGTTTTGTTAAAGGAAAGAGATGGTATGTAAAAACAAAACAAAACAAAACAAAAAAAAAAACCAGACTTCAGAGAAAGATGTTCAGGACACGAGAGCGACGTTTCTGTCCCAACAGTAACTCCAACTTCTATCTCACCTCTCCTGTGGGCTTCTTTTTCTTTTATGCTCTCTGTTTCTCTTAATGCCTCCCACCCTCTAGTTTCCATTGTGTCCCCTCAATTTTCCTCCCGCCTCATGGCTTTTGTTCATCCACCACCCTCTCTGGGCTTTCTTAACAAATGCTGCCACTCTCGTGGATCATCTGATTCTCACATAAAAATAGCCATAAAAGACTTATTTGGGGTCTCTTAGACATCGTCCAATACGAAGCATGCTCAGTGGACAGAACTCTGCCGAGCGTCACACAGGTGCCCCTTGAGTCAGGCACCAATCCAAGGAGTCCAGAGAGCAGGGACACATGGTACAAACCTTTTACAAGGACTTTTCTCTAAGGAGGCTGGTGAACATGATAGCCACTCAGAACATCTGAACCAGTAGATTAGTGTTTTATAGACATATGGTTCCAAATTATTTTTATGGCAACAAAATTAAACCTAAAGATGGACCATATATTATTACGCTAGAAGCGTCTTCCACATATAACCTTGTGCTACAGACTTATGGAAAATATAATAAGCCAGCTTCTCCATCTTCATTGAAGACACGGATAGAATGTCAAGCAGGAGAGAGCGTGAAAACAGAACCCTCAGGCACCACACGCTAGGGACCAGCGTGGTTCACAAGTCAACGTTCTTGCAATGCGGGGCACAGTGTTTCAACCAGTTATGACTTTATTTAGCTTTATTATATCTTCAACTTAGAAATGAAAAGAACTTTGTCAAAAGCCTAGTGGGCATTGAACTACCTTGTGGGTTTGGAAAGTTTGGCTTTCTGTGTTCTTAGCTATCCATAAAGCATGTCATGATTGCCTAAATTTTAGGCTCTGAAAGTGAGCTTTAATATCATTACTGTTATTACCCAATCTGTTACATTACTCCAGCTGAGCAACTTCTTGCCGGGTTCAGTTTAGAGAGAAACTAATGCCAAAGATACTTTTTCCCCTTGCCATTCACAGGCTGTTCAGCAGAAAATTGAATTAAAGCAAGCATCAATGAACATTGCCTGGTCTATCAGTTTAGTGATCCCAACCCAGAATGAAGCGAGGTTAGCGTGACATGTTCTCAGTGAATCAGTGTCGGCTTTTACAGTCATCACTGGTTCCTCAAAGAATTCAAACCATCTGTCCAATACATGAACCCAACCTTTGCAAGGACATCGGACTTAGCAGTTTGCGCTTCCAAACCCTATCTTGCCCCATTCTTGAGAAAGCCTTTTCATTAATTGAGCTGCATATCATCTCCAAACTTCAGTTTCCATTAAGGCCCTACACAAAGTCTCTACTACCAATACCAAAACAAACAAACGAAAAAGCTCACAAACAGTAAGGGTGGGAGAACTACCATCCAGAAAGGCCCAAATGTGGTAGGAAGTTTTTGCTAATTGATGTTTCATCTTTCCCCACACACATAACGCAAATGGCTCCAGCCTAAGATGGAACCCACTGATACGAGCTGAAGGACGAGATCCTTCATGGTCCTCGTCTGTGGCTCTCACCCTGGGCTCCAGTTCTCTGGAGATTTCAACTTCCTGTTCTCTCCTTGAGAGCTTCCTGCAAAGAATTCCATCCCACACAAACTGGAGGGCTCCTTGGCTTCTGATTAATCATGCAATCAATGAGTATTCATGGAGCACAGCCTGTGGGCCAGGAATTGACCTAGATACTAGGAATAAAGCCATGAAGGAGATAGAGGTTTTGCTCTCTCGGAGTTTACCTTCTAGAGTTTTTGTTGTGTGGAGCTTATATTGTGCCATATGGGTTTGCATTGCTAGGCCTTCGCTCCTACTATTCCAGCTGCTTGGAATCCTATCCCTCATCATTTCCATTTAACTAATTTATTACATTTTCAAAGCCCAGCTCAACTCCTACCTCCTCCATAACTCTTTCCCAGATTGCCCTGGTGGAGACCTTCTTTAACTTCCAGCCAAACACACTGTAGTGCCAATCATTTAGTTCCTAATGCCTTATTTATTATTTATACATATTCATGCACATATCTTATCTCCCCAACTATACCGAAGCCCTCTGAGAGCATAAAATGGATCTTGTATTTTTCCGAAGCCTTACACTAAGAAGAGTGCCCTATGTGAAGAGATCACTTTGTAAATGGTGGTCATTAATGAGAATGAGAGCAAATTGAATAGTATTTTTCCTTTAATCTGGAACAAAGAGCCAGCAAAGAAACCAGGGATATCTTAGCAAAGTAGTATTTTTATTGGTGAAAATTTTGTAAAAGAAAACTACTAACAGCCAGTTTTATTGATTTGGTCTAAAATACAGTTTAACTGCCTATTGTGAGATATGTTTTGCAATCGCTGTCTTTAAAATGTCCCCTTCAGCACTCAGAGAAAACTGCTCATTGATACTTGCTTAAGTTTAATTTTCAGGTAAACAGTCTATGAATAAAAGAGAAAACTTTGGCTTTCATTCCATTTACACTGAATTGGTCAAGGAATCATTCAGCAGGTATAACACAGCAGATTGTGTAATAATAATAGCATTAAAATTTATTTGCAGAGGATAAAACCCAAACATTAACACAAGACATGTTTTATAGATAAAAGAAAAACAAAAGGCCAAGCTTTTTCCAATCTCGTGACTTATGTGATTAAGCAAGATTTGCCTAGTGGGCAAAGTCCTACTGTGCAGCATTATTGCTGCTTCAGCTGGGATTTTCCCCAGAGAGTCTAGAACATCTGAGAATTTGGGGGAAGCAGAAATAAATAATAAACATTTATATTTGAGGGTCACCCTAAAATTTACATAGTGCTTTCACACACATTATCTCACTTAGTCCTTTCACAATCCCAGCAAAAATACACATTATCTCACTCAGTTCTTTCAAAAACCCAGCAAAGGTATTTTATATCCTTTTCAAATTTTAGGTTAGGGAAACTGAAGCTCAAGTGTTAAGATCATTATAAGGATTAGTCATATTGGATGACATTCCCATCAGTGAAAGCTTCCACCTCCAAAGGAGATCTCTTTCAAGCCTGGGAGAGAGTTCTTCATATTGAAACAATGGGAAGGTATAAAATCAGATTTGCCCTATGAAAGAAATGTTTGTGCTCAGTACACAAGCATCACCAATCCAACAGTCTGTTCCAGTGGGCTTGCGCTGGATGTTTGCCTCGTTTGCCTTCCCATACATGTCCACAAAGTGGTCCTCTGTGTTCTTGCCTCTGGTCTTTTTCTCTCTGTTTGAAATAAAATAAAAACATTTCTGCTTCTGGAAAAGTGGATTAACTTGTTTGGACCAACTCTCTCATTGACAACAACTAGGAAACTCAGACAAAATTCTCTGAAATATCTGTTTGAACACACCTAACAGCTACAAAGCCACTGAGGACTTGCAAATTTGATATCCTGGAAGCTCAGAGAAATGAATTGAACTTTGATGTGTTAGTCCCTGTGAAAGCATTTGTCAATTCAAAAAGCAGCAACTGAGAATTTGAAAAACTGAACAGAGTTTTCATAAGTTTCACAAGGATAGGAATGTAAAAGTTGGAGTTTAGAGCCACAAAGAAGATGGGTCCCTGGAAAATATTTCACGTTTTCGGTTGTGACAGAGAAGCACTGCAGCCAATGAAAAAAAGTGAAGTAGAAATACACTCACAAGGACTGCAGCCCAGCCTCAAACAGCTCATTTCCTGATTAGAGTCAGGTAGTAATCCAACATCTAACATCCAGCTAGAAGCAAAAGTAAATCTTTTATGGAGGAAAATATCATTCATAATTTCAAACTATCTCTAAATTTTTCAACAAAATGGCCAGCGCTCACATAAAAAAATAAAACCAGTATACAAAAAGATAAGAATGGACCATAAAATAAAAGAAAAATAACAATGAAATAAACTACAATAGAATAGAATAGAAGCAGATAAACAGGAGATCCAGATATTGTAAGCATGTTGAATGTGTTTAAGAAAATAAATGACAAGATGAAGAAACTTAGGATAGAAATGGAAACTGCAAAAAGAAGGTAAGCAGGAGCCCTAAAAGGAAACCTATGCACCTCACAATAAATTGATGTAGAGAATGAAGGACAAAGAGAAAGCAACTAGAGAAAAGGGATATATTACTTCCAAGAGAATAAGAATAGAACTGAGAGCTGAAATAATAACAATAATAATAAAAGATGAATATGGATATTTCAGACAAACAACTGAATTTGTCAACAGAGTAATTTTTCTAAAGGAAATACTAAAGATAGCCCTTTAAGCTAAAAAAAAAAAAGTCCCAGAATAAAAACTGAAACCCAAAAAGGAATAAAGAACAATAAAAAATTAAACATGTGGATGTATGTAAATGATCATTGACAGCAAAAAACAATAATAATAATATTCTGTGAGATTTGCAATAGATAGGTGATAGGTGATAGATGATAGGTAGATAGATAGATAGATAGATAATAGATGATACATTTAAAATAAATGTCAAACATAGCACAAAAGATGGGAAGAGATAAAAGAAATTAGACTTCTAAGACCCTAGCATTAGTCACCAAGAGGTAAATTACTAACTTACACCAGAATGTAAAACATCTAAAAATATATTTACAATTTCCAGGGTTACTACTAAAAGAATATGTAAATAACAAGCTAATTGAGAGGGAAAATAAATTATATTAAACATTTAATCTAAATATGCATGTGTATCAAAACAAAAAACTTCTATAGTATAATGACAAAAGAGATAATCCCATAGAAAACAAAGAAATGAATAAGCACTTCAGAAAAGAAGATAACCAAATGATCAATAAACTTACAAAAGAGTGATCACTCTCATTAGGCATTAGTAAAATGCTAATTAAAGCCATAATGAGATACTGTTGTATCTGCAAACAGCAGCAGAATTTAAAGAAACTGACAAAATCAAGTATTGATGAGGATTTGGAGAAACTAGAATTCTCATACACTGCTTATAGAAGTATAAATTGATACAACTATATTTGAAAATTCTTTGGCAATGTCTACTAAAGTTGAACACACCATATATAGCCTCACAATTTCACTCCTAGCTATATATGCAACAGAAATGCATATATTTGAACCAAAAAGCATGTACCAGAATATCCACAGCAATATTATTCATATTAGCTAAATATGGCTCCAATGAATAAGTTAACTGTATTATACTCATACAATGGTATATCTCATAGCAATGAAAAAGAATGAAGTATTACTATACACAGCAATACTGATGAATCTTTCAAACATAATCCTGATGTTAAATGAATAAAGCCATGCACAAGAGAATACATGTTGAATGATTCCAATTACATAATGGGGTGGGGGGAAGGCAAGCAAAACTATGTGTGAGAAGATATAATAGGGGTTATCTTTAGGAAAGAGGAGGGGGTATATTGAAGGCTTTTGAGGGGCTGATAGCATAGGTGGCCGTGGTGACCACAGTGGGTATATTCAATTTGGGATGCTGTGAATATAATTTGTGCTTTTTTTTTTAAGCTCTTTATTGGAATATAATTGCTTTACACTCTTGTACCAGCTTTTGAGGTACACCAAAGTGAATCAGCAGTATTTATATATATATCCCTGTATCCCCTCCCTCCCACAACTCCCTCCCATCCTCCCTGTCCTGGCCCTCTAAGGCACCACCATCATCGAGTTGATCTCCCTTTGATATACAGCAACTTCCAACTAGCTATCTATTTTACAGTTGGTAATGTATATATGTCTATGCTACTCTCTCACTTCGTCCCAGCTTCCCCTTCACCCCCCGCACCCCCACCCCATGTCCTTCAGTCCATTCTCTGCATCTGCATCCTTATTCTTGCCCTGTCACTGGGTTCATCAGTACCATTTTTTTTTTAGATTCCATATATATGAGTTAGCATACAGTATTTGTTTTTCTCTTTCTCTTACTTCACTCTGTATGACAGACTCTAGGTCTATCCACCTCATTACATATAGTTCCATTTCATTCCTTTTTATGGCTGAGTACTATTCCACTGTATATATGTGCCACATCTTCCTTATCCATTCATCTGTTGATGGGCATTTAGGTTGCTTCCATGTCCTGGCTATTGTAAATAGTGCTGCAATGAACATCATGGTACATGTTTCTTTTTGGATTATGATTTCTGTGGATATATGCCCAGTAGTGGGATTACTGGATTGTGTGGTAGTTTTATGCTTAGTTTTTTAAGGAACCTCCAAACTGTTTTCCATAGTGGCTGTACCAACTTACATTCCCACCAACAGTGCAGGAGAGTTCCCTTTTCTCCACACCCTCTCCAACATTTATCATTTCTAGATGTTTTGATGATGGCCATTCTGATGGGTGTGAGGTGATACCTCATTGTGGCTTTGACTTGCATTTCTCTAGTGATGTTGACCATCTTTTCATGTATTTGTTGGCCATCTGTATGTCTTCTTTGGATGACATGACCTAAATGTCTATTTAGGTCTTCTGCCCATTTGTGGATTGTGTTATGTGCTTTTTTGGTATTAAGCTGCATGAGCTGCTTGTATATTTTGGAGAGTAATCCTTTGTCTACTGCTTCGTTGGCAAGTATTTCTCCCTTTCTGAGGGTTGTCTTCTTGTCTTGTTTATGGTTTCTTTCACTGTGCAAAAGCTTTTAAGTTTCATTAGGTCCCATTTGTTTATTCTTGGTTTTATTTCCATGATTCTAGGAGGTGGGTCAAAAAGGATCTTGCTTTGATGGATGTCATAGAGGGTTCTGCCTATGTTTTCCTCTAGGAGTTTGATAGTGTCTGGCCTTACATGTAGGTCTTTAATCCATTTTGAGTTTATTTTTGGGTATGATGTTAGGAAGTGTTCTAATTTCATTCTTTTACATGTTGCTGTCCAATTTTCCCAGCACCACTTATTGAAGAGGTTGTCTTTTTTCCATTGTATATTCTTGCCTCCTTTGTCAAAGATAAGCTGCTCATATGTGCTTGGGTTTACCTCTGGGTTTTCTATTCTATTCCATTGATCTTCCTTTCTGTTTTTGTGCCAGTACCATACAGTCTTGATCACTGTGGCCTTGTAGTATAGTTTGAAGTCAGGAAGCCTAATTCTACCAACTCCATCTTTCCTGCTCAAGATTGCTTTGGCTATTCAGGGTCTTTTGCGTTTCCATACAAATTGTAAGATTTCTTGTTCTAGTTCTGTGAAAAATGCCGTTGGTAATTTGATAGGGATTGCATTGAAGCTGTAAATTGCTTTGGGTAGTACAGTCATTTTCACAATGTTGATTATTCCAATCCAAGAACATGGTATGTCTCTCCATCTCTTCGTATCATCTTTGATTTCTTTTCATCAGTGTCTTATAGTTTTCTGCATACAGGTCTTTCACCTCCTTAGACAGGTTTATTCCTAGGTATTTTATTCTTTTTGTTGCAGTGGTAAATGGGAGAGTTTCCTTAATTTCTCTTTCTGCTTTTTCGTTGTTAGTATATAGGAATGCAAGAGATTTCTGTGCATTAATTTTGTATCCTGCTACTTTACTAAATTTATCGATTAGTGCTAGCAGTTTTCTGGTAGAATCCTTAGGATTTTCTATGTATAATATCACGGCATCTGCAAAGAGTGACAATTTTACTTCTTCTTTTCCAGTTTGGATTCCTTTTATTTCATTTTCTTCTCTGATTGCTGTGGCTAACACTTCCAAAACTATGTTGAATAATAATAGTGAGAGTGGGCACCTTTGTCTTGTTCCTATTCTTAGAGGGAATTCTATCAGGATTTGTGCATTTTATGTACTTACATTATACTTCAACCTAAAATGCTTTTTAAAACAAAAATAAATGAAAATTAAACTTTTAAAATCTATTTACCAATATCTTTGAAAATATTCATTTCCTTTTACCCAGTAATTCAATTTTTGATGATTTCTCCTTAGGAAAAAATTTTAATGGAATGTATTCTGTGGTATGGTCATCTCATGTTTTATATAGCTATTCCTCCATTTTTGTATACTAATTTTTTTCCAATGATATTTCTACTATAAAATAATGCTGTGGTAAACATCTTAGATCATAGAGTAATTTTTTTCTTTATTTATAATTACCTCCCTAAAGTAAATTACCATTAAAATGCTTATGAAGAGTATATAATAATATAAAAGTTAGTGTTATAACCATAATGTGAAAGGATGCATACATCCCGATGTTCATTGCAGCATAATTTACAATAGATTAGACATGGAAGCAACCTAAATGTCCATTGATAGATGAATGGATAAAGAAGATGTGGTACATATATGCAATGGAATATTACTCAGCCATAAAATAGAATGAAATAATGCTATTTGCAGCAGTGTGGATGGGCCTAGAGATTATCACACTAAGAAAGTCAGAGAGACAAAAATTATAAGATATCGCTTATATGTGAAATCTAAAAAAAAAAAAAAGATACAAGTGAACTTATATACAAAACAGAAATAGACCCACAAACATAGAAAACAAATTTATTACCAAAGGGGAAAGGGGGGGAGGGATAAATTAGGAGTTTGGGATTAACATGTACACACTATTATATATAAAATAGATAACCAACAAGGACCTACTGTATAGCACAGGGAACTATACTAAATATTTTGTAATAACCTACAAGGGGAAAGAATCTAAAAAAGGAAGAAAAAAAATATATGTATATATATATATATGACTGAATCACTTTGCTATATACCTGAAACTAACACAACATTGTAAATCAACTATATTTCAATTAAAAATAAAATTAAATTAAAAAAAGAATCACAGGCACATTGAAACTAAAAAAAGGGTTAATGTTATAAAGTAGAAAAAAGCAGAGAGTGAAATTATAAAGCGAGTATGAGCATAGCTATGGTTTTTCTTTAAAGAAAAAAGACTAATGAAATATATCAAAGTGACATCACTAATTTTAATTGTCTTTAATAAGGGAAATTATGAGTAGATTTTTCTCTTTTTTACTTTTTATTACTTGATTTTTATAGTAAGTATGTGTTATTTTTATAATAGTGAGAATGTAGAAAGCCACATCATTAAAATGGAAAACTATTTGTAAAGGAACCTATCTAAGTTCCTGCCCTGGCTATGCCCCTTCTCCCCCAGGGCATCTGATGTGGAGCTGGTCTTGCAGCGTTCACCACTGTGCCTCATCATCTCACACACATGTTGCCTTGATTTTTATATCTTAGAACCCTCAGCTAAAATACAGTGGCAGGGCACATCGTAGCCACCCTTCAGTTCTCTTCAACTCTCCCCAGCAGAGAAATCCATCCAAGCGAACTTGATGGCCTACATTTCATGGCGTGTAACTTTAAAGCAGTGCAATGTTGGAACACATGCACACACACAACTCATTAGCTGATAGAACTTGTTGGAAAGTAGACATCATGTTATCTGAACCATAAAATAGACGACTAAGCCCAATTCTCCCTGATGCCTCCGTCATTTCCTGGCATAAGCCGAGACACTTCAAGCACAAATTCTTCTTCCTGACCCACTAAGTACTGGTTAGTGCATTGCTGCTGCAAAATCTGGCTTTGGGGGAACTTTTAAACTTTTATGCGTTTCAAAACTTATCTTAGTTAAAGCCGGGGGGCTGAGAAAATGAGGTACATAACCACAAAAAAAGCTCACTCGTTATTGGCAGGAAACCTGAGAAATTCCATTTCAGAATTTTTTTTTTTTTTTTTCAGAAAATTTCCATGGAAAAGGCAGAATTAATTTGTTCCAACCATGTATGTTTTTGTTTCTTCATGAGTCATTTCATTTATTCATTCCACACATGATTCTTGATTGTGAATGTTGTTTAAGACACTCTGCCAGGTAGTGATATAAAAATAAAACACAAGAAGTTTCTCCTGTGCTTAATGAGCTCAGAGTCTGGAGCAGAGAACAGACAAGTTAAAGGATTCTCAAGTCAGTGGGATTCAGGCTATGATGGAGACTAGCAGAGTGTTAAAAGGGCTGCCAGGAGGGGCACTGGATCAGTGTATCAAACTACCACAAATCTGTGGTTTACAACCACATTCATTTATTATTTCACAGTTTCTGTGGGTCAGGAATCTGGGCACAACTTACATAGGTCTTCTGCTCAGGGTCCCACAAAGCTCCTCTCTAGGTATCAGCCAGGCTGCCTTCTTTTCAGGAGCTCAGGTCTTCTTCCAAGCACATATGAATGTTAGCAGAATTCAGTTCCTTGTGGTTGTAGAACTGAGATCCCCTTTCTTTCTGGCCATCAGCCAGGGGCCACTGTCAGCTCCTAGAGGTTCCCACAGATCCCTGCCACGTGGTCCTGACACAGATCATCTCACAACGTGGCATTTTACTTCTTCAAACACAGCAGGAGAGTCTTTCTGAATTCTAGACCCCCTTCTATGGGCTCACCTAATTAGGTCAGGCTCACATAGAATAATCTCCCTTTTGATTAACTCAGAAGTCAACTGATTAAGGACCTTAGTTGCATCTGCAAAATCCTTTCACCTATGCCAAGTAACAATACCTAATCATGGGAATGATACCCCATCATATTCACAGGTCCTGTACACAGTCAAAGGGAGGGAATTATATGACCATGCAGTCTACACAGGGGTGGGAAACATTGGGAACCTCCTTAACACTCTGCCTACTATAGGCACCCACCCCAAGATGGTACCTGCAGTAGCTTCATAAAGGAGATGACACCAGAGCTGTCGAATGGGAGTAGAAAGAGAAACAGAGGGAGAAAGACTGTTCTGAGCTGTTTCTAGCAAGCACAAAATCACCAAATGAGAAGTATCATGGTAAATTGGAGCAAAATGGACAAGTTTTTTGTGTTTCTATGTTAAGTGACTAATAGATGCGGTATAATTCCACAGAGACACAGATTTCAGTGGGAGAAATGAGTTCATCTTTGGATATATTGAATTGAGCTTTCAGAAGAAATGACCAAAGGACTAGAGGTGGTATGAGTCTATAGCTCAGGGAGAAAGATTAGAACAAAAAGAACAGATTAGGGGCTATCAGTACAAAGTTGGTAACTGAGCCCTAGTAATAGACGAGATTAGTCAGTTCACGTGTGTAGAGAAGAAGCCCACAGACGAGGACCTCAAAACAACGCTATTCAAAAGATGCACAGAGAAGGACAAGACCGGGAGGAAGACTGGGAGGGAGCAGCTAGAGGTGTAGAAAGGAAGTATGTTACGTCTCAAGGAGGTGAGACCCAATGTCAAATGCTGCCCAAATGTTCAGATAAAGACCAAAAAGTAGTCTGTTTATTAACAGTGAGGCCCTTGGTTATATTGGGGATAGCTGTTTAGTTTGGAAGTAAGGAGAAAATCAGATTGCAGTAGAATGAAGAGTGACTGAGCATGGGATATGGTATAAGTATAGACCATTCTTTCAAGTAGCTTGAAAGAAGAGAGGCGGGACAATGCAGGATGGGATTTGGTTAAGATGACAGTAGAGCATAGCATCAAAGGATGCCATAATTCTGTCATGGGTGTCAAATCACGGTAACATGCTACAGCTGGAATGGACTGCAGACATCGTCTAGATCAAACCACTAATACTGGATGTCAACTAAAATCCCTCCCTCTGGAAAACTCTCATGGATCACTTGGGCCAGATCCGGATCTTTCTTTGACATGCTTTTATGAGACCAGCCCTACCTTCCCTTCAGAGCATTTATCACAGTGGTAACTTTACATGTAGTTGTATGACTATGTGATTGCACAGATTTCTTCTACTAATTATGAACTCCACGAAGGTAGCATTCACGCTTGGTTTGCTCACCATTTTGTCCCTAGAGCCTCAGCATAGTGCTTGGCATATATCAGCCATTCAATAAACATGTAATGAATACATAACGTCAATCATTTTATTTTACAGGTGAAGAAAATGAGCCCAGAGAGGTTAAGTTACCTGTGGTGGTTACACCACTATTAAATGAAGATTGAAGTGAAAGTAGGTGTGTTCATTTCTGCTCTTTTCTAAAGAATGGCAACTTCCTACTCACAGTGCTGTTAAATTTCCTCCAAATCAGCACTAAACACACATTAAACACTCTCCTCCAGCAAAAGTAGCTTAGGGATACTACTATCTCACCTCTGCACACATTCATGTGATGTAATCCACGTTCTCTGATTCCACAACCTCCTCTTTTTAAATTACTTTTATCACGTACTCACTCTGTGCTAAGCACAAAGGAGCTAAGGACTTCACGTCCATTTTCTCATTTGATTTTCATAACAATTCCTTAAGTTTGTTGATATTATACAGGATACAAAGTTAATATAGTTCTGACAGTAACTCTGGATAGTCAGTATCAGATTTGAATTAAATTGTTGGGTACCCAGTTGGTGTCAGAGAATTAATTGATTGGTATGAGGGGAAAAAACAAACACCCTTGAACAAAACTGAGGTTCTACCATGAAAGAAAGCAGGTGAATAGCTTTGTAGTAGATAGCCAACTGTGTCTGCTGTACCACCAACTGGTTGGTTCTCCAGGCAACCACTGCCCAGCTAACCTGGCAAATATAAATTGCTAGTACATTTTTTAAATTAAAATACTGAAGGAAGGGTACATTAAAATCTCTTCATCATTAAAGGGACTAAACATCTCTTCTGGTCGCTATTCATCCAGAGGCTGAATTTTGATCAAAGCAAAAATGGTCACTCCACCTAAAACTACCAGTCACTGCCACTTAGGTGATTTCCTGTTAAGAGTTATAGTGTGTTTTAATCATCTGCAAGGATTTTGTTATTGCATTAGGAAAAGCTCATTTATTGAAACTATATGATGCCTTTATGAATTCATACAGAGCTTTACTGTTTCAGTAATTAGATAAATTTAAGTGAATTACCCATTTTTTTAATCCAGTCATATTTACTAGGAAAATACAGGAAACGCGATGCTCAGCACCTTGCTGTGCTTAAGATTTCCTTAACCAAATCTCCTTCATAAACTCCTTGTCCCCAGGTTCATTGGTTTGATGCCTTGAAGCACTTGACTCTGCCCTTTTTAGTGCACTGAGTGGCTCACATTCACCTAGCACTCACTCTACCAGATGCTCTGAGTGCCTTACATGAACCTACCTCACTTAATCCTCACACCAACCATGTGAAGTAGATGCTATTTTTGTCCTCACTTTGCAAATGAAAAACCTGAAGTTTAAAGGGTAACTTGTCAAAGGTCACACAATAATGTCGAAAAAAATTTAAGAGTGGAATCAGGATTCAAAATCAGAGGCATAGGACTCCATAGAATATGTTGCTTCATAATGGCATGTTGTTTGAATGCTAATTTCTGTTTCATAGTGCTGATTCTGGTGATTGATTTATCATCCACCATAGAAGGTGAGCAATCTTGGCTAAGATTTTTCAAGTCTGTAGTTAGGTCTGAAAGACGTTATTCAGTCTCTGGAGAATATGAATCTGTGTGATGTTGAATGTGATAGCATGGAGTTCTGCTATACTTAGAATGTATGGGAATTATACAGGCAACATACTTATAAAACCTCAGGGGAAAAAAGGAAATTTACTGGTGATCTGTAATTTCTGCCTCCAAAGTAGCAAATATATTTGCAATAAACCTCATCGATGATCATTTAGTCTGTGTAAATGCAGTTAGTAACTGTGAGCACCCTCCAACTCGATAAAGACTGGTCTACTGTTAGCACTAGTCCCTTTATAACCATCCCAATTCCCACTACCCATTTGGTCTGGAGTCAGTTACCCAGAACTGAACTGGAAAGTCCCAAAGCAAGTTTTTCCTTCCTGCTGTTCAGATCTAATTATTTTATTTCCATTCCAAACAACCACAGACAGAATGATGTCTTTATACCCTCATTGACTTCATTCATCTCAAGCAGTTAGAGGTGACCACTGCTCCACAGACATCCAATTGCTCTTCAAGTATCTCTGCACAGGGGGAAAGATCACCCCCATCCCCATGACCCCTCCTATAAACATGTTTAACAGTCAATAATTTCATCTTCAGTTGAACCCTATTCCGTTTCTCATATGAACTATTCCAAAGCACTTTTTTCTTTTTTAAAATTTTTTATCAAAATATCATTGATTTATAATGTGTTAGTTTCAAGTGTACAGCAAAGTGATTCAGTTATACATGTATATAAATATATATATTCATTTTTTACATCCTCTTCCATTATAGGCTACTACAAGATATTGAGTATAGTTCCCTGCACTACACAGTAGGTCTTTGTTGATTATCTATTTTATATATAGTAATATGTATCCCAAACTCCTAATTTATCCCTCCCCCACCTTCCCCTTTGGTAACCATAAGTTTGTGTTCTATGTCTATAAGTTTATTTCTGTTTTGCAAATAAATTCATTCATATCATTTTTTTTTTTAGATTTCATGCATAAGCAATATCATGTGATATTTGTCTTTGTCTGGTTTACTTCACTTAGTGTGATAATCTCTAGGTCCATTCATGTTGCTACAAATGGCATTATTTCATTCTTTTTTATAGGTGAGTAATGTTCCATTATGTATATATACCACATCTTTTTTATCCATTCATCTGTCAATGGACACTTAGGTTGCTTCCATGTCTTGGCTATTGCAAACAGTGCTGCTATGAACATAGAGGTACATGTATCTTTTCAAATTATGTTTTTCTCCAGATATACGCCCAGAACTGGGATTGCAGGATCATATGGTAGCTCTAATTTTAGTTTTTTTTTAAGGAACCTCCATACTGTTTTCCATAATGTCTATACCAATGTGACCAGACCAATTACAAGTACTGAAATTGAATCTGTGATTTAAAAACTCCCAACAAACAAAAGTCCAGAAGTAGATGGCTTCACAGGAGAATTCTATCAAACATTTAGAGAAGAATTAACCCCAATTTTTCTGAAACTATTCCAAAAAATTGCAGAGGAAGGAACACTTCCGTACTCATCCTTTGAGGCCAACATCACACTGATACTAAAACCAGACAGAGCACAAAAAAAGAAAATTACAGGCCAATATAACTGATTAACATAGATGCAAAAATCTTCAACAAAATACTAGCAGAACAAATCCAACAATACATTAAAAGGATCATACACTGAGGGGATGCAAGTATTTTTCAATATCTGCAAATCAATCGGTGTGATACACCACATTAACAAACTGAAGAATAAAAACCATATGATCAATTCAATAGATGCAGAAAAAGCTTTTGATAAAATTCAACATCGATTTATAATGAAAACTCTCCGGAAAGTGGATATAGAGGGAACCTACCTCCAAAGCATTTTTTAAGTGTGCATTTCTATGTATTTTGAAAAATTTGTGTAACCACTACTACAATCAAGATAAAAATATTTCATCCCTCAAAAAACTTCCTTTGTGTCCCTTTGCAGTCAAAACATCTCACCTCCACTCCAGGCAACCATTGATCTGCTCTCTGTCACCATATATTACATTTTTCTATAGTTTCATATAAATTGAAACTATACCTTATTTTCTTTTTGTGTGTTTGGCTTCTTTCACTCAGCTTGTTTTTAATTTTACTCATGTTTTCCATGTATCAGTAGTTCGTTCTTTTTTTAATGCTGAGTAGTATTCCAGTGTTTGGAGAAACCACAGTTTATTTATTCAATATTGTTAATAGATAGTTGGGTCATTTTCAGCTTTGAACTACAAAGCATTTTTAGTAGCCTTAGGTTTCCAAATCTTCTTGCCTCCCTCATGCTCTGGAAAAGGAGGATGCTTCCTCATCTCTCTCTCTCTCCAACTCAAATACCTCTATAACTACATTTGTCCTTCCTTCCCCTACAGAAGAAGAAGTACCTTTCTCCATTCTAATCCAACCATTGATTTGTGTCCTTAGTCCCATTTCCTCCAACTTCCTCCAGAACCTGGCTTCCTCAGCTATCTCCTCTCTGGGATCCTCTGTCTCTTTCCCACCCCCTTATTTTCCTTTTGCTTAAAATATGCACCCACCATCCTAAAACAAACCAAAACAGAACATTCTGTTTATTCTGTAATCCCCTTGAGAACTTCTCTAGCTAGTCTCCTTTGTTCTTTTTTTTTTAAGAACATTTATTGAGATACAGTTAACAGACAATAAACAGTATATATTTAGAGTGTACAATTTAGTATCCCAATCTCCCAATTCATTCCCCCCTAACCCTCCCCACTTTCCCCACTTGGTGTCCATGTGTTTGTTCTCTACACCTGTGTCTCTATTTCTACCTTGCACGTCCTCTTTCATAGTTGTTAGCATTTGCCTTATGTATTGAGGTGCTCCTATATTGGGTGCATATATATTTATAATTGTTATCTCCTCTTCTTGGATGGATCCCTCGATCTTTATGTAATGTCCTTTCTTGTCTCTTGTAACATTTTTTATTTTAAAGTCTATTTTATCTGATATCAGTATTGCTACTCCAGCTTTCTTTTGATTTTCATTTGCATGGAATATCTTTTTCCATCCCCTCACTTTCCGTCTGTATGTGTCCCTAGGTCTGAAGTGGGTCTCTTGTAGACAGCATATATATGGGTCTTGTTTTTGTACCCATTCAGCCAGTCTGTGTCTTCTGGTTGGTGCATTTAGTCCATTTACATTCAAGGTAATTATCAATATGTATGTTCCTAGTACCATTTTCTTAATTGTTTTGCTGTTGTTTTTGTAGGTCCTTTTCTTCTCTTAAGTTTCCCGCTTAGAGAATCTCCTTTAGCATTTGTTGTAGGGCTGGTTTGGTGGTGCTGAATTCTCTTAGCTATTGCTTGTCTGTAAAGCTTTTGATTTCTCCGTCGAATCTGAATGAGATCCTTGCTGCGTAGAGTATTCTTGGTTGTAGTTTCTTCCCTTTCATCACTTGAAATATATCGTGCCACTCCCTTCTGGCTTGCAGAGTTTCTGCTGAGAAATCAGCTGTTACCCTTATGGGAGTTCCCTTGTATGTTATTTGTCGTTTTTCCCTTGTTGCTTTTAATAACTTTTCTCTGTCTTTCATTTTTGTCAGTTTGACTACTATATGTCTTGGCATGTCTCTCCTTGGATTTATCCTGCCTGGGACTCTCTGCACTTCCTGGACTTGGGTAGCTATTTCCTTTCCCATGTTAGGGAAGTTTTCAACTATAATCTCTTCCAATATTTTCTCAGGTCCTTTCTCTCTCTCGCCTCCTTCTGGGACCCCCTATAATGCGAATGTATTGTCCCAGAGTTATCTTAGTCTGTCTTCAGTTCTTTTCATTCTTTTTTCTTTATTCTTTTCCACATCAGTGATTACCACCATTCTGTCTTCCATGTCACTTATTCGCCCTTATGCCTCAATTAATCTGCTATTGATTCCTTCTAGTGTATTTTTCATTTCCATTATTGTGTTCCATATCTCTGTTTGTTTGTTCTTTAATTCTTCTAGGTCTTTGGTAAACTTTTCGATCTTTGCATCCAGTCTTTTTTCAAAGTTCTGGATCATCTTCACTATCATTATTCTGAATTCTTTTTCTGGAAGGGTGCCTATCTCCTCTTCATTTAGTTGTTTTTCTGGGGCTTTATCCTGTCCCTTCATCTGGTACAAAGTCCTCTGCTTTTTCATTTTCTCTATCTTTCTGTGGCTGTGGTTTTCAGTTCCACAAGATGAAATACTGCTGATACTTCTTGATTCTGCTGTCTGCCCTCTTGTGGACGAAGCTATCTAGGAGCCTCCTGTGTGCTTCCTGATGGGAGGGACTCTAGTCTCCTTTGTTCTTAAATCTGAAAAGTAGGCCTATCCCAAGTTTCCATACTCTTCTCCTGCACTGTGACCCCTGTCAAAAGCATCAGCTCATAGAACTCCAAATCTCAGCTATGCAGATAATTGCCAAGTTCATGGATCTTGTCCAAACTATTCTTGTAAGATTTAATTTCATATTTCCCTGCCACTAGTACTTCTTTACATGGATACATCATCATCACAACAAACTCCACAACTCCAAAGTCGAATTCATGTCACGGCCACCAAAGCTTCCAGCTACCCAGGCTCAGAGCTGGAAGGCATAGAATCTGAAACCTTGGAACTAATTCAAGTATTTCATTTTTGAGATGAAAAGTGTGAGGGCCAGAAAGGTTGAATCTGTGAGTTTTCCTTCTCTCGTACTTCTCCTGCTAAGGAAGTGTCTATCAACTCTAACTACAAACTGTTTCTCTTCCATCCTTTTCGCTTTGGACATTGGCTCAGACCATCACCATATTTTTCTTGAACTACTGCAATAGTTTCATAATTTGTCTCCCATCTACACTGTTTGCCACTCATCCCCTCTTACCCTGATAATGCTAATTTCATTCAGTACCTTTGATGTGTGTGTGTGTGTGTGTGTGTGTGTACAGGCATACCTCAGAGGTATTGCAGGTTCAGTTCCAGACAACTGTAAATAAGCAAATATCACAATAAAGCAAGTCACACCAAACTTTTCGGTTTCTCAATGCATACAAAAGTTATGTTTACACTATACTATAGTTATTAATTGTGTGATAGCATTATATCTAAAAGAAACAATGTGTATGCCTTAATTAAAAACACTTTATTGCTGAAAAAGGCCAACTATCATCTGAGCCTTCAATGAGTCTTCAGCAGTACATAATCTTTTTGCCAGCAGAGGGTCATGCCTTGATATTGACGGTTGCTGACTGATCAGAATGGTGATTGCCGAATACTGGGGCAGCTGCAGCAATTTCTTAAAATAAGACAATAGTAAAGTTTACATCACCAATTGACTCTTTCTCCCACAAACGATTTCTCTGCAGCATGGAATGCTGTTTGGTAGCCTTTCATCCAGAGTAGAGCTTCTTCAAAATTGAAGTCAATCCTCTCAAACCCTCCACTCTTTATCAAATAAGCTTATGTAATATTCTAAATCCCTTGTTATTCCAACAATCGTCATAGCATCTTCACCAGAAGTAGATTCCATCTCAAGAAACCACTTTCTTTGCTCATTCATAGGAAGCAATTTCTCATCTGTTCAAGTTTTATCATGAGATGGTAGTAATTCAGTCACATCTTCAGGCTCCGCTTCTAATTCTAGTTTTCTTGCTATTTCCACCACATCTGCAGTTACTTCCTTTACTAAAACCTTGAACCCCTCAAAATCATCCATGAGGGTTGGAATCAGCTTCTTCCAAATGCCTGTCAATGTTGATATTTTTATTTCTTCCTATGAATCACAAATGTTCTTAATGGCATCTAGAACGCCGAATCCTTTCCAGAAGGTTTTCAATTTATTTTGCCTGTATCTATCAAAGGAATCACTATCTATGGAAGCTGTAGCCTTACAAATGTGTTTCTTAAATACTAAGACTTGAAAATCGAAATTACTCCTTGATCCATCAGTGGCAGAATGGATGTTGTGTGATGAAAATATTAATCTCGCTGTACATCTCCACCAGAGTCCTTCAGTAACCAGGTGCATTGACAATGAGTAGTAATATTTTGAAAGGAATCTTTTTTTCTAATCAGTAGGTCTTAATAGTGAATTTAAAGTATTCAGTAAACCATGTTATAAACAGATGTGCTGTCATCCAGGCTATGTGGTTCCATGTATAGAACACAGCCCAAGTAGATTTAGCATAATTTTTAAGGGCCCTAAGATTATTAGATTGATAAATGAGCATTGGCTTCAACATAAAGTCACCAGCTGCATTAGCCCCTAATAAGAGAGTCAGTCTGTCCTTTGAAGCTTTGAAGCCAGACATTGACTTCTCCTTTCTAGCTATGAAAGTCCTAGATGGCATCTTCTTCCATTAGAAGGCTGTTTTGTCTACACTGAAATTCTGTTGTTTAGTGTAAGCACTTTATTAATTATCTTAGCTAGATCTTTTTGATAACCTGCTGCAGCTTCTATATCAGCACTCGCTGCCTCACCTTGCACTTTTATGTTGTAAAGATAGCTTCTTTCCTTAAACCTCATGAACCAACCTCTGTTAGCTTTAAACTTTCTTCTGCAGCTTCCTCACCTCTCAGCCTTTAAGGAGAGTTAGGGCCTTACCCTGGGTTAGACTTTGTCTTAAAGGAATGTTGTACTGGTTTGATCTTCTATCCAGACCACTACAACTTTCTCCATATCAGCAGCAAGGCTGTTTCACTTTCTTATCGTTCTCTTGGAGAACGTTTTCTCTTATCTCTCACTAGAGTAGCACTTTTAATTTCCGTCAAGAACTTTTCCTTTGCATTCACATCTTGGCTAACTGTTTGGCTCAAGAAGCCTAGCTTTCTGCCTATCTCGGTTTTCAACATGCCTTCACCACTAAGGTTAATCATTTCTAGCTTTTGATTTAAAATGAGAGACATGTGACTCTTCCTTCCTTCCTATCCTCTCATTTGAACATTTAGAGGCCATTGTAGGGTAATTAATTGGTCTGATTTCAATATTGTTGTGTCTCAGGGACCAGGGAGGCCTAAAGAGAGGGAGAGAGATGGGGGAGTGGCTGGTCAATAGAGCAGTCAGAACAAACACAATTTTTGTCCAAAACAATTACAATAGTAGCATCAAAGATCACTGATTAACAGGTCATCATAACAAATAAAATAATGATGAAAAAAATTGAAATGTTGCAAGGATTACCAAAATGTGACACAGAGACATGAAGTGAGCCAATGCTGATGGGAAAATGGCACCGATAGACTTGCTTAACACAGGGTTGTCACAAACCTTCAATTTGTAAAAAGCACAATATCTGTGAAGTGCAATAAAGATAAGAGCCATAAGATGAAGTCTGCTTGTACATGTTGGGGACTGTGCCTAGGTCCCTGAGCTCAGACGTAAAAGAGCCCCTGCCTTCAAGTGTGGTGCTTAAGAAAGACACTTAAATCAGACTGTAAAGGAAAGGGAGGGTTGCAAGAGGGTTATATTGACAGATGAGCTAAGTTTTCAAGTATTGATAGGGGGGAGCCAGATGATAAAGAGGGAATGGAATTCAAGAAAACTCATGTAGCAGAATCAAAGAACAGAGCAGATGATACACGTGTGAAACTGTGAGGATTTTAGTATGTTGAACAAAGATCCAAGATGGTGGCAGGGGATGGAGTAGAGGACACAACAGAGAAATCCTGTGAAACTGCAACGGGATAGAGTTTGAAGTGATTCTAAGCAGGATGCATGACAAGATCAAATCAGCAATTTAGAAAGATCATTTAGGGACTTCCCCGGTAGTGCAGGGGTTAAGAATCTGCCCGCCAATGTAGGGGACATGGGTTCGATCCCTGGTCCAGGAAGATCCCACATGCCTTGGAGCAACTAAGCCCATTAATAAACATAGGAAATAATGCTCAATGTAATTAGTTATTATGGGGATGCAAATTAAAACCACGATGAAATGCCACTTCACACCCACTGGAGAAACTAGAATTTCTAGAAAGATCATTTAGTCGTAAGTGTGGAGAACAGTTTGGGAGGCAAGATTGAAGATGGGTAGACCATTAGCTGATGGTTTCAACTAAGACAGTGAAAATATAGAGGAAGAAAGAAAAGAAAGCCCCGTGTTGAGGTTTTTCTGGGTCACTGAGCAGAACAAAATGGAGTAAAGGAATCAAGAATGTTGAGAACAGACTGATTTAAAGGGTCAGCAAACCAGAGCTCTCAGGTCAAGTCAAGCCCAACACCTGTGTTTTTATACCAAAAGTGAAGAATGGTTTTTGCATTTTTTACCAGTGGGAAAAATTCAGAAGAAGACTATTTCATGACAGAAAATTATTTGAAAATCAAATGCCAGGGTCCATAATAAAGTTTTATGGGCACACAGCCATGCCCATCATTTACCTATTCTCTGTGGCTGCTTTCATGGTACAAAGGCAGAGCTGAGTAGTTGCAACAAAGGTTGTATGGCCCACAAAGCCTAAAATGCTTACTAACTGGTCTTTTACAGAAAAAGTTTGCCAATCCCTGGCTTAGATGATGAACCATGAGGCCTGCAGCACTTGATAAAGTAGGGAAGAGGAGAGAGGCATGAAACAGAGGTCCCTGGGGTCTAAGAATAAGAATGAGGAGAGTAAGGGAAGGGCAATGGGCTGAAAGGCCAGGAGGTGTGATCAGAGAGCCAGATACGGGAGAAAAAGAGGTGTAGCAGTTCTAAGTGGTAGACTGAATTACACCAGAGTCCTGGGAAACCTGTTTTTCTCCCCATTATTAAGGTCATGAATCTGAGGCTGGATGGTCACGTGTTGCCTTCTACTACCAAACCCCACTTGCTTCCTGTATCTCAGATCAGCTAACCAAATCACAATGCTATCATGTGCATGTCCACCATCTATCACGTGCATGCCTACCAAGTTCATTCTTTTGTTGTGAGTGACATCGTTAACATGAATAGCTTTGAATCACTGAAAAGGTTTGAATTAAATTTAAAATGTTCCCATTCACCACTTCCTGTGCTGCCTCCCACAAAGCAATTAAAGCATAAGATCTTCATTAAAATAAGAGAATGATTCTCCAGGAAAACAAAAGTGAAAAATGATCCATCACTTTTGAATTTCCTAAAAGTTTTTCCCGTAGCTACAAATAATCCATATTCACTTTATGTCCATAACCTTGTTCCAGTGCATAGAAGTGGGTCTTCTTTGTAATCTCTTGCCTTGGGAGCCCAGGATTGATAGGACTATAGGTAGCTTCCAACCCTTTCATCTGATCCCCACAGCAAGTAATGTCTGCAATAGATGAATTCTGTTCAGGGACTGATTACAGCCGGTGGAGCACGGAGAAAAATACCCCATCTCAGTGCTGTCTGGATTAGAGCAGAATACCAATGTGCATTTCCCAGGAGTGGAGTGATCATAACCACAAGGCAATTTGGCAGCTAAATGAGATATTGCTTATCATCCAGTTTTGCATAAAAATCACCATGGTACCAGGCACAAGGATCAAGGGCAAATCACTGCTTCTCATTCCATAGGCAGAGAAAGGCAGGAGATAATGCCTCACCACTTGAAGCATCATCAGTCGAACCCACAGCCAGGGATTTAGAGTCATCAGTAGTAAACGGAGCTACTGGTCTCAACTACAAAGAATCTGAAGACAATAGAAAATGGAGTTTTACCATTGGGGTTAAAAAGACTCATTCACCCATTTCCACCAAAATCAGAAAAGGAGCAGCAAGTTCTCCTGCTTAGGAATCCAAATAAGAAACTTCATAGATTAGAACTGAGCCATTATTACAAAGGCTGTCTTTCCAAGATATAAACATATACAATTATCCTTCATTTTGCAAAACGCAGAAGAAAAAGCCATTTCAGAAAATAGGAGAGATCTCACTTCCCTGCCTGCAAAGAAGTCACGAGCAAAATGGATCTCTTTACTCTGTCACATTCTCGACCCTGACGCACCTCTGACTACGACCTGCCCGTTTCTCTGCTCATTAAGTGCCTTATGCATCATGAAGCAGCCCTGCTCGAGTCAAAGGCAAAGCGTTCTTTCAGCTCCAGGAGCACCAAATGGCTCCATTCATTTTCAGTTGTTGATGGCAGGTCAGAGGTTCCCTGAGCCTGTCTGGAATTGAAGAGGCCTCACAAATCCTTCCATCAGAGATTCTGGTGGAATCACCAATGGAGGAAAAGTACCTTGACATAATGAAATGTAAGGGTAATCTCAGATAAAGGAACCACAGCCTCGTGAAAACATTTAACCTGTACGTTGTGGTTCCCTTTGCCATCAAGTTAATTCTTTTCTTGTACTAACCCTGAGACCTTGAGTTATTTGGTTTTAAACATCTTTTTTTTCATACCACAGATGAATACAAATGCCAAAGTAAATAATTTACAAGTCTTCCAGTGGCCATAGCCTATATTTGAAAAAGCGTCTGAGGGCTTGCAAGAAAGAGGAAGCAATTTACAAATGGCAGTTAGGAGAGCCTCATTTTTGTGATTATTTTAACACATCTTTCTAAGAAAGCCTCAACATTTTAAAATCCCAGTTGAGGGACTTCCACTGCAGAGGGCACTTGTTCAATTCCTAGTTGGGGAGATAAGATCCCACATGCCCTGTGGCCAAAAAAATAAAAAATAAAAAATAAAAAAATTCCTAGTTGAAAGGGGGCTTGCAGGTATATGTAGAAAAATTGATGAAATTCCCATCTCATCTTCTTGAACTTGGCATTCTTTATGCAGTTCTACTCTTATCTAGAGTTTGCCATGCCAATATTTCCCTTTTGGATCCGCAGACTTGCCACACATGTGGTTCCTCCTCCCTCCCTCCGCGCCCCCCCCCCCCCCACACACACACACAAAGACTATTTGTTTTCTAAGAAGGAATCTGACCGAGTAATAAAATACCAGATTTTCCTCCCATAGCCTCATGCAGCCTCTTTCAGCCTTGATAAGCAGTGAGGGTGGATATAACCCTCTGTCTGACCCCTCACATCTTGTCCACTACCCGGCACACTGATTAACATACACTGGACATTCACGGATGGTTATCAAATGAATCCAAGAATGAAAAAATTTCCTAGGAGAGGGGGCGTTTGATCATCTGCAGAGTCTGAAAAACAAAAACGTCATACAGTCCTATTTCTTTTTTAAAAAGATACCTGTAGGGATGGATAATGTGTGAGAAAGTCCTGTGGTCCTCTCACATCCAGAACTGGCTGTTTTACTTTGTTGGGTCAGATCAGATTCAAGTGACTAAGTACTCTGAAAGTGTCATTATTTTGTCCTTTCCTGCTTTAAAGAAAAAAAAAAAGTCTTCAACATGGGTGACGGGGGAAAAGGATCCAATTGGATTATATGATTCATTTGCAGCTTCAGAATAGCTTTGGTCTAGTGGGACTCAACCAACAGGCTTAGAGCCCACCAGTAAAGGGCAAAAGCATCGTTTGTCTTTGAGGAGACAGTAGCTTTCACTGGCCATGAATTGAGAAATGCCATTACTCATTTATTCTGAGGTCCTTTTCCTATTTTTCAAGTGGACTATCACAGCCATTGTGTTTCAAATGACCAAGAAGAAACGCATTTTCCACAAAACAAACAAACAAACAAACAAAACCCATCTCCTTAGTATTTCTGCTATTTTCTAGGATGAGAATTTACCACAAGTTACTCTTCTGCAAGTCTTCAAAAGGGTTCATTCACTATCTCTAAACTGAAGCCAAGAAAAGTGTGCCTGTGTGAGTGCATGTGTCTGTGTCTGTAGGAAGTGTGCTCGCCTCTCGTTCATTGGTGGTCCAGCCACTCTGAAAGGCAAAGAGGCAGTGAAGAACCCTAAGCGGTCCAGAACCCACCTGCCAGGGTTGAACCTCAGTTCTGCAATTTGCTGTGTGGACAGCAGAGCAGGTTACTTGCTCTCTCTATGCCTGTTTGCTCGCTTGGAAAATGAAGATGATACGAGTACCTCCCTCAGTGTCGTGAGGAAGGAATGAGATATATTACACGCAAAACACTTAGGTAGTGACTGACATAGTGAATAACTGAGTGAATCATTGCTACCATCCTTCATGCTAATAAATTACTATTACCATTAGCAAAGGTTGAACTATATATGCCTTTCATACATCAATCCTACTTAGGAATTTATTATACCTATAGGTAGAATCACTTGTGTGTACAAGATATATTGTGCACAGGGATTGTGGCATTGTGTGTGACAGCAAAAGACCAGACAAGCACTAAATTTCAAGGACTCAATAAAGGAGTTGGTTAAACCAATTGGGGAACTTCTGTGCTGTGAAATACTGTGGGGCCTCTAAAAAGGACATGCCTGCATTACAGGAACCAATATGCAGCTCTTTCTGAGCTGTATTGGTAACTTTTTTTTAAAGCATGATGTCAAAACAAATATCACATACTACTATTTCTATAAGAAAAGCAAAATATATATGCTTATATATCCAAACACAATCTCTGGAAGAAGATATAAGAATCTGACAATGGTGATTGCCTCTGGGAAGGAGAACTTGGGGACTAGAAGAAAGCAAGAAAAAGGAGACTTTTTTTATATTACCACCATACACTATTGTATCTATTACCTATTCAAAACATAAAATATGCCATAAATGATAACATTTCATTTAAAATTTTAGAAGAAAATAATGTTACATAGCAAACTTGAAACTACATTATAAAAGTACAAAACAATATTTTTAGATTATAACCATAAAGATAAGATGACCCAGGAAAGTTCCAAGCTCCAAAAGTGAGTGGCTACATGGGCCCTGGATGAATGATTCAGGGTGAAGGATCTAAGATGTGGTCCCCAGAAAAGGAGCAGATTCTGGATCCACTGAGGCTAGAAAGGCCCGGTGGCGCCACCCTCCACTTCCATCCTCTGCCCATAAAAACTGAAGTGAGAACTCTCATCTTATCTATGAGCAACTAAGGGCCAGACCTTAGTGAAGGCTACCAAAACTTGGAGTTTCTAATTACAAATTACACAATTTTATGAGTTTCAAAATACAAGACTATGGAATCCCAATATCGAATGAGCCTTAAAAGTCCTCTATGTCAACATTAATTAATCTAGAGGTAGATCATCCTCTACAGTATTTCTGATGTGGTTACCAAGCCTTCAGCAGCCAGGAACTCAGTAGCTCCCAAAGTAGCCCATGCCCTTTTCGTATTCTCTGACTTTGTCTTCCACTGAAACAAAATCTATCATACTATTTTATCTATTTTTTTGTTTTTTTAAATGAAACAACTTTTTATTGAAGTATAGTTGATTTACAACATTGTGCTAGTTTCCATTGTACCTAACCACTAGTCCTAGTTTTAACCCTTGGAGCCTTACAAAACAAGTCAAATTTCTGTCCTGAGTTCATTCACTCCCTTTTTCACCTACTACACCCTAGGCACTATTCTAGGTGTCAGGAAAACAAAAATGAGTAAGACACAAAGACGTCCAGTCTAATGGAGTAAGCAGATATCTAAACAGATCAATAAAAACAATGTAAGTGCAAAGAGACAGATAGACACAAGGGATCATAGAAGCCCATGTGAAATACATGAATTGTCCATCTTGGGTGGGATTTGGGGAAGTATTGCTAGGATAGGTGATATCTGAGATGGGATGGGCAGGATGGATGGAGCTGGCGAAAGGGGGTGAGGAAGGAGAAAAGTGTCCTGGACAGAAGTGGTTTTGGGTATTTGGTCCCCAAGAGAAATAGTCCTGCATATGTGACTGTGGCATGAAGGGGCAGTGAGGGGTTTGTGGAAAAATAAAGAATTCATCTGGAGAAAATAATCAAAAATGTTAATGTTTTGTATATAGACTCATTTGTAATTTTTTTTAGATTGAAAAAAATGTATGAGTGAATCACTTTGCTGTACACCTGAAACTAATACAATATTGTAAATCAACTATACTTCAATTAAAAGAAAAGTTAGTGTTAACTGAACCTATCTCTGCATAGAAGAAATATTGTCAAGTTTTATCTCTATTTTTCTGCATTTTCCAACTTTCCTCAAATGACCACATAATGCTTTTAAACCAGAAAAGGCAAAATCATGATGAACCTGAAAACAGCACATGCTTCTGGGCCTTCCACAACCATCCCCTCATAATCGCAGGCCTGGGTCAATGAGAGGGAAAGGAGAGGTGGAGGGGCAGATCTAGAGCAATATGTCTCAGCAGCTCCATTCTAGAGCTGTATTTCCAAGTCTTTCCCACTTGTTATGACATTGTCACTACAGCCCAGGAAGCATTTCTCAATTTATTAGTTTGGCCATATTTGAAACACCAATATGTAGTCATCCTTCACTTGAATTTTCCAAGACTTGTTTTCATTATTTGTTTTTTTATTTTTATTTTTTTTATTTTTTTTGAGGGGTACACCAGGTTCAATCATCTGTTTTCATTATTTGTTTTCATTATTATTTTATTATTTGCACCCATCATCAGGAGGGTTTATATTTTTAAAAGATGCATGAGGTGCTCGGTCTCCCTAATGGGAAAGAAATGCCATGCTGGATGAGGAGCTCGGTGTTCTGAACAGATTCTGCCAGCAAACATGTAAGCCCATGGGGGACCAGGGCCACAGACAGAGAGAGGGCTCTGAACAGGGATATAGAGAGGTCAAGTAACTTGCCAAAGATCCCAGAGGTCATAAGTAAGGAACTGGGTTTAAATCCACGGGTCTTCCCCACAACCCTGTGCTGTGATGTAACAGCAGACAGTAGGTTAGACAAGAGCACAAGCCCACAAGGAGCCCTGGCCAGCCTCTGTCGCTCTGCAGCAGTGATGTGAGGATTCAGGGTCCAGGTCCCTCCATGGAGCCACCTGGAGAGCAGGGGACAGGAGGCCCCAAGGCCATTGCATTTCCCTAATCTCATTTGCTGAGCAGCCTTGTTGCCCTTCCTCTGCAGCCCTCCCTCCCAGTCTTGGTTCCTATCATCTCAGGAGAAACGCTTCTCATCATTTCTTACCTGGATCATTAGTCTCCTAACTGGGGTTCAAGCCTTCGGGCTGGCACTCCACACTGGCGCTACAGGGCGCTTTCTAAAATGCAGACCTGATCCTGTCCCTCCCCTGCGTGAAGCCCCTCAGCACCTCCTGATAGCTTTCAGAATCAAGGCCAGACTCTGTTTAACAAAGCAGACAAGCTCCTTCCTGAGCCGGTCCCTGCCCTGCTCTTCTAACCCCTCTCATATCACTCTCCCTCCCTCTAGCTCCCCACCACACACACACACACACACCCCATCATCACCATGCTGAATATTCATAGTCCCCCAGGTGGACCGTTAGTGTTGCCCATCTCATGGCTTTGCATGTACTTCCCCTTGGCCAGAATGATCTTTTCCCATTCCTTCATCTGCTCAAATCCTACTCTACTTTTGGGCTTAGCTCAAGCATCACCTCCTTCAGGATTCAGATATGGAAGCCCCTTCCCTTGCTTCCTCCCTCCTAGTACACATCACGCAGTCCTGTACTAAGTGATTCATCTGCCTGTCTCCCCCATTAAGCTGAGATATGAAGAGAAGCAAAACATCCTATTTGACTTTGTATTTGCAGCCCCTATAACGGGGCATCTGAGCTCAGTGAATATCTGTACATGTGTAATGAATTGTTTGGGGAGAAACCTGAGTTCCCTGGCCTCAGGTTCCCACGCAGAAGGAGGTCCCCTAAAGTAACATCCCCAGCTTCTCTAGAATAAACGGCATGCTTGGTTCGGAACTTCCTGGGCTTTCTTCTCTGAGTGAGTTTGCCCTCAACAAGCTTGCCTCCCAGCCCACAACCTACTTGGCAGTCAGAGCCTGCCCTGTGGGGGAGGCCTGTGATGGTCCAGCTGTGAGGACTGAGTAAGTCCTAATTAAGCAGGAAGGCTTTTGGCTGTAGACCCAAAGCTATGTTCTCCCATAAGTTTTTTCAATAATAAAAGGGTTATTTTTATCTTCATATCAATTCCCATGTTGAATTCTCAATGGGTTCCAAACTCATAGGAGGAAGAGAAAAATGAGATTTAGTGGTTCCCTGAAACCTGAACGAAATGTTTAATGAATGAATAAATTGCTGAGATTGAGTCCCAGGCTTGGAGAAATTCCCAATCAAATAAGGGCAATGTGAGTAGAAGAGACAGTTTAACTAGAGGTTAGAAAGAGGACTGGGGTGGAGGTGGGGGTGACATGAACATCTTTGAATCAAAAGAGGTAAGTTTTATATGGAAGACAGTGAATAAATGTGCTTGAGGCCCGTGCAAAGTGAATGTGCAAATATAAGGAGAGGAAAGTGGGATGGGGTCCTGGAAAGAGCCCTGGGGCTGGACCCCAAACACATGCCCATGGCAGACTTTCCACCTACAGGTTCAAAGGCCTCTCTAGGTCTTGATTTCCTCCTGGAATAATCAAACATACCTCTCAGGACTGTTGTGAAGATCAAATGACTTAGTATGTAACAAGTCTGCATAAACTGTAAAGTGCTTCGCAAATCTGAATTGAGTATGCAGAACTCCTTTGCCAGAGGCGGTCAGTGTTTCTACACCTCCATTTTCCTCTGCTCACCTTTGGCTCTGCCCACAAGGGAGGCACACATTTGACTTTGAGAATAAATTTGGTTTAGGACTCTGGCTTCCAGGGAAGGGTCATCACTTCTCCCATGAACCGCCATAGAGACATCTCTGTGCTAGAGTAGGAAAGCAGAGGAAATGGGGCTTTTATTTTGCTAAAATGCATTACTTAGGTCAACAGAATAAGCTCTTGAGGGAAAATGAAACGATTTTCATAAGGTTAAATGAATGTACATCTTCAAAATAAGCTCAGGATATACAGACTCAAGCTCTGATGTGTATCTCCTCCCCATACACAAACACATGTGAACACACACAAATGCATGAACATGGACACGCACACACACACGCACGCACACACACACACACCCCTTACTTTCCCCTTCTTTGCAGAGCTAATGTTCTCAAATGCGGAAGCAGAGAGTTCCCCGTGCAAAGATGGGGCAGGATGGTCTCAAAGAAAATTCTCCAGTGTCTTTTGAAAAATAAATGGAAAAACATTTTTTTTCTGGTGCTTATATTCTGAAGCAGTGTCAGAAAACTTCTAAAGTAGTTGGTCTTACATCCTGCTTCCTATTATTAAAATTTTAAAAAATAATAATAATCATAAACTTTGCCTTTTCACATACTCATCTTTTACCTGCCTCAATTTTCAAATTACTAGGGACTTACACTGAAAAATCTCAGTTCACAATAGTTGCCAGCAAAGCAAGAGTGACTCTGGTATTTCTCCATGTCACAGTCCCGATTTATCCAGTAAGCACCACAGCCCAGCTGGGACTCCAGTGTGGTAGGAAAACTTCAGATGTTGCCTGTTGCTCAGGCCTCTTTTAGCTTCTTCCCTCCCAGAGCATCTTTTGTCTATTTCTGAATTCACCCACCAAAAAATATTTCTTTATTCCAAGAGTTCAAATATTCAGCCTAAGCTTGAAAGGAAACACGGAAGACCATGACTCAGGCCTTTCTTTGGTAACTTTCCTGCAGTATTTGGCACTACAGACCCCTCTATCCTTGAAACTCTATCCTCACTCAGTTTCCATGACATCAAATTACTCTGCTTCTGCTTCTGCTCACCCCCTGCCCATCCTACTCCTTTTCAGTCTTCTTTAGTGGATCCTTCTCCTTTGGATGCCCTTTCTGCTGTTGTTCCTCAGTGCTCTGTCCCAGGGCTCTTCCCTTCCAAGTCTTCATGAGATCACTGGAGAGTTGGCAACAACATACCTAACTTCCAGGACAGCTGGGAAATACGGTTTTATATTCCAAGTTGCCATGAGCCAAGATAGATAGCAGGGGTTCCTTTACTAAGGAAAATAGAGAGAACAGAGGTTTGCTAGGCAAGCAGAAGCAGGGGGTATGAAGGGGAGATGAAGGTACTTAGAAGGCAGATTTCCTCACGCTGTGATTTTGTCTTTGTCTTGATGATGGAAATCTACCATTAAATGCCTCCTCCACAAAGCTTGCCTGACCTCCTCCCCCACCCATCACAAGCAAGCTGCACTTGCTCTGCACCTTGTTTGCCCCTCAGTTACTGCCCTCCCCACGCTTCGTGCATACATGTCTCCCACTAGATATCAGCTACTTGCGGGAAGCAGGAACTCTACTGTACTCATCTCCCTTCTTTTGGTAGTTCAGAACTCTACTCATCATAGGCTTGAATGATAGCCATTTGAACTGGATTAAAAATAATTAGACTGAGTCACGTGGAGGCCAAATAGAACACGGACATTTCTGGTACAAGGAGAATGGCCTGGGTCAGCACAGGGAAGCATCTTCCAGGAGTAGCACCGTCTAACCATCAGTGAGCATGTGCTCCATATTGCCATCAGTGGGACCAATTGCTCAGGACCAATTCAAATCATTTCCTCCAAATATCCCATAGTGATACTTCACATCTCTCTGGTGGTGACACCAAGCTGCTTTTCTGGTACAAAGATACACCAGATGCCATTGCACCAAGCTGTTCCCGTGTACAGTCCTCACTAGCTCTATGGATCTCTCCCAGATAAAGCTGAATTTCTCCAAGTGAGGAATTCTTGAAGAAGCAGAAATACCATTGAGCCTGTCTAAGGCATAGCACAGTTTATTCCACTAGTGGGACATGGGGAACTTCATACATCTCAGGGACAGCTTTCTGGATCAATCAGTTATTGAGAGTATCATTCTTATTCTCATTATGTGGTTGCAAAAAGGACCAGCCTCCTGGATATCTGAGCTGCTAACTCAGGAAATTTTAGGTGAAAGGTTAGAAAACACTCAGGTGGTCTCCAGAATCCTGAGATCATCTTGTGATTCTGCCTGTGACAAGGAAACATACCTCTCTCCTTCCCCTACCGGACAAATGTGAGGAGCATCAGTCCTTAGAAGCCATCTCAAGCATCAGCAATTTTACCATTTTCCCACTCTGAGGAGACAGATTCAGTGAACAATCGAAAGTGAGACAGCAGGGGACCAGAGGATGAAGATGTGTATGAGAAGCTAAGATAGATGTGGGAAAGGCAAGGCTTCGGGTAATCAAAACATTCTATGCAGAAGACAACCCAAGCTGGGCTCTCCTCATTGACTGATCCCTTGTTACCAGGAAAAACAACGTAAAATTTTAAATGCCCAGAAGAATTGTTGAAGTCATTGGTGTACTCAGAGGCCCTTGATGTCAATTGTCTCTGGCAAAATAAGAAGTAAATTTTTTCCCACAGTAATACTTTACTACTGCTTATTTTTTGCCACATGGTGGGATGTGGGATCTTAGTCCTGGACCAGAGATCAAACCCAGGCCCCCTGCATTGGAAGCATGGAGCCTTAACCACTGGCCTTCCAGGGAAGCCCCTACTACTACCTTGTGAACGTCCACTGATAGCAGACACTGCTATGCGCAGGTCAATACATGAGTTCACTATGTCATGGGACAAGAATAATGTCTCCAACTATAGAGAAAGGATCTGAGCTCAGAGAGTTTACAATTACATCCCCATTAAGTGATCAAGTCTTATATCAGTTTTAATGACGGCTTACACGTTCTTTTAATTTCCGAGAGAAGCAAAGCTTTGTGTACTATAGAGTGAGATTTCTCAACTTCAGCACTACAGACACTTTGAGTCAGATAATTCTTTGTTGTGTTCTGTCCTCTGCCCTGTAGGATGTTTAGCAGCATCGCTGGCCTCTACCCACTACATGACAGTAACACTACCACCCCAGTGTCACAACGAAAAATATCTCCGGACAATGTCAAACGTCCTTTGGGGGACAAAATTGTCCCTGGTTGAGGTCCCCTGCTATAGAGTAACCTTTAAACGTTCTCTAAGTACACTAAAGGTAAATACAGAGACCAGCTTTACTGAGGATGGACTCGGGAAAACGGAATTTGTACAAGTTTGAGGTTAAGTAGCAGGACATATTTTCCAATAGGGGACATTGTTATGCTCTGAGTTGTGTTTATAGACAAAGCTGCAGGGTCCTCAGCTCTACAATCTGACTGAGGTGCTGCCTGAGGAGAAGGGGAGGTGGGAAGAACCTTTCCAGACCCTTCTAGCTGCAGAACTTTGTGGTTAATCACTGAAAAGGTGAGAACCGTCCACTTGGTTCAGTAGCCTGAGTAGTATTTCTATATCTTAAGGAGTTTCAAAAAGGAAGACTAAAAGGAGACAAGAGGAAAAGGAGAAGCAAGAGAGAGATCCATGAGAACATCCACCAACCCAGTGACGTAGCCCGTTGGGAAGGAGTCAGCAGAGTGAGATAGATCAGTGACAGCACATGGCAGACTGGCCTGGCGGGCAAGGAGGTGGGCCGTCACCGAATGTTCTGGACAAGCACTCCACTCCACAAGCACCAGAGATCACAGGCCAGGGTGGGCCATTTCTTCCCACTTTGGAGCTGAGGCCAGACATCCAGAGTCCCTTGCTTGTGTGGATTGGCATAATCTAAATGATAAAGGGCCAAGTCGCCTTTTTCTCTTCATTGGTATATTTCAAGGGAAACCCAGGCCATCTGTTTCTGCCTTGTCAGCTCTACGGCCACAGCACAGCTTTAGAGGGATGCAGTTGCCATCCAGATAATGGCATGAACATTCTGTTGTGCCACTTCAAGACTTTTCAGTCTTTTTTATTGTTTTCTTTAAACAAGAAAGTCTGGCTTCTCTGGGAAAAAGCAATCTAAGTAATCGAAGATAACAAACCAAGTAGATTCCCAGCCCAGCCAAGGGCTCCTACAATCTTCTGATTCTAGGAAGGAAATTGGGTGAAACAGCGATGATGTGCAGGGTCAGTGCCTCCACCACGTGCTCTCTTCTGTCCCACTGAGAACGTAGATGGAGCACAGCGGATAAGATCCGCATTTGTTTTACTGATCATCGCATCTCTCTGGAAGCAGAAGGTTAGCAACAGTGGGACTTGTGACTCTGGTCTTCAGTCTGATCAAAAGGAAAAACAGGGACAAAATGTATAAGTGGCAAGTAACATGGGAAAAATAAACTCTATCACCTGACAGTTCAAAATAGAAAAAAAAACCAACAAAACCAGGCAAATTGGTATTTACTTCCATGAGACCACAAGGCAGCAAACAGTCAGTCTTGGTCATTGCTTTTTCTCCAGTTCCTCACACAATACCTGGCATCCTATAGGTACTTGATAACTATTTAGCTACCGATGGGCTCAGAAATTTCCTAAACTCTAGAAAGGAAATTTGAGATAAATAAATGGACACGATTTTATTATTGAATGTGTCTTTTAAGTTAGTTTCCAAAAATGGGAAATAGAAATGAAATTCTGATCATACACTCTCCAATAATAAAAAATTAAGAAAAGGAAAATATATCAGTTAAGATGTATTTGACAGTAAGTAACATAAAGCCCAGTTAACAATGACTTAAATTGAAGGTTATTTATTATTTATTACAAGAAGTCTGCAGGTGGGTAATGCCAGGATTGGCTCCTAAGCTCCACACACAGATACTGGGTTGATATATTTGTGATTCTTTGAGCTTCCCTCAAAGTCATAAGATGGTTGTCATAGCGCCAAGCATCACACCCTCACACATCTAAAGGCAGGAAGCAGGTAACTGGCTATATCAACAAGGAGAAGCCCCTTGTGGTTCTCCCTCCTTGTATAAAGGACAAAATATCTTGGATTTGACAGCAAAAACAAAGGCAAAAAAAATCAAAAATAAAGTAGGACTACATCAAACTAAAAAGCTTCTGCATAGCAAAAGAAACAATCAACAGAATGAAGAAGCAACCTATGAAATGGGAGAAAATATTGGCAAATCATATATCTGATAAAAGCTTAATATCCAAAATATATAATGAACTCATACAACCCAATAGCAAAACCACAAACAACCTGATTAAAAAATGCTCAGAGGACCTGAACAGACATTTTCCCAAAGAAGACATACAGATAGCCAACAGATACATGAACAGGCACTCCACATCACTAATTATCAGGGAAATGTATGTCAACCCCACGATGAGATGTCACCTCACACCTGTTAGAATGGTTATCATCAAAAAGACAGGAAATAACAAGTGTTGGCAAAGGTGTAGAGAAAAAGGAACCCTTGTGAGCTGTTGGCAGGAATGTAAATTTTTGCAACCACTATGAAAAAGAGTACGGAGGTTCCTCAAAATATTAAAAATAGAACTACCATATCAACCACCAATCCCACTTCAGGGTATATATTCCAAAGGAATTAAAATTCGGATCTTATTGAGATATCTTTACCCCCATGTTCATACAGCATTATTCATAATAGCCAAGATATGGAAACAACCTAAGCGTCCATCAACAGATGAAAGAAGATAGATTAGATAGATAGATGATAGATAGATAGATAGATAGATAGATAGATAGATAGATAGATAGATGATAGATAGATAGATAGATAGATAGATAGATAGATAGATAGATAATAGATAGATGATAGATAGATGATATAGATAGATAGATATAGATAGATAGATAATTATCCAGCCATGAGAAAGAAGGAAATCCTGATGTTTGCAACAACTTGGATGAAACTTGAGGGCATTATGCTAAGTGAAATAAGTCAGACAGAGAAAGACAAATACTATATGACATCGCTTGTATGTGGAATCTGAAAAAGCCAAACTCATAGAAACAGAGAGTACAGTAATGGTTACTAGAGGGTGAGGGGTGTAGGAAAGAGGGAGATATTGGTCAAAGAGTACAAACTTCCAATTATAGAGTAACAAGTTCTGGGGATCTAATGCACAGCATGGTGATTATAGCTGATAATACTGCATTGTATACCTGAATGTTGTAGGAATTAGAATTTAAATGTTGTCACCACACAAGAAATGGTAACTATGCAATGGGATGAAGGTGTTAGCTAATGCTATGGTGGCAATCATTTTGCAATATAGAAATGTCTCAAATCAACACATTGTACACCTCAAATTTATACAATGTTCTATGTCAACTGTAGCTCAATAGCTGGGTGAGGGGAGGAGAAAATAATCAACAGGGTCAAATACTCCCGATTGTCAAGTAAGATAAGGTCTGATCATTGACCATTGAACTCAGCAACACAGGGTGGGGGAGTGGGGGAAAAACAAAATTGGAAAAAGCCTGATTTGAGAGAGTTTAAGAAAATGTGAGACGAGGAATTGGAGTTGATGAGTTCAGACTCTGAATCTGATTTTGAATTCTTTAGAGAACTTTCTTGCAATGGGGAGCAAAATTTAGGGAAGTAGTTGATAGAATTGGGATCGAGAGGAAATTTTTTTTTAATGGGAGAAATAACAGCATGTTTGCATCCAGCAGAGGAGGGAAAGATGATAGAGAAGAAGAGAAGAATTGCTGAAGCAATGACCTTGAGTAGTGAGAGGGGATAGCATTTAGTCAGCTTCAGATGGGATCACCCAAAGCAGCCAGGCAGTGGGAAGGCAGAGGTATGAATGCAGACACTGATAGGCAGGTAGAATGTGGAGGCAAAAATCCGCCAACGTTGACTTCTAACTACTTCAGTTTCTTAGTAAAGCAGGAGTCAAGGTCAGCAGGTGAGAGTGAGGATGGAGGAGGATTTGTGGGAGGTTCGAAACGGTAAAATGGCCATCTAGGAAAGTGGGAGAGTAAATGGACCAGCAAGGTATACTATAAAAATGATGCTGGGTAGCATTAAGGTCTCATTTGAAGTTCATGGTCATGACTATAAAGTCAAACCAGGCATCAAGGTTGTGATTTTCTCTAGCAAGATTCACCTCTACACGTGTGGTCACAGAGCAGATGGAGACAGAGACCTAAGCAGGATTGTCATTTTACTAAAACCATAAAGTGGCAGGGGGCAAGGGAACAGAGGTACACATAAAGGAGTGATTATAAGGAATGATCATAGCTTAAGCTGAGTAAGAAGTAGAGAGAGGGTATCAAAAAGGTGAGGGGCAGTGAAAAGAGAGTAAGAGCAGTTTGTTGGAGGTCCTCATGAAATTGAAGAATTGCTGAAAGTCATGGTTCCCAGGGGAAAAGATGAAAAGCTAAGATGGTGTTAACAAAAATTGAGACACTTGAAACTGAGGGCGTGGACCACAGCAAACCAGCATCTAAGAAGCAGCATCCTAAAGTATTTGAAGAGCTGAGCTGTATCATGGAAATAGACGTTTTTGTATTATTTTAGGGCCAGTATTTGGAAATTATAGGAAGGAAAATTTTAGGACAAGAGGAGTGTTCTATAAAAGGAGAGATGGAACAAAGACGCTGACAAAAGTGATGAGATTTCTCGAACAGTTCAGCAAAGGCTGGATAACCACCCAGCCTCTTATGAGAGGCATAAGAGGGAAGATTTCTGCAGTATATCGATCATATTAGAACATCATACAGGGTTCATTTTGCTGCAAAGTTCTTTCTTTTTCAAAAAAAAAAAAGTTTTGCCTTATTGTAAGCCATAGAAGAGAAGCTGTACAGTAGTGTGGCTGCCCTCCGTGCTGGGTCCCTTCTATCTTTGTGGTGGTGGCAGGGCCCCAGAAGTTCTGCAAGTATCCACCAAAGCAATTTCTACAAGTAATCAATCCCCAGGAGCTCCACCAAATAATGGAGGGTAAAGACGGAGGAGCAAATCCAAACACATCTGCTTGGTCTCATTGCTTTCTTGCTCTACGCTCCAGCCGCAACGCTCTCCTCACTGCTTTCCCACACCATTTCATTGCTGGTCCTAACCCACCACCTGCAAGGGCCTGTGCCCCTCTTGCCTGCCCCACCTTCAAGTCAACTCAAAACCAACCTTTCCCCGAGACCTTCCCAGGGTGTCTCCACCCCTGTGCCAGCCTAGAGCTGTCTTTCCCACCCCCAAACCACCAAACTATCATGATGACACATTTGACACATTATTGGAGAAGAACTATTTCTCCCCATCTTCTCATATTTCTAAATGATTTCCCCTCAAGAGCTCTTTCCCCATGCAGAGGATTGTTAGGAGAAGACATTCCAAACTCTGTCTTTAATGGCACCTCCGAAAAATAAGAGTTGCAATCTGACTGATTTAAGCCTGACATTCAACTGCCCATGTTTTAAGAGGAAGCATGTTAACTGTGCCTCAAAATCAGGATCCAGGCCCATTGCTGATGCTGTCGTCGTGGCTTTTCGACTCCAGCGGTCAGTGACAGTTTCTCCTCCCTTTCCTGTCCCCATGCAGTATGCACGTGTGGGTCATTCAGCTTGTTGGTAAGAGCACTCAGAATCACCTGTACACGTCCAGTCATCTCAGGGTGAGAGAAATGAATCCCCACCATGATCTCAGATCAAATTCATATTCCCCAACACAACTCATCAGAAGCAAAGCTTGGGGTCATTACCCAGAGTAATAAATGAGTATCTCCTTTAGCTAGTGATGCTTTCATGATCTCTTTAGCCGCTAGAATCCTAGAGAAGGAGAGATGAGAGGCAACTCAATCCTCCTGCATTTAGTATTGCTCTCAAGTACCAATCTTTTTTCAATGCACAGATGTTTTGTTTCCAAACAAGATTTTACAGTCTTGGAAGGCAGGAACATCTTATGCCTCTTTACTACCCCTCTAGCACCCACTGCAGGGTCATATGGGTAATTGATATTTAATAGACTACTTGTTAGCAATACTATCCACAGGCAGATATAATCCCATGAATCACTAGCCCTGCCCTTGTACTGTCAGCTCCCCAAACCAAGCCTTGCTATCACATAAGAGCATTGCAGTGGTTGAGTGAAAAATAAGACTTGGAGAGGACACATTTGAATTCTCAACATGTTTCATTTGTTTTTCCCAGTGACACAAGCAAAGAAATTTCTCATCCCCTGTCTGTGGATCGCAACTCTTCAGAAACAATATACATTTTATCTCTGGTCCATTTAATTGAACATAAAAAACAAGGTCACTGCAGCCATTTGGTCCCTGTGCCTTGAGAACCATGGCATCCACATGGAACATTTAGCTCCCCTGTCGCCTACTCATTAGAAATGAAACAAGTGGCATTAATAGGTCTTTAATCTTCTCATTAGGGCAGGCAGATGGGCTGGAGTTTGTGACAGTACTGCAATGAGTATGAGAAAAATAAGTTTCCATGGTTCTTTCAAATAAGACTTGAGATTTCAAGAGCATACTACAAACGCCATTCTCTTCCTCTCGTTACATCCAAAATTCTTTTTCAATGAAAAAGGAAAGAAAAAAATAGGTGCTGGTCATATTTAACTTGACCTCTTTTGCTTTGTGATAAGCTCATTTTTTATCTTAACCATTGTCATTGTATGGAGGAAGGATATTCACATGGAAGGAAGAACCAAAACTACTCTGAATCTGAAACAAATGGACTGAGGTCAAAGGCATCGCATCGTGCAGACCTGCCTAATGTACTTTTAACTCAGCCTCAGCTGTACATGGTTCTTACCAGAAAAGCCCAGATACCTAACAAACACTGATAGTGTCCTTGTAAATGTGAACAACCCCAGAAACCACATCTTAAAGCAGTCAATAAGATGCTCTAACTCACCTTCCTCCTTAATATCAGAGAACATACACTACCAGTATTGAATAAGATGATTAACAACAAATTTATTGAGTATCAGTGCTCTGACTCACTTTTCCTCCTTAAGGTACTGCCCGGGAAGCACAGATGAAATGAAAACTGGCCTCTTGCTCTGTATGTTCTTAGATACATCAGGGTCACCAAGTCGTTAAACCACCCTACTTCACCAGCCACTTACTCTTCAAGGCAACCTGAAGCCCCAGCTCCTCTGCTCCTGCTCTGACCACCTAAGCCAGCTCTGTCCCTATAGAGTCCATTTCCTATGCCATCAACTCAGACACGATCCAAGCCCTTCTGATTTCTCAAGAACACACACATCTTTAATCCTATCTTAGAAGCCAATGCACCATGTTCAAACTCACCGTAGTCAAAATCAACAATATTTTTGAATAGCTACCATATGCAGCTTAAGTAATAAACATGTATCAAGCGTTGTTAAGCACTTCCCTGCACCGCCTCTTATTTAATCCGCACATCCACTCTGTGAGGGAGGTCCTGTCACTACCTCAGTTTTACTGATGATGAACCCAAGAGGGTTATGGTTGTTGCACAAGAAATCACCTCAAATCATAGTGGCTTCAAATAGCAATTGATTCTTCTCTCTTGCTATCATGTGAGTTGATGGGGGCTTAGCTGGGCAGTTCTCTCAGGGGTTTCTCATGCAGTTGCAGTCAGAGGCCTGTTGGACGTACAGAGTTCATCTGGTGGCTTGACTAGGCCAGACACCCAACATGGCTTGTGCACTCACAGGTCTCTTACATGTGGCCTCTATCACCAGCAGGTATTCATATCTCTTCCATGGCAATTCAGGGCCCCAGAAGACCAAGGCAGAAGCCGCTCATCCTCTTGAAAGCTAGTTCTAGAATGGCTTAGCATCACTTTGGATGTACTCTACTGGTCAAAGCAGGCTGGGACCAGTCCTGATTCAAGAGGAGACTTTCACACTCTCCTGTCAAAACAGACTCCATATTTTGATAGGAGAGTGTGAACGAATTTCCAGCTATCTTTAATCTGCCACAGAGAGGTTAAGCAACTTACCCAAGGTCACACAGCAAACAGGTGTCCAAGCTGGGGTTCAATCAAGTTCAGTCTGAACTAAAGCCCGTGCTCTTAATCAGCTGCTCTATTCTTTTCCCATTGAAGGGCATTTCCATTAAGCTGCCAACATTGGGGCAGAAGAAGTGAGTCTAACCAAAACTCCTTACAGCTCAGGGAGGAGTGTAACTGAGGACACAGCCTCCCCAGGACCTTAGCCCTTCACTGACTCCCAGTGCAGCTGTTGGCCCCTGTCTGTGGGTACAGGGACCAAAGACCCCACCCCTGGAGGTTAGAATTACTCTGACTCTGGCACAGAGAACCCTGATCTTGTAAAATATAACCAAAAGTAACCCAGATTCCTTCTCTGAACACTTGACTATGCCAGGAGTGTGTGAGACTGATGGAAACTCAAAGGGCAACCACAGAATTACGATACCCAGTTCCAGGCCAGGCCAACTGCAGACATCATCTGAGAGCCTTACCTGAACAACACCAAGGCTAGGGGCAAATAGACTAGAATCTGGGGTCCCACACGGGGCTCTCCAGGGGACATTCTGTTACCCAGAGATGGATATGTAGTAATGATCAAACTGGCAGTGGTCCTAAGGATTGTGTTAGTGGAGAATCAGAGAAATGCAAGATGGGGTTGCCGGAAAATAGAGCCAAAAGAGTTAATCTCTGAAAGAAGTGGCAAATGGGGGGATGCACAAGACAAAGGAGTAGAGGTATTGAGGGAAGACATCATGCCTTGTTCCAAGAGGGTTGGTCAAGGCCTCCGAGAAGAAGTAGGGGAAAGCAGAGATTCTGAGTAAACCTGTCCTCTTTCAGCTCCAGGGCCACTGACACTGGTCATTATCCCTGAAAGGATTCTACGTCACTGGCACCAGCCAGACTCCTTGGCATCTTGCCCACGGCTGAAACACACCTTTCCAGGCACCTCCCCTCCCCTCCAGCCTGCACCATCGTTCTTTCTTATCTCCCTAAAGCCAGCATCTTGGTAGCATTGCTTTTCATTAATCATTCATCAGCCAGCCCTGGTCTGCGGGGATGCCATTTCCTACAGCAAGAACCCTCTGTCCATCCATAGTTATTACTGGAAACACACAAATTGCCACACACATTTTCATTTGCTCAAGGCAGTTGTTTTTATGAGCAGTGGTGAAAACAAAATTCCATTACGTCAAAGTTAATTCCTCTGCAGCACATCAATAGAGGCTCCTCGGAGGCAATGCATTAGCCCAGCTGCAGTCAGTAGCTTAGAGGGCTGATGGAATTAGAGTTTCAGTGATGCATTCACTATTAGAATCACAGTAATGACCAATCCTTCCATTTACCTGGGGCTGCCTCATCTGGATGAATCCCAAAATGCGTCACTATCTACCTAAGTATGACTCATCCATCAGCTAAAACAGAGTACCCATTTGGTAACCCCAGCCAGCATATGCATGCCTCCATTTCAGGCCAGAGAAATGTGGCCTGGGGGACAATTCGCACAGAGTTAATCAGCTCTGACTTGCTTTTCTCTTGCCTATAAATCTGGTCTCCCAGGAATTTAATTTGGTCTGGGATCTCAAAGCTGCTTCCCACAGGCAGAGGCAGCTGGCTGGGTCCCACCAGGGAGCCATTATAGCCACAAAGCCCCAAGGAAGGAAAGACAGATGTGGGTTCACATCAGTTAGTGCCTACCCAAGCACCTCTGGGCTGCTCCTACAGCAATGCGGGCATTCTAAGATCCACTTGGGGCTGCTGTGGGATTGGCATCAGGGATTTCCTGATGAAGCACACAGCCTTAGGGAGTGTGAAGCCCAGGACTGCTCTGGGGTCCAGAATTTCAGGGTGGATTTGGAGATGCTATGGGCAAAGGTCAGTGATGAGCAAATCATCCTTGTGGATGGAATGAGGAGGTGTTAGAGGAGATGCTTTCACCCCAACCAGTGACATGCTGTTGTAATGTCAGAGATGCCAAGAAAGTATCCCTAATCTCCCTAAAATAATTAGTTCACTTACAGGAAACAGAACTTCTTTAGCAGGGCACAGGTTTAGTCAATCCTTAATTAGAAACAAAATCAAAATGCAGTTGTCCCTAAGAGAGGCAACATGTCATTGGGGTAAATGGTTGATATGGGAAACATCTGTCTGAGGGGAGAGAGGAAGGTGTCACTGGGAACTTGATGAGAGGGGAACAAGATGACAGTATAGAGAGCATAAGAGACTTGGAATGAGGAACCACAGACACCTCACTACTTCACAACCAGGGAAAAGCTGCCCCTACTCATTAGAGAACTGAGTGAGTTCCTCAGATGGAGCCTTCCTTTAGAGGTTGAGAGAGTTCAGAAATTAAAGATTAGAAGGAGTTCAAAGTATCTCCCCCTCCCCTGTCATTCTACCCTATGACATCATCCTGACAACATAATTTGGACCCAACAATGGCCATGCCTGCTTCTCTTACCATGGCTTAGGGAGATTCCAATGTCACTATTTTATTGTATTTACTACTGGAGTAAAGAGTGCTAATGATATTTTTCAAAGAAGGATGACTTAGACCCATCAAGGAAAAAATAACTGTGAGGAAAGGAATATTGCATACTTGTTCCAAATGACCTTGATTATCTGTCTACACTGGTTGAGGTTCCTAGATCATTTCACCTCGATGATTCTCTTTTATTCATACACTTGGGCAAGGTGACCATTCAGTAAATACCTGTGGCCTCTAAACCTAGTGAGACAAAGAAGAGACAAAGGTGGGTCTGATGGCTGAGAGGTTACCACGAGGCCTTAAGAAACTTGGGGTGGATGGACATTTAGGTTGCTTCCATGTCCTGACTATTGTAAGTAGTGCTGCAATGAACATTGTGGTACATGTATCTTTTGAATTATGGTTTTCTCAGGGTATATGCCCAGTAGTGGGATTGCTGGGTCACGTGGTAGTTCTATTTTTAGTTTTCTAAGGAACCTCCATACTGTTCTCCATGGATAAAGAAAATGTGGTATATGTATACAATGGAATATTACTCAGCCAAAAAAGGAACAAAACTGGACCATTTGTAGAGATGTGGATGGATCTAAAGTCTGTCATACAGAGTGAGGTAAGTCAGAAAGAGAAAAACAAATATCATAGATTAACGCATATATGTGGAATCTAGAAAAATGGTACAGATGAACCTATTTGCAGGACAGGAACAGACATAGAGAATGGACATGTGGACACAGGGTGGGAGGGGAAATGGGATGAACTGGGAGATTGGGACTGACATATATACACTACCATGTGTAAAATAGATAGCTAGTGGGAACCTACTGTATAGTGCAGGGAGCTCAGCTTGGTGCTCTGTCGTGACCTAGATGGATAGGATAGGTGTGGGGAGTGGGAGGGAGGTCCAAAAGGGAAGGGATATATGTATACATATAGTTGATTCACTTGTTGTACAGCAGAAACTAACAATATTGTAAAGCAACTATACCCAATTTAAAAAAAAGAAAGAAAGAAAGAAAGGAACTTGGAGTGGGAAAATTTAGTTGTCCAGTGTCACAGAGACAGCTTGGAGGATATTGAGATAGTTTGAAACACACTACCCTGGCTGTCTGTGGTCATTCCTTGCAATAATAAGAAGTAATTGAAAGCGATAATTGAAGGTGATATGGACTCCAAAATCCAACAACAAAGAGTATGCTTCCCAGTGGGTGTGGAATTTTAGAATCCACTTCAGCTATTTGCATTGTTAAGGTTTGAGGTAGATTTTTCATGCCTGTATCACACTTCTCACCCTTTCCCCCTAGAATTCTCAACAGAAAGAGAATACTCAGAAGGAACCAACAGCTCAGTGGAGAACAAAACACAGTTCCACTGATAACTGTGACAGCGCCTAAGAGCCCCATGATGCAAGACTTCCTGGATAAAACCAAATTGGAGCACACGGCTCAGAAGACCAAATGGAGCTACCCACCTCCTCCCAGGGCAGAGCTTGGCCCCTGCCTGTTTAAGCACACACTCCAGGAGTGAGAAATAAGGTAGAATTTCATAAGAGGTCTGAGGTCTACTTGAAAGGGTCTGGCCAATCAATAGACCCAACCAATACCAACCAAGAAAGGGGCTGAAGAGAGTATTCAAGTGCATGTCAGTACTTTCCCCATAGAAGGAGAAGGCTGGATTTGCTGCCCTCTATCAAGAGATCTTGAAACATGGGGAGATAATACAAAAATCATACAAGCAAGAGTTTGCAAGAATATCTGTATATCCAATGATTGCTCTACTGAGAAGTTCCATTCTGAGAAAAGATAGGGAGCCAAAATGCCTACCTAAAGGCCAATAATGTGTGAGATTCCTTCTCAATTCCACAGAAAACCACCTGGTTCAAGGTAGGGTAGTGACCCTTGAGTACAAGGACTCACTGGGATTCCTCACCCTCATATGCCTATGAAGACTTTCAGGAAACGTTATAATTTGGCAGAGACAGGCTATGTCTAAATCATTTAGCACTGGGCACTAATCTTCAGGACTAGATAGACTCTCTCACTGTGGATGGTGGCAAGAAGAAGTTTAATGCACGCAGAGCCCATATACAGTTAGAGGACCTCGGACCATGGTTCGGAGCTTTGTGCCACTGACTCAGGAGAATTTGATACCCAGAGAGATTCTGACTGTTCAGAATAGGTTCAAGGCTTGGCTGGTTGACCAACTGTCTGAGAATGGGGATGTCCTTGGCCCACAGGCTGTGCCCTCTCTTTTCTGGCCATGAGAGAAATAAAGAACAGTTGAGTAACACAGAAACTAGCCTTTCTACTTGTTCCTTGGTTGGGATAATGAAAGCAGACTCTTCACACATGCCAAATGGCAAGATGGGAGAATGCCTTGAGGTCTTTAGGTAATTTTTTGAGGATGACAACTGAAGTATAGACAAGTGACAAAACTAAGGAGGAAGGAAGGAAAGAGAGAGAGAATAAAGTCCCTCTGACCTGAGGGCTCCATCCTCATTTCTTCAAGCTTTCAAAGGTATCTCCAGGCCACTTTGAGGGGCAAGAGAAGGTGAAACAGGCAAGTTTTTACACTTGCTTAAATTACAGCCATTCAATTTAAGTGTTATATGTTGTGATTATATTTTATTTTATTTTTATAAGTTTATTTATTTATTTATTGGCTGTGTTGGGTCTTCATTGCTGCACGCAGGCTTTCTCTAGTTGTGGCGAGTGGGGGCTACTCTTCATTGTGGTGTGTGGGCTCCTCATTTTGGTGGCTTTTCTTGTTGAGGAGCACAAGCTCTAGGTGCATGGGCTTCAGTAGTTGTGGCACTCAGGCTCAATAGTTGTGGCACATGGGCTTAGTTGCTCCACGACATGTGGGATCTCCCTGGAACAGGGATGGAACCCGTGTGCCCCGCATTGGCAGGTGGATTCTTAACCACTGCACCAACTAAAGGATTTTATACCAGATTTCATCTAGCCAAAGGGGAAAGTCTTCTATCTTAAAAAAAAAAGTTGAATGCGACTATTCCAGAAATGATAAAAAAGAGGAATTCCTAATATAAAATGAAACAAAACTCTTGGCCTCCAGCATACCCAATTATATAAATTGACTCAAGCATAACTGGAATTAAAACTGCTAGCTTCTGTCTGATTTACCCTCTCCCTTCTTTCTTATGGTTCAACAATTCCAAGATCCCGTGGCATAAAAGAAAGCTCCCTGATGAAATGAAAGATGTGAAGCAGAGATTCAGCTCCTTTGTTCACTAGTGATGTGATCTGTGCCCATCACCTCCGAGCCTCTAATTTCTTGACTGTAAGAGGATATTATAATTCACACCCTCCTTAACTCACAAGGTTATGGAGCTAATTTATGTGAAAGAAGTTTTTCATGTGAGATCATAATGCAATCTCTGTTTGTTATTTCTAAACATCTTGTAACACCTATGCATTTTCCAGTATGTATTTCAATCAATGAATCACTTGTTCAAATCAACCAAAACTTCTGCAGCTGCAGATAGACATGGGTGGGTGAATGATCTAGACTCTTAAGTTTGGAAAATAAATTATAAGAAAGTCATCAGATAAAGAATTCAGGAATCCTGAATCCCAGTGTGAATACCATGGCCCCATGTCAATTACTCAGTGCCTCCCACTGGCCCTGTGGGTGGGCTGAAGACCTTGTCAGTGGGAATTAGAAAAGGAGCCCCCCAGCTGCCCTCTGAGGGGGACCTGGCCAGGGATCCACTCATGGCTGACCACAGAGCACAGCAGCCACACTGCCACATCCTTGCTTCTTCTTGTCATCCTGCTCCAGATCCACGCCCCCGGGTCACAGGGGGCCCCCAAAGGTGGCTGCCGCCTGTCCATTCTAGCTCACAACCCCATGCTTTGAAAGATCAGAGGCATAGATGTAAGGCAGAACAGCCTGATGACTATGACAAGACCTTTGGCCGCGAAGTTCCCAAAAGGAAAACAGATGGATGATTTCAATTAGGATAGAAAAGGAGAGAAAGAAACCACCATGTTGCTGTCTTGTATTTTCACAAGGGGAAAAAATCCATACGTAGTTCTTGTAGATGCAAACACCAATACTGCAGTGATCTCCTGGATTAGCAAATACCAAGGCTGCAGCAATGCCCACCCCTCCAACCCTCTCAACACTTTCTGAAGCACCAGAAACCCCAGCACCAAGTTAGAAACCCCCTCGTCCACCAGTGCTCCTCATTGCTCCACAGCAGCTGCAGATTTAACCATGAAAATGCCACCAAATGCTGCAAACAAGTAGAGTAGTTTTAAACCATAAATTAAACCCAGGCACAAACCCAAGGCATTACCTTAAACTAGAGAAGTACGTGTCGCACTTTTAAATGCTGTGCCTCAGGCAACTGTGTATCTTATAAATCGCTGTCCTCGTCTTAATTTATGACAATGAGAACTAAATATGTTCACTGAAAGAACCAATCTCAAGATGGTAAAATTAGAACTGGATCACTGAAGAGCAAGCAGGATAACAATAAAGTCAAAACAAAATAAAACAAAACAAAAAAACCACAATCAGACTACACAGGAAACTGTTCTGTTGTCCCTTCCATGGAAAACAGGACTAACTAAGGAAATGATTACATGAAATCATGAAAACTTAAAAATGAATCCAATTTGACTCATAATTGTACTTGACCTTTAAATGCTGCCTTGCCATTTTCAAAGCCCTTTCAAGTGCATTATCAAAGTTGATACTCACCGAGCCCTTGAAAATGGGCAACACAGACCCCATTCCCATTTAGCCAATGGGCAAATTAAAGTCCAAAGAGGTTATGTGACTTCCCCACATCGCACAGCTGGTAAGTGACAGGGCTGGACCTTAAACCTGAGACTCTAGGCTTTCAACTCAGTGCTTTCTGCTATGTAAACCTGCACTATGAAAGCTAAGAAAAAGCAAACAAAAATCCTGCAGGAAGCATTAGGTTGTCAAGCTTTTTGCAATGATACATCAGAAAAAAAAAAAATGTCCCAAGTCAAGGAATGGTGTGTCATGATACTAGAAGGCATCCCCTTAGCACCTTTATGTCGTAAATCCACTTATAGTTCCATTCTCACTTATTTTTCCAGGAAACACACTGAGGTATAGAGATGCTGGAAGATGGGTCCAGAATGAACTAAGGAAATGTCAAAGTCTTCCCACTACCAGTTTCAGTGCCAATGAACAGCATCACTGAACACCTACTAGACACCAGGACCTTGGGAAGACAGGGAGAAGGTTCACAATGAGCGAAAGACACAGCCTTGCCCTGGGCAGGCCAGCTGAAACAGCTCTCCCAATGTAGTGTATGTTAACAGGGTCATGGTCATCTTCACCTTTGTCTAAGGAATCTGGGAGTGCCATTCCTGGAAGGTCCACTTCTCATTGAGCACTGCTCTATTTCTCATGAGTCATAGCTCATTTTAGGACCACGATGGAACCTACTTCAAAGTATCCTCAGTAAATGGAAAGGATCCATTTTTAAAGTCTCTGTACCAATTTTAAGAGGCACTAACTTCCATGTCCACACAACCTACCTACCATTTGTGGCAGGTGCTCTGTGCTTTGCATTTTGTGCCTTTGCTTGGATGCACAATGTCATTTAAAATATTCATGCTAGGACTTCCCTGGTGGTGCAGTGGTTATAAATCCACCTGCCAATGCAGGGGACACGGGTTCAAGCCCTGGTCTGGGAAGATCCCACATGCCACGGAGCAACTAAGCCTGTGAGCCACAACTACGGAGCCCATGCACCACAGCTACTGAAGCCCACACACTCTAGCACCCACGTGCCACAACTACTGACCCCACATACTGCAACAAATGAAGCCCATGGACCTAGAGCCTGTGCTCTGCAACAAGAGAAGCGGCTGCAATGAGAAGCCCACACACAGCAATGAAGAGTGGCCCTCGCTCGCCACAGCTAGAGAAAGCCCACACACAGCAATGAAGACCCAATGCAGTAAAATAAATAAAATAAAATAAAATAAAATAGTAAAATAAAACAAAACAAAACAAAATAAAATAAAATAAAATATTCATGCTTATGAAACGAGGTAAACCCCACTAAACTCAAGCAAGAAACATTACCTTTATTACCCCAGCACATGAGGAAACCAAAGCAAATGCTGGGCTCATTATTGAAGTAGGTTTGACACCCAAGAGATGAATGGGCTATCTAGGCTCTGAGACAACATATTTTGTGGCAATAACACTTTACTAGATAATGAATCAGCAAGCTGCTCTGATGTTTCATTTGCTTTGAGGAAGACTGGTCTTCCCACCATACCGCTTTTCTGGTTACAATTTGGAGGAATGTTTTCTTTTACAATTCTCAAGAAATACCACTCTCAGTTTGGAGTAAAACACAGCCCTAAACCTTGTAAGGAAAATGGAGACTAATAAAATAAAATGTGACATTGTGGAGGAAATGTCAGACCACCCAGCCAAGTCCTGAAAGCCAGAGATGTTCAGCCCAGGCTGGGAAGAAACCCAGGGTCTTGCTATGTGAAAACAGTATCACAATCCATCAGCGTAGCTCCAGCCAGGACCACTCACTCCTGATCAAGGCTAATTAAGTTGCCAGATGGACGAACCTTGTTAAACATTTTAAGAGATAGGCTTTTACTCTCTAAAACAGCCTACTCTCCCCCTATTCTGGATATAGGCCTAAGTGCTCCCAACCTGCCTTGGAATGTCCATGGCCCCTGGAAAGAGAAGGAAGGGGTCAGGAATGCTCATTACTTGTTAACAGCAAGGAAGCATAGTGTTCTCTCAATGCATAGGGTTTCTCAGCGGTGGCAATATTGACATTTTGGACTGGATAATTCTTTGTTGTGAGAGTGTATTGGTTTGCTAGAGCTGCTATAACAAACTACCACAAAATGGGTGGCTTAAACCAACAGAGATTTATTCTCTCATAGCTCTGGAGGCCAGAAATCCAAAATCAAGGTGTCAGCAGAGTTGGTTCTTTCTAAGAGCCATGAAGACGAATCTGTTCCATGGCTCTATCCTAGCTTCTGTTGATGACTGGCAAGCCTTGGCATTCCTTGGCTTGTCGATGCCTGGAGAAATGCATCACTCCAATCCATGCTTCCATCTTCCCATGGTTCTCTCTGTGTCTCTGTATCTTCACATGGCCATCTTCTTATAAGGGTACCAGTCATATTGGATTAGGAGGTCCACCTACTCCAGTATGACATTGTCTTAACTAATTACATATGCAACAACCTTATTTCCAAATGAAGTCACATTCTGAGGTACTGAGGGTTAGAACTTCAACATAACTTTTTGGAGCGATGCAATTCAGCCCATAACAGGGAAGTGTTCTGAGCATTTTAGGATGTTTAGCAGCATCTCTGACTTCTACCCACTAGATGCCACTAACATCCTCCCAGTCTTAACAACCAAACATGTCTCCATACATTATCAAATGTCTTCTGGGCACAAAATCAGCTCTGGATGAGAAAGGCTGCCTTAATGCTTTGGGTGAGAAATATAAAAATTTAAATTCTGATTCCGTTTAATTACTTGTGCTGTGACCTTGAACAATTTGGTTAAACTCTCTGGTTTTCACTTTTCTCACCTATCTCATGGAGTTGCAGTGTTCTTGAGGATTAAATAAGATAGCATATGAAAAGTATTTGCTGCATAATGGGACCCAAAAAATGACAGCTATTATCTTTTGTAAATTAGGGAAATTCCCTTTGCAGGATCCTCCACAGGTCTCAGTCTTTCCTGCACTGATATTGAACTCTGGCCCTTATCCCTAAGATCTCCAGAAGGCAAAGGAGGTTTCTGGGTCCACTCTACATCCTCTTCTAGGGGTAGAAAGTCCCCTTACAGCCCCGTGATGCCCTTGTGAGTGCCTCTGTGAGTGCACCACCAAAGCTGCGGATAGCCAAAGATCACAGCCAGGGAAAGGGAAGCTCTGAGTATGACCAGAATATTAATGTGGCTGCATTGCACCATGGCCATTATCAGCCCAAGTGAATGCTGCAGAAAATCTGCTGGAGGAGACAAGTTGGGGAAGATGAAGAAATCTCACTCTTAGATGTTGGGTATGACCTAACATTAAAGACTTTACCTCCCTTGCCATGACAAGATAATCTGAGATCCCATGCTAGGTGTTTATATAAAACACATTGCAATGAACTGTGATTGGTGAGTTGCTAGACTAGTTTCCTCCCCAGAGTTGGGGGAGCATAAGAACTGTATCTTCTTCAATTGTCTATCTTATGAGCTCAAAAACCATGCCTGTCATATGGTCGAAGTTCAATAAAAGTATGCATTTATTAAATGTGCCCATCTCCATGTCCCCAAGCTCTCTCATCTTCAAGATAGCATTTTTCTTTAAAGCTCTAACAAAAATAATCGAAGCTCACATTCCATGGATTTGAGAGAATGCCTTATTTTTTCAGATTTCCTTCTGTCGAGGAATTTCTGGGCGTTCCCAAGAAAGGATAATGTGTTCCACAAATCTGGTGGACATCTATCCCTTCCATCAATCATCCTCCAGGTTACCTCTTGTCATCCTTTAATTGGCTTGTTTTTGCCCACTCCATATAATTTCATCTCAGGTGTGAACCCCCATTCAAGTTGCCCAGTGCACTGCTAAGAGCAGGTTTATAGCATTTAATAGGTCTGTTACCAAAGATTCTGAGAGACCAAGTGACCACACATCTGCTAGTACACGTGGATACTTCCAGAGTCCCCTGCCCTATATTTGACTTCATGTCTCTGCCTAATTCCCAACATTTGGTACTTCCATTTAGTGGGATAAGGGGGAGATGGGAGCTCAACCCCCATAAGAATCTCCAGGCCTTTCTCTGCCCAAAGACCTGGCCCCATTCCAGTTTCAGACCAAAGAACAACTGCAAAGTCCTCCCTCCCATCTCATTTCCTACCCCAGGATGAGTGATGTCATCTTCTTCAGGAATATGGTGCAATTTAGCCCCCATTGCTCCCCAAAACAATCAGTATATTTATCAATAATTTCTAAAGGTGGGTTTATTCCATCTTAAATAAAACCATTGAGGGACTTCACTAGTACAGCCCAGGTAACACTGGGATAAGCCCAGTGCTGGCACTTTTCAGAGTCATTCCTCTGGAGTATGTTAAAGGAAAGGTCAAGCACAACACCCCTCCTGGCAGGGTCCAGTCCTCTGCGAACAAATCTGGGTCAGAAATGCACCCATATCTCCCAAGAAGATATAAAAATGTTCCAACATAGGGCAGCACAAATCCAAGATTAAGTAGGAAATATCTAACTGCTAAAGACATATTCAACAAGTATTACTAAACAGAAGACTGAATATCTTGGTCCAAAGAATTTCTTTTTTAATTACTTTGTTACTTCTGGTGTCCTTCAATACTTTAGGGTAGGTTTGTGCCTTATGTTTGCCTGATTAAAAGGATTTACCTGGTGGTACATACATACAATGGAAAACTACACAGCCACAAAAAAAAGAGTGACATAATGCCATTTGCAGCAACATGGATGGACCTAGAGGTTATCATACTAAGTGATGTAAGTCAGAAAAAAGAAAGACAAATACTATAAGATATCACTTATACGTGGAATCTAAAATATGACACAAGTGAACTTATCTATGAAACAGAAACGGATTCACAAACACAGAGAACAGACTTGTGGTTGCCATGGGGGAGGAGGCCAGGGGAGGGATAGACTGGGAGTTTGGGGTTAGCAGATGCAACCCATTATAAATAGGATGAATAAACAACAAGGTCCTACTGTATAGCACAGGGAACTGTATTCAATATCCTATGATAAACCATAATGGAAAAGAATATGAAAAAGAATGTATAACTGAATACATGTATAACTGAATCACTCTGCTGTACAGTAGAAAGTAACACAACATTGTAAATCAACTATACTTCAATAGAATAAATTTTTAGAAAAGGACTTATCTAAATTATGGAAGTGTACTGGACATGTTCATTTGACTGCTGAACAGGATCCAAAACTCCCTTCCAATCTGAAGGAATCCCCTTGCGCAGGTCCACAAAAGCTAAACATGAGTGATTCTCATTCTTTCCACACCTTGGCAACTAAGTCAAGAACACAAGTCTGAGGCTGCTGCTATTCACACTGCTCAACTTTAGGGGGCACCATGCACACTGTAGTCATCCTTAATGAGTATGTTTATTACCACAAAACGCTGGCAGAGGAATTTACAGGAAGGTTCTATTTGGGCTAGTGGTGATCCTGGTCTAGCCCCAGCCAATATTCTAATCATGAAGAAGTGATACCAAGACCAGAATTCAGGTTAGCTCTGTGATGCTGTCAAAGTTGTGTAGCCCTGGAACCCACGTGCAGTGGCTATAGGATCCAGTGATGACTGCAGCCACTGCAGCCATATGTAGTGGCAGCAGCATGTACACCAGCGGCAGTGGCTACACCCTGACTTGCATATTCCTTCTGCTGACTCTCCATTGGTTACTGACTATTTTCCACATGTGGTTTCCCCACTGATTCTGTGAGTTAGGCAGGATTCTTCCAGCTCCATGTTTGCCCTACGCAGCTAGACATACATAGAGAGAAACTCACGGTCGTGCAAACTGCCCAGCAATCAATCATACAACGTTTCCATAAGAAGTTTGCTTCCCTTCTTTTCAGGATAATATTTTACACCATTTTGTCTCTCCTCGATAACTCTATTACCTCCTCCAGTAGCTCCTCTCCCCATCTGCATTTTTAACTGATAACTTCATGCTTCATTTCACTGCAAAAATAGGAGCCAATGAGAAACATCTGTGCCCACCTGCTCTCCCTTCTCTCCTGTTGAAATGAATGAATTGGCCCTGCCTGGTCCTGGCTTAGCCAACCCATCGCTTTACGCTGGAGTTCATCCCTACTCACCTCCTGGAAAGACTCCATTCCTAGTCATAATCTCTCTGTCCAAGAGGTTCTCCCTGTCACCAGAGTGTTCCCCATTTCATCAGCATCATCGTAACCTGCTGAGGGAGACAAATGCCCCCATTGGATGAAGAAACAGAAAGATAACCCCTTTCAACCTCCCAGGAGACAAGATTGCAGACATGGTTTACTTTAGACCCCTCCCATCATGGAGGGACATCAATTTGTTCTCACCAGAATAGACTCTGATTTTTTAATGTGAATTACGTGGTCATTTCCCCTGGCAACAGCCCCCCTCTTTAGGTTACTTAGGGGCTTTCCAAAAGTCACCTCACTAACATAGCAAAAGACACCTTTATCATCCTCACCATTTAGGAAATACCAAGAGTTTTAGAAGCTCTGTGCCAAGAACAAGACAAAAGCAAATATATATTTCTTATTATAAATCACAATATCACAAGTCATGTGTCCACTGTAGCCAAATACACAAGGCAACGAATCAAGGAATAGAAGAGGTCCAACAGAAGTGGCTCGGTCCAGTGGTGGTAGCTGTGTCCAGTAGCAGTCAAGTCTAGCAATGACAGCAATGTCTTGAAGTGGTGGTCCCACATCCTAGACTGATTGGCTTCTGCCCATTCTCCAGACTGAGTTCTTTCCTGTCAGCTTTCCCTGTCAGTTCGGTGAACTGATATCCTTCCATTATCCTAGAAAAAAATTCATTTTCTGCCTAAGCTATTCAGCTTTGGTTTCTTTTCCTTAAAACCAAGGACCCAGACTGTCACAGAGGCTTTATAAAAAGATAATTCAGAAACTTCTCACAATACCCAAAATGTTAGTTTTCCAGCTTTAAAAAATTTAACGTTCTATCTCCAATAGGCATCCCATTACAAATGAAGGAATGTGAAAATGAATGAACTCCAGCTTTCAGCTTTCCAGAGTAGGTGATCGTGTGTTTAGAACTCTGAATGGAACACCACGCTCCTTATTTCCCTGCTCTACTTGACCTGTTAGTCTTACCAGCCCTAAAACTGATTCAAGGGACTGATCAATAGAACAGAGTGGAGGATTTGGGATATACTGGGGTTTTTTCTTGGGGGGTGGGAAGCAGATGAATGATGGCACTATTCTGGCTCCTAAATCATTTAGGGACTACAAAAAATTCTTAGATGAAAACTGATATTTTAAAATTTTATGATACAAATTGATGTAATACCTTTCTATCCTGTAATGTTTCTGTCATGTAGAGGGCTGCGAGGATAAAATAACAGAACCATAAAACTTATGCATCACCGTTTGCACTTATTTCCCACCTCCCCACCACCTCCACTAAAAGTAGAAGATAAAATACAACAAATCTGACACAGAGCACAGGATCCCAACCATCATTACCTACTGCTGCGCAACCTTTGCAGGATAAATGGCTTTGATGCTCATTAACACCCTCTGAACACAAGCAAAAGGGAATTTAACAACAGTCTTTGCTCCCAACCCCAGAATATCCATGAAAATGGCCCTATCTGGCATCCACAGTATACCTACTGCAATATCTGAAATTCATGGCGTTTTAAAAGCAGATTTTATAATTTTTCAGTTATGGTGAGGCCGGCAGATCAGGAGATGACCTCCACTGAAAAAAATAGTTTGTCGCTCACAGTTTCCAAGAGGAAGGAGCCTGGCACGTCATGAAGGGGCCATGCAGGAGAGCACCAGGATCAGTCAGGGAGCAGAAGGAACAAGGGGAAAGAGTGGATGAGAACTTTATTGTGTCTTCCACTAGACAAACAAGGCAGGACAGGGTACGTAGGCTTAGGATTGCCTAGTTTGAATAATTTCAGTGGGTTCTGGGGTATTGGGGTTCTCTCTAGTTATCCAGTGCCTGGTCCTGGGTAAACAAGACAGAAGAATATTGCCTCCCAGAGTATAAAATCCAGATAGAAGAGGTGGTTTAGAGTACAGGCTCTGGATGGGTTAGTTTGCATTTGAAAGGCATGTTTCTGGGTAAGTCCTTTGCTGTTGCTAAAACCTGCTGACCCTAGGAGGGGCAGTGCCTCCCCAGGCAATGAAGCAATAGATTCCAGAGCATCAAGAATACAGAAAGTAAGGACATAGCTTTAATATAAGCAATGACACTGCAAGTTCCTGCTGGGCCTTCTGAATCATCTAACTGGAGGCAAATCTTATCATTTTGGTGAGAAGTCCTGTGACTCTTAGGATTCCTTGAGTTGCAAATGACAACCACAAAAACTCAATCTAGCTCAAGCAGGAAAAAGGGATGTGTTGGCTTATGTATCTCAAAGTGCAGCAAGAATAAGAGTATAGGCATAGATATTATCTCCCAAGAGCCCAGGAAAGAAGTTTGGGGAAGAGAGCAGCTTTCTATTGTTACAGATGCCATCAACAAAAGTTAAAATGGCTGGTTTTGAACCTGGGAACTTGAGAGCTCAGATTCACAATTATACCAATGGGAAGAAAAATGAACTTGGTAAATAAAATGCTAAGACAATTTTTTTTTGGAGTGGGAGGGGGCGGTGCATAAAACTTATAGGAACATTTTACATTCTGGGACTGCCTGGCTCAGTATAGTAACTAAACAGTATAGTTTAAAAGGGACTGTTGTTAGAAAGTCCACAATTCATTCCTGCAATGAATCTCCCCTTTTGGGGAATTTGTGCTGCATGAAAAGTAATCCTCTCCCTCAGAGAATCACAGTGTTTCCAATTCAGAAAATCTCCAAGGAAAAGGGCAACACATTTTATAAGCCACAAGATGGGGGAAAAAAGGCAATACGTTTTTGCACACACATATGGTTTCTATAATAGATTTTTTTAAATTGACTTTGACCTAGCTCTCTGGTAGAGACAGCCTGATTGAGGACCACAGGCCCAGAAAACCCACCTCTGACCCCAGGCAGGGGGGGTGCCTGGGCTTGATGTGTGGTTCTGAACAGGGCCCCCCAGGCTGGGTGAGGTGATTTTTACACATTTCTGCTTTGCTGACCCACTTCTCCCAGGCTGCTCTCCCCACACCCCAACCAGCTTCATATGTTTTCAGATGGGGGGGTGATCTGGAATCCATAAATAATGAGCATCTCAGGAAAAATTACCTCCCTAAAATAGAAGCCAGAAACTTGTGCCTACAAAACAGAGCTGTTCCAGAAGCCTGTGGGATCTTCTGACAAAATATGCTGGCCTTTGGGACCTCCACAGCCTCTAAGTCACACATCTGAACCTAAATCCAGATCTCACTAAAACCAATCCAGAAGGCTGAGTTTACTCATGGAATGCCTTTGTGTCTCTGTCTCCCTAAGCCCACCAAGCCTGAGGTGGAGATATGGGCTACACGAAGAAAGTCCCCACATGCTTGAGGGAAGGTGGGTCCAAGCCCTAAACAGGCTTATCCCAGCTCCCTCTGTGGGGTCTCTGCCTCACGGCAGTATGAAAGCACTAGGTCTCTGTACCTGTGGCCTCCAGGAGCCTTTAAAGGAGGTCAGAAAACACCCTAAAATAGCAAAAGAAATGCTTGGCAAGTTTGACTTTTTTTTTTTTTTTAATAGTTTTTGTTTTGGTTTGGTTTTTGGTTTTTGTTGTTTTGTTGTGTTCTGTTTTGTGTTTGGTTGCCTTGGGTCTTCCTTGCTGCGCACAGGCTTTCTCTAGTTGTGGCAAGCAGGGGCTACCACTCTACCCCAGGAACTGGCAGAGGCCAAGGGTTTGATAAACATTTGCTTAATAAGTAAATAAACCAGAGGTGATTTCCAACTTGTGGGCACTGCTCCAGGTTCTCTTGAAAAATTGGAAGGTTTGGCCACATTGGGCTTATATTCTCATGGGGCCACTATTGGGCTAAGTGCTAGCTCCCCCATTTACGAGGTATATAACATAGTTTATTTTAACTGAGGATCAACCCAGCCAACTTGGATCATTTTCATGCCTACCTGGCATTTGTTTGCTACCTTTTACGTTTATCTTGTTCATTTCCACCCCATCCCCACTAACCTAGTGCAGCGCCTGGCACGCACCAGGCATTTAATAAGTGAGCATCTTGGGTGGACTATGGAAAGAAGTAAAAAGAGATGTGACTCAAAGGAACAAATCTAGCAGCATCCATGCTAGCTCTGCAACAGCTTTGGTTGAATCAAAGCTGGGATAAAAACTGCCCACTAAGCCAGAAGACTCCTTCAAACATGTTTCCTCTGACCCTTGCCTTGGATACTATTTTGCCATCACCCAAGGATCCAAAGTGGACAGAAGCAGGAAGAATGAAGATGGAGTGCAGGTGACTCTTCATAGACAACACACTTGCGGTGAGGCCCCTCACGACTTTCCCCACGTGGGTCCTCAGCATGACATGATCAGAATCTAAGGCCACTGTTCTGTGCAACTGAGGCAAAGTTACAATACATATGATACCATGTGACTTAGCCACCATCGCATGGGTTTAAAGCAATGAAAAAAAAAAAAAACCCTTTTGGGCATTTTCTTGTGTCACCTCTTCCAACCCACACGTTCCCCTCAGGCTGCAGTTTGGGGGCATCCCTGTCCAACCACTCCACCTCCCTCGCAGCCTAAGCTGAGCCCTGGGTGCTATGCCAGCATCTTCTGTGCCTGAAGAAGTGAGGACTTGTGCTGTTGAGTCTCCAACTACTCACCTTTGCCTCCAGCGTGAAATCCTTCTCACAGGCAGTGACCCATCTGGTTGGCTTGGAATGAAATGCCTGTTTCTAGATACCCAGTTGGACCTCGTGGCCTCTTGCCAGCTCAGGAAGTGTGTTCTTCCCCTCTGTGCTCTCATTATGTCTCTGAACCCACAATAAAACTCCAAATATCTCTTTATTCTTCCTTCCTATTAGCCCTCCATCCTTCCCTCCACTCCACCTCTGCCTGTCATCACACTGGCAAAAACATCCCACTTGTTAGAAGGATACAGACTCTTAGCAGACTCTTCACATTAATAGGACCTCAGCATCTTCCCTGGACCTGACTAAACAGCCAGACCCATGATGTCTATGGAGATCTTTTGGTGCCTTTCTCTCATCATATTCATGTGGGGGAGAGGAGGCTAAATAAGGTTGAAGAACTCTCAAGTGGATTTCAATTACCCATCTTGTTCCTCTCCCCTCAATCATGAGGAATTAAGGGGGGGGTCCATGCTCAGTCATTAGCAATCCTGTACCCCAGTGAGAGTCCCCTGATTCCCACAGGTCCCCCACCATAATTATCTTTGTCCCCAGCTGACCTCCACCGCACCCAATCTCATCCACACCCACAAGAACAAAAGCCAATGAACTGGATTTCAGCCCAACGATTTTGCCAACCCCACACATCTGGGCTGTTTGGGGCTGGTTAATGCACTTATTGGTTGTTGGTTGGAAGAGTTTTGTTATCGTTCACAACTTTTCAGAAAACTGTAGAATTAAGCCTGATTCAGAATCTTCTCCAGGGTTCTCTTGGTCATTTCCTCTAGACAGGAGAGAGGAAATACAATGTAGCATCTCTGAGAAAACAGTCCAGTGGTTGATCAGCCAGGGACTGGGGGGCTGGGCACACAAGAATAACCAGGAGTCCCTTCCACCTCTTCCAAAGCAGCTGAGAGACTGTACCCTAAGGGGTACATTCTGACCTTGTGTGACTACTGTAGAGCAATGCACAGATACACCAGAGCTGCAATTGAAACTGCGGACACTTTCTGCCCAGCAGCCCCTTCCCTCAGCTTCATCCTCTATCTCCCAGCAGTTTGACATCCCCTCCCTCTTGCTTCCCCGAATTCATCCTTCCCTCTTGTGCTCTTGGCTTTTCAGAAATTAAAAGGCCCTTTAATGCTATCAGCTCTGGTTGCCGATCTGCAGACCCACAGATATACACACAGAGCACGGATTTCAGACACGCATATGCACACACACATCCACACACACAGAGCAAAGATTTATTGCCCTGGAAATGTTGCCTCTTACAGATTTATTCTTTGAAAAGTGAGAGATTCCCCTCCAGGGATGGACCTGGAGGGCATTGGTCGGGGGAGAGGGAAAGTCCTGCATATTCAGGCAGCCCACCCAGCCTCCAGGCAGCTGGTGGGAGTGAGGAGGGTCAGGAAAGGGGGAGAAGCAAACATAAATCACAAAGATTGGCACACTGGAAACTACTGTCCTTCGAGAGAGCTAAGGCTTTAGCGCCTCTGCAGGGATTTGGAAGCTTCAGGGCTTTATCACAACATCTGGTCCACCTGCAGGAGGATAAGCACCCAGGTAGGTAGGAAAGCTCTCATTTCCAGAAGAAGAAGCTACAGAGCAGTGAGTCTTAAGGTGAAAACAAAGCTTAGTAAGTTACCTGGGATATTGGTACAAACTACACACACCCATCCCTGAGATTCTAAGAGGCACATCAGATCTCCAAGTTCAATTGCCTAATTTTAAAAGCTCCCAGTGATTCCATTAAGTCATCTCTGTAAAGTCTTCCTGATACTGATTTTTAACTCCACAACCTGGGCTCTCACACACACATACAGGAAGAATAGGAACTGGCTTTGTAATGTGCAATACCAGGTTGATTGATTGGAAGCCCAGCTGTCTGGGCAAGAAAACTAGAAGGAGGAGGAGCCCAAAGATTTCCCTAGACAGCTGGGAAAGAGTTGGGATAATATTTTAGCATATCCCTAAGAGCTCTAAATCTTCTTGCTACTTATAATGGCAGCCTCTAAAGTTGTCAAAAGCAAATGCAATCTTGGATAGCATATCTAAGAGTTTAGTGTATGATCAAGAAGGCAGTGCAGATCTGCTGCCCTCCACCTGTCAGACCACCCAGGGAAGGAGACTGTGTTCAGTTCTGGGTACCACTTTATAAGAGGGAAGGTGATAAACCAGAACTTATCCAGAGGACAGCAGTGAGCACACTGCAGGTTCTGGAGGGCCGTCATACAAGCAAGAAGAAAGGGGTTCATTAATAAGGAAAGCAGAAGGCTAAGGGGAGCTGTACTTCAGCACTCTGAAGGGCTATGCCAGGAGGAAAACATGTTCTTCTATGTAGCCACAAGAGGGATAAGTGAGAGGAAGGAAGGGGAAGGCACTGCAATAAGCATTTCACAAGTATCACCATTCAGTCTTTACTGCAACCCTATGAGGTAAGTATTTTCATACCCATTTCCCAGACAGACAAACTGAGGTTTAAAAAGTTAAATAATTTATCCAAAGTAGCCAGTTCCCAATGGATGAAAATTTGATTCCAATCTACATCTGTGTGATTCCCAGCCCTGTTTTTTCCATTACTCCATAAAAGAAAATTTTCCCTAGGAGCAAAAATTAGAGGAAAGAAGATAGTTATTCAACATAAGAAAGAATTGTGCAGGGTGCTATCAGTGCCTCACCCCAGCCCCGTGCTCCAAGGTCTTTCCTGGTTGTGCATCTGTCTCCCCATGTGCTGAAGAGTATTGACTAGTAAGCACTATCTGCTCCCTTCTTGGGAGAATTGTCTTCTAGCAAACAAAAGGCTAGCCCCTTGCCCCACCCCAAACTCCCCCACACAGCACATCTCAGCCAGTGACTGACTGGCTGACGCAGAGGCACAAAAGGCTGGACCCCTGGGCTGACAGCAGGATCAACTCAGTGGTGCACTCGTACCCCAAAGCATCCTGTGGGACCCGACTGCATTTAGCGGCCGGCAGAGAGCTCATCATTACTGGAGTTATGGTAATCCACTCTCCTGAGGGTACTCCCCCGCTTGCAAAAGAATCTCCATTTCAGGCTGTGCTTCTAGAGAAACCCTAAGGTGCATTACACCACTGGCTTCTTAGAGTCCACAGTTCAAGGTGTCCAAGGGTGTGAGTTTGCAATGAAGAATGAAAAGAAGGGATGGGAGATGGATAAGAGGGCGGGAAGGATGTGAAGAGAGAACTCAGGGTCCAGCACTGTTCTTACTCTGCAGAGATGCAACCGGAGAGCACTGCCACTGAATGAGCCCCGGCCCTAGGCTTCACACTCGTGGCCTGCTTACAGCACAACTTTATTCCCTGGCAGAGTGTCTACTCAGCATTCAAAAAAAGTTCCACCCCAGGGGTCAAAAAAGAGAAAAATAAAGGGAAGGAATACAATTAAGCAGAATCATTCCTTGTAAATACAGATACGAAAAAGAAATAGTTCCTCTTTCCCTTTCTTCCTCCCACACATGGATCAACAGAATTGGCTACTAAGCCAAACTCTATGGACGTGGTTGTCCGCAGTCTGAATGTGGAATGGGCTTGTGGTGGATTTGGAAAAGTGCCCCTCCAACCCCCCTTCAGTGAAGGACTTCCTGACCCAGTTGCTGGAAGTGCTGACAGCAGACGGCCTTCAACTGTCAACATTCAGAGATTGCCTTTGCTGCAGAGAGCCACCGCACCCTAGGTCACTCTTGTCCACATGGTCCACACCCAGTGACTGGCCCATGCTAGAGTACAAAGGACTGGCCATCTCAGCCCAACTTAGGACAGTCCCTGTGGTCCCCATCCCTGGCTGTTCATGCCCAGATGGAATCCCCTCTCCTTGAATGACTTGCTTCTATCAAACAGAATAGGGCAAAGTGATGGGATGTCACATCTGTGACAAATGTAACAAAGACCATGGCTGCCATGTTGCTAGCTCGCTCTCTCTCTCTCTCTCTCCTTCTCTCCCTCTCTCTCTCTGTCTCGCACCCCTTCTTGGAACCCTCTTTTGCCCTTTATCCTGCTCACTCTGCTGTGAGATGCTCTATGCAGAGACCCACAAAGAACATAGCAGGACTTTGTCGATAGCTTGTGAGGAACTAATACCCCAGGAGAAACTGAATCCAGCCAACAACTATGTGAGTGGGCTTGGAAGCAGATCCTCCCCATCCAGGCCTTTGGATGAGACCACAGCCCCAGCTGACACGTTGACTGCAGCCTTGTGAGAGTTCCTGAAGCAGAGGACCCAGCTAAGCCATGCCCAGATTCCTGACCCACAGAGATGGTGAGATAAGTTTTGGGGTCAATGTTACTGCGCAATGAATAACTAATACAACCCTGAGGAGGTATTCTAGCTCTAAAGCTCCCCGCAGGGTCAGCTGAGGCTACTATTAGAACTTCATTACAGTAAGACATCGCCCTCTATCCCTCTAATATCTTCCCTTTCCCCTCCCCTTCCATGGGTGTTGATGCCAAGAGCATTCCTTAATAAACATCCTGTAAGCTAAACTCCCTCACTGACTCTGCTTCCTGGAGTCCCCAACCTGTGACAGGGCTCATCCAATAAACATCTTATGGAATAACCGCAGCCTCCAAATGCAATTCTGGTTTAGTAATATTTAGTAACATCCCTAAAGAATATATAATTCCATTCAATTCAATAAACATTTATCAAGTACAAAAGTGAACAAGGCTGACAGATGTGGTCACTGGCCTCAGGAGCTAATTATTTACTGGGGAAGAGTGGCATTAAACAAGTAAGTAATGAACTATGAACACAAGCCTTCAGATTCTTGAAGAAGAAGGATCAAGAGTGAGCATCTCATCTTTCCTAATCCATTTGCTTTCTCCTCCTCCAAAAAGAGAGTTGGAAAGGGCACCAACACATTTAGTCTACTTCACCCCAGATGCTCTTATCTGCTGGTGAAGAACTGGGAAACTCACATTCTCCCCAGGGTTGTACTCTCAGGACAAGGCTGGGACTTCTTCTACTCCTGACCCAGAGTGAGCTGATATGACTCTTGATGTGCTGCAGATTTGGGGGAACACCCCCCCCAAATGTTAAAGAATAGCCTAGGGGTGAGGAATCTCCAGATCAACCTATACCGAATGGATCTTCTGAGCCCTGGGAGTCAGCCAAAGTTCATCAGCATGTCCTCCCACATAAGAGACATACGAGAGAGAAGAATGTTGGAGAAGGTCCCAACCGAAATACCAGAACATCATGCCCTACTGTGATCCTAATCAAAATCACTACCATTAAGGAACTGTATTTTATTTGCCATCTTCTTCATAGCACTTAACTTTATATGAATTATAGTACCATTTATTTATTTTTTATTGTGTGTATGCACTCAGAACGTAAGTTTCTGGAGGGTAAGGATTTAGATTGTCCACTGCAATATTTCTAGTGGCTAGAACAATAGTTGGAATTTGATGAGTATTGGTTGAATGAAAGAGTAAATGAATGAATGAGTAAATGAGTGACTGGTTTAGTGCCAATCTTCAGACCCTCAGGTCTTGCTCCATTTTAACAGTATGGAAGCTCTAGAGGGATGGAGAGAGGGGGTATTCCCACACAGCAAGTGCTCTGGCTGCAGGAGAGCAGGAGATGTTTTAATACTAGGCATTTTTTGTCATTTATTCCTCACAACAAACCTATGAGATAGTACTTTGATCTTCATTTTACAAATGAGAAAATTGATGAATAGAAAAGCAAAGAACAGAGAATGGACTGGAGAACTCGAGGTTTGGGGGGGGGCGGTGAAGGGGAAGCTGAGACGAAGCGAGAGAGTAGCACAGACATATATATAGTACCAACTGTTAAATAGATAGCCAGTGGGAAGTTGTTGTATAACAAAGGGAGTCCAACTCGAGGATGGAAGATGCCTTAGAGGACTGGGACGAGGAGGGTGGGGGGGGACTCGAGGGAGGGTGGGGGGGAGTTTAGGGAGGGAGGGAATATGGGGATATGTGTATAAAAACAGATGATTGAACTTGGTGTACCCCCCAAAAAAAATAATAAAAAAAAAAAAAGAAAAAAAAAAAGAAAAGTGAAGAAATTTCTCCAAAATCACACAGCTGGAAAGTCGCTGAGCCAAAATTTAAACTTAGATCTCTCTGACTCCGAAGCCTTAGCTCTTTTTCTTTGCCCTACACTACCAAGACTGGATTTACAGACACAACAAAAGTATGATCCATTTATTTCAAAAAATACTTGCATACCACCCAAGATATGTCAACTGTAGGCACTTCAACAGCAGGAACTGAGTCTCCTTTTACCCACCATTGATCTCCAAGCCTGGAACCATGCCTGGCACAGAGTCAGTGGTCAATGAATATTAAGTGAATGAAATAAATAAACCATGTCAGGTGACTGGACTACATAAAGCAGCCACCGTTTTCTCGTAATACTTAGAATATAGTGGGGCCACAACCACACAGGAATACACCAGAAAGGATGATCATGAGAAGAATTTATCAAGCATTTGCTATTTATAAAGTGCTCTTCTAAGCAGTTTTCATAGATTAATTTACTTAATTCTTTCAACAGCCCTTTGAGATTGGTACTACTATGATCCTTAATTTATAGATGACAGAAGCCAGAGAGGTTAAGTAGCTTGCTGAAGATCACAAAGCTAGTGAGTGGCAGAGGTAGGATTTGGATCCAATCAGTGTACTGCACACCTGTGCTCCAGCCATGGAACCCTGTACTGCCTCTGCAAGATACAGCATGGTGATCACAACAGATTTGGGTACCTGAATGCTGAAAGTTCCTAAAGGCATTTGACAGCATGAACTGCGAGAGGAGCGGATTGACACGTGTATTAGTCCACTCAGCAGTCATAGCAAAATAGCACAGACTGGGGAGCTCAAACAATAAAAATTTATGTTCTCACTGTTCTTGAGACTGGAAGTCCAATGTCAAGGAGTCAGCAGGATTGGTTTCTCCTGAGGTCTCTCTCCTTGGCTTGCAGATGGCAGCCTTCTTGCTATGTCTTCACACGGCCTTTTCTCATGGCTCTTGCACATGGCATGAACATCCCCCATGTCTCTTCTTCTTATAGGGACGCTAGTCATACGGGATTAGGGCCCCACCCTTATGACCTCATTAACCTTAATTACCTCTTTAAAAGCCCTATCCACAAATACAATTACTTTGAGAGTTAGGGCTTCAACATATGAACATACGTGCAGGGGAGGGACACAATTCAGTCCATAACAACCCTGGTTGAAATAGGGCACCATCAAAAGCACAGGCTTCACATTTGTAGCAACATGGATGGCCCTAGATATTATCATACTAGGTGAAGTAAGTAAGACAGAGAAAAACAAATACCATAGGATATCACTTATTTGTGGAATCTAAAAAAAAAAAAATGATACAAATGAACTTTTTTACAAAACAGAAACAGACTCACAGACATAGAAAACAAACTTATGGTTACCAAAGAGGAAATGAGGGGAGAGGGATAAATTAGTAGTTTGAGGTTAACAGACACACGCTACTATATATAAAATTACTATATATAAAATAAACAACAAGGACCTACTGTACAGCACAGGGAACTATAGTCAACATCTTGTAATAACCTATAATGGAAAAGAATCTGAAAAAGAATATATATATATACTACATATATATACTCTATGTATATATATATATATATCTGAATCACTTTGCTGTACACCTGAAACTAACACAATAATGTAAATCAACTATACTGCAATTAAAAATTTGGAAAAAACATACAAGTTACACATGTCTCCAGTGAGAACTTCCCCAAGCCCTCTTGAGACCAAGTACAGCCACAGGTCAGGAGCAGGGCCATGTCTCTGTCCTGATTTGATCCACCTGCCCCTCTGCAGAGACTTTCCCACCCAAGGGCTGACTACCTGGACCATATTCCTTCCTGACCGGATCGACAGCCTCACAAACAGAGGCCATGTCTGCCCAGAGCCACCGCGTTTGTGAAGACAATGAATTATTGATGTTCTGCTGGAGCCAGGCAAATGGGGTCTTAACCCCAAGGAGCAGAGGTAACCCCTCCAGGCAAAAAGTCCCTGGAGACTCGCCTCCCTTCAGCAGCAGCTTCCCATATTTCCTTAAGGGAAGGACACACATTCAGTTCATAAGAGTAGGGATTTGGTTTCAGATAGATGTTAAACTGATTCTTAAGAGGCTTGAGAGAGAACTCCCAAGAACGCCTTCTTAAGCTGATTTTCTACAGAAGCCAGGATGCGGTCATGAACTTCCTTGCACATCTCCAAGGATTAGGTCTGGAGGGGAGCCATTCAAAGAAACAGGCTTTGGGAGGTTGTCTGCCCTGTCCCCCTGCCCTCCAATGGGATGGCTCCTAAACAACACTAGAGTAGTACCAAACTGCTAGGGTTTATAAAACCTCCAGAAAAGGAGAGGGAAGAAGATCACACTAGCTGGATTTGGGTCACACAATCCACCCCTCAACCAGCAGCCACAGTAGCCCAGAAGAGTAACACGTCCACTTCATGAACTACCTTCAGGAAAACAGCAGCCACCCAGAAGGTACCCAGGTGTTTGCCCATGACCTAGGGGAAGGGGGAGACCACGAGGACCTTTTGTGCTTTTTCAGGTGGGGAGATGGGAATTACCTACCTGCATTTTGTGAAATTCAGCTTAAACAGAGGGACGTTCACTCATGCTCCCCTCCCCCTACGAAACAACTTTAATTCTGACTGCGGAAGAGCAAAGGGACATTGTGGATTAAAACTAACGCCTCCAACAAGCCAGCACGTCCGACGAGCCAGCAAGGAGCCAGCCCTGCATACAGAGCACAGTGCAGTGTGCCCAGCATATGATATCACAGCCCTGGCCATCCACCCAGCGCACCAAGGTAACAACTATGCTATTCACAGTGTCTTTGCTTCCATAATCTCCAAAATCAAATCCGATCTAACGGTGAGATGTTGCAAGGAGAGAGAGCTCTAATGAGCATGCAGATTGAACGGCAAAGCACAGTCTCTTTTTTAACTGCATTAAATTGAAGTGCATAATGAGAAGCTTGCATAATTGAAGGTTAATTTTCAGGAGAGGAGGTATCCTCAAGGTGGTATGTCAGTTTTGGAGTCTTTATGACAGTGGAGATTGGATGAGAAGGGCCTCTACCTAGAAAAGTTCTTTCAGAAAACCAGACTGGTCAAAAGAACTCAGGCCATTTCCTCTTTCAAAGCACGGCATGTGGATTCCTCTGTCACAGGCCAACGGTAGGAAGCTGGAACTGCATGTCTGTCCAGTGAAAGGAGTATCACATTCCCCTTCTTTTTCTTGCGGGGCCTAGAATTCACACAGGTTCAGCATATTTCCCAAGGTGACTCAGCAAATACCCAAGTCTTCTGACTCCAAACCCCATTCTTTGTTCGAAGCTCCACGTGGTCACTCAGAAAAATGGGGCATCATGTTTATGAGACTCTCCCCACCTCACAAAGAATACACCCACTTGGCCTGCCTTTGGTTACCATGGTTACCATGGAGCAGTACCTCTTGCACACTCCCCTGTATCCCTTCTTCTCCACAGTACATCCACTGTGTGTACAGAACTTCAGTTTCAACACATGCACACACACACACACACACACACACACACACACACTAATCATAATGAGACATGGAGATAGAGAGATCGTTCACTGGGAGACTCACAGTTCTGGCCAACACCATATCCTAAGGCTGTCTGATCTCTCTCCTTAAAAATCATAGCCCTAGCAGATGGAACCACAGTTACACACACACAGACTCACCAACACCCACCCCTTCCCTAGGTTCCCAACCACTAGTCTGTCTTCCAGAGCCCCCTACTGTGGTCAGAACTGGCTTTCTCAGTGGCCCAGCTCAACCAGGCTCCACACATAGATCACACATGGATTAAGAGATAGAAAGTGTCACCCACTCCCACTTCATCAACCGTCTAGAAGCAACCCTTCACGGGGAAGGGACAGTAGGCGCCATAGTGACTCAGAACAGAACTTAGGTCAAAAGGAGTTGGATTTACATCTCGGATCTCGCATTCTCAGTCTATGGCACTACTCCAGAGAGTACCATCACATTGTCACCTCCAGGGGGCGCCCTTCACAAACTGCAATGTGAATGCCGCTCCCAGAGTGAGTGCTACCCACTAGCAGTGAACTAGTAGTGTTACTTGAGCAAGTGCTTAACAGTCCTGATCCTTGGCTTCCTTTATTTATAAAGTGACTACTATGTGTACGTCTCCAGCTTATTATTTTCAAGGTCACCTAATCTAGGATCACGCCCACACAAGGACTGCCAGAGGGCCTTGCTTTAAGGACTTCATGAAAGGAGGTCTACAAGCCAAAGGTTTCCCATCCCTACCTATGAGCTTCACTTAATTTGCCAGCCAATCTCAAATCCAGGTAGTTTCTACTTCCTAAGTTCCTCATGGAAAAGAGTGAAGTTGGGAAGAACAACACCACTATGGGACAGCTGAAGCTTTTATTAGAATGGTAAGGATCCAGCAGCTCATAGCTCCACACCATCCACCCCTAACCTCCCCTCTGGGACTAGGGTCATGCACATGACTACATGTCACATAATTTGTTGTAAGTGGCCCTTCCCAACTAGGGTTCCTGGAGAGAGTTATGCCTTACAGCTGAGGGGCAGACGCCTTCGCACGTATGCGCATACACAGCATACGTAATGAACTGACTTCTCTCCTGCTCATGGTACCAACCTTTTTTGGCACCAGGGACCAGCTTCCTGAAGGACAACTTTTCCACGGGTGTGGGGGGATGGGGGCGTTTAGGCAGTAATGCAAGCAAAGGGGAGTGATGGGGAGCTGCAGATGAAGCTTCACTCACTCACCCACTGCTCACCTCCTGCTGTGTGACCCAGTTCCTGACAGGCCGTGGACAGGTAGCGATCTGCGGCCTGGGGGTTGGGGACCCCTGGTTAAGAAAATTGAGAAAACCATCACTCAAGTCATCTTCAGTGTTCCTTAGTTAGGGTGAAGAATCCAGGAGATAAATAAAGAAAACATTATAACTCCCAATTTACAGATGAGAAAACTGAGTTTAGAGAGGTGACATCATCCAAGGTGACAAGACCAATAAGTGACAGAGGTAGAACTTGGTCTCCAAACTCCAAACCAAATGCTTCCAAAGGCACTCACTTAGGTGCCTAGGATGCGTCTTATCCTGGCAACCGTAATCCTCAATCATGTGAGCAGGGGCTCAGAGACGTTCAAGGAGAAAGGAACTTAAAGTTCATCTGCTGAAATGCGCTCATTTTACAGATGAGAAAACATTTTAACAGGTGTCATTGTAATGTCCACTTCTCTCTAATGAGATTTTTTTCCGCATCCCAGTTAATAGTCCATACTAATATAACTGCTAAAGTGGACACAGTGGATTCTGCCAAATAAAAAAGATGCATTGGTAACAGATGGATTCACAAGTCCTGTCTTTTTAGTGACATATTTATGTCCAGTGTCCTGGCTGGCCACAGACTAGCAGTGTGACCTGAGAAAGTCACTTCAACCTTTCCAGGCTGAAGTTTCCTCATTTGGATAATGAGGAGATTGGACTGGAGAATTTACCTTCCATTAAGTTTCCTTCCAGCAAGTCCTCTCTGTGAAAGGACTTTAAGAGATCATCTACTCCAGCTACCCTCACCCTTTAGAGGTAGCACTGCTTCAAACCATTGTTGGTAAGAGCAGTGTTAGTCCCAATTCATCCTTCTGTGTGTCTCTCACTCTGCAGATGGCTTTGGTGAAGGCACTTATTTAGAATTTGTAAAGTCCAATCAACGTTAACTCCAAACAGCTAGACCAGCCCTTCAGACATTAAAAGATAAGAGTGTCCCATTGCCCAGACACAGCCCTAAAGCACCCAGCTCTTTGCCAGAGGGAGTGATGTCTATACTCACATTGGCAGAGCCCTCTTCCTCAGACACCCAAGAATTACTGCTCTAACCTGAGGCAGCTTCCTGCTTCCGAGCCTCTCTACCCCCTGGAAAGAAAGCTGGGTACAAAGTATTCCCAGCAGCTCAGTTTTATGGGGTCAAAGTCTTTCTAATGGTTGCACTTCTTCTACAAGAGAAAGAATATCAGGTGTCCGAAAAGGGTATTGAAAACAAGGATAGGAAGTCAGGGTATAGAGTCCAATAGATACTAAGAAGATGACAGCATCAGGTAACAGGTTGGACAAGACAAAATATGATGGGATTTAGAAACACAGAGCTTCACTCAAAATTGAGGGTTTATTTAATAATTTGTATTTAAGGAAGTACAAAAATGCAGAAAGTTAAAAAACTAAACTACATAACAAATATCCATAGTTTCTCCAATTAAAAATTAGCATTTTGTTATATGACTCCCTAAATGATAAAAAGAGGTAAAACAGAATAAAAATGAAGCATCCCTTATAGGCTACTCTCTGGCACACCTCTTCCCCCAAACCCCCCCATACCATCAGACACACACGACACACACACACACCTATGCATACACACACACACATGAACACACATGTGGGCATACTTAGTCGTAAGACCATTCTCATGAATTTAGGGTCTGATCTTTCAACTCATTCACAACTCAGTTTATGTTTACATATCTAGATCACGTTCATTTAAGGGAGTTTTAAATGCTCTGTAATAATAAATCACAATCTCTGAATTTTTAATCACTGGTGATGCTTTATGGGGATTTTTGTACTTAAGATGCCTCTTGCTTTTTTCTAAAATATATGGTTTCCATTACACAAATGTATATATATTTGCAAATTTATATATATGCATGCAGGTGATATAACATACCTATTTATTCCATTAATGATAAGGCCCTTTTTTTTTAATTGGGGTGTAGTTGTTTTACAGTGTTGTGTTACTTTCTAGTATACAGAGAAGTTCAGAGGTCCACTCACAAATGCCCACACTACTCTTAGCAATTTTTGGATTCCTGTGTCTGCCTTCAGGTCCATATAAACACTCAGTCCTTGTCTAGCAGAAAAAAGTTATAGTCTCAGAGGTTTACAGGGCATCTGGTTTTAATCAGAGAACTAATGGATATAATTTTGTTTGTCTTTTGACATTTCCTTAAAATAAGAAAAAGTAGTCAGTCCCATTTTATGACAGGGCCACTGAAACAATGTCATTATTGTCATAAATAGAGAAGGATCAGAGAAGCACCAGGTCTAAAACTTACAGTCTTTCCTGACTTTAATCAGGCAAACAGTCACACAGACAAGTGAAGCATTCCCTTGAAGTCTCCCCAAGACCTACTTCCAGATCTCCGAGAACTACTTCACCTCTGGTTTTGCAGTTCAGCCACGGGTAAAGTGCCCAGTGCTGGAAGGGGGGTGGAAAGTCAAGTTCCAGTCTTGGGGTACTTGACTTCCCAAGTCATGTGAGGTCCATCCCAGAAAGCTGGGGGTGAGCAGCGGGTTCTAGCCATAAATCCTAGAGGTGGGACCTTGATTTTCAAATGATACTTCATGGAGCAAAGGAGATTCATCCAGCTGCTTCATCGGCAACCTGTGGGGAAAGGTTCTCCAAAACCCAACTCACACTTCAGTCACACCAGTTCCACCCTTATCAGAGCTTCAAGAGAACCTTTAAATGAAAGCTTGTGCCAACTCAATCCACTGGTAGTGACTATGTCAACCACTGTGTTGAAATATTGAGGCCACTTTCAGGCTCTGAAACAAAGCTCTGTGATCAGTTAGCAATGTCTGCCATTGGCACAGAGGGAAAATAGCATGATGCTACTTGTATGCAAATTCTATATTGAAAGAAGCTATCAAAATAAAAATGTTAATACTCTTATTAGATGCCAAGTGGTTTCTTTATAACATTCCTCTTCAAACTTTCATTTGCATGCTCCTAAAAAGTTTTTGAAAATCAATGTATTCCTTAGTACTTTTTTTAGCTGACATCTAAAATTTTTCAAGTTTAGAATCACAAAGAGTGTGATTTATAGATATTATAAATGTTAATATTTTAAAATAAATACTCATCTTAGTCTTGTAAGTATATGAGATGGAATTTAAGTAACAAAATTTAACAGCCACCATTATCCATTTTTTTAAATACATGAGCAACTCTTTATGTCAGAATATTTACAACACGCCTTTTTCTCCTTGATTTTAGTTTCTTTCTATTTCTCTACAAGACATTATTCTAATTAATATATTCTATTTGCTTAAGTGTTTTATCATAATTCACTGCAATAAAATATGTATACTATGTTTAAGTATTTGATAACCATAAGGCTTTGAGAGTTTTAAAAATTTCTCCTGGATTGAGTTATTGTTATAATTATTAACACAAAATTGTTCAAAATAACATGAATATATTAAAATTTTCACTAAATAATTATTAAACAAATGCAATTTTTAAATTACATCTTTTAATGAGATTGATGAGTTTGGTTTTTTTCAATTAATTCTTCTATATGTGGATAAAAATTACTTATAGCTAGACTGAGACAGAGCTTAGGATCTGTTTAGGAAAACTGTGAAAGACTTTGACATGTGCAAAAGAGATTATTGGGTGTTCTTTCAAAGAAAAGATGTGTGTTGTCTAAAAAGATGTCCTGCCCCAACAAAGGCTATCAGATTCTATATGATTATATGCTTTTGGTTGTCTTTGACAGTTTATTTTACAGCTCTGCAAATTGTAACACATTGAAAGTAATAAAAATTACTCTTGTCCATAGAAAAGGTAAACGAATTCTATCCAATAGAGATACAGTTAATCTCTGCTTTTTTAGAAAACATGATTCCAAACATTAGATTCCATTGTCCTAGAAGATAATAACCAGTTTTGCATTTATTAGCAGATTAACTTCAACATTTATGATTGCCTGTATATACGTATGAGTCAGGATTTTTCCCTTTTGAAATTATCTTGTAAAAATCAATTATATTTATACTTTTTGGTTTTATAGACAAAAGCACTAAGAAAATTTGTTCATATATATATGCTATAGATAGATTAGATAGATGATAGATGAGAATGAAAGTTTAGTTACAGCAATGTCACTCTATTTGAAGTTCTGAGCTACAGATCAAAAATTATATAATAATCTACAATCAAAATTTATTTTAATGGTCTTAGAGCTGAAAACTCAATTTAGTCCTCCTTCAGTTTTGAGCCCCAGGTTAAGACTCAGAATGGGAGAAAGTTATTCATTTATTTTGTAAAGTGGAAGAAGGGTTATTGGAAATAAGAAGGTAGGAGAGAAGCACTGTAGGCTTGTTTCAAGAGAGAGAAATTTTTGGAGAGAATGTGTTTGGGAATTGAGGATATGGATATTGATTCCCTTAAAAGTTCTCTGGAAAGTCTTTGTAAACCTCCATGAACAAATGTGTCCAATGTGAAGAGTACTTCTTTAAGTCTCCTGGAGAAAAGCCACCCCATGCAGAGCAGTTGAATTCAACAGAACCAGCTGAGAGTCCTCCAGATTTTGTCTCCCAATTTCCAATCTTTCATTCCTTTCAGATTTACTTCTAGCATCTACCTGGCTGGACTCCATGTTTCTTCCAGCAATTTCCTTACAAGGCTTGGTTGCTTTGCCTCTGAGATATGAACTGACTCTGTCTTTGATTCACTAATTCCCTGAACTCAACGTAACCCTTTTGGTTTGCTTTTCTGCACAACCTTCCCCTTATGCCAGGAAGTGTTTACAAAATGCTTCCACCTCCAAAGCTTTCAGGCATTAAAACCTGTGAAAGGGGACTTCCCTGGTGGTCCAGTGGTTAAGACTCCGCGATCCCAAAGCAGGGCGCCCGGGTTCAATCCCTGGTCAGGGAACTAGATCCCCACATGCATGCTGTAACTAAAAGGTCTCGCATGCCACAACTGAAGATCCCATAGGCTTCAAGGAAGGTCACGCATGCTGCAACTAAAACCCAGAGCAGCCAAATAAATAAATAAATATTAAAAAAAAAAAAAAAAACCTGTCAGAGTAGAAGTCATAGCCCAGAACACCACAGGAAAAGCACAAATTTATTATTTCATGCTTTAACTTAAACTTTCATTTGAACTTTGTCTTCTATTTCACCGTTTATTAGCATTCATCTTAGTTTTCTAAGATATTTAAAATCACCTGCCACTGAACAAAACTGACGCAGGAAGAGGACATGCCAGGATTATCTTGTGACTTAAGAGTACCTCCTTGCATTTCACCAGGAAGTTCTGTTTAAAAAGTATTTCGTGAAGCCATTTAAAATCACATGACATGTAATCAGGCCAGACTTAGCAGAAAGCAGACCCTGAGAGAATGAAGTACAAGTTAGATAAGTTTAAAATTTGGGAAGAAGGTGGATAAGAAGGTTGGGAACATACAACCCTTCCACTCCAAATGAATGTAGTAATATAGTCCTATACAGTTGTAGGGGAAACATCCTGGAGTAATGGGTACCCGGAGAAAGAAGGCATTAGGAAAGCATGGAGAGAGGAGAAAGAAGGCTGCATTAGAAATAAAGGATAAATTTAGATGGTTCAGTCATCTTCCAGGTCAACAAAACTTCTGGTTGTTGTCAATAGCATATAATATAGGGAGGAGGCAGAGCCCGTGCTTTCATTCAGACTTCTGAGGAACCTAACCCAAAAGCTAGCTTCCTTTTAAATGACAGCTTCAAAAATAGCCCCCGAGTCAGCAGTGCTCTAAGCAAGGATATCACTTTAGGAGGTGGCAAGAGAAACACTGAATCTTCCTCACCAAAAAAAGAGTTAGAACCATATGTTCACGATTTTCATGGTTTCAGAGGGAGAAATAAAAAACAGCCTATTATTTTCACACCTCATTTGCATAATGGACAAGAGAGAACACAGAGCCCAGAGGACAATGGGCATCCTCTTCAGGCCCTTGGGATGATAGGAACTGCTCCATCCTCAGAGCCCAGCAGAGGGCAGACACACTCCCACAGGTTCATGTACAGTGGGCACCAAGACCTTAGCTTGCTTTGTTGATAATAATTTTATTGGCCCTCATCAGCCTCTAAATCATGGGGCATCTAAATGGTAATGCACCATGATGAATGGGCTGATTATCCATCAGTTCAATAATTATTGATCCAGGAGCTAGGTCAGGGCAACTTGGTGGAAGCCACACTTACGCAGAAGGCTTTATTACTGCCCTCAAGGAGTCTACCTTCTTACGCACACAAGATGGCCAACAGCCAAGTTCATTAAATATGTCCATAGTGCATATAGGATCAGTCTATCGATACTTATTTATTACTCATCTACTTTGTATCAAGCACCACACCAGACACTATCAGAGACCCAAAGCAGCAAAAGATTTGGGACCTGACTTTAAAATGTTAACAAGCTGGTTGGGCAAATGGGACTCACCCCACATAGAACATTTATTAAGGAATAGAGAGTCAAAATGTTTCACAGGCAGGAATAGGTGTTCAAAAAAAGGAGGGGTCCGTGAGGCCTGGAACAGTCCCAGAAGGTTTTATGGACAAAGAGACACTTAGCCAAAACAGAAGAGTAATTAGTACATGGGCAGACCTGAGAGAGAAGACACCCTTTACAAAGACAGCAGTTGGGATGGAGGCACTGAGGAAACAACAGCCATAACGGGAGTTGGAGGCAGGGACGGAGCACCAAAGATATGGCAGGATGGTGTGGTCTGTCTGTGTCAGGAGTGGTGGGAAACAGAGTCTGATTAAGGAAGGTCAGGCAGAGAAGGTAGGCTTGACAAGGTCATCAAAAAGAGGTGATGATTAGTTCTTGAGTAAGGAAGGGACATAGAAAAGCAAAGTTTTGAAAAGAGCATCTTGAAAAAGGCATGCTAATCTAATTGGATCTGAGTTTTATCTGGAAGCCTAATCTGGAGAAAATGCTGGAGGAGGTAAACCCCAAACTCAATTTGCAGTGTTCACAGTGTTGGATGCACAGTGGTTGGCCTTCATGCAGTAGTGCATTCATCAAACACAGATTACCTACTTTTCCAGGCACTGTGCTTGGCACTAGAAGTACAAATATAATGAATAAAATACCATTCTTTCCCTTGAGTCTACAAGCTTTTCACCTTGGCTCTGCTAGATTGAATTGGTCACAATTCTTTATGCATCCACATCCTTACCCAGTTCTCATAGGAAGAGGGAATATTTCCTGTCTCCACTGACTTTGGCCTTGGCCATGTGACTTTCTGGGTCAATGGTGTGTTAGTGGACATGACACAAGCAGCAGTTTGAAGTGTGCTTGCATGGTGTACAAGCTCTCTTGAGCTTCTGCTACTATCTCCATGAGAAGAGCTTCCTGCACAGACCTCCTGCCACTTCAGCCTGGACCCAGAATGAACATAGATAGAGTAGAGCTGCCCAGCCAATCCATGGACCTGAAGCCTGGAGGAACATCAGCTAACCAGCAGATATGCAAGAAATAAATGCCTATTGTTACATGCCAGTAATTGTTTGTGTTTGTTATACAGCAGTAGCAGACTGATACACTTGCTCTCAAGGCCCTCCCTCATAAAGCCACAGTCTACATTTCCAACCTTATCTCCTGCTTCTCTACACATATCTTATAGTTCAAGCAAAGTGGACTACTCAGCAGGCCCTAAACCAACCCTGCTTTCCCACATTCATGTCTTTATTTAATTCAAATCTCACTACCAACATCATTCTATCTCTGCCTATCAAAATCCTACTCATACTTTTAAGTGTCATCTCTGTGCTACCTTCCTCAAAATCCTTTCCTAATTCTAACTATAGAGATGTGAACCACCCTAGATTTGCTCAACTCTGACTATCTCCTCAGCCCCAGCCTTACTCACTTGTCTTACATCCAGGCCAGACGGACCTTAGTGACAGCTCATGTTGTTTCTATGGTCACAAAGCCCAAGTTACCACTGCTGCCATCACAAACCAAGAGGCACTCACAGGTAACAACTGACTACGTCTGTGTGCTGGACAGACTGGACCAACTGAGGGTCTGGCCTCCCCAGCAACCCCAAATTGGGAGACAATTTGTGTCACAGAGCAGACTTATCAAAAAAACAAAGAGAAGAGAGGCAAGAGATCCCTTTTCCTTCTGTGGCTATTCAATGCAACCCCAAATTAGGAGAGAATTTGTGTCCACAGGGCAGACTTATCAAAAAACAAAGAGAAGAGAGGCAAGAGATCCCTTTTCCTTCTGTGGCTATTCAATGCAGTCTCTCTGGAAATGGCCCAAGTGACAGAGCCGGCATCTGGTTTCCCGCAAAGCTGCAACCAGCTTGGTAACGCACCATCTTGCATTTGTACCCCCTTTTCGCATTACTTCCCTTTTTTTGCCTCACTGTTGCTTTCCTGGGATTGCACCCCCAATAAAGTGTTCTTACATAAGATTTTGCTTCCGGTTTTTTTTTCGTAGAACCTCAGCTGACACACTAAATAAATATGTTCTCTTCTTCCTTTGACCTCCCCCCCAAAATGCTACTTTTAACGTCTCACTTATGATACTCATTTCATTCTGCTTAGTGTTAAAGCTGTTTCTGATGGATCCACCCACACCAATTGCCATGCGCTTCATATGTAGTGGGCACTCAGTAGTTAACTTTAGTGAAAAGGAATTAAATTGGTATCATTAGATTCAAGTCTATGAGTAAAAACAATCATTCTAATGATCAAAATATATTTGTCCCACTGGCCCCATGTACTATATTACCTTCAAAACTCTACTCCAATTTCTGCTTTTCCGAAAAACATTGACACAAAACAGTTTTTCGTTCCTTTGGACCTCACTACAAATAGAAATATGAATACCAATGACAATTTCATGAGGATCAGAAAGGCAGAGAAAACAGGTGGCTAATTAAGGAACAAGGCAGGAGGCTGGGGAGAGTTAATATTTCTAAATCCTTAATAGAATAGCAGCGTTACTGCCCTGTTTCCACCATCATGACAACCTCCTCCTTCCACCTCTGTGTAAAGAGTACTTCTAGACCTTTCCAAACACAACGTGTTCTCATAAATCACAGTGGCATTAGCTGAATCTCCTTAGATTCACAATGTATCACTACAATGACAACAACAGGAAAAATATTACAAAATCCAATGCATTATTGATGCATTCTGTAATGAATGCCCATTCAGTAATTACATTCCCTCCTATTAAAAATGCAAGATAGTGTATGTGTCAAGAATTAAAATGTTTCTTAACGTCTGTAAAAATAAATTTGAAGTCGTTTTTAAATTTTTATTTGAGTGTAGTTGATTTACAATGCTGTGTTAGTTTCAGGTGTACAGCAAAATAAATCAGTTACACATATACACATAGCCACTCTTTTTTAGATTTTTTTCCCAAGGATTTTCTGATTTAAATGCACTGTGGTTGTAATGTTGGACATACTTGCACCAGGATACTTACAAGCACCATTACCCTAGCGTAAGCAGTGAGTCACGGATTGTTTTTACCCACTCTCCATAACCCCCTTCCCATGCCTCCACCACCAAATCCTCATTGGTGCTCCACCCTTGGTAGAGGATCCTTTTCCTACACCCAGAGCCTCAGGACATGACCACGTAGTAACAACAAGGTCAGGGTCCCTAAATGGGCAAGAACAGGGAAGGTTTCCAAAGTGATGCACGTGGCTCTGCAGAAAAGAGCATGGATAGAGCCACAGCAACAGGACAGCTAATGGACAACAACCCTATTCTCTTGAACTTCGGCTTTGGGGCCCCACACCCACTGGGGTTGGGAGAGGGGGATGACCTCTATGTAGAAAGGATTCAACACTCATCGTGGCCACAAATCAGTCTTAAACAGTCCACCCCACCAACATAAATGCTCTAGAGGTTCACATCCTCCCATCCAGACTTCACCCCACAGGATGCCCTCTTGTGGTTTCCTTTGCCCTCTGAGTATCGTTCACTTTCATGTGTTTTGTGGAATAATCATTTTACAAACAGGAAACCAGGTGATACAACGCCCTGGGGTGCTGTGAGAGGCAGGGATGGGGGCAGGGAAGGAGCAGTCTTTGAGAAAAGGAAGTTTCAGTTCCATGAGACATGTAGGCACTTTCTTATTAACAGATAAACAGGACTTTTAAATATTTCATTTGCCTGAAAACATTATTTTGAAACTGACCCTTTCTACCATTTACAACTAGAAATGTTTTATTCAGAAAAAGAGAGAGTTAAAGATAAATTCCCTGGGGGATATTGACAACTGGACCCTGTGAATGGAGATGAAGTGGGTGAGGAGGAGCCTGGAAGCTCTGCTCTGTCAAGAACAGTTAAGGGGACTCAAGTACTATTCTAGATTGAATTGTCTCTCCCAGAAAAGACACATTTAAGTCCTCACCTCCAGAACCACAGAATGGGACTTCGTTTGGAAATAGGGCTGCTGCAGATATAATTACTTAGTTAAGATGATGTCCTGCTGGAGTAGTGTAGACCCTTAATCCAATACAACTAGTGTCTTGATAAGAAAAGAAGAGAGACACAGAGGGAAGATGATCATGTGAAGACACAGAGACACAGGGAAAATGCCACCAGAGGATGCAAGCAAAGATTGGAGTGATGCAGTTACAACCCAAGGAACTCCAAGGGTCATCTGCCATCGCCAGAAGCTAGGAGAGAAGCATGAAACAGATTCTCCCTCAGAAGGATCCAACATTGCTGACACCTTGATTCCAGACTTCTAGATTCTAGAACTACATAAGAATAAATTTCTGTTGTTTTAAGCCACCCAGTTCATGGTGCTTTGTTACAACAACCCTAGGAAACGAGCATTGGTGCTTACCATGGAAAAGCTGTCTCCCCACATGAGAACAACCGCTACATCAAACAGTGTGTATACTACCTCTGTGTGGGGCCAGCGAGAAGAAACAGGATCACTGGCTGCAAGACACAGCTCAACATAAAAAGGACCCTGTGATAATTAGAGCTGCTCATCTAACTGAGGGTGGACCACCCAGAAGTCCATGAGACCCTTTACTGTAGTTTGACTGTTCCTACACAATCTAGATGACTTTTTAATAAGAGGGAATGGTACAGGGGGCTTCATAGGTAAGACGATCTTTTCACCTTTAAGCTGTTTTAATTCTGTGTGATTTTCACAAATATGGTTTCCCATCACCCCCATCCTGATCCCCCCCAAGGAGAGTCATAGGGTCTAAGGAGTATCTGAACACCTGCACCTATTGGCCCTGAGGTGCTTGTGTGTTGTATGTATCTGCTAACATACTTGCATTTCTTATGTTGTTTCCTGATGCTGGTAATAGAATGGGTATGCTTTTCTCAAGTACACACCAGTTTTGTTTTGTTTTGTGTTTTGTGTTGTTTTGTTTTCTTTTGTTTTGTTTTGTTTTGTTTTTGACAGGAGGAAATGCCTCAATATGCTGATGGCAATGGGAAATGGTGGCTGGTTTGCAGACGGTTGATCAAGCTTAAAAATAAAAAAAAAAAAGAAAAGAAAAAAAAACTTTGCGCCAGGACACAGGACGCTGTTTAATCCATGGCAAGAGGGCTTGTATATCTTGCTCTAACAGTTATCTAAAACCAGTCAAGACAGTTCTCGGCACTTTTTGGTGGCTTTTCCCAGCTTTGAAATAAAATGCTATTTGCATTCCTTAAAAATCTAAGCAGTGAGAATGAGTAATGTGTCTTACAGTTAATGAGTTACATTTAAACCTGAGCAGCAACCCTGTGTGAGCTCCAAGTGTAACAGATCTGGGAGGTCTTGTAAATGACATTGCTATTCAGCAAACATATGTCCTTGGCGGTCCCTATCTGAGGACAGTCAGTGGGAAAACAAAAACAAAGAAAACCAATTACTGCAATTTGTACACGAAGAAGGACTGCATTTGATCTATGTGTAGAAAAATTCCTGGGTACAAATGGAAAAATGGCACTTAAGTGGTTTCACCATCATTTTTACCAATGTCTTTTCACAAGCATCAAATGGCAGAGGGTGAGAAGTGAGGGAAAAGGGCTTATGGTAACAGCCAGCTGCTTCCAGCCCCTGGTTTGGGTTACTCTGCCCCTTGATAACTGCAGTGAAATGGGCTCTCTAGTTGATGGGAAAGAGAGTGAGAGCGCTTGCTAGTGATTAGCTAAGCCAAGTGACTCCGTACTCTGTTTCCACCCCACCTGGGTATACTACAACACCTCGATACTGACACTAACCACCGGGGTTATTACCAAACTCTGCAGGCTTGAGGATTCAGCCCTCCGCAAGACTGCCCCTACTCCAGCTTCCAGCCACAAGTTCCAGGGGTCCCCAGGCCACCCACACGTCTGACAAACTTGTTACAAATATGGGGGTTCCCAGGACCCCCTCAGGTTCAATAATTCACTAGAACAACTCACAGAACTCAGAAAAGTGGTAACTTACAACTGCAGTTTATTACAGAGGACCCCCGTGGGGCTGGCTCTGGGAGGGAGTCACAGCCTCCGTGCCCTTCCCCTGTGGAATCAGGTGCATCCCCTCCCAGCACATCAATGTGTTCATTAAGCAGGAAGCTCCACTGAGCTTCAGTGGACAGAGTTTTTATTGGCATTTTATTACACAGGCATAACTGATTCAATCATTGGCCACATGATTAAACTCAATCTCCAGCCCCCTCCCTTCCTTAGAGGGTAAGTTGGCCCAAGATTCTAACCTCCTAATCAGGTGTCTGATCTCTCTGGTGAACTGCCTCCAACCTGAAGCTATGGAGGGTTCCACCACGATTTACCTCATTAGTGTAAGAAAGACACTCCTGACACTTTGGAAATTCCAAGGGTTTTTGAAGCTCTTTGCCAAGAACCAGGGACAAATACCAGATATATGGACTTCCCCGGTGGTGCAGTGGTTAAGAATCCACCTGCCAATGTAGGAGACACAGGTTCGATCCCTGGTCTGGGAAGATCCCACCTGCAACTAAGCCCGTGCACCACAACAACTAAGCATGTGTTCTAGAGCCCATGAGCCACAACTACTGAGCCTGTGTGCCACAACTACTGAAGTCTGTTTCCCTAGAGCCCGTGCTCCACAACAAGAGAAGTCACCACACTGAGAAGCCTGCGCGCCTCAACGAAGAGTAGCCCCTGCTCACCACAACTAGAGAAAGCCCGCGCACAGCAACAATGCCCAACACAGCCAAAAATAAAATAAATAAATAAATAATTTTTTTAAAAAAGAAAAAAAAAAGATATATTCTTTATTATACCACACTCAGTTATTCCTCTATCTGATATAAACTTTTTGAAAATATAGTCAACTTGACCTTCACAGTATCTTCTATTGTACTTTGCTAAACACGAAGCAGCTGCCATCTGCAGCAGTAAGAGGAAAGGGACAGACAGCATCGTTGAGGTTGGTTTCTGTCATCCTCTCTCAGTAGGCTCAAGTGAGGACAGACCTAGGAATGAAGCCCTGTGCTTTCTCTGTTTATAGACATATAGTTCTGGCAGAACTCAAATGTAAGCAGCTATTCCTCTTTACTAAAAACTCTGAAAGCAATCATCACTAACATTTATTGAGCACTTATTATCTACTAGGCATCCTAAGCATTTTATATGTATTTAATTATTCAAGCTCCTCACAAATCTTATGAGATATTAACCAATTCCCTCTTGATGGACATTTAGGTTGTTTCTGATGTTTTTCTTAACAAAAGCAGCATTACAGTGAAAGACAAGGGTAAACCCCAAAGTTTGGGTGTCATGAACCAAAACTTCACCCACTTCTTATTATCCCCATTTTATAAGTGAGAGAAGCAAGGCACAGAGAAAATAAGGACTATGGTTGAAATTTCAAAAAATATGGAAAGGTATGAAATAAGTTAAAATTCCTCTCACCCTCCAACCCTCAGGCTATTCACTAGAATTAAAGACTATTAAAATTCCTTTGTGAATCCTTCTTTATTTTAAGAATATCATTCCAGAATATTTTTTCATCAGTTAGGATATTAAAAGAGATAATAGATAGAGAGAGAGATCATCAATAGATAGCTCTTTTCTTTATAAAAATGGAATCATAGTAAAATCTATATTCCTTAATTTACCTAACTTTGTTAATTGGCTATTTCTCCATACAGCACATACAAATTTATCTTATTCTCTTTAAAGATGTATCATAATTTATTTAATCCATCCCTTCTTGATGGACATTTCGATTATTTCCAATTTTCTTCTTAGTAAAGCAATTGTTACAATGAAAGATAAGGGTAAACCCCAAGGTTTGAGTATTATAAACCAGCACCCCATTTATCTCTCATCTCTCATCCAAGGATGTGGTAGAATCACAGATACCCTCAAAACATTGGCCCTGAGACAACCTCAGCATCTGTGCCCCAGCAGTGTTCATGAAGCTATGCAAGAAGCATCTTAGATGTGTGTTTCTGCTCAGTGCAGGGATGCAGACCCCAATCAGGGAGCTGTACCTCCCACCGAAACAAAGTAGAAGATAAACCTTCCCAACACTTCAAAACAACAGAGAACACAGAAATAAAGCACCCAAGCAGTTGGCCAACACACAGAATACTTACATCACAGTAAAGCCCAAAACCTGACCTGGACCTTCCATGGGGGGAGAAGCATCCTGAGAGAAAAAGGCAGGTATTTCAGAGTCAGCAGCCACTGCACTGCGACCCTGCCTTTTACCAGTGATCTGATCTGAACATTAGCCCCATTTCCCGATGTCTAAAAGACAAAAAGGAATAATAATTTGGAGCATACAAAGGGAAAATTTATGCAAAAATGTTGCATAAAATACTGTGAAATACCAGCTAATGATATCTTCCAAATATTCCCTCACATATGCCCGGGTAGCTAGAGACGTTTGTTATCATCTTGTCTATGCAACACTTCATTCAGGCACTTTACATCTGCACTCTGCTTCATCTTATAATAAAGGATGACATTAGGCAAGATCATCCCCATTTTACATATGGAGAAAGCATGGCAAAGTAGAGAAGTATGTCAGGGGCAGGTGGATACAGTTATAGCTGAAGACACATGACAAGGAAAACCAGAACCAGAATGCTGCCAGCTGCCAGCTCAGGGCTCTTTCTAGTCATTTACATTCTTGTTTTCTGCTGCGGGCATTAGCACATAATACCACATAATACGATGCCATGTTCTATCATCTCTGGACTGGAGCGAAAAATGTAGCAAAGTGTATCATTATCATTACCATGTACCCACTTTTGTGAATCTATTTTCCCCTTTTTCCTGTGGTGGCTTAATTCTTCTGGATGCACTGTTTTCATTCTACAATCGTCAGCTGCAGACATGAGTTCCATGTCTGCATGGATTAGAGAGCCACATTCAAGCTGCATGATAGATGATGGTCCTGGGTTGTTGCCTCTCCTGGCCAGAGCAGCTCATGGCTTGGCAGAACCAGACCCCAGAGCAGCAGGCTCCATGTAAGAACAAATGAACCTCCATCAGCTTAATGCAGGGCATGACCAAGGGATGCTGAGTGTTAATAGGCTGGATTCCCTCTCTGGAGAGTCTAAAGACAGGGATCAGAAGGGAAAGAATTAATAATGCTGGATAGTTTCTAGGCACTTAGTACAATGATTCATCAGCCTTATAAAGAACTTAGCAGGACCCTTGCGGTGTTACTAGATACACTTCCAATGCAGAATGGCACAGAACAAAAGCATAGACTCAGACTTCATAGAGCTGGTTTCTAGTCCAAGTCCTGCCACTTTCTAGCCGTGAGACCTCAGGCAGGTGTTTTACCTCTCTGCACCACCGTTCACTTATCTGCAAAATGGTGATAAATCACAACTGAGTTGTCTCCCTCTGAGATTGTTAACAGAATCAAGAAAGATCATTCACGTGACAGTGTTTTATGAACTCAGAGATACGACATAAAAATGGTTTCGATGACACAATAATACTGATCAATAATAAACAAACAACTTAATCCCTGGAACCTGTGACTCTACCTTACATGGAAAAGAAAATTAGATTGCAGAGGTGATCAAGTTAAGGATCTTGAGATGGGGAGACTGCCAGCATTAACCAAGTGGGCCTTAAATATAATCACGTGTCATATAAGAGCAAAGGCAGGAGATTTGACACAGACATCCACAGAAGAGGGCAGTGTGACCGTGCACGGAGGCCAAGATTGGAGTGATGCGGCCATGAGCCAAGGAGGGTCCCAGCCACCCAACTAGAGGAGGCAAGGAATGGGTTGTACCCTCAAACCTCCTGAGGGGGCACAGCTCAGCCAACACATTGATTTTAGTCGAACAACACTGATTTCAGACCTCTGGTTTCTGGTCCTGAAGAACTCATGCAATCATGTTAGGAATCAATATTTCCAGGGTAATAGGAAAGATGTGCAATTATAAAAATCAAAGAAATTAAATATACTACACATTCCACTATTAAAATTAAGTTGAAACTATCAATATGAACTCATGGGATCTTAAGTAAGATACTGCATTGAACCTTTTCTGTTAGTTTTTTATTGAAGTATAATTAATATACAACATTGTGTTAGTTTCAGGTATACAACATAATGACTCAATATTTGTCTACACTGTGAAATGATCAACACCAGATGCCTAGTCAACATCTGTCACCTTACATACAGTTGACCCTTGAACAATGCAGGGGTTAGGGACATTGACCCCCCACAGTCTAAAAATCTGTGTATAATTTTTCAGTTGGCCCTCCCCTCCAAATCCATGGTTCCACATCCCTGAGTTCAACCAACCACGGATCGTCTAGTACTGTAGTACGTACTTAGTGAAAGAAATTTGTGTGTAAGTGGACACACAGAAAGTTTTTTCTTGTGACAAGAACTTTTAAGATTTACTCTCTTAGCCACTTTTAAATCTGTAATATGGTATTATTAACTATAGTCACCATGCTATACATTACATTTTATATGTTTTTACTTATTTATCTTGTTTTTTAAGTTAATTTTTATTGGGGTATAGTTGCTTTACAATGTTGTGTTAGTTTCTGCTGTACAGCAAAGTGAATCAGTTATATGTATACATATATCCCCTCTTTTTTAGATTTCCTTCCCATTTAGGTCACCACAGAGCAGTGAGTAGAGTTTCCTGTGCTATACAGTAGGTTCTCATTAGTTATCAATTTTATACATAGTAGTGTATATATTTCAATCCCAGTCTCCCAATTAATCCCACCCTACTTCCCCCCTTGGTATCCGTAAATTTGCTCTCTACATCTGTGTCTCTATTTCTGCTTTGTGAATAAGTTCATCTGTGTCATTTTTCTAGATTCCACATATAAGCAATATTATACAATATTTGTTTTTCTCTTTCTGACTTACTTCACTCTGTATGACAGTCTCTAGGTTCATTCATGTCTCTGCAAATGGCATAATTTCATTCCTTTTTATGGCTGAGTAATATTCCATTGTATATATGTACCACATCTTCTTTATCCATTCTTCTGTTGATGGACATTTGGGTAGCCTCCATGTCCTGGCTATTGTAAATAGTGCTGCACTGTTAGAGGGAATGTAAATTGGTACAGGCACTATGGAGAACAATACGGAAGTCCTTAAAAAACTAAAAGTAGAACTACTATATGATCCAGCAATCCCACTCCTGGGCATATACCCAGAGAAAACCATAGTTCAAAAAACTATATGCACCCCAATGTTCATTTATTTATTTTATATAAAATACCTGCTTGTTCTTCCTTTAACAGATATATTAACCCTAAAGATGGATGCAACTCTTTCTCATCCCTCTGACAGCATAGAGTGTTAGGGGACAAGAGGCTGGCCGGTCCTGATTGTTCAGTTCCTTGGAGCCCAGGGTGGAGCCCATGGAGGGCAGGAGGGGGTCACAGAGGTGAGACCAGCGAGGAGATTCACGTGCCATGTCCTGCAGGAGAACCAGAGCCCAATTTGAAACGGATGTCAGACCAAGCCTTCAACCCTGAGGCTTTAGCCAGCAATGGAATAAAGTCAATGGGCCAAAAAGGGACTTCAAGCAGTGAGAATGTGTCCCAGTGTCATTACCTGTGGGAGCATCTTGTCAATTGTCAGCATCCATTGGCCCATGTGTGCCAGGTTCACTTAAGTGAATTAAGACAATGTAATACTTTGCGAGTTGCGTGACTCCAGAAATCTGCTCATCTAAACATTTTTAAATACCTTGTTTACAATGTGCATCTCTCCTCTTTAATATGGAATCAAAAATTACAGTGCAGGACTAGTGATTATTTAATCAATCTCCCTGCCTATTGACAGGCTTCCTTCATTTATTCCAAGCAGACAAAGGTCTGTCCTCAAGAAGTCCAAAGAAGATAAAGCTCACAGCTTTTCCAAGTAATTTTCCCATAAATTTAATCCTGTTTACCAAGAGCAACTTCTCCTCCTGGGATTGTGCTTCCCAGTTCCAAATTCACCAAGCCCCTATTTGCCTTCCCTCCTTCATTTTTTCTTGATCTCCGCTACTTTTTCCTATTGCTCCCTTCTCATGTAGCTTTTCTAATACGCCAGATTTGCTTTTCATTTCCAACGGCATCAAAATCGATAGTATTTTTATTTATTTATTTATTTATTTATGTTTGGCTGCATTGGGTCTTCATTGCTGTGCACAGACTTTTTCCAGTTGCAGCAAGCAGGGGCTACTCTTCCTTGTGGTGGGCAGGCTTCTCTTGTTGTGGAGCACAGGCTCTAGGTGCACAGACTTTAGCAGTTGCCACACGTGGGCTCAGTAGTTGTGGCTCGAGGTCTCTAGAGCACAGGCTCAGTTGTTGTGGTGCACGAGCTTAGCTGCTCTGCAGCATGTGGGATCTTCCCGGACCAGGGCTCGAACCCATGTCCCCTGCATTGGCAGACAGATTCTTAACCACTAGGCAACCAGAGAAGTCCCCAAAATAGATATTGTATACTTTAAAATGTATTTGCCAGAGACTATGTAAACAGCCAAGTCAAAACTTGACTTAATTTGTTTATCACGCAGGAAGACAGAAGCTCCCTGACACCTTACTCAGGACAGGTGCACAATTAGAACCAAAAGGTGCACCGTACTCAGTCCAGCTGGACACACACCATGGCTTAAGCCAAGAAAGTGAATATTGGAGCCCCATCCAGACCTGTAACACACGAGCTCTCACAAGGAAGCTCAGCACCAATCTCCCCATCCACCAGGTCACAGTCCTTATGCCAACCATTCCAATGATGCTGCTTCCTTCTCTGAGCCCTTCCTCAAAGAAGGAGCTGGGGATATTGCCAAGAGTCACATCGTCCATCTGAAAAGTGGATCCCAGCGGCATCTGCACATTGCTGCCAGGATTGGGTTATGTCTCTAAATCAGCTTAAGAAAAGTCCTATGGTGCTAAACTTCTAGACTATGTATTTAGAGGAAGGGAAGCTGCCTCCAACTTCCCAATCACCTTCCTGTCTCCCCAGCGCCCTCTCCCCACAAAGACACACACATATAAGGTCACTGACAAATGTCTATTGGCCTTCTCGAGGAAGTATGACCCTGTCTGCAGGACTGCAGAGGTTCCATTTGCATTTTGAATTGTTTTGTTAGGGCAAGAGTTTATTGAGTGTAGCATGCACATACATATATCAAATATCCCTGGCAGGCATTGCCTCTCTTGTACAGATTCATTTATCGAACAGAGCGCTAGTAGCCTTAGTAATAGAAGTAGTAGTGGCAATAGTAGTAACAGCTAATAGCTACCATTTATTGGCTGCCTCCTATGTATTAGATATTGTTCTGAGTGCCTCACATCCATAATTTCCAAACATCATGTTCATGCTTTGACTTGAGGTTTTGCTTCTTCTTCTACTGATGCTGAAATGGAGGCTCAGAGAAGCTTAGAGGTCACACTGCTTATCAGAAGTGAGACAGAGGCAGGATGCAGGTCCAGCTCCATTCTGATCCAAAGCCTGGGCTCTTCACACTGCACCATATCCAACCTCTTCTCACAGTGAGAACGAGGTGAAAAAAGGAATGTGGGTTCCAAGTCCAATGTGTCCGTTAGCTAAATCTCCTTGGATGTAATTTATGACCCCAGTACTTGGTTGAAATAGAGTTGGCTTCCTTTACAACTTTTTTTTTTTTTCCTTGCAGACATTTTGGCTCTTTTCTCTGAGTGCTTTTCTCTTTTCTTAATCTACTTTTAGCATGTGAATATTTGCACATATAAATAACACCCCCTTATTTGCATGTCACCAAGGCACAAATCAAAATGCTCTTGGGTATATTATCCATCTTCCATTGTATGTTCTCCTCTGCTTTGCCAGTTCCATGTCTTTCTTTTTCTTTTTCCTTTTTCCAGTTCAGCCATGTAGGATAAATAATGCACTTGTTCTATAATTAAAAATTAATCTGGAAACAGAGGGTTAAGTCATACAGTATGTGAGGAGAACAGGTCCTGGGGAATATTTCATCTCCTTCCTTATATTCAATGGTTTCACCAGATGTTATGAATGTGAGGATATAAATTTTAGCCCCCAGAAAGTCTGAGTTAATAAAAAAATTTTAATTAAAAATAACAGAATAAGGGCTACTGTAAGTGGAAAAGATTGCCAAGCTATCGACTATATTATTTAATAATAGACTCTACATCTCCAGATTATCATTAATTTTATGAACGTAGGCACTTTATAAAACATTGATCTACTTAACATTCCTCTTCCCTCTACCTGAAACAATCCTACTCTCTTCCCTGCCCTACTTTCCCCTCCCCTGGCTAATTTCACTCATCCTTTGGGCCTCATGTTAGCTGTCACTTTCCCCAGAAGTCTGTAGATTCCCAAGATCTGGGTTAGAAGACCTGTCTACGGAGCCCCAAAGCTCCCCCCATTGTAGCTCTTTAAGTCCTCACTCACAATCCTTCCTCCCACCCTTACTCCTAACCAAATCGCAGATGATACACATGTCCATGAAGATAAACCACCCACATGATGATACATCCAACAATGTGATCTTGAAGTTCATGGATCTCCCTAACTCTGCTCATTTACTCCACTGTATTTGGATCACCCATCCTCAAGGCCACACCCTGGGTTTTGTCATCACCCAAAAATTTTGAACTCCAATATTCTATCCTTTGGCCATTCTTCTATCCTCTAAGTTCTCATAGTTTCTTACTCCTACTATACTTACTCTCTGGCCCCACGGATTATTCTAGTCTCTTGGCTTCTCAACTTTTTTGCAATCAGCAATACTCTTCCTTCCCATCCAAGCCTACATCCCTGAATAGGTTACTTGAACTATCCTGTCTGCTAACCTTGATCGTCTTGTGTTGCTATCTGTCTACCACATTACCTAGGAATATTCCAACCCTGAGTCAACCCTCCAGTCCTCCTTAGCCATCTCTGTACTCACCAGCTGCACCTGCTGATGAAAACCAAGCAGCTCTCAGGGTTGTTTGACTACATATTCATGGCTTCAGAATTCACCGGAGTTCTAACACCATTCAGCAAAACTTTGACTTCTTGGTCAGCACCTTCTCCCATTCTCTGCAATAATTATCCCAAATGTTTACCAACCTCTTTCTATCCCTTAGATTTCTTTCTTTCAGTGGATGATTTTACCTCATTCTTCATTAGTGAAGCTGAGGTTATGAAGTGTGATCTCCCTTATCTTTTCTCACCATTACCTGTTAATTTACTTACATCCATATCACTTTTGATTCCTTCTCTCCAACCTCAGAAGAGGTGGTATCCTTCCACCTAGGACCTTGCTCTTATCTCCCTGGACATTGTCGCCTCCAGAAACCTACTGAATAACTTAACCCCACCCTCTCTCTCTTCCACAAAAAACATGAAAGAAACACAAAGCAGGATCCCAACCTTCAAATAATTTAAAAATCTGCTTAGAATGACAAGGTGGAGAGACATTGGATCCAAATAAGAAAGCAGATCAGTAAAATCCTCAGCCTAGATTAGTCTCATGAATCTACTGAATTAGCCAAAAAGTTTGTTTGGGTTTTTCCATAAGATGGTACAGAAAACACAAACAAACTTTTTGGCCAACCCAATACTACACAATCATAAAAAGTCAATACTAAAAAGGACTACAAGGTCATCTGATACCCCTATTCCAGGCAGGTATCCAACTAAATGGACCAAGAAAGGTAGTTGTCTCATCTCCCATTAAAATCCTCCAGAGGCGGAAATTCCAACAAGTTTCCATCCCAAATTGGCAGTTGAACTTCCCTTAGGAGCATTCAGAAGGGATGTATTTTGATGGTGAGCCAAACCTTTCAATTTTCTCCTATTTCTTAAAATGCTTCATTCAAAAAGACCACAAGGCAATCAACTAAAATTACTTTCTGGAAATGAAAAATGTGAAACTCTGGGAAAGTATAGTCAGCCCCAGGACTATCAGAGTTACAATAGATCAATTTCTTCTTGGAGAACTTGAAGAGAACTTAAAAGAGTAGGGTGATCTTTGCCTGGAAGCTAAGAGTAACCATATCTGGAGAGTTAGGCGCGCACACACACACACACACACACACACACACACACACAGAGCTTATTTTGCCTGAACCAGAATCTCTGATGTCCCTCTCTCCCTTCCTTTGCTTTTTCTCCCTGGGAGGCTCAGTCTGAAGCCCTGATGTTTGCTCAGCCTGCTTGATGGAAGTCATCCAACTCTGTGCAGTGATTGATAGAGGCTTTGCAACAAGGTCATTAACCCTGGACAGTTAGCCAAAGCTAATGCAGGAATCGCAAGGCTGACGCTCTCTATTAGCTATGGAGTAACTCCACTTTTCCTCTAGCCTCTAGCATCACAGATGCGAGACACTGGAACCTAAGAGCGAGGACCCCTGCACAAGGGCAGCCAGAATCCCCCAAAGAAGATTCCTGCCAGTGATTGTGAGTGAGACAGTCTGTAGTAGTCATTAGCAGAGTAAAGCCATGTTTTAAAGTTCCTGCTTACATGATATAGCCAAACTTTATGTCCAAGATACATAGTCCCCAGATTTTCCACTCTTAAAATAGTTTTCCTTCTTGGAAGAATTTAGTCACTGAAATGCATAAAGAAGGCTTGAAATTATTGTGGTGGTGTATATTAAAGGGCAGGGAATCAAATTAAGGACAGGACTGAGAACCTGGACCTGTCTCCACCACTAATGTATGTATAACAATGACCAAGTTGGAGTTTTCTGTATCCATGATCACAAAACAGAGAACTAGGAACACAATGCAGGTAACTAGAGGTAAATTATATATATAGTAATATAATATAATATAATATAATATAATATATACAATTCATATATAGTATATATGTGAATATATATATTCATGACATTGTTACTATTGCATATTTATAAAATGAACTTTACTTTTAATAAAAGGAACCAAATAATTTGATGACTTAATTTATTCATTTCAAATCATCAGCTCCTCCCATCAACTTTGAGAAGCATCATGGCATGGAAGAAAATAGTACTATATAGGGAGTCATTTAAAGTCATTTCACCAGTGAGAAATCCAAGGCCCAGAGAAGTTAGGTGACTTATCCAAGATCTCACAGCTTTTAAATGGCCAAGTCCAAATTCCAACCCAGGTCTTCTGATTCCAAAATATGGTTCATTCTCTACAAAAGGAAAATGCTGCAGGTTCTGCACAACTTGTCATTGAGACTCACCAGTTATTGTCCCTCCTAGAATATTATTCCAAATTACAACACCACATGCTTCTCATTGAGCAAACTCTAAATCAGATTTAAAGCCTCCCTGAAGCCTTCCAAGCTCTACCAGTTTTAGCAGGTTCAGTGCCTCCAGTCTTAGTACTAAATATATGGAATTCTGTATAATTTTTTGTATATACTACAGCTATTCAAAAAGAATAGGGCTCAGAGGAATTGCTGGTAAAACAGGTGTAGTTTGAGATTTTGTAAGGTGCTCCATACCCTATTAAAAATGTGCATTTGGCATTACCTATGACTGTTTTGCTGTGGACTTTAAGAAAAATGGCCACTTTTCCAGACTATAATGGTTAAAGAGTTCTCCATGGAAAGAGTTTTAAACAGAATACTTTTGTGCAGTTATGATCACCAACTTCATGAAGTTCTTTGGAATATAATTACATATTTAAAAGAATGGATTAAAGCAGTGTTGTCCATTACAAATATAATGCAAGCAATTTCAAATCTTCTGGTAGCCACAATTTTAAAAAGGAAAAGGAAATAGATGGAATGAATTTTAATAATATATGTTATGTAATTCAGTGTATCCAAAATATTTTCATTTCAACACGTAATCAACAAAAAAGTTATTAACAAGGTTGTTAACATCTTTTTTATTTTCATTCAAAGCCCTGGAAATCTGGATTAGCCACATTTCAAGTGCTCAATACCCACTTGTGGCTAGTGGCTACTGTATTGAACAGAGCAAGGTTAGAGAAATCTATCCATTCAAAAGCATATTCATGGTGTGTTTTTAGGGGGAAAATGCAAGGTAGAGGATACTAGATAGTAAGAGTTCATGTTTAAGGGGAAAAAGGAACCTACACATATCAAGTATGTTTATGTAGGTTTGTATGAATATGAAGAAAGATGTTAAAGAGTATATACATCAGGCTTTTAACACTGGTTATTTCATGAGAATACTATCTGAATGGGCTGGGCGGTAGAAAGAATATTACCAGCTATTTTATATACATCTTTGAATTGTTTCACACAAAACAATGAGTCTATATTAATTTTTTACTTTGTCTTCAACCTACTAAATAAATTGGCAAAAGTTGGAGGGATGGGTTTAAGAAGAGAAGAATTTTAGTTGATACAGCAATCAGAGCGCAAGCTTTCAGAAAGGAAATTAAAGAAATTTTATATTTAACTCAACACACTTAATGAGAAAAATAAATCTGTTTGGAGATGATGTAGAAAAATAATAAATTGTCATTTGAATCTTAGAATCAAAGAATATCAGATAATCAGAAGTCAACTCCTCGTCTTGCCCCATCAAAGAAATTTTTCCATCTCAGCTTGAAAGGAAAACATTTGGTGTCTTACCAGATATAGCCAGGGCTGAAAAAGGTCAGTTCTTTGTCAGGAATTCCTTTCCAACCCAAATGCTTTTGTAACCTAAGTTTCTCTTCACATTTCAAATGAAAACATCAGAATTTAACAAGTCAAGGGGACTTGGTAGGTGGCGCAGTGATTAAGAATCCACCTGCCAATGCAAGGAACACAGGTTTGATCCCTGCCACAGGAAGATCCCACATGCTGAGAAGCAACTAAGCCCGTGTGCCACAACTATTGAGCCTGCATGCCGCAACTACTGAAGCCCACACACCTAGATCCCGTGCTCCACAACAATAGAAGCCACCACAATGAGAACCCCAAGCACCACAATGAAAAGTAGCCCCTGCTTGCCACAACTAGAGAAAGCCCATGTGCAGCAAGGAAGACCCAACACAGCCAATATATAAATAAATAAATTTATTTTTAAAAAAAAAGAATTTACGAGTCAATTAATAGCATGGCAGAATTAGAAAGACATTGCCCCAGTCATACCAAGGCCATAGGCTACTTTGAGAAATGGGTAGCAGACGGCAGGGTATCAACATAGTTCTGAAGGTAGATGAGGATCACCAAGCCCAAACCCATCCTGGCAGAGAGGGGCTAGGAAAAGGCTAGAGAAAGGAGTTCAAGGAGGGCTCAGAGTAGATCCTCAAGATCACCACCACCACTACCCCTTGACAAATCTTCTTTCGATTCCTGTAATTCATCAATTTACGGCTTAATCTTTGCACATTGCAAAGTAAAATGGAAAATTATCAATAAAATGCTGACAAAAATACAGCCTAAAACACACACCTGGATGATTCAGAGAAATCAATTGGAAACAAGATTTAGCTAAATAACTGCTTCTCCATTCCACTGAGGTTAGGAAAGCAGGCCCCCTAAAAACAAGATAGAATGTAAGCCTTAAACTTCTCTTAAAAAGTAAAATCTTAATAATAAAAAAGATAGCATGACAACCCTTTTCCCATTCAGCTGAAATTATTTTCCATCATCCTTTTCTGAAGATTATTCTCCATGTCCTGGTGTAATCAACGTAAAAGACTTCCACTTACAAATCAACTCATCCATGGGCCATATCAAATGATGAGCTAATGTCTTTCACTCTGGCTGACTCTCATACTAACATATGTGAAAGAAACTCCCACAATAATGAACTAGAGACTCAATCCCAGAGTTCTGAAAGGAATAAATCAGCAGACACTGGTGACTTTTTTAAAAAGTCAGCTGTATGGAATCAAGGTCTAAGGAAAAGAAGCAAGGAAAGAGAAGACAGACAGAGGACATATGGATAAAGCATGATGGGTGGAAATGGGTAGTGAGACGTGTAACAGATCTTCAGTTTGCTATTTGCAGTTAGTCATAGCTCTCTGATGCTATAAGTCTCTCTTCCAGGAAAAAAAAAAAAAAAGACCCTGAATTTACCTTCTTCCACAGACACACTAAAATTACAACTACTTACACAGCAACCATTTATGAGAGTGTCCTAATGATTAGCAGAAAAGATTTCTCATAACTAAAGACACAAAAAAGGAACCACAACAAGATGAGTAAGAGGGGCAAAAATGCAGTATAATCAGGTCAGTGACTCACAAACAGGAGGAATATCACAATCATACATGTCCTCCCCAAGAAGTTAGGGGTCTGAGCCTCACATTTGCCTCCCCAGCCTGGAGTTTCCCATTAGGAAAATGAGCTCCCAGAATGTCTGGCTTTGAAGGCCGGCAGGGCTTGCATGTGGGACAACCAGAGGGCTATAGGAAACAGAGACAGCACTCATAAGGGTGCATACAAAATCTCACACACTCCAAGGCCAGTGCAGAAGCAGTAGTTTGAAAGGAGCCTGGGTCAGATCCACTTGCTGATCTTGGACAGCCTCGTGGTTAGTAAGGGGGCAACTGGGACACCCCCCAAAGATGGAGACCCTAGCAGCAGCCATGTTGGGGAGTGGAGCTTGTTCTACAGTGACAACACCAGTGGTGGCAAACACACACATTTTTGAACCCTCCCTCTAGCCTATAAGCATCAGGGACCTGGCCCCACCCACCAGCAGGCTGGAACTAGCCCAGAGCCCCCCTGGGCTGTGCAGACAACTACAAAAGAAGCATAACTCACCCTCCAGCAGACCTGCAGCCACTGCACAAGACATGGCCTTGTAGCAAACCATGGTGAGGGTCATCCCCGAATGGCTACCAGTATGCCCACAGAAGTCAGCCCTGCCACAAAAGAAGGTCCCACGCAGCCTACATAGGATATACTCCAAGAGCATATTGTTCTAGTGACCAAGGGGAGCACGCTGCTGGGCCCCATAGGACATTGTCTACATAAAGCCACTTCTCTGAAATCAGGAAATGTAACTGACTGACCAATTACATAGAAATAAAAAGAGAATCAGGCTAAGTAAGAAGACAGAGGAATATGGTCCAAACATAGTAATGAAACATAACCTCAGAAAAAGAACAAAGCAAAGCAGAGCTAAGCAATTGACCTGATAAAGAGTTCAAGGTAATAATTATAAAGATGCTCACCAGACTCATGAGATGAATGAATAAGTGATCACTTCAACACAGAGTTATACACAGGGAGGTCAACTCGATGATTAGTGATGACTTAGGGGGTGGGATAAGGTGGGTGGGAAGGAGGCTCAGGAGGGAGGGGATATGGGGATATATGTATAAATACAGCTGATTCACCTTGTTGTACAGCAGAAACTGGCACAACAGTGTAAAGCAATTATACTCCAATAAAGAGCTAAAAAAAAAAACAGAGTTATAGAATATAAAGAATAACCAAATAGAGATGAAGAATACAACTGAAATAAAAGATACACTAAAAGGAATCAACAGTAGATTAGATGAGATAGAGGAATGGCTCAGCAATCTGGAAGACAGAGGAGAGGAAATCACCCAAGCTGAACTGAAAAAAATAAAAAAGAATTTTAAAAATTAGGATAGGAACTTCCCTGGTGGTGCAGTGTTTAAGAATCTGCCTGCCAATGCAGGTGATGCAGGTTCGAGCCCTGGGCTGGGAAGATCCCACATGCTGCAGAGCAACTAAGCCCATGTACCACAACTACTGAGCCTGTGCTCTAGAGCCCATGAGCCACAACTATTGAGCCCACATGCCACAACTACTGAAGCCCATGCACCTAGAGCCCATTCTCCACAACAAGAGAGGCCACCGAAATGAGAAGCCCCCATTCGCCACAACTAGAGAAAGCCTGCACGCAGCAATGAAGACCCAATGCAGCCAATAAATAAATAAATAAATTTATAAAAAAAGAAAAGAAAAGAAAAACATTGCACCAACATTATAAAAATAAATAAATAATAAATAAAAATTAGGATAGTTTAAGAGAATGCACATTATAGGGGCCCCAGAAGCAGAGGAGAGAGAGACAGAAAGGAGCAGGAAAATTGTTTGAAGAAATAATAGGTGAAAATTTTCCTAACCTGGAGAAGGGAACAGATTTACAGGTCCAGGAAGCAAAGAGAGTCCCAAACAAGATGAACCCAAAGAGGTCCACACAAAGACACATTATAACTAAAATGGCAAAAATTTAAGATAAAGAAAAAATCTTAAAAGAATCAAGAGAAAAACAACTAGTTCCATACAAGGCAACTTCCATAAGATAATCAGCTAATTTTTTTAGCAGAAACTTGGCAAACCAGAAGTAAGTGCACAATATATTCAAAAGATGAACAACAACAAATGGACAGATCATTCAGACAGAAAATCAATAAAGAAACATTAGCCTTAAATGACGCCTTAGACCAAAGAGACTTAATTGATATTTAAAAAGCTTTCCATCCTAAAGCAGCAAAATACACACTTTCAAAAGCACACAGAAATTCTCCAGTATAGATTACATGCTGGGCCACAAAACAAGCTTTGATAAGTTTAAGAAAACTGAAATCATATTAAACATCTTTTCCAACCACAAAGCTGTGAGACAAAATCAACTACAAGAAAAAAACTGCAAAAAACACAAACACACAGAGACCAAAATAGACACTACTAAACATCCAGTAAGTCACTGAAGAAATCAAACAGGAAATCAAAACATACCTGGAGACAAATGAAAATGAAAACACAATTATCCAAAACAACAAAAGCTTTTCTAAGAGAGAAATTTATAGTGATACATGCTTACCTCAGGAAACAAGAAAAAACTCAAATAAACAACCTAACCTTACACCTAAAGAAGCTAGAAAAAGAACAAGGAAAACCTGAAGTTAATAGAAGGAAAGAAATCATAAAGATCAGAGCAGAAATAACTGAAATAAAGACTTTAAAAAAAAAAGATCAGTGAAACTAATAGCTGGTTCTTTGAAAAGATAAACAAAACTCTAGCCAAACTCATCGAGAAAAAAAGAGAGAAAAGATCAGAAATGAAAAAGGAAAAGTTACAAATGATACCACAGAAATACAAAGGATCAGAAGAGGCTACTATGAACAATTATATGCCAATAAAATAGACAACCTAGAAGAAATGAACAAATTATCAGAAATGTATTATCTCCCAAGACTGAACCAGGAAGAAATAGAAAACATGAACAAACCAACTACCAGTAATGAAATTGAATCAGTAATTTTAAAATGCCTGACAAATAAAAGTCCAGGACCAGATGGCTTCACAGGTGAATTCTACCAAACATTTAGAGAAGAATTAATACTATCCTTCTCAAATTATTTGAAAAGATTGCAGAGGAAGGAAAGCTCCTGAATTCATTCTATGAGGCTAGCATAGAATTACCCTGACAGCAAAATGAGACAAAGATATCACACACACAAAATAAGAAAATTACAGACCAATATCACTGATGAACAGATATGAAAATCCTCAGCAAAATATTAGCATTCCAAATCCAACACTACATTGAAAGAATCATACACCATGAGTAAGTGGGATTTATCCCAGGATTTTTCAACATCCACAAATCAATCTATGTGATATGCTACATCAACAAATTGAAGAATAAAAACCATATGATCATCTCAATAGATGCAGAAAAAGCTTCTGACAAAATTCAACATGCATACATGATTTAAAAAAGAAAACTCTCAAGAAAGTGGGTGTAGAGGGAACCTACTTCAACATAATAAAGGCCATATATTACAAGCTCACAACTAACATCATACTTAATGGTGAAAAGCTGAAAGCATTTCCTCTAGGATAAGGAACAAGGCAAGGATGCCCACTCTCACCACTTTTCTTCAGCATAATATTGGAAGTCCTAGCCACAGCAATCAGACAAGTAAAAGAAATGAAAGGAATCCAAACTGGAAAGGAAGAAGTAAAACTGTCATTGTTTGCAGATGACCTGATACTATACATAGAAAATCCTAACGATGCCACCGAAAAAACTATTAGAGCTCAAGAATGAATTCAGTAAAGTTGCAGGATACAAAATTAATTTACAAAAGTGCATTGGTTGCATTTCTATACACTAACAACAAACGACCAGAAAGAGAAATTGAGAAAACAATCCCATTTACCATTGCATCAAAAAGAACAAAATACCTAGAAATAAATCTATCTAAGGAAGTAAAAGACCCATACTCTGGAAACTATAAGACACTGGTGAAAGAAATTGAAGATGACACAAACAGATGGAAAGATATATCACGTTCATGGATTGGAAGAATTAATACTTTTTAAATGATCATACTACAAAAGGCAACCTACAGATTCAGTGCAATCCCTATCAATATACCAAGGGCATTTTCATTTTTCACATAACTAGAACAAATAATTTCAAAATGTGTATGGAAAAACAAAAGACTCTGAAGAGCTAAGTAATCTTGAGTAAAAAGAACAGAGCTAGAGGAATCACGCTACCTGACTTCAGGTTATGCTACAAAACTACAGTACCCAAAACAGTATGGTACTGGCACAAAAACAGATACAGAGATCAATGGAACAAAATAAAGAACCCAGAAATAAGCCCAGGTACTTATGGCCAATTAATCTGCAACAAAGGAGGCAAGAATATACAGTGGGGAAGACAGTCTCTTCAATAAGTGGTGCTGGGGGAATTGGACAGCTACATGTAAAAGAATTAAACTGGACTACTTTCTCATATTATATACAAAAATAAACTCAAAATGGATTAAAGTCATTTAAATGTAAGACCTGAAGCCATAAACTCTTAGAAGAAAACATAAACAGTACACTCTTTGACATTGGTTTTAGCAATATTTTTTTGAATCTGTCTCCTCAGGCAAGAAAAATACAAACAAAAATAAACAAATGAGACTACATCAAACTAAAATGCTTTTGCACAATGAAGGAAACTATTAACAAAACAAAAAGGCAGCTTACTGAATAAGATAATAGTATTTTATTCTTTTAGATGCAATTATAAATGGGGTTGTTTTATTAATTTCTCTTTCTGATAGTTTGAATAGATATTTGCAAATGATACATCTGATAAGGGGTTAATATCCAAAATATACAAAGAACTCATACAACTCAACATCAAAAACAAACGAACAATCCAATCAAAAAGTAAGCAGAGGAGCTGAATAGACATTTTTCCAAAGAAGACATAGAGACAGATGAAGAGATGCTCAAAATCACTAATCATTAAGGAAATGCAAATCAAAACCACAATAAGTTGTCACCTCACACCTGTCAGAATGGTTACCATCAAAAAGACAATAACAGGGCTTCCTTGGTGGCACAGTGATTAAAAATCCACCTGCCAGTGCAAGGGACACAGGTTAGAGCCCTGAGCCGGGAAGATTCCACATGCCACGGAGCAACTAAGCCCATGTGCCACAACTACTGAAGCCCACCCACCTAGAGCCCATGCTCTGCAACAAGAGAAGCCACGGCAACGAGAAGCTCACGCACTGCAATGAAGAGTATCCCCCGCTTGCCACAACTAGAGAAAGCCCGCATGCAGCAAAGAAGACACAGTGCAGCCAATAAATAAATAAGCAAATAAATAAATAATTTTTTTTTAATGTTAAAAAAAGACAATAACAAGTGTTGGTGAGGATGTGGTGAAAAGGGAAACCTCATGTACTGGTGGCAGGAATGTAAATTGTTGCAGTCTTTATGGAAAGCAGTATGGAGGTTCCTCAAAATATTAAAAATAGAACTATACAGTCCAGCAATTCCACCTTAGGGTATTTTTTTGAAGAAAACAAAAACACTATTTTAAAAAGATATATGCACCACTATGTTTGTTGCAGCATAATTTATAATAGCCAAGATGTGGAAGTAATCTAAATGTCCATAGATAGATGAGTGGATAAAGAAGATGTGGTATGTGTGTGTGTGTGTGTGTATATATATATATACACACACATAAAATAAAATATGATTCAGCCATTTAAAAAATGAAAAATCTTACCATTTGCAACAATATGAATGGATCTAAAGGATATTATGCTAAGTGAAATAAGTCAGATAGATAAAATGAATACCATATGATCTCACTTATATGTGAAATCTAAAAAACAAAACAAGCAAAATGAAAACAGACTCATAGATACATAGAACAAATGAAAGGTCACCAGAGGGGAGTAGGGGTTGGAGAGGAGGGCAGAATAAGTGAAGGGGATTAAGAGGTAAAAACCTCCAGTTATAAAATAAGCAAGCCATGGAGATGTGATATATAGCATAAGAAATACAGTCAATAATATTGTAATAACTTTGTATGGAGCCAGATGGTTACCAGACTTATCACTGTTATCATTTCATTATGTATGAAAATGTCAAATCACTATGTAGTACACCTGAAACTAACATAATATTGTATGTCAACAATTTCAATAAAGAGAGAGGCAGAGAGAGAGAATTTCAAGACAGTGTTAGTGCAAATAAAAACATACTAGATATACATTGTTTAGGGAAAAAGCATTGTCGTTGTCATTTGGAGTCTCATGACCATCTCTTCCAATGTCTCCCTTTGGTAGTGTTTGAGGCATTTTAAGATTTCCAAGATGTCAAAACTTGATGATAATGTGATTTATTCCAAATATCCCTTGATTCCCTTAATAGCTTGTTATGAATCCATCATACATTACTTTGTCCAAGGTCTTGGATTTTTCTGTAATCTCAGCATGTGATATGTTTTAAAGAATAAAAGTCCCATGTAATAGAGTCTCTGAAGCCTTTGCTTGTGTTTGTCCTTAAACTGTCTCTCTCAGGCTGTAAGGGTTGCCTCTAAATTCGTGACTGTGAAATTTACCATCAAGTCCATATTTGTGCTATGCTTGTTCCCTTCATAATTTTCTTAACTTCTAGTGTACCACCCTCAACCTGTACATACAGAACAGTCAGAAAAATACCCAGATTGGACTGTTATTATTTCTGTCAGGAAGGGTTTCACAGTGGATGATTTTCTACTAGAAAAAAAAAAACTTTAAAAGACTTAGCCTCACATTGTCACCACTTTATATCAAGTTATGAGGTCTGCATACAGAACTTCCAAGAAAGAATCTAAATAGAAGAGGGGTAACAAGAAACATGGCACCCATTTAACAAATTGTTTGCTAGACTAAGAGCGTTAATCACCTGTCCCTAGCTCTTTATCTTCTTACCTCCTACCTATTCTCTGGTTTAAGATGCAATATCACTTTCCCCAGAAAGCCTCCACGACCCACCAGGTCCAGGTTGTAAGCTCTCAAGGGGTCCCATAATACCTTCTCACTTGCCATTTCATCATTATATTATAAAACGCCTTTTATTTATCGGTACCTGTTCCCCAAACCAGAATGTAACTCCCACGGCAGTCTTGGTCTCAGACATTACGCCCAGTGCCCATCAGAGTGCCTCAGACAGTGCAATAAATAGATGAGAAATGCATGGATGAACCATTTTATTGTAAACAACAAAGTTTTCGACTACTTTAACAAAACAATATAATGTGTATCCTTAATCATTTATAAGTCATGTGTGACCAGGTCCCATAGGAAGCTTCCATCACACTATCCGCTCCCCTTACAGCACGGCTCAGAACTTTAATACACCCCCAAAATTGATTAAAATTCAAAATTCATTAATAAAAATGAATACTTTATTGAAGAGTTCCAGGAAAGGTAACGAATAAGGTTTACATTCTCATACCACAGCAAAACTCCCTTTAAAATCCCCTGTATACTTTTTTATTCTTTCCCATAAAATTCTCCTAACAGCCACATCACCCAGCCTCTCTTCTCACAATTCCCTTTCCAGCCTTGGCAGCCCCCTGGACACAGCCCCCTTCCTCTCTCAGCCCTTCCTCAGCTTCTGTCCATCTCCATGCTTCAAGCAGCAAAGATTCACTCTAACTTGCATCTGCCCCATCCTTACCCAGCCCAGCAAATAAACACTTCACCTTGGGATCCACCCTCACGAGAAAGCTGAACTATACGTCAAAAATAAGCAAGCTTTCCCTGAACCCTACTTTTAGATTGCAAGTTTATAGAGGGGAGAGATCATGTCCACTTAACCAGCCAAACCAATTCCATATCCACATCCACCTTCTTGGCCTCCACTCCTGAAAGATTTGACTACAAGCTCTTTCCTTTTATTCTGTGGGTTCTGGGACCATCACCTCTCTACTCAGAAGTGGGAGGGGACAGGGGTTTCAGCAGAAACTTTTTTTAAATACATTTCTAGAACTTTGAAATACCGCTTACCAAGTGGACATCAAGTACTTTGAATACTAATCATCTCAGTCAAGATTCAACCAGAGAAGCAGAAGCAGTAGGAGTTACATATATGAAGAGATTTATTACACGAAATTACCTGTGCAGTTGTGGGCACTGCTGTGCACGCAGATATCTGTAAGGCAGTGAGTCAGGAAAGAAAGATCTTGGTGTTACCGAGCTCAGGTCCGGCTGCCTGCCACTCAAAAATCAACACTCGCGAGAGAGACAAATGTTGGTAGAAAGTTGCTTTTAATCAGAATGCCGGCAATCTGGGGGGATGATGGACAGAGTGTCCCCCAAAAACCATCTCCAAAAATTCTGCTCAGCCATGAAAGTGTATAAAGGGAAAAAGGGAAGTAATCTCAGTAAATCATTGAGATAGGGGGTCAGAGTCGTTGCCACCCCCCACTGTGTGCAGGTTTGTTGACTCCTGATGACACAGTGTGTTCATGAGATTACTGAAGGGGATGCTAGGGAAGAGATCTGGTCACCTGTTAATTATTCTTCATTTTTACTTCTTTGATCTACGGAAAGAACCAACACGTTAGACAAGGTATTGTGTGATCAAAAGATGTGAAAGGTGTGTTTGGGCCAGAGGTGAGTGGAGGATGGGGGTGCCCAGTTAAATGTTAGTGTCCAGAAAAAAGGGGCCTCCTGCAAAGAGCGCTTTCCTGCCAAAAGCTGCTTACATCGATGGGGCTGGAGCTGACAGGCACGGGCTCACGCTGTCATCCAAGAGCAGAATTCCTTCTTTCCCTTGGGGAAGCCTCAGCCCTGCTTTTAAGGCCTTCTACCTGATTCAGTCAGGCCCGCCCAGGTGACCCAGAATCATCTCTCTTACTTAAAGTCACCTCGTTAGGGGCAACATGATAGATAACTATATCTGCAAAATGCCATCATGGCAAGACCTAGATTAGCATTTGTTGAATAACTGGGGACGTAGCCTACACAAGTTGACACATCAAAGAAGCCGTCACACCATAGTAAACACAATAAAAAGAAGATGCACTTGTGCATCATTCCATGCTACACATTGCACATATGTTATCTCTTCTACTTGTCACAAGCACCCAATGTGGTATCACTATCTCATTCCACACAAACTCTTCAGGACGATGATTAGGGATAAAATGCCATTGGAAGGCAGCAGCTTGTATAATACTTTGATACATTTTAGAGTTATTACCCAACTGCTTTATATTAGTACAGAGAGGAACATGAATGGTGGAGAGGAAACCCCTCCTCCAGCATCTAGTGGAGAACTTGAGAAAAGTCTCCCATATCCCATCCACCATTAGGCCAGAGGGCACACCTCCCACTTCGTCCTGAAACTGCTCATCAAGGGACTTCAGAGGTCAAAGACTTAGTACAGAGATTTAACGAAGACCAGGGATTCTCGGCAGCAGCATTATCGACATTTGGGGCTACAGAATGCTTTGCTGGTGTGCTGTCCCGTGCATGGATAGGACATTTGGCACCATCCTTGGCCTCTGCCCACTAGCTGCCAGTAGTACCCATGTTCCCTCTGCGTGCGACAACCAAAAACATCTGCAGATGATGCCAAATGTCCCTGGGGATCGGGAGGAGGGACTGCAAAATCCAGTTGAGAACCACTAGTGTAAACCAAAAGTTCACACAGATGACACATAAAAGGAAAGGGTGGAGGCTACAACATGATCATTCCAAAATAATAGAGGGTTTCCTGGCCTGTCTCCCCCACTATTCCAGCCCTGGCTGTGTCTCACTCAGCACTCCATCACCTATGCCTATCACAGTGCCTAAGACTGGTCCTCAATTAATACTCTTTTTTGATAATAATAAAATCCAAATTTTATTAACTGTTTACCCTGTGCCAGGTACTATGTTAAGAGAGAATGAAAGGATGACTTGTTAATGAGGAATAAATGAATGAATATTGAAAAGAAAACCTAATATAAGCTATATGTTATCCATCATGGTCAGAATTATACTAATTATCTCAATATTGAGTGTATTCCTAAATATGCAATGCAAAGACTAACAATTTGTAAAGAATTTGTACCCTATTGTGATTATAATAAATATATATTTGGGTTCCTGGCTCAGCTCCCAAAACCCTTGGAATTTCCTGAGCAATAAGAGCAATGGGATCACCTTTTATTATAATATCTGGGCCTTTGTCCTCATTTTCTGAAATCCCTTCAGAGCCATCAAGGTGAAATGGGTATCACATTATTCACAACGAGCCCCTTTCCACCACAACTGAGTTTATGTTAATAAGGGGACTTTTGGAAAGCATCAAAGGATGGGGGCTAGTTGCCAGGCAACCAACCTGAATAGATGGTTGGAATTTTTAGCCCCACCCCCTGATTTCTGGGGAGAGAGAGGGGCTGGAGTTTGAATCAGTCACCAATAGCCAATCATTTAATCCATAATGTCAATGTAATGAAGCCTCCATAAAAACCCCCCAAAAAGGGTGAGGTTTGAACAGTTTCCAGGTTATTGAACCAGAATGCTTCCATGTGCCTTTGTGTCGAGACCTGAATTTCATTAAGACAGAAGCTCCTTTGCTCGGGAACTCACCCTGTGTATCTTGTCACCTGGTTGTTGATTCCTACCCTTTACTATCCTTTGTAATAAACCAGAAATCAAGTGAGTTAACTGGTTTCCTGAGTTCTGTGAGCACCTTTAGCAAATTAATTGAACCCAACAAAGGGGCTATGGGCACCTCTGATCTATAGCCAGTGGGTCAGAAGCACACGTGACAACCCAGATTTGCAGTTGGCATCTGCAGGGGCGGGTCGTCTCGCGGGACTGAGCCCTGAGCTGAGGCATCTGACACTATCTCCGGGGAGATAGCGCCAGAATGGAGTTGAATTGTAGGTCACCCAGCTGGTGTCTGAGAAATTGCTTGATGGTGTGAGAAAAAAGCACACACGTTGTAACTGGTCCCAGAATTGAACCTATGAAATACATCTTACATTAAAACTTCAGTGAACATAATTTTTCCACCCATAATAATAGAGGGTGGGGCGCATTTAAGGTATTTCCATCTTTCAGAGCTGTTAGTAGGAATATCAATGATCACATTTCATGGATGGGGGATGAGTCACTTGACATTCAGTTCTTGTTGATAGAACACCGCATAAACAGACTTTTCTGAGGCGAAGATGTGGTTTCTACACAAACAGTCACTTTTGAACCCCTGAACCATAATAAGAGGACCACCAACTTTCCCTTTCCCAAGAAGCAGTTACCATGGGCACAAAGAGACTTTTCTATTTGGTACTTAGCCTAGATTTTACCCAAGGGACTAAAATGTTATACTGTTTGAGCCCAATCCATCAAAACTAATGAGCCCTCTGCACTTCGTGGTTCTTCCTCTCCATCACAGACTATTATCGGCGACCTGTGAGTTCTCCCCTTCCGAGAGCTGCCTGGAGGCTCAGCCACATAACTTGGGTATAACTGCCTCGTCGTCTTGTAAGCAGCCCTGCATTTTTGTGAAGATGGCTGTGCTGAGAATCAGTTCCTGAGATGGCTCCGAAGAGCTCCGTGCAATTAAGGATATGCAAGCTGGAAAAGCCCCAAGCCCAGACAGGGTACCCAGTGCTCTTCATTCAGGCCTTCCAGTGATCCCTGGCTTAGGCCTGTTCTCCAGTGATGAGAGGAGCGACCTAGAAGGAGAGGGACAGGCATGCTCCTGTGCAGAGCTTGGTGACCTTTCTGAAATTACAGAAGGAGAGCAGATGGAGAAGTAACCTCAAATAAATATTCATAAGAAGAAAATCAATTATCCACCTTATGTGCCACCTGCCCTACCGACCCAACTTAGCCCACACCTGTGAGAGGCAGAGGGGGCACACACGCAAATCATAGGCTTCCCCTCGAAGGCATTCACAGAGTCCAAGGGTCCAACGCCAAATGGGGAATTTTGGCACACCTGACCTGAAAACATGTAATATTTTCGTGCATGTGACCTTTAAAACAGAAACCAAAGCCATAGAAGAGTGGCATGGGATGATGGAAAGAGCAAAGCTTTCCGAGTCAGACTGGCCTGGGCTCAAATCCCAGCATCGATCCTTCTTAACTCCTGCCGCTTAGCTCTGGTTAACTGGACAGGTTACCCAGACTCTGAGCCTCACCATCGTGACCTGCACAGCAGGAAGAGACACCTATCTGTGCCGAGGGTCAGGAGACAGGGCACCGGGACCAAGATAACAAATACAAAGCACCCAGGCCTGGCCGAAATGAGCACCTGTCAGTTCCTCCTGTCCCCAAGGGTACCGTGTCACGGGGGAGAGACGGGATTTGCCAGTGTCACAACCATTAAAACTGAATGTCCAATGATGGACAAAGGTAGGTAATTCCTAGAAGTTTATGGCTCTGCACAGGACTTTTTTGAGACTCAAGACATACTTAAAGGACTTGGTATTAATATAAAATGTTTCTTGACTGTTTTTCAGTTGTCATTTTAAATAATGTAGCTCATCACATAAATCCTTTATTCTTGCATCCGGAGCTATGACAAGGACAAGGCCACCAGGGTTTACCCAGCATGAAAACATGTAGAGCACCTCAAAATTATAAATTGTGCTTTCAAAGTGTTTTTTCAAAATGGCAGAAATGAAATGGAACCAGAGAGCCGAGATCAAAGGCAAAGACCCCCATTTTCCCAGGGGCCCCTTTCTGAGCGCAGGGACTGTAGCCCCACACTCACATGCCACCCTTCTCCCCAGTAGGAGGCAAAGGATGGCCTCCATCACCCCCAAGCTGCTATTCCCTGGTGATACCCAACCCCAACCTCATGAAGCCATCTCAAAACAGATTCTGGCCCCCTACGATGAAAATTCCAGCTATCAATATCACTCCCTTCATGTGGAAAGTGGGTGGGGTGGGGGGATGGCTGTTAAAAGGGGGGCCCCCATGAAGAAGATGATTTCTATTCTAAGTGCTTATGATTTGCGTCCAGGCTGTATTCTTTTTCATTTTGTCCTTTGTTTGTTTTCCCAGTTTGTTCATCTGAGTGTGTGTTTGAAAAAGCAGGCAGTAGAAAGAGGAAGAGAAAGGATCTGTGTGATTGATCACGCCACCCGACAGACACCCTGGCCTCATGATTCAATGGTGCCAAGAGAGAACTGAATTATCCTAATTCCGGGCTGTGGAACCACTTTCCTTTGCCAAAGCATAATAGGGAGCAAGTCGTCGGAGGCACCTGGGCCCCTGCCTGTCTTTCAGCCAGCCAGGTGGCCATCGCCGCTGCCATTCCTTCAAGTAGAGATAGATGGTCAACCGCCCAGAGCCTCTGTAACCTGGAATTCTGCTTTTACGTTGAAATTTCTCATGCTCCTCACAGGGAGGGGGACCAGGGTCTGACTCAGTGTTGCGAGCTGGCTCCGCCCACGTGACACACCTGCCCTCTCCCTACCTGTCCACGCCATTCACACTCAGCTCCCAGACCCACTGAATTCCCTCAAATAGAGATGGACAGCCTGCAAAAGAAAAGGCAGCAGACAGGAGACCTCCCCTGCGGTCTCACCACCTCCCCTGCCCCGACGGGAGAAGCACCCCCTCTCGAGCTCATCATCAGGAGCCTGAAGCATCAACGTTAGAACCTCAGCCTTTGAACTCATGAAACCTCATGCGTGAGGGTGGGGACAACAAGCAGATTTCCCTTCAAACCTGGAGTTGTGCAGGAGGGCCAGAAAGGGTGTGGCAGCCCGGAAGAGGAAGGGAAGGGAAGGAGGAGAAAAAGAAAAAGGCTGGTTCATAAGACTCTGCTGTTTCAGGTCAAGACCCCAGGCAAGTCTTCCTTCCACAAGCTCATGATCATCCTTCTCCACCATAGCCTTTCTAAGGGTTTTGAGAAAGAGCCCAAGGTGCTCCTTCCCTGCACTTGGTTCTCTGGAAACCCTCTCCATCTCGCCCCCTGGGCCCACAATGCCTGGCCTTGACCTCACCTGTTACATAAGTGTCCCCTCCTCCCTGCCCCTCTCTCTGAGGCCCATTGGTACCCAGGCTTTCCTCCCTCCTGTCTTTTGCTTATAGACCCATATGTTCATGGGTTCAACTCACCCAGCCGTATCTCAGTTCCACCCATCGGAAACACATCCAGACCCAGCTAGTCCTGCGGAGGCCTTGATGAAAGGCCTCGACTCAGAGCACAAGGAGGAACCCGTAAGGCCACGAGCTGGTGTTTGTTCCCGGGTTCTCTTCCATACATTTTCCTACTGTTATCATCCCATGAAAACCCTGATGAAGGTCACTGAGGGTGACGAAGAGAAATAGGAAAAAGCAAACAAAGCCCTCGTGCATCCTTCCCCGGGGACACACAGGCCTCGTCCGCAGGCAGAGCCACTGGAGCGACATGCGGGCTCAGGCCAGGGTTTATCAGCAGAGCCTGGCCCAGCTGTGACATCAATGAGAGACAAGGATTAGAGAAGGGCGAGGCGGCCGCGGCCGCTGTGAGCAGGGTGGAGGTCAGCAAGTCATCCTGTCCAGCTGTAAATCCACGAGGAGTGACATCTTGGCAGGTGTAGAGCTCTCCCTTATTTTCTTTTTGATGGCAACTCGACAGATTGCAACCCGGTCGCTGTGCATATATATTCAGGCCCTGACAGCTCCGCAGAATGCCTTTCCCCACACAACAGGGGTATTCTCTACTGCAGCCTGCAACCCGGAGCTGGGACAGAGCTGGCATTCAGGCACCAGCATGAAGGCGGCTCAACCACAGCTGGGAAAAGGGCTCACTTATCAGCCCCTAAGGTTTGCGAAGAAGTAAGGATCCTGCCGTCATCCCTACACTGCCTGGTCTAGATGATGAACAGTCGTATTAAGGTTCAGCTTTAGATGTGGCACCTGGCTTTGCAAAAGGCTGGACAAAGCCCTCATCATCCTCTCCCCCACTGTCATTCCAGGAAAAGAGATGGAGAATGAGATGTTAAATCTCATGCCCTCACACAAAACCAAGCCCAAGCTTCTCTTCCAAAGACTATTTTGTTCTTGCAGTGACTCGGCATACCATCTGCTATATTAAAGGTATTTGAATACACTCTTCCCTACCCTGTATCCCTGAACTGTGGTCTTCCTTTCTGCTTTTCTACCCCCTGCCCCAAGCCTGCATCCAGGAGCTTATGTTTTCCATCCAGGGGATGTTTCTCCCCAACCCTCACTGGCTATGGAAACCTCTTTCACGTGTTGTTACCTCTGCCTGGAAAGTCCTTCTCTCCCTCCTTGCCCTTTTGTCCAACAAGAAATTCCCACTTCCAAGCTGAGCTGGGACCCCCGTTCCCAGGCTGTGCTACCTCCCCACCATGTAAGTCCCTCTCCTAAAGCCTTGTCTACAGGGGTAACTGCAATACCCCTGTTTTCCAATTACATGTTTACCTGTGCCCTCCCAGGAGCCTCTTATCTTGTTCATCTTTAGTTTCTTCTTCACTATGCCCCCAGCCAGCACAACAAGCATTTTAGATGAATTGACTGCAGTGACCAAGACCCTGGTCTCTTTACTTCATTCTCCAAATCTCTCCTGAGACCAGCATTATTTAGCCGGAGCTGCCTTCCCACCGTGCCTTGCAGAGCAGGGAAGGAAGTCGTGAAGTATACTCATTTACCGGTGCCCCTCTCACTCTAGATAACCTCCTAGGACGGGCCACCTAAAGGAAACCTTTTTCAACTGCGTTTTGAAGCCGGGTTTGGTGGCAAAACCTGTTTTCACACCAGGAGGGTCAATGACACACTAGGAGAGAGTCAGAAGAGGGATAACCTCCCTGCACAGCGGGAGAAGGGCCTCAGATCCCGACACAGCAGCAGTGACGTCCTGAGGATGCCACCTGTGCCAGCTCCCCAAGCCCCAGAGCAGCCCCCTCCCCTTGAGGGCCCTTAGGCAGAAGCACTTCACACCTGGGGCATCTGAGGGTGGGCGGCAGCCCACAGGGAGCAGGCTGCCTCATCAGACATGTTTACCCTGCTGGCCGCTGGTGGCCAACTATTCTTTACCAGAACTTGACGACACATTTCATGAGCCACCAGAACTTCAGCAGATGGATAACTTGATGGGGATGACGTGATGGAAGAATCCGTTGAAATGAGGATCCTAATATAGTCTGTGGGCCCTGTTAACCCACCTAAACATCAGCGCACTCCAGGCTCAAGGGCAGCTGCCTCTTCACTACAATAATTCCTAAATTTATGAGACCTGCCACCTCTCGGACATTCTCTTAACAGAGTGAAGTTCCTACAAAGTGGAAGGGTTTGACTGCTTCCATAAGCAAGAAAAAAATATCAAGCTTGCATCTGGCTGACACTCAAACTAAGTCCTTTAGTGTTTCCTACCCATCCCCTTTCTGCCTCCTTGGTTGAAAATGAGAAAGGCATTATGAATTGGCAAAGTGAAAAGAGAATGTGATCTGGAGTAACACAGGCCAATGTTCCAACCTCAGCTCTACCATTTACTTAGCTGTGTAAGCTGGAGCAAGCTCCTTGATCTTGCCAAACCTCAGTTTCTTCTTCTGTAAACTAGGAATGAAAATATACACTTCAGAAAGCTAATGTAAGAAATAAGATAATGTCTATAAAGCATCTAGCAGGTTTCCTGCAATGGAAGAAGCTCGGTAAATGCTAATCCCTATGTTTTCACCCAGGTTCCCAATAGATAGGTGTTAGATGTGTAAAAAGGGCTTCTTAGTCAAATAAGTTTGGGACATGATTGGTTATACAACTTGAAACCCATTTCTTCTCTGCAGGACTTTTCAGAGCCTTTAACCTGCCAGTATGAGCTGTGAATCTCCAGTACTATAGTCTTCATGCCTCCCAGGCCACTGGGACCACAAAACCCTCTTCATGGACACTACTCGGGCAGTGCTCTGTGCCTTATCATCCAGGAAATACTGCTTTAAATTAAAAAGAATATAGCAACTAAATGTCACAGCGTTCAGAGGACCTCTTCTGGAATACGTAAATAGCCACTGTTTCCCTTTAGGGAAACCATCATCAAAGTGAAGAAGACAAACTCAGTCTCCTTCTCCAAAATTACTGCATAAAATGAGTGCTTATCCCAGCCCTAACTTTTTTCTAGACACGGACCATCCAGCAGAATCTGCTGCCTCAGCTTCAAGGCTGATTATTTCGGCTGATGCTTCCCAGCACTTGCTTCTCTGGAAGAATCGGGGTCCAAAAATAAAAGTAGAGGGGTGACTGCTTAAGCATTTTTTAGGTTTTTGTCTGATTGGATGCCTCATATATGAATGTACTCTAAATACGGATTTCTGGGCCAATTTGTAGCAGCAGAGACATTTTCAGCCATTTTATTAAGTTTTCACACCCTTGTAAAGGAAGCAGGCTAAAGACTTGCATGCCTGATAGAGAGATTTAGAAACAGACAGGCAAACAGTTCAGCTGGAGAGCAAACTGCCATGAGAAGAAGGCATGGGCTCCCTGAGGCTCTGGTTTAGCCTTAAAATTGTCTTCTATTGTCATCGTCTCTTCTACTCATCAGTTACAGATCCTGGCATGTTGTGATTCGTGCCAATCTTGCTTGTAAGTAAATTTCACCCCTCAGGGCAAGGGAATTAACATGCACGCTCCATCTTTCCAAAACTGTCTGTCAGGTGTGAAGAGCTCCTCTAGACACTGTGGACCAATCAACCTCTGCCCAGTGACCTGCCTACAAGCTTCACACTTGAGGTTGTGGATTAGATGCAAGGACAGTTGATCCCTTCATGCAGATGAGAATGTCAGAGGGCTCGCCTTCACCACCGTCCCTGAATCCCAGGGCACACTTAATCCCACCACTAAATCAAATGCAAAGCATAATGGTATCGACTTGGGCCAGGTGGAGGCGAGAGCTTTGAAAATAAGGGTTAATGTTACCAAGTTGCAACCTCAACATCCCCCTCTCCCCACATGCCCCTCCCAGCTCCCTCCAGCTGCGTTCCTCTCAATAACAGCCCTGTGCCTAGAGCAGTGCCTGCTCCAATGAAACACAAGGTCATTTCTGCAGAATGAAGAACCATCTGTTGAGTTCTTATGCTAGGAAACCCTGTGTAGGGATCTTATCCTCACACCATCTTTGCTAAATAGATAGTCTTCCCTTTAACAGATGATAAAATCAAGGCTCAGACACAATCAAAACATACCCAAGGATGCCCTCACAGCATCTGTATTCCAGGCGAGGCCAGAGAAGAATGAGGAAATGGACAGCCAACCTCCGCACGTCTGAAGTGGAGGGCATCTGCCTCAGTCACTGTTGGGTTGCCATTCCAGAATCTTCGAATACCGTTGAAGGTGGGAATCAGTAGTGCTCCAATTGTAATCTTGCCGCAACAATTTCCCTCATCCATCAAGTGCTTCCTATTTGCCAGGCATTATTCTGCATAATTTATGTATATTACATATTTACTCTTCACAACAACCCAATTAACCAGGTATGATTCTTGTCCCTCATTTTACAGAGGAGAGAACTAAAGTAAATAAAGGTCAAATGCCTTTTGAAATATGCAAGAGCCAGAATTCAAATCCAGACTAGGCAGCCTGACTCCACAGCCCACAAACTCCAAGGCCTCAGTTTTCCCACTCTCATGCTTTGCTCTCATGGCAGGGAGGACATCTTCCTTCATTAGATTAAGTGCAGTGACCAAATTTTATTCATCTTGTATGTATGTGTGTGTATAAACACACACACACACCCTTAGCACAATACACAGCACGTAAGTACATAGTAAATTTTTAATTCTTACATTAATTAACCCTACATGACTGTCTTTTGTTATATTCCCAATTTATAGGTGAGAAATCATGTATTATTTTGGGCCCATTTTTATAAGCAAGAGCTTGCCTTATCTCTTTCCAAACAGCTTTCAGAACTCATCAAAAAAATAAAAAGAGGGTGAGTTCACTTGGAACAAAACACCAGAAGTCACACCTGAGAATAAGCTCTTCCTAACCAAACACGCCAAACCCCCAGGAGGAAGTTTAGGGAAATAGTCATATCAATTTGTGGAACTGACATGACTCACTCTTACCGACGATCATTGACAAACTGCCTGCTGACAGCTGAAGAAAGTCTAGGAGCTTCTCTCCTGCAAGATTTTGACAAGACCTGCTTCAGCCCTGACTGCTACTAGAACCACCTGGGAAACTTAAAATAAATGATGCCCAGGTCCACCCTAGAGGCCTATTTTGTTGGTCCGGGATAGGAGGGTCCCCTCTGGCCCGTCAGCCTCTTTTAAAAGCTCCCAGGTAAGTGTAGCCAGGGTCGATCACCCATACACTACACTCAGAGCAGGACGGACTTGTCAGTGGAGAGACTCAAACAATGTTCCTTACAAACACAGCCCAAAGGATAGGTCCTCACTTTGGAATGGTGTTGTGTTTTCATTAAGTTTTTCAGGGCATCTTCACAAACAAAAGGTGTGTTAGTGGGTGGCTGACCTCTGCCCACTGAGAAGGCAGAGTTGAGGTAGGTCCGTGGTAGAGACAGGTCAGGTGAAGACTTTAAAAATCACCAGTTCACCAGCTATGGGGTCAGCCTGGCACTCCCCAGCCCACCACATGGAAACCCCCAGCCCCACCCCAATACGCCTGGTACCCGCCCACCCGGCAGAGCCCACCGTGGGAACACCAGGGGATGCTCACAGCACAGGAACAATGAATCGTCTGCTGCTGCACACCCAGGGCCTGGAACAATGCCTGGCTCGCAGTATTTCTCAATAAACTCTTGTCAAATGAGTAACGATATTGGAAACACTACAAGCAGGACAGTTAACAAATTCTCAAAAAGTCCGCGGGAGGAAAATAACTCAAATGACTAATGCCACAGATATTCCAAGAGCACTTGTGACCACTTGACTCAACCAACAAGCATTTCCAAACTAGTTTATATAGAATGAATAAACAATAAGGCCCTAGTGTATAGCACATGGAACTATATTCAATATCCTGTGATAAACCATAATGGAAAAGAATATTAAAAAGAATATATATATGTGTATACATATATATATACACATACATATGTATAACTGAATCACTTTGCTATACAGCAGAAATTAACACAACACTGTAAATTGTATTATTATTTTTAAAACTGATGGTATTTTTAAAATAATAAATAAATAAATAAATAAATAAACAAGCATTTCATCAGAGCAACTAAGCTTAAAAGAAGCTATGTATTTTTTATATAAACCACCACATCTAAAATAAATAGCTGGTGGGAAGCTGCTGCATAACACAGGGAGATCAACTCGATGATTGGCGGTGACTTAGAGGGGTGAGATAGGGAGGGTGGGAAGAAATCACAGGAGGGAGGAGATATGGGGATATATGTATAAATACAGCTGATTCACTTTGTTGTACAGCAGAAACTGGCACAACAGTGTAAAGCAATTATACTCCAATAAAGAGCTTAAAAAAAGACTGTATCTTTATGATTTCATATATTTTATGTAATGTCCAGGCATGTGATCAGCATTGTATAAATAGGTATTTATACCCAATCTAACTTAAGTTTCGGAGCTACGAAAAGGTAGAAACTAGCATTAACTTGACTTGAATGTTATAGATGAGTAACTGCAGCTTATAAAGTAACTTGGCCAAGGCCAAGCAGTGAGTACATGGTGGAGTTGCCTGATACGGAGTCTGTGCCTTCTCAACCCACTCCTCCAAGGCAAGGTATGGAATACTCTGGATTAGAGACTTACAACTGCAGGGAGAGGCAGAAGAAAGAGAGCATGGATGACCACAGGCTAGATCCTTGACCCCCTCCCCTGGGTTCGGGGAGTTGAGGGCAACAATATGACCTTGTCATGGTTCCAAGGAAGCAGCGGTAAATCCTCCCAGTCCTCCCAGATTCAGAAGCCCAGGATGGAGTCAGCAAGGTCATCCAGTTGACTCCCACTCTCTCTAGCAAGACTCTAGAGAGAAGGGTCCCCACCTTCTTTGGGTCTGTCCCACCTGTGTCAGCAACCCTCAACACGGATGGAGGAATCAACACCATGGAGACCACCTGCACTTCATCCTTGGAGGTTGAGGTGGAGGCAAATGGTGCACGTCATGAAGGGAACTGTGGCATTATTCACACTACAGCAACTGCAATCTACCTCGGCAGGAATATTCGTATCTCACCCACTCACTCACGTGTAGAGCATCCTAATAGCCCAAGCAGACCCTTCAAACTAAATAGTATTGTAGATCCACTAACACAAGATCAATAGAGGCTCACATTCACCCGTCCTACAATTGTCAGCTCGCTCTCCTTCCCTTCCTCTCTCCCTCCTCATGCACCCTCACCTGTGTTCCTGAGCACCCTATACTCACCCATCTCTGGAAGAGTCCGTGCACATGGCCAGTGAGCCATTCATGTATGTATCTGTCTCCTCTGCTAAGCTGGGATCCACTCAAGGCAGGGTCAAGGTCTTAGGCATCAGTAGATCTCCAACATCTTGCCCTGCTCCGGGCATGTGACTGGTTCTCACATTGGTGATCCTGGTTAAAGTCCAACCATTAAGCCAAAGTGGGCAACATTACCCATGTCTTAGATGTCAGAAGGCCCTTGTGCCTTTACAGGGGTTCAGCATAAGCTGCTAAAATATAAATCCAAATATGTGGGATCCCTCTTAGGCCAACTTTCCTTCCCTAGACACCAGGCTACTGAGACACTTCAGTGTTGTTCCCAACTTCAGCCCTCTCAACCCAAGGTCTTTGACCCACAAGGACATGATTAAGCATTTTCTTTCTTTCTTTTTTTTTGATGTGGACCATTGTTAAAGTCTTTATTGAATATTTTACAATATTGCTCCTGATTTATGCTTTGGTTTTTTGGCCACTAGGTATGTGGGATCTTAGCTCCCCAACCAGGGATCGAACCCACACCCCCTACATTGGAAGGCGAAGCCTTAACCATTGGACCACCAGGGAATTCCAACGGTGAAGCATTTTCATCCCTGTGATGACTCTTATTAATACAGGAACACAGATGGGCCTATTCGTCAGCGCACATGAAAAACTAAATATGGAAAAGGAAAAACTTGATCCCAGGCCAAGGAGTTTGCACTGCCTAAATTTGTCCAAATTATTTTGGCTTTATTACCACACTGTAAAGTCTACAAGACATGGAAGCAATCTAAATGTCCATCAGCAGATAAACAGCTAAAGATGTGGTAATAAATATTACCAGCCATATTACTGGAATATTACTCAGCCATAAAAAGAATGAAATAGCAGCAACATGTAATAGCAGCAATATGTAATTGAGTTATTTGTGGTGAGGTGGATGGACCTAGAGTCTGTCATACAGAGCAAAGTAAGCCAGAAAGAGAAAAACAAATACCATATGCTAACTCATATATATATGGAATCTAAAAAAAAAATGATACTGATGAACCCAGTGACAGGGCAAGAATAAAGATGCAGATGTAGAGAACGGACTTGAGGACACAGGGTGGGGGGTGAAGGGGAAGCTGGGATGAAGTGAGAGAGTAACATTCACATATATACCCTACCAAATGTAAACTAGATAGCTAGTGGGAAGTTGCTGCATAACATAGGGAGATCAACTCGATGATGGGTGATGACTTAGAGGGCTGCGATAGGGAGGGTGGGATGGAGTCACAGGAGGAAGGGGGTATGGGGAGATATGTATAAATACAGCTGATTTACCTTGTTGTACAGCAAAAACTGGCACAACAGTATAAAGCAATTATATTCCAATAAAGAGCTTAAAAAAAAAGTCAGGCAAATATGAATACATAATATTACTTATATGTGGAATCTTAAAAAAAATTATACAATGAATTTCTTTACAAAACAGAAATAGACTCACAGATATAGAATACAAACTATGGTTACCAGAGGGGAAAGGGTGAAGAAAAGATAAACTGGGAGTTTGGGATTAACAGAAACACACTACTATATTAAAAATAGATAAACAACAAGGACCTACTGTATAGCACAGGCAGCTATATTCAATATCTTGTAATAACTTATAATGGAACAGAATCTCAGATAGATGGTAGATAGATAGAGACATAGATATAGATACAGATATCTGAATCATTTTTCTATATACCTAAAAGTAACACATCGTAAATCAACTGTACTTCAATTTAAAAATAAATAAATAAATGCAAAAATGAAAAAAAAGTGCAGAACTCCGGTAACAGGCAAGTTTAAACCAAGACCCATCCCTGTAGTTATTTGTAGTTACCCATTACTGCCTGAGTCTGCAGTGGGCTGCCCAGAAACAGCCGGTGTTCCCCCAGGGCTCTGCATGCCACCTGATGAGGTCCCTGGTGCCACCTACAGCCTTAGGATGCCATCTCCACCCTCAGTAAGGTGGAGGGAGTGAGCAGAGTAGTGGGAGGTGTGAGAGAGGGGCAGGGTGCATATAATAATGAGATGAAAAAGGAGGTGAGGCCTTGTGTGAGCAACCTGATGATGGCAGATAGAAGTATTAGAAAGATCCTGATTTCTTTGCCTGTAAAATGTTCTGAGCACCTCAGTTCCAATGGGAGTTGGAACCCAACACTGCCAAGCAATTCTCAGGCACCAGCTGGGTGTCCTACAATTCAACTCAGTTTCGACACCATTTACCTGGCGATTCCATCAGATCCCACAGGTTAAGGGCTCAGTCCTACAAGACTGCCCCCCTCACGCCACTTCAGATGCCTGTCAAAAGCCCTGGTTGTTACCTGTGCTTCTGACTGACTAGCTATGAATTATATGTTTCCACAACTCCTTACCCAGGTTTGATTAATTTTCTAGAGCAGCTCACAGAACTCAGAGAAACATTTTACTTACCAGATCACCAGTTTATTAAAAAAGGTTATAACTCAGGAAGAGCCAGATGAAAGAGATGCATAGGGCAAGGCAGGGGAAGGGGCACAGAGCTTCCATGCCCTCTCCAGGCTCACTGCTCTCCCCAAACCTCTGTGTCTTCATCACTCAGGAAGCTCTCCTAACTCTCTCTTTTTGAGTTTTTTATGGAGGCTTCTTTACAAGTCATGATCGATTAAATCATTGGCCAACCTTGATTGATTCAACATCCCATCTCTCTCTTCTCCCTGGAGGTCGATGGTGAGACTGAAATTTCCAGCCCTGTAATCATATGGTTGGCTCCACTAACAACCAGCCCCCATCCTTAGGTGAGGACCAAAAGTCATCTCATTAATATTACAGAAGTCATCTTTATCACTCCCATCACTTACGAAATTCCAAGGGTTTTAGGAGCTCTGTGCTGGAAAAAGAGACAGAGACCAAATGCATATTTCTCTCCGTTTTTTCTTTTCAAATAAATTTATTTATGTATTTATTTATTTATTGGCTGCTTTGGGTCTTCATTGCTGCACACGGGCTTTCTCTAGTTGTGGCGAGCTTGGGCTACTCTTCATTGTGGTGCGAGGGCTCCTCATTATGGTGGCTTCTCATTGTGAAGCATGGGCTCTAGGCACATGGGCTTCAGTAGTTGCAGCACACAGGCTCAATAGTTGTGGTGCATGGGCTTAGTTGCTCCGTGGCATGTGGGATCTTCCTGGAGCAGGGATCGAACCTGTGTCCCCTGCATTGGCAGGCGGATTCTTAAGCATCGCATCACCTAGGAAGTCCCCCAAATGCATATTTCTTATTATAAATCACAATCTCACAGCCTAGAATTCAGTCGTCCAACAAAAGTGCCTGGAGTCAAATCCCAGGTCACCATGTACAAGTTGTGAAACTTTGGGCAAGCCCCTGCCTGTAAACCGGATTATCATGACTGCACAGTCATAGGGCTGCCATGAGGATTAAGTTACTAAGCGTACATAAGTGTGCTGGAACAGTGTCTGGCACATCATAAGTGTTACAAGTTGGTTATCATCACTGTCTGGATTTCAGTCCACCTTTCTGATTACCTAAGTGCCCTCAGCCTCTCTTAGCCCTAGTTCATTTAGCTTTCCTTCCTTCATTCAAGAGATACCCCTCAAATGCACAATAAATTGGACTACCTTCTCAACACTGTACTTGCCCTCAGAGCTTTCCTGCCTAGACCATAATTCCCTCCCTGCATGGCCAATTCCAAACTCTTTGAAGCCCCAGCCACCTCCTCTATGAAGCCTTCCAGGTTAGTCCCAGTGGGTATGCCCTCCTCCTCAATTCACGGAGCATTTCATTTTTCCTCTCATACAGCACTTAATACTGTGTAACTCAAACCTTAGCTTGAAGCTCCCTAAGGGCAGAACCAGGGTTTGATTCATCTGTATGTTTCCCAGTATATAATCCCTCACATATAGTATGAAGTCAATAAATAAATGTGGAATAAATGAAGGAGACTTTAGGCTAGAAACCAGGAGAAAGAGCCTCTCTGGCCTCTTACAAGAACATGTTTAAAAAAATGGGAGATCATCAAGTCTATTCCTCGCTCCCCCCCCCACCACCAAATTATTGAGTACCTATTATATGTGCAAGACACTGCACAAAGCAACATAGAATTTTTTTTTAATTAGAAAGATTCAATTCCTTCACTTTGGATGTAATAATCAAGAAAAATGCCCAGTGCCCATCAGCAGCTTGGACGTCTGCTCCCTCCTCCCTGCTCCAGGGCCAGAAAGTGAAGCTGTAGAAGTCACCAAGTCCCCTCAGAATCCAGGCACCCAATTCCAATCAGACCCCAACCCCAGCAGCTCTGTGAGGGGAGCCAAATATGGCCTCTGTGCCCCAACACCAAATTAAATCTTGGAGACAGAGTTTTGGATGAAGCAGAAAAGAATAGCTTTATTGCTTTGCCAGGCAGAGGGAGCCACAGCAGGCTAATGCCCTCAAAACTGTGTGTCCCGACCTGGAGCGGGTCGTGAGGACTTGTACAGTAATGGTTCAAAGAGGGCTGATCAATTCTTGGACATTCTTTTGATGGGTTGGTGGTGAGATAAGTGGGAGTCAGCATCATCAGCCTTCTGGTTCCAACAGGTCTGGGGTCTGTATGCTTGCGGGCAGCATACGGTTAACTTCTCCCACCTGGTAGGGGTTTCAGTATTTGCAAAACAGCTCAAATATATTGTTGTGTGTATCCCTTGAGGGGGAACTAGGACCCTGCCCCAAAGCTGCACTATTGTTTCTTGACGTTCCTTCTGTCTCCGCATCCCTTCCCTTCTCTAATTAGCATCTGTTTGAATCTGCCCTTGGAACTCAGGGAAGGTCCTGGAGGCTGAATGAAGCCTATTTCCTGTAATCAAGAGATGGGGAACACAGAAATTCTTTTGCGCCAGGAGCCCCACAGGGTCCTGCTCAGTTTCTTGGAGCCTTCCCATATGGCTACAGCACATAGTTCAGACCTTCTTTATCCTCCCTAAAAACCGCACACTCTTTCCAGTCCTACTACCTCATGGCACACTTCCCCATGATGCTGGGGGCCACCAGAGTGAATGCCTTCATTTCTCCCACTTTACACCCATCTTCCCTGCTTGCTCACTTCAGTAGAAGACCCACCCTTCTTCCTCCCAAAGGCTGCCCTTTCCTGTGCTCAGGACCCTGCCCCTTAGTTTGATTTCTCCCAATCTTGCTCCCTCCTTCCAGCATCTTCCCCTCTAAATCTCCGTAAATTATTTGTCCTTTGCTTACCAAGCCCAACTCTGCCTGGGGCAAACTTGGGCAATTCATTTAACTTCAACTATAAACATTAAGATAATAACACCCATCTCTCAGAAGATTTGTCTCCTTGAAGACAGAGATCACCTATTTTTATTCCTGTTTGGATCTTCCTCATTGTCTTGCAATGGGTCTGGCTTACAGTAGGCATTCTGTAGATGAGACAAACATCAGATTCATGAGTAAGTCCCAGTATGAATAAATCAAACCTCCCATATTAATTGAATCAGTTTTTCTCTGAGAAAGAGCATTTGACTTTAACACCTCACACTCAATCAAGTGAGAAAATCCCTGCTGTGCCCCTTGTCCCAGCAAAGAGTCTTTTTTTTTTAATTGGACTATAGTTGATTTACAATGTTGTGTTAGTTTCAGGTGTACAGCAAAGTGAATCAGTTATATGTATACATATATCCACTCTTTTTTGCATTCTTTTCCCATGTAGGTCATTACAGAGAACTGAGTAGAGTTCCCTGTGCTATACAGTAGGTATTTATTAGTTACCTATTTTATATAGAATAGTGTGTATATGTCAATCCCAATCTCCCAACTTATCCCTCCCAGCCCCTTTCCCCCTTGGTAACCATGAGTTTATTTTCTACATCTGTGAGTCTATTTCTGTTTTGTAAATAAGTTTATTTACACCATTTTTTTAGATTCCACATATAAGCAACATCATGTGATATTTGTATTTCTCTGTCTTGCTTACTTCACTTAATATGATAATCTCTAGGTCCATTTGTATTGCTGCAAATGGCATTATTTCATTCTTTTTTATGGCTGAGTAATATTCCATTGTATATATGTACCACATCTTTTTCTCCATTCCTCTGTCAATGGACATTTAGTTTGCTTAAGGAAACCATAAACAAAATGAAAAGACAACCCACAGAATGGGAGAAAATATTTGCAAACAAAGCGACCGACCAGGGATTAATCTCCAAAATATACAAACAGCTCATGAAGCAAATTATCAAAAAAAAAAAAAAAAAACCAATCAACAAATGAGCAGAAGATCTAAACAGACATTTCTCCAAAGAAGATATACAGATGGCCAAAAAGCACATGAGATGCTCAACATCACTAATTATTAGACAAATGCAAATCAAAACTACAATGAGGTATCACCTCACACTGGTCAGAATGGTCATCATCAAAAAATCTACAAAAAATAAATGCTGGAGAGGGTGTGGAGAAAAGCAAACCCTCCTACACTGCTGATGAGAATGTAAACTTGTACAGCCACTATCGAGAACAGTATGGAGGTTCCATAAAAAACTAAATATAGAGCTACCATATGATGCAGAAATCCCACTCCTGGGCATATATCCAGATAAAATGATAATTCAAAAACCTACCTGCACCCCAATGCTCATAGCAGCAGTATTTACAGTAGCCAAGACATGGAAGGGTCTTTTAGATTCAGATCAAAATGTGATGCTATCGTCCAGATAGTAATGCCATCTCTAAGCCTCTCACATCTCTAGGCAGAGCTGAGCTGCTGGGCAAATTCACGACTCTCATTGATGTGTAATAGATCTTGATCAATTATAAGACTTCAGCTGTTAGTTGTAGAACTGTTTTTATGCTGTTGTGTTATATAAATCTGATTTCTTTGTGCTGGTGTATAAATATTATTTGTCAGTATTAAGTAATTTGTTACATCAATTTGCCAGTTTACTCATCTGTAAATCCTGATTCTCTAGAAACCCTGACACGTGATTCATGTACCCATGCCTCCCCACTCATAAAGGACAAAAGCCTTTCCTGTCACACACATTACCCTCTTAAACTGCCAATCTGGGTCTCACTTCCCTTTCCTTGTCAAACTCTGGTCACAATAACTTGAATCACACCCTCCCACACCTGAAGCTCCTGAAATGGTGGCCACCCCCTCCCACTCGGCTGCATTCTCCAATGACCTCATTGCCAGATTGGGTGCCATTTTCTTGGACTTTTCTACAAGATTTCAAACCGCTAACCAGCCCCTCTTTCCTGAATCTCTCACCTGGTTCCCAGGACAGCACAGCATCTCCTGTCTCCCTTGCCTCCTCAGCCTTAACCCACCACTGTCCCCCAAGTTCTGGCCTCAGACCTCTGATCCCTCATTCCTAAAGAGCTCACTGATGCTTTAGCTCCCACCTGCTCTTTATGAGGACACACCACCCCCCAACTCAGGCCCCTCTGGGATCCAGGCTGGAATTTCCAGCAACGCCCTGGACACCTGCACCTGGGCGTCCTGCCAGCTCCATGGATCTAACACTGGATTTGTCATCATTTTCCCAAAGCACATTCCCAGTTAGAAGTGCAATATCTCTAGCTATCCACTTGTTCCACAAGTACAGGGAGACAGAACCAGGCAGCAGCAGGCAGGACCAGGCCCCCGCCCTCAGGGAACACAGACAGTAATCAAAGAAACAGATATAAACTATAACCCAGGTGGTGATGAAGGAAAATACAGCAGGCAGTTGTAGCGAGAGGCTGTATTTTATGTAGATGTTCAACGCCCTAGGTCAAGATGCACTCCTCCAATAAGTGAGTCTGGAGAGAGAAGAGAGGAAGATCTGACTGCAGGACACACTGATGTTCAGAGATGCGGAGGAGGATGCAGGGCAGCCTGGAAGCCTGAGAAGGAGGTGCTAGGGAAGTAAGAGGTCAATCAGGAATGAGGGCCCAGAGGCAAAGGCAGAAAAGTGTCTCAGGAAGGTCAGCTGAGGCCAGCACCCCAGTGGGATGAAGACTGAGTATAGACCCTTAGATCTGGCATACAGAGGTCTCAGAGATAAGACAGGGTAGATTGAGTGGTGTGTGGAGAAGGAGATGGATGAGAGAATGAGACCTGAGGAACAAACTATTGGGTGGGCCAAAAGCTTCATTCATTTTTTTCCATAAGATGGCTCTAGTGGCACTTAGCGGTCTTTAACTTCATTCGAAACAATGTTGTTAAATTATATTGTGCCAGCTGTCATATCAGCTTGCATTAAAAAAAAAAAAGACATCAAAATTGGTGAATTTTTGTGTAACCATTTTAATATTGAAGATAAAAGAACAAAAGCAACATTTTCAGCATATTATGCTTTATTATTTCAAGAAAGCTAAAAATGCAACTGAAATGCACAAAAAAGATTTGTGGAAGATAGGATTAAGATGGTGGAGTAGGAGGACGTGCACTCACTCCCTCTTGCAAGAGCACCAGAATTACAACTAACTACTGAACAATCATCGACAGAAAGACACTGCAACTCACCAAAAAAGACACCCCACATCCAGAGACAAAGGAGAAGCCTCAATGAGATGGTAGGAGGGGCGCAATCGTGTTAAAATCAAATCCCATAAATGCTGGGTGGGTGACTCACAAACTGGAAAACAGTTATACAGCAGAAGTCCACATGCTAAAGTGAGGGTTCTGAGCCCCACATCAGGCTTCCCAACCTGGGAGTCCAGCAACGGGAAGAGGAATCCCCAGAGAATCAGAACCTGAAACCAGCGGGATTTGATTGCAGGAACTCCACAGGACTGGTGGAAACAGAGACTCCACTCTTGGAGGGCACACAAAAAAATGTGCTCACCAGGACCCAAGGGGAAGGAGCAGTGACCCCATAGGAGACTGAACCAGACCTACCTGCTGGTGTTGGAGGACTGCCTGCAGAAGTGAGGGGGCAGCTGTGGCTCACCGAGGAGGCAGGAGCACTGGCAGCAGGGGTTTTGGGAAGTGCTTATTGGTGTGAGCCCTCCCAGAGTCCGCCATTAGCCCCACCAAAGAGCCTGTGGGCTCCAGCACTAGGTGGCCTCAGGCCAAACAACCAAAAAGGTGTGAACACAGCCCCACCAATTAGCAGACAAGAAAATTAAAGTCTTACTGAGCTCTGCCCACCAAATCAGATTAAAGCTTTACTGAGCTCCACCCACCCAGCCCTACCCACCATCAGTCCCTCCCATCAGGAAGCACACAGGAGGTTCCTAGATAGCTTCTTCCACAAGAGGGCAGACAGCAGTATCAAGAAGTATCAGCAGTATTTCGTCTTGTGGAACTGAAAACCACAGCCACAGAAAGATAGAGAAAATGAAAAAGCAGAGGACTTTGTACCAGATGAAGGGACAGGATAAAGCCCCAGAAAAACAACTAAATGAAGAGGAGATAGGCACCCTTACAGAAAAAGAATTCAGAATAATGATAGTGAAGATGATCTAGAACTTTGAAAAAAGACTGGATGCAAAGATTGAAAAGTTTACCAAAGACCTAGAAGAATTAAAGAACAAACAAACAGAGATATGCAACACAATAATGGAAATGAAAAATACACTAGAAGGAACCAATAGCAGATTAACTGAGGCAGAAGGGCGAATAAGTGACATGGAAGACAGAATGGTGATCATCACTGATGCAGAAAACAATAAAGAATGAAAAGAATTGAAGACAGCCTAAGAGACCTCTGGGACAATGTTAAACGCACCAACATTCGCATTATAGGTGTCCCAGAAGGAGAAGAGAGAGAGAAAGGACCTGAGAAAATATTGGAAGAGATTATAGTTGAAAACTTTCCTAACATGGGAAAGGAAATAGCCACCCAAGTCCAGGAAGTGCAGAGAGTCCCAGGCAGGATAAATCCAAGGAGAAACACACCAAGACATATAGTAGTCAAACTGACAAAAATGAAAGACAGAGAAAAGTTATTAAAAGCAACAAGGGAAAAATGATAAATAACATACAAGGGAACTCCCATAAGGGTAACAGCTGATTTCTCAGCAGAAACTCTGCAAGCCAGAAGGGAGTGGCATGATATATTTCAAGTGATGAAAGGGAAGAACCTACAACCAAGAATACTCGACCCAGCAAGGATCTCATTCAGATTCGACGGAGAAATCAAAAGCTTTACAGACAAGCAACAGCTAAGAGAATTCAGCACCACCAAACCAGCCCTACAACAAATGCTAAAGGAACTTCTCTAAGCAGGAAACAGAAGAGAAGAAAAGGACCTACAACAACAACAGCAAAACAATTAAGAAAATGGTAATAGGAACATACATATCGATAATTACCTTGAATGTAAATGGACTAAATGCTCCAACCGGAAGACACAAACTGGCTGAATGGATACAAAAACAAGACCCATATATATGCTGTCTACAAGAGACCCACTTCAGACCTAGGGACACATGCAGATGGAAAGTGAGGGGATGGAAAAAGATATTCCATGCAAATGAAAATCAAAAGAAAGCTGGAGTAGCAATACTCATATCAGATAAAATAGACTTTAAAATAAAAAATGTTACAAGCGACAAGAAAGGACATTACATAAAGATCAAAGCATCCATCCAAGAAGAGGAGATAACAATTATAAATATATACGCACCCAATATAGGAGCACCTCAATACATAAGGCAAATGCTAACAACTATGAACTATGAAAGAGGACATGCAAGGCAGAAATAGAGACACAGGTGTAGAGAACAAACACATGGACACCAAGTGGGGAAAGTGGGGAGCGTTGGGGGGGGATGAACTGGGAGATTGGGACACCAAATTGTACACTCTAAATATATGCTGTTTATTGTCTGTTAACTGTATCTCAATAAAAGTTCTTAAAAAAAAAAGATTTGTGCAGTGTATGGAGAAGTTACTGTGACTGATCGAACGTCAAAAGTGGTTTTGAAGTTTCATGCTGGAGATTTCACACTGGAAGATGCTTCATGGTCAGGCAGACCAGTTGAAGTTGATAGCAATCAAATAGAAACAATATTTGAGAACAATCAATATTATACCATGTGGGAGATAGCTGGCATACTCAAAATATCCAGATCAAGCATTGAAAATCATTTGAAGGCTTTCCTGGTAGCACACTGGTTGAGAATCCACCTGCCAGTGCAGGGGACACGGGTTTGATCCCTGGTCCAGGAAGACCCTACATGCCGTGGAGCAACCAAGCCTGTGCACCACAACTTCTGAGCCTGCGCTCTGGAGCCCGAAAGCCACAACTATTGAGCCCATGTGCCACAATTACTGAAGCCTGCAGACCTAGAGCTTGTGCTCTGCAACAAGAGAAGCCACCGCAATGAGAAGCCTGAGCACCACAATGGAGAGTAGCCCCTGCTCACCACAACTAGAGAAAGCCCACGAGCAGCAAAGAGCCATTGCAGCCAATAAATTAATTAATTAATTTTTTTAAAAAAAAGAAAGAAAATCATTTGCACCAGCTTGGTTATGTGAATCACTTTGATGTTTGGGTTCCACATAAGTTAAGCCAAAAAAACATTTTGACCATATTTCCACATGCAATTCTCTACTGAAATATAATGGAAATTTTCTGGTTTTAAAACAAATTGTGACGGGCAACGAAAAGTGGATACTGTGCAACAATGTGGAACAGAAGAGATTGTGGGGCAAGCGAAATGAACCACCAACAACCACACCAAAGGCCAGTCTTCATCCAAAGAAGGTGATGTTGTGTATATGGTGGGATTGGAAGGGAGTCCTCTATTATGAGCTCCTTCCAGAAAACCAAATAATTAATTCCAACAAGTACTGCTCCAATTAGACCAACTGAAAGCGGCACTCGACAAAAAGTATCCAGAATTAGTCAACAGAAGACGCATAGTCTTCTATCAGGATAATGCAAAACTGAAAGTTTCTTTGATGACAAGGCAAAAACTGTTACAGCTTGGCTAGAAAGTTCTGATTCACCTGCCATATTCACCAGACACTGCCCCCTCAGATTTCCATTTATTTCAGTCTTTACAAAATTCTCTTAATGGAAAAAATGTCAATTCCCTGGAAGACTATAAAATGCACCTGGAACAGTTCTCTGCTCAAAAAGATAAAAAGTTTTGGGAAGATGGAATTGTGAAGTTGCCTGGAAAATGGTGGAATGTAGTGGAACCAACGGGTGACTATGTTGTTCAATAAAGTTCTTGGTGAAAATGAAAAACGTGTCTTTTATCTTTACTTAAAAAAACGGAGACAGTTTTTGGCCCACCCAATAGAAACAGCAAGTCTTCCGCGGAGCTTTGATATTCAACAAAGCAGAGAATTGGAGCAGCAACTAAAAGAAAATAAAATCTAGGGTTGGGTTTGTTATGTTGGGAGATTACTGCATATTTGTATGCTCGTGTAATCCAGTGGGGAAGAAAAATTTGTGGAGAAAAGAAAAGAGGTCATTGAAGAAGCAAAGCACCTGATAGGAGAGAAAGTTTAAGACCCAGAGGGTCTGTAGACAGTTTGCTTCCAAAAGGAGCAGGAAAGGGCCTTGTTGACACCTCCCTAATCCCCTCATCTCCTCTCTAATCTACACTCCTGACCCTTCAGTCTTGAATCAATCACCGTATGCGGTCATTTATTCACCCCGTACTGTCGATCACTTTCACACTCGGTTTTTGTTCTCATTGCCATCACTCACTGCTCAACTATTACAAGTCTTCTTCTCTATAAAATATGTTTGCTTCAGTGTTCAAACCACAGCCACGGAGCCCTCACCTGCGCAGATGGGCAGGACAAGCAGTTTTTCCCCATCGCTGGACATGGTCTGTGGAAAAGGGGAGCTCTTTGAGGCCTGTTTCCACAATCATGGACCTCCAGGTGCTGGTCTCTGCTGCCTCCTGCCCCTTCGCTGTCATAAGGCAGAGGCCTGGGGTCCCTGCTGGAGCCCAGAAAATGAAGGCAGGGCAAAGAGAAGCCCCCTCCAAGCAGCCCCAGCTGCTGTGACCAGTGATCTCCACACTCACGCACAGATCCCAAGACCACCAGACCTCCCGTCTTCTAACCTGCTTATTCAGCAGGAACAGCCTGGACGAGGGGCAGTGGCTCTTAGAATGACCTCTTTCCAGCCACAAATTCCTCTGGGAGCAAGCACGGCTCTGCTGATGCCTAAAATCAGTGCTGGCTTCTCCCGTGGCTTCGCATGGAGGTGTGCGCCTGGCAGGCACACGCCAAACACTGTCGAAGCGGCTCCCCCACTGCCACAACTGGGCTCCCCCTGCAGGGCCGAGGATAGCCCATCCCCAACATTGGAGGTACCCCAGGCCTTTGCATACTCAGAGCCTGGGCCTGAGAAAGGAGGAAGATGCTCTTTCTCCTAGCCCAAGGACTGCCTCACTCTTGCCCAGGATGATTGACAGTTGAAACATCAATTTCTTGAACAGTAAAATCCCATCCCTACCTGTAAGGGCCTGGCCCTTTCCTAGGAGCTCCAATGGGCAATGACAAAATAATGCAACATGGGTATATTTTCTAAGGTCTGAGCTATTCAGGCCTCTCAATGGTTTATTAATGAAGGTAATGCTAGATTTTATACAAATAAACTCCAAAATATTAACAGTTAATCCAAAAGAAGTTAATTATTGCTCTCATAAAGTGCAGTAGACACTGGAGAGCTGGATGGAGTTCTGGTCCAAATAGCCATTCAGGATCCAGGCTAAAAGAGCATCAGGCATCTTCAACACCTGGCTTCCAAGGTCACTGCAGTGCAACTCTGACACCAACTACCTAGACTCAGCAAAGATCCCTCAAGTTCAGGGCATGGCCTCCACTTAAGATACCAGTTGCCAGCTCTGGGGGTTCCCAGGCCACCCACACTCCTGCCCAACTGGCTACAAATTCAGACGTTCCCATGACCCCCTCAGGCTTGATAATTCACTAGAATGATTCACAAAACTTAGAAAATTGCCCTATTTGCAATTACAGTTTTATTATACAGGATACAAATCAAGACCAGTCAGATGAAGAGACACATAAGGCAACATCTGGGAGGGTCTCAAACCTGGCGCCTCCATGTTGTCTCCCCAGGGAATTGGGATGTGTCACCCTTCTGTCACATCAGCGTGTTCACCAGCCAGGAAGCTTACCCAAGTCTCAGCGTCCAGAGTTTCCATGGGGGTTCCATTCCACAGGCACGATTGATTGAATCACTAGTCATGTGATTGAACTCAGTCTCTCCAGGCCTGCCCCCCCCATTCCTTCCCCAGAAATCAAGAGATGAGGCTGATATCACGTGGCTCAAAGCTTCAAACTTCTGATCTCACGGTTGGTCTTTCTCATGGTCAACTGCCAACCTGAAACTACCTGGGTGCCCATTACGTGTCACCTCGTCAGCACAAACCCAGGTGTGGTCCCAGGGCCCATCATGAATAACAAAGACAAAAGCTCCCCCCGAGGAACCTGGGACAAAGACCAGACAGATTCTTTATTATACAACAGTCATCTTGGTCCTCAACACCCACCTGGCTGACAAGGGAAGAGAGAAAGTAGACGATTTCCCAAGAAGTATGTATGAGCCGGGCCTGGAAGCGATATATATGGCCACACCTAATTGCAAGAGGATCTGGGAATTGTGGTCCAGCTGTATTCCCAGGAAGAAGAGGAAACAGATTTGTTGAACAAGAATGCCACACGGATACCTTATTAACCTGAGGTAATAATATGTGTCTTAGAAGGACAGGCTGAGGAAAAGAGAATATAAAGTTTCTCTTATAAAGTTAGCATATTACTTGATACCTGACGGGCAAACGACTAGCCTCCTAACTCTTCTCCCTTCCTCCTTTCTCCCTCATCGGTCTTCTCTCCAGTTCTTTTCTACCCTTTGTTTCCTCTTTAATTTTTCTGAAAGTTCTACTTCCTCAAATCTTTGCCTGCTTCCCACTCCATCTGGAGAATCTTGATTGTTCCCTCACTGCCTTCTGGGCAAAGTCCAAACCCCAGAACCTGGCATTGTCTCCCCGCTCCCCCCGCAACTTTCTTACTCTCTCAACAGCATCCACCCCCCATCATGAAACGACTCCTGCTCTCAGAACGTACCGTGCAAGTCCGCTTCAGATAAATCCTACTGGATCTCTGGCCCCGCCCAAATTGTAATTATATTTCAAGAAGTAACTTATTTCCCATTTTCCCCATGAACCTCTACTGACCACCCAGGTGTTGCTCCTTCAGACTGAACATGTCTTCTCTTTTTTTTTTTTTCCATGTTTCCTAAGTTTCTTTTTTTTTTTTTTATATGTCTTTTCTTACGGGGCATTTGTGATACTTCTTCACATTATTCATTAACTTCCATCTGTGTAAATCCTCCCCACCCCCAGCTCTATTCTAATTCCCTGAGAGCAAAGAACCATGTCCCATATTCCTTGCATCTCTCTAGGTTACCTAGGGCAGTACTTTTCTGCAGAAAAGCTAATTAAATAAATATGTGTTGATGGAGGCATAAACTTCAATAGTACAAGGCACTAGAAAGAGTTCAGATCTGAGCTTCAAATTCAATTACAACATTTTCAAGTTGCACAATCAGAGACAAGGTCATCCTTGAAGACATCTCTAAATCAAGGCTAATTAGCGCTACCAGACAGGGTGGTTGTGAGTAGTAAGTGAGATAAAGGTGTACGATGCATCTCGTGAGTCCCTAAAACACAGCGTGCCCTCAACAAGTGTTCGTTCCCTTGCCCCGCCACCCTCCCTGAAACTAACAACACACAATGGCCTGGGAGGAGACCGGCAAAGCTGACAAATGCACTTTATATCCCAAAGCGCAAAGATTCTGGCCCTTCCCCCTCACACCCCCCACCCCCCACCCCCCCCCAGGGAGCCGGGGCTGGGAAGGGAGGGGGGCGGTGCGTGTCAGCTCTTTTGACAATATGGGAAAGACAAGATGCTCTTTGACTCTAAGGGGGCCTGAAATGCTGAAATGAGGTTTGGGAGATGGCAAGATGCTAGCAAGTTGGAAATCAGAGTTATGTCAAGAACCACTTGCATCCCAAAGGTCTGACCTCGGCAGGGAGCTGGAGACAGTCCACCACTCTGTCACTTTGGCAGGAAGGTGAATATTCAGCCCTGAAGAGTCACTGGCCCAGAGAGCCCTGGCTTAATAGCCCAGCCGTAAGGGAACTGGCCTGTCCTAAACCAAATGGTGGGAGGACGGGGCTCACTCAGCCAGGCCTGGATCAGCAGACTCATGTTCCCCTTCCACACTGACAAATGTCTTAACCTCGCCACCCAGTTTAAGGAGAGCCACCCTGTGGCACACCCAGTTGAGTCTGTGGCTATTTATAACATGACGAATGTGTGAGACTCGGGATAAAAATAAAGCTCTACACCTACGGGGAGGGGTAGGTGTGTGTCTGTGTGTCCTTCGAATTATCATCAGTGATTGAACAAGAACTCATTGCATATTCTTTCCAGAGCATCCTCTGGACACTTTCTAATTGGAGGGAAAAGGCAGAGCCTCTGCTTCTCACATAGGGCAGTTAAATCTCCTGCCCCCCTGCTTCCTCAGAGAGACCTGATTCGCCTTGACTTCCTCACATATACTGACTTTGCACGTGCGGTGAGCATTAACTGAGGAAGCTGATGTCCCTAAAGACCTAGCACTGCCCCTGCCGTTCCATCTGTGAGAGCTATCAGTACATTATTAAACATCAGGAAGCTGAAGAGCAGAGAGTAAATGGTAACCATCTATGAAGCATAATAGGGACCCAGTCTGAGCAGACACAAGCAAAAATGAAAAGGGATTGAATTGGTGGGAATAGCATTGGCCCATCTCCATTTGAGGCCCCTCTGCTGGGATTAACGTTCCCTCTGACATCATGTGTGGCTGTCTGGCCACCTGACTTGCAAACCTTCTCAGGTCCTGACTGATGTGCATTCCTTTGGAGAAGTTTAGGCCCTCTTGACACCTGCGCATTTCCATCTATATTTTATAGATGAGAGCAGAACATTAAGGCTTCAGTGAAATGACAGTTCCAAGGTCAAAGAGCTAGTTGGTGGCAGAGCTGAACTGCGGTACTTTTGGATCTGAAGCCACCCTCTCAGTCCTGTACCTGCCTCCCTTTCTAAAGCCCTGACCCACCTGGGACTTTGCAGTAGTGTGAAGACAAGTGGCAAAACAATTGCGAACTCCCATCAGAGCCAGTGAGTCCAAATCTGTTTACAACTGGGTTGGAGAACCCCATGGTGACTGCTGGGCAGAAGTGAGCAGTTTGACCCCATCACCATGACAACAGGCAAACAGCACCTCCTCCTTTCCAGTCCCCACCGTCCATTGCCACCTGTGATCTTCGCTCTGCTTACCTCCTAACACGGGCAAGAAAGTGATCCTTATTCTAACTGGTAAAAAAAAAAAAAACCTGAGGCTCAAAAAAGTGGCATCGCTGCCTAAGTGCGGGGCCAGGCCGCTCATAATTCAGGAAGAGCCAACCAGACAATTAGAAGGGTCTTCACCTGACAACTGTGCATTTACGCAACAGTCACGACAGAGGACCAGCAATGCCAGAGTCTAGGCCTATGGCTGAGCCCAGCTGCTTCTCATTCTCTTCTGAGGCCAGGCCTGCTGCGAGGTTTCATTTAATTGTGTATTTTTATCATTTGATATCTATAGCCAGATGCCTGTAGGCAATAAATGCCCTTTTCCATCAGTTCCAGCAAGAAAATGTACCTGCCATGGTAGTATTTGCTTCACTGGGCTGCTGACTTATTTTAAGAACTAAATCTTTCCTGGTACTATATTTTTCACTCTGGGGTGTATGTACTCCAAGACTGACATTAATAACTCACACGGAGGGCAGTTGCCTCTCGTGTGAGAACATAGCGCCACCTAGTGTTCACTCGTTCAACCGCAGCCAAGATAAATAACAGCGGTAACCTTGACAAATAAGAAAGTTTTGTGCTCTCAGCGAGAATTTCTACACGCATTCTTCTCTTCTCGCATAACAGAGCTTGCCTGGCAGTATTATATTTGTCTTATTTTTAAGATAAATAAGTTAAGACCCAAGGCTCCAGCAAGAAAGCTGAGTAATATTTCCACTTGCCAACTTGGGGTCATACTTTCCAACTTGGGTGGCTGTCATTTATAAACGATGAGCTCATGAGAGAGGAGGACTAATGCAACCCCCAGGTGCCCAAAGCACAACCGTGGAGAAAGGCAGCCCTCTCATGGGACCTGATGCAATCGTCTTGGCTTTATTTAGCCTTTCACACCAGCGTCTCTAAGCTCTGGGTACAGGATTATCCTCACAGCACCCCTAAGGAGTCTAAATCTCAGTGTTATTATTACCTGCAGGCTACTACAGGAACTCATGTGTAAAGAGGTGTTAAGTCCTTCCTCTCTGGTGACTGAGAGGAGAGATGGGGCTGTTTACAGCACCCTCAACTCACTGCCCCTTTGCTTCCTTACCAGTGCAAGAACCAACACCTGTCATTCTATTATCACTCAGTAGTTCTGGCCTTTCAAGCTCCCAATTCTTTTCAGATCTCTAGACCAGAGTGTCTCGACCTTGGCACCACTGGGTTGGATAACTCATTGTTTGGGGGGATGGCCACCGTTTGAGGTGGTCTGTCCTGTCCTCTGTGAATGTTTAGCATCCCTGGTCTCTACCCACTAGATGCCAGTAGCCTTCCTCTCCCCCGTTATGACAATCAAAATGTCTCTAGACATTGCCAAATGTTCCCAAAATCACCCCTAGTTGAGAACCACCCTTCTAGAATGCAAGTACACGGAAATATAAAAATAATAATACTCGCAACAACTACTCACTTGAAAGGCACGGATTGCATGCTAAGAGCTTTTTAATATTATCTTATTTAATCTTCACAACCAAGAAACTAGTCTATGTTGACTCTGTAAGGAAATACATTACAGATAAAGAGAGACTGGAGCTCAGAGACATTAGGTAACATGGCCAAGGTCACACAGCCACCCGTGGCAGAGTTACCGTTTAAAACCAGGCTTTTGTGACTCCAAACCCTGAGCTCATACCGCCTCCAGAACCTGGGACCACAGATTACAAATGTTTCTGGAACAGTCTTGATTGTCCACAGTCCTTCTAGAGTGTGCTAGCAATATTCAATAATATATCCAGATTTAGGTTTAAAGACATAAAGACTGTAGCTCTTCTCTGTAAGAAGATGAATCCGAAGTGTTAAAGCAGGGGAAATTTTGCTCCAGGGGAGAGCCCTGAGTCTGAGTTCAGACCCTGTGGCTAATAATTGACTGTATGGCCTTTATTTGGGGTCAATCGTTTAAGTTCTCAACGTCTCTATTTATTCATCTACAAGATTAAAAGGATAGGTTAGATGAAGTTTTAAACCCCGGCTGCACACTAAAATCACATGGGGAGCATACTAAAAGGAATGCCCAGAACTTCCCTGGTGGTCCAGTGGTTAAGACGCCATGCTTCCAGTGCAGGGGGGTGCAGGTTCAATCCCTGGTCAGGGAACTAAGATCCTACATGCTGCATGGTGCAGCAAAAATAAATAAATAAATAAGATCCATTGCTAATAAAAATATAAATAAATAATAAAAGGAATGCCTAGGAATCACCCCAAACCAATTAAACCAGAATTTCTGGGACCTGGGCAATAACATTTCTAAGCCCCCAGGTAACCCAATGTGTGGCCAGAACTGAGACTCATGGGACTAAGCCCCTCAAGTTCCATGTTTCTACCTTAGGAGAACTCCGCTTAGAAGAGAGGTCCTCTTTTCCCCTTTCCACAACACACAAAGCTGTTTCGGGGGTGCCTAGTTTCTCTGTCTCCTAAGACTGTCCCAAAAGGCTTGAACAATTTCCCAGGACCTCCTCAGTGTCTCAACTGCTCTCCAGTCCCTGAACTAATTATTTCCAGCCTCTCATTGTACCAACCAAAAGTCTGGAAACGCCACCCCACTGTCTACGGCAGGTGGGGGTTGGAAACTCCTTCTACAAAAGGCTGCAAAGAGCAGAGAACACGACGGAAGACAGCTGTCTCCACTGAAAGACCATCCCCTGCCTGGCCTCGTTGAGCGCTTGCCCTGTCTGACTTTAATAAGGTTAATTCTAATCCATGGTCTTTCAGGAGCTGAATCTCCCCTTTCTGAACGTGACTCCCCACCTCCTATTTCCGCCCAAAGGAGAGTGATAACGTCTCACTCAGCAGGTGCCCAAGAGGAGCTCTGGCTGCAGAAATGGGGCTTCATCCTTTCTTCTGTCTCCCACCACCTCCATTTCTGTGCGTGACCCCTCCTACAATAGGAGGGCTCCAGGCAGTGCTTTTAGGGGCAAATGAGTAATAACAGTAATTTGCATCAGTGAAGCGCTCCCCAGACACCAGCCTCTGGATAAAGTATTTACACGCACTGTTTCATGTCTTCTTCCCAAGCACCCCCCTGAGCAGGCTTTAGTGTTATTAACATCTCCCTCGTTATCCCCATTTTACAAATGAGGAAAGCAAGTTGTCTGCATTCACTGTTCCTGTTCCTTGGCCTTGGTCGCCACGATGCCACCAACTATCTGAATGATGGCGGTTTCCCGCTGGCCCACGAGCTCTGCAAGGGCAGGGACCACATCCAGTTGGCTTCACCACTGGCTCCTAGACTGGCAGGAAAAGAGTCAGAATGCAGACTCCGGTAGGCTGGCCCCTGCGTGCCTGTAAAGTCTGTAAAGAGGCCAAGAAACCAGTTCCTGGTTGCTGAGCAGGCTCTCGGCAGTGTGGACCATGACGGACATGGAGGAGAGTTTTGGAGGAGGAGAAATGGTCAGTGAAGTCAAGTGCTGCCAAGACACCAAGGTTTTATCCATGAAAAGGCCACATATCGGGGGAGCTGTGGGGTAGAAGGGAGCTGGAAAGTTGAATGAGTGGGAGATGAGGAAGAGAGAAAACTGTTACCAGGTCCAAGCTCCTACTGCTCTCTGCAAGATGGGCCAATAAATCGAGAGACTAGTTGTTGGGACAAGGAAGAGCGACTTTATATGGAAAGTCAGCAGACCAAGAAGATGGTGGACTAGTGTCCCAATTAAATTCAAGCTTCTTTTATACTAAAAGGGGAGGGGGGCAAAGTCCTGGTTCCAGCCAGACTCCGGAGGGGATGTGTTAATTTATTCCTCCCTGCAGCCATTCACAGCGGGCCTGGTCAGGAAGTTTCCTGAGAGCTAAACACTGGTATTTTAGCTTAGTGCTCATTACCTGGGAGGAAGCCCCAGAGATGGACCATTATGTATCATTTAAGCTTATAGGCAACATCCCTTTAGTGATTCACTTGTAATAGAAAACAAAGTGTCTTCCCTATTACAAAACAAGTGATGACAATCCCCTGGAGTGGAGGGAGAGTTTTTTGCTTTTGTTTTGTTTTGTTATGCTTTCCCTGAGAGAGACTCAAGCACTTTAAAAGCGGATGGGAAGTATCCAGTGGAGACTGAGAGGCTGAATGTTGAAGGGATAGAGGGCAGAGTGGGTACTGCAGGTTCCTGGCTGTCTCTGCCACGGTCGGAGTGAAGGCCAGAAAGCCAACCAGGCCTTGTAGGTCCAGGTAGGTTGTACCTGAAGGGGGAGGGAGGCTGGCCCTGTGCTGACATCTTTACACCAGACTTTTGTTCGATCCTTACGACCACCCTGGGAAGTATGGACGCTTTAGCCCCTCTGCACACGTGAAAAAAAGGATCTTCAAAAGCAGAGCTGGGCTGGGCACCAGGGCCCTCTGACATTGAAGCCTGAGCTGGTCCATGGTGCAGCCTGGCACGCTCTGCAGTCAGCAAAAGGTGGCCAGGACCAGGTGTCACCAGATTCAAACTCAGTTACCAGACCCCAAAGTCCATGGTCTTCCCACTGCTCTGCCCTCCCCCTGCATTTTTGTTTCTTTTCTTTTCTTTTCTTTTTCTTTTTTTTTTTTTTTTTTTGTCTTTATTGAATGTGTTACAAATTGCTTCTGTATTATGTTTTGGTTCCTTGGCCCTGAGGCCTGTGGGATCCCATCTCCCCTACTAGGGATGAAATCTGCCTCCCCTGCATTGGGAGGGGAAGTCCCAACCACTGGACCCCCTGCATTTTGATCTGCAAGTGAGCAGCCCTCCCCTTCCTGGGATGAGCCGTTCTTTGTTAGTTCAGCGGCTCATGAACAGATGCCAGGCTCAGGGGAGCCCACAGAGGAGACCTGGAGCTAGTAAATTAGCTCAGCAACCTGTGGGGCTAGGGGTACATTTTCTCCATCCTCTTTGGTCTTCACCCCTCCAGGCTCCTCCCTCCCAGAACAATCTAAACACCAGCAACCCCAGTCCCACTGCTAACTGGCCATGCACCCTGACCCAATGACATCCCTGCACAGCTGGTGCACACCCATCTCCAGACTCAGAATCAGAGCCGGTCCAGCAATCTCATCCAAAAGTCCAGCAATCTGATTAAAATCCTATCTGAGCGAGGTCTATTTGGTGTGAGATGGGACTAAAATCCAGGAGGTAAATTTTGTTACAATGATTTTAATAAGTGGGTACATTCTCATAGAGCAGGGAGGCACTAGACCCCACGAGGTGGGACTCTGCCCACCCATATGTGGGACACATCTGTCCAGTTAAAATCAAACACAGAGACCAGACTCGCAAATTCCCTAAGTAGACAAGACCAGTTTAGTTATACCAGCAAAGCTTCATTTAGCTTCTTTTGCAAGACAAGCAAGGTTAACTTGACTGGGATCAGTTCTTCCTCAGGCGGCTGAAAATCATAAGCAAAACTTAAATTGTTGCCCAAAATTGATACGAGGTAACCACGAAACCAATTCCTTTTCATTTCAGAAAGCTCTAATATTGTCAACAATTCTAATACTGTAACCAATCGCTGTGAAGAATCAACAGCTACAGCTTCCACACTACATAAGCCGCTTTACAGCCCTATTCCTTGGAGCCTATTCTTTGGAGCCTCGTTCCATGTTTGGGTTTGAGTCTCCCCCATTTGCAAACGATCTTTTTGGTGCCTGCACAACACTTTTACTATTTACTAGGATCTGGGCAGATAGAGGAGAGGGTGAGCTTGGACTCAGAGCCGGATGACCCCAGCATCCCAGGTTCTGAGCCCCTGAGCCCCTCCTGTGTCCTGAGCACCTACCAACCTTGGCCTGGGGGTAGGGGTGGGGGCAGAATTCAGACACTTGAGCCAGCAGCCACCTTCAGTGGGCACCAAGAAGGTTGCAATGCACTCAGGATGTATTCCTCCTCTCTAGCGCTAAATGGAAAACTGGAAGGCAGGGATTCCCTACCCGGCTTATTTTGAATCTCCTGTAACTAGACCAATGTATTCTCTATGCTTCCTGAGACACAGGGTCACAGTCCCTCACCACTGTCACTTCCGCTTGTGACTCCTATGGACACATATAGAGGGAAGAGATGCCGGAACTAGGTTTATAAAGCAACAGAGTCCTCAGCTCCCAGCCCCCTCCCCTTCTTTAGCATTGCTCCTCCGTCTCTCTACGCCCAGACTCTGGGGTTCTATTCCCGTCCCCCACCCCCAGTTCGGTTGTGGTTGGGTGTAGAGAGGGACCAGATCCCAGGGAGGACCCTCCAACTTCCTCCCTCCCTCCACATCCTGACCTGAGGGTCCCCACTAAAGAGCCTACCTTTCATCTTGGACACGACATTTCCAGCCCCTTCCCCTCCCTGGGCCAAAGCTTCCTCATCTTCAAAATCAAGTGCTGGCTAAATGAACTTGAAAGTCCCGCCCGATCCTTATACCTCACATCCTCACCTGATTTTGGACGGGATAGAATAAGGCCCACTCCCGGGACAGCGGATGCAAGACAGTGATGCGGAGGACAGGGTGGGAGAGCCGCTGCCCCGGGGGAGTGGGGGAGAGCCTAGGGCTCTGTCCTGCTTCCTCACCTCCAGGAGGCAGGGGACGCAGCCTTGTGCAGCTGGATGCAGGGAGAGCTTGTGGGCGATGGGCAAGCAAAGCAAACTGCCATGAAAACTGCCTGCCGCCTTACAACAACAAGAACACACAGCACAGTCAAGGGACTCCTGTTTCCATCTCCTCCTCTTCCTCCACCCAAACTGGACCTGGGATGCTTTCCCCCCTGCCAGTGCCTCAAGCTGGAATCTCTCCCAGAGATGTTCTGCTCTGGGTCGACCATAGACTAGGAGGAGATGTTCAGCCTATAAAGAACAATGCCTGTCATGTTTGTATCTAGCAATTTACAATCTGACCACTGTCAAGTTCACCATTGTGTTGAATCCCCCAAAGTGCTCTGAGATAGAGCCAAAATGATCACCTCCATTTTACAGGTGGTGAAAGGGCTTGAGCTAGGGCTCGATACAGGGAGTCAGGAGAAGGAGGAAGGAACATAAAACTAAATATAAAACCCTCCCAAACTTGTTCCTCTAATGCCACGCTACTTATGAGCAAATTAAAGTCTTTCCAGGATGCCCCCCTTCCTGGTCCTTCTTTCATCTCGTCCTTCATCTTTATGTCCTTTCTCCTACAGTTCAGAAGTGTGAGTTGAGAGGAGAGGGTCCATTTTTCTATCACATCCCTCACGCAGCTGCCTGCAAATCCTCTTCACCTGGGGGGGAGGGTTGGTGCAGGTGAAAATCGCTGGTGAAGCTCCCCCTGGCCAGAGGCAGCACGCGTTCAAGGGAATGAAGGAAGCCTTGCTTCTGCCTTAATTCGCCTGACTTCCTTGTTACCAGTTAAATTGTGTCCCCTCGAAATTCTCATGTGGCAGCCTTAACCCTCAGTACCTCAGAATGTGACCTGTTTGGAGACAGAGTCTTTACAGAAGTAACTTGGGTCCTAATCCAACATACCTGTGTTCTTATAGAAAGGGGACATTTGAACACAGAAACGGACACATATAGAGGGAAGAGATGCCGGGACCGAGATAGCCACCTACAAGCCAAGGAGAGAGGCCTGGGTAGGATCCTTCCTCAGGACCTTCGGAAGGAAACAAGGTTCGGCTGCCAGCACCTTGAATTTGGACTTGTGGCCTCCAGAACTGTGAGACAATGCGTTTCTATTGTTTAAGTCCCCCAGTGTGTGATATTTTGCTAGGACAGCCCTAGAAACAAATGCAATCCTCAGAATCACCTCTGAGATGGAAATAAGCCAGTTCTTAGTGCTTTTGGCAAGATGACCTGAGACATTAAAATCAGGCTGATGTTACAGGCAGAAGAAGCCACGTAAAATGAGAAATGGAGGGGCTTCCTAGGTTTTCTTGAGAGGGAGGAGAAGTTCGTATGCAAAAAACGAAACTAACAGAGGAGTTTGCCCTTTATCCTGAGAACAATGAGAAGCCCCTGGAGGCTCCTGGAGCAGAGGAAGGAGGAAAGTCACGCAATAGGATAGTCAACTTCAGAGCAAAGGGCAGGGAAACAGGACAATAAGAAAATCCTATAGGCCAAGGAACCCAAAGGGTGTTAAAAATTCTAATTTATATGGAGATGCCGTGGAAGTGGAAGTAAGGGAGAATGATGAGAAGTCACCTCCCAAAGCGCCTCCCTGATTTCTCCAGACTCACAAAATGAACATCATCGTAGATGTCATTCATTCAGCATTTATTGAGCACCTACTGTGTGCTGGACACTATTCTAGGTGCTGGGAATACAGCAGAGAATAAAACAAAAACCCCTGGCCTCAGAGAACCAACATCCTAACCTGGAGAGAAAAATACATAATGAGCACATTATCTAACAGGAAAGAAGGTTAAGTAAGTAGTATGGGGCAGAAGGGCAGGATAAGGAGGATGGCACAGCTTTAAATAGGGGCTCAGAGGGTCTTGTTGAGAAAAGGTGGCGAGCAGACACCTGACTGAGGTAAGAGAGAGAAGCCTGCAGACCACCGGGAGCGGGTGATCGTCATTGGCTCCTCGTGCGGTGACGGATCCGGGCATAATTTCATTCCTTCAGTAAATAGTTAAATAAGCAAAAGGAAATCAGGCATCATTTCCTGACCCTAATCATTAAAAAAAAGGGCAGGTACGACCTTTACTTATTCACTCTCATGTCTAATAGTACGTAAGTACTCAATAAATATGTGTTGAATCAATTAATTCATCCATAATCAATAACATTTAACTTATAAGAAACAAAGACACCCCCTATAACTTGATACAATTTGTATTACAAACATGATATAACTTGTCCTATAAACAGTAGACTGGAGAATTTTTTTTAAGATGTAAATGTACCACTCATAATATCATCAGAACATTATTTCATTTTTGCATTTTCCCTTCCAGCACTTATCTGCATGCATAACTGATCGTAGGTATGATTTAGTGTTTTGTAATCATAAATATATGATTTTGAGATTGGGCTTTTTTCTATTTATTAGGTTGTCTTTACGACTGTCATTGTGAGAGGATGCCTGGGGTTAGTTATTCTCAGACTGCCAGAAAGCAACGTTGTTCCCAATGTCCCTGAAATATAGCGGGCCAGGTAGTAAGCGGGCTCCATAGCTCAGTGGTTAGAGCACTGGTCTTGTAAACCAGGGGTCGCGAGTTCGATCCTCGCTGGGGCCTCTTCTTTGCTCAGGTATTTTTTTAGAAACTATCCTCTGTACATAACGCACCAAAATGCAAAGTGTTGTCTGAAAACGATATTTCTGGCAGGATTAAAAGTTATTCCTCCTGAAACGCACATCATGACCATCCTCACTCTGCCTTAGAGTGACCCGGAAGAGAAAATCCTGGAATGCAACAAAGAGCAGGAAAAAGAAAAGAAAAGCTACCTTCGGCGACCCAGCGCCACCCGGGCCTGGGGTCCGAGCCCTGGAAAAGGAGTGGCGAGGCTCCGCGGTCTCGTTTGCAACGCCCTGCAAACTCCCCGCACCGCGTCGCGAAAGGCGGAGGGGGCGGCGCGCGCGGGCAGCTCGACCGCGGGCCGGGCGCGCGGGGCGGCGCCTGCAGTCACGCCGCGCGGCCGGCGGGCGGCGCTGTGGCCAGGCGCCCGCTCTCCCGTTCCCGGCCGCCGAGTGTCGGTGCCGACTCCGCGGCTCAGAGCGCGGCCAGCGTGGCCTGGACCGAGGCCCGCGCTGTGCTGACACGTGGCAACCCGGGCTTCGGAGCCCAGCCTGGCTCCACGGTCCTGCCCGCTTCGAGAGGAAGGGGGAGCGATTCCCAAAAATAAACAGTTTCGGGCTGTTTGGGACGCCAAGTTTTGCAGCCGGTTTCATGTCTCTGAATTTTTCCCTGAGTTCCAGAAAGCCGCGTGACTGTCGAGTCACGAGAGACTTTCCTGAATAAATGAATTCTCTCCACCCAGGATTTCTTGATAAAGGATTGTCTGTAAAGTAGCCACTGGCCACATGCCACTGAGGACCTGAAGTGATATTCCTGATTGAGATGTGCTGAAAGAATAAAATACACATTGGATTTATAAAATTTAGTAAAAAAAAGAAAGAATGAAAGAAAGAAAGAAAGAAAGAGAGAAAGAAAGAGAGAAAGAAAGTGAACTATCCCATTAGTAATTTTTAATTGATAACATATTGAAACGATAATACTGTAATGTATTGGATTAACTAAAATATATAATTTTATTAATTTTACCTATTTGTTAATGTGGCTACTAGAAACATTTTAATTACATATGTGGCTCCCATTAGCAGCCCTATTTCTGTTGGGTGGTGCAGGTTCAAGGAGCCAGGGTCCTGTGACCTTGAGTTCAAGTTAATTCTTAACCTGTCCTCACACCAGGTAAACCCTTCATCTCTGGGTCTCCCAGAGCCAACACTGTGCCTGGCAAGCAGTAAGCATGGCATTGGTCGAAATGAAATCAAATATCTCCCCAACGTAATCTAAAACTCCGCAAAGAATAAGAGCATGTATTTCTCAGACTGGGTTCGTTTTGAGAATGATGTAACTGTAAGAATTTCTATTTTGGCTTGCAAGATTTTAGCTCTGGAAAAACACTCTCATCCTTCTGTTAGTTATTTTGCCCTTCTGTGGTCTGCATATCTGCTGCTAGGGGTGCTGGGAGACAAGTGGTCAGAGTGCCTTGAGAAAATAAGCCCCATTCGTGCAAGAAAAATATACGTAATTATCACATAAGGGTCAGCACTTCACTGACACTGAATGTCTTTTCTGCAAAGCCATTTCAGATCCTCGAATACCTTAATACCAAGACTACTTACCCTGGCTTTACGTGGTCATCAAGTAACAGTTAGTAAGAAAAAGATGCCCTTTAAGCAGTCCAGTCCCATCTCCCTCCAGCCACTCCCAGCCCTCATCCTTCCTCCCCTTCTCTCCCCTCCTTCCAGCTCCTATAAAGAACAAGCACGTGCATGTGTGCATTTTTCTGAACTTTTCAACACCTCAGGCTTTAAGGAAGTTGAATACATTTTGGCTGTGGCATAATGTTTGTTTTCTCACAGTCCTACCCCTTCATGAAAGTTCACAGGCATTGCCAGCCATCTTCCAGAAAATAAAGCCACTTTACCAGAGAGGAATAACCTGCCTTACCCACAGGGTCCCAGCATTTCAGGGTACCTGCTCAGTTCACTTCTCTAGACCCACTACCCTCCTGTTGAAAAGCTGTGCTCAGAAGGCCTTGAATTTTATGGTTGTGGTCCTCTATTTTGACACATGAATTCTAAGCACCTTTCCCCCAAGGCTGAAAACACTTCCATGCCAGAACCTTTTTTTTTTTTTTAATTGAAGTATAGTAGATTTACAACAATGCAGTAGTTTCAGGTGTACAGCAAAGTGATTCAGTTGTATATATACATTTTTTTCAGATTATTCTCCATTATAGGTTATGACAAGACATTGAACATAGTACAATGTGTTATACAGTAAATCCTTGTTGCTTATCTGTGTTATGTATAGTAGTTTTATCTGTTAATCCCATACTCCTAATTTATGCCTCCTCCACTTTCCCCTTTGGTAACCATAAGTTTGTTTTCTATGTCTGTGGGTCTATTTCTGTTTCGTATATAGATTCATTTGTGTTATTTTTTAGATTCCACATATAAGTGATATCATATAATATTTGTCTTTCTCTGCCTGACTGACTTCACTTAGTATGATATTCTCTAGGTCCATTCATGTTGCTGCAAATGGCAATATTTCATCCTTTTTTATGACTAACAGTCCACTGTGTGTGTGTAGATATATATATTGACACGCACACATCTTAAACCGATTGTCTGTTGATGGGCACTAGGATTGTTTCCATGTCTTGGTTATTGTGAATAGTTCTGCTATGAACATTTGGGTGCATATATCTTTTCAAATTAGAGTTTTCATTTTTTCTGGATATATGCTCAGGAATGGGGTTGCTGGATCATATTGTAGCTCCTTTTTTAGTTTTTAAGGAACCTCCCCACTGTTTTCCATAGTGGCTGCACCAATTTACATTCCTACCAACAGTGTAGGAGGGTCCCTTTTCTCCACACCCTCTCCAGTGTTTATTATTTGTAGACTTTTTAATGATGGCCATTCTGACCCATGTGAGGTGATACCTCACTGTACTTTTGATTTGCATTCTCTAATAATTCGCAATGTTGAGAATCTTTTCATATACCTGTTGGCTGTCTGTATGTCTTCTTTGGAGAAATGTCTGTTATAACTTCAGCCCATTTTTTGATTGGATTTTTTTAAATTGAGTTGTATGAGCTGTTTGTATATTCTGGATATTAACCCCTTATCAATTGCATCATTTGCAAATATTTTCTCCCATCCCTTTGGTTGTCTTTTCATTTTGTTGATGGTTTTCTTTGCTGTGCAGAAGTTTTAAGTTTGATTAGGTCTCATTTTTTTATTTTTGCTTTTAATTCTTTTGCCTTGGGAGACTGATCTAAGAAAACATTGGTATGCTTTATGTCAGAGAATGGTTTGCCTATGTTCTCTTCTAGGAGTTTTATGGTATCTTATATTTAGGTCTTTGAACTATTTCGAGTTTATTTTTGTATGTGATGTGAGAGTGTATTCTAATTTCATTGATTTTACATTTACTGTCCAGCTTTCCCAACACCGGTTGCTGAAAAGACTGTCTTTTCTCCATTGTATATTCTTGCCGCCTTTGTCATAGATTAATTGACTATAGGTATGTGAATGTATTTCTGGGCTCTCTATTCGGTTCCATCAATTTGTATGTCTGTTTTGTGACAATACCACACTGTTTTGATTACTGTAGCTTTGTAGTATTGTCTGAAGTCTGGGAGGATTATACCTCCAGCTTTGCTCTTTTTCCTTAGTATTGCTTTGGTAATTCTGGACGTTTTGTGGTTCTATATAAATTTTAGGATTATTTATTCTAGTTCTGTGGGAAATGTCACGGTTATTTTGATAGAGATCACATTAAATCTGTAGATTGCTTTGGGTAGTATGACAATTTTAACAATATTAATTCTTCCAATCCAAGAGCATGGAATATCTTTCTATTTCTCTGAATCATCTTCAGTTTCCTTTGTCAATGTTTTATAGTTCTCAACGTATAGGTCTTTCACTTCCTTGGATAAGTTTATTCCTAGGTATTATTTTTTTTACCCAATTTTAAACAGTATTGTTTTTTACTTTCTCTTTCTGATATTTCATTGTTAGTGTAAAAAAATGCAACTGATTTCTGTGTATTAATCTTGTATCCTGCTATGTTGCTGAAATCATTTATTAGTTCTAATAGGTTTTGTGTGGAGTCTCTAGGATTCTCTATATAGAGGATCATATCATCTGCAAATAATGACAAATTTACCCCTTCACTTTTTGGATATCTTTTATTTGGATACTTTTTTTTTTTTTTTTTTTTTTTGTCTGACTGCTGTGCCTAGAACTTCCAATACTATGTTACTATGTTGAATAGAAGTGATGAGAGTGGGCATCCTTGTCTTACTCCTGAGTTTAGCAGGAAGACTTTTAGCTTTTCACCACTGAGTATTATGTTGGCTGTGGGTTTGTCATAAATGGCTTTTGTTGAGATATGTTCCCTGTATACCCACTTTGGTCAGAGCTCTATCATGAATGGATGTTGAATCTTATGAAATGTTTCTCTGCACCTGTTTGAGATAATCATATGGTTTTTGTCTTTTCTGTTTTTAATGTTGTGTATCACATTGATTGATTTGTGTATGTTGAACCATCCTTATGACTCTGGAATGAATCCAACTTGATCATGTTGTACGATTCTTTTTATGTATTGTTGGATTCAGTTTGCTAATATTTTGTTGAGGATTTTTGCATTTATACTCAAATAGTGCCAGGCCATGTTTTTGCCACACATCTTTGAAGAAAGATTGTATAGGAGAAAATGAGGCAGTGTGAGCTCATATATTTGTTCCAGAGGTTAAATCCAGTCTCCCTGAACTGAACCAGGATTTTCAGTCATCTTTCAACAAAATGATTGAGGGTTTAAGCCCTCCCATCTTTATGTTGATGTCTTTATCTGAGATGCTAAAGTGTAAAATATCAGGGTTGGTCAGACCCTGAAGTTCATTTCTATCCTAGAGAGTGTGTACAAAGAATGTCACCTGCCATTTCAGTAAACAGAGGATGTTGTGGCCATCAAGCCATCAGCCACCACAGCCTCCCCTGATGGTGCACTCTGAGGGGCATTCGGGATGGAGAAAATCAGGATACTGGCTCTAGATAGTTAAGAGACATATCTAAGGAATAATTCCAATGAGCCCAGACTCTTGCGTCTTCCATACATAGAAAGGCACCAAGATCTTTAACTTGAGGTGCCTATTTTTTGTGATTAGCATTAATCTTTTGATATTCAACCACATGTTGGTTTTGTTTTGGTTTTGTTTTTTTTTTTTTTTTCAGCGAAAATTCCTATATATTCTGGCTCCTCCCTTACCTCTTTGGAACTGTCCCTCAGAGCTATCTGAGAGGCTGCTATCCTGGGCTATAGTCCTCAGTAAGTCTGCCAAATAAAATATAATTCTCGGGGAATTCCCTGGGGGTCCAATGTGTTCTCACTGCCAAGGGCCCCGGTTCAGTCCCTGGTCGGGGAGCTAAGATCCCATGAGCCACGCAGCACAGCCAAAAAAATATAAAATGTAATTCTCAGCTTTTAGACTGTGCAATTTTTTTCAGTCAACAAGAGTGTCCATAAGAGCTACAAACGTAGGCAAAAGAAAAATCAAAACCATGAGATGGAGCAAAGGAATGTAGCTAAGAGATGACCTAAAAATGATTTTCAGAAAATGATGACCAGTGTTTTGCATCTTCAATAAAAACAAACAAAAGGAAGAGAATCAAAGAGAGGCTTGGTGTATTTAGATTAGTTTAGGTTACCCTACAAATGGAGACTGCTAAAGAAAGAAATGAAATCTGCTGCTTTGTTTTTTGGGTTGTTTTTTTTTTTTATAAATTTATTTATTTATTGGCTGAGTTGGATCTTCATTGCTGCACGTCAGCTTTCGCTAGTTGCATCACGCAGGGGCTACTCTTTGTTGTGGCGCACAGGCTTCTCATTGCAGTGGCTTCTCCTGTGGGGGAGCACAGGCTCTAGCTGTGTGGGCTTCAGTAGTTGCAAGCACGTAGGCTCAATAGTTGTGATTTGCGGGCTCTAAAGCACAGGCTCAGTAATTGTGGCACAAGGGCTTAGTTGCTCCAAGGCATGTGGGATATTCCTGGACCAGGGCTCAAACCTGTGTCCCCTGCATTGGCAGGCAGTCTTTTAACCACTGTGCCACCAGAGAAGTCCCTGAAATCTGCTTCTTTGGAAGTCTAAAATAATCTGTCCAGATATGTCCAACCTCACCTAAAGCAGGGATGGCATGACCTCTAAAAGATTTAACAACCCTGGCATTTTTGTTTTTGTTCTGCTTAAGCCAAATTGCCTATATTGTTCTGGATGCTTTGCAGAATTTGGAGAACTTCTTGAAGACAGGGATCATTTCCAACAGGGATCACTTCCTCTCTTAGGTCTTTCATTCCTCAAATACCTGATTAAAAGCCACCAACTCTCACTGGGGGCCCTCTAGGGAGGCAAGTTCACAGGAGGCTGAAAGGGGCATTGCTTCAAGTCCAGCTGAACAATCCCCTGTTCCCTCGCTGCTTTGGTCTAGGGCACCTTGCTTAACCTCACCAAGCCTCATTTCCCTCATCTGCAACATGAGTTATATGGCAACAAATATGAAACAAGGTTTTGAGGTTTCAGATAATGTAAATAAACTTAGCACATAATGTGTATGCAAAATGTAGTCACGTTTATTATGGTATTTGCCAGGGCAAAATAGTAGGCACTGGAGGTACAGAACAGGACCTGCTCTTATTCAGACCCTGAGCTTCCATGGGGGCAAAGGAGATGACCATTTTAGAGGGGCTCTCCTTGGAAACCTGTCACTACAGGCCTCCTCTTAGAGCTGGATTGAGGCATGGGAGTGACATGGTTCTTAGGCAAACTGGTGAGACACATCAGATTTCTTAATGCCAAACATCAGGGAGCTCAAAGGATGTATGTCCGTTTGAGCAAGTGTTGATTTATTACCTTAGGTCATAGGTATTAAAAAGCAAAATAGAAGTACACAGTGGGATTCCAAGCAGGTTTGCAGATGAGTACACACGAGTAGCCAGGTACTCTGGCAACCTGGGGTTTGGTCTCCCCGCAGAAGCGGACAAGGAGCATCTATTCGGATGGCAACATTGCCGTGAAGAGGACAACCGAGCCACCCTAAATCAAGCTCTCTCTGCGGGTCCCCACCTCCACCCCCGGCTTCCCATACGTCTAAGATCACGTTCAGCAGCATCAGCTTCCACGCGGCGAGGTGGTTCTCCGGCTGCTCGTCCCCTGACGGGCCACAGTGACCGAAGAGGCGGAGGGAGGCTTCTGCCCGCTCGCCTCCGCTGTGCGGACTGGCTGGCTCTGCCAGAAGGGGGTTTCGGGCCCTTCTTCCTCTTGCCCTGGGGGCTTGGGGACCACACTCTGGCTCTCTTCTTTGCATCAGGCCCTGGTGTCTTCCTCCTGCTTGTGGGAGAAGCCGGCTTCTTGGAGGAGCCTTTCCGGGATGAGGCCCTGTTTGGACTGGAAGCTAAAGTTGCATTGGACGTTTTTCTAGCAGCTTCCTTGGACTGCTCCTTTAGCAAGTCCAAAACCGTCTCTGGGAAAGAAGCATTTATTTAGGAGAAATATTAGTCCTGGAAAGTAGCTCAAAAGAAAGTGCCACCCGGGAACCCTGTGCACCCTTGAGGGTTCTTGAATATAAATTCTTTTAAAATTAATATTTTTTAATTCCCCTATCTGGTCTTGATCTAAGTAGATTACTTCTGTAATGGGGTCACTCCAGTGATGCATGGCGCTTAAGATGGTATCCCTCTTCCAAAAGTCTTTTCTGACTCCCCACCCTATCCCAAGGAGGAGGTCCTCACTCTGAGGGCGCTCTCAGACCCCTGGACATCCTGCTAGCCAGAACCTCAGTTCTTTTTTATCTCTTCATTTGCCTGCACTGCACGCCCCATTCTCCTTTGATTCTAAACTCCTGCAGGTCAGGGTCACTGCTGTATCCCCAGGGATTAGCACAGGGGCTGCCACAAAGGAAGTACTAAATGAATGAACGAATACATGAACAAATGAACGAATGAATGAATGGAGGGCAGCAGGCCATGGCAGAGGCAGGTGCTGCCCCCTCTCAGCCTGGTGCACAGAGGAGACATATAGACTGAGCCACAGGTAATAGCCTCACCCAGAGGATAGGCCTTAGGTGAGAAAATAAGACCTCCCATCCCGGGTTTACAGCTGGCACCTTGATGCCAAGGCTTGAGCCTAAAGACAAAGACAGACTCACTGGCAAGTGGCCGGAACTGGACCCGCTTACTCTTGGTTTTCACCAGCACGGGCTTGTAATTGCACTTGCCCGGAGGGGCTCGCCTAAAAACAGATATAAAAAGTGAGGACCCAAGACTCTGAAGATGGAACCAGGAAATCCCAGTCACCAGAAAGCATACACGTGCAAGAGCTGGATTTAGCCCTCCGTTGTCCGTAGGGATGGGGTAGATGTAGCAGGAAACCTGTGATGAGCTCAGATGGAGAGGCGAGAGGACGTGGCCATCACAGGTACACTGCAGGCCCTTAGGGGACAGTGTGGTGAGGGGCTTGGGGCCTGGGCATGGCGAAAGAGAGAACAGGGTTCAAATCCTGGGGACCATGGGCAGGTAAACCTTGCTAAGTGTCCATTGTTGCATCTATAAAATAGAAAAAGTAGTAGTGCCCATCCTCACAGGGAGGTGGGGAGGGTTAAATAAGAACTGCGTACGCGGCACACCATAGGTGATTGATAGATAACTTTTAACATAATTTTTTAAATGAGATTTTAAACAACACTTGGAGCAGTGGTCAGCACCCACAAATGCTCTGTAGATGATGATGGTGGTGAGGAGGAGAGGGAGGAGGAGGAGAACGAGGAGGAGAATGATGATTCTGCCTCTGTTTCTGATGGTGGTAATGATTCCCTTTAAAGAAAAGCTCTTCAGAAGCTTATGGCACAGCCCCTTAAGTAGTGTCAGCCCCTCTGCCTCCTAGTATTTTGACTCTTAAACTGCTGTCTCCTGGGTGCATCTTCTGAAGTAAAAGGGACTCTGCAGACTAGGAGTGCTCCGAACAAGTTGGTGGCAAAGCCAAGATTCAAACCCAGCATCCAGGGTCCATGATTCTAAGGGAAGGGCAAGAAGAAAAGATGGAAGGGGAAAATCACACATAGATAAACCAACTGCTCCTTAGAAGGCTGGGGTGGGTGCATTTAGTGCAAATGTCCTCTGAACACCACCCCAGCTATGGTAACGTAAGCCTCATGGCGAAGTCCTCTTCTGCAGGTCTTCCTTCATGCTGATTGGTGGAGAGGCTTTCTGGCTGCAGGTAAGAATCCTGAGATAAATCCAGTGCACTGCCCAGAGCTCTCAGGATGGATACGCTACATCACTCTCCCGGGGACATGTACAGACACACACTCAACAACCTCACAAATGGGATGCTATAGTATGGTTTTTGCCTGATGAGTTGAAGGTTGGTTAGTCTCTGAGAGAGGTGGGCAGAGAGGCAGAGTTAAACATCATAGAGTCCACCAACTGAATAAATACTGTCGCTGAATTCCAGAAAGGACCAGGTGGAGACACAGAAACCTGACAGTTTAAGATACAGCTGTGCCTGGGTATCTCCCAGCGATTGGTCCCAGGACCTCACAGATACCAAAACCCACTGATGCTCAAGTCCCTTATATACAATGGTATAGTATTTGCACATAACCTACACATCCTCTGTATACTTTAAATCATCTCTAGATTACTTATAATACCTAACACAATGCAAATGCTATGTAAACAACAGTTGTAAACACAGTGTAAGTATTTCATAAATAGTTGCCAGGGCATGGCAAATTCAAGTTTTGCTCTTTGTAACTTTCTGGAATTTTTAAAAATATTTTTGATCCGCAGCTGGTTCAAACCGCAGGTGTCGAACCCATGGATATGGAGAGCCGACTGTAATTGCCAGAGACCACCCCACAGGATAGGGCAGCAATATTTACTCAAGTGGGCAGAGGTGTACACCCACTGTCAGATGATCCCAGACAGAAGTTTCCAGAAGCGTATTAAAAAAAAACAAAAACAAGACAGGAGCCACAGGTCTAGACTAGTCATCCTAGAAAGGCCCAAGATCCTTATTTCCAACCACAAAGAGACCATTCCCAAATATTCCATAATTCCTATAGATGCATTCATTGTTCTACACATTTGTCTGCCCAACCTGCTTTTCTTTTTAATTTATGTATTTGGTTGTGCCAGGTCCTCATTGCCACACGTGGCCTCCGTAGTTATAGCACGCATATAGAATCTAGTTCCCTACATGCATGCTGCAACCAGGGATGGAACCTGGGCCCCTTGCATTGGCAGCTCGGAGTCTTAACTACTGTGCCACCAGGGAAATCCCAGCCCAACCTGCTTGGCATGTAAAAGAGAGATTTGCTTCGTTGATCATTTCTGTTAATTCCTGGGGAAATGAGGACTGTTTTTCTGATCTGCCATAGAGATAAGGACCAATTCCAATCACCTGAGAAGAAAAGGAACCCAAATCTCACCTTGACGGGTCCACAAATTTGTAAATGGCTCCACGCGGTGCGTAGGCACTCGGGTAAGAGGTGGCCAGGAAGTAGAGCTCCCCTGAGGAAACAGGAACAGGCCATCAAGGACAGGACACGAGGCCGGGCTCGAGACGGCTGGACACGCAGGAAATCATCACCAGAGGCTGTGGCCCAGAAATGTGTGAGCCTCAGGAAGGGGTCCCCGGAATCCCGACTCACAGCAAGGCCGCAGGGGCTGTGAGCTCCCCGAGGAGAAAATCCATCTCCGGCTCTGGGTGTCACCCAGCAGAGGCACGTTTCTGCTCATGTTCCCTGAACCGAAAGGCTTCTCATCTCGTTTGTCACCTCTCTGCTTTCAGAAACTTCACCTCAGTGAGCCTCCATCCCCCTCCCCGTTCTTCAGTACCGATAAGGATTCTCTGTGAAACCTGGAGATAGGTGAGCTACAGGCTGAGGACCACTTATCAGATACTTTATATTATATTACCCCTTCCTTACTTAGTACCTTAGTCCCTCTCCCCCATCTCACTCTGTCCTCCAGCTCCACTTTCTTCAGTCCTGGATTCCTTATTTCCCAGGAACCCCCAATCCTCAGCTCCCCGCCTTGGTCTTCTCCACACCCTGCAGAAATCACCTCCACCCACTGTCTCCTGCATCTCTCTTACCAGGGGCCCCTGTTTCCTGCCATTTCCGTGTGACTGAACTCCAGAAAACGCCATTCCCTTCTCATATTAAGTACCTCATTCCACCTCGGTTCACGGTTTCCTGGGAGGGACAGTTCATGAGCCCAACTTCAGTTAGATAAATCTGAGTTTGAATTCTGATAACACCCTTACCATCTGTGCTGTCCTGGGCAAGCTCTCCACCTGGGTAACCCTCGTGTTATGTATTCATTTGTAAAAGGGAGATAAGAATGCCTCCCCTGATTATTAGGTATTAAATGAGAAAGCGTTCAATCATTGGCTGTTCCTCTTACTTCCTTATGTCTCTGTTCCCTAAGGGCTGGCGCTGTGACAGTTTTGTGAGGCTGGCACAACTTTTGTGCTGTCGCACTGGATTGAATCCACTTGCTGTTGTGTGCTTTACACAAGCTGTCTCTCAACCTATGGAAGGAAACGTATTACTAAGGTGCAAATTGGAAAAGCCTAGAGCTTTAGACAGCTCTGAGCTACTTAAACAAACTTCCTTGAATTCCTGGGGAGCCGTGACTAATGTTTGTCTCAGGTTGAGTGTGAGGCTGATGTTCTTTGCAGGGGTAACACACGCAAGGTAACAACTGCCTAATAGACTTTGGTTTTGTGTGTTGACAAACTATATTTATAATCCTCCCCTTGTAAGGGGGTCTGAGGAGTTAGGACCAACCCTTCCCTAGAGCCAGTTTGCCCCTCTGACCAGAAACCCCAGGTACCATCCAAGGTGATGCTGACATTAGATAAATGTGTCTACCAAGTGTCTGCATGTGCACAGGTCACCCTTGGGCAGAGGTCCCTCCAAACGATGCAAACAATTTCTGGTCTAATAAGAGAATTGGAAACTCTGTATTGCTGCATATTCCCTACACAGGACTACAGCTGGTGTAAATTATATGTCCTAAACATGCCATAGATTTCCCACTGTATTTTTAGAGGAAGACAATGCTAGAAGTGAATTGCATTTGTAGGGTCTAAATGACATTTTATTTTTTTTTTCTCTTGGGTATTATTTACAACTAAATGACATTTTAAAAATATATTTTAGGGCAAAAAAAACACACCAAAAAACTGTAACAGAGCATGTAAAGCAAAACGCATGCAATGTGAATGTACTGCAAGCATTGGGACCTCTGCCAGCCTTCTTGAGAATGTGCTTCGGTGACTGACATTCAGAAATCCAGCCCATCAGAGCTCAGCCACGGGCAGCCCCACACCCCTCACCCCTCTCACTCACTTATTTACTCACTGGCTTATTTGTGCCAGCTGTTGGCTAGAAGAACTCAGGACATAAACTGTAACAACAGTGAAAGCCGAGCTCTGGTACAACGGAAAAGTGGCTTATCTGAAGCTGGTGACTGACAGTAAAATCATGAAATAATACTGAGTTCTAAATATGTCAATAATGGGTAAGATTATGACATATGCGGAAAATCTGAATCACTCTGTGCAAAAGCACGAAAGCAAGCAACACTGGAAGAGAAGAACTGGCCTCGGGGGACAGCCTCTGGCTTTAGGGCTGCTCTTGGGCAAAGTCTGGCTTGGGAGCACCTTGGCAAGTCCATCCATCAAATTCAGCCAAGGACACTTAGTTTTGTTTGCCAGATGTACTGAGCAGTATCCCAAAATTGCCTTGTTTTCTCCTGCAGGAAGTTTACCGGCTCAAGAAACCAAACCACCAAAACCTGGCTTTTCCGTGGCCTCCTGAAAAGGAGCAAGCCACAGAATGCAGCAGCCTGGGGCCCTAGGGCAGGCTGCCTCCAAGGGTCTCTAGCCACCGAGGGCTCCAGCCTCCCTGGGGCACCAGCAGGGGAGACGCCTGTGGCTTTCACATCATCTGCTTTCCACTGACCATCACCCTGCCAGCCTGCGGTTTCTCTGCCTTTTTGTATGTTTGGACTTCCAATTTGGAACTCACAAAGACTTTTCTCTGTTAAGGACGCTTAAATTTTCCAAAATATCCTCTCCTTCTTCACAATATCCATCTCAAAACTATCTATTCATAAGCTAGCTGAGAGGAAAGGGTGCAGCTGCTGAGTGGCTTTCTTTATGTCCCACTCAAGTGAAGCTCTTGTACAGCCCCCCGTGGCTCAGAGTGGAAAGTAACCAAACACTGAAGAAACCCTGAAGGCTCAGGTTTACACTTGGAGAGAGTCCTGTGTCTGAAAGGGACCCCTAAGAGATCATTTTATTCTCTTCTTTGTCACCAAGCATGGCTGGGTACAGTGCCAAATACCGGAAGGATCATAGGCTTTGTCACCACTTACGTAAGCAAAATAAAATTTTAACTTTCAAAATGACACATATCTTATGTAAAGTTGAAATCAAAACTTCACTTTCTGATTTCAGTATTTGAGGACATTTATTAAAGCTGAGTCCCTCTCTCTCTCCCTCCCTCCCCACCCCCGTCCCCTGTGCTCACGTGTGCACACATGCCCTGCTTTGCTGACGCCCTTAACACACACCTAACCTCGCTAGTGAGTATCCTCCTACCTAGCTGTCAACCCTTTTCTCAGATCTCTCAAGAAAGAAATTCTCCCTTGTTCTTTCATAGAAGTTGCCTAACAAACTCTTGGCAGGGTCAGGAAGCGCCCAGCCCAGCAAAGGGCTGATCATTAGAGGTACTTTCAGGCAACACCAGCAGGATGAATACCCACTGTCTTCCCCACTATTGGCCCTGTCCACATTTGTATAATTGCAGATTACAATAAAATCAGGAAGGAAGGAGCACATGCCCCTCCTTCATAGTCAAGGGATTGAAAAGACTACAGTGTAGACCTTGGTCCGCCCTGCACAGTTGAGCTGTGCAGTTCCACCAAGAAGGAGTAAGTTGGCATAGACAATCTGTTTCCTCGTTGGTGAAATACGCATAATAATTACACCATGGGGGTGTTGTGATTATGAAATGATTTTAAAATGTAAAGTGCTTAGAACAGTATCCAGTACATTATAAAATGTGATGAAATGACAGTGAAAATAGAAAAAGGGGTCGTTGCTATTTCAATAACAATAATAAGGGTAATAATAATAATAGTTATCATAATGATTGTTATGATAATAAATGCTCCGTTCACAGTGCCTGTGATTATCTAAGTTCCAGTAAGCAGAAGTAGGATAATCTTGTATGTTTGTTACCTGCTTCATCTTCAGCAAAGGAGATGATGAACTTGTTGTGTGTGCGGATCAGCCCTGGGGAGGCACAGGACTCAGTGCTGCCCAGGCAAATGTCCTGTTTCTTCCATGTCTTGGCTTTTTTATCTTCCTGCAAAGCCATAAGTCGACTAGATGAAAAGCAAAACCTTATATTTTAGGAATCCATATTTCCATCCTGCAAGATATATTTTTCCTCCTAGAATCAGGGAGTCCTTGACTCCTAGGACGGAGTCTCCCACAGGAAATCAATAACTAGCCTCCCTCAGGAATCAAAAAAGCTGCTTCAGAGACATTTCAGTCACCCACTTGCCCAGACGAGGACGTTCATTTGCTATTATAAGAGGAGCCTGGTGCCCTGTGAAGGTTGCACCACTACAAAAGACTCATTTTTATTAGCTGGCTAGTTGGTCAACATCTCTAAGCCTCTATAAAATCTATCCATCGATAACATGGGGAATGGTAAGAGAATTTACCATAGGCTAGCATTGCTAAGGTTAAATAAGATAATATATATAAGACACTTTGTGAGGGCTTAAAACCAGTAGCTATTATTTTTATTATGTCTGTATAGTAGCAGATAGAGGCCTCATATTCCTCTGTCATCTATCTGAACTAAAAGCAGGTTTTTAGAAGAAAAGAGAAAGGAAGTTGGGTAACCAGGGGTGTCACCGGAAAAGTTTTATAGAAACAGAGATGCCCAACCACAGGTAATTCTAATGCACATGTTTTAATTAGGAATCGCTGCATATCAGCTGGATGGGGGTTATGGGAAAAATATAAAGAACAATGAAATCCCAACGATCTAACAACTGATGACAAAGGAACTGACCCAACTACTAACTTTACCCCATCTCTGTAATTTTTCAATTGCACTGTGAAAATATTAACATCCTTTCTAACTAATATGGAGCAACAAGGACCAGAATTACCATTCCACTTTAAATAGTCAAAAACGTAGACAAAAATAGAGTAACAATGATTTAAAAGATACTAGAGCTCAGACAATGGAGGACTGTGTTCCCTAAGAGGTGGGAAACAAAGTGAGCTGGAAACAATTGTCAGCTTACTACCTTGAGAGAGTTTCTAGCATAATGAAGAAAGGCATAGGCAGGGCCTAGCACATGCCTTCATTTTGAAAAGACAGAGATGAGAGTCCAGGAAGACCAGTGCAGGAAGAGTCTATGGGACAGGTATTGGAGAGAAAAGAGCTGCACAGAGAATGGACTCCAGAGATCTGTAAGAGGTCATCCTCAAGTATCCATCAGTACACTTAACAGCAGACACAGGTGAGAAATATACCTAAATCAAGGGAAATAAATAGAACTAAAAGTACCTGGCACTTAGGATCAGAAATATTGGAAATATAATTCACAGGGCATTGGGTAGAGTTCTAAGGAAAGCCTTGCCTCAATATGAAAGAACATATAGTATCCCCCACTCACCACAACTACAGAAAGACCATGTGCAGCAACAAAGACCCAATGCAGCCAAACATTAAATATAAATAAATAAATAAATAAATAAATAAATAAATAAATAAATAAACAAACAAACTAACTAACTCAGAAATTCCCCCAAACATGCCCTCTCATACATTGCTGGTGGAAGTGTGAATAGCTATAATTTTTTAAAAGAAAAAAAGAAAAGATGACATTCCAAATCAATGAGCTCTACTTCCATCCTGAGAAACTATAACTAGAATAGCAAATTAAACTCAAAGCAAGAGAAAGGAAGGAAAAGTAGTAAAAATCAATGAAACAGAAACCAGGAAAATAATAGGAAAAAAAAATCAATTAACCCAAAAGCTGTTTTTTTTTAAAAGATCAATAAATTTGATAAACCTTTAGCCAGACTGATCAAGAAAGAGAAAGAGAGAGAGAGAGAGAAACACAAATTACTAATATTGGAATAAGTGACACAGTTATTAAAAGGATAATAAGAGAATATTATGCTAATAAATTTGACAACTTACATGAACTGGACAAATTTCTTGAAAGGCAGACTACCGAGGCTCACTCAGAAAGAAAGAAAGAAACTGAAGAGCCTATATCTATTAAAGAAATTGAATTGGTAGTTAAAAGTCTCCACAGGGAAAACTTCAGAGGACTTCTGGTTTCTGGTCCAGCATGTCAGAAGCTTGGAAGTCAGCACACCATCCTAACAATAAGCAAAAGGCTGGAGAAACTGAAAAATCAACAACTATTCCTACATCCCTAAGAAAAGTGAGGTCACAGGGCAAAACACTGCCCCCAAAACCAGACAAACAGGTGGATACAGAGAATCACAACTTACAGAAAACCACAAGCAAAAGCTTTCACAGGAATCAGTCCTGGGGTTGGAAAACCTAACCTATGATAGACAAATTGCTAGAAGCTCAGTGTGGGCAACTCTGAGAGTTAGAAACTCCAGGGGTGCCCAGTCATCGAGGGTCCCCACACTTTTGTGACTTTTTCCTCTAGGAGCTGGACCAGTTTCCCACAGTAAATATCAGGGGAAAATCCCCTTGTGCTTCCAGCAGGGGGAGGGGAAAAGGAACCATTTTGAAATACACCAGAGCTTTCTGTTTTGCTTAACAAATGTCTGTCCTCAGGAGAAACTAACCAGACACTAAACTGCCGGGATGTTATCAGAGCCTCACAGACCTGGGGAAGGTAAGTACCTACCTCCAGCCCACTCTAGCCATCCTGTCCCACCCAAATGTGCACAGAAGGGGGAGAGAAACTGAGAAGCACTGATGAAATTCACAGTCCAGAGGCACAGACTCACTAAAACACTGAGACCTAATCATAAGACTAGGACAATTCCCGTCCCCTACACCTCACCACCACTTTGCTAAAGACCTATTTACAGCGGTTCCTTTTACCCAGTACATCATATCCAGCAATTGGGAAAAAATTACAAGACATCCCGTAAGGCAAAAAACACAGTTTGAAGAGATAGCAAGCTTCACAACCAGACTTGGACGTGGCAGGGATGTAGGAATTACTAGACTCGGAATTTAAAACAACTGTGATGTATATGCTAAGGGCTCTAATGGATAAAGTAGGCAGCATGCGAGAGGAGATGGGCAATGTAAGCAGAGATAAGGAAACTCCAAGGAAGAGCCAAAAAGAAATGCTAGCGATCAAAAACACAGTAATTTAAATGAAAAATGCCTTTGACAGACTTATTAGTAGACTGGACATGGCTGAAGAAAGAGTCTTTGAGTTTGAGAAGATCTCAATAGAAACCTCCAAGTTGAAAAGCAAAGAGAAGAAAGATTGGGAAAAATAAAAGAACAAAATATCCAGGAAAAGTGAGGTGATGACAAAAGGTGTAACATAAGCACAACAGGAATATCAAAAGAAGAAGAAACAGAAAAAGGAACAGAAGAAATATTTTAAACAGTAATTACTTAGAATTTCCCCAAATTAATGTTAGATGCCAAACAACAAATCTGGGAAGCTCAGAGAATACCAAGCAGGATAAATGCTTTAAAAACTACTTATAGGGGACTTCCCTGATGGTGCAGTGGTTAAGAAGCAGCCTGCCAATGCAGGAGACATAGGTTCAAGCCTTGGTCTGGAACAATCCCACATGGTGCGGAGGAACTAACCCCATGCACCACAACTACTGAGCCCATGCACCACAACAAGAGAAGCCACCACAATGAGAAGCCCATGCGCTGCAACAAAGAGTAGCCCCCACTCGCCACAGCTAGAGACAGCCCATGCACAGCAACAAAGACCCAATGCAGCCAAAAATAAAAATAAACAAAATAAAATAAATTTTAAAAAAAGCTACTCATAGGCATATCATATTCAAACTACAGAAAATCACAACTAAAGAAACAAATCTCAAAAGAAGCAGAAGTAGGGGTGGGAGTGGGGGGCTGGGGGTGGGGCTGTGGGGGGTGGGTAGAAAACTTTACCTATACAGGAGCCAAGATGAAAATTAAATCAAACTTCTCCTCAGAAACCATAAGCAAGTAGAGTTGTGGAGTAAAATATTTAAAGTGTTGAGAGAAAAAAGCCACCAACCTAGAATCCTATACCTGGTGAAATTATTCTTCAAGAATGAAGGAGAAATAGACTTTCTCAGACAAACAAAAATTGAGGGAATTTGTTGCCTGTACACCTGCCTTGCAAGAAATGTTAAAAGAAGTTCTTCAGAAAGAAGAAAAATTATATAGGTCAGAAACTCAAGTCTATATAAGAAAGGAAGAGCATCAAAGAAGGAATAAGTAAAGGTAAAATCAAAACTTTTATTTTTCTTATTCTTCACTGATCTAATAGATAGAAGTTTACTATACTAATAGCAACAATGTATTTGATTATGTATGCTTATGTATATAATAAAATAATAGTATTATTAAATTATAAAGTATATTACATTATAATTATTATATATCACTGTTACAATTATTATATATTAAAAATTATATATATTTATGTATGCTTATTTATAAGTAAAATGAATGACAGCAATGATACAAGGGACAAGAGGGAGGAAGTAGGATTATTTTATTATTATAAGACACACACTACCCATGAAGTGGTATAATGTTATTTGAAAGTGGACTTAGCTTAGTTGTAAATGTATATTGCAAATTCTAAGAAACCACTAAAAAAAGATTTCAAAAAATAGTATAACATATGCTAAGAAGGGAAAGAAAATGGAATCAAATAAAATGTTCAGTTAAGTCTGCAAAAGGCAGGAAAAGGTTAGAAGAAAAAATAGGACAAAGAACAAGGTCAACAAATAGAAAACAGTAATGAATATGGTAGATGTTCATTCAACTATATCAATAATCTCTTTGAATGTCAATGGTCTAAGTGTACCACTTGAAAGATAGAGATTGTCAGAGTGGATCAAAAAACGGGACCCAACTATATGTTATCTATTATTAAACATCAGATCTAGGCGGTTTCACTTAGAAGGAAGAAACACATATTTTACACAAACTAGTCCATATAATTAAAGAAGAGGAAATACTCTTCAACTCATTTTATAAAGCTCACATTAACCTGATAACAAAATATGACAAAGATAATACAAGAAAGGAAAACTACAGCTCACTATTTCTTCATGAACATAGATGCAAAAGTTCCAAACAACATATTAGCAAATTGAATTCAACAATATATTAAAACAAAAACAATATGTTAATCAAATACAACATGACCAAGTGGTGTTTATCCCAGGAATGCAAGATTGCTTCAGTGATCAAAAAAATCAATCAGTGCAATTCACCATACTAACAAAGTGAAAAGAAAAAATCACGATTCTCTCACTAGATGCAAAGATGCGTATGACAAAATGCAACTTCCATACCTAATACAAATTCTCAGCAAACTAGGAATTAGAGGAAATGTCTTCAATCTAATAAAGGGCATATACAAAACACCTTCAGCTGACATCATCCTTATTGGTTAAGAATTGAATGCTTTCCCCCACTTCCATCCAACATTGTACTGAAGGTTTGAAATGAAACAATAATAATAAAAGCCTTTCAATTTAGGAAAAGAAAAAATAAAAGTATCTATATTCACAGCAAAATGATCTTCTACATAGAAAGTCTAATAGAATCAACAAAACAGTCTCTAGGATTAATAAGGAATTCAGGAAGTTTGCTGGATACATGCTATAGATTAACAAAATTTAACATAGCATCAAACAGTATGAAATACTTAGAAGTGCAAGACCTTTGCACTGAAAACTACAAAGCTTTGTAGTAGTTTTATTCACAACATCCCCAAACTGGGAGCAGACAAAGCATCCATGAACAGGAAAATAGATGAATAAACTGTGGCATATTCATGCAATTGAATATTACAAAGCAATAAAAGAGACAAATTATTTATGCATGCAACAACACTGATGAATTTCACAGACATTACTGAATGAAAGAAGCATACCCAAAAAAAGAGCACATACTATATAAAATTCCATTTATATGAAGTTCCAGAAGCAAAATTAATCTGTGATGAGAGTGTTATCTCTGGCGTGTGTGTGTGTGTGTGTGTGTGTGTGTGTATGAGAGAGAGAGAGAGAGAAAGGGGTGGTACTCACAGGCAATAGACAAGAAGGAACCTTCTAGAGTGACAGAAAATGTTCTACATCTTGATATGATTGGTCTTAATACAAGTGTATACATTTGTAAAACTATCCAATCATGCTCTTATGACACTGCATGTTGTCATATGTAATTTATACTTCAATAAAAAGTGTTAAAAAAGAGAGAGAGGGCACCAATCCCTCCTTACCCACTCATGAAGTCCCCGAAGATGTAGAGGCCATTGAGATTTGGGGATTCACATCCACGGTAGACATAACCTCCAGTGACTGATTTCCCCACTGCATGGCCATAAGCATAGATTGGCAGAACGTCATCTGTCCAGGAATGAGGAAAAAGAGTGAGTGTCATGGCTAAAAACTGGGAGCTTCAAGGAGGGAAAAAGGAGCTTTTTAATGCAATTGCCTGACTAAGTGGAGAACATTTCATCCCTTGGTCTTTGGGAGGACAGGCAGCCAAGAGTATCATGTTTATTTTTCTCAACAGACCAGCCATGATATTTGTGAGCTTCCCATTTGACTAGCCTCTGAAAGCACAGAGGAAGCCTAAAATTCTCCCATCTGTGGGGCGGTGACCTGGAAATCCACACATCTAAATATGGACATACTCAGGTTTAAGGATTTGGAATATTGCGAGAAGCGGGATGCCTGCTTTGTAACTTAGAGTGTAAAGGAGCAGGACCCTCTGAGGCCTTCCCAGGACAGCCCACCCCAAGTCCTCCACCTGCCTTTTGTCCGCAGAAAAACTTTAGCCAAAGAATAAATTTAATCAGAGAAATGAATAAAATGCAGAAGAAAGAAAAAGAGTCAAATTGGGCAAAATAATAATAGTTTAGTCATTAAACAAAGTCAAGGACATTTAGTTCCTCCTCAAAGGCGATAGATAATATACTGAGCCATATCCTTTGAGTTGTTTTACAGATATTGAAACCCCCACCAGGTGGAAGAAGTTAACTACATGATGGCCAGACTATAGCCATGACACAAGCTGCTCCATCTTCCACAATCGCCTCAGGAAAATGGAAACAAACCAACCCCGGAACTAAAGATTAACTGTACTGAAAACAATCAAGATGACTCTGATCAGACCACCCCACATGACCAATTTCAAGATGATTGTTGGCAGTGACTGTGCCATCCTTCACGTAGCCCTCTCCCTCTGCCCATACACCCCCGAACCCCCCCCCCCCTTTAAAACTCTTCCCCTTGATTGGCAAGGGGAAACTGGTTCTTCGGGAAATGAATCCAACTTCTCCCCGGGATTTCCGGTTTCAAGAAAACTATCTTTCCTTTTACCCAACACTTGTCTCTCAGTATTGGATTCTTGAGCGACGAGCAGCTGAACCTGAGTTCGGTAACAACAGGACAAAAAAGACTAAGCAATACAGTCAGAAAATTGGAATTTTAAGCCAAATGAAGTTTCTAAAGCACACCTTGATTATCGATGCCTCGGCATTATACTACTGCTAGACTGTACATAGACTATCCTTTCAGTGGGCCCTCCCAAATGGTAAATAAATAAAAGCATATCGCCACCTATTTTCCTCTGCCAGTGGTTCAAAATGGTATGCCTGAAAATCACGTGAGTAACTTATTTAAAGTATAGATTCCTAGGTCAATTCCACCCCACCCACCCCCAATCCACCCAGAATTCAACGTCATTAGCTGACAAGCACCAAGGCATCTCAGGTGCCAGTGGCTGGAGGACCACCCTGAGAAGCACTATCCCACGGGACACAAACAAAAGCACTGCAACGACCTGCAAGGCAAGACCCTCCCAGGTTTGATTCCCCCGGCTCCACCTGCAACTCACTCAACTCACTCAAGAAATCAGAGAGCTTCTCACTTACCCAAAGAGGCGTTGTGACAAAGTTTTTTGTCGTAACATTCAAACCCTTCCTTTGCTCTCCAGCCGTAGTTCCCGCCTTTAACAATGATGTCAACTTCTTCAAACCTGTTCTGTCCCACGTCCCCACAGAACATCCGGCCTCGGCCCTGGCGCGTGATGGGGTCCCCTCGGTCAACGGCACAGCGCCACATGTTTCTGATCCCATAGGCATAGATGGCGGGATGGGCCCCTGGCTCAGAAACAAACGGATTGTCCAGGGGGATTCGGTACCGCTTGCCACCTGAGCCTGCCCCATTCACATCAATCCTTAACACTTTTCCCAGCAGGGAGCTTCTGAAAGGAAGAAGGCCAAGAAACAGGCACAGGATAAATATGCAGATGTGAGACTGCGGGATCATATGCTAGCTCTATTTTTAAATTTTTGAAGTCTCCGTAATGTTTTTCATAGCAGCGGCACTATGTATTTTGCATTCCCACCAAGAGTTTACAGAGGTTCAAATTTCTCCACATCCTGCCAACACTTGTCCTTTGTTTTTTTTTTATAATTCCCATCCTAACAGGTGTGAGGTGCTATCTCATTGTGGTTTTGATTTCAATTTCCCTGATGATTAATGACACTGAGCACCTTTTCATGTACCTATTGGCCATTTGTATGCAAGATAAGTACGTTCTAGAGCACCGCCTTACAACATGTTCCCTACAGTTAACAACACTGTATTGCACACTTAAAATTTTTAAGAGGATGGATCTCATGTTATGTATTCTAAATAAAATTAAATGTCACAGAACTGGAGGAGATGGCCCAAGAGAGCCTACTGATAGTTGATCTCAAGTGACGACCAAGAATCACACGGAGAGACATGATATACACACACTCTCTCTATACACACACACACACACACCCACAAGGGTGAGTCAAAACTTATCCACACTCCAGTTATATTAAAACTTCTGTTGGCTGCACTGTCTTATCAGCGCTTTCCCTTCAAGGCTACTGTGTCCCCAGTCACTGCTGTGCAAGTGTGAACGTGTTATATCAGTTCATTTGTAACTGCAGTGCGAGCAAAAATGGATGCCCCACTTATGACTCGCACGAAAGAAGAGCACTGTGCAATAACTCATTTTTTGTGGTCGAGGGTGTACCTGGTGCCGTCATTTATCAAGGACTTGGTGCGCAGTATGGAGAAAGTGTTTTGTCGCAAAGTGTGTATGAATGGATAAAGAAGTTCAAGGAAGGTTGCACAAATGTTAGCCATCAAGAATGAGCCAGATGCCTGTCCATGTGAAGATGTGAAGACAGCGGTGCATTCGTGGCTCGCAGCTCAGCCTAAAACATTTTTTAGTGAGGGAATATGAAAGCTTGTTGACAGAGTGTATTGAAAAGCAAGGAGATTATGTCAAAAAGTGATGTATTTATCTTTTCTAAAAGTTAATTAAAATAAATTCTACAGCAAGAGAGTGGATAATTTTTGACTCGCCCCCATATGTATATGTATATACACATAGTTAAGATTTCCCAATTTTTTACTAGGCAAAAGTTTGATGCAGTCCTGGTCCGTGTGACACTAAGCAAGTTGCAGCTTCAATTGTTCTATTTTTATAATGGGATGGTTTCTTTCAGGTTTGGTCTAATACTATGAATTTTTTAAAGGAACTGGCTCTATTCCATATAACAACATCATCAGTAGAAGGAACGTAGGCTTTTGAGAAGCTCTGCCGATGACTGTGGTCTCTGAGCCTCCGTTTCCTCCTTTGTAAAGCAGGGGAGAGTAACACTACCGTGCAGTGTGGTTGTGAATGTAAAGGTTAAATGAGTTATTGTGTATATATCATGTCATGCAATTCCTGACATACAGCTGGCATTCAACACGTTAGCACTTTATCATTATCAACCCTAATGTTTTTATTACTAGGGATGATGAGAGCCATGTGCTTGCCGGGTACAAAGGGCAGGGGGATCACGTGACCTCTATCTAGTTAGCACAGCCTGGTTGGGCTCCTGTGCCAGATTGTGTGAGTTTGAATTTTGGTTCTGCCACTTACTCCCTGTGTGACCCTGGACAACCTACTTCACTCCTCTCTGCCTCTATTTTCTTGTCTGTAAAATGGCTATCATAATACCTACACTTCATAGAATCCATTCATTCCAAATGTATTTATGGTGTGACCCCATTGCCAGGCACTATTCTAGGTACTGGGGATACATCAATTAAGAAAATAGATTAAAATTTTTCCCTTGTGATTATCAGAATTACATGCTCAAATATACCTAAGGTATTTAGAATAGCACTGGACACACAGTAAGCATCCAATGTACATTAGCTCTTATCAACTAACTTCTCATGTGTCTCCACATGAGACACAGTGCCTGGAACACAGTGATCAATAATGTTGTTGAAGTGAATTGAACTGGATGGTCAGATCTTGGCATCGTAAATAATGTCCTGCTAATATATATTTTAAAAAAATTCTGAATTCATCTCCACATGGCCCTCTAAGAGTTACACTGAGCACCTATAATATTAATTATAAAATACATTGTGCCTGAAATGTATCGGACAGAAAACCAAGTATTCTTCCCATTGTGTCAACTACATCTTGTAGTAAACGATTTGGGTTTGACCCTCTGCAAATTCCATCCAAGCAAAATATTCTACCAGGGGCTCACCCTAAAGGGAAGAGGCCCAGCCACCACCCAGCTTACTTGTTCTGAGCATTTCCAAACTTGCCAAAGGGATCCCCTGCCTGTCCTCCATCCCCAGTGAATATGTACATGTAGCCATCCAGGCCAAAAAGGAGTTGTCCACCATTATGATTTGAGGCTGGTTCTTCTATCTCCAAAATGACCCTGGAAGGAAAAAGAAATGCTTTGATGCAAACTGAAACAGCATCCTCTTGAGACATCCAGAAATGATTGCTCCAAGCCAGCCAAGACCTGCTTCAGAGTTTCCAAAGATCACAAAGCAGGTAGCTTGGGGGCTCTGAGACACCCCTCACTTCCTAGTATGACTCCTTCATGGCTCATTTTTCTTTCACATCCTGAATTCATGAGCTATAGACCCAGCAGGGTAGCAGTCACCCTTTTCTGGGGCTCCGCGCTACTCTCTGCTCTACAAGAACTCTCAGTTCCTTCCTCTGAGCAACCTAGCAGGGGTTAGTCTAGCACTTCTTCATGCTCTTTTCAATCCCCCAAGCTGTCTATATGGAAGAGAAAGACAAGGTAGAAAGGAGAAGGGAGAAGGGCAGAACTTTAGAGTTAAATAGCAGGGCTTCCCTAGTGGCCCAGTGGTTAAGAATCCGCCTGCCAATGCAGGGGACAGGGGTTCAAACCCTGGTTTGGGAAGATCCCACATGCCATGGAGCAACTAAGCCCGTGTGCCACAACTAATGAAGCCTGTGCACCTAGAGCCCGTGCCCTGCAACAAGAGAAGCCACCTTAATAAGAAGCCCATGCACTGCAATGAAGAGTAGCCCCTGCTCGCCACAACTACAGAAAGCCCGTGCGCAGAAACGAAGACCCAATGCAGCCAATAAATAAATAGGGTGAAAGAGCAGAAGTGTGGGGTCGGTTAGAACTGAGCTCTTCATCTGACCAAGCATCAGTAGCTTAAGGGCCTTGTGACACAGTTTCCTGTGAGGATAAGAATTCCCATGTTCAAGGTAAAGAGCCTGGGATCTAATGGCCACATAATAATCAGAGGCTGCTATTATATTTAATATATTGATATTATCTAATCTCAAACTCTTATGGCTGCTGGCCTTTGCTTACTCACTATAAAGTCAAGCAAGCATGGGGGCTTCCCTGGAGGTACAGTGCTTAAGAATCCACCTGCCAATGCAGGGGACAGGGATTTGAGCCTTGGTGCGGGAAGATCCCACATGTCTCAGAGCAACTAAGCCCGTGCTCCACAACTACTGAGCCTGCGCTCTAGAGTTCACAAGCCACAACTACTGAGCTCCCGTGCTGCAACTACTGAAGCCTGTGCACCCAGAGCTGGAGCTCCGCAACAAGAGGAACCATTGCACTGAGAAGCCCATGCACCAGAACAGAGTAGCCCCGCTCACCACAACTAGAGAAAGTGGGCGCCTAGCAACGAAGACCCAACGCAGCCAAAAATAAATTTTAAAAAATAAAGTTTTTAAAAATAAATAATTTTTAAAAAGCAAGCAAGCATGGCTCTAGGTAACTGTAAAATGGATGGCTATAGCCTTCAAGAAGACCGTGGACTCAAGAGGCTAACTTGGGTTAACCTCATTCATCAGTGATGACTCTTCTGTCATCATTATAAGCTAATAGCTCTAAACCCAGGAGTGTTCCCCTATTTCATCTCAGAGGACTGATTGGCAATATTTTTGGCACACAGTACACAGCTGCAGATTCTCGGGGGTATTCCTCACCTCTCTGATTTGGGATCGGCTTTGTTGGGATCAGCGCGAGAAACCTTCATCTCACTAATCCGGATCTTTTCGACCCTCTTCCTGCCCAAGCATGAATAATAAATATAGAACTTGCGGTTGCGGCGGAATTGGGGATGAAAAGCCAACCCCAGGAAGCCTCTCTCATCCCCAATCCAGGGAGTGGTCAGTACGATGCTCTTGAGGTCCAGGAAGGGCTGTTCCAGGCGACTCCCATCAGGCAGATAGACCCACACCAGCCCCACCTGCTCAGCCACGAAGAAGCGATGGGTGCCGTCCCCGGCATGGACCATGGAGACCGGGTTCCTCAGCCTATTGGCCACCTCGGCCAGGCAGAGCTGCAGGCAGCCCCGAGGGTCCTCGGCCACCGCCCCTAGGTTGCGGTTGAGATGGTCACTCCTCAGGATGTTAGGGAAGCAGTAGTCTTTGTCAGGTAGGTTGAGGAGGTGACAGAAGTGCCCGCCATCCTTTTTGCGAGAGTCCTGGAGGCGACGGTCATTGGTCAGCAGGGAGATGGCAGAGTGGCAATTAGAGTGGAATGCAGAGCAGTAGTCAGAGCAGAGGCCGGGAAGATTCCGGAGGGGTGTCCGCGGGTTCTCCGCATCGTAGAGGTGGGCTGCATAGGGCGAGCACTCCTGGAAAAGAAGAGGCAACTCAGCCTCAGCAGGCAGACTGGCCACAGTGGCACTGGAACCAATTTTTGAGCAAACAGAGGGAAAATAGATCTTGTAGGCCCCGCTCACCACAACTAGAGAACCAGGGTTCTGGAGCTCCTGTTACCTGCAACTGGTAAAGCTTTTCTCTGCGACCCACATTTGCTACCCAGTTAATGCTCCTGGAAAGCAGAAAGGGAAAAAAAAAAATCTCTCATATTCACCATACTATCTCTAGCATTTTAACTTCTTTCTTGACATATAGAGTTTTATTAAATGGTCAATTTTTTTCTAAAAAAAGAGACAGTACCAAATGTCTCCATTTCTCTATCGTAAATGCTGTGTCTGTAAGATTTAATTTCTTTGTGCATATGTGAAGCAGTGTGGCAAAAGTTTTACATTTGTTGAATCTCAGTGTTAGATCTATAAGTGTTAATTATTTAATTTTCTGTGCTTTTCCATATGTTCAAAATATTGTATAATTTAAAAATAAAATGATCAAAATGAACATGCCATGTATTATTCCCAGAGATTAGGCATCTAGTTATTTCTTCCCTTATTTATTAAAAATATTGAAATGTTTAATATATGCAAAGCACCCTACTGGGAACTACACAAATTTAATGGCTATGGGGCCATATGCCTGCTCTTTACAAACATACAAGTACTGTGAACCAGAGGAGTATCTGCTACTTGGCCCTCCCTAAACTATAGCATTTTCTAGGAGGAAAATAGAATATTGTGGGCAGACAACCAACTCTCAATAGTGATGAAAGGCAGAGGCAACTGAGATTAGGAAAGTAAGAAAGGCCAGTTTAAAGGGGGTAGTTTGGGGCCGTGGATTAGGGCAGGGTCCACTGGCCCAGAACCCATTTCTAATCACTGATGCCTCCCCTAGGGCCGTCGCATTCACGTGTATTCTCTCATCACTTAACAGAGGGACCAACAGTGTTTCCCAGATGCATTGAGTTCCGCATTCTTTCTTATTTCAACTCTGATTGCAGCTTGCAGAGCGACCTCTTGATTATCGGGAAGAGCAGAAGAAAGAGACCAGAGATTCACAGCATCTCTCTCTGGGCTGTCTGGGTGTCTGTTTCTGCTGAGGATCCTTGCCAGAGCTGCTGACAAGAAGCCATATGAACGGCTCTGAGTCTCACCTGGCTGACCTGTCCCCTTCTGGCAGCAGAAAGAAGAGAGACGGAAGACAAAAATAAGGATGGAATCCCAGAGGACAGAGGAGGCTGTGGACATATAACCACCCCCATGGCACTCCCTTTTGCAGCAATTTGGAGTTTGCACAGTTGCCTCTACAGCTCAGGAACTACCATTTCTCTGTCTTAGAAAATGAAGGCCCAGGAAGAGTCTCTACCAGATGCCAGGCACTGTCCTCTATACTGGGGCTCTGTTCTAATGGAGCTTACGCCTGCCCCAGGTCAGGAAACCATAAAGTGTATCGGCCAGGGCTGTTGTGACTCTGCTTTGGCGTGGTGTGATCTAAAGGGCAGGGAGACTTGGAGCCCAAGCCTCTGGATTTGTTCCCCCGCACTGTTTGACCTTGGGGAAGCCCTTTAAAACTCCTGATTCCTCATCAGTAAAGTGGGGTTCTAGCAGCTGCCTGCAGAATCATTGCTGGGAGCACCCTACGTGTAGTGGGGGAAGAAAGAGGGAGAAGAAATTAAAGTTGTGAATTTTAATAAATAGACACGTGTTCGTTATTCTTGTTTTGTTTTGTTTTTGTCTTCATTTTTAATTTTATTGAAGTATCGTTGATTTACAATGTGTTAATTTTGCTGAACAGCTAAGGGACTCAGTTATACATATATATTCTTTTTCATATTTTTTCCATTATGGACATGTGTAGGTTTTTCTTATTTCTCACATCCTTGAAACAGGAGAGCTGCTGTGTTTGGCGTTCTAAAAACCTCACCCAAAAGGGAAGGGGGAGGAAGGAGAGAGGGAGGGAGGAGACATTTTTATCATGAGACTATCTCAGAAATTAACAGTCTCAGTGTTGCTCATAAGAGCCCAGCTTCTGCCCAAATGGTTATCCCAGAGTTAATTCTCCAGGAAACAGCTGAGGGGTGGAGCCCGAGGTGAGAGAGGACAGCCAGGGCCATGCCTCCCAGGTGGCTGGCTTCTGCGCCAGGCTCTGCTATGTTCCCTTCACGGGGAGTTGAGGGGGCCAGTTGGCTCTGGAATCGCAGCAGGAGAGCCAAGTAATTGTGCTGACGTGCCCAGGAGGGTCTCAGATCAAAGGTCTGCCTGGATTTGCTGTGCCTCGCCCCGAACACATCATTAGAGCTCTGCTGCTCACAGCACCCTCTTTCATCTGCTCTCCAACACGGACTCTCCCCTACACCCCTGAACCCCACTTCCCACAAAGTCAGTGTGTGCAGCCTGCTTCCGGCAGGGGTTCAGGCTGAACCCTACTGAGGGGATGTCTGCCAAGGATGTGGGTTTTGGCCCCTGGAGAGCTGGGAGAAGCAGAACCTCTGAGTCATTGCCACTCAGCAACTTGAAGCTCTTCCAGGCCAGGTCTGGAGAGTCAGGGAGAGCCCATCTTCACACCAGAGATCCCCTGGCCCAAATGACCCAGCTGAGTACCGCACCCCAACAGATGCCACCACTCCCTCCACGTGTTCTGTGAGCACCACAGGTGTGTGCTGTGCCCAGCTGTCAGAACCCCGCAGGGAGGACCCAGACCACGGCTGCTCGGAGAGCTCCATGAAGAATACCGATCACATCCCTCTGGGGCCTGAGAAAACACCAGCGCCCATAGAACCGCAGAGGGGGATCTTTGGGAAACCCATGGAAACCAAACTCTGCCTCAGTGTGCCTGTCCAAAGCGCAAAACTGTTCGTGGAGACAGCCACAGGTGAGTTTCTAAAGGGCTGGGCACCCAAAGAGCCCTCCCCACCAGGATGCCTGCCAGTCACCCCAGCATCCCATCAGCTGGGGCTAGAAGGTACTCCTCAGCTGGTTCCCTCGCTCGCCAACAGGGTTCCCCTCTGGCCTACCTGGCAAAGGATGTCTTTAATGTAACCGCCGCACAGCTCGTGGCCCTTCAGATCAAAGTATTCCATGATGTCCCAGTACCGGGCAGCGATGCGGTGGTCCTTACGCTGGTCACAGCAGCCGAAGGACTCATAGTCAGAGCAAAACTCGAGGTGCAGGAGGGGCTTGAAGGGGGGCCCATAATCCAGGCACTGGGGGTGTCCCTGCAGCAAGCCCACCTGGCCCAACAAGACTGTGAGGCAGAGGCAGAAAATTTGAGAAGAGGTAAGGAGCCAGGGCGCCCGCCAACTCAGACCACCCCTGGGAATGGACCTTCTGAGCATCTTGGTCTTGGGACACTCCGGCCGCTGTGTGCTCAGGCTGGCTTCCTGCTCTGTGCTGGTTCCCTCCCTCCCTCCCTCCCTCCCTCCCTCCCTCCCTCCCCCGCTGGGTTTTTCTTCCTTCCCGATCTTCCCTCCTCTCACCAGGTTCACTGAGGTTGTTTCTGAGCCATGTCCTTTCTGGGGGGCTGGGTCGCTGTCTCTTGTGAAAGCAGTGAGAGGTGTCCCTGTGCCCTCCAATCCCCTGAACAGGAAGCTGGTACAGCCTGCCTGGACTGCGGAGTTACGGGGGTGCTGGCAGAAAGGTGCAGTGAGGTGCACGTGATGTGGTTCATTAAAACTGTAAAGAACTCCTGCAGGAAATTCCCATTTTGTTTACAGCCCCTTCACAAGCTGAGAGGCCCAGGATCTCCAAGGAGAACACAACACATCACGCCGTCCCAGACAGCAGATTGGAAGGCGCCATTCCAGCATGCCTGCTGTGCCAAGGACAACATGGGAACTCGGGTGTGGATCTGGGAGGACAGCGGGGAGGTGGGGGCGGCAGCGGGCCCTGCGGTTCCTGCGATCCGGAAAGGTGTGTATTCCGAAGGGTGGGAAGACAGGACATTTCACAAATCAAGAGGAGATGGTGAATCTTAACTACTGTGGTGATCATTTTGAAATGCATGGAAATGTTGACTCACTATGTTATGTAAAAGGAAATAACGTAGTGTCGTAGGTTTGTACTTCAAAAATATATATAAATGCAGTTAATTCACTTCGTTGCACAGTGGAAACTGGCACAGCATTGTAAAACTATCATACTCCAATAAAGATCTGAAGAAATAATTAATTAAAAAACAAACTAACTCATAGAAAAAGAGATGAGATTTGTGGTTAGCATGGATGGGTAGGTGGGAAATTGAATGAAGACAGTCAAAAAGTACAAACTTCCTCCTTATGTTATTTTCTAAGATAAATAAATACTAGGGATGTGATGTACAACATGATAAATACTGTTAACGCTGCTGTATGTGTTATATGAAAGTTGTTAAGAGTGTAAATCCTGAGTTCTCATCGCAAGGAGACAAAAATTTTTTTCTGTTTCTTTAATTTTGTATCTACATGAGATGATGGATCATCACTAAACCCATTGTGGTCATCATTTCATGATGTATGGAAGTCAAGTCGTGTTGTACATGTTAAACTTATATAGAGCTGTGACACAATAAAACTGAAAAAAAAAAAAGAGGGACTTCCCTGGTAGCACAGTGGTTAAGAATCCGCCTGCCAAAGCAGGGGACATGGGTTCGAACCCTGGTCCGGGAGGACCCCACATGCTGCAGAGCAACTAAGCTCATGCACCACAGCTACTGAGCCTACATGCCACAACTACTGAAGCCCGTGCACTTAGAGCCTGTGCTCCGCAACAAGAGGAGCCCGTGCACCGCAATGAAGAGTAGCCCCGCTCTCTGCAACTAGAGAAAGCCCGCACACAGCAACGAAGACCCAACACAGCCAAAAAATAATTTTTTTAAAAAAACACAAGAGGAGATGGTGAAGGAAAAGAAGGGAGGGTGGCCTGGTGAAAACACGACATCAACAAGGACTATTAGGGACAGTTTCATCAGGAAGGACAGAACATCTGGTTTCATTATTTTTGCCAAACCTGTACTTGCTTTGGGGGCATCCCTCCTCACTTAGCATGTGTTTCAACACTAGTATTGAAGAATACTAATACATGTTTTACTTTATACATGTCCCTTGCACATAACCGACCTTTGATAAATATTTCCTGAATGAGTGATGAAGGACACAGAATCCCAAACTCACACAGCCCCAAACTCAAACCCCAGTGGAGGCACAAACAGGGGCTCGGGCTCACAGGGGACATTTGGTACCTGAGCTTACTTTCGTTTGGGTAATTTCCACAGCTTCACTCCACCCTGAAATGTCCTTACTGGCATAAACTGCCCTTTGAGATACAAAGTCAAAGATTCTTCTCGGTGGAGAAGGGCTCCCCCCCGGAGTTCCCCCTCACCACCACCAACAGCCTTTGCCAGAGCATCACCAAGAAGGGACACCAAGCCTCAATCTAGCCGAGTCTGCTCATGAGGCTCTGGGTTATGAAAGCCCAAAGTAGCTTTTAAAATATAGCATTTTTATAACTAAGAGAAAAATCCATGGGAGGGAGTCATTAGAATGATTCCCCAACCCAGCCCTGCTCTCCTGTGGGTACTGATGAATATCACACTTCGTTGAACGTTGCTTTTAAAAAACATGATACAGCATCCGTAACTCATTGGTGACTGTGCTGATCCCACAGGGTTGTTTGCTCAAAGGTAAGATAATGTCATTGCTCTGGAAGCCTTGGGCGGGAGGAGCTGCACTTGGACCAACTTCAGCCAGTGAATCTACAGCCCTGAGGCCTTCTCAGAAATGGGAGGTGACCGTCTACCCCGTGACGTATTAAGAATGAGTGCATTCTCTGGTTCCATGTAGGACCTGAGAGCACTTTTTGATTCTTTACTGACGTTTGTCTCAGTTTTCCTTTGGCCATGAAAAAAAAATTGAGTCCAAAGGAATGCCTCTCTTTTGGAAAATAATTCTAAATGATCCTGTTTACAGAACTAGAGCTCAGCATTAAAAAAAAAAATAAACTTGCACATATTAAAACATAAATCTTCCTACCTACTCAGGACATGTAAGTTCAAATCAGATCTTTATCGCTTTGGGCAGAGTGATTACAAAATTAGCAGGAAGAGATCAGCTTGCAGGCCCCATCAGATGTAATGACAGCATGAATTTCTCATTATTAAAATATGTAATATTTCAGATGGGACTGCATAATATTTTAGATATAATACCATAATACATGTGGTTACATAATAATTGTGCAGTAAATAATTTTGTAATAGATGTCTCAATGTCAATTCAGTTGGTTTGTATGATCGTGTGCAAAGCATTATGCTGGAAGAGGAGTGAACAGAAAACTGATGCATCAAACTTTTTCAAGAAGTTTAGGCTCTGAAAAGAAACATTAAAATAAGTGTCCAAATAATACAAGGCAGATTATATTAAGATAATAAGGAAGGAACACACTGCTAGTGGATTCCAAGGAGGGAGAGATGACATCAGGCTGGAGGAGAAGAAGAAAAAAATCTTAATGAAGATTGAGCAGGGTATTGAGATAAGGTACAGATGGGGAAGCAGGGACAGCACATTTTGACTGTGAGGTGAGCTTAGGAGATAAACCTGGAACCACCAGCTGGGCCCAGACTGAGCATCTGAAATCACTTTAGCTCTCACTTTTGAAGCAAACATGGCATTTCGTAAAAATTATTGTATTAGTTTGCCAGGGCTGCCGTAACAAAGTACCACAAACTGCAAGGCTTAGACAACATTTATGACTCACAGTTCTGGAGGCTGGAAGTCTGAAATCAAGGTGTCAGCAGGGTGGGTTCCTTCTGAGGGCCAGGAGGGAGAATCTGGCCCAAGCCCCTCCCCTAGCTTTCCAGGGTTTACCAGCAATATTTTGCATCCCTTAGCTTGTAGATACATCATCCCGATTTCTGTCGTTGTGTTCACATGACCTTCTCCCTGTGTGCATGTCTGTGTCCAAATTTCCCCTCTTTATAAAGACATTAGTCAATTAGAATACTCCCTAACACCATACACAAAAATAAACTCAAAATGGATTAAGGACCTAAATGTAAGGCCAGACACTAAAAAACTCCTAGAGGAAAACATAGGAAGAACACTCTTCGACATAAATCACAGCAAGATCTTTTTTGATCCACCTCCTAGAGTAATGGAAATAAAAACAAAAATAAATAAAGTGGGACCTAATGAAACTTAAAAGCTTCTGCACAGCAAAGGAAACTATAAGCAAGACAAAAAGACAACCCTCAGAATGGGAGAAAATATTTGCAAACAAATCAACAGACAAAGGATTAATCTCCAAAATATATAAACAGTTCATGCAGCTTAATATCAAAAAACAAACAACCCAATCAAAAAATGGGCAGAAGTCCTAAATAGGCATTTCTCCAAAGAAGACATACAGATGGCCAAGAGGCACATGAAAAGCTGCTCAACATCATTAATTATTAGAGAAATGCAAATAAAAACTACAAGGAGGTATCACCTCACACTGGTTAGAATGGACATTATCAGAAAAATCTACAAACGGGGACTTCCTAGGTGGCGCAGTGGTTAAGAATCCTCCTGCCATTGCAGGGGACATGGGTTCGAGCCCTGCCCCAGGAAGATCCCACATGCCTCGGAGCAACTATCCCCGTGTGCCACAACTATTGAGCCTATGTGCTGCAACTACTGAAGCCCATGCACCTAGAGCCCGTGCTCCACAACAAGAGAAGCCACCACAATGAGGAGCCCATGCACCACAATGAAGAGTAGCCCCCACTCTCAGCAACTAGAGAAAGCCCGTGTGCAGCAACAAAGACCCAACACAGCCAATAAAAAAAGAAATCCAATAAATAAATAAATAAATTTATTAAAAAAAAAAAGAAAATCTACAAATGGTAAATGCTGGAAAGGATGTGGAGAAAAGGGAAATCTCTTGCACTGTTGGTGGGAATGTAAATTGATACAGCCACTATGGAGAATGGTATGGAGGTTCCTTGAAAAACTAAAAATAGAACTACCATATGACCCAGGAATCTCACTACCTGGCATATACCCAGAGAACACCATAATTCAAAAAGACACATGCACTCCAATGTTCATTGCAGCACTCTTTACAATAGCCAGGACATGGAAGCAACCTAAATGCCCATCAACAGATGAATGAATAAAGAAGATGTGGTACACATATACAATGGAATATTACTCAGCTGTAAAAAGGAATGAAATTGGGACATTTGTAGAGACATGGATGGACCTAGAGACTGTCATATAGAGTGATGTGAGTCAGAAAGAGAAAAACAAATATCGTATATTAACACATATATGCGGAATATAGAAAAATGGTACAAATCAACTGATTTACAAGGCAGAAACAGACACAGATGTAGAGAACAAACATATGGACACCAAGTGGGGAAAGCAGGTGTGGGGGGTGGGGGGGAGGGCTGATGAGGAATGAATTGGGAGATTGGGATTGCCATATATACATTACTAATAAGAAAAAAATATCAAATTGTACACTTTAAATATATGCAGTTTATTGTATGTCAATTGTATCTCAATAAAAGTTCTTAAAGAAAAAAGAAAGACATCAGTCAGATTAGAGCTCACTTTAATGATCTTACTTTTAACTTGTTTACCTCTGTAAAGACCCGATCTCCAAATAAAGTCACATTCTGAGGTGCTGAGGGATAGGATTTCAGTATATCTTTTTGGGGACACACAATTCAACCCATAGCAGTTACACACACACACACACATACACACTGTTTCATAAGGTAAGTGCCTTTTAAAAATGATATTGAGAGGTTGAGTCCTAGGTTTATCCTAGAATCAGTTCACGGAACTGAGTAGAAAAAATATAAAAAGAAACATTCCAGCTCAGTAGCCTCTCATATAGTTTCCTGATTTCTCTGGCATCTATCTGCCTTCTCTCAGTCTGAAAATGAGCAGGTGTGTTTGAGCTTAGGGAAAATATTAATAATTTATCATTTGTGTTATGCACTATAGTTTATGAAGTATTTTCTCACTTCACCTCTGTGATCTTCACAATAATCCTATTAGCTAAGCAGGGTAGACATGCCCTTACCAATGTACAGACAAGTGACTTAAGTCTCAGAGCGGTTCCATGAAACACTTAGGGTCATGATTTAGGTGACTGGGAAAGATGGCAAGAAAATTTAGGTGTTCTGAATTACAGCCCAGATTTTTCTCATTCCATCGTGATGTATAAAATTATTTTTTAAAAGAAAGTACAGCAACCAATTTTACCTGTCTGCATTCTGTAGGTCAGTGGTCCCCAACCTCTGGGGACCAGTACTGGGTCTTCGGCCTGTTAGGCACCGGGCCACACAGCAGGAGGTGAGCGGCAAGCAAGTATAGCTCCTTCTGCTACCCACCATTGCTCGCATTACTGCCTGAACCATCCCCCACCCGACCCCCATCTGTGGAAAAACTGTCTACCACAAAACTAGTCCCTGCTGCCAGAAAGGTTGGGGGCTGCTGCTGTAGGTAAAAAAACTATGAAAGCTTATGATAAACCCAGGATTCAAATCTAACAGTCCCCTGAGGCCCTACCCTTGGCAGAAATTGACCAAGGTTATTATTGCCTATCAGACAGTAATATTACTGCCTACGGACACTCAGTCCATAACGTTCATAAATTTTCATTCAGTTCTATTCAATAGTTAATAAGCCAGAAATTCTGTTAGGTGTTGGTGATATGGACTTTTTTTTCTTATTTGTTTTTTATTTGGCTGCATTGGGTCTTTGTTGCTGTGCATGGGCTTTCTCTAGTTGTGGTGAGTGGGGGCTATGCTTTGCGGTGCAAGGGCTTCTCATTGTGGTGGCTTCTCTTGTTGGGGAGCACAGGCTCTAGATGCATGGGCTTCAGTAGTTGTGGCTCACGAGCTCTAAAGCACAGGCTCAGTCATTGTGGTGCACGGGCTTAGTTGCTCCATGGCACGTGGGATCTTCTGGGACCAGGGATTGAACCCATGTCTCATTGGCAGGCGGATTCTTAATCACTGTGCCACCAGGGAAGTCCCGATATGGAGATTATTCAGCTTAGGTCATATATGATTGAGAAAGATAGATGTACGCAGGTCATTAAACAATGTGGTGATTTGACAAGAGGCTGTAAGGGGAGGGATTGGTGAGGACACAGAGAGGGAACCTTCCATGCTTGGGAGAGGGGATGGGTGATTGATCCTCTCTGTTCTTCGTCTTGCTCCCTAGCTCAGGGCTCTGCAGGTTATAAACACTGACTGAAGTGGGAGGCAGTACACATAGCACAGAGTGTGATCTCTGGAACCACACTGATTGGCTTACAGTCCTGGTGCCAGCACCTGCCAGCTGTGACCTTGGGCAAGTTACTTCATCTCTGAGGACCCCACTTTCTTTCTTGGGGTAATACAGGGATAATTCATAGGACTACAGTGATGAGAGGAGGTAATGTAAAGCCCAAAGTGCTTGATAAATTTTAGCCTTTATTATTCATGAAACTGACTTTACTTCTAGCGAGCTTAAAAAAATTTCAGCTGATTCACACTGCTCTTATTGCATAATTAGATACGAACATTCAATAACCATATCTACTCACTTCTCCTTCATTCTCGCCTCCATCCTGCTAGGGATCATGAGAATTCATAAATCCTACTTTAGAGCTTTTAACTAAAGGTTTCAGGGAGTAGATGTGCTGATGATCTTGGCCTAGACTTTGAAGTTTTGTCCACGTCTTCTGGGAGTTTCATCCCTATAGTGTTGATCTTATTTGGAACTCCTGTACCACCCAAGCATGGGCTCCCAGTGGTCAAGCCGGTCCTGTTCATTGGTAGCTTTCACTTGCTTTACTTTGGTTCTGTGGGGCACCTACTTGTTTCACACACATAGTATAAGGTTGGGTAGTTATTTGTTGATAGTCATTTATTTACTAAGTATAAAATAAAGAATTAAATTATTGACAAAGCATAATATGTCTCCCAATTTTCTCACAGATGGTTTGAAATTAGCAGGAATATAAGCCAAAGGGGAAAATGTGTGGTTTGCCATCGGAGTATTGGACTTGCTCTGAAGTTAGGGAGCCTTCACGGAACTCAAATACTAGTTATCTGAACAGTAAAGGTGTATGAGCCAAGACAGTTCTGAAGAAGCACTCACTCCACCAGTTACCACAACACGCTATAAAGCCCGGCTCATACTCCAGGAAAGTTGTTCTTGGCTTCTGAGCGAAGCTTTCTCATTGGGCTTCCGGTATGACCCTGGGACACTATTTCTCCACTGTTCAGCGACCTACTGCTACATCCTGGTTTCCAAGAGAAAGGAAAGGGACACTGGAGTTCTAGAGCATGTCTTAGATTGCTCAAAACCAACAAAGCTAGAGTCCTTTAAAGTTAGGCCAGTGCCAGCTGAAAGCAACCAGGCCCCTCGACCCTCTCTGACCCAAATGAGTCCTCTAGAATCAAGGTACCTCTCTACGAGAGGTCACATAACCCCACACTACCATGTCTTACTACCAAAAGAGAAAGAGGAGGAGTCCTTTTCTAAACCCTTCTCTGTTTCCTCAACAACAGAACTCATCACCAATATTATTCATGGTCATAAACCTAACATGGATTATTTAGCATCTAAAAGAATACAAGTTCATTTAACAGTCCCACAAGTTATACTTTATTACACAATTATCAGAGGCAAATTATCTGCAAACAGCAATAACTGCTATAGAGCTATATTCTCTGATTAAACAAATATTTTTATTTGAAGATTATTCCTTAATAAATGTTACACTTAACAGTACAGAAAAGGGAAAAAATATATTTACAAAGAGCAAAGGCAATGAGACTGCTTCTCTAGGTATAATTGGTAGTAAAAGAAAATATTAAAAAAATATAAAAATAACTTTTTTGTAGCCAAATAAGCTACCTTCTTAAAATACCAAATAAATACATTTAAAGCTATCAACTGAGTTACTACTTTGTAGCTACTAATCTGAAATAAATTCAGTGTCAGAGTCCTGGATTTACAATACTGTATTTTTTCACTGATTTCTTCATCTGCTTAATTTTCTTCTTTAAGACTTGATGATCTTGTTTTGAAATATACCGAAAATATCTACAACCTTAAAAAAAAAAAAAAAAGGCCAAATGAACAAAAAGTTTTAATACTTATCAAATTCTTCAAGTACATTTCTACATTTTTAAAATTTTGCTTCAACTCTGGCATACTGATAATTATAAAAATAGACAGATTTATATTATCTACACCAATATGTCTAAGCCCATTTTCAGAGCAGTCGCCAATGAAATGTACTGCTTCCTACATACAAAAATATTTCTAACCCATCATAATGAAAGCATATACTTTAGCTTGTTTTCTACCTTCCCTCCTAAGCCTTAGTTAAGGTGATATGCCTATTATATATATTTCTGTACTAAATGAGCATTCTCCAGAAGCAAACTACTATAGCTTCCTTCTCAATGATAACTTGGTGAAACAGCCAAAGAAGTATCCATAACAATAAGGAAGTTTTCTGTAGAAAATCTTGATGTGAAGAATTAGAATAAACAAATCACAGGTTAGAAGAGATCAGAAATCATCTAGTCATTCCTGCCATCCATCTAGCAGGCAGCTGGATGGTGACCTGCAGATATGCCAAAGGTGCCAAAGGTGTTCATCAGAAGTTCTACCTGCTTCTCATAGTCTTACAATGCTAAGCGGATCACTAGTAAAGTATTTCAGAGACGTGAATCAAATTCCTGTAAGAAAATTGTAAACTGGATGTTATAAGGACTCTACTTAATAAATGAGACCATATCATATATGAAAAATTAATTTTATCATAGTATCAGCTTGCATTTATTCATCTTCCCAGGGAAACTGCTAGGATATATATTGTACCTAGAGGAATGACTTTATTATCCCTGAAAACAGTATGTGAAAATTGCTATTATTGATTATTTCATTAACTGGGAAGCAGTGGTATGGGTGGTGTTAATGTAATAAGTTGTGCTTCTAAACACATCTACTACTTTAGCAAAAAGAAAATACTTTGTACACAGATTTCTGCTTCTATCTAGAATACAGAAAACTGGAAAGAACTTTGCTCCCAATCTAACATACAGAAAAAGGCAAATAAACTACAAACTCTTAACTTCAAGCCCACCTGAGCTGAAGTCACAGGGCAGCCAAGAAGCCTGAACTGCCAGGAGGACAGGCTCCTCCAAGGAGAAACAGGCCTGGCTGGCCTTGAGCAGAGCACGGGAGGAGCAGCTACAGTGCCCTACTCCAAGCACAAAGCAAAGGCAGACCACGAGTAGAATTCGAATCCAGGAGGTAATGAGGGTAACTAGACGATGAACAAAACCCAGCTCAACTCCCGACAGATTGACTCAACCCCCACACTAACACCCTGAAAGAAGAAAAGGTGAGGCCATTCTCAGGCATTTTATGCCTGGTATTTGCAGAATATTTTAGAATTTACAAAGCAGGTTAAAAGTTTTAATAGCCAAGATATTCCCCAAAGAAAAGACTGATTTCCTTTTCTCTTAAGAGGATTTTTAGGTGAGTTAATGGGAGGTTCTTCTTTTTTCTTTTCGTAAGGGAAGAAAATGTCTCAACCTTACAGGAACAGGGAAGTAAATATAACAGAAAGCTGTCATTAAAAAGCTGTCAAAAAAAAAAAAGCTGTCATAAAGAATATTTTTCTATTTCTAATAGACAACCTCAGTAAACTTTCTCTACAGCACAGCCAAATGGTTCTTTGTCGTGAAAACAATCTACATCCTGTATCTTAATGGCCCCTAAAGATACTTAAGTTAGAGAATAAAAACCAATGACAATCAACAGTACAAAATCACTGTTTCTAATCCACAGAAATTCTCTACAAACAGATCACTGGCCCCCAACTCAGGATTCATTTTTCTATTCAGCAGTTATTTCCCCAGCATGAATGGTCACACTGTAATTTCAAAATCGCCTAAAAGTTATGTCTAGATAAAAATAAAACAAAACATGTACCTTTTCCTAACAATAACCCAGCTACCATAGCTTTCTCACAAGCCAAAGCTTTATCGTCCTTCCAATCACTTTTTGCCCAAAAGTAGCTGAAGTGAAAGCTTGGCCACCAGTTTTTCCTGGAGTTCCACTCTTCTTGAACCCAGGCAAGATGACTCCTGGAAAAGAAAAATGTCAAAAGGGAAGGTCAGTGATGGTGACAGCGCTACACTGTCAGAATCTGAATTAAGCAGGGTGTGTGGAAAGATGACAGGGAAGATGTTTCCAAACTAACTTCCAAGTATAGCCATGGCACAGTACACGCATGAAAGCAAATCCTTTTTAGTCCTCTTTGATCTCCACGTCCCATTTTCCATTTAATTAAATGGCTAGTTCAGGGCAGCACAGCAGTTAACAGCATGGACTCTGAGGTCAAAGTCTCAGATTCAAACCCCAGATCTTCCATTTACTACCTGTGTGATCTGGGCAAGTTGCTCAACCTCTCTGAGCCTCAGTTTCCTTGAGGATACTAATGGTGCCCATCTCATAGCACTGGTATTGTATAAAGCTCTTTGCATGCTCTCTGGTACATGGTAAATGTTTAGTACATAGTAAATGTTTAATAAATGTTAGCTATTATTAAATAGTAAATGTTTAGTACATAGTAAATGTTTAATAAATGTTAGCTATTATTATTTATTACTTAAAAGTTACTTTGAAATCTTACTTTAAATTATATGCTACAAAGAATTACTATTCAAATTGAGATGCCATTATTATACAAATACAGGGACACTTGGGTTTGACAGCTGAACCCAGGCAATGCTAAGTGTTCATCAATAATTTAATTGAGCAAAGACTTATTTAGCACCTATTGGCCCTTGTGGCAGAACTTCTAGAGGTTTAAAAAGTGAGCAGCACATTTCTCTGCCTTCAAGAACCTTACGGTTAGTAAGGGTTTGTACAGTGCTTTATATTTGGAAAGTGGTTCACAGTGAGTACATCAACATATCACACCAGAAACACTTCCTAATCAGGACTGTTCAATCTCTAAGGTCAAGTCAGGTTTGAAGCCTGAAGCAAGTTCCCACTCATAATGAATTTCCTAAGCAACTAAAATGAATATAATAAATCAATGAAACAATTCTGTGATACCCTTTATTCTCTCACACACAAGGTAAAAATGACAAGGTTCACTCCTTTTCTTTTACTCCAAATGTGGCACTGATGACTTATGATCAGAGGTAGAGTTTTAGATACCCAGCTCACAAGGGACTTAATAAATATCTGCTGAATGAATAACCGCGCCAATTTTATAAGGTCCTAAAAAAACCCACTGAAGATGACTGAAAACAGCTGGGAGAAGAGCTGCTTCCCATGTGATCTTATAAGCTGATGACACAAATCACAAAGAGCTTCACAAAGAATCTAGTGAAGAGCGGAGGTGACCCCTTCTAGTCCTGATTTCCTTCTCCCTCAGCAGTGTACGGCAAGTGATAGTACCTATTTTGATAGCACAAAAACTCTGGATAGAATTTTCCTATGTTTTACTTGTGATTTCCTATTTCCTGTCTTCTGATGTACTCGAAGAAAACAGCTGAAGACACTGTTCAAGAAATCCAAAAACATAAACAAAGAACTTTGAAAACTGACAGATAGTAGCTAAAGTATTACAAAACATTATTAATGCTGACCCAGTAATAAACACCGTATGTTTCTTACCCCATTAAAGTCTGTCTGAGACACTGCGCCAAGTATTTCCAAGCAGTTATATTTTTAGTGCATCCAGCAAAATCTAAGACTCCAAATAATACCTCCAAACCCAGTTTATGGTGTTCTTCCTTTTCTGCAATGGTCACAACAATTAGAGTTTACAGAAAGCACTTAAGAGCACAAAGCTAAAAGAGTATCTTCCATTGGTAAAATATCATTGAATCATCAGCCTTTTAGTTGGATGAACAGTTTAAAACAATTCATTATGATCATACTCTCCTGTGATGAATCTGAAGAATTCGATAATTTAGCCACATTAATGAAGGCGGGGTGGTAAGTCTGACCTCCATACGGGTTTATACCACTGAGAACATTATTTAAAGTACTGGCCCATTTGTGCATTTTACATATATTCTCCTCTATTAGGAGAGGAACTGAGGTAGTCCCAATACCTACTGGACTTAAGCAAAATTTCCTCCTATGAAGAATTATGTTCTTTTCTATACCAAGCTGAATCCCAGTAAAGATTAAAATGAGCTGAATTATACAATAATTGATATTATTATATCAACTGAAGCCATTTTTCTTTTACAACCACTGCCTAACATTCTATAGCAGGGGTCGGTAAACTTTTTCTGTAAAGGGCCAGAAACTAACTATTTGAATTTGCAAGCATTACAAGCTGTTACAACTATGCAACTCTACTGTGGTAGGGCAAAAGCAGCCATAGACGATATGTAAATAAATAGAGGTGGCTGTGCTCCAACAGAACTTGATTTATACAAAGAAGCAAGAGGTGGATCTGGCCCATGGCCAACAGCCCGCTGACCCCTAGTCTACAGCTTGTCTGCACAAAGACATATAAAACAAAAATTACTCACCTGATTTTCTCAGTAATCTATGGAATTCTAACATCAATTTATGAGATGGTACAATCTGATACAAAATCTGGAAGAAAGAATAATCTTGCAATTTTTACATATTCTAAAGGCGTTTCTCTAACTTCAGCTTACTTTCAAATAAAGTTCTTACTATCCAATATGCCCTAGGTACATGAATCAAGGATTTAAAAGATACTTTGCTTTTATCCAGTTTCAATTTTGGTATACAAAGGTATTCTATGCAAAGCTTAAAGAAATATATAAATCCCTGCTAATAACAAGATAGCTGTTTGGGGCGGGGTGGGGGATGGGTGTTGTGGATGGACAGAGGCTTTTTATTTTCTTCATATTTGTACTGTTTACCACACCTAAAAACTTAATTCCTTTTCAGTAGCCAAGACTGAGGGAAAAAATAAAGGAAAATCAATATTACCCAGAAAAGATATTCAATATTTACTGATCACAAAAGGTCAACAAATATATAAAACAAAAACCAAAAAAAGGCAAAGGCAGTTATTTTGGAAGACTGTATTCAGAAACAGTACATTAAGAGTATTCAAGTCAATATTTTTACACAACAGGGAGAAGTTAAAGGTGTTCCTTTTTAAGAATAAGATGGACTATTTTTATGAATATGCAAAAAATAGGACTGAAAGTATATTTCTCACTTAAACACATTTAATCTTAGAAATGAATTTATTCTGTCTGCTTGCTGAGGTACTTTAACCTTACACTGAAATAATTTCCTCCAAAATGAAAAGTAAATTTCTTAATTTCTCCTAATAGCTTTTAAATTAGAGATTAATTATGATCAATATATCAATATCAGAGAGTATTATTAAAACTCAATTTTTATGAAATCACTTTTTTTGATTTATGGAATTCTATATATGGCTCAATTCACTTAGATTTTTTAAAAATATTTTATTGAAATATAACATGTACTAGAAATGTATACAAATCATGAGTGTGCCATTTGAAAAATGTTCACAAGTTATACACACTCACATAATCAGCACCCAGATGAAAAGACAGAGTATTATCAGAACTGAGAAGTCTTTCATCAGTTTTGCAAAATTCTTAGCCATTAACTCATCAAAGGTTGGCTTTGTCTGTTTGTTTGCTTTTGCCCTTTTTGGTCTTTTCAAAAACACCATTAATGATTGACAACCTGAGTGAAGTTTAGCATCTTGCTTTTGTTGTAACTCTCCTTAGTATTTTCTTGTACAAATGTATCAAGAGAAGTCTTGGAGAGTAAAATTAAAATAGCAACTTTAAAAGTATTAGGCAGTTGGCAAGTAAGACTGTAGTACTGATACAGACATATAAACCAATGGAACAGAATTCAGTATCCAGAAATAACCAAATATCCATGATCAACTGATTTTTGAGAATGGTGCCAAGACAATTCAATGGGAGTAAGAATAGTCCTTTCAACAACTAGTGTTGGCACAACTGGATATCCACATGCAAAAGAGTGAAGTGAGACCACTACAGCATCACACCACGTACAAAAATTAACTCCAAATGGATCTAAGACCTAAACGTAAAAACTAAAATTATAAAACTCTTTGAAGAAAACCTAGATGTAAATATGTGTTAACTTACATTAGGCAATAGTTTCGTGGATGTGACACAATTAAAGCATAAGCAATCAAAGAAAAAAACAATAAATTGGACTATCAAAATGAATCTTCTCTTGTGCTTCAAAGAACACTGTCAAGAAAGTAAAAAGATGACCCCTAGAAAGGGAGAAAATAGTTGCAGATCATATATCTGATAAGGGTCTGACATCCAGAATATATATAAAGAACTCTTACATCTCAACAACAAAAAGATAAGCAACCCAATTAAAAAATGCACAAAGGATGCGAATAAATATTTCTCCAAAGAACATAAACAAATGGCCAATAAGCACATGAAAAGTTGGTCAACATCATTAGTCATTAGGGAAATGCAAACCAAAACCAAAATGAGACACTGTTTTCCATCTACTAGGATGGCAATAATAATAATAATACAATAACAAATACGAGTGAGGGTATGGAGTAATTAGAACCCTCATACATTGCTGGTGAGAACATGCAGCTGCTTTGTAAGCAGTTTGGCAGGTCCTCAAAAGACAAAACATAGAATCAGCATATTCTGGTGACTACTTCAAGGTATATATACCCAAGAGAACTGAAAACATACGTCCCACAAAAAGTTTTACAGAAAAGTTCACAGATGTCTCATTCACAATAGCCAAAACAGTAAAAACAACCCAAATGTCCATCAACTGGTGGATGGATAAACAAAGGCTGTATAGTCACACAGTGGAATATTACTGCTCCATAAAAAGGACTGAGGTACTGACACATGCTACAACACAGATGAACTTAAAAACATTACGCTAAGTGAAAGAAACCAGTCACAAAAGGCCACATATTGTATGATTCCACTTATCTGAAATGTCCAGAATAGGCAAATCTACAGAGACAGAAAGTAGGTTGATGGTTACATAGGGTTTGGGCGGAAAGGGTGGATGTGTGCTAATGGGTACGGTGTTTCTTTTCAGGGTCATTAAATGTTCTATAATAAATTATGGTAATGGTTGCACAACTCTGTACATATATCAAAAAACCATTGCATTGTGCATTTAAAACAGTGAACTTTGTTATGTAAATTATATCTCAAAAAACTTAAGAAAACGTATAGTGCTCTGAATAAGAATAAACCAGTAAAATCAGGTTTTCTTTAAAAATTTTTTTAAAGTATTATGCAGTAAAACAAAGCCTGTTGAAAACTTTATGACATACAGTTTCCACATCTGAAGGTTTGATAATGTCAATTTTAATGATGATACAAGTACAGATTAGAGTGAACTGGCCTTTTAAAAAGAAGATTGGTAGAAAAGAATTTTTCTCAGTCATTTGTTTAGGTTGAAAGGAACCTTTCTTTTTCTTATTCCTCTAAAATATGATTAGAAACTGACCATGAAATGTATAAAGAACTCCTAAATTCAACAACAGAAAAATTCAAACACCCAATTCAAAAAAGGATAAAAACAGACATTTCTCCAAAAAGAGTATACAAACGACCAATAAGCACATGAAAAGATGCTCAACACCAGGAAGATGCAAATCAAAATAAAAATGAGATGCTGCTTCACACACATCAAGAGAGTTATTATCAATTTCTTAAAAAAGGAAAGTAATGAAGTGTTGGTGAGGATGTGGAGAAATTTAAACCCTCACGTATTGCTGGTAAAATAGTACAGTTGCTGTGGAAACAGCTTGATGGTTCCTCAAAAGGTTAAACAAAGAATTACCATGTGATCCAGAAATTCCACTCCTAGACATATACTCAAACTAACAAAGGCAGGGACTCAAACACATACTGTACACCAATGCTCATAGTGGCATTATTCACAAAAGCCAAAAACTGAAAACAACCCAAATGTCTATCAACAGATGAATGGATAAACAAAACGAGGGGGAAAAAAAAAAAAAAAAAAATATATATATATATATATATATAAAATGGAATATTACTCAGGCTTTAAAAGGAAGAAAATTCTGATACATGCTATAACATGGATGAATCTTGAAAACATTATGAAATAAGCAAGACATAAAAAGACAAATACTGTATGATTCCACTTAGATGAGGTTCCTAGAACAGGCAAATTTATAGAGAAAATAGAATAGAGGTTGCTATACACCTGAAACACAATATTGTAAATCAACGATACTTCAATACATTTTTCAAAAAAAGTAGAATAAAGGTTACTAGGGGTTGGGGGAGGGGTAATGGGGAGTTGTTTAATGGATACAGAGTTTCTGTTTATAATGAGGAAAAAGTTCCAAAAATGGATAGTGGTGATGGTTGCACAAAACTGTGAATGTACTTAATGCCATTAAAAATGGTTAAAATGGTAAAATTTATATTACATATATTTTACCACAATAAAAAAAAATTAATTAATAATCCCAAACATGAAACAATTAGGGGTAAATTTAACAAAATATATACACTAAAAACTACAAACCATTTCAGAGAAAAATAAAATACCTAAATGAATGGAGAGACACAGCATGTTCACAGTTTGGAAATCTCAATATTATTAAGATGCCTATTCTCTCAAAATTGATCTACAGATTCAAAGTTCCGCCAAGATATTTCTGTAGCACTAGACAAGCTGATTTTAAAATGTACATGAAAAGTCAAAGGACTTTAGAGAAGCTGAAAGCAATTTTGAAAAAGGAGAAATTTGTATGACTTTCACGACATGATTCCAAGACTTACTATAAAGCTACAGCAGTCATGACATGCGGTATTGGTATATGAATGGAAGTAAACATCACTAGAACACAACAGAGTCCATAAGTATAGTCAACTGATTTTACAAAGTTACTGATGCAATTCAATAGGGAAAGGACGGTCTTTTCAATGATTCTTACCTCACACTACACACAAAAAATTAGTGAAAAATCTGTCATGGACCTAAACGGAAAACTATAACACTTCTAGAAAAATACACAGAAGAGAATATTCACTATCTTTGGGTAGGCAAAGACTTCTTAGACAAAAAGTACTAACTGTAAAAGAAAAATGAGTAAATTGTACTTAATCAAAATTAGGAATTTCTGCTCTTTGAAAGATACTGTAAAGAAAACAAAAGGGCAAGCCACAGATGGGGAGAAAATATTTACAATCCATACACCTGACAAAGGACTCATATCCAGATTACACAAAAAACTTCCAAATCAGTAGGAAGACAAATAAGCCTTAAACAACAGACAAAATATTTGAATAGACACTTCACAAAAGAAGACATAGGAATAGTCAATAGGCATATTAAAAGATGTTCAACATCATTAGTCATTAGGGAAATGCAAATTAAAGCCACGTGAGACACCACTACACACTTCCTAGAATGGCTGTAATCCAAAGGACTGACTACCAAATGTCAATGAGGATGCGGAGAAACTGAACTTTTTCATACACTGATGGTGGCAACGTCAATGGCACAGTCACCTCAGAAAACAGTTGGGCAAGTTTCTTAAGTTAAACATATACCTCCCAGCAACTCCACTCTTAGGTAGCTACCAAAGAAAAATGAAAACAGGCCACTCTGGCCTTCTGAGATGGCCCACACTCTGTCTGTGGAGTGTGATTCTCTCTAAATAAACCGACTACTTGCCAAAAAAAAAGAAAAATGAAAATAAACGTGAACATAAAGACTTGTACATGAATGTTGACGGTGGTATTCATAATAGCTGAAGGGTAAAAATAACTGAAATGTCCATCATGAAGTGAATGTATAAAAACAGAATACTACTCAGCAGTAATAGGGAACAAATTATGATACAATAACGTGAATCTCAAAAACATTCTGCTGAGCAAGAAAATCTAGACAAAAAAAAAAAAAAAAAAGAGTACCTACTGTAAGATTTCATTTACATGAAATTCTAGAAAGGATAAAACTAACCTATAGTGACAGAAAGCAGATCAGTGGCTGCTTGGAGCCAGGAGTATGTGGGTGGATTGGCTGGAAAGGGAAATGAGGGACTTTGTAGGGTGATGGAAATACTCAAAATCTTCATTATTGTGGGTGTGACATGGGTGCATATATTTGTTAAATGTATCCAAGTATACATTTAAAATGTTTTATTGTATGTAAATTAAATAACAATAAAGATGATTGTCTAACAAATAGCAATGCAGAATTTTCCAACCAGGGTGACAAAGGGTTTCTGAAATACTGATCCTCTCCCCTCAGTCTCACTCGGGCACAGGATGGGGGAATGGCAGTGGTGGGGGTCTGCCTGGAGCCTGTACCCTCCTCTCTTTACCTCAGTGCACCACACGCATATTGTCATTTTCTCTGGGTGCTATAACCTGAGGCTTGGAGAGCAGTGACCTAAGAATGTCTTAAAGTAGATCCCAACCCTGTTCGAACACTCATATAAGAATTCTCTACCGTGGAGACTTCTCTTGTGGCGCAGTGGTTACAAATTTGCCTGCCAACGCAGGAGACATGGGTTTGAGCCCTGGGCCGGAAAGATCCCACATGCCACACAGCAACTAAGCCCACGTGCCACAACTACTGAGCTTGTGCTCTAGAGCCCACGAGCCACAACTACTGAAGCCCACGCGCCTAGAGCCCATGCTCCACAACACGAGAAGCCACCACAATGAGAAGCCCGTGCATTGCAATGAAGAGTAGCCCACCACTCTCCACAACTAGAGAAAGCCAGCACGCGGCAACAAAGACCCAATGTGACCAATAAATAAATAAATAAATTTATTGAAAAAAAAAGAATTCTCTACCTTAAGCACACTTATCAGTTTCTCTCTTGGTGCTTTCTCTCTCTTTAGAAAGTTGTATAAGTAGATATGAGCATTTGGATTTGATGGGAACTTCTCATCATAGGCGTAATTGGTAAGGACCTCTCGGGCTCCATCTTGATCCCCATAGAATTCCAGCATCTATATAAAATAAGTCATCATACCTTAGCTAAATTCTGTAAGGTAGCTGTATGAAATATCATGTACAACTTAAGTTTATTGATAAGCAGAAAAAAATCATACAACTGAAAAATGGCATTTACTGTATAGGGAACAATAGTGATGCCAGTTGCTGCTTCCACTGGTATAGGTTACAACCTCCATGGAAAACAGAAGACCGTAACAGAGGCTTTACATGGTTTCCCATTTTTCCCTTATCATATTTCGTTACTGGAAAATGCAGCCACTTTAACATTAGACCTGTTCCTGTGAGAAATAAAGTCTTCAAAGTAGGGCACACTAAGGACCAAAAGAAGACCATATGATGCAACTAACCTCGGTGCCCTACATAACTCCAGCCACAAAAGGAGTGCACAAGAATTATAATTCCTTTCCTTTCGTTCCTTCCCACCCTGACACAGGAATTTTCAGATCCACCGGCATACGCTTTCAGAGATTATCTTCTGACAACATAATTACCACTTTAGCACCGATGAAATTTTCAAAAAGCAAATTATTCTGTTGATTTATTCCTAGTCCTCTGTCCTTTCACAAAGACTCCGAGATAACAGCATGTCCTTAAGAACTTCTAAAAGCTATTCTTCATCTCATATATTGTGACCTAGTTTCAGATTTTTGTCCCCTCCCCTTCTATATTCCACCAAATCATAAAAGATCTTTCTGCTTTCCTTTTAAGCTCAATAAGAATAATGCAGTATTGACATGTACAACTATTGTGCTATTTATTTTATGAATATAGTCCAGCACCCTGCATCATCCACAGGCCCTGCATCCTTGGGTTCTGAACCCGAGGGTTTAACCAACCACAGACTGAAAAATATTCGGAAAAAGAAAATTTCCAGAAAGTTCCAAAATGCAAAACTTGAATGTGTTCCACAGAGGCAATTATTTACATAGCATTTACACTGTATTAGGTATTATGAGTAACCTAAAGATGATTTAAAGTATATGGGAGGATGTGCATCCAAATACTTCACTATTTTAAATAAGGGACTTCAGCATCCACGGATCCTGAGGGACGACTGACTTTGGCCATGATACGTTATCCAGCAGTGAATATAAACAGAGCAATGTTTATAGTATATTGGTAAAACTAACAAAAATTATTCAGACCAAAAAAACATGGCATCATATTCTGTTTTTTTCTAAAACAATTTTCTCCATTAGTTGTTTTCCGATCTATAAAGATTGTAACAAAATGAAACTAATATAACCTTATGAAAAGCCTACTTACCTCTACATAACTCTTCACGAAAGGGTCCCAAACTCCAGGAATTTGAATCAATGCACAGAGGTTTATAGACGTCTTCCAGCTGTGGTTGAGCATGTTCTGGGATGCTGTGTTGTAAGCATAATCATCCTCATCTGCCCAAAGACGGAAGATTTTTTTAAGTATTCAGTACTGAGGACTTCTGCAGAATCAGTAATCGATAAACTACCCAAAAGAAAGGCTCAGACCCTGACGGCTTCACTGGTGAATTCTAACAAACATTTCAAGTATAGTATTAATTCTTCACAAACTCTCTCCCCATAAAAGGACAGAGAGAAAAGACTTCCCAACGTATCTATGAGATCAGAATTACCCTGATACCAAAACCAAAGACAACACAAGAAAATTATAAACCAATATCTCTTATAAGTATAGATGCAACAATTCCCCACAAAACACTAGCAAACTGAATCTAGCAACACACAAAGTAGGATCTATTCCAGGAATGCAAGGTTGTTTAACATTTGAAATCAATCAATACAATATTCCAAATTAATAGAATGACAAATGACAAAAACCTCATAAGCTTCTCAATTGTTGCAGAAAAGGCATCTGACAAAATTCAATAACCTTTCATGATACAAACACTGAACATCTAGGAAAAGAAGGAAGTTCCTCAATCTGATAAAGGGCATCTTACGAAAAACCCACAACTAATATCAGAATTGATGGTGAAAGATTGCACGCAAGAAAGTATATCCTCTCTCGCCACTTCTATTCAACATTATAATGGAGGTGTTAGCCAGGTCAATTTAGCAAGAAAATAATATAAACAATGTCCAGATTGGAAAGGAAGAAGTAAAACTACCACTACTTGCAGATAACATGATCTTGTACACAGAAAATCCTAAGAATCCACTAAAAACTTATTAGAACTAATAAATGAGTTGAAAGTTGCATAATATAAACTCAACACACAATAATCAATTGTATATTTATATACTTGCAACAAACAATCCAAAAATGAAATTAGGAAAATAATGCCATCTTCAATAGCATCAAAAATAATAAACTACTCAGGTATGAATTTTACAAAAGAGACAAAATCATACTCTGAAAAGTAGTATTGTTCAAGGAAATTAAAGAAGACCTAAGTAAATGGAAAGACATCCTGTGTTCATGGGTTGGAAGATTTATTAATCTCTAGCTTTAATGTAATTCCTATCAAAATCCCAACTGGCTTGTTTGCATAAACTGACAAGTTAATCCTATAACCCATATGGAAATGCAAGGGCCCAGGAATAGCCAAAGCAATCTGTAAATAGAAAAACAAATTTGAAGGATTCACACTATGACCTCAGAAGCTACTACAAAGCTCCAGTAATTAATACTGTGACATGGGTATAAGTATGGACATATATAGATCAATAGAAGAGAATTTAGAGTCCATAAATAAAACTTCATATATGGGCAACTAATTTTTGATAAGGATACCAAGACAATTCAGTGGGAAAATAATCTTTTCAATAAATATGCTGGAACAACGGAACACCCACATGCAAAATAACTAAGTTGAACCCCTACCTACCTCACATGATACACAAAAATTCACTCAAAATGAACTTTAAAAAATGTAAAACTATATAACACTCAGAAGGAAACATAAGTCTAAATCTTTGTGACCTTGGAATAGGCAAAGGTTTCTTCAATGTGACACCAAAAGCACAAGCAACAAAAAACAAACTGAACTTCATCAAAAGTAAAACTTTTTGTGACTCAAAAAACACCATTAAGAAACTGAAAAAGATAACCCACAGAATAAAAAAAACCAGTTCCAAATCCTACACCTGTCTGATAAGGGACTTGTACCTAGAACATATAAAGAACTCTTATAACTCAGTAATAAAAAAATAATTCAATTAAAATAGGAGAAAAGAATCTGAATGCAAATTTCTCCAAAGAAGATATACAAATGGCCCACATGAAAAGATGCTCAACATTATTAGCCTCTAGGGAAATGCAAATCAAAACCACACTAAGATACTACTTCACACCCACTAGGATAGTCATATCAAAGACAGGTAATAGCAAGTGTTGGGAAGGATGTGGGGAAATTAGTACCTTCCTCATACATTGTTGGTAGGAACAGAAAATGGTACAGTCTGGAGGTCCCTCAAAATTTCACAGCAACGTTATTCAAAATTGCCAAAAAGTGGAAACAACTCAAATGTCCATCAACTCATAATGGATACGGAAATGTGGTATAACCGTACAATGGAATATTAATAAATAAAATAAAAAGGAATGAAGTGCTATTACATGCTACAACGTGGGTGAACCTTTAAAAATATTAGGCCAAGTGAAAGCAGTAACAAAAGACTACATATTTTAGGACTCCATTTGTATGAACTGTCCAGAATAGACAGATATCTAGACAGAGAAAGTAGTTCAGTGGTTGCCTAGGATTGGAGGAAGTGGGAAGGGTCGACAGTTACTGCTAACGGACATAGGGTTTCTTTTTGGGGTGATAAAAGTGTTCCAAAATTGATTGTGGTAATGGATACACAACTGTGAATATACTACACAGCATGGAATTTATACTTTAAGTGGGTGAACCACATTAAGAATCAAATTTCGATTCTCAATAATGCTATTATTTAAAAAAAAAAACATGAGATTACCACACCCAATAAACGGGGTGACATGAAAACTCTGACAATAACAAAGAATGAGGAGAAGACAGACAAAAGAAAACCCAAATCAGACTACTAGTGCAATATGAATTGGTAACCACTTTGGAAAGAGTTCAGCCTACTAGATGGTAAAGCTGAAGACATACTCTGTGACAATTTTACTCCTAGAAATACACACATGTGTACCACTATACATGCTCATGAATTTCAAAGCAGCATTAATTATAATAGCCCCAAACTATTAACAACCTAAATGGCCATCAATATATAGAAGGAATAAATTGCATGAATATCATACAATGCATTGTTTTACAATAATAAAAACAAACTAGAGCTAATTCAACTGCACGAACACATGTTAAATATTGAACAAAATATGCAAGGCCCCACAAAGAATATATACAGTGTGAATCCAAACATGAAAACTGAGATATAGGCAAAACTAAATTACAGATACGTACTTGAGTGGTAAAAGTATTTTAAAAAACAAGGGAGTAATTACCATTAAAGTCAGAACAGTGGTTTTCTTGAGACAGAATGGGAGGCAGTGTGATCAGGAAGGCACACATAGGAAACTGTTAGGGGGACAGCAATGTTGTGCTCCTTAATCTGAGTGTAGTTACGTAGATGTTTGTTTTATAATTATTCATTCTATCATGTGTGTTTCACACACTTTTTCGGAATATGTTATATTTCACAATCTTAAAGGTTTAAAAGGAAAACCAGTCCTTCAAAAGCAATCAGCTAACAGAAGCACAAAACACTTTTTGGTACCAACGCTACTTTTCGGCCAAAAAAGTAGCCTCTGCTCCCCGCCCAAAACAGGGATTGGTATTCTATTCCCATGGATTGGTTGAATAAATATCAGTATGAACTTGGAAAGGAAGTGGAAATAGGAAAGTAGGTACGAAATGATTATCAAAAAAAAAAAAAATTTAAGAAGGAGAGGCAGATGCCTGAGTAAGGATAAGCTAGGTATGAATTTACCATGGAAGCGGGCTCCCAGCCACGAGGTGCATCAAAGCCAACCAGCACAGGCCACAGCAGCAAGGAAAAACCCCAAGCCAACTCTGAGTATATGTTCACATGTTACATCTTTATGAGTTTGGTTATATAAAACTAGTCCTAAATTTTTTTATTAAACAGACACACGAGGTTAAAGACAATCTCAAGAGCTCCACATTTTACCCCCTCTTTATCTCTTGTTGTTACAGAAGAGTGTCAGCTGCAGAAGGTGGGAGCAATGGTGTAAATGCCACGTTCCAACTGCTTTAATCATTATATATTTGCTTGCATCCTACTTAACCAACTGTAAGAAGAATAGTAAATACTGACTTTAAAACTTACTTAAATCAGTATCAGCAAGCCTTTTTAAAAAGAAACATTACACCAGGCATTACGGCAAGGTTAGTAAAAGAAATAGAGAAGAGATACGTGACCTCAAAAGATTGATGAGTCTATAGAGGGAGATACAACACAAAACACACATGAAAAAAACTTAGAATGGTTAAAAAACAAGAGGTGAAGAGCCAAATGACACAGGCTGAACATGCTGCTGGTATGTTAGGCTTAAGGTAAAAGGAAGGCTCCAAGGAGTCTTGAAGGACAGATGGCATTCTAGAGCAGGAGAATGCACAGAGGCCTCACAAGATTATCATGATGAAGACAGCATTTCAGAAGTGTCTTGGGGGAGATCAAAGACAGGAAGCAGGAAGGGAATTTTGAGGTTAGTGAACCCACATGCCTAGAGACCAAGGAAATACTACCATCACATAAGGACAATAAGAAAACACTGCTTAACATAAATGACATGATAAATGTCAGAACTGAGATTTGGGTGGAGGATGTAAAAATAGAAAGGAAGGGGTCAATCCTAGAGAAGTTATGGAGAAAAACTACATAAGGGGAAAAAAGTACAGAGAATCATACAGCTCCAAAGAACAGAAAATTTAGGGCCAGGAGAGGATGACATCACCACCGAAAGTAAGAGAAAGGGAACTCAGTTTGAAAAGTAAGAACACACAGTCAATTTTGGGGGTTCTCAGTAAAGCAAGAAAATTGTTCTAACCTTTGTACAGAAATGAAACAACTTGATCTTACCCTATTCTTTACACATATTTTCCTAAGAAACAACATTATGAAGCAAACTAAACTCCACTGTAAACACACAGGAAGAAATGCTTCTTACATGCAATAATGCCTGCTGAAGAAAATTTGTAACCTTCCTTCAAAATCATGTTTAAAAAAGCAGCCATTCTAAAATAGTTATGGGGACTTTCCTGATAGCGCAGTGGATAAGACTGTGCTCCTAAGACAGGGGGACCAGGTTCTACCCCTGGTCAGGGAGCTAGATTCCACATGCTTGCCGCAAGTAAGATCCTGTGCAACCAAATAAACAAATAAATATTAAAACAGTCATGAACTCAATCTATGAATCACCTAATTTATGTCTGAGAAGCTTTTTTAAATATAAGAAGTTTTATAAAGGATTTTACATCCATAGAAATGCCTGTCCTCTGTACTAACCAGATAAAGCCAGGCTTGGAAGGAGTGGAATTAGATTACTCCTCTAGATCCCTTCTGTCCCTCTGATGCAGTCTTACTAATTATCACTCATATTCACTCACCAAGCTGAGACAATTCCATCTTCTTTTTAGACCAAGTGTAATACTGCAAAAGCCCTTTATAGGCCTGAATAAGGTTGATTAACACTTCCTGGGAAGACGACTTTTCACCGTATCGCCATGTCTCTGCCTGGCTGAGATTTCTGTTCGCGTCCTCAAGCATGCCATGATGCAGAAGGTATAATGCATGTTGTAAGGAGATCTGCAACAGTAAGAAAAAGCCCACTGTCATACAGGTCAGTAGATAACCCTCAGTCAAAAAGCTCAGTAAATATATGATACATGCTGGGCTAAGACCTTGGTAGGACATAAATGTTCTAGGACATGACATTGTCCATGTTATCAAAAATTTCAATCTAGCAGAAAGACACATGAAAAAATACCATTATGTAAATGAGAGCAAAATTATATAAACTTATAAACAGCAGGCAGTGTGAAAAGAACAGGGGCTTTGAAGAGACAGTCCAGGCTCAAATGCTGCTTTAAAGCTACATAAACCTGAGTAAGTTACTCTCACCCTTTGTGAACCTCATCCTTTGCATGGGACAATTGTTATTAACCCTTTTGAAGAACGTTATGGGGATTAAATAAGATGATATTTGCATACAACCTTATGCATAGTTTGGCCCGTAGTGGGTAATCAATAAAGTATTTTATACATGTTACATAAACTCAGAGAAAACATCTTAATAAGGGGTGTTGTAGAATGGCACTGGTTCAGATGGAAAGTATATCCCTGATACAGAAGAAGCAATAGGAATAACTCCACACTGAGGGGAGGGGCAATATAGGAGTAGGAGATTAAGAGGTTAAAACTATTGTGTAAAATAAGCTACAAGGATATATGGTACAACACAGGGAATATAGCCAATATTTTACAATAACTATAAATGGAGTATAACCTTTAAAAATTGTGAATCACTATATTGTACACCTGTAACTTACATAATATTGTACCTCGACTATACTCAATTAAAAAAAAAAGAATAGGGAATTCCCTGGAGGTCCAGTGGTTAGGACTCAGCGCTTTCACTGCCAAGGGCCCATGTTCAATCCCTGATAGGGAAACTAATATCCGCAATAATAATAATAACAATTACACAAAGAATGAGCATTACAAGTAGGGAGGACATCAAGGAGGAGAATAATGGGAAGTACAGTTAATCATGTGAACAGATCAGAGTTCAAGCTTCCAACTTAAACTACTGCAATAATTTCTCAAAGGTGTCTCCAATCCCGTCCCCCTACAATCCATCTTCCATGTGGCCACCAAAGAAACTTCATTAGTCATTTACGTAAAATCCTTCAATACTCCCACTGCCTACAGAATAAAAACATAAGCTCTTTATAGATGGCACACAGAGCTCAGCTTACTTTCCCCTGGGTTCTACCCACGTGATTTTTAGAGCAACGAAAGCATTAGACACAGAGCTACCATTCTCTTTATTATCCCTTGCCATCCATGTTCAACTACCCTTTCCCTCAGTGTGCACACTGAATTCCCACTAGCTTTATCAGACTCATCTCAAGCATCACATCCTTTTTTTTCCTGACCCCCCTACTCATTCAATTCCAGCCCTTTCCAATTCCAGAGGCCATTTTCCACTTTCTCTTCTCACTGTAACTGCATTTCTACCATGGCACCCATAACCATTTATTCCATTTACATGCCTGTCTCCCTCTACTGCAAGAACCATGTCTAGCATGTGGTCTGCAAAACAGCAGCAACTGTTTTTAAAATTATTAACAACAAAAAAAATGTTTTATTGCCTATCCTAATTACCACCCTCAGACTCCAAAGTATGAAATAAGGTTCCTTTCAGGTTTATTTACTTCAACTGAGTAGATTCTATGAGCGTAAAATGATCTAACCAATAATTTAGTTAAAACTCTACCTTCCCTCCCCAATCAAATGGCTATCCAATTTCTTCTTGAAAGAAGAGAAGAGGAACATACACCACCAAGGCAGGCCATTCCCTTTTCCCAATTGTTCACTTAGAAAGTTCTTCCTGAAGTGGAACCATATGCTGCCTCCATTTAGTTTCTACTCATAATGTGCACAGTCGACCAGAAAATACAGTCATAAGGGAGGTCCTGGCACATAAGAGAAACAAAACATTTTTCCTAAATTAATAAAATCTGAAAAGAATCCTAAACTAGGGAAAATCTGTTTTCAAAATTAGAAAGCAGTGGGAATATAAAATGCTAAAGCCACTACGGAAAATAGTTTGGTGATTCCTAAAAAAGTTAAACATAAAATTTTATGTTTATACGTATTTTATACATGTATATATATAATATGTGCAGGCACATATATGACATAAAATATGACCCAGCAATTCTACCCTAGGTATATACCCAAAGGAACTGGAAGCAGGGAATCAAACATATACCTGTATGCCAATGCTCACTACAGTGTTATTCACAATAGCCAAAAGGTGGAAACAACAAGAGATGAAAGGATAAACAAAATGTGATAGATATATACAACAGAGCATTGTACTGAGTCATAAAAAGGGATGAAGTCTGACACATGCCACGACCTGGATAAACCTCGAAAACATTACGCTAAGTGAAATAAGCAAAACATAAAAGGACAAATATACGATTCCACTTATATGAAGTATCTAGAACAGGCAAATGCATAGAGAGAGAAAACAGATTAGAGGTTACCAGGGGCTGAGAGGAGGAGGGAATGAGGAGCTATTGCTTAACGGGTACAGAGTTTCTGTTTGGGGTGATGGAAAAGTTTTGGAAATACTAGTGATGGTTGCCTAACAATGTACATGTAATTAATGTCACCAAATTACACACTTAAAAATGGCTAGAATACCACATTTCATGTTATATATATTTTTGCAACAACTCAAAAATATTTGGAAAATAGAAAAAGTTAAAACAAAACAAGAACCAAAGGATAAATATTTTAGGCTTTGCAGGCCACATGGTCTCTGTCACAACTACTCAACTCTGCGATTGTCCTGCCAAAAACAGTCATTGGCAATATTGAAATGAATGGGTGCGGCAATGTTCCAATAAAACTTTATTCAGAGACACTGAAAAAAAATTAAAAAGAAAAGCATTTAAAAACTTTATTGAGAAAGTGCTTTTAGTCAAATATATACCACAGAAGAGGGAGATATCATAACATTTTGGACTGTGTCATTTCTTTTGGATAAGGCTTTTATTAAAGGACACGAATTTGAAGAAAGTTCCATCTAAACATTAGAAACATTGAAACATTTTCACACATGGATCAGAAGGGTTAATATTGTGAAAATGTCTGAACTACCCAAAGCCATCTATAGATTCAATGTAATCTGTATCAAAATACTAATGGAATTTTTTACAAAAATAGAAAAAACAATCCCAAAATTTGTATGGAACCACAAAAGACCCTGAATAGCCAAAAGAATCTTTAGAAAGAACAAAGCTGCAGGTGTCACATTTCCTGATTTCAATCTATATTACCAAGCTACAGTCAAAACTGGATGGTACTGGCATAAAAACAGATACATCAGACACGTGGAACAGCATCGGGAGTCCAGAAATAAACCCACCCATACATCGCCAACTAATATTTGACAAAGGGACTAAGAATACTCAAAGGGCAAAGGACAGTCTCTTCAATGATGTTGTTGGGAAAATTAGATATTTACATGCAAAAGAATGAAATTGGACCCCTACCTTACACCACTCACAAAAAGTAACTCAAAACGGATTAAGGACTTAAAGGTAAGATATGAAACTACAAAATTCTTAGAAGAAAACGGAGAAAAAACTCCTTTAATATTGGTCTTGGCAATGATTTTTCTGGGGGTATGACACCAAAATCACAAGCAACAAAAGCAAAAATAAACAGTGGAACTACATCGAACTAAAAAGCTTCTGCACAGCAAAAGAAACCATCAACAAAATGAAAATGCAGCCTACCGAATGGGAGAAAATATCTGCAAATCATGCATTTGACAGGGGGTTAATACTGAAAATATATACAGAATTCATACAACTCAATTTTGTTGTTTTACAAAAATAACAAAAAACACATTATAATTAAAAATGGGCAGAGGACTTGAATAGACATTTTTCCAAAGAAGATACACAAATAGCCAATAAGTACACGAAAAGGTGTTCAATATCACTATCAAATACAAATCAAAACTGCAATGAGATATCACCTCACATCTGTTAGAATGGCTAGCATCAAAAAGACAAGAGATAATGAGTGTTGGTGAGGATGAGGAGAAACGGGAACCCTTGTATACCGCTGGTGTACATTCCCTTCGGAATGTAAAGTGGTCCAGGGACTATGGAGAATGGTATGAAGATTCCTCAAATAAATTGAAAACAGATCTACCATATGATCCAGCAATCCACTTCTGCATATATATCCAAAGTTGAAATCACTATCTCGACAAGATATCTGCACTCCCATGTTCACTGCAGCACTACTCACAAGAGCTAAGACATGGAGCAATGTAAGTGAGCACTGACAGATGAATGGATAAGGAAAATGTTACACACACACACACACACACACGCACACACACACAATGGAACATTATCAGCCATATAAAAGAATAAAATCTTGCCATCTGTGATGACATGGATGGGTTTTGAGTGCATTTTGCTTAGTGAAGTAAGTCAGACAAAAAAGAGTAATATTGTATGATCTCATTTTTATGTGGAATCTAAAAACATCCAACCCATAGAAACAGAGTAAAATTAAAATGCTGGTTGCCACAGGCTGAGGGGTGGAGAAAATACTGTTGGTCAAAGGACACAAACTTTCAATTATAAGATGAGTAATGTACAGCATGGTGACGATAGCATTAACTTGAAAGTTGCTATGACCATAGACCTTTAACATTCTCACCATACCAACAACAACAAAATGGTGATTGTGTGAGAGGATGGAGGTGTTAATTAACCCCACTGTGGTAAACATATGGCAATATATACGTGTACCAAATCATCGCATTGTACACTTTAAACTTACATGATATTATATGTCAATTATATCTCAACAAAGCTGGAAACAATTTTTTTCTCAAGTATTCAAATTCCCAATTTGTTCAGCTCTTTCCCTTTTCCAAAAGCACCAATTCTTAGAGAGCTCAACTGACTTAAGTAAACACACTAGAATTTGGCCCATCATCATACGGAAGCACAACTGCCATCTCTGAAGGACTGCTTTTGGCAGCCAGAGATACACAAAGAGAAGATGTTTTCTCTCAGACAACGTGGTAAGTGATAGGAAATGGAGACGTAAATGGTTCTCACAATGCTGTTTTCTTTCAGCCTCTCTTATTGACCCAGGTGTCTTACCCCACGCTTTTTACATTATTTCCTACCTTATCACTGAGACAAGTAATTTTAAAAAATGAACGCTGCAGATGTAAATTCACAAAGCCTACATTCTCACCTTCAAGTAATTCATGACGCCAATATTTTTCATCCGGTCAGCAAAGGTATTGAAAGTCTCCACGTTGCTTTTGGGGTGATAATAGAGAATTTCGCTTCCAAGCCTCCAAATAATCTGTCAAAACAGTAATTACTAACAAAACTGTAAAATCCTTGCCTTAACCAATGTCTACGAAAGCTATTTTTTTTATGATTACAATGTTAAAAACCAACCTATAATTCCTTTTTCTAGATACCACTACTGTCAACACTTTACCGTACTTCACGCAGTGAAACTAATCTTACATCTTAAGTGATAAAATGCTTTTCTGTTGATTAAATTAAAACACCAAGTAACTATAATTGTGTCACTTTTAAGTCAGTAGTCCAAAGAAGGTAGGCAGTTAAGATACATATTGAAGATAAACATTTTATTTAGTAAAGCAAGAAGGATACGAAAGTCAGAAAACTCAGGTTCTATTAACATTGGCTTCTTCACTGCCCTTGGCCTCATCTTTATTATCTACCAAATGAGAGCAATGGACTAGATGTTTTCTGAGATCCTATCAAGCTCCACAACTATTGACTATATTTAGTCTATATTTAGAACTCCAATTTAAGCTATGGACAAATTTTAATAAAAATACTTTCTCCCCAGAAACTCTGGTGACAGAACTCAGAGCTCTTCCTTTGCATGGGAGCGAATCTCTATTTCTCTTGCTCCATTTAAAGTACGTCAATAACATTGGCTTCAAAGTAAATTGGTTGTTTGGTATAATATTGGTTGTTTAGTGTAATCATAATACTCATCTTCTTAACTCAGAAAGAGATCAAGATTTCATTTATAGATCATCAAACTGCAGTATTCTGAAGCTTAAAGAAAATGTGGATATTATTCTATCACAGTTGTTCTTTAACCTACTTGTATATAAAAATTACACAGGACACCAGTTAAAAATAAATTCTCTAGGGATTCAGACTTAGATTCACTAGAGCTGGAGGGGAGTGCAGGAATCTGTACTTTCAACAAAAGCCCTATGTGATGCAAATGGAGCCCAAACAAGTGTCTGGAAAGCACAGATTTAATTCTTTCATTTTCTAAAACAAACTCTGGACAGAAGGAGACTGTAATTTGTCCAATGGTTTACAGATCTATATAACTTCAGTCCATAAACTAAACTTTCAATCAATGGTTAAATTTTGTTTGTTTCATATTTTTTGGCTATATTAGATATCTAACTGATGTAATGGTTACTGTAACAGTAAAAGCTACTTGAGATATCCACGTGAAGTTATTTGTCGATAAACTGTCTTTTATGGAACAAATTTAACAATATACGCCAGGCACTGTTCTAGATCCTTGCCCTTGTGGAATTTACATTCTATTGTAGGGAGATTGACAAACACCAAGAAATATAATAATTAAATTAGTAACTATTATGGGAAAAGAATGAAGCAGGATAAGAGGATCAGGAGTGCCAGCTGGAAAGTGAAGGGGGTTGGTGTGCAACTGCAATTTTTAATAGTCAAGTGAGACCCCACTGAAAGTGTGACTTGAGGGAGGGTGACCAGTGATATCTGAAGAAAGACTTTCCCAAGTAAAAGAAACAGCAAAGGCAAAGGAAGGAGTATGGTTGTTCAAGAAAGGGCAAGGCCAGTGAGGTTGGAGAAGGAAAAGAGAGTTGGACAATAGGAGATGAGGTCAAAGGGGGAAAGGAAGTGAGCAGAGCATGGAGAACCTGTAGGCAATCAGAAGGACTCTGGCTCTTACTCTGGGTGAAATGAGAAGCCACTGCAGTGTCCTCAGCAGAGGAGTGATATGATTTGACTCATGCTTTAAAAGGACCATGCTGCATCATTAATCATTAGGAAAATGCCAATCAAAGCTATGGTGAGATACCACTTTACAACCACTAGGATGGTTATAATCAAGAAGACAGACAATACTGCTGAAGGGGCTGCAGGGATGTTGGAACCCTCATATATTGCTGGTGGAAATGTAAAATGGTGTCGTTACTTTGGAAAACAATCTAGTGGTTCCTTAAGAGGTTACATATATTTGCCATATGCCCCAGCAATGCCACTCCCAGGTATACACCCAAGAGAAATTACACCAAACATCTATACAAAAACTTGCACATGGGGGGAGAAAAAAAAAAAACTTGTACATGAATGTGCATAGCAGCATTACTCATAGTAAGCAAAACTGGGAACTACCCAAACGTCTAAAAACTGATGAATGGATACATAAAGTGAGATATAGCCACACACTGGAATATTATTTTGCAATAAAAAGAAATGAAGTACTAATATGCTACCATATGGATAAGCCTTGAAAACATTATGTTCAGTGAAAGAATTCATTTACAAAAAGCCATATGTTATATCATTCCATTTATATGAAATGTCCAGAATAGAAAGTAGATTAGTGGTTGCCAGGGGCTGGGGGTTGGAAAGAAGTGGGTACAGGGTTTCTTTTTTTGGGGGGTGGGGGGAAGAGAAAAAATGTTCTAAATTTAGATTGCAGTAACAGTTGCACATCTCTGCGAATATATGAAAAAAACACTGAATTGTTCCATTTAAATGGGTGAGTTGTATGGTGTGTTACTGTATCTCAATAAAACTATTTTTTCAAAAAGGATCAGTCTGGTTATTATGCTGAAAATAGACTGCGAGGGCAGAGGAGGGCAAGGAGTCATCTAAGTGAGGTGACAGAGGCTTGAGTCCAGGTGCAGTGATTGAGGAGGTGAGAGGTACTCAGACTGCAAGCAGCATGTTTTCAAAATAGAGCCAACAGGATTTTCTGATGGTTTGGATATGGGGTATTAAAAACAGACAAAAAAAAAAAAAAACACTCCAGAGTTTGGCTCTTGCAATTAGATATGTAAAGGAACCATCATCTAAGATAAGGAAAATTAGGCTGGATGGGAATATCAGCAGATCCAGTTTAGATATGTAAGTATGATATGACATATTGTACTAGCTGATACTAGACATCAAGAGGTGACACTGAGGAGACAGTTGGATATAGGAATCTGGACTTGAAGAGAGATGTCATGGCCCCAGATACACAACTGGGGATCAGGCTGAAAGTAAGGCCATAAAACAATGAGATCAAGAGTGAGTTCAGATAACAAGAGCAACTAAGGACTGGAGTTCTCGGGTACTCCCATGTCAGAAAGCCAAGGAGAAGAGGAGCAGTCAGAAAAGGAAACCAAGGAATGGCCAGTGAGGTAGGAGAAAACTGAGAGTACAGTGTCCTGGAAGGCAGACAAAGACGGTTTGTCACACAGAGAGAATGATCTACTAAGTTTAGTATTGCTGACAGATTGAGTTAGATGAGCACTGAGAATCAGCCACTGGATTCAGCAACATGGAGACCATTGCTGACCTCGACAAAGCAATTTGGTAGAAATGGTGATGGTTGGTGGGTAGTCTAACTGGAAAGGGTTTGGAATGAGCAGGTACACACAACCCTCTCAAGGAGTTTTGCTGAAAGGCAGAGTGGAGAAATGGGGCACAGTCTCTGTGGAAGAAGCAGGGGTCAAGAGATGATGCTAAATGGGAGAAATAACATGTTTGTATGAAGATGGGGAATGTCCTACAGAAAGGGGAAAATAAGGACACAGGGAAAGAATTAATTAAATGAATGAATATTGGGGAATTTGAGAATTCAGATTTAAAACTATTTTTTGTCTCCTTTAAAATCACAACAGAAAAAAGAAGTGTGCAGAAAATGTCCCTGTACAAGCTCTCCACCCAAAACTATTGAGTTGGCCAAAGAGTTCGTTCAGGTTTTTCATAAGCTCATCTGGAAAACCTGAACAAACTTTTTGGCCAACCCAATACTTTTAGTAGCTTTAGTAAAATCAATTTGAGAATAGCAAAAGCTATTCTGGGTGGGGTTCAAGAGGCAGACACTCACAGGATTGTGTCATCTTTCAGCAGACTCATATTTTACTTACCTCTGGTGCAACCTGTCTTTTGTTGCTATCTGAATCTTCCAAGATCTGAAAGTAACTGTGCATGTATTCTGCAGCTCGCTGCCACTGGTGCTTCAGCAGAGCTTCTTGGATAAGACTTAAACAAGCACTTGTTGTCTGAGCAAAATCCTTCTCCTGTTTTCCTCTAGTCGCTATAAAGGTTAAAGAGGAGAGTTTTGACCTACAGTGACTCCAAATCAACAATTCAAGAAACTTATATCTAATAAGCATAGTTTTAACAAGTGGAACAGTAGGTATTACTTAACTCAACCCACCCCCAATACCAAAGCTAGCTTCACTTGAAACAAGCTCTTCCACCCATTTTTACTAGTTTTAGCAAAACAATCTGAGAAGAATCTCTCAAAGAGGGCCCCCAAAGCATTGTCCCAAGTATTTAGAATGGGTAAAAATTATCTGGGTCATCCTAGGTAAAGCATGGTCTTTTTTACCTACCTATGTTCTGAGAACACCAAGAGGTGTGCTTTTATTTTTTAAGAACCGAGTTCCCAGTAACTCAATGATGCAAATGCAAATGAAATTACAATAATTGCAGACATTACCATTTACATCTCACAATCCTCATGTTAAGAATATTTGGGCTTAGTTACAACCCCGGTTACAAGTAACAGGTGGCATATTGCCTCCTCTTCTTCCCTTCCCACGCCACTAAAGATGCCTTCAAGCCAGCAGTCTTCCATTTGGGGTGCCCTCACCCCTGGGAGTACACAGAGACTAATAAGTACCATGCAAAGATAGTCTTACAGCAATCAACTTTCAGATCTTCAACTTTCTCATGTACTCTTTCCTAAACTCATCTCCTAGAAAACTGTGCCTAAAGACAAATCTTCATGATCAAAATCAATACATATCACCTTAAGGTGAAAATACAGGTGTTTAGTGTTGAGAAAGTGAACAACTCTATAACACATCCGTTTGTAAGTCAGGTGGTTTTTAATTCTTTGCTTATCAAAATTGTAGGAAAACCTAATAATTTTTTATTTTAGATCACTGTATAATTTTTTTCATAAACAATTCAAAAGGAGTCCAAAGATCTGATATATTGTTACAATTAAACTCCACCCACTGCCAGCTACTTATGTGACTAAAGTTTCTCAGAATTTCCACCAATTAAAACAAAATACAATAGAATTGAAGCTAAATCTTTTCTTATTCTAGAAATACATATTATTCACCCATAGATACAAGAATTGGAAGAAAGTAATAACCTTATCCATTTTATTGAGATAAATAAGCAACACAAACTTAACTTTAATACTTAAAATGTAACAAATGTTGTAATATTTATGTTATTTTGATCAGCTGTGTACAAAAATCAATTACAATGATTTCTCAACCCAGAAAAAATTTTAATACTCAAAACCTTACAGGAAGGCTTCCTAGGTGGCGCAGTGGTTAAGAATCCGCCTGCCAATGCAAGGGACACGGGTTCCATTCCTGCTCCAGGAAGATCCCACATGCTGCGGAGCAACTAAGCCCGTGCGCCACAACTACTGAGCCTGTGCTTTAGAGCCCGTGAGCCACAACTGTTGAACCCATGTGCTGCAACTACTGATGCCCACGCACCTAGAGCCCATGCTCCACAACAAGAGAGGCCACGGCAATAAGGAGCCCACACACCACAACGAAGAGTAGCCCCCACTCACCGCAACTAAAGGAAAGCCCGCGCACAGCAAAGAAGACCCAACACAGCCAATTAAATAAATATATTAATTTAAAAAAAAGGACGATAAAGGTATCACATCCCTACACTATTTAGATTCCACCAAATATATTTTTTAAGTCACATAATAATTTCATTTAAAAGTGCCAATATCTGCTTAAAATTATGACTTTTGCGACTATCAAACTTATGATACAATTTTTAGATGGCACCTTAAAACTGTGCAAGATAGTACCTACTTTTTCAGGGAAAAATGTAGAAAACTATTTCTCTCTCTCTTTTTTCCTTAAATATTTATTTATTTGGCTGCACCAGGTCTTAGTTGCAGCATGCAACATCTTCGTTGCGGTGTGCAGGATCTTCAGTTGCAGCATGCAGGATCTAGTTCCCTGACCAGGGATGGAACCAGGGCCCCCTGCTTTGGGAGTACATAGTCTTAACCACTGGACCACCAGGGAAGTCCCAAAGACTATTTCTCTTGATCAGTGCTTTTTAAACTTTTTAAATGTACCTACAAATCACCTGGGGATCCTGATGTAGCCTTAGTATCACCAGGGAGCTTATTAGAAATGCAGAATACTAGGCCCCACCCACCTCTCTGAATCAGAAGCTGCATTTAACAGGATCTACACTCAAGCTCCCAGGATCCGCACCAACCCCTGGCAGCCAGGCCAAGAAACTGACAAAATACCTCTTCCCCAAAACCTCATTTATTCACCTAAAGGAAAACTAATCTCAGGCCAGACTCCCTCTAAAGTTTTCACAGCTCCGACTAGAAATCGACTTTAGACGAGGATACATAAATCCTTGGAAAACACCCCTTCTGTCTTCCACCTGAGCCTAATTACCTCAGTAGTAGCTCTCATTTCATTCTTTGTGAGCAAAAGGTACTCTTATTTGCTGCTGACAAACTTTAAGAATAACTGTCAAGGAAAATAAATTTGATGGAATGAGGTATACAATAAAGAACCACTGCCATCAACCTAATTTCTAATTTCCTTGAAAGAACCTGGAAACTTGTCAGCCTGTCAGCAAATATTTTTTGAGCACTACCATGGCCAACCACTATTCTAAGTGCCCAACGAACAGCTTTATTCCAGATTGGTGCCCATCTTCAAAGTTTTTATTCTAGGGGACTCATCCTTCAAAATGCCAAAAGTAATTTAAGAGAATAAAAAATAAATAATTGTTAAGCAATTGTGTTTTCCTATTATGGTTAATTACACTACGATGTCAGTATTACCTGCAACTATATTCTCATTGCAGACAAAGTATTTGAGGTTTAACAGGCTACTCGTAATACATGAAACATTTCTAAGCATGTAAATTCTGGTCTTAAACCTTTTTGTTTGTGGACTGACTCAAGCTCTCTATAGAACACTGGTGATAGACACACATCCAGGTATGCCTTAAAGCTAGCAAAAACTTGATTACTAGTTCCCTACAAGGAGTGAGGTAGCACCCCCTCTGAAGTACCATTCATTCAAACCATGTACATTAATTCTGCAAAAATAACAAGGAAAGAGGAAGTAAACTTACTTTTTCAACACTCATTATGCATGAGGCTCTATGCTAGGCTCTTTACATATGTTATCCCTTTTTTCAATATATGTATCTCAATATAGGCTTTGAGATCAGATAGGCCTGGCTTTGACTCCTGATACCAGCATTTAGAATTTTAATTTCTTTTGAAATTCAGTCCCCTCATCTCTAAAATGCCTAGCACATAGATTTACTGAGGATTAATTTACTGACATAATAAAATGAGACATTTAGATTAAAAAATAAAAAAATTAAGAGCTAAATTCTAGAAGCCAGGGAATCTCAGTCAAGGGGAAAGAAAGCTAGGCTAAGAAAGATATATCTGTTGGCAATTAGAACAGTGCTGGTTCAAATGTATTCCCAGGACTACATCACCTAATGTGTCAACATACAGATAACAGCTTCTTTTATATATTCTGATAAGGAATTTATCCCATAGGAAAAGTTGTTTATTTCTACATTAGATGAAAATAGAAGAAAACACTCTTTTCTTGAAATCTATTATAGCTCAGTTCTATTAGGGCTTATCTCAATGCAATTCAACAGAAACTGCTGGTATGTACTCCTCAATGGCAGAGATCATATCTTCTTCAACTGTATATTCCCAATATTTAACCAATGCCAGGGATATAATAAACACTCAGTAAGTATTACTGGGAAGAAAAAAGTGTATCTACCATAATACAGACTGTTATTAATTCAAAGGAAAAGAATTCTAAAAGAAAAAAATAATATTTTTTATTACTTCTTTTTTATTAATAGCCTAGAAAAAAATCCTCATATATCCTTATCTTGAAAATTGAACCAGCCTGGTTATCCATTTTAGTCTCCATATTGAATCTTATCACCTCCTTGCATTAAAGTTGAAATGCTTATATGTTATTTTACTTACCTATGGTTTCTATATGCTTTTGGAGCCAAGGAAGACACATTCCTGTACCAGAGGGCACGCATGGTTCCCCCTGTTCATCCTCTGTTGTGGGCCTTATCAATTCTTCACTGAAATCACTCATACCTATTCCAGACTGAAAATATCAGTTACTTTCTGTACATCTTAATCCACAGGCTTCTGCGTTATACAGAAGGACAGCCATTTTTTATTTCATAAATATCAATGATCAACAAAATTAATTGTACCTGGTAGTTCCTTTAAAGTAAGAAATGAATTACAAGAGCAGCAACCAAAATGAATGACCCATTTAAAAAAAAAAAAAAAGACAACTGCAACTACTACTGTATTTTAAGAACATACAAAGATAGATAAGATACTAAACTTTAAAAAAATCATCTAAAGGAAGAAACATCAAAATGATGTATACTAAAACAATAGGACAAATACAATAATAAAAGTAGTAGTTAACATTTATTGGGCCCTTTCTATACACCAGGCCTACAAAGTATCGAATTTAACCCTTACAGAAATCCGGAGGTCAGTACTGTTATTTTCTTACATTTTCGTGTTGAAAAAACTGAGGGGCTCAGTGAAACTATGTAACCTGGCCCAAGTCACAAAAAGGTGAAGACAATATTCTAGGAGCTAGAACACCAAACACACTTGGCATAAACAGAGTTTGGGGTGTGCGTGGAGGAGGGGGGCGGAAGGCAGACGGCGGGAAAAGAATCTACAAAAACAGCCTTGTGCCAAGCTGAGTTTAGACTTAATCCTCAAGAGGCTCAGGACCCCTCTCCCTCCTCCCACATATCCAACTGATTAGCAGGTCCTGCTGGTACTACCTGCTAGTACTTCTCCCATCTTCCCTCTGCTCCGCAACTGTACACTCCTCTCCTAGTTCGGGACACCTCCAAACTGTGGCTGGATTACTGCATTAGCTTTCTAACTAGTCACCCTGCCTCAAATTTGGCTTCTCCACCTCATAGCCCGAATAAACCTTTCAAAACCAAATTTTGTGGTCATGAGCTAGAACACCAAACACACTTGGCATGAACAGAGTTTGGGATGTGCGTGGAGGAGGGGGGCGGAAGGCAGACGGCGGGTTTGAAACAACACTTGAGTTTGAACCCGACTCACACGTATTTTAAGGAGCCATCGCAGAAAAAGCTCTCCCTTCCCAAACTCCCAAAGCCTAAACTGGTGTCCTCGCAGTTGTCACGGTAACCAAAGCTGCTCCACTCCTCCAGCCTCGCTCTGAGAACTCGAGGTTTCAGAGGAGCAGGAGAAAATATGAGAACACAGCTCTTCCTGTTCCACTGTGAACGCAGGCAATAAGAGACGGACGACAACCGCGGGACTTACCTGCCGAAAGCCAGAGTTCTTCTGTGACACCGCACTCAGCCCCCCGACTCCAGACCCGCCTGAGCAAGCTCTCACTGGAAGCGGAGTTAGCGAGTTTCTAGCGAAAGCGTGCAAAACCAACCTCGGCGCTCCGGCAGCGCGCAGGCGCAACCCCGCCCCTAACTCCCTATTGGGCGGTGGAAGCACCTCGACCCGGAAGTGACCCGGAAGTGGCCATGGACTGACGCCTTCCCATTGGATGAACGCCAGGTTTGCATTTAGGCTGTCTCCGCGGGGAAAAAATGGAGATTTTAACTACAAATGGAGATTAATGCAAAGGGAGGCCGGCTGGTTGAGGGTGACAGTCAAAACAGCAGAATGTCGCTTTATCCGAGTAGTTCCCTGTACGACGGCCTTTCAGTTACTGCTTGGCTTGAGGGCGCACGCGGCGAGCCTCGGAGGCGTGGCTCGTGGCCCTGCAGAGATGAATCTCTGCATAGCCTTTTAATTGCTTCCCTGAAAAATTTTTTTCTTTTATTAAAGATTTAGCATTGAATTTAAATGACTCTGACTGCTTCCCCCAAATTTGGACGAGAATATCTTTTCCTTCTCAGCGGGGGTGTTTCTGTGCGCCCCTCTGCAATCAACTTTTCATGAGGAGCGTTGGACTAACTTATGAAATAAGGGTTGAAAGTAAGATGTAAAGGTGAAACGAGGTGAAATTGAGGGGTTCTAGGGAAGATGTCCCTGGAAAAGCAGAGATTCGTTGGAACACGATATCTCCAAACTTTAGGGAGTTCATCTGTGAAGGAAGAGTCAGACTTTTTTCCTAGTGTCAGAGAACGGAACTAGGACTAAGCAGTGAAAGTTAAAGGGAAGCAGCCTTAGAGTTTCCCCTGCCCTGCAAGTGAACCGTTTGAACAGAATCACAGAATTGTACAGGTGATTGTAAAGGGCCTAGTGAGAGTTTGTATAGGGATTCCTTAAAATACTGAAATACTTGGTTATGTATTGTCTTCATAACTACTATGCAGTAGCTATGGGCTTGTGAGTAAAATTCTGCTGCTTTTTGTGTCATAAATCCTTGGTCTCACTCAAGCCCCTGCTCTAACTCCACAGGCAGGGCTGACCTAAATGACAGTTGTGGTCCAAGAGGACACACAGAAAATAATATAGCCATAAGTTTCTAGTATAAAGATTTGGTCTAGCTACATTTCTTCCTTTGCTATGAGGTATAATTTCACCAAAACCAGCCTAGAATGGATTTTATCTGGCTAGAAGTTCATGCTCCCACAAAAATGGGGAAGAAATTTCTAATTTACCTTAATATTGTCAGACAACTCTAGACAACAGTGGATAAAAAAGAGAAAGTTAAGAACTAATGTCTTTCTGTGTTCTACCTACCTCTTTCCTTTTTCCATGGTATAATTCTGGTAGAAAATTGTTGGGGAGAAGAGAGTAAAAGAAAATGACTATACTACCAATAGCATAAACAAGATTTAAAAGAAAGAAATAGCATGAGAAATATTCAAACATAAAGCAAAGCATACAGAAGACTTCTAGATTCCAATCTAGGAGAAAACGTGTCCTAAGGAACAAAAAGATGTTCCTACAATTGCATTGTGCTGAAGAGCAATGTAACATGATGAATTACATTTTTTTAAAACTGCAAACTGTTATTTAGGGAATATTATTGCTACAAACCATTTAATTATTCCCATGAATGCTTTATTAGATTCCCTGCAAGCTAATAAAGAACAAGTTTGAGACAGCAATCAAAAAGATTAGATTCACCTGAAAAATCTCTGGAGACGACATTTCTTAAATCTCATTAACATGAACTTTACCAGGTTTTCTCACCTCTGACATGAGACAGTGTCAAGATTTCTAGTCCTAAACGCTCCTCTATGAGGAGGAGACATTGGCACTAGACAACTAACAGCTCCTTGATCTCATTCCATAAAATTCATTCTAGCCATAAGAAAAGAAAAATCATTTGAGTATGTCTTCTGCTGACCTTTAACTCACAATCTGCAGCAGGAGTCAGCAAACTTTCTGTAAAGAGACAGTAAATATTTTAGACTTTATAGGTGATACAGTCTCTGTCACCACTATTATGTTCCAATAAAACTTTATTTACAAAAACAGGCGGCAGGCTAGATTTGGCCTGTTGGACATTGTTTGCGAAACAGTTGCACTAGAATATTAATGTTTATGCTCACAATAAGAGGTTCGGTCAGTATTTGTACGTACATACAATTTTAAAGATACATGATCATGTTAGTGATGGTTTTTGTATCCAAAATATACCTATATTAAAATTAATTACTGATATCACCATGCATCTCAGTCATTATCATAGTCACTGACTATATTGCTTCTCCTGGGTTCTCTAACATACAACTGGTAGATGTTAATGCTGAGGAGTAACTTTGTGTTCCATTGTAGAGAAACCTGATTATAATCGGTAAATGAGTTCAGCCTTCATGAAGATAATGTATATTTACTTAGTTGCGATTTTTTTTTGACCACACTGCGTGGCTTGTGGGATCTTAGTTCCCCCACCAGCGTTCAAACCTGGGCCATGACAGTGAAAGTGCCGAGTCCTAACCACTGGACCACCAGAGAATTCCCACTTAATTACAATTATTATCCAAATAATTCTACATACAACATCTCAACCTATATTCTCCTAAGTTTTAATTGAGAAACATGTTCTTTTGTTAAGAATAAAGGGAAAAAACCCTCTACAGTCCTTCCAAATAGTTCAAAATATATCCATGATTTGACTATTAATACAAAGAAAAAACAGTACAATTATTTCAGGTCTAAATTTAAGATAAGATAGTGCAGAAGAGGGAACAAATGTGGGAATGTGGGAGTAGGACAATATAAGACTCCTCTCAGAGGAGGGAAAATACAAATTCAAACATGTAAGACATCTAGCAAAGTAGTATTAGCTTTAATGATATATTTATTGAGATATACATATAGATAGATATAGATATAGATATCAAAAGTTACTTGGATCTACAAGGGATTATTTTTCCTTAGGTTGATATTATAATTCTTTTATTTTACAGCTAAGAGCAACTACAGAATACAAAATATTCACAACCACAGCTGCTTTGTTAACTGATCAGATTTTAACGAAAGTCTTAAGCAATGCTTCTCAACTGGGAGGTTGGTATCATTTCTACCAGGGGGAGTTTGGAAATTCATGGGGGCAATTTTTATTTTGTTACCATGACTAAGGATGGCACTAAAATTTCTTGGCCAGAGCTAGGGTTGTTGTATATCCTGCAACTGGGAATGATCTCCCCAAAATGATCAGTAGAGCTCTAGTGAGAGACATCTGCCTAAACAAGTAACATACTCTGGTCCCTGACATAACTGCAACTGTGTTTTCCTACAATTTAACATAAAGGAATAAGGGCTCTTGTGCAAATTGTTCTATTACCCATTTAAATGTCATTCTTGGTTTATTTATGTTTGTTAAGAATAGTAAATGTGTTTAAGATAATTATGAGAAATAAATAATAGCAAAAGAACGAAAGTCTCAACCTCTGATCGCAAACAAAAAATTGGAGGTTTTGAGATAACCACCGTCATTCTTTATCCTTCTATAGAAGTTCCAAGAGAGCTTAGCCAAAAACATTTTAAATCCTATAACACAATTTTAAGCTTTGCTTTTCTTTATAAGAAATGTATACAAATGTACAAATATGTATAAATATATGGCTTGGGTCTCGTGTTAATTTTTAATCCCTGCTTTCTAGAGCTCTCTATTTTTAAATGTGCCTAGTCTAAACTGAGATGTGCTGTAAGTGTAAAATACACAACAGATTTCAAAGATATCATATGAGAAAAAGAATATAATGTCTCATTAATACTGACTATATTTAATACAAGTTGAGATGATAATATTTTGGATATATTGGATTAATTGTAATTTATTACTAAAACTAACTTCATCTGTTTTAATTTTAGTGTGACTTCTAGAAAATTTAAATTACATATGTAGCTGGCATTATATTGCTATTGGACAGCATTGTTCTAGAGAATCAGTGAGAACTAAGGGAATTATCAAGTTACATTTAGATTCTGTGTTTAATCGTTCTGGTTTGATATCATTGATTCATCCTCTTATGTATTCCATACCATTTCAAATCCCATGTAGAATTAAGTAGAAATGAGCTTTTGTACTCACAGAGAACTCCTACTCTTTCTGCATGCAATTGCTTAGTATCCACTCTTGAGTACAGTCTTCACAGTGGTATTTATGTTCTGGTTCCTAATTTATACTGCTTGTATCAATCAGAATGCTGAAGATTCAGGAGGTTTGCTGTGTATGACCTGTAACAAGTCCGCTGTGATTTTATGTTACATCAAGAGCATATCCTCTCTCTCAGCTCTCAGTGTCTCCTTCCAAGAGGCACATTTGACCTGACAAGCAGACTTTGGTGGGCTGTTACCCTCCATGCTACCTTTTAGTAAGAAGGGAACAGTTTCCAGTGTAGGTACTATCAAAAAATGTCTCCTCTGTGACAAAGTCATTGGATTGCTAAGACTCTTGTACCATCAAGGCTATGAGAGCCTGAGATTCTGCTGTTTATTTAAACAACATAAGTGGGCAACATTTTAATATATTATCCCATTGCTTCTTATAGAAACATTATGAAGTTTTACCATGAGGCCCAATGTTATAGGCAAGGAATTTGAGACTCAGAAAAGTTAGCAACTTGCCTAGAGTCACACAATTAGACTTCTGATACCTAGTTTAATGCTTTTCACTACATTCTCTGCCTCTGCTATCATCTTAGTAAGGAAGTAATTCCTATCTGAAAACCATAAATAGATAAAGCCAAACGGGCTACACTGTGGAAATTGTGTTGTCCAGGTCCCACCTTGGAATTTGTCCTGTATTTGTCCAAAACACCAAATATTTGACTTCTGTGAAAATAGTGCCAAGGTAAATTTGGCAGAACTGGAAACAGGAACTTCTATATAAGTCTATGGGTTACTGGCAATTTCAGATGAGTTTCTCTCTTTGTTCAGTAGAAATGGGAATAATATTTGTTAGGACTAGACAAATAGTACATGCTGATAGGAACCTTGCCTTCTATATGACTCACTCCCAAGAGAACATACGCTTTGACATGACTTTGACGTGGCTTTTTAATTGTAGGGAAAGGATTTAAGTCTACTGGCCATGCCCAACACAAATCTTCATTCTCCTTGGCTTTTAGAATAGGGTACTTGCCATATTCTTCTGAATTTCATAAGTTGTTGAAACAAACATGTTTTGCTCTTCTGTTTGTTTATTTTACCAAAGTCTCTAAATTAAATAAAGCTGTCAAAATTGTAAAAAAAAAAAAAAAAAATAGGATACTTGCTTAAATTCCACTTCAGTTATATGATCCCTTTACTTAAAGTCTGATAGCTTTCTATTTTTCACTCTGTCTACATTCTTATGCTTGATTAATAATCTTTCATAATCTGACCTATCCTAGCCAAGCAAATTCATCTCCCACTAGTCTTTAATAAGATCATTTCAGGGACTTCCTAGGTGGTGCAGTGGTTGAGAGTCCTCCTGCCAATGCAGGGGACCCGGGTTCGATCCCTGCCCCTGGAAGATACTATATGCTGCAGAGCAACTAAGACTGTGTGCCACAACTATTGAGCCTGCACTCTAGAGCCCGTGAGCCACAACTACTGAGCCCATGTGCTGCAACTACTGAAGCCCACGCACCTAGAGCCTGTGCTCCATAACAAGAGAAGCCACCACAATGAGGAACCTGCACACCACAATGAAGAGTAGCCCCTGCTCACCACAACTAAAGAGAACCTGTGTATAGCAACGAAGACCCAACACAGCCAATAAAAATAAATAAATAAATTTATAAAAAAATATATCATTTCACTAGTAAGATTGGATCTCATTACTATAATCTTTTCTCTTATGTTTCTTTAGGTCCATCCTTAGCCTCCCTGCTCTATTACCAAGCAACCACTATCATTATAGGTTAGTTTGAATTTTCTAGAATTTTATATAAATGCAGTTTTACAGTATGTATTATTTGGGGGGTCTGGGTTATTTCACTCAGAATTTCTTTGTTGTTGATAATATCAATAGTTCCTTATTATTGCTGAGCAACATTCCAAAATTTAACATCTATTTAGCTGTTGATGGACAGCTGGCTTTTTTATGTTGTTTGTTTGTTTGTTTTGATTTTTTGAAGTTTTTTTACTATTACCAATGAAGCCACCATGAACATTTATGAACAAGTCATAGACGTATACTTTTATTTCTCTTTACTGAATAACCAGAAGTGGAAAGACTGCATTCATATAAGGCATAATTTTTAAAGAAATTGTCAAACTGTTTTCCAAAGTGGTTGATTCATTTTAAATTATAACCAGCAGTGTTGTGAGAGATCCAATTATCCTCATCCTTGGCAACATTTGTTATGATCAGTCTTTTTAATTTTTGCCATTCTAGTGGATGTGCAATAATATCTCGTTATGGTTTTGATTTGCACTTCCCTGATGACTAATGATATTGGGTATCTCTTCTTATATTAACACATTTCTGCCACATTTGTATCTTCTTTAGTGAAGTGTCTGTTCAGATTTTTGACCCACTTTTTTCAAATTGGGTTTTTTGTCTTCTTATTAACAAATTGTAATAGTTACTTACATATTCTAGATACAATTCCTCTGTTGAATGTATGTTTTGCAAATATTTTCTCCCAGTCCGTGGTTTACTTTTCTGTTTTCATAGCAGTGAATGTAGAACTGAGAACAAATGTTTTTATTTTTATAAAGCCCGTATTATGATTTATTTATTTAGAGTTTATGGATTTTGTGTGTATTTTTGAAATCTTGTCAAACCCGAGGTCACAAACATTTTCTCCTATGTTCTCTTCAAGAAGTTGTTCTTACATTTAGGTCAGTGATCTATTTCCAGTCAGGTTTTGTATGTGGTGTGTTATAAGGGTTGGGGTTGATTTTTTTTTTCTAACCTATGGCTATTCAGTTGTTTCAGCACCATTTATTATAAAGATTAACATTTTTCCATTGAGTTGCTTTGGCATGTTTGTTGAAAATCAGTTGCCTATATATGTGTGGGTTTATTTCTAGACTGTCTGTTCTGTTCCATGGTGACCTATGTGTGTCGGCTTACACCAATACCACACTATTATAATTAATGTAACTATATGTAATATCTTGAAAAAGGCAATGTAACTCTTCCAACTTTCTCTTTTTCAAAGATGTTTTTGCTACCGTATGTTCCTTGCATTTCCACATAAATCTTAAGATTAGCTCATCAATTTCTACAAAGAACCGTGCTGGGATTTTGATTGGAATTGCATTAAATTCATAGATCAATTTAAGTAAAATGGACATTATTACAATATTGTCTTCCAATCTATGAGTATGGTTTAGTTCTCCATTTATTCAGTTATTTAATTTTCATCAACAGTAATTTATACTCTTCAGTATTCAGTTCTTTCACATCTTTTATCAGATTTACCCCCAAAATATTTCATTTTAGGGTGCTGTTGTAAAAAGTATTATACTTTTAATTTCACATTCTGATTGTTCATTGCTGGCATATAGCAGCACAGTTAATTTTTGCATATTGTTCTTGCATCCTGAAACCTTGCCAAACTCACTAATTCTAGTAGCTTTTTTGTAGATTCCTTAGGATAGTCTGCATAGTTGTCTGCAAATTTCACTTCATCCTTTCCAATCTTAGGCCTTTTATATTTTTCTTGCCTTTTTCACTGCTTCAGTACAATGTAGAATAGAAATGGTAAGAGCAGACCTCCTTGACTTCTTCCTGTTCTTTAAAGGAAAGTGTTCAGTCTTTGATCAATAAGATTGACACTAGCTACACGTTTCTTGTACAAGCCCTCTATCAATTTGAGAAAATTTCTTCCTACAGGCATACCTTGTTTTATTGTGCTTTGCTTCACAGCTATTGTGTTTTTTCACAAATTAAAGTTGTGTGGCAGCCCTGCGTGGAATGAGTCTATTGGCTCCATTTCTCTGACAGCGTTTGCTCACTTCATGTCTCTGTGTCACATTTTGGTAATTCTTGCAATCTTTCAAACTTTATCATTATCATATTGTTATGGTGATCTGTGATCAGTAATCGTTGATGTTACTATGACAACTCACTGAAGGCTCATATGATGGCTATTATTTCTTAAGCAATAAAGTATTTTTAATGTACATTTTTTAGATGATGCTATTGCACACCTAATAGACTACAGTATAGTGTAAATATAATTTGTACATGCACCAAAAAAATTGTGACTTGCTTTATTGTGATATTTATTTTATAGTCTGTTTTTCAAAGATTTGATGCATTTCACCTTAGTTGTATAATTTATTGGCATCAAGTTGTTCCTAATATTCCCTTGATATTCTTCTAATGTCTGTAGGATATGTAGTTATGTCCTCTGTGTGATTTCTCACATTGACAATTAGTGTCATTTCTTTGTTTTTTCCAGATCAATGTGACTAGAGGTTTGTAAGTTTTATTGGGAGTCTCAAAGAATCAACTTTTGTTTCATTGATTTTCTCTATTTTCTTTTTGCTTTCTATTTTATTGATTTTTGATTTTATCTTTATTATTTCCCTTCTTATGCTTGGGTTTTAATTTGCTTTTCTTTTTCAAGTTTCTTAAGGCGGAAGGTGAAGTTATTGATTTGAGACCTTTCTCTTTTTCTAACATAGGCATTTAAGGCTGTAAGTTTCCCTCTAAGCAGTACTTTAGTAACATTTCACCAATTTTGATATGTTGTGGTTTCAATTTCATTCACTGTGAAATACTTTCTAATTTCCTATTTGGTTATTTTCTTCCACTCGTAGGTTATTTAAAAGTTTGTTATTTAGATTCCAAAATGTGGAGATCTTTTTGTTACTGATTTCTAATTTAATTCCATGTGATCAACAAACATACTCTGTATGTTTCAATTTTTTAAAATATATTGTTCTATGGCCCACAATATTCTGGTAAACGTTCCACAAATACTTGAAAAAGAAATGTGTATTCTGCTGTTTTGGAGTAGTGTTCTAAACAGATCAATTAGGTGCAGTAAACTGATGGTATTGTTTAAGTCTCCTATATCCTTATTGATTCTCTGTCTAATTATTCTATCTATTACTGAGAGAGAGAGGGCTTTTGAAATCTTCAACTAAAATTGTAAATTTGTACAGTTCTCCTGTAAGTTCTGTTTTTGATTTGTATTTTTTGAAGCTTTCCTATTAGGATAAACAATTAAAATTGTTGTATTCTCTTGATGAGTTAACTTCTTTAAAATTATTAAACAACTTTCTTTACCCCGGTAATATGCTTTGCTGTGAAATCTACTTTGACAATAATATGGCTACTCCAGCTTCCTTTTGATTAGCGTTAGCTTGATTCATCTTTTTTTACATTTAACCTATTTGTGCTTTATACTTAAAGTGTGTTTTCCATAGGAAGTGTATAGTTGTCTTGCTTTTTATTTTTTAAAAATTATTTATTTATATATTTGGCTGTGCTGTGTCTTAGTTGTGGCACGCGGGATCTCCATTGCCAGATGTGGGCTCTTAGTTGCGGATTGTGGGATCTAGTTCCCTGACCAGGGATCAAACCCCGGCCCCCTGTATTGGGAGTGTGGAGTCTTAACCACTGGACTACCAGTGGTTAAGGGAAGTTCTGAGCCTTGTTTTTTAACAATTAAATCTGAAAATCTATACCTTTTAATAGGGGTGTTTAGATCAGTTATGTTTAATGTGATTATTGATAAAATTAAGTTTAAATCTATGATCTTGCTGTTTGCATTCTATTTGTCTTATCTGTTCTTTGTTCTCCTTTTCTCTTTTTCTGTTTTCCTTTGGATTAATTGAGACTATGTCATCTCCTTTGTTGGTTTACTAGCATAATTCTTTGTGGTTTTGTTCCTGTTGTTATTGTTGTTATAAAGTTCATAACATGCATCTTTAACTTACTATAGTATACCTTCATGTGATATTTTATAGTTTTAGGTCTTTACAACAGTATACTTCCATTTCTCCTCTTCTGCTTTTATACAATTGTGGTCATATGTTTTACCTGTATGTACATATGTTATAAACATCACAGTACAGTATTATTATTTTTACTTAAAATAATTATCTCTTAGGGAGATTTTTTGAATGAGGAAAATTATTTTATATTTTATTTATTTTAAACAGAAATATATTTTATATTTGCCTACATATATACATTTCTTGTATTCTTCATTTTTTGGTGTGGATTCAGATTTTCATCTGGTATTTTCTTTCAGCTGAAAGACTTCAGCGTTTCTTGCAATGCAGATATGGTAATGATGAATTCTTTTAGCTTTTATGTGCCTGAAAATATATTTCACCATCTTTTTGCTTTGTTTTGTTTTGCATATTTAGACATTTGCTTTTTGACATGGGAATCTTCTTATTTTTTGGTAATAGTGTTATTGACATATAATTCACATAAGTATACACTCCACCATTTGAAGTGAACAATTCAGTAGTTTTTAGTATAGTCACAGAGTTGTGCACAACCACAGTCAATTTTAGAACATTTTCATCACCCTCAAAATGAAATCCTGTACCTTTTAGCCATCGCTCCTTTCTCAACTCCCCCATCTCTGCCAGCCCTAGGCAACCTGTAATCTACTTTCTGTCTCTATAGATTTGTATATTCTGGACATTTCATGTAAATGGAACCATACAATATATGGTCTTTTGTGGCTGGAGTTTTTCTCTTAACATAATGTTTTAAAGGGTCATTCCTACTGTAGCATGTATCAATACATGTTGTAGCATGTATTATTTCCCCCATTTTTTTTCTTTTTGCCAGTGTATTGATATACAGCATTTTATTTACTAATTTATTTGTTGGGTGAACATTTGAGTTGTTTCCATTTTTGGCTATTATGAATAATGATGCTATGAATATTTGTGTGCAAGTTTTTGTGTGGATATGTTTGCATTACTCTTGGTTATATATCTAGGATGGGAATTGCTGGGTTATATGGTAACTCTATGTTTAAACTCTTGAGGAACTGAGTTATTGTTTTCCAAAGGGGCTGTAGTATTTTACATTTCTACCAGCAATGCATGAGAGTTCCAATTTCTCTACATCATTGCCAATACTTGTTATTATCTATCTTTTTCATTATAGTCTTCTGAGTGGATATGAAGTGATAGCTCATTGTAGTCTTGACAGTTCATTGTGATATTGATTTCCATTTTCCTAATGGCTAGTCATGTTAAGCATCTTTTCATCTACTTATTGACCATTATATATTTTCTTTGGCGAAATGTTTATTCAAATTATTCGCCCATTTTTAACTGGGTTATTTGTCTTTTTATTATTAAATTTAAAGAATTCCTTATGTATTTTAGATCTAAATCCCTTTTCAGATATATGAATGGAAAATATTTTCTTCCCCTCTGTGTGGTTGCCTTCTTGCTGTCTTGATTAGATCCTTTGAAGCACAGAGGTTTTAAATTTGATGAAGTCCAATTTATCTATTTTTTTATTTGGTTGCTTATGCTTTTAGTGTCATACCTAAGACATCACTGACTACTCTAAGATTTCTCCCTATGTTTTCTTCAAGGATTTTTAATCTTTCAGATCTTACATTTAGGACTGTGATCCATTTTGAGTTAATTTTTGTATGCGGCTAAGGTAGGGTTCAATTTCATTCGTTTGCATGTAGATATTCAATTGTCCCAGCACCACGTCTTGAAAAGACTTCACCGTATCTTTGAAAAATATTTTCACTTGTTATACAACTCCAGAATGTCATATTTTCCCCTTAGCACTTTAAATATATTGATCTTCTGCCTTCTGGCTTGCACGTTTCCAAAGAGAAGTTTATCTTTTTTTCCTATGTACATAGTGTGTCTGTTTTCTCTAGATGAGTTTCAATTTTTTTTGTTATCACTGGTTTTAAGCAATTTGACATGCATTGGTTTCATTTTATTCATATTTCTTGTGTTTGGGGTTTGTTGAGCTTCTTAGATCTGTGAGTTTTCATCATATTTGGAATGCTTTCATTCATTCTTTCTTAAAACATGTTTTTTGTCTCCTACCTCCTTTAGGGACCCCAATTACATACATGTTCGATTAATGCTATAATTCGACATATATATTCGCCCGCACTGATGCTCTGTTCATTTCTTTCAATCTCTTTTCTCTGTTTCCTTTTGGAGAGGTTATATAGCTCTGTCTTCAAGTTCACTAATATTTCTTCTTCTGTGTCTAGTCTGCTGTCAACCCCGTCCAGTATATTTTTCATGTCAGCCATTGATTTATTCACCTAAGTTCGATTTAGATCATTTTTATATCCTCTGTTTCCCTTTCCTACAGAATCTTGCACATATGAAATATAAGTGTGTTAATGTCCTTGTGTAATAATTCTATCATTTGTGCCATTTTGGAACATTCCTATTGATTGATTTTTCATTTCATTATGATTTGTATTTGCCTGCTTCTTTGCATGCTTCATAATTTTTTTTATTGTACTCCAGACATTGTGAGTTTACCTTTTGGGTGTTGGATATTTCGTACTCTTTTAAATAATCTTGACCTCTGTTCTGGAATGCAGTTAACTTACTTGAAAACAGTTTGATCTTTTCAAGGCTTGTTTTCAAATCTGTTAGGCAGCATAAGAGTAGCTTGAGATCTTAGGCTGATTTTTCCCCTTTACTGAGTACTCTACCTGATGAACTGAATATTACAGGTTTTCTACTCTGGCTAGTTAAAATACAAACTATTCTCTGCTCCAATGATTGTTCTCCTTGTCCTCTCTGTGGTTCATTCCCTGGCCTCCAGTAGTTTCTCACACACAGGCACTTATCATTACTCAGTTGAAGACTTGAGAGAAACCTTCTGCAGATCTCTGGAGCTCTCTCTGCAAAGTTCTCTTTTTTCCCATGTAGCTCTCCTCTCTCCTGTACTCTTCCCTTATGTATTCCAGCTGCGTTGGCCTCCCCAAACTTTCAAATCTGTCTCTTCAACTCAAGGAGATCACCTGTTTAAGTTTCCCTTTTCTGGTTGTGGCCTGGAAACTTTATTTGGGGAGTAAGTTGGGACAACCATAGCACTCATCTCATTTGTTCCACTTATTTTAGGGATCACTGTCCTATACTGCTTGTTGTCCAATGTCTAAAAATTATCATTTCATATATTTTGTCTAGTTTTCTAGATATTTAATTGAAGCACAGAGGAACAGTAAATCTAGTCCCTGTTAATCCATCTAGACTGGAAGCGATAGTCCTTAAGAAATGTTTTATTCTATTCTCTGGACTCTGAGTGGTTTCAGCATTGGAAATAGACTGGGGTTATTTCCAATAACTTCAGTGTTAGTCCTTATGGATGTTCCTGGGTAGGCACCATGGGAGGTTTACAATGATATATGTTATCATACTGTCTTCTATTTATTTCAGATGTACTTGTCTTGTTTTCTCAATCAGATTGCAAATTCTCTAAGGTCAGGAACCCTCCATATCTTATATTTTTATGTCACCCCCGCCCCCCAAACTAGACACATTTATTTTTTGACTTTTAATCAACCTTTACTTACTGAAAATTCCATTTGAGGTGTTAACAAATAACACACTTAAGATTAGAATTTATGTTGAACATCTGTGTTTGAATGCTATGAGTAAAAATGAATGCTGATTCATCCACTATAATTATATACATGCAGGCAGGAAGAACTACCACCACCACTCTTACTGTGGCCAGCTGAGATTTTTTTTTTCTGATTATCCACCAAGCTTGAAAATATCTCTTTAAGGCAATAATAATAGTAAAAAAAATAATGCACATAAATCAAACCCCTAGAAAATCTACAAATTAAGCAGCCAGTTCCTTAGTAACTGAGCACTCTCACTCTTCATATAAAAGCATGTGTGAAAATCAGTCAAAGTAAATATTAGTGAAGTGATATTCAGTTAGGTCATTTTGGAATTTTGCTTCTTCCACCAATGAATTGTTATTAATACTACTCTACATAGAAATAAATATTAAAATGACCTCTTTATGAGCTTTAATGTTCTGTTAGGATACAAGAAAAGAGTACATTCAATTTCATTCACTCCCGCCACAACAAATATGCCCTCAATCAACAACAAATATATTCCAAGGTTTGTTTCCAGTGTTGAGGATGCAGCTGAAGGGAAAACACAAAATGCCTCGCTCTCATTGTGTATTCCTCTTGGTTCTATTTACACATGGAGGCACCATGTAGGTTAATAGTGTAATATATTTATAATACATGAAGAATCATGGGTTCATCCATCAAATCATTTGTTGAGTACCTCAGACATTCCAGACATTTTCCATGGGACTTATACAGTGAGAAAACAGACAAGTTCCTTTCTCCCATGAAGCTTATATTTGGGAATGGAGGGCAGTCAAGTAGATAAACAAATGTAAGGCAGGTGGTAACTGCTCTGAAGAAAAATAAAGCAGGATGATGGGCTAGGTAATCATGGGAAGGAGCTCTTGTTTATGTAGGGTGATCAGGGAAGGAGTCTCTAATAATATATCATACCCTTGATGAAGTGAGGGAAGTAGTTAGCCAAGCAGACTATTTAGGGGAACTACTCCAGGCTGAGGGAAAATTACAAGCGCCAATTCTCTGATGCAAGAGTGAGCTTGGTGTGTTTGAGTGAAATTAACAGAGCCAGGGGGAAGTGCTAGGAAATGGGGGTAAAAGGGATACATGGGTTCAGATCAAATAAGACAGTGCAGTCCATAATAAAGTCACTGTGTTTTACTTGGAAGTGGAAAGCTAGAGGAAGGTTTGAGCAGAGGAGAGACATGACCACATTTATATCATGAAATGATCGCTCTGGCTGCTATTGAGAAAATAGACTTTGGAAAAGCAGGGCAGAAGCAGGGAGGACAGTGAGGAGGCTATTGCAGCCTTTCAGGTGAGAGATGATGGTGGCTTGTCCTGCAGTGTTAGCACAGGAGATAGTAAGAAGTGGTCAGATTCTGGATGTATTTTAAATGTTTATGCTGAGTGAAAAAAGTCAGACAAAAAAGAATACATACTGTATGATTCCATTTACATCAAATTCTAGAAACTACAAATCAATCTATAGCAACAGAGGTTGTTTGGAGACAGGCAGGAGAGGGGAGGGAGGAATTGCAAAGGAGCCTGAAGACTCCTTTCTGGGAGATGGATATGTTAATTACCTTGATTGTGGTAGTGGTTTCATGAGTGTATACATGTCAAAACTTATCAAATTAAAAAAAAAAACTTATCAAATTGTACACTTTAAATGTGTGCAATTTATTTTATGTCAATCACACCTCAATAAAGCAGTTCTAATAAAGAGTGCCCAGGGTTGTCTGATGGATTGGACCTGGGGTATGAGACAAAGAGGAGTCAAGAATAGTTTGTAAGATTTTGACATGAACACCTGGAAAAGAGAATTAGCCAGTTCCAGTGACAGGGAAGATTGAAAGGAGCATGGCTTGAGAAGAAAATAAGAAGTTTGGTTTTCAACATATGAAACTGGAGATGCCTAGTAGACACACCTAAGATTCTAAAGCAAAGAAACACGTAGTAGAAAAGAAATGAAGAATTCCTAATGGCACTGCTACTTGGACAGTCACCTAATCTATTGTACATTCTCTCCCGACAGCATGGAAACGACGCTGGACCAATAGGACACCTCATGGGCCCCGTACATAAACAACTGTGAACATCTCTTTCTCATCTTTTCCTTTATTCAACATTATGGTTTGCATGGATGGGCCACGTTCTTTCCTCTTGCTTTTAAAGAATCCCATCAGTTTGGGAAACCAACTAATGCATTTGATTGGCATTCAAGGTTGATAAATAGCCTTGGCAGACACTATAGTGAGAAGCCCCTGGTCACAGACAAATGCAATGTACTCATCTTGAAAACCAAGACAGTAATACTATTGTTGTGAGGATACATTAAACAAATTGATATATAGAAGGACTTTAGAATAACACCTGGACGTAAAGAAACCGCTCCAGAAGTGTTAGCCACTATTCATTAGCTTTTGCCTCCTAAGAACATTTATTCTTTAGTCGTTTTGATGTGAGTTGGTTTACACTAAATTGTGGGCTTCTTTAGACAAAGGCCTATCTTGTCTGTTGATCTACATGTTTCCCCTCAGTATCCTAGTGCTTTGTCCAGCCTCTGACCTGCAATGATAGCGTAAAAGGGAGTCTCAACATATTTGATTGAATTAAATTATTCTCCCCTTATAGATAAAGACCCCAAAATCTGAAGACCTCAGCATGGGGACCCACTGCCCACCTCCATCCCCCAGGGCTGGGGGGAGAGGGGTGGGGAAAAAGACCAAGCAGGCTACCGGCTCTGATGTACATCACTGACCCACCATTCCACTGACACCTCCCTTTCCTAATATAAAGGGGTCATGGGATGCCCCCCCCCAAGCCCCTGGGAGTCAGAAAAAGAGGGGATCTCGAACTGGAGACTAGAAGTGGTAAATCATGGGTGGGATTTGGTAGTTCGGAAAAGGAGGTACCAAACCAAGAAGGGGCGGGGGGCGTGAGGGTTAGCCAGCCTGGGACGGACCAGAAATCAGAAGCTACAAGAGAGGGTCAAAGAAGACCTGCTGCTGTTGGGATGTCGCGGGGTCGGGGGGTCCAAGGTCGCAGAGAGGGGCGCGAGAGGGAGGGAGTCTCGCGGAGGGTCGACTGCGAAGGCACGGCGGCAAAGACAGGCGATTGGACGAGGGAGAAGACAGAGTCCCGGTTGCCAAGGCAGCGACCGGAGGAGAAGGCCTCGCGAAGGAGGCGCGAGCGCGGGTCCTCCGCCTCCGGGACCCCCTCCGCCCCCTCCCGGAGGCCGTGCCGACGTGTCGCCCTGGGACTCACACCCGGCGGGCGCCGCCCCGCCCCGCCCCGCCGCGCGCGGCCCCCCGCCCCCGCGCTCCGCCCCGCGCTCCGCCCGCCCGCCGGCGCCCGCCCCGGCCGTCTGCTCCGCGTCACCGGCTCCGCGAGGTGACCACAACATGGCTGCGGCGCCGGGGCTGCTCTTCTGGCTGCTCCTGCTCGGGCCGCCCTGGCGGGTCTCGGGCCAGCCGGACCCGGACCCCGGCCGGCGCTTCTCGCAGCACAAACTCTGCGCGGACGACGAATGCAGCAGTGAGTGCCCGGGAGGGCGGCGGCGCGGCGCGGCGCGGCGCGGGGGCGGGAGCTCGGCCGCCCAGCACGCCGGCCGGGGGGCGCAGGCCGGTCGGGCGGAGCGCCGCGGGGGGCGAGCCCCGGGTCCCTGCGTCTGTCCCCTCCGGGTCTTCCGGCGCCCGGGCCCGCCGGCCCCGGCCGTGGGGGCGGGCTGCACCTCCCACTTGTTGCCAGCGTTTCATTTTTCCTCTGCCGAGGGAGGCGGGGGGCTGGGGGCTCGGAGGTGGCCCCCGGTTTCCGCGGGGCCCGCTCCCAGCGCCCCCTCCCCCGGCCCGCCCCGGCTCCGAGGGGGCTCCCCACGCTGCCTACGAGCGCTTTCCTGCCCCCGCCGCGGGGACCTCGCGGGGTGCAGTCCGGGGGCAGATGCGCGAAGGGCTCGTTGGGCGTCTTCCCGGCGGCGGGTTGATGGTGGGGCTCGGGAGAGGCTCCCTGGCGCTGCGCCTTCGCCCCCTCCGCTTCATTCGGATTCGGGGCTCGGACCGCCTTTTGAACAGGGGTTGGAGTTTAGGTTTGGGACGAGCCCGGAGTCCAGGCTTGCAGAGTGTTCCAAGGTCTCCTTCCCCGGCTCTGCCTCAGTTCTGTCATCTCTGTGCTTGGAAGGCTCCTGCAAATAGCCAGGCAGAGGGGGCACCGGGAAGGCCAGAATCTTTCGCTTTCGAGAGAGGCCGAGAATCTGCATCGGCCACCTGGGACCAGCAGCCTCCTCTTTGCGCAGGAAGCAGAATTGTTCCCTAACCGCGAATTGGGGGGAGCGGGGCGGGGGGGGGGGGGGGCGGCGGCGGCTGCGGCTGTGGGCGTTTAGGAGGGCAGAGAGCCCCAGACTCCGATGAAGAAGACTGTTAAAGTAAAAATAATTAAATACCTAAAAGGTTTTATAAATCCAGCCCGTTTCAGCCTTAGTCACTTGCGTTGTTGGGCTCTCTTCCTGTGTATTTGCCAGACTAGTATCATCGTTGTGGCTTCCCAACCGGTCTCAAATAACCTTGTAACATACTGGTAACCACTTCAGAAACCGTTGTTTATATGTTGTAATCAGTGCATATAGGAAAATGTTCGCTCTGAAGAGGCCGAAGGCTACAGTTTAGCTATTTATATTGAAATTGGTGTTATTCAAAACCAGTTTTCACAATTTGAAGAATTGTAGCACTGCCACACTGTTAGAGGAAAGAAAGGAGGCAGTCCTTGATGTGTGTGAAGCCATTCCTAGAGGTAGCCCTAGGACTGATGTAAATAAACGGTACAAAAGTGGAGCAACTTCCATGAATTTTTCCAGCAGCTTTCTCAGAGTAAATCCGGGTTACTAGCAAGCAGGGTTGGATATGGCCAAGTTTGCTGTTCTTTGCTTTCAAGCACTATCCTGCCTGGGTTCCTCAAAACCAGTTACCTGGAGAATCACATCACTGATGCTTCCTTAGTATGGAGACATGGTGTTGGAAGGGCCCGGGGCTGTCACATAACTTGAGAAATGGCATGTGTCCAAACAGATGTAACCGAACACAACAGGCAGCAGCTAGAGCAGGGTCTGGGTCTGTGTTGTGTTGCATCAGATGTTTACTTAGTAAGGTGTGTGTGTGTGAGCTGTCCTTGTGTGCGTTTCAGATAGCTGTTGCACAGTGTGCATTGTGTCATCTGATGTATTATTATAAATCTGCAGTGATCTCTTTTAAGGGGGAATAAGAGAGACATTGCCGTTCCAATTTTGATAGAATCCCGTCTCAGATTGTCCATCACCTTCAACTTGGCCTCTCACCTAGTTGTATCTCAATTAGAATGCTGACGTATTAAAATAATCAGATTTTAGTTTAATCCAAATAACCCCCTTTAAATCTATATGTTTGTCCCTCAAATACATATTTAAAGATATGTTATAATGCGCTTATTGCTAGTTGGCTTTTAGAAAAAGTGTTGTTTCCATTTCATCCTTCTTTTTCTCTGCTACTTAATTGCATTTATTATCCATTTCATCTTACATCAGAAACTGTGTATTTGGCCAACAAAAAGAAAATTACTGCTTCTACCAATTTCTAGATCGAGTGCGATTTAAGTCCTGCATTTTAAGACTGAAGGTAACTACTAAACAATTCTCATAGTTTTGCTTGTCCCTACCGCATGTGATTTTGTTTATAGAAACAAAACCTACTTGCCCACTTCTGATTTTGTTTATAGAAATAAATAAACCTTAATGTTGGGTATAGTTAACTTTATATACTTTAAGGAAAACAATGTCTTGTCATGTGGTTGGATTCAAAATAGGGTGTGATATCCGTTCCCATGAATTTATCCAGATACTGATGGAGAGAGCAACTTGACTGCGAATGAAATGGACAGTGTTTACTGCTGCATGGTAGCAGTTACAGCCACTTAAAGATAGGGACTTTTAGTGGTTAGTTCAAGTTAATTGACCCCTTGGGGGTTCTTGGGTGCTCTCCCCAGTTACCTATTACCTCTGCATGTAGTTATGCTTATATTAGTAGCATCTGCGCTCCAATTTACCCAACTGGAAAATGAAGCTTTTTATGATTATGAAACAGCAAAGACTGAGGACTAGATGGTTAGAAGGGGAACCAAGAGTTTCGCTTGAGACCAGCCTTGCGTGGAGGTGGACACATTGCTTTTTGTTTCTCAGCGTTATTGGTAGAGAAAAACAGAAAGTTTCCCTCTCTCCTATTTGCAGGGGATGTCATGATTTATAATGATAAAGGTCTATAGATGCTTTGAGCATATGGGTTGAAAGTGATTGTTTCCAGAGAATACTGGAGAACCTCGTTTGTTGTTTACAGTGGATGCTTATATTTCCTGATAAGTCAATATGGACTGTGAAAGCTGAACCCTGATATCTGCTTGTGTGTTTTTTTTTTTTTTCTCTCTTTATATACAGTGTTAATGTACCGGGGTGAGGCTCTAGAAGATTTTACAGGCCCGGATTGTCGTTTTGTGAATTTTAAAAGAGGTGACTCTGTATATGTCTACTATAAACTGGCAGGGGGATCTCCTGAAGTTTGGGCTGGAAGTGTAAGTAAAAATTTGACATACTTAATTTTCTTCCTTTTTATTGGCTTGTTTAGCACTGTAGTTTTAAGAAACTGTTTTCTTGGGGTCTTTGTTGGAGTTAACCTGTCCTCTCAAAAAGAGGCTGGTTCTGTGTCCCCAGCTGGCATCAGGCTTGGTACAGAAGAGGGGCTTCAACAGAACTGAACTGCTTCTGGCCATCACTCCTCAGCATCAAGTTCTCGGCCTTAGCAGCCACGGATGCTCCATACGTAGTAAATAAGGATGTGGTGGATGTATATACAGTAGAGTATTACTCAGCCGTAAAAAGACTGCAGTCTTGCCCTTTGCAACAATGTGGATGGATCTGGCAGGTATTGAGCTTAATGAAATAAGGCAAAGAAAGACACATACTATACGTTACCACTTATAAGTGGAATCTGAAAAGTAAAACGAATGAATATAACAAAACAGAAGCAGACTCACAAATGCAGAAAACAAACTCGTAGTTACCGACAGAGAAACCTGAAAATTCTTAACTTCATTGTTTCAAAAAGGAAGGATTCATGCGCATTAGACTTAATCCTGTGAAGGATGAGCAAGATGGTGTTTCAGGCATTCACGTTTAGAGTTGATTTTAAAGATAATTTTTTTCTAAGTTATTAGCATACCTAATCACATGTGCTGTTTCAGTTAAAAAAGCAAAACATCATTTTCACTGTGTGCGTTCTTGTTTGTTTGCTTGTTTTGCTTGCAACTGCCTGGACATCCTTTTCCTGCTTTTTGGACACTTGCTTTTGCAGGTTCCCCCCAGCAGTCTGTTCCCAGCTAGCTCTGTGTGTGCTGGGATAGCAGACATGGAAATCAATGACTTTGTCACACTTTGATGTTTTTAATGAGGAGCTTCACTAGGGGTGACCTGATTGGGAGGCTTATGAGCTTTTGTCCTTTCCTTTTTATGTGATGGGTAGACTGGTTATTTACTGAAAGAGTCCTGAATGCCCTTAGGATTGTCCAAACTTAGAGAAGCACCCAGTTCCAAATGTGAAAATTTTCACTCTCAATAAACACCAAACAACAGAAAAGAAGGCTTGAGAAGCTGCCATCAGGAAAAATTGATTTATTATGCTGGTGGTCCAGATTCCTAGGGAGGAGTCCTGTAAGACTAACTGGTCAGGTATAGCCCGTGTATTTAGGCAGGATCCCAGTTGAATCACCATATTCAGAGAAGAGTATGTTCTGTTTTCTTCAAGTCTATTGCATGAGATTTCTTGATGGTCTTTACTCTTGGAACATTTTTTCCAAGTCCCTAGGCTGCATTTTTCATACACTGGCGAAGCTGGAGCATTTGGGTAAGTGAACTTGACTTTGCATTTTCCCTCCTCCAGACCTTTGCTCACGACTGGATTACCTCTAGAAAGCGTGCCAGTCTTTCTGGTTCTCAACTTAGACCCTGCCTTCATAGGGAAGAACTGCCCTCAGCTCCCAGCCAGAAGGGATCTTTGCTGTCTCATAATTGTTTAGGTGGTACTTTGTTTGCACTGCTCATGTGGCATTCCTTTTACTTCCTCGTATTGTAGTTAATGTATGTACTGTCTTAGCTCCTGTAAAGTCAAAAGCTCTATAAAGGCAGGGCCCGTGTCTCACCCATTTTCCTTGTGAATATTTCCTTTCAGGGCAGCGGCACTTATTTTCATTTGTCCTGATAGTAGCTTATGCAGAATTTGTTCTCTTGAAACAATATTCTATTCTTTTCTTTTCTTTTTTCTTTTCTTTTCTTTTCTTTTCTTTTCTTTTCTTTTCTTTTCTTTTCTTTCTTTTCTTTCTTTTCTTTTCCCAAGTCAAATCAGCAGCTCCTTGGCAGAGATGATATGTGGAAGCAAAATTAGATCTAAAGATGACTTTCAGTCATGAGGGCCCATGATTCTGCATCTTTTTGTCAGATCATAAGAAATAGGACCCACTCAGTGTAAAAATATGGAGTTATTTATGACCTATGGTCTCAGTCGACAGATTACACAAAGATAAATGCATTTCCTTTCTCCACATAGCTCTGACTTCTTTCCCTTTTCCAGATTGTCTTAATAAAATAAAATTTTCCTGAGAAGGAAGTAAATATATTTTCCCTCAGTCTCCCATCTCTGTCATGAACCTTATATGTGAAGGATATTAAAAACTCTCTCCTGAGCTTTCAAATGGTTCCTGTTTCTATTTCTTAGTTTTCATCCTGAAGCTTCTTTTTGTTTCTTAGAGTTTCAGACTTTAACTGCCAGTGTAGCAATTTAAAATTGCCTTGTCTTATCTAATCTTCAAGGCAGTATCTACTAAAACTGGCTTTCACATAGTTGCCAGATACAACAAGAGCCCTCATAATGAGGATATGTTAGGAGTTAGTGATAAGATAGCCTTTTTTTTTTCTTTTTGTGCATTTGATCTGCATGTCAATCTCCTTTAATGATTGGAAAGAGATCTGCTTCTCTCTTTCAGACTGTAGCTAATAAAAGACAGTGTATGTTTCTCAGGAGGACAAACTTAGTATATTTTAAAAGTTAGTGGTATAGATAAATGGGGTAATCTTCTATAGAGGTTTACTTTGCATGAAACTGCTGTGTAATTAGTATGAATTTTATCTTCTCCCCAAATACTTGAAAATCCAGTTGTTGAAAAAGCTAGTACAGCCCATGATATCCATAAATATTTGCCTTTTGTTGTAGTGGTCATGCATTTCAGAAATGTTGTCTTTTTTTTACTTATTAATTTTCATGGCTTTTGTTTATTGGTTTAAGAAAGACTTCTAAGTACTGGTTTATGAGTGATACTGTGAAATGTGCAGATAAATCCTTGTTAGAGGTTATTTGGAATTGTTTCTAACCAGCCTTAATTTACATAGTTTTAATCACATAATATACAATAATTTTCTCTTAGGCAGATCTTCTAGCAACTTCAGAAATCTCGCTTTATGTGCTGTGTGTTTAGGATTAACGTTGAAAGAAAAATGTCAATGGTTTTAGAAAAGTTGCCCTTACAATATTCTGTACTTAATTTTCATTGAAATAATAATCTCTGTAATCATAATGGCAACTATGCATCTCTTGTGGTTATATCTACCTGTCTCTATATTTCCTCTCACTACTAAGAAGTCTCTCACTTATATTTCTTGTACAGAATTTTGATTGATACTCATTTCTTTTGCCAATTCTGTAATATAGGTTGGGCGTACTTTTGGATATTTTCCAAAGGATTTAATCCGTGTAGTCCAAGTATATACTCAAGAAGAGCTACAAGTTCCAACAGATGTAAGTTGTGGATTTTTTGTTGTTGTTTTTCTCAGTTATAAATTGGCTTATCAATTCATCAGTTACATTCAATTAAGTATTTTTGGAAGTCTTTGAATGTGTTTTGATCAAAAAAAAAAACAAGTTAACATCTGTGTATCAGATTTTAATTTTTAATTTATCAGACTACGAAGGAAGGAAGGAAGAAAGAAAAGTTTGAAAAGAATTTATGGGAGACTTTATATCATAATCTGATAGCTGTATGTTGAATCAGGTATTCTTATACAAGGCTGTGTATGCTTATTCAGGATTTTTCTTTGCTATTTTATGTGAGAAAAAAGATGAATAATTCAGTACCTTTGTATTTAGTTATTAAATTTAGGAGGTAAATATTTTTTTTTTGCAAGCAAGATGAGAAGGTATCTCACTTTGAAAACTACTCACTGAATAGCTTTTAGACATTTTAAGTGCTATATATAGAAATCAGGTTTAAATTAATCAAATCCTAAATTATGTACTAGGCCATAATATTTTGTTATTGACTCTTTAATGATTTAAGGGATTAGAGTTATGTGAAAGATTTTGGAAAAGGGGGCCAGAGCATTTTGAGTGGGGTCCAGCCTCAAATCTGCAAGGTCCTGACTGCACAGTCTATAAGGCATTCATCCAGGGTGCACTAACTTAGAATAGCTTTGTGATGACAAGGATTTTGTGCTCTGGGACCCTCATTCCAGCTGATTGTTTTCTGGAGTTTTAAAATTTATAAGAATTGATACCCACCTTCAAATAGAAATCTTTGAGCAACTCTTTGGTGTTGCTGCAAGAGTATGTGAGCTGCTAGCCTGGGGCACTTCTCAGCTGAGCTCTGCAGAATGTATGAAGTCACAGAGCCATTGCTATTCTTGAAATTTCCTTGCCTTCCCGAGGGTCATTGCCTGTTAGGCCTCACTCCTAATGAAGATACTGCTGGGAGGGAAATGCACGTGAGACAGCAGCTTACTGGTCACAGAGACCTCACGTGTTGGGGATTCCGCCTTCTCGTTGCACTCTCACTACACACTTCCCTCAACATTAAGAAATGGCTTAGAGATGCGTGTGATGAGAACAGGAGTCATTCATCCTTACAACACGTGTCAGGTCTCTCCAGAGCATTGTGAGAGTTTAGTTAGGAGAAGAAAGTTATCTTTGTTGGTTTTTTAACCTTTCCTTCTTTTTGTGACCCATTTTATGTCAGTTTGTTTACAAGGGGAGGGAAGGAAGAATATAGACTTATGAGTAGTCCGCAAGCAGATCTGTTGACACCTCATCAGGACCCTGATGTAGAGTAGCATGTGTCCCTCACTGAATCTTGTTTTCAAGCCATACTTGTGGTGATAGTTGAGTGGGAGCCCCTTGACACCATTCTTTGTCCCTTAACATTTCTACTTCCCCTGCACCTGTATTTCAGGAAGATACTTCTTCAGCTCATTTATCTTTCCCAATCCAAGGAAAATATGAGCCAGAAATCTGTAGCCTTAGAGCCTATCAGCAAGGTGATTCCACCTGTTTCCAGCGGGGTAAGCAGGGAAGTACAGCCTAGAAGGGAGGATGATGGAGATGCTGGGTGGTCTTCCAGCTTGTCCTGGGCAAGTTATGAGGTAAATTCCCAGCACATCAGGCATAGATATTGAAAGTTGGGAGACCCAGTAAATGATACCCTACTTTTTTCTACTTGTGCTGAGAACAAATTGAGAGACCCAGGAGTCAGGTAGATGGAGACCAAAATGTCACCATTACTTAATGATAAAGCTTTTTGGAGAACACGGGTCAAGTATGCGGGAAATTAATGGGCTTTTGAACGTTGCAGTCTAGAATAAGACAGACTTACCCAGCCACAGGCAGAGCTAGCCAACTGGGGGGCTTTCCCAAGGGGGTCTGTCCTTGTATAACTGACTGCATGGAAGAGAGAGGCTGTATGTTCCCTACAGCCAGTCCCAAGCAGAAAACAGGGATGGTTCCCACCAGCCACATGAATCATTCCTCTCCTGGGGAAAAGAGAATGCAGGGAAATCAGGAGCATTACTCAGGTAAGAGTCCTTCCTCGTGGAAGCAGGAAGCCAGGGAAACATGGGTTCCATCTCCCTGTCTCCTGACTCCCCAGGATTGGCACAAAAGCCCCTCTAGAGCCAAATCTGAATTTGAGATCATCTCTGTTATTAGCGTGGGTAAATGTTTGCTCTTGTGACACTTGGTTAGTGAGACACTAATGATTTTCTTTCCCTTGCAGGAGACAGATTTTGTTTGTTTTGATGGGGGAAGAGATGATTTTGATAATTATAATGTAGAAGAACTTTTAGGATTTTTGGAATTGTACGATTCTGCCACTGGAGATTCTGAGGAAGTTAAAGAAAAAACTTCTCAACATGTGGAAGAACCTCCTGAAGCATCTAAGGGAAGTGACCCTGAACCTGAGCCAGTAGAACCCAACTCAGAGGAAAGTGAAAGTATATTATCAGAAAACACTAAGGAACTCAGGGAAAGATATGAGGCTCAGAAGAGCCAACCCCATGTAAATAGTCAAACAGGTCATGCTCAGGGAGAGCAATCTTCACTTGAACCTTTTGGAGAAATGCTGCAAGATAAGTTAAAAGTGCCAGAAAGTGAAAACAACAGAACCAGCAATAGTTCTCAGGTCTCGAATGAACAGGAGAAGATTGATGCTTATAAACTTTTGAAAACAGAAATGACTCTGGACTTGAAAACCAAATTCGGCTCAACTGCTGATGCACTTGTATCTGATGATGAGACAACCAGACTTGTCTCTTCGTTAGAGGATGATTTTGATGAGGAATTGGACGCTGAGTATTACACAGTGGGGAAGGAAGAAGAGGACAATAAAGAAGATTTTGATGAGCTGCCGTTACTCACCTTTACAGATGGAGAAGATATGAAAACTCCAGTGACCTCTGGAGTTGAGAAACATTCAACAGAGAAAGAGCAGAATTCAAATGAAGAGCATACAGTGGAGGAAATTCGGCCCCCTTCCATCAAAAACAGTGATAAAAATATATTAACAACCTGGGAAGATACCATGTTCTCTGATGTCACAGAGGGTAAAGAAAACACAGGTACAGATTTAGAGAGGTCTGATTCAAAGGAGGAAAAGGAAAGGGATGTTGCATTAGTCCTGGAGAGCACATTGGGGAAACCACAGCCAGCTGCTGATCACAGTGACCCTGAGAAGGCAGCAGACAGCCTTTTGAATGCACAAGTCCCCGCAACGAATAATGACGAAGACCCAGAAGCGGACCCAGAATTTGACATTAAAGGAAAAGGGAGGAAGGTCGAGGAACCAGAGAGGGACCTGGTGCAGGATGCGGTGGGATCAGAGGATGAGAAGCACGAAGGCATGACTGTGCATGCTTCTCCCCCAGGCGGCCCCCTCAGCCCTTCGCCACCTGCTGAAAAGGGCGCGGAAACATTACAGTCAGCCTTTGCTCACCAAGAGAGTGACCTAAAAGGAGCAGCTGTTCATATCTCAAAGGAAATGCCCCACAAAGAAAAGCCACGAGGGCAGAGTTTGGAAGGTGCCTCCAAGAGTGAATCGGTACCCGAAGCGGCAGGGAATCAAAGGGACGAAGGGAAGATGACACAGGAGTCCGTGGGTTTGGCACCCCTCTTGGGTGAACGTGAGCGTAATGCTTCCAAAGACAGCGAGCAGGACGGAGATGGTGCAGCAGATGGACCGAAACCACACACGCTTCCAGGGGAGCATCCGAGTGAGGAACTTATAAAGGAACGGCTTCTTAAACCTCAAAATCAGACTAGAGGCTCCTCCCCAGATGAAATTGGTTTGCTAAGAAAACTGGAAGAAGAGGGTCCCATTCTGGGAAGAAATCTTTCCTGGCAGCAAGGAGATGTGGCTGCCACAGGGAGTAAGCAAGTGAGTGAGAAGAGAAGGCTCTCTGAGGAAGAGGTCACAGAGGACGCCCCAGGTGAAGGGCTTGTCCGTCACAAGCCTTTGCCGGTCACGCAGGAGGTAGGAAAAACACGCCAAGCTCATACCACTGAAGAACCAGGTGTCCACACTGAGAAACCAGAAGCAGAAGATGACGATTATAGCCCCGAAGAACTACTGGAGGATGAAAATGCTGTAAGTGCAAAACAGTCTAAAGAAAAAAGCCCTGAGATTCAAGACAGGTTAGATGTGGACCTGCAAGTCCCTGAAAAAGCTGTTTTAGGCGCCATTAAGACTGATCTAGAAGCTGAAGAAAACAAAGAAGAAACTAGTAATATATCAGAAAATGAAAGAAAAAATGAGACTGCAAGTAAAGAGGTAGACAGTCTAGTTAGGGACCCAGGTAGTCCAGGGGTGGAAAAAGAAGAAAGCTCCCTTGTGGATCAGAAAGCACAGAGACCCTCTGAAGGAAGTGACTTTCCTGGCAAGAAAGAAAATCAGACTGCAGAGTTGGGTGAAGCGTCTCAGAATAAAGGTCCTGATTATCTTAAAGAACACCCGAAGACCTCAGGGCTCGCAGAGAAGCCTGGGGTAGAACTCTCGAAAGAGGATGAGGAGGATGTAGAGAAATTCGTGGGTGCAGGAAACCAGGGGTCTGCCCCCGAGGACCACAACACTGACCCATTCCCCTGGGCTCCACATATACCCGTTCAGCCCAAGCACGTTGTCTATATAGAAGACTTGCCCATAATTAGCAGCTTCTTTAAAGATCAGCAGTCTCTGCAGCGGTTCCGGAAGTACTTTGATGTCCACGAGCTGGAATCCATGTTCCAGGAAATGTCATCCAAGCTGAAGTCGGCGCAGCGGGACAGCCTGCCCTATAATGTGGAGAAAATCCTAGATAAGGTCTTTCGTGCTTGGGAGTCACACATTCTGAGTGAGGCAGAGAAGATGCTCGATGCTCATGTGACCGAAAATAGAGATCTAGAGATGAAGGACAGTAGCATCTTTGAAGAGGCTGCAGTGCTTGATGATGTTCAAGACCTGATCTATTTTGTCAGGTACAGACACTCCACGGTGGAGGAGACGGCACCCCCAGCCATGGCACAGCCTTCAGAGGAAGGCTGGGGTGGACCAGCGGAAGGTGAGGTACCCACCTGTGGCCTTGTATGATTGGGCTTGAGAAACAGGTGTGGGGGCCAGGGGGCTGCCAGAGTGCCTCGTGCCTTGTTTGTAGAGCTCCGTCCATGGGTCCCAGCGTGCCCAGAGTGCAGGGACATCCACATGACCCTTCCCACCTTCTTTCTTGGAGGCTGGGGCGTGGAGAAGGATTTCTTGCTCTGCTCTTCCCTTAGACAGTTGAGACTGGTAGCATTCTCAAAAGGAAACTTTATAAAAAGAGAAAGACATGATTAAGAAAATAGTGTACAAAGTAGACCTGGTAATAAAGTACACGTTTCATGACAGGGTTTTTTTGAACACATCTTCTTCATTGTAAAATAACTGCTGTCTGTCCAGGGATTGACTGGCATAACTTTTAACCTGATGCCTGAGCTTCTTCATTCCCTCCAATTTTCAGGTGGCTGCCATGTTCTTTCCTGCCTCTTTAGGGCAGTCACTTGGGTAGTTAAATTCTGCCAGGCGCTTGGGTTCTCACATTCAGATTAATCAAGTATCAGCCAAGATACAGAGCCTTCTAACACAGCACGTAACATAGAAGCCGTTGAGGAAACGGTGATTGAACTGACCCTGAGCCAACATCCTAGATAAGCTGATTCCTAGCTCCACGCTCTTTTTCTCTGTCCCCGTGGTTTTCAAACGGGGGCATTTGAACTGAGGGTATACAATTGGCTAACAGGAGGACGTAAAACCACAGAATAAATGTATCTTCCCAGAGTGCCAATTTGGAGATGGGGACATTTTTTACATTTAATCAAAGCAGCTATATTTGGATTAGAATGCAAAACTCAAATGAATTTCCAGGGTAAACCATGAAGTTTCAAAGAAATTCACCTTTTGCTGTGGGTCACATTGGGTGATGCCCTGAGCCTCTTAGGGACAGAAGTGGGTTCACTTCTCTTGATTCTTGAAGGCACTTCAGAAATATTGGAAAGGCACTTCAGCAAGCTGCCTTTGTATGTAATGCCCTTCTCTGTGCTAGTTCTGTGAAATAGGCATGCTTGTGGATGAAGGGGGTCTGTTATTTCTGTGTAGGATAGGTGTCTCCTGTTTCTGCTCTTGCTTGGAATTCCCTTTTGCACATTTATCTGTGTGGGCATATGTTGGTTTGTCAAGAAAAGTTAGGTTTATTGACATCCCTACTGTAAATATATTTATTTATGAAATACTTCGGGATGAGAGTTTTGTTTGTTTGTTTTGCCATGGCTTGTGGAATCTTAGTTCCCAGACCAGGAATTGAATCCAGGCCATGGCAGTGAGAGCACGGTGTCCTAACCACTGGACCGCCAGGGAATTCCTGGGATGAGGGTTTGTTTATCACTTTCATTGTATAGCTTAGCCATCTGTGAAGTAAAATAAAAGCAACTGGAACTCTTTTTTTCCTCACCCAGTCGTGCCCCACAAGATGCCAGCACACGGGGCAGGGACGAGGGGCCCTGCAGATATGTGGTGAGGGGGTGCGGGAGGGGGACTGGCGTCAAGCTTTGCCAGCCCCGTGCGTTCTTCTCCCCTGTAGACATTCAAGCACCGCTGGAGGAGAACTTCCCACAGGAGAGCTCCGACGTTCTTATAATGCAGATTTCTGAAGAGCCCAGCCACTTGGATCAACCCGTGACCAGTGACATGGGTATCTCAGAAGTGTCCCAGAAGCCGAATACGCAGACGGACGGAGACCCAGGTAAAGCTTGCTAATTTTTCTCTACAAAGTAGAGGCCTATCGTAAAGAAGACCTCCTAGGAGATTTGTTGCTGAAGGTAGGAAATAACACAGGTGTAAATGCATTTAAAAAGTAAGAAATCCGAGAAGTAACAGAGAGAAGCAGGCATCAAGACAGATGGAGCCCAATCGTAGGAAGCAGGCCAGAGACTGTAACTAACCTACCAGCCAGTGCAAGGCCGGCGTTAGCGTATGTGAGTTTATTTATTTATTTATTTATTTACCTACCTATCCATCCCAACACTGAGAAATGAATAAAAATTTTCTCTCCTCTTGTGTATAATTTACTTCTATGTAATTTTTATGAATGAAGGAGAAGAACATAGGGAGGTTTAAATTAACTCTTCTTGAATCTGTGATGTGTATAGTTTTTAAGGCTTTCTGCTGGCTTTTCACTTTTCACTACAAGGGACAAGTCCAAGATATAAACCATCTATTTCTTCTAACCACATCTTAGCATGTGAGTAATTTAGTCTAATTCTTGATATGAGGGAATTGCTAGAGGTTGATTTGAGAGGTAGCAGGGAAGCAAATTGATCTCTGGCTGTTGTTTTGTTAAGAGTCTTTTTTTTTTGTTTTTCCAGCTCAAAAATATTTTAGTAAACTTGAATTGTTAACGATCTAGTACACTGTGACAAAATGGATACAATTTTTTTCCTATTAGTTATCTATTTTATACATATTAGTGTATATGTGTCAATCCCACTCTTAATGTGAGTAATTTAAATCTAAAATGCTATTCTTAAAAAGCCTTATGCTCAAAAACAGTAGTTTTCAGCCAGACCAACAGTGACAGAAACTCTGGGGGTGGAGACCAGCAATCTGTGACTCTGTGTTTAACAAGCCCTCCAGGGAATTCTGATCTGTTAGAAGTTAAAGTTTGAGAACCACTGCTCTGAAACTCACAAATTCTGTTTTCCCTCCATCCCCCTCACCCCCTCACCCCCTCACCCCCAAAGAGTACATTATAGCTCAGTTCTTCTGTTAATTTGCTACCTGGACATGGTAAAACTTCCTTTAAAACAGTGAAGGGGATATTTATGTCTAGATATCCTTATATTAAATAAAGATTAGAGGAAACAGTACAGAACTTTGCAGTACCTAACAGTCCAGTGTAGACGGACCCCTGTGAATAGTACTTAATCACAGAGCACAGTAAATGTCCAGTGGGAGAGCAACTCATTTCATTTGGATGAGAAAGTTGTTTTAAAAATAAAGTTTTTTAAAATGCAACCCCAGTAATAGTATCAACAGCTTTCTAGTTTTTCTGTAGCTCCCTCATTTTACCAATAAATCAGAACAACTAATTGTGTTATTTTGTCTATCCAGTATGGTGATATGACATCATTACCATTTTGTGTTTTTAGAGATCATGGTCTCTAACCATAGATAGAGCATTACCCTGTGATACCACAGGCCTAGCAGCACTGGGCTGCCCCTCCGACCCACCCCTGCTTCAAAATATAGGAGAGGTCACAGCAGGAAGAGGAATTCAGCTAATTTGAGAAGAAATGGCATATCAGAGGTCTCCTATGTTCCGGAGGATGTTGTATTTGTATAAATACTCCTGTAACTCAAAAAGGTTCTGCTTGTTGAGAATGCGTCACATGCAGATAAGACTTGTTACTCTCTTGCTCAGAAACTTTCAGGGTTAGGAAAGATTTTGCTTGCAGAATTAAAAACACATGTTTTGCCTTGTCCTTTACGTTCCACCACAAAATGACATCAACTGCCTTTAGAGGCTGATCTTCTCAAATGTCCCTTCATGCATCTCAGGTGTTGAGGTGCTGAACTGATGGGGAAACTTCACCAGTGGTCAGATTCATAGATCAATAGCAATGGAATCTCAGGGCTGGAAGAGACCTGAGCAGCAACTAGTACAACTTCTCACCAGCTGCTTTTTGGACTCCTAGCTATTTATAAGAAGCGCCCAGACCCAAATCACTCCTCCTGAAATCTCCTTCCTACTGCCTCATCATGTGGCGATCCTTTCAGGTAGAGCTGGAATTCGAGCTCTTTCACAGAGCTGAACGCCAGGCCCCCACCCTGTAAGCAGTTCCCTTTCACCTCTCTCAGTGTTTACCGTATTCCCTTTTGTGTAGCTGTCACTCATCCATTCAGTAAGCAGCTGTTGAGTGCCTGCCAGGTGCCAGATGCTGTGCTGAGTATGGGTGCAGGTCTGCAAACTAACACACTTTTCTTACTCATTGTTTGCCTGAAGTTTCTAATGCAGTGCTTCACCAGCACTAAATAAATGTTTGTTAAATGTGATGGTGTGTATACGGGAAAAGCATAAAATTCTGTCTTTCTCAGTCCCCACGAGTCTGTATTGTTCAGATGGCAGTTGCATTGCCAGGGACGTGATGGGGGGACTGCTGGCAGGTAGAGTCGGTTGGAGATGTTGTTCGTTTTATAGCTGAGGATGTGATGGGGGTTCTGGCATTGTTTTTATATAATTGTCTTAGGAGAAGCACATATCCAGGCAGAGTGACTAATATTTAGTGGGCACTTATTTATTGAATATTTAAAATGAAGAGAAACAAATCTTATTCTGAAGCATAAATAAAATATTAGCTTTCTCCCTCAATTTTAGGGATAATTACAACGGAAGATTCTCTTAACGATGCTGTTGACGCAAAAAAGCAACTGGAAACAAATGCTGAAGAACCAGCAAGTGTCACACCTTTGGAGAATGCAGTTCTTTCCGTGTATTCGTTTGTGTTTTATTTAACTAAGATGGTAAGTTTGACATATATAATTTCTTCAAATAGAATGTTGATTATTACAGTTTTCAAGTTGATTTTAAGCAGGAGGTGAAGAACTTAAAATGTCTTTATGAAAATTACTCCTAAGCCTTTAAAGATAGCCTCTGAAACAAGCCACAGGTGTATGATGTTGGTGGTTTCTTTTGTATTTCTGCGGTGTCAGTTGTTACTTCTCCTTTTTCATTTCTAATTCTGTTGATTTGCGTCTTCTCCCTTTTTTTCCTGATGAGTCTGGCTAATGGTTTATCAATTTTGTTTATCTTCTCAAAGAACCAACTTTTAGTTGTATTGATCTTTGCTATTATTTCCTTCATTTCTTTTTCATTTATTTCTGATCTGATCTTTATGATTTCTTTTTTTCTGCTTACTTTGGGGTTTTTTTGTTCTTCTTTCTCTAATTGTTTTAGGTGTAAGGTTAGGTTGTTTATTGGATAGATGTTGGTGGTTTCTTAGTTCACTTCCCCACTTGAAGAGGATTTGCTTCCTGCCAGTGCTGACCATATGTACACCTGTAAAACGCGGTTCTTCCCTCGAAGACCTTTCAGTCTAGCAGGGAGATAATGACATTGACTTGAGACATGATATGATATGGGAAGGAAGAGAAGTATTTACAGTCAGAGGACGGTCAGAGAAAGTCAGAAGTTAGCAGAGACATTTTTTTGAGAATTGGAGGACCTGTGTCAGTCTGATGTGTAGTTCGTTGTTGAATAAGGGCTGGGGGAGATGCAGTCACACATAAGAAACAGCATGTTTGGAGAGACGGGACATGAGAAAAGGTTATTTGGGGAAGCCAGGTAAGTGTTTAAAATTAGAGGGAGATGCGCACATGTAAAGGAAGTTGTATGTCATGATAAGTGATATTAGGGATGGAGATCCTTTGAAGGTTTTAAGCATGAAAGAAGTATGGTCATATTTGTTCTTAGAAAGAGTCACTTATGGCAGAATATTTATTCAGACTTATCTGTCTAAAGAGTCCTGGACAGATGTTTAATCTGTCCAGAAGCTTATCTAAGCTTTTTTAGGACTTAGTGCCCCCTTGTGGTATTTATTGAAATTGGATGTTTTTCTTGGTAAATCATGTGAATGAACAAGCTTTCAGAATTTGGAGGCAAAGTTGCCCTTGGAGCTATACAGAAAGTATTCTTTCCAACAAAAATATTTTTCCTTTAGGGTCTGTTATTTCAAGACTTTTGTTAAAAGAAAGGGAGGGTGGTTATTTTCTATTCTTTAAAACAAATGGGCTTTGAGTAAGGATGATCAGGTTTCAGATCCCAGGTTCATCATTTAGAAGCTTGGACAAATTACTAAAGTCTGAACCTCAGCTTCCTCATCTTGAAAATGCAGATAATGCCTACTCCAGTCGTTGTAAGCATTAAAGGAATTGATGACGTCACGTGTCTGATGCAGTGCCTGGCATTTTATAGGATCTCATCCCCTGCCTACTTGTTATTTGAATGGTCAGAGGGCAGTATAAAGACATTGAATACCTAGAGAATTCAGGAGAAAGGCTACCAGGATGGGAAATATGGAGGAAAACCAAACCATTTTTCAGTTTTCTCCATGGTTGTGATAGGGGCAGCCACCCCGGTGAAGGTGTGCGTGACCTGTGCCATTAGAATAATGAAATTTTCAGTGATTAAGGCAGTCTCAGAATTCAGATTTGGTTATCAGCGTGAATCATCATCACTTCTCAAATTTAACAGCCTCCAGATGTGGGAGGAATTCTTCATTTTATTTTGTGGATATGCACAGAGCCCTGTTCTAGGCCTGGGTTGGGGGACACAGATGTGGTAGAGGATGCAGTCTCTGCTTGAGGGATGGTGGGAGAAGATGTGGACATCAATGGCCAGAGAAAGGGGTGCATGTTACAAAGTAACAATGATTGGAAAATTATTGTCAAGAAAGTATTTTGAGGGCCCAGTATGTACAGAGTATTGTGCTAGAAATACAAGAGTCTAAGAGGTATAATGCATAATTCTGATTTCTGAAAGGCTTAAAAAAGGGTGTATCAAATATATATATGAAAATTGGAAAAATGGAAAACCTGAAATAGCTTTTGTAAAGTATCAAATAACTAGTATAGATAATTATAGATAAAGCTGAGGAATAATGGGGTGCTGACTTGTTTGGGAAAACGACACCGAAAGTCAGATGCATAGATCAACAGTGAATGGAATCTCAGGGCTGGGAGAGATATGAGAGGGCAACTAATCCAGGTTCTCACTAACTGCAGTAATTTCCTCTTCTATAGCCCTGACTAGTAGTTATGAGGTCTGGGCATCAACAATTCCTGGTGTGAGCAACCTACCTTATAAGGCTACACATTGCTTTGTTGGCTAGTTAACTCTTATCTTGACTCCAAATTTTCCTGCATATGATTTTTTTCATGTAGAATCTAATTCCTTTTCTACATAGTAATCCTTTAAATATTTGAAGTTATACTTTAATTTTGTGTGTGTGTGTGTGTGTGTTTTAGCACAGAAAATTTCAAAATAGTAATAGTAAAGAGAGAGAATAGTAAAATGAAATCATGGGCTTGTTACTCAGCTGAACGGTAATTCCTTAATATCACCCACTGTTTGACACATTTCAAAATCCCTTCCCCTCCTTTTTATTTGTGTTTTTTTTTTTAACAAATTTATTTATTTATTTATGGCTGCATTGGGTCTTCGTCACTGCACACAGGCTTTCTCTAGTTGTAGTGAGCAGGGGCTGCTCTTCTTTGAGGTGTGCGGGCTTCTCATTGCGGTGGTTTCTCGTGTTGCAGAGTACAGGCTCTAGGGGTGCAGGCTTTAGTAGTTGTGGCATGCACGCTCAGTAGCTGTGGCTCACAGGCTTAGTTGCTCTGCACCATGTGGAATCTTCTGGGACCAGGGCTCAAATCTGTGTTTCCTGCATTGGCAGGTGGATTCTTAACCACTGCACCACTAGGGAAGTCCCCCCCCCTCCTCCTTTTTGAAATTGTTCTTACTTAATTCAGGATCCTCTTAAAGTTCAAAAGTTATAAAGGGTTGATATGTGTCTTAAATCAACTTTAATCAGATATAAATTACATATAACAAAGTGTACCCATTTTAGGAATATGGCCTAATGCATTTTAATATATGTATACATTTATTAAAATGTAAAAACAACCATAATCATACTGGCACAAAACAGAAATATAGATCAATGGTACAGGATAGAGAGCCCAGAGATAAACCCATGCACATATGGGCACCTTATCTTTGACAAAGGAGGCAAGAACATACAATGGAGAAAAGACAGCCTTTTCAATAAGTAGTGCTGGGAAAATTGGACAGCTACATGTAAAAGAATGAAATTAGAACACTTCCTAACACCATACACAAAAATAAACTCAATATGGATTAAATACCTAAATGTAAGGCCAGATACTATAAAACTCCTAGAGGAAAACATAGGAAGAACACTATATGACATACATCAAAACAAGATCCTTTTAGACCCACCTCCTAGAATAATGGAAATAAAATAAAAAATAAACAAATGGGACATAGTGAAACTTAAAAACTTTTGCACAGCAAAAGAAACCATAAACAAGACAGGAAGACAACCCTCAGAATGGGAGAAAATATTTGCCAAGGAAGCAACTGACAAAGGATTAATCTCCAAAGTATACAAGCAGCTCATGCAGCTTAATACCAAAAAAACAAATAATCCAATCCAAAAATCGGCAGAAGACCTAAATAGACATTTCTCCAAAGAAGGCATGCATATGGCTAACAAACATGTGAAAAGATGCTCAACATCACTAATCATTAGAGAAATGCAAGTCAAATCCACAATGAGGTACCACCTCACACTGGGCAGAATAGCTATCATCACAAAATCTAGAAAAAGTAAATGCTGGAGAGGGTGTGGAGAAAAGGGAACCCTCCTGAACTGTTGATGAGCATGTAAATTGGTACAGCCACTATGGAAAACAGTATGGAGGTTCCTTAAAAAACTAAAAATGGAACTACCATATGACCCAGCAATCCCACTACTGAGCATATACCCAGAGAAAACCATAATCCAAAAAGGAACATGTACCACAGTGTTCTTTGCAGCACTATTTACAATAGCCAGGACATGGAATCAACCTAAATGCCCATTAACAGATGAATGGATAAAGAGGATGTGGCACATATATACAATGGAATATTACTCAGCCACAAAAAGGAATGAAATTGAGTTATTTGTAGTGAGGTGGATGGACCTAGGGACTGTCATACAGAGCAAAGTAAGCCAGAAAGAGAAAAACAGATACCGTATGCTAACTCATATATATGGAATCTAAAAAAATGGTACTGATGAACCCAGTGACAGGGCAAGAATTAAGATGCAGGTGTAGAGAATGGACTTGAGGACATGGGGTGGTAGGGGGCAAAGGGGAAGCTGGGACAAAGTGAGAGTAGCATTGATGTATATACACTACCAAATGCAAAATAGATAGCTAATGGGAAGCTGCTGAATAACATAGGGAGATCAATTCTATGCTGGGTGATGACCGAGAGGGTTGGAATAGGGAGAGTGGGAGGGAGTTGCTGGATGGAGGGGATATGGGGATATATGTATAAATACAGCTGATTCACTTTGGTGTACACAAAAACTGGCACAACAGTGTAAAGTAATTATATTCCAATAAAGAGCTTAAAAATTTAACAAAATTTAAAAAATAAAAATTAAAAATTAAAAAAATTTAAAAAACAACCATAACCAAATACAGAACACCTCTTTCATTCAAAAAAGTTCCCTTGTGTACCTTCCCAGTATATCCCCCAAACCACCTGCTCCAGGCAACCACTGACAAAACTTTCTCACTATAGATTAGCTTTTCCTGTTGTAGAATTACAATTGTAAATGGATTTATAGTTAGGAGTGAAATTGCTCAGTCACATGGTAAGTTTATTTTATCTTGGAAACTGCCAAACTGTTCTCAAAAGTGACTGTATCATTTTATACTCCCACCAACAATTTCTAAACCTTCCAGTTGGTCACATATTTGCTAACACCTGGTATTATGAGTCTTAAATTGTAGCCATTCTAGTGGGCATGTCTTTGAGGTTTTAATTGTATTTATCCTGATGCTTTATGGTGTTAAGCACTTTTTCAGGTGGCCATACTTTTTTGTGGGTGTGTGTGAAATAGCTCTTTAAATCTTTTGCCCTTCTTTAAACTGGGGTTTTTTCTTTCTAAATATTAAGGCCTAAGAGTTCTTTATATTCATATATTTTAGATACAACTCCTTTGTCAGATACATATTGCAAATAATTTCTTCCAGACTCTGGCTTGACTTTTCAATTTCTTAACATTGTTTTTTGAAGAGAAAATTTTTAACTTTGATGAGCACCATTTTATTAATGTTTACTTTTATGATAAGAGCTTTTTGTTTCCTGCTTAAGGAATCTTAGGCAATTCCAATGACATGAATATTTTCTTATATTTTCTTCTAGAAGTTTTATTGTTGTACCTTTCATGATTAAGTCTTTGTTCCATTTTGAGTTAATTTTTGTGAATGGTGTGAAGGTAAAGGTCAAGTTTCACTTCTCCCCCGCCCCAAATGGATATCCATCTGCTCCCATACCATTTCTTTCCCCTTCAAATTACCTTGGAACCTTGAGTTGAAATCACTTGACCATATGTGTATGTCTCTTTCTGGACTCTATTCTGTTCCGTTGATCTCTTTCTATCCTAAGACTTTTTGATTACTATAGCTTTATAGTAGGTCTTACAGTCAGGTAGTTCTTTTGCAAAATTGTTTTGGCTACTGCATTTCCTTTGCATTTCCATATAAATTTTAGAATCAACTTATCAGTTTCTACAAAAAAGCTTGCTGAGAGTTTGACTGTTATTATATTGAATTTATAGGTGAGTTTGGGAAGAACGGATATCAACAAATATTAAGGCTTCTAATTAAGATGAACTAAGTTCATCTCTATTTAGATCTTCTTTAATTTCTTTCAGCAATGTTTTGTAGTTTTCAGTGTACAAGTTTCATGAATATTTTGTTTATGTATACCATGTATTTCATGGTTTTTGATATTGTAAATGGTATCTTTTTTACATTTTGTTTACATTTTTTTCTGATATATAGAAATATAGTTGACGTCTGTGTGTTGACCTTGTATCTTACTAAATTTACTTTACTTGTTATCTTACTAAATCATCTATTATTTCTAGGGGGGTTGTAGATATCATAGGATTCTCTTTGTAGATGATCATGTCATCTGTGAATAAACACACCTTTTTAAAAAGGCAGATTAAGTAAAGCATAATTTACACCTGGTAAAATTCACCCTTTCTGTGTACAGTTCTATGAGCTTTCACATTATTTTTTCAAAAATATTTTGTGTTCCCCTTCTCTTGCCTCTCCTCTTAGGACTCTTAACTGTATGTATGTTAGCTCACTTTACATAGTTCCACAGGCTTTGTTCTTTTTTTTAGTCTTTTTATGTCTTTGCTTCAGTTTAAATACTTCCTGTTGCTGTCTTCAAGTTCATTGACCTTTTCTTTTGTGGTATCTAATCTGCTGTTGAAGTACATCAAGTGAATTTTTCATTTCTGATATTTTATTCTAAAAGTTTATAGTTCTAGAAGTTCCACTTAGTCCCATTTTATATCTTCCATTTCTCTCATCCTATGGTCATTTTTTAAAGAATTCTTAAATGTATTTTAAAATGATTCTTTTATGGCCCTTTAAAGCTAATATTCTGTCATCCCTTGCAGTTTCTTGGTCTGTTTTTACAGGTTGATTTATCACTTAGTTATGGGATACATTTTCCTGCTTTTTTCCTGTCTAGAGGGACTTTTTAAAAAATATATATTTATTTATGTATTTATGTATTTATTTATTTATTTTTGGCTGCGTCGGGTCTTGCTTGTAGGACATGGGATCTTCTTTGAGGTATGCAGGATCTTTCATTGGCGCACGGGCTTCTCTCTAGTTGTGCTATACGGGTCTTCTCTTCTCTAGTTGCAGTGCGCAGGCTCCAGGGTGCACGGGCTCTGTAGTTGTGGTGTGTGGGTTCCAGAGCATGTGGGCTCTGTAGTTTGCGGCACATGGGCTCTCCAGTTGAGGAGTGTGAGCTCAGTAGTTGTGGCACACAGGCTTAGTAGCCCCACGGCATGTGAGATCTTAGTTCCCTGACCAGAGATCGAACCTGCATCCCCTGCATTAGAAGGCAGATTCTTTACCAGCGGACCACCAGGGAAATCCCTTGTTTGTTTTTGTTTGTTTGGTTGCTAGGCACTGTGAATGTGAATGTTGTTTGGTGCTTGGATTTTGGTGGCTTCCTTTAAAAAGTGTTGAAGTTTGTTTTGTTAGGCTGTTAAGTTACTTAAGGATCAGCTTGATCCTTTCTAATCTTACTTTTAATATTTGTTAGGAAGGTTTAGTATATAGTTATGTAGTACTTTACTCCAGAGCTAGTGTTTCCCTACTATGATGATATTATGCTTCTGGAATAGAGCATTCATTAAGGTCAGTTCATGCTGATTATCTGGGATACAGATGTCTCCCAGGCCTGTGTTAACTGGGAATTGTTCAGCTTCGAGCCTCCTTATAGTTGTTCTTTTTGCCTTAGTTGTTCTTTGCTGATCCTCAAGGAATCTTGCTTACACAGGTGCTGTTTTGAATTCAGCCTAAGACTGAAGGAGGAAACATCCTTTCAGATTTCTGGAACTCTTTTTCTTTGTAGTTCTTATCTTTCTGGTAATTTCCCTGCATATTTCAGGCACCTCAGTCTCCCTGAACTCTGATCTCTGCCTTTTCATTGAGACTGGTGTATTCTGCTTTGGTTCTCCCTCCCCGTACTGAGGTCTAGAAAGTGCTTCCAGGTAGAAAGCTGGGTGATCATAGGGCTCACCTCATTGGTGTCCCTTCTCTCAGGAGTCACAATCGCATGCTGCCTGTTGTTCTTTATCTGAAAAACTATTTTTTTTCCGTATATTTTGTTCAGTTTTCTAGTTAGTTTTAGTGGGAGGGCAAGTATCAGATTAGTTACTCTATCTATAGATGTCTCCTTTTGTTTGTTTGTTGTTGCAATGTATTCATTGAAAAAACAAATTTGTTTGGCTGCTAGGAGGTACCATAGTGTGGATTTTGCTAACTGCATTCCCCTAGCACAGTTGAACGTTTTCCCTTTATATTTCTTTGTTTTCCTTTGGGAAATATTTCTTGGGAATTGGTTAGTCAGATTGGTAGTCAGATGCAGTTTCAATTTTGTTTGGCAAGAATACTTAATAGATGTTGTATACTTTTATCAGGAGGCATCTAATGTCTAGATGTCCCTCTTTTTTTGATGTTACTAGCCATTGGTGACACTGACTAAATCTGTATTATAGGCTGCAGAATGGTAGTCGTCTGACTATATTGTTCCTGCTTCATTTAAAGGCTAGAATACTTCTACAAAGAGAAACTTATAATCAGCTATTCTTTACATTGAGATTTAGTTTGTATAGTTAAGGCAGTATAAATATTTGATTCTTTTTGTTTAAATACTTTTCAATATAATGAGTTGTCTTCCCAGCATTATCCAAAGATGCCCAAAAGGTTTGTGTGTCTGTGTTTCTTCTCTTTTTTAAAAATCATTATGATGCATAAATTTTAAATATTTGTGTGTGTTACAATCCACTGTAGTTATTCTTCTTATCAGTGTTCAATTTCTCCCATTTTTGGTTAATGGGAGCCTCTTCAGGTTGGCTCCTAGGCCCTTTTTGACACCATCTCGTGGTCACTGATACCTTCCTTGCTTTGTAGTGTAACAAGATGTTCCAAGCTTATTTTGTACATTTCCTGCCCAGATCTTAAAGGAGCTATTTCTGTAAAAAGCCCTGGGTTCCTTTTGGTGGGAAATGGTATTCAGAGGCAAAATTTGGGTACTAAGATTGTGTATTGCTTTTGAGCTGGCCATCATTTCTAGGCCTTCTCAGAGGACAAAGCTAGGAAATACATGGGGATTTTTTATGTGAATATTCATCATGATGCCATATGGGTACTCCCAATCAGAATTCAGGGTGCTAGTGGAATTTTACTTAACCACATCCATCTGACATTGTATTTTCTTTCTCCAGTGTTGGAAATCTCAGTTTTTACTGATATCAACATAATTATTTATTTACCTTATTTTACAGTGTTCACATAACAGTATTAAAAATACCAGTATCAACACTGTCACCAACGATACATTATTGAAAATATTGCAAGGATGGTCTGCAGTTCTTTTTGTCTTTAACCTATGTCCCGCTAGGGTACACCTTAAACAGTTCCTTTATGTTGTTCTGCCACCAAGTTGATACACAGTTAGGTTGTTTCATATTTGCTGTCAATTTCTAGGGATTGCTTTTTAAGATTTTTTGTTTGTTTGTTTTATTGTTATCTAACATTTATAAGAGCCAAAGTCAATTTGTAAAACAAGGTCTATTCAGAGAAGTCTAACTTTTGTCCTAGTTTCATCCAACCTGTTGATACCCTCCTCTGTAGGTAATTTAAAAATTAATTTCATCATCTACCTTCCCATTAAAAAATAAACAAATGATTTCAGCACCTAGCCAAGATAGATCTTTAGGTACCAGCTTTACCCTCCTAACTGAAACAGCTAAAAAGAAAAAAATCAGACAAAATACAGGAAACAATAGTTTTCAAGTTATCAGGCAACAAAGGATAGTAATTCCTGATAGATAGGGGACAAATGCCATGAGGCTGCAGTTGTCACATTTTATTGCACTGAGAGAGTTCCCAGGCTCTGGCATAGAAAGGAGGAACCCTGAGTTGAGGGGATGGAGATGAAAGTCCAGGGAAAGCAAAGCAGCTAGAATTCACAGGGCGGGATACCAAGAGGAAAGAGCTACAGAGAGAGAGAAGACCGTGGGGATCTTTGAGAGGTCCCCTTTGAGTATTCATCAGAGTATTCATCAGCACATGAGTGTGACAAAACTATTCAAGGTCAGAGAAACATCTAAGTGAGTAGAGGGAACAGTTGCTGACACAGGGCCGGGAATGGTACCTCATAATTCTAGGGAATTGGGCAGAGTTTCAGAAGGGTCTTGCCTCAGACTAAATGCTGCTCATGTCTTGCTTAATGAATCTTAAAAGCAAGAGCCAAAAGAATCAAACTGTTTCCAGTAATTTACCTGCATCCTAGGACAAAGCTTAAGAATACTTGTGTTAGTCAGGGTTCTCTGGAGAAACAGAACCAACAGGATATACGTATAGGAAGAGAGTTATTACAAGGAATTGACTTACACACAGATGAAGACTGAGAAGTCCCGCAACTGCAGTCTGCAAGCTGGAGACCCCATAAAGCTGGTGTTACAATCAGTCCAAGTCCAACAGCCTGAGAACCAGGGGAGCTCATGATGAAATTCTAGTCCAGGTCTTAGGACCTGAGGCCCAGGAGCACCAAGAGTAGAAGTCTGAGGTTCTAGCTCAAGAAATCAGGAAGAAAGGAATGAATTCCTTCTTCTGCATTTTTTTCTATTCAGGCCCTCAATAGATTGGATAATGCCTGCCCACACTGGGGAGGGCAACCTACTTTACTGATTCCATCAATTCAATTGCTGATCTCATCTGGAAACACACACAAATATATCCCAAAATAAGATTTAACCTGGGTACCCCATGATCAGTCAAATCGACATAAAAATTCACCATCACATTTATTCCTAATGTATGGCATCCAGTCATAGATTACCAGGCATGCAAAGAGACGAGAAAAGATGACCCATGATGAGAAAAATCAGCCAATCAAAACCAACCAAGAACTGCCAGAGATGTTAGAATTAGGCAAGGGTATTAAACAGTTATTACACCCTATTTCAGATATTAAAGAAGTTAAGTAGAGACATAAAAGTTTTTTTTTTAAAAAAAGACCCAAATAAAACTTATAGAGATGAAATGCCTGAGGTGATAAATATACTGGGTGGGATTAATTCTAGACTAGAGTTGTAGATGAAAAGATTAGGGAACTTGAAGATACAGCAAGAGAAGCTATCCAAAATGAAACACACAGGGGAAGAAAGACTCAAGAAAAAGAACAGGTCATCAGTGGGCTGTGGGGACACTTTCAAGCAGTCTAATAAATGTGTAAATGGAATCCCTGGAGGAAAGGATAGAAGAGGTGTTCAGAAAATTATTTGAAGAAATAATGGGTGAGGGACTTCCCTAGTAGTACAGTGGATAAGACTCCACGCTCCCAATGCAGGGGGCCCAGGTTTGATCCCTGCATGCCATAACTAAGAAGCCTGTGGGCCACAACTAAGGAGCCTGCCTGCCACAACTAAGACCCAGTGCAACCAAACAAATAAGTAAATAATTTTTTTCAAGAAAGAGATAAATAATGGGTGAAAATTTTCCAAAATTTATGAAAATTGTAGATCCACAGATCTGAGAAGTTCAGTGAAACCCAAGTATAAGAAACAGGAAGAAAACTGCACCAAGGCATATCATAATCAAGTTGCTCAAAATAAATGATAAAGAGTAATCTTAAAAGCAGCCAGAGAAAAGAGACATTTTAGGAACTAAGATAAGGTTGATATCAGATTTCTTGTCAGAAACAGGCATGGGAGAATATGGCAGAGTAATATCTTTTAATATACTTGAAGAACAATATTGTTGATCTCCAATATCATACCCAGAAAAATATTTTTCAAAAACAAAGATTAAGTGAAGATTTTTTTCTAACATATAAGAGCTGAAGGAATTCACCAGCACACCTGCACCATAAGAATAATTAGGCATAAGGAAAATGACAGCAGGTGGAAATCATGGAGCTATACAAAGGAATGAAGAATGTCAGAAATGGTAGCCATATGGGTAAATATATAAAACCATTATCTCATTATTTAAATATCTTTAAAAGTTAATTTACTGTTTAAAGAAAAATATTATCCATGCAGAATGGAGTTCAGAAAATATGTAAAAATAAAATGTATGACAACAGTAGAGTAAAGGTCAGGAGAGGGAGAAGTGGTAACAACTCCTGTAAAATTCTTATTACCTATGTGAAGTAGTATAGTATCACTTGAAGGTAGACTGTGATGAGTTAAAGATGTATAGTATAAACTCTAAAGCAACCACTAAAATAACAGAACAAGGAGTTACAGCTAATAAAACAACAAAGAAGATAAATTAGAATCATTGAAAAGACTATCCAAAAGAAGGTAGAATAAGGGGGATAAGGGAACAAAGAACATATGGGACAAATAGGGGAAAAGAAAAAAAAAGGTGCTAGGCTTAAACTTAACCATATCAAGCCACAGACCAGGAGGGAATGATTGCAAAGCATACATCTGATAATGGACTTATATCCCAAATATGTAAAGAACTCTCACAACTCAGTAAGAAAGCAAATAACCCAGGAAAATAACAGTTCACCAGAGAAGATATTTGGATAGCAAACAAGCATATTTTTTAAAAAACTCAGCCTCATTAATTATGAGGGAAATGCAAATTTAAACCACCATGACTAAACAGTGACTAAAATTAAAAAGACGAAGTGTTGGAGAAGTGGAGGAACTGGAAATATCATATACTGCTGGTGGGGATATAAAATGGTACAACCACCTTGGAAAACAGTTTGTCAGTTTCTTAAAAAGGTAGACATACACCTGTCAAATGATCCAGCCATTCCTCTGCTAAGCATAAATTATACATTCATAGAAGGCCTTGTATATCAAGGTTCATAGCAGCTCAATTTGTAAAAGTAAAAAACTGGAAAAAATCCAAATGTCCATCAGCAGGTAAGGAAGTAAATTTGTGATTTGTCCCTACAATGAAATGCTACTAGGCAGTAAAAACTAATGACCTGTTGATGTATGTAGCAACATGGATGAGTCTCAAGTTATACTGAGTGAGAGAATCCAGAGAAAATAGAATACATAGTGAATTATTCCATATATATAAAATTTTAGAAAATGCAAACTAATCTGTAACATCAGAAATTCTGCTTGAGGGCAGGGAGGTGGGATTACCAAGGAGATGAGGAGACTTTTGGAGGTGAAGGATATGTTCATTATCTTGAATGTGGTGATGGTTTCACAGATGTATTCATCTGTTGAAATTTACCAGATTGCGTACTTTAAATATGTGTAGTTATTGAATGTCAATTTTACCTCAAAGCTGTAAAAAAAAAATTATTTCTTTTTATTTTCTTAGGTAAAACTATCTATACTTTTCTCCACCCCCTTTAAAAAATATATGTAATATTCTAGAAATCTTACCTTAGCAGTATATAGAATTATTTGATTTCTTTTTTTCCAGTTTCATAGTACAGTTGACCCTTGAACAATACGGGTGTGAATTGCTTGGCTCCCTACTTATATGTGGATTTTTCTTCACTAAATGCATACTACAGTACTACACAACCCGCAGTTGGTTGAATCCTCGAATACAGATGGAGGATGCCGAGGAACCTCAGATAAGGAGGGCCCAGTGACTATAAATTATTTATATAGGGGGATTTTTGACTACACAGAGGGTTTGTACCCCTAACCTCTGTGTTGTTCGATGGTCAACTGTATACTTTAATGTATTCAACAACTTTTTTGTCTATGGACAGTTTGGTTATTTCCAGTCTTGTCATTTTAAATAATGCTGGAATAATATGGTTTTCTGCGTGTATCTTTCCAACATTTGTTGTTATATTTCTAGTATCTTTGAGATAGAACTTTAGAAGTAGGATTGTTGCATCAGTAGGCACTTACACAGGTAATTTTGGGGGATGTTGCCAGGTTACTGTTCATAGTGGTTGTATTATTTTGTATAATGATCAGCAATGTATAAGAGTATCCATTTCCTCTGCATTCTCTAAGAGAATATGTTGTCAAATGTTTGGATCTTGCCAACAGAGGTGAGAAATGGTATCTCAGTGTAGGTTTAATTTGTATCTCTTTTATTATGAGTGAGACAGACCAAGTTTTCCTTTGTTTGTGAGCTATTCCTACTTCTTTTCCTGAGGACTGTCTATTTTTTCAGCGCATTTTTCTATAGGTTTGTTGGCCATTTTTTTCTCCATCTATAAAGTTCTTTATATTTTAGGAATAGTAACACTTTGTGCTGTGTTACAAATATTTTTCCTCCGGTTTTCATTGTCAAACTTTGCTTATTTTGTGTTTTTGTCCAAGAGCTGGACAAGTTTTTTTTTTTTATTGCTGAGTAATCAAGTTTACAAATCTTCTCTCTTGGATTTTGAGACATAATTAGGAAGGTTTTGCTCACTCATAATACATCCATATTTTTTTCTAGTACTTGTTCTCATTTTTTACATTCCGGTTTCTGACCTATTTGGAATGTATCCTTGTGAATAGTGAGGAAAAGACCCAATTTTTATCATTTTCCATCTGGTTATCCAGTTATGCCAACACTACCTTATTAAAAAGTCTACTTTTCCCCCAGCGGACTCTTACTGTACCCTAAGTTGCCAATGCAGTTGGGTCTGTTTCTAGTTTTCTCTTCTGTTCCATGGTCTGTATGTATTCTTCGGCAGTAGCAGCATACTGTCATAATGGTAGAGCCTGCCTTAACCACCCCCGCCCCTACCCCGGCCCTTCTTTTTCAGGCTTTTCCTGCTCGGTTGTTCTTCTGAATTGACTTTATGTTAAACTCGTAGACATACCTTTAAAGATCTGCAAACATCGTTTTTTCCCCATGTTAACTATCCCTAGTTTCTTTAACTTTTAGAACGCGATTACCGAACTATTCCTTGTCATTTTCCACAAGTCCTATAACCCAAAACTGACCCCACTGGCATAGGTATGGTAATGACAAGATTCCCCTAGGATTAGACGCTTTAGAGGGGCATCACCAAGAATGTGGGACACTGTGGACATTCGGAGGCGAGGAAAGGAAAAAGTAAGCAGGGGACTGGAGAGGACCGGGAAGGAACCCGGAACCTGGCCGAGGCAGAGTGTGGTCCATCAGAGGGAGCAGGAGCGGCTTCTCCTTTCCTGTGCGGGCATTTAGGGCAGGTGTCTAGCATCTCTGCACCTGGTGACAAAAGGGTCCAGCTCTGGACAAGCGTAAGTGGCCGGCCTCTCTCCTTTCCCCCAGCGTCCGCCCATTCTCCTTCTCGAAGCTCCCGGGCCCAGGGAATAGCGCTTTCTCTCCCACTTCCTGCCACAGGGGAGTCCCTTCATCTCCGCCTCCCGTTCCTTGGTTTCTTCCGCGCAGGTCTCTTCGCTCTCCTCCCCCGTCCCGCGCGACCGTTGGTTCCTTCCGCTGCGAGTCCCGCCCACCGTGGGCCCAGCCTCCGTAGACCCGGGGCTGTGTCTGATGACGTGTTCTACAGGAGGCGTAGGGCGGAAGTGGCCGCGGCCAGGGAAGGCGAAGTTCACTCCCAGTCTCCGCCCCCTGAGCCTGGTCCTTTCCGAAGGAGGAAGCAAGCGGTGACAGAGAGGGCGTCCGGTGCCGCCGCGCGGGGAAGCGTCGCCTCCGCTCCGCTGTCCCCTCACGATGGACTCAGTACCTGCCACTGTGCCTTCTGTCACCTCTTCCCCGGGGGACCCGGAGCTTCTGGGACCCCTGTCGGTGCTCTACGGGGCCCTCATAGCCAGGCTCCTGGAGGTGACGGTCCCCCACCCCCCAGCTCTGGCAGGCGGGTGGATGAGTCCTGAGCGGAGTGGGTACACTGACGGGGCAGAGGAGAAATAGAGTGTGTCAGGCCCGAGACGGGCAGGACGTTTCGTTGCTGTTTAGGGAGATAGTGGGAGCATATTTGAGAAGGTTCTGTGGCGTGTTCATTTTTTAATTGAGTACTTGTGTCAGGCCCTGCGATACTTTCTGGTACACAGTCACGATCAAAACAAGCGAGCATCACGTACCTACGTGTCCGTTTCACTTGATCCTCGGCACCGTTGGGGGATGGGGCCAGTATGATAGTTGACCTGTAGGGCCGGGAAAAGTGTAGAAGCAGACAGGAGTTGAATGCACTGTCTTAGAGGAAACATTTAAAATGAGTTTAAAGGTTTATTTAAAACATTGAGTTTATAGAAAACAGTTAAATTCGGAGCAGTCTGTCTAGACCGGTTAGTTATCAGGAACTGTTTGAAGTTTCTCAGTGTTTCTATGTAAGTAGACAACAATGAAGATTTCAGATCTTAGAGGAAATGCTGATTATGTGTGTTGTTTATTATCACTTTGATTTTATTTGCAGCCATAAAAGTTTCTATACTGTGTTTCAGCTTTTTGTTTTGTTTGGCTTTTAAGTCATAAAAATCAACTAAGAGTAAAGTATGATCCAGAGGGATTCTAGCCATGTGTTGGACAACATTGATGTGTAGGGCCTGTTGCAAAATGGAAATATGGGCTCAACTTAAAGACATTTAGATTTATAATGTTTAAAAATACTTCAAGCTAAACAAGAAATAGCTGCCAATAGTCTCTTTTTTTGAAGCGTTGGAAACTATTGAGGAACTTTGGATAAATATCTAATGCAGATTGAATTAGATTTCTGCGGCTTATTCTTTGTGACTGCTTTATTGTAAATTTCTTTCAGGTTTCCCACAATTTCTAATATCTCTGTTTCAGCTAGTTGCTACATTGCCTGATGATGTTCAGCCTGGGCCTGATTTTTATGGACTGCCATGGAAGCCTGTACTTATCACTGCCTTCTTAGGAATTGTTTCATTTGCCATTGTCTTCTGGAGAACTGTCCTTGCTGTGAGTAAATTAGATTAACTTATACCTTTAGACTCATAAATACAGGACTATTTTATAATCACTTGCCCTTTTGTTTCTTAACTTTAGCACAAATTTGTATTTATAATCCAAGCTAACAGTGTAATCCTTGTTGGTAAAGACTTAGGTGAATAAGACGTGTATAATCTGAGTGGGAAAACTTCAGTTTATAAATCAGAAGCCTTTTATATAGTATAATACCATATCTAGTAATCGGTCCTAAAGAAGTAACCAATCATACATTAAAGATCTTGTATAGGGTGTTAAAAATGGAACCATATTTATCAGGTTGAAAACTTGACAGAACCTAAATGCTCCATCGTGGGGGGGGTGGTTATTAAATTATTGAACATCTATATAATGAGATATTAGGCAGCTCTTAAAATTTATGTATTTCAAAGCCATTGAGGAACTGAAAATGCTCACAATTTAATGTTACGTGGAAGAAAGCAGAAACTAAGACTTTAAAAAGTGTAGATAAACCGTATGTTATATGTGTATTTTTTAAATTAATTAATTAATTTTATTTGTTTATTGGCTATGTTGGGTCTTCGTTGCTGCACACAGGCTCTCTCTTGTTGCAGCATAGGGGCGGGGGGTGCTACTCTTCATTGCGATGCGTGGGCTCCTCCTTACGGTGGCTTCTCTTTAGTAGTTGTGGCACATGGGCTCAATAGTTGTGGCTCATGGACTCTAGAGCGCAGGCTCAATAGTTGTGGTGCACAGGCTTAGTTGCTCCGCAGCATGTGGGATCTTCCAGGAGCAGGGCTCGAACCCATATCCCCTATATTGGCAGGCTGATTCTTAACCACTGTGCCACCTAGGAAGTTCCAAACTGTATGTTACATTAATGCATATATACACACAGAAAAAATGTTTCAAATGGTAAAAATATGTATTAGGAGAAGAGGTAATTATTCAATCTTTTTCCTTATATATATCTGTTTCACAGATTTTCTAATTTGATCTTGTGCGGTTGTGTTCAGAAAATATCTTTTTATTTGAAAATACAGATTATGTAGTGTCCAAAGACACACTATTAAAATTTTTATTCCTTAGAGTCTTTTTCTGTGCATAATTTGTCTTTCATGCTTATATATGTATGTATTCTCGTACAGATACATACTTATTCTTTTTCGTGGTCATCTAACATAATTGAGGGAAAAGGTTATTCTGTGTAAATAAGCTTTGCAGATGAAAAGCTTTCATTTTCAGTTGAAGCTTAACAGTTAAGTCACCAAAAGTGTTGGATGAGTATCATTCTGAAATTGAGTATTCTGATTTCTTAATTTTATCAGACACATCATTGTTAATAAGCTTTCTCTTCTTGCACAAGTGATTGTATAATCACATAAAAAGAAGGGTCTTTTGCCTGGATTCTTGTGAAGATTCCTTAAACCTCATGGGGCTTTCCTCAGATACAAGGAAAAATAATAGAAAGGGTGAACAGAGGGGGAAAGGTGAAAACATTTTCGATTTCCCACTCTTGATTCTCCCATCTCAAAAACCCTGACGTGGTTTAGATTTTCACAAGGTTGTGTAGGCTTCATGTCCTAACTGCTGCCCTGCAGCCTCAGCATTTGAGACCTTGGTCCTTCCTCTCATTGCCTGCCTCTTGCTTCTTCCTGCTTTCCCTCACCTGTTGATTTGGGTGACAGGAAGATAAAGGAAGCTTACTCGCTCACTAGCAAGGCTGTGACATTAGAGAAACTGTCTTTTATTTCTGTGTTGGAACTCTGAATGCAGTTTCCTGTGACAGCATCATTAAAAATGGTGTTAGGTACTGTAATAGTATTGAGTTATCATGGATGATTTGTAGAGTGATCTGAGCATCTCATCACCATTTATGACATTTGACAAGGGAAATTAAGTTCTGGATTACAAAGACAGTTTTTAAAAAATTGAGTACTGCTTGGATTTTATTCTCCTGTAATTCTGTGCTGTCTTTAGGAGATGATTTAGATGTTAGCTGTTATTTCTCTTGTTGCTTGTGTATTTTCCTTTAGCAGTCTTATTTTCCCTTTTAGATTTATGACTGCTCTTTTTAGGGGGTTGGGAAAATCAGATGATCTAGTTTATTAGATTTCTAAATTTACCCAATAGCCAACTTTGATTAGGATTTCTAAGATGTTTTCTGTTGAAAGAGGCATATCTTAGTACAACAATTATGCCTTTAATTTTGTTTCCCCAGTCTTTTTCAATTATCATTGTTTCTAGATCTCATTCTGGCTATTTGGGGTTGTCCAATAAGTGGTTTGGATAAATGAAGCATTAGTGTATTTAATATGAAAATATTATTTCCTTTTCACTTCTTTAAATTGTGATGTAATTAACAAGTAACATATTAGTTTCAGGTGTACAAAATAATGATCTAGTATTTGTATGTATTGCAAAATGATTGCCAATGAGTCTATTAACATCCATCACCAATACATAGTTACAAGATCTTTTCTCCCCATTGTGTGATGAGAACTTTTAAAATCTGTCTTAGTAACTTTCAAATATATAATAATCCCTTTCCACTGTGGAACTTAAGTGCTCATTTAATAAGATTGTTGCTCATCTAAAAGATACATGAATGTATCTTTAGTTGGAAAAATAAGGTATTTACCTTAGTGTTTTTACCTATCCAAAACTATTAATGAGGTATGACTACCAATTAAATTTGAAATGTTTTTTAGCCGTATTTTTTAATCCTGTGGATCCTTTATGTTGAACCAAACCATTATTAAATTTTCATTTGGTTATGATTTGACTATTGTGTTAAGAACTGCAATATTTCTGTTAATAAGATGTCTTGACATCAGGTTTAACTTTACTTCTCTCTCTTTTAGGTAAAGAGTAGAGTATATCAAGGTAAATATTCAGGCTTGTTTTGTTATTTGTACTGTTCCTGCAGTATTGGTATTTGATATGTTTTGTGTGAGCTAAAAGTGGATATGGTGACTTCTGATCTCTGATCGACTTATTAACTCCGGAACATTTTACTAATCCTAGGTTCCTAGCTTAGATGACAGAGTAGATGGTGATGCTACTAGATGAGATAGGAGATTAGGTGGAACAATTTGTGGGATTAGGGAGAAGAGGATTCGCCTTGGGCAGATTGACTTTGAATGTTGAAGTAGTGCAGTTTATTACCTGTGAATGGTGTCCCTGTGCTAATGGCTTACTTAATACAATAAATATGTATTTAAGTAGATAATTTGAGGAATAGAGATATGTCAGTATGCTTGCATTTTCTGTCTGTTTCTATTTACAAATGACATATATTTGAAGTGATCACAGTTTCTGAGAAGAAAGGTGCTCATGAAGGGGAAAGATATTGAGCTAACACATTTCACTATATTACCTATCTTTGAAACAAATTTAAATTGGAATCTCATTGAAATAAGGGTTCTTACATTTCTTAAATTTTAATAATATTTTTACACCCTTAGTGCTGTTAACTACAGATTGCTTTTTAGAGGCATAACAGTTATGCTAAGTTCATTTCCCTCATAGCGCCACGTAACACACCTTTGGTGCTAATACATTGGGCAGTTCAGTTTTTGACGACTTTACGGATTTTCCTCCCTTTTTAGTCACTGAACGGCAGATTTCTGAGAAGTTGAAGAATATCATGAAAGAAAATGCAGAACTTGTACAAAAATTGTCAAGTTATGAGCAGAAGGTATTAATTATTCTTTTAGTTTCCCACTCCTCCCCCCCACCCCATGGTTCCAGCTTGAATTATTTCCTTCTGTCTTATAGTTCAATTATTATGGTGTTTTTAAATCATGTTTTTTAATTTCATTATGTCCTACAAACTGTCAAAATATGAAGCAATCACCATATGTGTAAAGTACTGCTTTCTTCTCTGAGGAATCTCTTGTTTGGAGATAAGTAGGGTTTTTTGTTTGTTTTTTGTTTGTTTGTTTGTTTTCATTTGGTTGCACTTTGTAGTGGCATCCTTCCCGACCAGGGATCAGATCTGTGCCCCCTGCAGTGGAAGTGCAGAGTCTTAACCACTGGACCACCAGGGAAGTCCTTGAGATAAATTTTGATAGCACTATAATTCATGTTACTAAATTTAAAATGCTTTATTTTATATAGATCAAGGAATCAAAGAAACATGTTCAGGAAACCAAGAAACAAAACATGATTCTCTCTGATGAAGCAGTTAAATTTAAGGTAAAAATCCCTTCTCTTTTTGCGATTACATTCTAAAAACAAAAGAAAAATAATGAGTAATTATTAATACCTTTTTTGGTAGGATAAAATCAAGAATCTTGAAGAAACTAATGAAATTCTGGGTGACACAGCTAAAAGTTTGCATGCTATGTTAGAATCTGAGAGAGAACAGAATGCCAGGAATCAGGACTTGGTAAGAGTTTTGCTGTTAAGTGTTACTATAATTTGGCTTTCGAACTATTTCATAGATTGAGTGAGGTGAACTCTGCATTTTCCTGTGCTGTAACTAGAGTGATATTGGGAGTTAGGAAAGTTGAACCTACTCCTATACATTTTCATGAAATTTTAAATGCTACTACCTCAAGTTATTATTTTTATGGGCCTTGGAAGTATTTTTGTCCTCAGCCGTGGGTATTTTCATATTTCTTGGCTCTGCCCTACGAAACATGTAGAGCAACTAAGAAGTAGTTCCCCCTTTGAGTGGTTGTAGTACTTTGTTTTGATATATTTTTACATGGTTCTTTTATAAAAATAAACTTTACATGCTAGAACAGTTTTCAAATTACATAACAGTTGCAAATATAGTAGAGAGGGTTCCCATATATTGCACACCCACTTAAGCTTGATCACCTGGCTAAGGCAGTGTTTGCCCTGTTTTTCTGCTGTAAAGTTACCCTTTTTCCATCCTTCGCGTACTGTCCTCTTTGGAAGATAGTTGCTGTGCACAGCCTACAATTAAAGAGTGAAGAGTTACATTCCATCTCCTTGACAAGGCAGTATGTCTTCATAAATGTTTGGAATTCTGTGTCTGAGATTTGGTTCTTCTCTCTCAAGTCCAGCCATTTTTAGTCTAGCAAGAGAATTTTTAAGTGACCTTGGGATTTTTTTCTCCACCACTAGGAAAAAAAAAATCATTGATTTCAACTGGTTTACTTGAAATTTTTTTCAGTTTCTTTGCTTTGACCTTTTTGTCTCATCATGTACCACATTATCTCATAACTAGGAAAGTTGTGAATGGTGTGAAGTATTTTCTTTCCTCATGTCTTTACATTCTTGATTCTTCTCCTAGGCCAAAACTGGATCATCTGCTTTTACCTGATATGTAGGGGATGGCTCTGGGATGTATTCTGTTAATGCTTCTTCTTTTTATTGTATATCCCAGTGTTTCTACTGAAATTCTAACACTTTTTTGTTTTCTTTCTCCTCATGGCAGATATCAGAAAACAAAAAATCTATAGAGAAGTTAAAGGATGTTATTTCAGTGAATGCCTCAGAATTTTCAGAGGTAAAGCTCTGTACAGTTCCTGCAAAATAGTAATAGGATGTCTTTGTATTTTGAGAAGCAAACACTTGTGTGCTAGAAAATGCAAAGCACAAAAACCTTATATCTAATTGGGAAAGTATAACTTTTTGTGTGTTTTTCTTTGGAATTACTGCTCTAATAGGAGTGTTTTGCATTAGGTTCAAATTGCCCTTAATGAAGCTAAACTTAGTGAAGAGAAAGTGAAGTCTGAATGCCATCGGGTTCAAGAAGAAAATGTTAGACTTAAGAAGAAGAAAGAGCAGGTAAAGGAAACTTATCATAGATTGTCTAAACTAGAAAACCAAATATCATTGGCTGTTAAATATCTTTTCTTGGATATGGTTTTTAAGGAAATGAAGTATGTATGCAGGATTCTGTTTTAGATATGCAAAGTTTAAACTGCACTCCCCAAATTGAGTGCATGTGTACCTTCTCCATCTGTTCTGGATTTTTTGTTCTTTTATACAATTCCTTGTAGCTATCAGAATGCTTAGTCTTTGTCTCATCCAGCACCAACCAGTTATTAACTTGAAGAGCCTCAAGGGGTGATGGATTTGCTTCTTAGACCAAAGAATTAGGTATTTATTACCTTCCTTTGAGCAGTTAGTGCTTCTCTGACCAAGACAAGATTACATGGTCTGGAGTCTGGACTTGGTAAGCAGTGAGATGTGCCCTTCTGTTCCTACTGGAAGTGAATTATTTGAACTGGCTGCAGTTTTCTGAAGGACTAGTACAAGTACACTAGATCGGAGTTCTTGACAGCTCTTATGTTCTCACTGAAGTTCTGAGGGTTGGAGCCACTCTCTCCTCTCCCTTAGCCAAGGCCCATAGAGACAGGCCAGAGAGAAACATGGCTCCCTGCTTCCCTGTCTCATTCACATGGTCCTGCTGTCTCCAGTGCAAAAGCCATAACGTTTGGAAATTCATGTGTTTTTAACTTTTCAGTTGCAGCAAGAAATCAAAGACTGGAGTAAATCACATGCTGAGCTCAGTGAACAAATCAGATCATTTGAGAAGTCTCAGAAAGATTTGGAAGTAGCTCTTACTCACAAAGATGATAATATTAATGTGAGTTCATTCTCTTGAATACATGCTTAATTCTCATGACTGGGTGGTTGAAATTGAGAGGCTGTTTCTAATAAATATCGTTTTGCTTCTTTTCTAGGCTTTGACTAATTGCATTACACAGTTGAATCAGTTAGATTGTGAATCTGAATCTGAGGGTCAAAATAAAGGAGGAAATGAATCTGATGAATTAGCAAATGGAGAAGTGGGAGGTAAGATTGGTTTCTTTTTGCCTTCTTGTCTCTTAAGTACACTGATCCATTTTTCAGCGGACAGAATTTCCTCTTAAGGGTAAGAGCTGTAGGTGCCTGTCACTGAATTTGTACAGTTGGCCCTCCGAATCTGTGGGTTTACATCCGTGGATTCAACCAACTGCAGATTGAAAATATTTGGAGAAAAAAATTCCAGAAAGTTCCAAAAAGCAAAACTTCAGTTTGCTGCATGCCAGAAGCTGTTTACATAGCATTTACATTGTATATGGTATTATAAGTAACCTAGAGATGAAGTATATGGGAGGATGTGTGTAGGTTCTATGCAGATGCTAGCCATTTTATATAAGGATTTTGCTTTCCTGTTGGGGAGGGGGTCCTGGAGCCAGTCTTTTGTGGATACCAAGGGACCACTGTGCAGGTCTGTGTGCACGGGGCAGAGGTGGGTCGCTGGGTTGTGGTACAGCAGTAGGCATGCAGTGAACACTGACGTGGCTTTTCCATTCCATTGAGAGCTGGATGCGTGCGCTGGAGCCAGAGCAGCACCAGTCTTGTCTCACAGCTCCGCATTCTGAACACTCTTCAGTAGAAGAAACCTGTTCCTCAGTTTCACGCTTTGCATCTCTATAGCTCTGTGGTTTAGGGCCACAACCAATTTAAAAAGTACTGAGATGGTTGTAACTAAGCAGTGAGAATGGAGGCTAACAGTGTTTACTGATGAGAGAAGTGTTTCTAGACGCTGGATCCCAGGTTGGATATTGCTCACATTGTGGGTGTTTTAAACTACGCCTGGTAGCAGATTCGGCGGGGCAGGGGTGGGGACAGAGAAATGAATCTTTCTAAATAAGATATTTGACTGAGGGCAGGTAGATCTGAGAGAGAAGAAGGAACTTTATTTCACATATCACTTCTTGCTCAAGAACAGCATGGATAATATTTTTATTGTACAAACTGGGAATTGGTTTTTTTTCAACCTAAGTTTGCAAAATCTCTTAAAAGTCAAATAGCCTAATCACTTCTTTTGGTTGATTTGCTTTTTCTTTGAAAGTTTGAACATGATAATTGTTTGGGAGGAAATCAAGAAAATATAGTTAAACAGCAAGGAAGGAAAGAGCAATGAAATCCTTTTGTGTTGTAGGTGACCGGAGTGAGAAAGTGAAAAGTCAGATTAAGCAGCTGATGGACGTTTCTCGGGTATAATCCTTTTTATAAAGTACTGTGAGTGCCTGTGAATTCTTACTATGCCTCACTTTTAAGAATATTTCCCTCTCCTGCTGTTTTTAGACACAAACTGCAATATCAGTAGTTGAAGAGGATCTGAAACTTTTGCAATTTAAACTTAGAGCCTCCATGTCCACTAAATGTAACCTGGAAGGTAGGTTGCTTATTGAAAAGAAATTGCCATTGGAAAAATAAAGAATGGCTTCCTGTTTCCATGTTTCTCACCCCCCTTAATACTGTCCCCCCAACACTGCCCCCGTCAACAAGTTCTCCACTTCTTGTGCACGCACAGAAAGCTCAAATATTTTATCCTTTACAGACCAAATAAAGAAATTAGAAGAGGATCGCAGTTCACTGCAGTCTGCCAGAGCTGTACTGGAAGATGAATGTAAGACACTGAGGCAGAAAGTGGAGATTCTGAATGAGCTCTACCAGCAGAAGGAGATGGCTCTGCAGAAGTAAGATTTCCTGCTTCATTGTGAGCAGTATTGTCATCTGATGAAATGTGTGCACTACTATAGATAATCTCTTTTTTTAAAGGTCATTTACAGTTTTTTCTATCTATAATTAGTGTATATTTGTCTTTCTTTCTTTCTCCCTTATTTCCCATAACTTGCTTTTTTTTTTTCCATTTCAACTGTCAGCAGTTTTTGCCTGTAATTTACTTGAAGGGTAGTAGTTGTTGGTACTAATAGCTGCTGCTCTGAAAGTGCTTCTTTTGACAATCCCTACCCCTTTCTGAGGCTCCACCACTTATTCCACTTTTCTTTTGTTGTTGTCAGTTACGTCATTCTGATTTGTCTTGCATTTGTTTAACTAGTTCTTAATATAGCCTTTAAAAGTCCTGAGTGATTTGTATGACATGATTTTTAGTAGAATAAATACTTCAAAAGGAGTATTTAGTTATTGACAGTATTATAAGCTTTGGACTTAGTATAGTCAAATATTCAGACTATATGTATATAATATGTAATTGTGGCAAGGTTGTTTGGAGTTTCGAATATAGACATGCCTGTTTGGTGTGTACATTTAAGTATTAATCTTTTGAAATATACATCTCAAATTTGGAGTTAGGTATTTTTTGAAAGATATACTTTTGTAGTTCATTTTAAGGTTTCTCCACAAAAATACCTGACTTCTCTAAGATAGTTTATTGGCAGTTGCTATTCGTGTATGCGCCTGTGCTTCACTCTTTGGCATTTATAGCAGTCTGTGAGAAGGCTTACTTTGCTAAGCAGATTTAATCTTTTTCAAATGCTTAGATTGCTATTGCCAGATGCCATTAAATATTGAAACCATACCACTAACTTTTTCTCTAATTCTTTGCTCACCAAGAAATAAGTTTAGATTTTCCAGGTTTTATTCAGGCCAGCTCTAAATACCTGGCTTGCTTCAGAGAAGTATTTCTCATTTCATTATTTATTATTATTTTTTAAAAAGCCCTCTCTGCCACCAGTAGTCATCTGAATTACCTGAACGGCAGTTGTTTTTCTTTAGGATGTAGCTAGCGTGGCACTGTTTTATTCAGCTCCTCCAGCATCTACTCAGTCACCGTGTCAGGGCACAGACATCACTTCATCCCCGTAGCCCCTGTGCGTGCTCAGGCCCAAATCATCCTTCCTGCCAGCCCTTAACTAATCACCTATCTCTGGTTGCTCTTTCTTATACCTCTTCTTCCAAAGTCCACAGCTGCTAGAATGAACTTTCTACAATACAAGTCCTTTGATGTCATCATGAGGTTTAAAACCTGTCAAGGAGGCTCCATTCCCTTCAGGATCAATTTCCAACTCTTTCGCAGGCACGCAGGGCACGGCCCTTCAGCTGTCCTGAGCTGCCTCTCCAGGTGCATTTCCTGCACCTCCTTCTGATGCAGCCTGGCCTGACCACGGTTCCTTCATGCCACTCTAAGCGTCTTTGTCGTTATGCATGCTGCTTTTTCTGCAGTAAAAATGTCCTTTTACATTATTTCCACCTGGCAATCTCTTGCCTACTCAAATGGTTATGTTCCTTAAAATCTTTTCTAGAGAGAGTTGTGGCATAAATAAATAAATAAATAAATAAATAAATAAATAAATAAATAGGTGGGTACTCATTTTTTCCTTATAATGTAATTCCTAAATGTATATTTAGGTTTAAATCTACATATTGATATTTGCTTTCTATTTGATGGCCTTGTTCCTTTTTCTCCTCCCCCTTTGTCATTTGGATTGTTTGAATATTTTTTTTAATTCTGTTTTTCCCCCTGTGTAAGCTTCGTAGTTATTGGTTGCTTTACTTGTCTTCATATACTTACTCTAAAGAGCACAGCATGTATCCGGGAATTATTCAGTTAATAGGTTTACTGCTTTCTGGGCTTTAACTCCCTCCTAACTTAGATGCTTCTGCATTTTAATTCTTTGTATACTTAAACTCCACGAGATGTTTTTATTGTCTATTAAAGTGCTTTCCGTCCAGTATTCACTTGATTTCACACATACTTATACAGGCAGACCTCGTTGTATTGCACTTTGCATTGTTGTGCTTTGCAGATACTGCATTTCCTACAAATTGAAGGTTTTAGCAACCCTGCGTCAAGCAGGTCTGTCTGCACCATTTTCCCAACAGCATTTGCCCACTTCATGTCTCCATGTCACATTTTGCTAATTTTCACAGTATTTCAGGCTTTTTCATTATTATTATATTTGTTATAGCGATCTGTAATCAGTGATCTTTAATGTTACTATTGCAAAAAGATTACGAAGGCTCAGATGAAGGTTAGCATATCTTAGCAGTAAAGTATTGGGTAGCTTGTACATTGTTTTTCAGACATAATGCTCTTACACACTTTATAATAGACTGCAGTATAGTGTGAATGTAACTTTTATATGCACTGGGAAACCAAAAAATTCCAAAACCTACTTTCTTTCTTTGCTTTATTGTGGTGGTCTGGAACTGAACCTGCAGTATCTCTGAGGTCTGCCTGTAGTTCTTCATTCTGTCCTATACCTTTGGCCTTCCATTTGGGATCACTTTCATTTTACTTGAATATCCTTTAGTGACAGATTTGATCGATTTATCTTTGTGTGAAAACGTCTTTATTTTGACTTCATTTTTTAAGGATCTTCTACTGGCTCTGGGATTTTCAGTTATTTAATTCCAGCACTGTAAAGATAACCAATTACTTTCTGGTTTTAAAGTTTCTTTAAGGAACCCAGTATCACTCTTAATTTCCCTGTTCAAATGTTGCACCCCTGCCTTTGCTGCCTTTAAAAGTTCTTTTTGGTGTTTCAGCAGTTTTATCGGGAGGTGCCTAGGTGTGGGTGTTTTGGGGTTTTGTTTCTCTTCTCCCCCCACCCCTGCCCCCCATATCTGTTTGCATTTATGCTGTTAGAGGTCATTAGCACCCCCTGAATTTTTGAATCTTCTCCATATATTGATTCTGCCTCATTGTCTCTTCTTCTGAGATTCTACTTAAACCTTTTTATTTATTTTTATTTCCCCTATGTCTGCTACATTCTTACCTATATTTGCTTCATTCTGGATGTTTTCTCCTGACCTGTCTTCAGTGTGCTGACATCTTACTTCAGTTATCAAATCGGCTACTAAAATCATGCATTGAGTTCTTAGTTTCAGTTACTCTGTTTCAGTTTTATAGTTTCTAATCCTTTGCTGAAATTCGTGATCTTGACTTTTACTTCCATGAATATATAAGGCATGGTTATTTCAGAGTCTGTGTGATAATTCCGTTGTGTGGATCCTTGATGGGTCATTTCTCTTGGCTTTTAGGTTTTAATCACAGTGTCTTGTGTGGGGGGTGGGAGGGTGCCTGGGCAGTTTTGATTGAGTGGCAGACATTGTAGAGGGAATTGGAGGCCTAGGATGGTGTTTTTTTCCTAGAGAAAAGATTTGAGTTTATTTCTGGCAGGTGGCCAGTACTCTAATCCAGTCAGTAACAAAGATCATTCAGAAATGGCTCAGTTCCTTCACAGGACATTGCATTGCCCGTGTGGTAAGCCACAGCTCTTTCTAATCTCAACCGAAAGCCCAGGGCTTTTATTAGGTAACCCCCTCATTGGCAGCCCTGAGCTCCACTTTGTTTTCTATGTACCCAGGAATCTGTTGAAAACTGTTTAACAGGCTGTAATATCTCTACATTGTCTTCAATGCATAGGTAAACCTAGGGGGAAAGTGGCTTCAGATGCCAGGCTTACTTGTAATTCTGAGGTTCCCTTTTTTTTTTTTTACTGGATCTTGGCCTCAGGTTTTAGCTTACTAGCTAATATATTAGCTCTCTGATGCCTTCAAACATGTTCTTTATATTTTTGTCCAATGTTCTGTTTGTTTTCACTGTTCTCAGACTAACTCATCCATTCCTAGAAGCAAAATTCTCTCTGATCTTTCTTCAGGACCCAGTTTTCTCACATCCCTTCCTAAGCCAGAGTCAGGGATTGTTCTGTTGTTAGGTGATTGTTTACACATTAAACTGCAAACTTTATTAGCGTAGGGATAGTACTTTGCCCATACTTTTCTCTTTAGTGTCTTACTAGGTAACCAGTATATTATAGCCATTCATAAGACATATGCTGAAGTATTGAATGGACAATTACAAAAGAATATAAAAACCGTTTTTCTCTTTGATTACTGTTTTTACTATAGCTCTTCTGATTATGCTTCTGATTCATAGAAATTAAGTTTCAAGTTTCTTTTGAATTAGAACTATGGTCAAAGAAGTACAAGGGTAACAAAAAAATAGCATTTTAAAAACCATTATTACATGTTGCTACATTGCAGTCTCTGTTACAGTCGATTGATATCCTGAGCTCCAAGGTTAGCAGGTTAAAACCAGTTTCCCGTAGATGATACTCTGATTATGGGACAATTTAGATTCTTTTTCTATCCAATAGACATTGCCAATTCTAAGATTTTTCTCTTTCCTTTAACCACAATTCCATTGAAATAGGCAGTAGGCGTTCCTCATCAAGTGTGGAAGTATTCTGTGGTTAATTGCACAACTAGAAGACATTCTAAAAGGCTTTTGGTAGGAGGCTAATTATCATGGTACCAGCCTTAGATTGAGAAATTGTCCTTCCAAGATTGAAATAAGGGAAGTAATTACAGGTCTTTCCATGGTAAAATAAGAGCAGTAATTATCCCTTGCTGTGTCCTATAAGCTTATTTGTGTTAGGTTGATCAGCCTTGGCTTTCCACATTGAAGTAAAATGAGCTTTCATTGTCTCAAACAAGAAACTTGCCCATGGGGCACAGAATGTTTTTCCATTTGTTTCACTTACTAGTGAATAGAGAATTATGAGGAGAAGTTAAAAAATGCAGGTGATTTGCCAAACAGGCCAGAGTTTGATTTTTATCCCTAAGTGGCAGGTTTGAATTCCTTCCTATGACTTGTTTGTATGTCTGTGTGTTTTAGAGAGGATGGGAGGTAACATAGAGACATTCAGACAGACCACTGGGAAGAAAGAAACATTTTCATTTGACAACTGATTTTATCTTAGGAAATTGAGTCAAGAAGAGTATGAGCGGCAAGAAAGAGAGCAGCGGCTGTCAGCTGCAGATGAAAAGGCGGTTTTGGCAGCAGAGGAAGTGAAAACTTACAAGTGAGTTCAGCTTCTGAGGAGGGTATCAGTGGCTGATGAAACTGCTGTTGGTTTTTTTTAAAAAAAACAAACTGTTTTACACTGTGTAGAACAAAATGGCACAGAAACAGAAATAAGTGGTCAAAACATTTAATTACATGAGAAAAAAATAAATTTTAAGTTAACAAAAGAAAAAATGTTAAATTAACAAAAATTTCCTTACACCCAGTACTGGCAAGATTGTAAGGGAACTTGGTTCATGCCAGCAGTTCTGAGTGGTTGGAGAAATTCTTTTTGGAGGCAGTTTGCTGTATGGTGTATTTAAACACCATTAAAATGATCATGCCATTTGATAGACCCAGTAGTCATACCTCTGGGAAATTTTCTGCAGATATAATTAAAGGGAGAAAAAAAGCTTTGTGGAGAAAGATATTTATAGCAGGATGGTTTGAGAACATATTGAAGAACAGTTAAGGAAATTATAATGTATCAATTCAGAATCTCCAGCTATTAAATAATAATGAAGGAAATTATGTAGTGTTAGTTTTGATCACAATGCACTCTTATTATAACCATGTAAAATATGTTTTTATATGTATGGATGAAGTTGTTACAGTAAAGAGAACATGGTGAGACTGCTTAAAATTTTATTCAATTGTGCTTTAAATGATAAAAGCAAGTTTAATTCTTAGGCGGAGAATTGAAGAAATGGAGGAAGAATTACAGAAAACAGAGCGCTCATTTAAAAATCAGGTAATAATCATACTACTCTGCAGTGGTGGAATTCTTTGCTGTCTGATACAGATTATTATAATGGCTCTTAAAATGAATCCCTGAACGTAGTTTTTGATGTGTTGTTTGATATGTTGTCTTTTTCAGATTGCTACTCATGAGAAGAAAGCTCATGATAACTGGGTAAGATTTTTTTTTTTTCTTTACTTTGTGCATAGCCTGCCACTGCTTATTTTGGATGTTTTTTTCTCCAATAGCTCAAAGCACGTGCTGCAGAAAGAGCTATAGCTGAGGAGAAAAGAGAAGCTGCCAACTTGAGACACAAGTATGTGATTTTATATTTTCAGTGTGTTTTAGAGTTTTTAAAGGCTGTGCTGTGTGGTATCCAGTAAGGAATTAATTTTCTGTTTCATATTTAAGACCATTTTTTCTCTATATTCAAGATTATTGGAACTAACCCAAAAGATGGCAATGCTGCAAGAAGAACCTGTGATTGTAAAACCAATGCCAGGAAGACCCAACACACAAAACCCTCCACGGAGAGGTAGGGCAGCAATCTAAATTTTGGTGAAAAATGTGTTTAAATTACTTTTTATTTTTGTATTATATGTGTAATAGTTATGATGCCTTAGAGATAATCCCAAGAACTTAGTAAAGAAAAAAAAGTTGACTTAAAGTGGTACCTATTCCCCGTTCTCTTCAGGTCCTCTGAGCCAGAATGGCTCTTTTGGCCCATCTCCTGTGAGTGGTGGTGAATGCTCTCCGCCACTGACGGCAGACCCACCTGCAAGACCTCTGTCTGCTACGCTTAATCGAAGAGAGATGCCTCGAAGTGAATTTGGTGAGCATTGACATGTTACCTTGCAGTAAACTGTTTCAGGAGTTTTTTCCTTCTTTGAGAACTCTAATGCAAGCAACAGTTGAGAATTTGGGTCTGTCCAACATAGAGAAGGAAATTTCTTAATTTGTCTTGGTGGATAGTCTACTTTAGATCTGCTTTAGAACAACAAGCATTTATTATTATAACAATACTATTTGTTCTGTATAAATATATATGTAAAACAAATATATAAACATTTATGTATAGTAAAGATATAAATATCATTCATTCTTATTGTTGTTTCTTTTCAGATTTTTGCTGTGAAGTATAAGCCTTTATCTTTAAATTTCTGTTGAGTTCCTCTCTTGAATATTATAAAAGTAGCCTTAAAACTTTATAATGTATGCAGTGTACATCTTTTCCTCATTATTTAATATGAAGTGCTGTAAGTCTGTTTCTCATCATAAATATGTCTATAGTACTTGCTAAGATGTGGAAGTCAGATTACATACAAACTGAAGAAATAGCCTATACAATTGCCTGTAGCTTGAAGTACCTGACTGGTGCTATTAATGTGCAGGTCTTTCAACCCAAGATAGTTCTTATTTTAATTCTTTAAGTTTATGCATAAATTGTTAGCGATTTCTCCTCATATGTATCGGGACACCCGTTTTAAATTTTGCTTTCTAGGTAGAATCGAACTCTGACCTGTCCACAATCAATTTATTCTGAAAAATTCACGCAAGGGCTCTGTTATTTCTCTTTCAAGGGTCAGTGGACGGGTCTCTGCCTCGTCCTCGATGGTCATCTGAGGCATCTGGGAAACCCTCTGCTTCTGGTAAGGAACCTAAGTGTGTTCAAAGAGTCTCAGATTGCGGAGGATGTGGGAAGAGGACTTTGTATTCTTCTTCAGAGAGTATACAAGTCAGAATAAGTCTAAACCAGTTCTCTGGCTTCCCACAGATCCAGAATCTGCTGCAGCTCCCATGATGAATAGCAGCTCAAGAAGCTCTTCCCCCTCTAAGGTGATGGATGAGGGCAAGGTAAATTCTGCGGCTGTTTTGAATTGTAGCTAGGTGTTTCAGGAAACATTGAACTTTTTCTACGACACCCTCTCTTTGCCTCATCCATCTCCCTTTTGTGTGTTCTATCTGTACCATCTCATTTATTTTTTGAAAAAGCAAACTGTCCCCCAAGAGCCTGAAGGCCCTTCCGTTCCCAGCATTACGTCTTTGGCTGAGCATCCAGTAGCAGTAAGTATTTAGAGGTTGTGAGCTGAACTGGGCTTTTCACTTGGTGTATTTCTGGAAAGCGTCCAAGGAGGACGACACTAACCTGCTTTGCTTTCAGTTGCATGGCAATACTGACCTTACTGTTGACTTGGAAATGTTGCTGGGTTGCTGAAGTCTGGTTGGTTGGTTTGTACTCCTTTTTCCTGTTTTGGTTAGGTGATTCATCTCTTTAGAGCATCTGTTGTAATTAACCTTACAGTGTGAAAAGTCATCACTCCAACTCTGTGTTGTGTGCTTCAGTGTTGAGTGCTCCCAGCAAATTAGTTCATCAGATATTGCATAGATTCATCATTATCATGTATTTGTTTGAAAGTGTGCTATTTAAGAATGTTTCTAGGGGTATATAGGCAAGCCCTATTGCGAATAATCTGAAATTACAGATTGGTAACAGGATGTTTGCTGTAAGTGAATTACTAAATAGTGGAAATCTCTGATTACCTCTTGTGCCAGTTCCCAGCAGTAGCCTTAAATTTTACTCTCGTAAGTGTATTTTCTTGTAGCTTGTGTAGCTGCAACGGTTGGTAAGTCCTCTGATCGTACCTCACAGTGCTTTACTGTGTTGAAAGCAAGATACGTATTTTAATCATTGAGAATTTCTAACCCAGTTTCCCATAGGGAAGGATTGGTCAGTACCTCATAATAGGAAGGACAGTGTCACTGGTGAATGACGGTAAATATTAGAGCTGTGCCTGCTGAACTCATATGTATGGCATTGTCTCTGTTGGGAAATAACTTCAGAGTTCCAGTGCAGGATTCCAGGAGTACACATCACTTGAGATCTCTTTCTATCCCAGGGCAGCCTGGATAAGGACCCAAGGCCCCTTTGAAGTAGCAAACTTCAAAGGGAGTACAGCTCCTTTGATAGAGTGGAGGCAGAGGAAGAAGAGTGTGGGCTTGGAGTCAGACTGATAGTGAATTCTAGCTCAGCCTCTTACGTGCTGTGTGAACTCTGGCAAATTATCTAATACTCTCTGTGCCTCTGTTCCCTGTTAAAACAAGATGAGATCTTATAGCACATGAAAGGAAATTGAAGGTACTCTGAATAGTAGCTGTTATTACATGTATAGAAAATGGATTTTTCATTCCCTTTTATTCTTTCCATTCTTAATATGGGAAAATGAGCTATTGTGGTGATGGGAGGGAGGCGCTGCCCTAGAAATACCTCACTGTGTGTATGGGATGATTGTTTAGTGGGGGATAGCCTCTGTTGATATCCTTTGACAGTCCTCGTGCTTCCTCTTCTGTTTGCACATACAAGCATAATATGATTATAGTGAAAGTGTTCATTCCTCTGACCTTCTTTCAACCTGCCTGAGCTGCCAGTGGGAAAGATGGGAGGGGTAGAGTTTTGTTGCACTAGTTTCCTCTGTGGAGTGCCTGACATCTGCTTCATTGGGTTTTAGCTCTTACTGGTGTTGGTGCCTTTATCTGTCATATCCAAGTATTTCAGAACTTTCATTACTTCTGCGTTGCAGGTTAATATGGCTGCAAAAGGGCCCCCTCCTTTTCCAGTGGCACCTCTCATGAGCTCCCCCGTGGGAGGCCCTCTACTACCACCCATCCGATATGGACCACCTCCTCAACTCTGCAGGCCTTTCGGGCCTCGGCCACTTCCTCCACCCTTTGGTATGATGATGGAATGGTAGTAATGGCCTTGTAAAGTGTATTCATCTTTTCACGCTAATCCTTGCTAAAATATTAAGTTGTAATCTCAGGGCTATGCAGTGAAAGGGTAAAGCTGGCTGAGTACATCTGAACTTTTCCGTCAGCTTCTCAGGACACGTGGGGTGCTGCATAATCTCCCTGTATGGAGATGGGCAGTAGGTATCTCTTGTAAACAAGGGAAAAGGGGCTGTTCATAGAAAGTCAGAAATATTACTTCTGTCTATGTCTCTTGAACATCTCTGGCTACATACTAGGCTCTATGATGGGCAGAATTAACTCTCTTAACTCCAAGAGCTTAAGGCATCCTATAGGACACATACATACAATGTACAACATAAAACTTACAGTCACCATAATGGAAGCACAGGCAGTGGGTCACAGAGTATTAAAGAAGGAAAGCTAAATCCACACTCCCCATCTTGGGAGTAGATAGGAAGGATATGTTAAAGAGAAGGCAGAATGTAATAGCTACTGGGGAGAACGTTGCTGGATTTAGTTAGGTGGAGCCGGAAGGCCTTTCCCAGCAGGGCAGACACCTTGATTTTGATGGCATGTGTAGGTCCATGCTGACTACTGTGTGAATTTTTAATTGATACAGTAACAATGGAATGTCCCTATCGAAATTTGCTAACAGTGAAGCCCTTATTTCATAATCTGTCATCTTACTATGATATATAGTTCTAAGTACAAATCAAGCTCTTGTGAGATAAAGACAGCAGAATTGTGTAGTCAGAAAAAAACACAAGCTAGGTAGAGCCATGTTTAAATTCAGCCTGTGTTGCTTCATGGCTGGCTGGCTACACCCATGTAACCTGAGCTTGCTGAGCCTCAGTTTGCCTCATCTATAAAGTGGGGATGCCACCACCTGACTTCCAAGGGTATGAGAAATTAAAGATTAACATACTTGGAATCACCTAAATTTAGATATGTTCGTATGTAGTTACGTGACTTAATTTTAATTTTTCCAGGTCCTGGTTTGCGTCCACCACTAGGCTTAAGAGAATATGCACCAGGTGTTCCACCAGGAAAACGGGACCTGCCTCTCAACCCTCGAGAATTCTTACCAGGACACGCACCTTTTAGAGCTTTAGGCCCTCTTGGCCCAAGAGAGTACTTTATTCCTGGTACCCGATTACCACCCCCAGCCCACGGCCCCCAGGATTATCCACCTTCCTCTGCTGCGAGAGACTTACCGCCTCCCGGCTCCAGAGAGGAGCCTCCGCCTGCCTCTCAGAGCACTAGCCAGGACTGTTCACAGGCTTTAAAACAAAGCCCATAACTGACCTCGGACATTTAGTCTGAGAGAAAGTGGACTGTGCATTATTCGTTATAGTAAAGGATTTCATTGGCAAAAGTTGATTTTAAAAGGTTTGTTTTTAGAACTAAGCTGCCCTGGCAGTGTGCATTTTTGAGCCAAACAGTTAAAAATATCATTCCCCCCCAAAATAAAAATCCCCTCGTAAACTAGAGCCTCCTTACAACTTTGAATTGTGCAATAAAGAATACCTGTGTTTTAGTTAATGTAGCATATGTAATTGCTAAATGATTTAGAATGTTGTGAAAAATATGAACATTTCCTGTGGAAATGCTATAAGAACATGTATTTCCATTTATTATCCTGTTTTTAGTGTACACCAGTTGAATACAGAGCAATGGTATTTATAAGCTTGATTTTTAAAAAACACCTGGTCACAAAGACTGTTACGCTAAAAATGTTTACTAAAAGATCACTCAACTTTTATCTCCCCTCTTGCTGAAGTTCTTTGTAGTAATGGTTCCTAAAAATTTGGTTATTAGTTTTCCCCAAGTGTCTGTTGATACATTGGATTGTTTTCTCATGAGACTTGTACCATTTTGGAAACATGTAAACTCAAGCTCCCAGAACTGAAGATGGTGACCTGGCAGCACGCTCCCCTGGCTCACTGCTCTGTTCAACCTCAGAGTCACTGGGAAGCGCCACAACGGATGTGTTCCTTCTACTTCAAAGAAGTCAGCGGGCCAGATGGACAGCATTATGTGCTTTCTTGTGACTTTGACTGCCTGGTTGAGAATGGTTTTCTGAGTATGAGTTTACATGTAGCAAGAGTTGTTTGACCTGATGTTCTGTTGCTTTTACCATTCTTGCGTTAAGGGTGCGTAACAGAAAAATGAAAATGATGTGTCGTGACCATAAAAGTAAGAAAATTTCTTTCAAAAAATGTAGAGAGTCTATTATTCCTCCTGTACCTTGCTACTGACTTTCAAGGAAGATCGCAGAAAAGACCAAAGGGTATATAATACTATGAGAAAGAATGATTTAGGATTGTAAGGCTTGTGACATGCCCTAGGTCAGCAACCACAGGCTGAGCTTGGTTCTTCTGTTGATTGATACTGCTCCAAAATTAATAGTTGAATGCTGGCACTTAAATTTAAAAATGAGTGAATCTGAGAATCTAGGATTGCATCATACTTATACCCATTAAACTGTTTCTAAGAACTAGCTCATCAGACATTTTAAACTATAGTTAACTTTGTAGCACATTTCAAGAAGTTTTAAGATTTCAATTAAATCAGAATTATAAAGGTTGATATTGTTGTTCATGGCTAGATCATACTCTCCCGTTCTCTGAAGTTCTATGATGTAATGATACTACTGAAATCTAGATCATGACTTGTCACCGTTAGGATATTTAATCCTCTAACAATACCTGATAAAATAAAGCAAATGCTTCGTTGTGAATCAAAATTTTTTCTTTATACTAAAACTAAAAGATAGCACTTTTGAAAGATACGGACCTTTGAAAGAAGACAACTCTTCTAAAATTCATGATGAATACATAAGGAATTTTTCAGGAAAGGAATTCCATCTCTGTGTCCTCCTATTTTATATTAAGAATAGAAGAAATTTAAGAGGAAAACTACATAGTTAAGAGCATAGGTTATTTTTAACCATGTAAAATAAAACGATTAAGTCACCAATACAACATTTGAGTATATCAATCTCTTCAGGATGTGAAATAATGGTAAGATAATTTCAAAATTTTAAAAATATTTAAATATAGATTATACCAGTTAGGAAGATAATAAAGTAACAAAGGTAAATTATATCTATTTTAAAATCGAATCCAGAGTCCTTTTTTAAAATTTTATTTTTTAACCTCTAAGGCTTTTTTGGTGTTATCCTATATTTCATATTATTGAAAAATCAGTAAATTGCAGAGACATTCCAATCGTGGCTTCTCTGAGCAGTCCTGACCCCTCTGCCATCACCACCACCTCCTAGAACCCTCTGCATCACTCCTGCAGCATTGCCCAGGCAAGCTGCCTATTTAGAGAGGGTGTGGGACCATCACCCCTCAGCTACATCAGACTCTGCTATCTGGAACATTACATCTATTTCAGAAGTCATCTCCAGCTACCAGTGTTCCTGGGCTTAGTGGCAAAAATCATCTCATTTATGGAGCGGCATTGCTTCATCCTCACAGTCGGCTACAGTTGTACTTATTGTTCAACGGCTGATGTTTTTCATCAAATAGTAAATAATTTGTGGGATGTGGGGTGTTCTGTGTCTACTGCTTCGAGACAAGTACTCATTTTGTTATTCAGGTCTGAATTGTAAAGCTAAGCTACTCACACTCTTCAATTTAAGCTGCTTTAATACTGATGAAAGGCATCCGTAGTTCATCTAAACCATACTTTTGCAAATGACAGCAGGTGTAACAAACTATTACTTTGATATAGGTCTTATGGTCTATGAGAAAAGAGAAAGAACAATATGTCAGTTTTGCTACATTTTAATGGTAGGTTTTTTTAAGGGCTTATTTTTAGATCTTGTCAGCAACATCAGACAAAAGGTACTGAGTACTCCACAGGGTACAGAGTGCTGCGAAGCACCTCAGGAAATGTACATGACGTGGAGAACATGTGGTTCTTGCCCTTGAGGAGCTTACAGTCTTGGGGTGGAGGCGGGGAAGGGGGCTGACAACTCACAGTCTGAGAGTCGAGTGAACTAATTTATTAAGGCAAATTCTTCATCCCCTCAAGCTACGATGGATAGAATCATTTTGAAATTAATCTAATCAAGATGAGAGGCAAGACTAAATCTGGCTGAGAATTCTTCAGGCTCATGTAGTTTTTTAACGTCCATCATAGTAAACAGAATTGACTTAACAGACAACTGAAAGTGGAGACTGCACCTCTTGAAGTGCAAGGGCTAGAACTTAATTGTGGTTACTTATCTTAAAAAGCAAATGTACCGAATGGCACGACTAGGCTTATTACACTAGTTTAAAAATAGGCCCAGTACTGGCACTCCATTCCCCTCATGCTAGCACTGGGCATTTAAAATGGAGATTATTAAATACATGGGCTCCACATCTAACCCACAGAACGCCCACCCCAAATCTTAATGTTTTGTGTATCAAATATCCACCTTGTGTGTACTATGAAAGTTTTATTTATGTCCCCTTATTAAGTCAAAAGAATGTAAATAGTCAAATTATAATAAGCTAATGACCTGCATATTTCCATATGGATGAATGTCAGTATATCTAAATAGGAAATAAATGTCAATCCTATCTACCTATATAAAAAAAAAAATAGAATATCTCCAGATTTGCATACTCCTCACTATAAGAAGAGGTATGCAGGTTTTAAGGTTTCACAATCAGTTGTCAGAAAAACAGCAGTTATTCCTGCAGTATCTTGTTAGCATCTGACTCAAATTATTTTTAGATTCCATGATTTAGAAGATGACATTAACCCAGAATTTGTAATTATTCTGAGATGGTTCCATCATTAACCCTAAAGTCACTATCAGAAAGAGTAACAATGTGATGTAGAAAAAGGCTAACCAACATGACTACAAATATGCTCCCTTTCAGGAAAACGACCTGGTCGTCTGGAAAAACCACAGCTACAACCTGCGAACACTCCCAGATAAGATACTGATTTGGCCAAGGCACACTCTATTTCTAAGCCGGAAAACCAGGAGATCGGGGTGAATCGAGGCCATCTCTGAGGAGCAGCCTATAAATTTCCAGACTGACCTTGGGCAGCATAATTGATCCAATTCCTCTCAAAGCAGTTTCATACTGTCCTACCCACATCAATCCAAAGTTTGACGTTAACTCGAAAAACCAAAGAGCACATTGGAGCAGAAGTGGACAGGTTGTGTAAACTCTAGCACATTCTTATTGCTGTATTAAGTTTGAAGACAAGCACATCCCACCCACAACAGTGTTGTTCCAGGAAGCAGGGCAGGAGTAGTTGTAAATTAGGAAAGAGGCTATTAATTGCACAATTAATAGAAAAGTGAAAACGTTTCAAGATCTACAATAAGCCTGTATCCAAAGGAGTCTTTTATGTCAGTGATGTGCTGGACTTTGAATTCTGTGCTACAGCTTTGTAATGGACTCACCCTGGCCTGCTGGCCTGGGTACGGCTTGCTTCCTGCCTGTTGAAGGGTGAGCATGCTACACAGAGCTATGATGGTTTCTACTGAGTGGTAAGATTCACAGAAGTTCCAGGGTATTCATGTCAGGATCATTCCTTGTGCAAAGTTTGATGCAGATGAAGATAAAGTGGTTTCTTGGTCAATAATTGCAATTTCTTTCTTTTAAAGTCAGTGGGTTTCTTGTATCTGTAACCACAATAGAAAAACCGTTGATAATTGATCTAGTTCAAGGTTGCATACTAAGACGAGATACTAGTCACCATTAAATTAGTATGAATTCTATATGTGCATCACTTACAGTTCTATTACAATTGGCCCAGGTTTAATTTCATCCATCTCCATGAAAGCAAAACACTTGGTGCTGGTAAACCTTTTTTTAGGCTTGTAGTGTTTGAATTCAAAGAAAATAGCTGCACCTAGAGAATTAAAGCAAAGCGGATTAGCCACAGCACATTTCTAATGTGTCAATAAATTTTCTTTGATCACCAGAAGCCTATGAACAAGCAACAACTGTCATAATTTTACAAAGTAAACTCCATCAGACAATCTCTCTGATGATATGACTGACTATGGTGTCACCCCAAAACTCGTCTGTACCTGAATGGAGGGACATGGCTCCGTATCGTCCAATTCTACAAAGTAGAGCAAAACTTCTTGAGCCAGACTGACTCAAGAATGTAAATGAGTTCATCCACAGGTAGAATTATAAAATGTTAAGAATAGAAAATACTAAATACTACAAAAAAGAACACAGGAGATACTTGTTAAGTATTAACATTATTCATAGAAACTCATTAAGTAGAAAAGGCACATAAAAGAGTTCATCGAAAAATCCAAACTTAGTTTCTCCCCACCCCAAACAAAAACTCAAAAGTTCAATTTTGGGGGTGTTTTGGAGTTCAAACAACGTAAATCATGTGCTGGTTCAGTTATTAAATATTAACTACTTCCTAATACCTTTCTCGGTGTCCAAAGCCCTGTTTTGTTATTCCTGGAATGACACGTGCTTGTGTGAAGACAGCGCTACGGACGATGAGGGCTTAGAGAGCATGCCTATCCCACCTCTCCCCCAATGAGCTAGTGGTGATGAAACACTTAGTTTTCTCTCCCCAAAGCCCAACAGATAAGCTCTCTCCACCTCCCCACAGAGAAAAGCTAAAAACAGAATAATAAGTCACCTCATCCATGTAGCCAAGAATAATTAATTTCTAAAGGCAAGGAAAAGAGATGGAAGGATGTCAGGGTCTCCCTGTTAACTGGTTCCTTATTAACACAGGCTTCACCACAGCGGTGCTGGATCTTGCTTTGCTTTTAAAGACAACATACATTTAATACTTTCACTGATGACAAAACTCACAAGTGACTAGAGGTTTAACAATGTTCAGAAATGTGTGTGCAGCCTTGACACCTGGGTCCAAATGGAACGCTTCACATGTCAAGGAAGGAAAGAAAAACCAATCACTTAGGAGACAAAGGGATGGGGATGAGGGAGAGATGGGCATATTTATTTATTTATTTGCTGTGCCACGTGGCTTGTGGGATCTTAGTTCCCGTTATGGGATCTTAGTCCCTGACCAGGGATTGAATCCGGGCCCCAGCAGGGAAAGTACCAAGTCCTAACCACTGGACCACCAGGGAATCCCCAAGATGGGCTTAATCAGCATCTACTACCAACACACACGAAAGGATTACAATTGTTAGGTTACCGGTAACCTCCGTCCCCTGGTGTATGACCCTGCCATGTCCACAAAAGAGTAGCTTCTCTTCTCCCTTCACGGCAATAATAGAGGCATTTTATTATTTAAAAACCTCATAGATCTTTAAGAGAGCAGATCCCATTTCTTAGTATCTTCAGCTATGGAACCCATCTCCTTGTCATCGTGATTGTGTCTGAGGTCTGAATAAATGTGAAAATAAAGTCACGTTTGAAAACAACATTAAAGTCCAAATATTTTAAGTTAAAAACATTTTATTATTCATCTGCTTCATCTGTAGATAATATATTTCCTGCATTCCTGGTTTGCAAAGCTCTATACTTCACGGCATTTCTAAGAAAGAACAAAATGGAAAATGAGAATAGCCAAGGGAGAGTAACTGACATGCTTACAAACACGGACTATACTCAAGAGCATCAGTCTCAGTTAAGCGGCAGTCACTGCACATAACAGATTCAAAGCTGGAGAAAATAAAGAGTCACGTTCTGAATATAGATCTACATTTAGCATCACAAACCTTTGGTTAATTTTTCAACATGCTTCTGGAGCTCAATGTCCACATTAAAATGAACATACGTATCTTCTTTTCTCGAAGCCACAGGAGTATCTTGCACAGGAGTTAAATCTATGCCATTCAGATCTGGAGAGGAAACAACAGTGTCTGTTTAGAGCCTTCAAATACAAAGACTTAAAAACTGCAAAGGAACTGCAAAGGGCTGTGTTCCCTGAAGAGGTAAAAGCTAAGAGGAGGTTCTCAGGCTGACAGAAACCCACGTCTGGGGTGAGCAGGTACCTGAAGGAGGTTGGTTTCCAAGGTCATGTAGAGGACACGGAATAGAGAGGGTGGGAGACCCCATGGATGGGAGGAGGAAGCCTCTGTAGATCACAAAATTGGATCTTTATAGTTATGAGGTGTCTTCTGGGGGCACAGGCCAGTATATTTTTGTGAGCACATTTGGGGATGCGAGTAATATATCACAATGGTGCCCCTACTGCCCAACCTTGATCAGGTGCATGGCCTAAAAATCTATCATTATCAGAACGCCCCTGCTGTATTCAAGTCAGAGGACCAAACAATGGACATGTCAGCTGCCAATGAAACCTTTCCATGAACACCTTTTTTTCTGATAAAAAGATAAACATGATTGTAATTAACTACTGATTTTGACCACATTTTTAAACTTTAGTGCATTAAAGAGGCTCACAGTTCCTTCCCCCAGTTACTAACACCCGGATGGTTTCACATTTCCAAAAGGGAAGTCCAGAATACCATGCTGTAGAATTTCTTATGTGTTAGCTTCTGCAGTGTTTCTCTGCAAAAGAGCCAGGATAACCCCAACAGTCTTCTCTTCACTCTTGGAGCTATACAAATTATACTTTTTAATATATTCTTGGACAAGGTCTGTTACCTAGTAGAGAATGCTCTGGTCCCTTCTGAGGGGTCGCCGGATCTCCGTGGATGAGATGTCATTGGTGACCCATTCATTCACCAGGTGAACGTTGCTCTGGTGTTTCCACAGCACATCAGATTCACAGCTGAGTTTCTGAGCATCATTTCCAGCTGAGTAACACAGCTAAGCCCATAGTCTCCTACGATTTTGGCAATATCCTCACTCTTCCACAGACTGGGAACACCGAAGGATTCCAATAAACCTGCTCCACACAGCAACTTCACCTTTGGCAAATCTTTTGTTTTCGTTTGCCCTAGAGATTTCTTTGGACTAAAATCTTGTCTTTGTTCAGCCCACTTCCTCTTCTGTCTGGGCCTGTCCAGTACAGGTGAGTCCTGCTGGGGATCACAGGTACCAGCCTCCGGCTTCTCCCTCGCTGGGGGCCTTAGCACCCTGGCAGTCTCTAGCCACTCCTCTGAAGACTTTTCCATGTATCAGCTTCTACCCATTTTGAGTTCTTGGTGGCAAGTTCTGCCATGATAACTTGGTGATGGGCAGAGATGAGTCCTTTCTTCTTGTACGCATTGCCGACGGGAGAAATGCCTTTGATAACTTTATATTTTCCTGTTCCATTCATATAGTCCTTGGCCAGCTCAAACTGCCTGAGGTGCATATTGGTGATAGGATTAAAGGAACCACAAGCAAGGATAACCAATTCTGTCTTCTCTGGGTTTTCCATGTGAGAATTTGAAGTTGTTGATCTAAGTGGAAAACCCTGACACCTCTCCTATGGTTTTTACAAAGGAAATTCTGTGAATCTGAAGTGTTTTGCAAGGTAGGCTATTGGAACCATTCCAACCAGTGTGTCAACAGTCTTCTAAGTTGGACTTAGAACAGTGGTTTCACATGCAAACTGTAACTCACGTCCTATGCACCAACCGGCCCGAGTCCTCTGAGAGTTGCTCTGCAGCCTGGATGCCAATCAATACTTCTTATATATATTATCTAAATTCTGGTTCTATTTGCTATAACATATGCTGATTTACAATAACCAGATGGCAAACTATGTATGGTATATGGCTGTAATTTCTGGAGCCAGGAATCATCCAGTTTAATCGAATTGAACACAGACTCATTTAATGACTACTCAGTGTTTATGTTTATTATTCAGCAGACCCATCTTGGGGACCTTAAAGCCAGAGAGTATATTTGATTACTTCAGTTGCTGAAGATACTTGCACAGTTCAACCCTAGGCAAAGGTAACATAATATCTACATTTCATCACATTTGTTTGTATTTTACAGTGTTCATTCCTGAATGAGAGATGTAGTTTTGTGAATGGCCTATCGAACAATGCAGGGTATAAATACTTTCCAGTAGACCATGGATTGGAAAACCAATAACATCTGAAGTTAAAGTATCACAGCATTAATGCTGTGGATCATGGTCTCTCCACGCTGAAATTCTTATCTGTGGCCAAAATCCTTTTTCTTTTATTTGGTACTAATGAACCCATGGGTCTGAATACTTCTATGATTGGTAAAAGCTCCCTCCATTTAATTTCAGTCCACGTCTGTTTGATTTGTTTCAAACTGCAGGTTTATTAACTGTATTCACTGTGCAGTTATTTCTGAATAACAGTATGACAACTTCATCCTCAATCACCCAATAATTATTTTTAAGAGGCTGTTGAGTGCTTTACAAATAAAGTGCTGTATAAAATGCTTGGCAACAACAAAAGAATTCAGCCATCGTGGTTTCCCTCTTAAACCAATGATCGGAAAAGTTGTTTTCAAGAATAAATGGTTTGCCACCTTAGATAGTAAAAAAAACACAAAAAACAAATCCTAAGAGTAATCATGCTTAATAATGATGGTAACATAGTTAAGGATAAGAAATACATCACTTGTCTGAAGTCCTGCAGGATTACATTCAGGGAGTGGATGTTTATGGATGCGTCCTATTTCCCTGTCTCCATTCATAATTCATCAAAGGCCTGATTCTCAGCCACCTGTGCACAGCTCTCCTAAGTACAAACCTCTCTTAGACAGGAACGAGAGAGCCTAAAGGGGAGGCGTGGGAAAACAGGAGAACACTGGGCTTTGCAAAGAAAACCACACAACCTTGGAAGGTGGAGGACATTTTTTAAACCTGTTTCCTGAAGGATGTATCTGCTGTTAAAGACTGTGTGTCTGTCTCGTCAGCACCCTTGATGGAATTTTAAGAATAGAAAGACATACATGAAGAAAAAGCCAAAAGCAAATATAAGTGTAAGTTATGGATAGGAAAGTATTTTTAGTAAGTCTCTCAGAAATGTTTGGTGAAGGAATGATGACCATCTCTTCCCAGGGATTTTGCCTCACCATAAAATGAACTAAAATAAGTTGTCACAGATACAAAAAAATCCCCTTCCCCTCCCACACCCAAAAAGTTCCAAATGAGAAGCAGTATCAAATTCACCAGAGGGAAGATGGGTATACACAGTTATTTACCTTTTACACTAACAGTGATATACGGATCAATGCATTGCCCAGCATCTTTCAGGCCAATTTTCTCAATTCTGATAGTGAGTAACGTCATTCCTGGTTCTGATGGCAACCTTGGTAATAAAGTACCTGGCAACAGAGAAAGAGCAATAAAAATGAGCTCCACCAATAATTCCAAAGTAAATATTTTAACAACCTAGAGAAAATATAGCTTTGCTCTTAACTGGCTTAGCAACTAGCCAGGCATTATTTTGGTTTCCCAAACTTCCAGAAACTTGATGTTATTCTTTTCAGACAAATGCTTAATTAGACATAAGATACGTCTACACTTCCACACTTCATATTCAACACTAAAGCATAAATTACTATCTCAAGTTTATTAAAAATTCCAATCCAGGAAGTCCAATTACAAATTACCATGTAATAATAATGTATATATTATATTCATATAATATATACACTTCACATTTACTCCTATATATATACAATATACTCAATAATTTCTCAACATGAAGTGGTAGAACAAAGACACAAAAATCTTTTTAAACATTTGTTACATTTTCCTAAAGTTTGAAAAATTTAATACCAGAATCAATCAACAAATCTTTCAGTTACTATTAATGGAAGAAATAATGTATAACTTAAAATTTATATATTTAACTGAATAACTTTACAGTCTAATTTCCCACTCCTTTCTTCATCCTGTCCTATATGATCTATTCTCTCAGAAATCAGTTCTACTGAGAATGGTTCATAATACCACAAGAGCAATTGTATGTTTGAAATCTTTTCCATATATCAAATTTTTTAAAACAGAAAAACGACTCAGAACCACACAAGAGCATTCCTTACCAGAAAAGTGACATGAGAAAGAAAACTATACAGCTTGTTCATTTATTTCAGATAATCGATGGAGAACAGATGCAAACGAAAATTGATTTTAATATGCATATGGTGCCACAAACTACAGAACCTAACATTTATAAAGGACTTTGGTGACATTCTTCAAGCTTCTATCCAACAATGTGTTAGCCTACTTTTAATGATGGAGTATTTGAAGCACGTCAATAAATCAACTTACCACATTCAAAATATATTACATTTGACTGACTGCAAACATGCTTGAGAGAATTTTAGGGGGTGATGAAAACATTCTCAAATTGGAACAAACTGATAGATACTCAACACTACAGATTTATCAAAAGTCACAGTTGTACAATTATTATGAATGAATTTTATGACGTGAAAATTACTAACATTCAATGGTTTTCTTACATTAAAGATAAAAGGTCTTTACTGCACCTACTATCTAACCATTCTCTAAAGAATTTTAAATTGTGAAATCTAACACATATTCACAAATGCAAGTAAAATGAGTGTACAGCTTAAAGAAAAGCTGCAAAGCGAGGTCAAAAAATAAAGCATGACCTCAGGAGCTCCCTTCTATCCCCATCCAATGTTCTTCTGAATCCCTCCCCAATACCCTAGCTTTTAAAATAATTGCTAAAAAACATCCCTGCATAATCATGTTTTGCCTGCTTTTGAACTTTAGATGTATCCCATGGTTGCCAATAGCTGTAATTTGTTCACTTGTATGATTGTACAGTATTAGCATGTAGTATGCAGGCTGTATACATATACCACAGTTTTTGTATCCATTCCTCGGTTGATAGGCATTTGAGTTTCTTCAAGTTTTTGGAAACTGTTAACAGTAAACATTCTTGGGTACATATTCTGCTCCACATAAGCACACATTTCCAAAGGGTAGAATTACTGAGTCACATGGTGTATTACTTCATGTTTCCTAGTAATGGCAAACTGCTTTCCCAAGTGGTCATGTCAATTTCTACTCATAGTACAATTCCCATCACTCAACATCCTAACAGTTGGAGTGGGAAGATTCTTCTTTTTAGCCAATTTAAGTGTGGCAAAATGCCAATCTAGTTTTAAGTGCACTTCTCCAATGATTAATGAGGTTGAGCACCTTTTAAAATAATCATCTGGATTTCCCTTTTTCTGAAGTGCCTGTTCAATTATTTTGCAGACTTTACTATGGAAATGGTCATCTTTTTTTTTTAATAAATTTGTTTGTTCATTTATTTATTTATTGTCTGTGTTGGGTGTTCGTTGCTGCGCGCGGGCTTTCTCTAGTTGTGGAGAGTGGGAGCTACTCTTCATTGCAGTGTGTGAGCTTCTCAGTGCGGTGGCTTCTCTTGTTGCAAAGCACGGGCTCTAGGCGTGCAAGCTTCAGTAGTTGTGGCACGTGGGCTCAGTAGTTGTGGCGCACGGGCTTAGCTGCTCCATGGTATGTGGGATCTTCCTGGACCAGGACTCGAACCCATGTCCCCTGCACTGGCAGGCAGATTCTTATCCACTGCGCCACCAGGGACATCCCATTCATCCTTTTCTTACTGATTTGTAAGAGTTCTCTAATATTTTGATATAAGCTTTTTATTGGATACATGTTTTACAAATAGTTTCTCAGTGGCTTTCCTTTAAAAAAAATCTTTATAGTGAAGGGTAACATATTAAAAAGTGTACAAATTCTAAGCACAGCTTAATGAATTTTCACAAAATGAACACACCTGTGCAGCTAGCACCATATCCAGGAAACAAAGACATTACCAGCATCTTAGGAACCTGACCTGTGCCCCCAACACACATCCAAATCACTCTCTCTCCCAAGAGATAACAGCTATTGTTGACTTAAACACCAAGATTAGTTTTGCATGTTTAGAATGCCTTTTCTCTGTTTATGGTGTTTTCTGATTTTGGTAAATTCTTCTTCTTTTTTTTTGTTTTTTTGGCCGTGCTGCATGGCATGTGAGATCTTAGTTCCCCAACCGGGGATCGAACCCACACCCCCTACAATGGAAGCAAAGAGTTTTAACCACTGGACCACCAGGGAAGTCCCTCATTATGGTAAATTCTTAATGTCAATATATTCAAATTTCTCAACCTATAAATCGCTTTATAGTCAGTGCTTTCTGTATCCTAGCCAAGAAGTCTTTCCCCACTTCAAGATCATGAAGGTATTCTTATAAGAGCTTTATTGTTTTGCCATTCACATTTAATTCTATAATCCATCTAGAATTAATGTTTGGCTATGGTGTGTGGTAGGAGCCCAGTCCCGTTCTACTCCACATAGACACTCAATTGTCCTGCACTACTTATTTAATAGACTGTCATTGTTACTGAGTCTAAACTCCCACTGCTCCTTGCCACATGACAGGCCAATAATCAAGAGACGAGTTGCTGGGGCAAGCAATAATGACTTTATTTGGAAAGCCAGCAAACCAAGAAGATGGTGGGCTCATGCCCCAAAGAACCATCTTGCCTGAGTCAGAATTCAGGCTCCTTTTATACTAAAAGGGGAAGGAGTGAAGTCAAACACTTCTTGGTTCCCATCAACCTCTGCAGTCACTCACAGGTGGACCTGGTCAGGATGTTTTCTATGAGCTAAAAAAAGGTATTTTAGCTTAATGCTCATTACTCAGGAAGCAGGGTTCCCAGAGATGGACTATTATGCATAATTTAAGCTTGTAGGCAACATCTCTTTAGTGATGAACTTGTAATATAATACAAAAAGTTCTTCCCTATTACATCATTTCACCCATGGATCTGCAGTACCACCTTGATCACAAATCAAGTGTAGGTCTGTTTCCAGGTTCTCCATTCTCTCTCCCTGGACTATTCTTATCCTGGCATCACTACCACGAGTGTCTTGATTACTATAACTTTACAAACAGTCCTGACATTTGGTAAAGCAAATTCTCCTGCCTTGACATTTTTCTTCAAGAGTCTTAACTACTTTTCATGCTTGTTGCATTCCACGCAAATTATAACACAATAGCTGTCAAGTTCTCAAAAAAACAACAAAAAAAACCAGCAAACAACTAAAACACTGCTGGGGACTTCCTTGGTGGTGCAGTGGTTAAGAATCTGCCTGTCAATGCAGGGGACATGGGTTCAATCCCTGGTCCGAGAAGATCCCACATGCTGCAGAGCAACTAAGCCCGTGTGCCACAACTACTGAGCCTGTGCTCTAGAACACACAAGCCACGACTACTGAGACCATGTGCCGCAACTACTGAGACCATGTGCCGCAACTACTGAAGCCCGAGCACCTAGAGCCCATGTTCCGAAACAAGCCACCACACTGCAACAAAGAGTAGCCTCTGCTCACTGCAACTAGAGAAAGCCTGCATGCAGCAACAAAACCCAACACAGACAAAATTAAATTAATTAATTAATTAATTTTAAAGAAAACACTGTTGGGACTGCAGTGAAGTTCAGATCAATTTCAGAAACAGTCCCATCTTTACAAATTGCTTCTTCCAACCCATGAACTGGAATATCTCTATTTATTTAAGACTTCTTAATTTCTTCCAATAAAGTTTTATTGTTTTCTTCACATAGGCCTTACTTTTTTTGTTGGATTTATTAAAATACATTGATATTTTCTGATACTATTATAAATGCTTTATTTCACTTTCCATATTTTCTTGTTCATAGAGATAAAAATATTTTTTGAGAGATACTTTTTAAAAAATCAAGGTATAACTGACATACAACATTAGTTTCAGGTGTACATGATTTGATTTGATATTTATACATACTGCAAAATGATCACAAGTCTATAGAATCAATTCTTACATACATATTTTATTTTTTTTAAAGATTTATTTTATTATTTATTATTTTATTTTTGGCTGCGTTGGGTCGTCATTGCTGCGCACGGGCTTTCTCTAGTTGTGATGAGTGGGGGGCTACTCTTCATTGCATTGTGCCAGTTTCTCATTGCAGTGGCTTCTCTTGTTGCGGAGCACAGACTCTAGAGCGCGGGCTTTAGCAGTTGCTGCGCTAGGGCTTAGTTGCTCCAAGGCATGTGGGATCTTCCCGGACCAGGGATTGAACCTGTGTCCCCTGCATTGGCAGGTGGATTCTTAACCACTGCGCCACCAGGGAAGCCCTTACATACATATTTTACATCCAAGAACCACACTAACCCCTCTTACTAATCCTAATTACTTATCTATAGGTTCTTTTGCATGTTCTATATACATATTCATGTTCTACATACATATTCATAAAACATACAAATAATTTTAATCTTTTATTTCTTTTTTTGGTCCTAATGCACTAGTTATGACTTCTAGAATGTTGATGAAAAGAGGTCATAGTAGGCATGTTTTGTTCCTGATCTGAAAAGAAACATTTTAGGTTCCTTTTGGCTCAAGGTGTCCCTTAGAGGATACCCAGAAAAGTGTTCTGTTCTTAGTCTATCAGAATTTTTTAAGATCAAGAATAGATTTAGAATTTAAACCTTTCTACATCTATTCAGAAGATTATGAGATTTTTCTCAATCTGCTAGTGTGAATTACCTTGATATATTTTGCTTACTTAATAATATATTCTAAAAAATCATCAGTTCATGGAGATTTTCCTGATTATTACCTATAATATTCTATAGTATTATTCAGCCAATCTACATATGACAGGTTGTTTCTAATATTTTATTATTACATATTATACCACAATAAACAACCTGGTGTATATGCAAATATTTTCTTCATATTATTGGAGGTGTATCTTGAGAATAAATTCCTAGAAGTGAGATTGCTGGGCCTAAGAGTAAATGTGTATTTTTGTTGTTATTATTAAATATTGCTGAATTCCCCTCCAGAGGGACTGTACTATTCTGTACTCTCACCAGTGATGAATAAGCATATGTCTCCCCATAGCCTCAGCAACACTTGTTTAAATGTGCACATCTCTTATTGTAAGTTGAGTATCTTTTCATATGTTTAAGGGCTATTTGTATATCTTTGTGTGTCTGTATGTATTGTCTGTTCATGTCTTTTGCCCAGTTTTTTTTTAAACCATCAAAAGATATATTTCAAATAATAGCAAAATATAAAAATATAAGCAAAATGACATAATTTTTAAAAAACGCTAAGCAATGGATTTGAGACACTTTGGTTCTATTCTTCTGTCTTGTTGCTAAGGTCCTCTTTGTTCTCCCACTGTTATATGTGTGAGACAGGCATGACAAATGATTAAAAGGGCTTTGCAAGACCTACTAGGAGGTTAAAAGGAATTACTGAAACAGTGTTCAAATACTTTATAAATACCATTAACAAAGATATTTATTTTATTATATTTTTGTCTTCTTTCAGTGAAGATGTTCTTTCAAATTCTCAACTAGAGAGATGTTAGCTCTCTTCAAAAGCGATACTCCCAGTGAATCATAACATTTCTGATTAAGAAAGACAATACTAGAACTGTGCTGCCTGAGGAAAAAAGAAAGAACTGCAGTACAAATGGTAACGTTCCTAGACTTAGTCCAATCAAGTTATGTTCAACTGACATAATATTTTGTTACTCCAGAACTTTCAAGTATCATTTTGAAACCATAATCTCACTGTGAGATTTTTTTATATAAATAGTAAGAATTTAATTTATGCAAACGTTTATAGTGCCAGTTATCTCTGAGTAGATTTTTTTCCCTTAAGAAAGCTGCTTCAGTGAAGAATCATTTCTTACACATCCATGTTTAGACTCAAAAAGAAACGTTCTTCTTTGAAAAGACAGAAATACCCAAGTAATGTTAAAGCTTTCTGTAGCCAGGGATTGCGCACCTACTCCAAGTGTGGGATCCCTCCCTGGAGATTCTTGATGAATTAAAAATGTTTGCCAGTTACTCATAGCTCATCAGATGTGTTCACCTTTGGTAGTTCACATTCCTCACTGGGATGACAACTTTGAAGGATTTCCTTGTAGTGGTTCTTCAGATCTTCATACAAAGAAACAGTTTCCTGTGAGTGAGCCAATGGTAACACCTTTTCATTCAGTAACATCTGCACTTGGAATTCTTCTTTAGGAGTCTTAGCATTTTTACAATGGTAAAGCACAAATATTAGGTTTGAGGCAAAGGGTACAATGTGACCACTACAGAACTTCGGATGCATTTGCTCCTTGTAATTGTAAGCTGCTAGGCTGCCCAGTTTTTTAATGTGCTAGTGGTCTCTATTGTCACAACTTAAATTTTTTATTTATATACTAAGGATGTTAGCCCTTTGTCTTTTTTTACTTTGATTATGGCTTTTTTTTTTTCTTTTTTGACAGTCAAAAGTGATTTCTTATCCAATTTTCAAAGTCAATGACAGATTCTCTTTTTATAAGGCTATGTTTTTCCCAAGTGAACATTAAAACTGTTTCTACTTTTGGATGAATCAGTTTCATAATCTGTAACTGTCCAGCTCTTTTAGTTGAATGAATGGGATGACATTTCTTTCCTTGTTACCAACAAACTTTTTTGCCTGAGACCACACTAAAATCTAATCTAGCTACTAAATATATCTCTAACTGCAATACGAAGGCAGTATTTCAAGCTGAAAAACAATTTATGCAGCTTAATTATTCCCTAATTCAACGTAGAGAGTATTTTCAAGTGTTTTCATTTGCAAACACTCCATCATGAAAGTTCAGTTTTACCCTCATTATACCCTATTAAAGAATAGCTGCAAGCTGATTATAAAATGAGGACTACAAATGATACAGAAAGGTGAATGTTGAAGGTATTTCATGATGGTTTCCAATGTGCCCTCCCACTGCATGACCAACTTCTACACACTCGGAGTCTCAACTCAGGCTAGATTACCTGTGCTGAACTCCCTCCACCTTTTTTTTTTGTTCATCCGTACACTGCACATCTCTAGCCATAATTACTCACTTTTGGCTTTGTCTTGTTCACTACACGGTAAGCATCTTGAAAGACAAAGTCATTTGTGTATTGTTTGGCATTAGTAATAAATATCTTTTTTGAATGAATATTTTGTTGAATGAATAAATCAATTTCACGGCTCTAAAGGTTACATTATGCTCTAGCAAAAAAAGGTTAGATTTTATATGTATATATACACACACAGGCTCTAGCTATCTATCTATGTGCAGTCTTAGAATACGCATGAAGAAAGATAAAATATTAGGATAATACCATACCATACCACCTGCAGCTCCTGCGTTAGATAAGAAAGGTAGCACATTTAATGTGCCAATGGTAAAACCATACGATAATTATAAATCAAAGCACTACGTTAAAAAAGATTTCTAAACAATTAAATTATTCAACTATATAAAGTAACATGAGAACAAGTAACTAGGTAAACCTGGAAGACTACAATCAGGATAAGAAAAGAAATTATGATATGTGATCTGGTATAGACTAAGCTTTTCCAACTAGAACTAAATAATTTGCTATTAGATCCAGAGCAGGGACCAAAAATAACAAATGTTCTTCTACATGGAAGTGCTGCATAAACAACAAATAATCAATACTTACAGAACACGTACTATGTGCCAGGCGATATTCTAATCATTTGTATGTGTCACCTCATTTACTCCTCACAACAGCTCTATGATACAGGTGTTAATGTCAGTCCCACTTAGAGGTGAAAACTGAGGTACAGAAAAGTTAAGTAGCTGGTCCACTACCACACAGTGGTCTGACCCTAGAGTCCATGCTTCTAACCACCACACCCCATTGCCATTTTTGTAATTTAATTGTCCACAAGGCCTAAAAAGGACCTGCAGGATAATCTCCATCTCAAGGTCCTTAATGTAAGTTCCTTTGCCATGTAACATACATGTTCACAGGCCCCGAGGATTGGAATATGGACGTCTTTGGGGTGCCATTACTTCTGCCCCACACTTTTCAATACAGAAAGCTCCATGTGCTATAGCTAACTGTCTAAACCAGGATTCCTCAGCCAGGGTGCTGCAGAATCCTAGGGGTGTGCTGGAGCTGTCGCTAGGAGCTCCACAAAAGAGAGTGATTAAAAGAGAATAAACACCGTCTGAGCTTTGTGCACTGAGCGATGCACATTCACTGTGATGGACAGAGACCGGGCAGTCCCTACAGCAACTCTGTTACAGGTCTGTGAGCCTCATATGGCAGTGGGCAGCAGGACCATGTTCATTTGGTTGGATCCATTTTTAGTTTTGTATGCGAGAAAGGGGCAGCCACTGTAAGCGAGTGAGCTCAACGCTGCACGGAGAAAGGCAGCCTGATGAGTCAGCCTCTTCTGATTTACCCGCCCAACCTCCCCTATGCACCACCAACAGGAGCAAACATGTCCTACTGCAGTCAAAGAAAACTGGAGGGCATTATTGGATTCAATGTGGCTTCTGAAGAAGAGGTATGAGCTAGGAGAGGAGGATTCCAATCCTAAGCCTACGGACGATTCTGATAAGGTAATCACAAGCTCCAGGGTCATTTTACTGCACGAGGGCAATAGGGGACACACCAAAGTCCATCTTGATGATGAAAACAGTTTATCAATGGGTTGTATTTGGACCGGTAATCCAAGCTGTGTCCTATTCCATAGTTCATCAACTATGGAAAACAATTTATGAATGCAGCTAGGGATCCAGAAACATTAAAAAAAAACACTTAACTACAAATCACAACCATTGATGAGGTGCTAATACTTTGAGATTCTAATAGCCATTTAAAATAAACAGAGTAAAGACTTTTTTTTTTCCAGTCATATTCAGTTTAAAAGGCTTAGAAGGCAAATTACTCAGCAGCAGAATTTAATGCCCAGCAAAAGAAAAGTCACGGTTGGTGAGAATCTGATAGTGCCAACATGTGAAATTAGAGTAAGTGTTTAGGACAAGATTCAGCATAAGAAATTTAAAAGGTCCCATTCTAACAGTACAATAAACTGACATTGATGACATTTCACATGATGCTAAAAATAGCTTCTCTGTTGAGTCTACAGATTTAGCTAATAAATGTCATACTGTAGCATTTGTGAGCTCTATACATGGTGGTGAAAGTCAAGAAAACTGCTGCTGCTACAAAGGTCCCAAACAAGCCAAGGCCAAATGGATTCAATGTCCAGTCTTCATCTCTGTCTCTAAAGAACTGCACTGAGATGTCCATCAACAGCTGGTCCCCCTCTTGCAGAAACAGAACATCCTGACACTGTCACAACTCACAGCTTTCTTCACAGAAAGATGCTACTGCCCAAACTCTTGCAGATCAAAGGAAAAGAAGTTGTGGACGATATCACAAAACCAGCTAAGTTTATTAAACAAAGACCAATTCACTCCAGAATTTTTTTTAAAAAACTGTGTGAAAATGCCCAATCAAGCAGCAGTGCAGGCTCTTGGCTAAGTATTTTACAGCCTCTGTCACCAAGGGGGAGGAAGAGGGGGATGGGGCGCCAGGCCTCGAGTCCCCAGACTGCTGGTGCAGTGTCCAGCGATGGGCGCCATCTCCCTCCTCCTGCAGCTGGCAGAACACCAGGAGAAGGGGAGGAGCAGCTGCAGCCCCTCGTCCTGCATCTACAACTCCTCTGTTCCAAGGGAAGCTGACGACACTGCAGAACCCAGCATAAGGAGGATCTCTGTGTGGGGCCAAGACACTTTGGAAGAGAGAGAGTGCAGAGAACCAGACTAGGAATGGACCGCCAGCCCAGGGACCAGGAGTCTGTGTGTTAAGTCCACAGAAGAAAACAGGTTACAGGGAAACTGAAGTCAGTGAAATCCTTTTAAGACCCTGTCCTCACATGATTTTTCTTTCTAGTCTAAAACAGAAAATGGCACGATGGTCTTTGTTCCAGAACAGTGGTATATCATCACCTAGACATGAATCCAAAAGAGGCAATGCATTTTTGGATAATTACTGAGGATTACATCCTTTGAAAACACTGTCATTTGAGTTTGCTTATTAAGTAATTGTATCTGCTTAACGTTTTGTGTGATACTGTACAGATGTTCCCACGGGCATTGGTTCTACAATGAGAGGTGAGCTGGTCCTTATTTTGCCTTGGTGCTTCGGAAGTTAAACATCACTAAGAAGGAGTATATTAATTGGAAGTTAAACATCACTAATAAGGAGTATATCCACACTTAGAGCAGAGTTCAATAGGGTGTCCAAAAGGTAGACTAAGCAATGCTATATATGTGTCATAATACATATAATCTTGTCAGTTTTCGCTGCTTTAGATCTATCATACTCAAGCTCGCATATCTAGTACTACTGACAGATACTGTCATCCAATTTTTTTAAGTGTACATTTCTTTGTGCTGCTAAAGTATAATTTAAAAAAAAAAGGACATACATGATAATTCTTTGCATTTAAGTAGCATTTTTTTCTTTCAAGAAAAAAAAACTTTAATCTGGGATAATTTTAAACACAATTTAAGATAATGATATTGATCAAACCGGCCACAATATTTGGTAGCTAGGTAACACATTAAATGTGTCTTCAAATTCTCGTATTAGATAATCTTTGCAACTGACATTGCATACAGATAAAAGGTTATGGAGGGACCAGTTATTTGTTTTGAAATACTGAATTCAATTTGGAGGTAGAAATTGTGGTAAAATATTAAAACACATATACAATTTCTTTTAGCGAGCCATTTATTGTTTAGCAGTTGAGGAACATGGCTTCCTCTAAGCTTTCAAGAAAAAGTTTGAAAAATTATAAGACGTTTGTTCATTTTTAAAACTGTTTCAAAAGTTTGAAAAAAAACTTGGGGGCCATTATCATCTAAATAATACTGTATCTAGGTCTATGAAATTAAAATCATACCTGACTGAAGCTGTTTGCATACATAAAGAGTACATCCGTGTTAATAGATCACATTTTGGAAAAAAAATAATTTATTAATAAACACACATCCACAAAGTCTGGAAGGAGTCAGTGGGCATGTGCTTCATGTAGAAACGCTAGTTTAAAAAGGGCAATCCATCATTCCCTACGGCAAGCAGCGAAGAGCTCCCCACAGGTGTCTGAGTTGAAAGGTTGAATTGCCAGAGGACTTTTAAGAAAAGAGTAGGCCAGATGTTGCTGGGTGCTTTGAAGATGAGGGCTGCAGGATGCAGCCTACTTAACAGACATTTCATATGAACCAGTCTCTGCAAAGCTCTGAAGAAAACCCTTTAACTTCAAGTGACAGGATTCTTGGATTAAAAGAAAAAAAATTAAGCTGTAAAAGGAAATCCTGAAATGTTTCCATGAATGCTTGGGCTTGAGGGAGAGGAAAAATGTAAATAATTTTCAAATCTTATTAAAAACCAGTGTGGAGAACAAGAGAACAAAATCAAAGAGTATTTTCCTTCCCCCCTTTATATACTAATAAATGCCTGGGTGAGGAATGCTTTTTCTGATTCTTCTGCATAGCCTGAGAACTTGAGATTTTGGGAGAAGAAAAAGAACTTAGTAAACTTTGGTCTAATCATACCCTTGAGATGGTATTCACTGATGTGCCTCTAGGCACACTCTGGATTTCTGTGAAAGAAGGATGTCCTGATATTCACAGGAGAGCAATGAACATTTTGCTGCAACTTTCAACTTCTTACGTGTGTGAGCAAAAAAAAACTTCATTTCAGCTGAAAATGAAATTCATGTTTGCTTATCTCTCAAGTTCAACCCCCCAGAACTGAGTATTTGTGCAGCAAAACCCAAGAACAGGTTTCACACTGAAGAGGTATATTTCATTCTTTATTTTTAGTTTCAAAAATAAACATGTTTTATGCATACTTAAACCTATAGAAGAGCTCAAAAAACCAACATGTTTGTATAATTTTGAAACTGCTAAGCCTATGTTTGAGTTTAATCATGTCATTCAGTAAAAAAAAAAAAAAGGTTTTTTAAAATCTTGAAAATTGTGTTTTGGCTCTTTTTTATTCATATTTCTTGGGCTTATGATTTTAATAGCTTTATATTCAACACTGTCAATAAATTCTTAGGTCATAAAAAAATAGGTTATAAATTCACATCCTTGATTTAAATGAAATCTACCAAGCTTGCCTTTAGAAGAATGAAATCCTAATTTGGTTTTTTCCAATTATTTAACAAAAATTTATTACGTCTGCCATATGAGTTTTTTAAATTTTGAAAAGGAAAAAGATTAATATCAAAAAACATAAGATCCTATCTACTCCACCCCCATTAAAGGTTGGCTAAAGAGCCACTTTCGGTTTTAAATGGGAAAAAACTATTCTGGGTCATACCACATCTACATACCGTACCTTATTCCTCATTAGCCTTACAGTGGCTGTGGTTACACAACTGCAGGCGTTTATCAACACACATACACCTGCACACGAGAAAGGGTGAATTTTGTATAGTAAGTGATACCTCAATAAACCTGACTTTTAAAAAAAGTCACAACAAACTTACAATTCAGTAAATTATATTAAAAACAAAGGTAATAAATAAAAAGTCAGAACAATTCCTAGAACTATCTTGCCACCAAATGCAGATACAGCCTAGGCATCTCTGAAATCTTGGATTCTTTCAGAGCAAGAAGGAAAATAAAATGTTTCTTGCTTCACAGTTAAGTGAAAAGTTAAATGCCATCGTGCTATTTGGATGATCTCAATGAATATAATTTTACAAGTTATTTTCTAATGACACCTATAGGTCCTGGACAATAATGATCCCAAACTACATATAGCTAATTAAACTACATGTACTCTTTCGAAAAAGAAATTCAGAGACTAGAAGGGTTCAGTAAGCCTCTGTACCACTGAAATGAAATACATAATGCTATATCAGAATTCAAAAATCCCTTCAGTTTGAGCTTCATCTTACACAGCAAATGGATTTAATTTATGGTAGAAGTTTCTTTCTGAACCCCATAAAGACCTTGATCTGTCTGTTTCATGGCTTACATCATCCTGTTTGCTACAGAAGTACCGCACGTGAGGTAACAGCCAAATCAGATAGAAATTTACAGTACTGGAAGCTACTACAGTAATTACACTATGTGGTTTGAAAAGGGAATACTAACTATCCAGTCAGTAAAATGGCAAGATAATTACTCTCATCATCTCAGCAATTTTGAAATTTCCTACATATATGACAAAAGCAAAAAAAATACACCTCTCTCTTCACAAAGCAAGGTACGTTAGGAATAATGCCCTTATACCAAAGAAACATTAACAATAACAGCGACCATCTGTAGTCATTTTCCCAATAATCCCACAGTGTCGGCATGGTTATCGCCACTGGAAGGTGACACTGGTAAGAACCACCCCCTCTCTAACATTCAGTAAATGGCAGGTGCTGCAGTAAAAGCTTTAAATGCAATACCTTGTTTAACCTTCACGGGAACCTTATGAGTTAGGCACGATTATTATCCCATTTTATAAATAAAGATATTGAGGTTCAGACTGGTTTAAGAATAGGTGCAACGAGTAATGTACAGAGATTAGACTCAAGCCCAGTATCTGTGGGTTCAAGCCTGTGTTACTCCTACTCCATCATGCCTCCTCCCCAAGGGGCATTACAAACACTGGAATGTTACTATCATTACTTTATTACTTTACTGTGCTTCACAGATATTGCGTTTTTTACAAATTGGTAACCCTGCATCAAGGCGCCATTTTTCCAACAGCATTTGTTCACTTCGTGTCTTTGTGTCACATTTTGGTAATTCTTGCAATACTTCCAACTTTTTCATTATTATTATTATTGTTACAGTGATCTGTGATCGGTGATCTTTGATGTTACTATCATAATTGCAGATGTGGTGGAAACAGCAAAAGAACTAGAATTACACATGGAGCCTGAAGATGTGTCTGAATTGCTGCAATCTCATAAAACTTTAATAGATGAGGAATTGCTTCACACAGATGAGCAAAGAAAGTGGTTTCTTGAGATGAAATCTACTCCTGGTGAAGATGCTATGAAGATTGTTAAAATGACAACAAAAAAAAATTTAGAGTATTACATAGACTTAGTTGATAAACAGTGACAAGGTTTGAGAGAGAACTGACTCCAATTTTGAAAGAAGTTCTACTATGGGTGAAATGCTATTAAATAGCACTGCACGCTCTCGAGAAGCTGTGAAAGGAAGAGTCAATCCAGGTGGCAAACTTCACTGCTGTCTTATTTTAAGAAGTTGCCACAGCTGCCCCAATCTTCAGCAACGACCACCCTAATTAGTTAGCAGCTGTCAACATTAAGACAAGACTCTCCACCAGCAAGAAGATTACAACAAGCTGAAAGCTCAGATGATGGTTAGCATCTTTTGGCAATAAAGTTTTTTTTTCAATTTATTTTATTTTATATTTGGCCATGCTGCACAGCATGCGGGATCTTAGTTCCCTGACCAGGGATCGAACCCATGCCTCCTGCAGTGGAGGCATGGTGTCCTAAACACTGGACCAACAAGGAATTCCCAATAAAGTATTTTTTAATTAAGGTATATACATTATTTTTTTAAACGTAATGCTATCACACACTTAACAGACTACAGTATAGCATACATGTAACTTTTACATGCACTGGGAAACCAAAAAATTCATATGACACGCTTTTTTGCCATACTCGCTTTCTTGTGGTGGTCTGGAACCAGACCTGCAATATTTCCAAGGTCTGCCTCTACTTTTATTACCAAGAAAGTTATCAGGATAACACATAAATTGTATCCAGCTGTATTTTAAAGCTTCTGGAGTCTATTCTAAAATATATCACAATATATCAGCATATTACACTAAAGTGAACTAGTTTACCAGAAATGAAAGCTGTGTGCTGTGTAAGAACAGAACAGAGTAAAACAGTAATTGGGAGGGGCAAGAAATTTATCCAGGGTGCCTGCCTAGCTTACTGACAGGGAAGGAAGATCTTGAAATAACAAAGCCTTGCCATACATTATTCACTTTCCTAAAACAAGATAGGGAAAAAAGGGTATTTGCTCAGTATCCATTCTCCTGAGTCCAGTTTTAATGACCACGATTTGATTCATTAAAGAAGTACTTACGATAGTGTACAGAAAAGAGTGAACATAGCAGGCCTGACATGGTTATTCTTAGAAAGGCCTGATTACAAGGTTGGCCCCTGACTAGTGTCTAGGAATCCGGATTTTCCGAGGGTTCCTACTATCTGATGAGAAGGGTCACTATGCCCAAATTATTTTTAAAAACAATATGGTTTATGCTGAATTATCTGCTTTTCCTCAGGGAGTCTGGAATTGTGGTCAGCGCTAGGCAGAGGGGATCCATGGGATCAGCCCCCAGTAACAACCCTGGGCACGGAGTCTCTCGTGTGCTTCCCACTTCCCTCGCGGACATTTCACGTGTGTCATTACAATTTGTTGCTAGAGGAATGTGTGACTCCACTGAGAGAGGACTCTTGGAAGCTTGCACCTGGTTTCCTCCAGACTTTGCTCATGCACCTCTTCCCTTTGCTGACTTTGTTTTTGTATTCTTTCTCTGGAATAAATCAGAGCTGTGAGTACAACCACATACAGAGTCCTGTGAGTCCACCTAGTGAGTCTCCGAACCCGAGGGTGGTCTTTAGGACCCAGACACAGACAGCAAGATACTTGCAGACTATACTCAGAAAACAGCTACTGTCCATAACATGACCATTTGCCTAATATTGGCTAGCACTCCCTACTAGCAAATACCAAAATAAGTTCCAAACTCCTTGACCTTGTATTGCATTAAGTAATGTATATTTTTAACAAGTGATACTCACCAGGCACTCTAGCAGGAAAGGAATCAGGAGACCCCGCTCCAGCACCACCCTCTTCTTCATCTTCTTCAAATTCCAAATTCTCCTCTTCACCAGGTGCTAAAATTCTTCTACATGCAAAAGGACAGAAAAAATAGTGAGCTACAACACTAAATATACTAGAGAAGCCTCACAGCTACTCATTTCCTAGGTAAGCTGTAGATATAAAAAATGCTGACATAAAATGTTAATATGTTACTACTGATATCAATGATACCAACATTGATATAAAACATCCAGAAATATCAGAGAAATTGGTACAAGAACACAAATACTGGTGTTTATTTTACCTTAAGGGGACAGGCTGAACATCAAATGGGAATTCTTTATTATATGTAAGAATATTCTTTAGGACTAGAATAAAAAGAGAAAGACATATGAATTATCTCATGAATCAAAATAAACAATTTTACTGTAAATGACTGATTTTTAGTTAATTTTACTATGCCTATCAATTCCCAGTCTTATCATCATCCAGAGCCACAATGCATTTGTCCACTGAACATCTTAGCAAAATGAAAATATCCATACTTCAAGTACCAGTAATTTCAGAGCACTGTCAGACCTCCAATTGTCAGACTCCAGAGTCTCAGAGTCCTTATGGAAAATGAACCCAAAAACAGTTCTATGTACAAAGTCCTAGGTGAGACATGGGGCACCAGAAAAAGAGAGTAACTCTTCCCTGGAGTATTTTAATTAAAAGATTGGTGTCCAAGATGACCAATGAGAGGGACATGAGCATATCTTATTCAATGTCCTGATTAGATTTCCCCTCAATTCCATAACACTGGTAAAGTGAGGTTATAATTCTCATATGCCTTATACTATAGTTTATTACATATACATACACATATGCACCTATATTCTTACATGCATACACACACACAAAGAGGGATTTATCCTCAAGAGAAGTCTTCAAACAACATGGTACCACCTCTTGTATTACGGTTGTGCTCAATGATTACATCCTAGCATGGAAACGTAAAGAAAGGTGCTATGTGTAACTCAGTGCTTCATATCTGCGCTTATGGATTCCCAGTAACTACCTGCAAATATATGAAGGTGAAGTAATAGCATTAATTGGGCAACCCAAAATATTTCTATGATTTTTACACTCAACGTATTCAGTCTCTCTAATTTTGGAGTCCTGTAGTTCAGAGCTAAAATAGATATGGGTGTTGTCATCCCGTGTGCAGGTTGCAATTACATGCCTTACTCCAATACACTCCTACTAAGCCCTTCAGGGAGAGAAGTCTGAGACTTGGGTCTAGATTCTCACTCATTCTTATTCTCTACCCCGCTCCTTCCAACTCTTACCCTCATTCCCCCTCTCTCTTTCTTCTTCTCAACAAATGTGCACTGAGTGCTAAAGATATGGCAGTGATCGAGACAGAGGCTTCTTGCCCTCATATACGGATCTTAGACCCTAGTTAGGAAAAGCAGACAATAATAAGCCAACAAATAAACACGATAATGTTAAGACTGCGATTGGTGCTAAGAAGGACACAGAGGATGCTTGCGTACATGGAGTAGAGGGATAACTTCAGCTGCAGTGGACAGGGTAGGCCTCTCAAACCTGAATTATTAGAAGACATCTGAGCCATGACCTGGATGAGAAGAAACATCCACAAGTAGCTTTGGGGCAAGGGCTCTCCAAGAATTAGAGAACAAGCGAGAGCAACAACAAAGACTCTGAGGCAGGAGCTTGTTCAAGGACTAGGACGCACTGTGTAGCTGAAGTCTGACAAGCAAGGGGGAAGAAGCAAAAGACCTGAAATCAGCCCCTAGCCTGACAATGATGTCAATGACTTGAGCATTCACACAGCTACTCTGCATCTCGGTTTCCCCAGTGCTAAAATCAGAGTACCACTTCCCTCACAGACTGTTGACAGAATCAAATTCAATAACACAGCATATGACATTGCATGGGAACTTTTAAAGCACCATAAAAGTATAAGTCTACATTATTGTATGGTTATTTATTCTCGCCATAGTTTTCCCTATCTGGCTGGCTAGAATCCTATTATTTCCGATCTCACTAAGAAGGACTATTTTTAAAATTTTAAGAATATCCTCTCTACTGCACTTGGTGCATGACTGCTCATTATGAGTAAGCTATTCATTCAACTCAAATGTCAATTAATCACTTACACAGTATGATGCTAGATACTGAGAATGGGGAATGGGTGGCAAAAAAAAGATCATGCATATTTCTATCAGAAATGATCGCATTTTAATAATAAAAAGGAAAAATCAAACCTTAAATATGTACAAAACAACACGGATTAAAAAGTTGAAAATCACATTAGTTATTAAGAATATCTTGTATTTGTATTATAATAGAAGAATTAAACACTATTTTCTTTTCTTAGGTATCAATGCTTTGAAAAGGAAATGCCTGTTTTGGAATAAAAGCCTCTCCTGTATTTTGTATTTGTAAGTAGAGAGTATATCAGATATTTAATTTGTGTGAGTAATTTTGGAAGGAAAATAACAGCTCTTTCTCGCTTTCTGTAATTGTAGGATAGATTTCCATTTTCACCAACTATGGAATAACAGGGATTCTAACATCCTTTTAAAATAGGGTTCTACATAAACTTTACATAGGATTGATATTTTAGGAGGATTGAGAGAAGAGAGAAGCAAGTGTATAATTACATGGGAGGTATTACCACGAGCATGGAGTCCACTACCACTGGGGACTAACTGGCTCATCTAGTAGAACTCACACACGCAAGACCACCCTCTACTGGTGAGAACTCAGCACTCCCAGCTCGCTGTCATGGAGCACCGCCTGCCACCCTCCTCAAGCTGACACGCTAAAAATCACACACACACATATCAAATGTACTCTTCTTTTGTGGATGACCGTTTTCATTTTTGTGGTAGGCATAAATGAGTAAGTGCTTCCCATCTGAAAGGTGATTTTTTAAATTAAGGGAGAAGATTCCCTGAAGACGTTCAACTTAAAAGTTTGCCAAGTTCATACTACAGGCAAAGCGTTGAATGAGGCTCTGTGGGGAAAATACACAGGTTATTCACAATCTTCTTGAGGAGAGAAACAAATATAAGTGACAATAATATAGGGCAGACTACAATAGTGGCTATAAAAAGTGCTCCCAAAAAGGACATGAAGTAGAGTTTAATTACGGCTAGGGAGAGCAGAGAAATCTTTCAGAGAAAGGTGGGATTTCTTTGGGGCCTTGAGAGATGAGTTAATGGGTTTAAGGAGTGGTAAGGGGGGATATGTCTGAGTAAGAAGTAGTATATTACTAAGGGTTAACATAAGAAAATCAAAATCACTAGTACTTTCCAGATCTTAGTTTTAGTATGAATTTCAGACAGGGTTATATTTTAAAAACCTTGAGGGAAAAATACATTAGAAAAATAAACCAGCTAGGTCTAACGTGTTGAAAGATAGTCATTCATTAATTTTCCTTTCCTTACATTCTTAGAAGAGGCAAGAGACCAGCTTGACTAAGAATACTTAATTTGAAATAGTCAAACACCACTTGATAGAAAATGTTTAATTCTGATAAAATGAACTCATAACAAATGCCTAGATTTAATAAATTCAGAATTAATTACAGAGCATATCCTACTGAGATACAATATACACATTTATGTTCCTTTGAGAGGCAACAGCAAATTAAAATCATCTAAAAAGATAATAAGTACCAGGAAGGGAGAAGTCCAAACAAAAAGCATTATATAAATTCAAAATATAACAAAATGAATCCCAATAAAACTCTTTCCTTTCCATTCCCACCCCCCAAAAAAACAGAAACAAACAAACCAACTAAGTAGAAGACTAATGCAGATTTTAGTCCAATCTTCCACTGACATATGGGTCAATCATCTCTCAGGAGCTTCACCTGAAGAGCTATGACATTTAGGATTGATGTCAATACTGCACCATTACAAGTATTAGTAAAGGTGCAGTGGCAGGAATGCAGGCTTTGAGATCATTCAGAACCCTGGTCAAAATCCAGTTTTGGCATTTACAAGCTGTAAGCTCACAGGCAGGCTTCAGTTAGCAAAATGCCGCTGAGACCATTTATCTGAGTGCTTTGCACTGTGCTGCTACTCTAAAAAATGGCAACCCTTATCACCAACAGGAGAGCCTATGAGGCAACAGGAAGAATAATTGAGCGTGTCTGTGCAAAGAGATAATAAATAAAAGCGTTCATAATCTTTACAGTCATCCTACATATCCAACGGATTCTTAAGTTTTATTTGGAGACAGTGAAAAGAAATGGAAAACAGTGACTGAATAAGGATCCCAATCCTAATTATTCTTATCATTTGAAACTGAACATTATAATTTTCTTTAGAAACATATAATGCAGACATCCTAACTGCAGCAGAAATCTTTTTTTTAAAGCCATCAATGTGCTTTTCTTAAAATAATCTCATATACAGCCAGTCACAAAAGACCATATATTGCATGATTCCATTTATATGAAATGTTCAGAACAGGCAAATTTATAGAGACAAAAAGTAGATTAGTGGTTGCCTAGGGCTGGGAACTGGGGGAAGCTGGAGGGAAATGACTGAATGCTAATGGATACAGGGTTTATGGGGTGATAAAAATGTCCTAAAATTGACTGTGGTGATATTCAATACTTGTGCCCTTGTCTATATTTCAAACATTTCCTCTAAGGGAACATTCACTTGAACCAGCAGAAAGCTTCATTTAGCAGCATCCTAACCACCAAAATATTTGAAGGAATTGTTTATTTCAGAAAAACTTTCAGGAAGGAAATGAGGACAAGGAAATATTTTATAGTGCAGATCAAACAGCTGGACTGCAGTTTTCAGTGACATGCAATATAAATAGGTATCAATGACTATAACTTTATATTCTCCAGTAGACTCTACTGTAAATGTTTACCAAAGTAATTTAATTATAGTCTTATTAAAGTGAGTAAAACAAAATAAAGGCTAAAAGATAGACAAGGTACAACAAAGAATCAAATAATTTTTCATATTCTATAATGAAGGTGAACCAAAGAATAATTACTATACATACCATAGGAATTATAAAAGCACAAAAATATTACACAGGACTAGATATTAACAGAAATGACTCCAATCAGCATCTCTGCTAAACAATCTTAATATCCATAACAGCTTAAATATTTTTCTAAAAGAGTATCACTAAATAAAACTTACTTGGCTCTAGCTTCTTCAGATCCTCCAGTTTAAATTCTTCTTGGGACTGTGTGGACTGAATTTAAAATACGCACATTACATATTTTTATTACAAAGATTTCACTAAACCCTACGTCTTTTAAGTGGTTGACCACATATTCAAAAAGTAGCCAAAGTAAATGAATCTATTTCTTGCTTTTAGGGTAAAAAATAAAAAATTCCAAACTGGTTTTTGTTTTTGTATTTTTGGAACATTCAGGCTAAAAAATAACAACAAAAAAACTGAAGTTATATCTTTTGCTTTTACAGTTTATAAAATATGAACTAAATTTTTTAATGTGAGTTTAACCCACAAATTCTTATTGTTATAAAACCTTGCTGAGACAATACTGCTTTTGGCGTGAATGCTAATATTTTATCAGACTAGTTCACAATAATTTCTTTTCCTTATATTAAAAAGTTGGGGGTGGGAACTTATTTACCTGTAAAGCTGCACTTCGTAATTCCAAGCATGTTGCGATTTTGCCTATGGTTTTCTGTAGGAAAAAGAAAAAGCTATTAATAACTGTTAGTTGTCACAATCATCATGTTAACTTTCATTGATAAGCGATCTATAATTTAAAAAAATAAGTTAAATTTTACTTCTTTTAGCATCTTACACAGACTTTGGAGATAAGAAACAGGAGGCAAAGGGCTGGGATCAGGCAGAGAAGGTGAGTATATACTCGCTCCTGACCTAATGTACCACAACCAATTTTAAATCAAGTTTGCTTTGATGATAGCTTTAGATATGATTTAAAGGGCAATGAGAAGGACTTCAAACATCTTCCCTCCCAAGCTTTGCCTTCTTGACTTCTCTTCCTCTCCATAAGTCTGATATTCATTAAAAGACTTAATTAAAAACAAAAATATCTGAAAGTTAGTACAAGTGCATAATTTAATTTTGACTCAAGTCCAATCTTGACTTATTCAATTAAATATATCAGTAATACTAAGCAAAATCAATACTTGTAATAAATGGTGGCAAATTTTACAGTCATATCTGAGCCATAAAAGGGATATAAATGATAGGGTACAGTCCTTGCCTTTAATAAGCTCATGTTTCTATTATCTAAGACACATTCAGAATCACTGTAACATAAAGCAGAGGCACTTGATTCTACAGGCTTCAGCAAACTAAGCGGTAATATGTCCTGGAGAAACAGGACAAGAATCAGAATTAGGAATCAAGCGCCAACGACAGGCAGGATTTCTAAAACTAAACAACCTGGAAAGTTGTCACAGTTTGGTAGTCTAAAGTCCCAAACTGAAGCAGGGGGAGATAGGTTTGCAATGTGAAATGTGTGTGTGTTGTTGGGGGCAGGGGTGCTCATTATGAAGAGGACCTTCTATGACTAGCTGAGGAATCTGTTATTACTTTAGCAGTAAATTACACAGATAGTTTTTGGACAGAAGAATGACTATCAGATTTGCCCTTTAAGAAGAGTGTTGTGATAACATATCCATAGGGTGAAGGAGAAAAGGGAAAAGATTAAAGGTAAGATCAATCAGGTTATTTCAACTGTCTTGGTAAACAATAATCAGAACTAGAACATGAATGACTAGGGTTGAAATGAAAAGGAAGAGACCCATAGAACAAACACCTGCAGGAGCAGGCAGCTAAATTATGCCCATCAAGACTTTCAAATCCTTCCAAAAAAGACATTTCCTAACTTTTTATTAGGAATAAATTGTGACCATAAAAGTGAAGTATATATGTATAATATTTGCAATGCCTTCACAATAAAATATTCTGGAAAAAAATGATGTTTTTTCTACACATACTGATGACTTGCAAAAGTTTTAGTCAGTTAGATTTGGTGGTTTTCTCTTTTGTCAGTTTTCTTTGGAAGATAAGTGAGGAGCAAAGAGGACTAACAAGTGCTGTCCTGGTACCTGGCGCTTAGGCTAGTGAGCACTATGCCATTCTCGTATGCACAATAAACAGCTGGGATAGCAATTCACAAAATAAAACACTAATTCTACAAATAACAAATGCTAGAGAGGGTGTGAAGAAAAGGGAACCCTCCTACACTGCTGGTGGGACTATAAATTGGTGTAGCCACTACGGAAAACAGTATGGAAGTTCCTCAAAAAATTGAAAGTAGAGCTACCATATGACCCAGCAATCCCATCCTTGGGCATATTTCTGGAGAAAACTATAATTCAAAAAGATACATGCATCCCAGTGTTCATAGCAGCACTATTTACAATAGCCAGGACATGGAAACAACCTAAATGTCCACTGACAAATGAACAGATAAAGAAGATGTGGTACATGATATATACACAATGGAATACTACTCAGCCATAAAAAAGAATGAAATAAATGCCCTTTGCAGCAACACGGATGGACCTATAGATTTTCATCCTAAGCGAAGCAAGTCAGAAAGAGAAAGACAAATATCATATGATATCACTTATATGTGGCATCTAAAATATGACACAAATGAACTTATTTATGAACCAGAAACAGACTCACAGACAGAAAACAAATTTATGGTTACCAGAGGGGAAGGAGGGGAGGGATAAATTAGGAGCTTGGCATCAGCAGATACGAAGTACCATATATAAAACAGATTAAACAATAAGGTCCTACTGTATAGCACAGGGAACTATATTCAGCATCCTGTAATAAACCATAATGGAAAAGAATATGAAAAAGAACATGTACATGTATGTATAACTGAGTCACTGTGCTGCACACCAGAAGCTAGCACAGCATTGTAAATCAAGTATACGTCAATAAAAAAATTTTTAAGCTTTAAATAAATAAACTACTACTGAGCGAAAGATATGACTCTTGGTCAAGGAACAAGTAATAATATTTAACTATCTCTACGATCATTAAAAATTTCTCTTAATCTTAATATGAGTTTAGAAAATGCCAAATTTTACTCTGAAATTTTACATTTAAATATTATATTTAATGTAATTGCTGCAAAAGGATTCAAGATACTCAGATTTATTTACCCTCTGAAATAGCTGCTGTAGAAGAATCAGCAACGATCTTTTCTACATAAAATCTAATATCCCCAAAACGTTGTTGTTCGTATATACCACTCAAATCTGACAAAACAAGTAAATGATTTTAAGTATAAATATAATTATATAATAACAGTAATATACTTAATATATTTACAGTAACTGAATTATAATAGCAATAGTAATGGCTAACAACTGCTGAGCACTTACGAAAAGTGAGAGACTCTCCTAAGTGCTTTACACACACTAATTCATTCCATTCTGGCTATGACTCTGTGAGTTAGATACAATCATTTTATAGATGTGGAAATCTTGGAGAGGTTAAGCAACCTGCCCTGGGCATCAGTGTCTTCCATGCAATAGCAATATATACAACAAAGCAATACACTTATTTTAATACCATTTGGCCATCCTTTTTATGTTCTTTAAAAAATGGTTTTGAAAAAGGGTTGTCTGAATTAAGGGACGTATCAACGCATAAGTCTTTAAAAATATTAGTTAACTCTTTTCCCTTCTTACAATATACAATCCATTTGATTTGATGGTTTTAACATTTAAAGTAAAATGTACTTTAACAACTATGGGTCCACTAATAACCTATTTTAAATTTAAACATTTCTTCAAGTTAAGCAGAAGCAAAACTGTTTTACACAGAATCTACTGAACTATGGCAAAATACCAACAGGCATTATTCATAACCATTTTAAGGGACCACACCCAACATCAGTATTAAAAAAGGAGTGAAACGATCATTTTCAGCTGTAGCAATGACTTTTAAAATATGCAGCATTTAATGATGTCAAAATCAAGCGCTTGCTACTGTAACTATTTTACCTTTCTTAGAAAGAAATGGTTCAGAAAAATTATTAAGAAGCACAAGGTCATTTGTATCAGAATATAAATACTGACTATCAACTAATACACATTAAGACTAAAGCATTCAAGGTAAGTGAAGTTTAATTTTTGAAATACATTTAAATAATTAGCACTTCATTCAAATTAACTGCTTACGCCTAACATGGTATAGAAATGGAAAATGTTACCATTTTCAGAATATTAGCTATTTTACTTTGTTATTGGCTAGGGAAATGGACAACTCAAAAGAGAGGTTAAAGGAAAAGATGGAATAGAAATACACAATTAAAGAGCTAAAGTAAATTTGCTAAAACATAGTAAGGAAAAATAGGTTGAAAAAATACACATAGGTAAAGTAGTATAGTCTCAATCCAGACTTAATTTTTTAGATTTAGACTACCAGTCGTCTACTCTCTAGCTGCAGGGGGAGAGAAGGAGGGGGGTTAGGCAGTGAGGAAAGGAAGAGAGAGAGGAGGCAGTGGAAATGGGGGACCTACAAAATATAAAACAAGCATATGGTGCTGGAATTCTCATTACCACTACATTTGATTCAAAACAGGGAAAAACTTTCTAAGCATCATGAGACAGGATGTTCTATTCTGTCCAGAAACTTACACGAGAAAATCTACTACACCAAAGTAGGGAATTTAATGGAATGAAAGCTTTTGGCAGCTCTTCTTTGGCTACTAAACCCAGTTGTTATAATGACAAAACTATTAAGAAATGAAATGAAAGCGAAGTCAACTGATCACGAGGGAGGATCAAATAAGAATTATAAATTTGTTTTTTTTCCACCAGAAATCTTTGAGAATATTATGAATAGAAAACCCACATGAAGATTTTTTTTACCACCAACTAATAAAATTTGGAGAGATGACTAGTTCTGCTTTACAGCTCTTCAGATTTAAAATAAACATTGTGAAAACATATGTTAGTCTCTTAAAAAAAAAAAAGGATTCCTCTTATCTTAAAATAATCATATGTGAATAAATATCAATAATTGAAGATCCAACAAAGCATTTATTCATCAATTTGAAATCTTACTGTGAGCTAACAGGAAAAAGCTTCATAAAGAAAGCACTTGAGAAATATGATTGCTTTTAAAAAATTTTCTTCCAAAAGTTCCATAGATTATTGAATGGCTGGCATAATTCTAAAATTTGTCACTGCTACAAAAACATTTAAAATAGTAAAAGCGTAAAGAATATAATTCAAAATGTAAAACATAAAGAATGGTTTTGCTTAGAATAATATAAGGAACATTCTCCACTTTCCTCTTTTAAGAAAAACACAATCGAGTTTCGTCTCCTTTGGCTCACATGCCAGGTCTGGCATTCAATTAATTTTGCAGACCTAACAGTTGGTTTCAAAATTTCCCATAACATGTTCTTCAGAATACCAGACCCAATGAAATATTATAAAGGGAGGAGGAGGGGAACTTCCAAAAGCAAACAAATTCAAGAAATACTCCATCACCCAAAGTCTTTAAAGATCTAACATACACATTAGCATAGTAAAAGCCCTGACAAGTCACAAACTCTGTGCATATAACATCTATTAATTTTTCAGAGTCAATGTTTGGCAGATAATGTATGGAAATCTTTATTTTCTAATCATTTATTAACTTGGAGCCTCTAACTTTTTCCTTATGTGACACTGAAATAAGGCCTATATGTCAATATAAGTTTTTTGGCCCACTGTGAATGTTTCACCTGTATTCTTAAAGAAAATTAAATTTGTAAATGTATATGACTTGCTTTATATTCATAATGTAGTGCAGAGTGATTTGGGGGTCCTTCTCCAAGCCCAAGGAATAGGCAGGCAGGCACAAGCTTTCTCTGAAGGCACAAGTGGCAACCACACATGCCTCCTAGGCAGGTTCGTAAATAATAAATACCTCAGAAATCAGGCCTCCAGGAAAGGAGAAGGAACAGACTACCTCAAAGGTAAAGGTCATTTGAAGATTTAGGGATACCTTTCAAGATCATTTAGGGTTATCTAATCCCTCATCTCATACATAAAGAAATTAAGGCCCAGAGACAGAGCCAGGATTTAGGACCAAGTCTTCTGACTCCAGAACTCAGGCTCATTCCTCTAGGTCATGGTGCCTCCTGGGCCTTATGGAGGGTTAGAGCTGAAAAAAGACAGCAGCTGGGTGCCTACTAAGGACAGCTATAAATTAAAGATTAAATAAACAGCATTACCAAAGGCCCCAGCTTCAGCCTTATAAAGTTAAAGAAAATTAAGAAAAAGCAAATTTTTACTCATTAGTCTAATCATCATCATATGACAAAGCTCATTCTTGATGACAGTTTTAAAGATTTTAGTATATTTTAGGTCAAATCACTTTATATTTGAGATTATGTTGCTCATACATCCTATACATAAGCAACAGATGTTGGAGACAAGGCATATAAATAACTCAAGCCAAATAGGTGATTAAAATATGGCTGTCATTAAACTTTTTAATTTCCTAAGCTTTCATTTTGTTTCCATATTCATAACATGCTTTGTTACCTGTTAATTTACATACTCAGAGATTTGAGATCGTTTCAAAATGTAGACGTTTTAACTCTCAATTCTGTGATGCCAGCCGATCATTTGCTAACCAATTCCTAGAGAGACTTCACAAGTCTTAGAGGTAAGAAAGCATACAGTCCTTCTTCCTTTCCTTTTGTAAACCAGACATTTCCTCTATGGTCATTATTTTCCAGGGCTAAAATCCTAAGTTTCTCAAATCTATTGTGGATATTAGCAATTACTAAGGAAAAAAGAAAACTAGACTTTTAAATTTTAAAAGTTCTATTTCTTTTTAGAATACAAAATAAAGATACATTAGATAACACAGACCCTAAATATTTTTAAAATGCAAACATACTAACTTGTGTAAGAAATATGACTGACCCTAATCTTTGGGGTTTTTTCTTTTCAAACGCTTATAAAGATGAATTAAATGAATACAAGTCTACAGACTGAAACAAATTTGTCCAGGTTTACTTAAAAACTGCAAAATAAACACTCCCACTCCTCCTACAACAAAAAGAATAAAAGCAAATTAAGTCACCATAGTTTTCACAATGTCTTTTCTTAAGAAATGAGAGGAAAACTGATATCAACTTTTTCATTATCTACGAAATTAAAATATACTTAACACTAGGTCCCTTGAGCCAGGAAAAAATGAGAATTGTTTCTTCCCATTTCTTCTCACTCTTTTGAAGTAAAACTTCTTAAAGTATCCCATTTTTCCCAACCTCTAGCAGTACAGGGAGAATCAATTGGACACATTAAAATTTTAATTCAAGGAGAAAGGGCACCACTGAAACATTTTGCAACTTTATGTATTTATTTTGTTGAGGGATTCTTATGCCAAATTCTTGACTTGAATTAATTTTTTTCAGTGGTGGCTTTTTTTTGTTTATTTGTTTGTTTGTTTTGAGAGTAGGTGGAGGAGTTAAGGAAGTTCAGAGTTAAGTAAGTATGAGATGGGATGTAATTACTCACAATTGAACTCCAGTCTCTGGTACCCCCTCCTCCCCAACCAAAGTGTAGATGGTCTCCACTAAAGTTAAAGTCTGAAGGGCTGAGTAAAGAAATTCATTAAGTGAGAAATTCATTACATGGTAAATCATGTGGCATCTCTACATGATTAGTTAATGTTCAGCAAAGCATAATCAGTATTATTCTTTGTACTTAACTATAACAGTTTTTGTTGTTTGTTTTTGCTTAATTGACTCAAAAGACAGAACCCTTTTCATTTGGAATCTGATGTATCTACAGATTATTTTATGGTACCTTTTGTTCTTCTGTGAATTCAGAATTATTGTGTTGAGCTTGGGCCTCTTTTTGTAGGTGTCTTGCTAATCTGTAAGAAGAAAAAAACATTCTTTAGCAAACTATTTCAAGTGCAACAAGGTAAAACAATTTAAATCTTAAAAAACAGTGAAGTACAATAACACTTTTCTTCTGTTTTCAAAGCATATGTCTACATTATCTTTAGAATCTCTTTATACAACAACAATGAAAATAAGATACAGTACTTTTCATACCATTTCACTGGGACAAATTTCAGCTCTAGACAGTGAAAACAGAATCACAGAGCTGGAAAGAATCTCAAATGACATCTAATCCAACTTTCTTTAGTACACATGAATTTCTTCTACAACAAGCCAATAGCAGTTGTCCGGATTTGGCTTAAACACTTTCGATGAGCACCAATAACAGCACCGACCAGAGATACTCTATCAGTCTATCATTAATTTGCTGATAAGAGTAATTCAAATGACAGCCATGACAAAGTGATGATACTCTATCAAATTAAACTTCTGAACATATTTTTCATAGCAGATAAAGAAAACCCCCTACCAATCGGACATGAAGATCACTGCTTGCCCAGTTATTATCATACTTAAGAATAGCAGCTAGGCCTTGGGTGTGTTTTCAAGGATGAATCTGTGTTACAAGTCTAAGCGCAACAGTAAAGATCCAAAGCTATTTCTGAGACACCAAAAACCAAAGAATGGACTCTTACAGCTAAATAACAAAAAAGACAAATAATTTAAAAATGAGTAAAGGGTTTGACTGAATAGACATTTCTCCAAAGAAGATATAAAAATGGACAATAAGCACATGAATTTCATCTCAGTCATTGGGGAAATACAAATCAAAACCACAATGAGATACCACTTCACACCACCAGGATGGGTGTAATTTTTAAAAAGAGGGAGAAAAAAATACAATGGGTGTTGGCACAGGTGTGTAAATTGGAACCCTTATACACTCATGGTAGGAATGTAAAATGGTACAGTCACTGAAGAACGCAGTTTGGCAGTTCCTCAAAAAGTGAAACACAGAGTTACCATATAGCCCAGCAGTTAGTTACCAAATCCTTAGGTATATTCCGAAAAGAACAGAAAGCATGTTCAGGCACACACACACACATACACACACACACACACACGAATGTTCACAGCAGCAGCATTATGCATGATAGCCAGAAAGTGGAAACACCCAAAATGTCCTGAGAGCCAGAAAGTGGAAACACCCAAAATGTCCATCAACTGAAGAATGGATAAACAAAATGTGGTGCACCCATTCAATGGAATATTGCTTGACCATAATGAAGAATGAAACACTGATACACACTGCAACATGGACGAACCTCAGAAACATTATGCTCGATGAAAGAAGCCAGATGTAAAAGATCATATATTATATGATTCCATTTACATGAAATATCCAGAATAGGTAAATCCATAGAGATAGAAAGCAGATTAGTGGTTGTCAGGGGCTGGGGAAAGGAGAGAATTGGAAGTGACCAACATCAGGTAGAGGGTTTCTTTTGGGGGTGATGGAAATGTTCTGGAGTTAGATAGTGGTGATTGTGGCATAACGCTGTGAATACGCTAAAAACTACTAAACTCTACAACTTTACAATGGTAAATTTCATGTTATGTGGTATCTAATTTTTAAAAATTTGCAGGAGGGAAAAAAAGAATTGAAAGGATTTTTTGGTGAAACATTTTGTAACTGGCGAAAAAATTTAAAACTATGATTCCCAAGCAAACTATACTCTTCTAGGTGGGGAATGGAGGCAGGGATACGAAGGGCAGCAAGTTGTAGATTTCCTAGCAAGCCACTGCAAAAGGCAGCTCGCCAAGTCTCCAGCAAGTCTTAGATGGAAGTTCTAGGCTATGCAATCATATCTCTAAAGATCAGATGTAAAGTTCACTCAATGATCTCCATCCATTCTATAAAAGGTCTGCATCCTCCTTATCATAACGCAAGAAAACGCCTATATAAAATCATAACATTTGCCAGGATAGTTCCACCATGCTACTTAATCAAACTGTTTCCACCCGTTTGTTTTCCCCCAAATCTGGAAATCCCAGAATGTTTTTCCTAAAATGTCATTCCTAGACCCACTCTTTGTGGATTTTATACTGGAGTAAGTACAATTAGAAACAGATATAGCCATACTTGTCCCGCACAGTACAGTATTTGGTTTCCTTTCTAACTCTTGCTGGCCTACCTACTTTAGGAATCCCAGTCTACACTTAACAATGTCAACTACACATCCCTGAATTCAGGGAAGTTATAGTGTGGCACAGTTTCTTTGACTCGTTCTACACACAATATACCAAGAGTGACTGTTAACCTAAGCAGGTCACTGTCAGAAGAAAGGAGGTAGCTCTAAACTCCTGCTCAAATGCTAACAGTCAGCAGACAAGGATGTTAAATTCAAACAGCAACCAGTTTTTAAAAATTAGGCAACACACTGGGAGGAAAGATTTGCAAATCATATATCCTATCTGATGAAGGACATATATCCAGAATATACAAAGAACCCTCCTAACTCAACAGGGAAAAGACAAACAATTTAGGCAAAAGATCTTAAGAGACATTTTACAAACAAGATTTACAAGGAAAATAAGCATCATAAGAAAAGACACTCCATATCATTAGCCGTCAGAGAAAGGCAAATTAAAACCACAGAGAAGTACGCTACATACCCACTAGAATGGCTATAATCAGAGACACACGATAACAAATGCTGTCAATGTGGAGAAACAGGAATTCTCATATACTGTTGGTAGGAATGTAAAATGGTACACCCAGTCTGACCAACCATTTGGCAGTCTCCCTTTAACAATTACACATAAATGTACCATATGAGCCACCAATTCCATTCCTAGGTATCTACCCAAGAAGAATGGAAATACATGTGCACACAAAGTCTTACACGTGAATGTTCACAGCAGCATTAACAGTCAAAAAGCAGAAACAACTCAAATGTCCACCAGCTACTGAATGGATATACAAAATGTGGTATATCCATACAACACAACACCACTCAGCAGTAACGAGGAACAAAGTACTGATACATATGACCATGTGAGGATGAACCTCAAACACATGATGCTACGTGAAAGTAGCCATGTACAGAGGATCACATATGATTCACTTTGCAGAAAACGTCCAGAAAAGAACACTTCATTTCATCTTTAGAGACAGAATATAGATTAACGGCTGCCTGGGGCTAGAGTGGGAATATGGAATGACTGCAAATGTGAACAAGGGATCTTTTTGGCGTGGTGGAAATGTTCTAAAATTTGACTGTAGTGATGGCTGCACAACTTGATAAATTTACTAAAAATTCATTGAATTGTAAATGTAAAATGGTGAATTTCACTGTATATAAATTATGCCTCAATAAAGTTATTTTTTAAAACTTTTTTTAAAACCTAGGCAAAAAAAAGATAGTTTTCTAAACCCATAAATGATTATACCATTTTAAGACAAAATGAGACATGAATCTGTCCACTGGGGGAAAATCCACATGCTCTGAGTATCCGATGAGCAGGTAAAAGAGTGGCCGTTCTATTAGTAAAGGTGAGAAACCATCAAATATTCTTCTCTAGAGAATAACCTCAGTTTACAAGAGTGCCTACAGGTAATACAGGACTATTCTCAAGGGGAAGTTTTAAATATATTTAAAGCACATAAATAAGTGACCCACAGAAACCCCATAGCAATTCGTGACAGAAAACAGTGCTTTTCACGCCATCTAGAGTGAAGGACTAGTTTTTTCCCCCTATCTGTTCCAGGCTAATGCTTTTATAAAATAAAACAAAAACTATCGTGAATATGTCAAATTGCAATAAAGTTCCTAAATCTTAAATCCCAATTTATTTAACTCACTGCTGCCAGTAACAGTTTGCAGACCAGCAAGGATCTGGGACCACACCTTGAGAGGTGCTGAGAGAAGGCACAGTACAGATGATTAAAAGGTATTATCCAATCTTCAAACTCACCCATTCATTTAACAAATATTTATTGAGCATCCATGTGCTGGATTAATACCTCAGGACTGATCCTGTGAAACAGCTGATTCAGGCAGCAGAGTCCATGCCACACTACCCTAAGTCAGGGGGCAGGTACCCCCAGGTTGCTGAAAGAAGTGGCCTGCTAGATGGAGCTGTTTTTAATTGACCATGTATATTTTGAATAATTTTGGTTTTGACATAATTTGTTTAAATCTTCCAAGAGTATTGTAGCATCAACTCCTTAAGGCTCGCACAGCAAACTCCTGAATCAAGCCATTCACTAGAACAAGATCATATAATATCTAGATAAATAATTACTTAACAGCCTAGTACCTACCACTTTGGACACTAAGTGTAGAGTACAGAACAAAATAGACAACCCCTTCTGTATCCTGTCCTCAAAGAGTTTACATTTAAGTGGGGAGAGAGACAACAAAACAAATGAATATATAAAGTATATTGTCTTTTAGATGGTGATAAATATTACAGGAAAAAATTAAGCAGGATTGGGGGTTGGATCTGCGCGACTGAGGTAGAGGGAGTGGGAGTGGACAGCAGACTTAAATGGACAATTTTAAACAGGGTGACCAGAGAGGGACTCACAGAGAAGATAACATTCGGACAAAGATCTGAAGGAGGTGATCAAGCGACCAAAGCTTGATCACCTCCTTGGGGGAAGAGTGTTCCAGGAAAAGGACAAAAGCCCTAAGGCAGAGCATGCTTCAGGAAACAGCAAGGAGTGTGGTAGCACTTACTCTTTTCATACTTCCGTAATAGCAATATCCATTTATTCTAAAATCCTCCATTACACTCAATACTTTGAGGAAGGATATCAAATCTTATTCATTTCTATATGCCCAGCTCTCACTTGCTGAGTGATGAAACTGTTTAAGCTATGACGTTCTTACCTTAGGATAAGTACAAACATGTTCATCCCCTCTCCCAACATCCCCATCCCATGAATTCACTCCTGTACGTGGTACCACTGTAAAGACACTGCTGCCTTCCCTGTCAGAAAGGCCAGTTCTCCCAGACTCCTCCCTCCTTCTCTCTCAATGTCTAGTCAGTGACTAGATCCTGTCCATTCTTGTTCAGATCATTTAGTGGCCCCCAAATGGTCTCTTCTGCAGCTTTTCTCACAGCTAATTCAAATAAAAAAAGACAACTGGCCTTCATTTTTTAATATATTAATTTTAAATCCAGCCTCATTTTATACGTAGCCTGTATGTTTACAAAATTTCAGCCAATCATTACATATTTCTACTCAAATTTGACACTGGCGGTTTTTACAATAATCTGAGAATTACTCTGAATCATAAAGTTCATGGTTAGTAACGGGGAGGTTCAACAATAGATTTGTCCGTGCCTATTACTCTCTTACTGAGATGTTTTTAGAAATTCCAGCTAAACAGCTTGCATATTCCATTTTCCTTTGTAATTTCAATTGGACATGGTATGCTTCCCTTTCCATTGTGAGGTCTGCTGCGGAGTGCCAACAGATGCGACGGCCCACCATCACAAGTGAGAGGCCGCTTTAGATTTCAGGTGATGCAAGTTTAGTTAACACTGAAGGAGTATACATGGGCGGTCACTATCTAACTGGGTACAGTACCGAAGGATACATTCTCTGGTAATGAAGGATGTCTTGTAACGTGTCTAACTCACTTACACAAAGCAACTTTAATAAAATGTCTTAAACACTATATAGTAGAGCATATAGGATTTGGAACCAGAAAAAAAAAAAAAAGGATCCTAGATTTCAGTGGTATAGTTTTGTGACCCTAGGTAAGCGGGTTAACCTGAGCTTCGGTTTCCTCATTTGTAAAATGAGGATAATAATATTCTCACTGAGCAGCTGCAAGAGTTAGTGAAACCAAGTGAAAGTGCAAAACAAATGCCAGTAGTTGTTACACATGGCAAAATGGCCCAAAGCATGGTGGTTTTCAGGGCTTTTGAAAACTACAGGCAATTCAAAGTCAGTAAGATGAGAGAGAATATACGCGCATTTAAATTATTTTAATGGTCAGATAAAAACAAGTAACTATTGTAGAAAAAGAACGCAGGATTTAGATCTTCCAAGCACCAATCCTGCATTCTTTCCAAAAGACGTTGAGGCGGGCAGATTTTACTTACACATGGTTTCAAACAATAACTTGCTTTAAACCAAGAAGTAATCACTGGCGATAGTTTGCAAACAATAGCGTTTCCGCAGGCAGTTTTTATTTTCAGTAAAATGTGCAAGAAACGGAGCAAGGTTTTATATACACGCAAACCTCGTCTTTTAATTTTAAAAACATCCCTGAAGTTTTGGGAGGAAACCAGAAAGGGAAAGAAATCGGACTTGGGTAGATCAAAGAACCCGGTGCTCACATGTACCCTGCGGCTATACATTATACACAGGAAAAGGAGGAGGGACCCAAGGAGGGAGTGGTGGCTCCGGTGCGCGGTCTATTAATTCACATTTTGCTCTCTTCTGCTCACATCCTGCGCGGACTCCACCCAGAGCAACCGAGCGAGGGGGTGGGTGGGACTCACCCAGCCTAGCAAATAACAGTCTCAGAAACCGAAACGGAATCGAGGTGCACTGGGAAAACACGGCTACCCAGAAAGAGGGGTGGAGAAGGGGCGCGAGGGGGGACGTCTCTCTCGGCTGAGGAGAGACCTCCGGCCTCGCTGCTTCCCGGGGGGCGCCCCCTCCCCTCAGTCGCCACCAGCGCCCTGAGCTCCCTGCTGTCCCCTACGCAGGGGAGGAGGAGGGCACCGCACACAGCGCAAGGCCACTCATTCCGGGAACGTGGGCGGGGAGCACACAAGTACTCCTCGGAGATTCTAAAAGAGAAACTGAGGGGCGGCAACCTGAGAGCGGCGGCGCAGAGGGGAAAAGGAAACTGACTGCAGAGCAGGGGACCCCTGAGACGGCGGCAAGGGACTCAGCAGGTAGCCCGAATGCGCCGGCCCCCCGGAAAGAAGGGCTACCTGTTGCACCGAGCTGGCCCTGCGGAGGCGGAGAGCCAAAAGCCCCAGAGAGAGGAGCGCGGTCTCCGGGGCCAGCGCGGTCTCAGCCTCGGTGCCTGCGGGGGCCCCACCCTGAGAAGCCTCGGCTGCAGACTCGGTGATGAGAGACACCGACAGAAAGAAGGGGGAGGCGGCCGACTGGAGCCGGTCTGGCCCGCTCCCGCGGTTAGTCACTCACATCTGATACTCGTCTATCGCCTCCACCAGCTGGCCCCAAGAGTCGAAGTCGGCGCCTCTCCTAAAACTGGCGCCCCAGCGCTGCAGCAGACTCCGGGTCACCTCCGACATGGCCGGTCCCCACCCCGTCCCCTCCCGCCCCTGCCCCAGCAAGGCCGGGCTCTAGAGCGCCATCCTCCCCGGGCCTGGCCCCGACATTAACAGGGCCAGGAGGAACCGCTACGGCCACCGCCGCCACCCGCCAAGGAGCCGCCCAAGCCCATTTGCCGCCACAGCCAAACTTTGCGGCTCCGAAGCGGCCGCCCCGCCGAGGCCCCGCCCCCGAGGTCCCGCCCCGCGTTAGGTTGAGGCCGCCCCGCTCCGCCGAGCGGCCGCCATTGCTATCGGGGCATTCTTCCTAGGCGTGGGAGGCCCGGCCAGCTCTGCTCTTCGTCTCTGGAGGAGCCCGCAGTTCAAGAGGAAAGACTGTGGAGGAACATCTAAGAAACGGCTGAGGAACGGAGTGTTTTAAGTGAGCTGTGACAACGCGGCAGCCTCAAGCCCCGAGCGGCGCGCGCTGCCGCCTCGGTAGCTGTCATGGCCGCCCTGGCCACGTGACAGGCTCGCGCAGACCTGGTTCCCGTCGTTCTCGTTCGGTAATCCCGGCTCCCCAGCTCCCTTTCTCGTTTGCGGACTCGGACATTGCCTTTCTTCTCTCTGGAGGGGTGCTGTGGGGACTCCGAGAAATCCGGTAAGTGTGTCATGAGGATGGGCGTTTCCCAGTACTGTCCCTACGCCTGTCGTCTCTCCGGAGTCCCAAGCAATAGGGTCAAGCTTTTTACACAGGTTCCACAGACTCCGGGATAGTGATCCCCAAAAAGCCTCCTTCTGGTGCCTTGAAACAAACGAGAGAAATTCATTTTAGCCCCACGGATCAGTGGTGTTAACAGCTAGATTTGCCGAGTCCCCTTGCCCGCTTCTCCGCTAGCAGTTGGGCGGTCTTCTAGTTACATAGGGTTTTGTTTAGGCACCTTCTGCCCACCTCTCCTGGGTAGATAGTCTCGGCTTTCCACAAAAATGTCTGTTCGGGATGGGCACGCTAAGGTGTGCGCCTGCGCAAGGTCTTCCGGCGTTAAACCGGACGGGGCCCGGGAGGAAGAGGCTGGGTGGTAAACAGGAAGTGGACGTTCGGAGCTCGGGGGCGATGGGTGCTTAGGGGGACCCAGGGTCTCTGGAGTGGGGAACCCTGGTCGGTGATCGAACTCCTCCTGTGGCAGCCTCGATCCGACTGTTGTGCTGGTGACTTTAAAGGCACCCCTGCTTGCACCTGCAGGTGGGTGTGTCGTCCTTCTACCCCACCTTGGAATTCTTGAAAACTGGGGTGCGGGTCTCTGACCGCACAGATTGGGTGGGGGCAGAGAACACAGCGGTTACCCTCTTAGTTCTTGAAGTAAAGGTATACATACAGAGCTTCAGACATTTTCATCCAGGACGTGGGAGGCCGCCTTAAAAGAGTATTTGCGGAAAATTTGTTGTCACAGTCAGGTGTGTTGTGTGCCATTATCTCTGGGAGGCTTGGTTTATGTGCACAGAGATGCTGTCTTAGTTTACTTAGGTTATAAAGGAGGTTTGCATGGATGATGTTTAGAAGGTTATATGTTTTTGAAGGACTTGTTAAAATGTTTTAAGTTGTAGGTGAACTTGCTCAGTTTTTCATTGAATACACCATGCATTTTCTCGTCCTTAAATATCTGGTGCTTTGTAAAGCTGGTTTTACCATGAAGAACTAAATATGATGAGAGGTGCGTAAAGTAGGTATTTTTTACTCTAAGCGGCCGACGTTTTTCTCCCCCCAATAAGAAAAATCAGTGGACAACATTATATAATGCTTTCAAATTAATTAAATCTTATCAAACTTTCGTCTCCTACTTCCTGGAATGTAATTGCCATATTGAAGTCTTCAGCTGCACCTTCCTGTATTATCTTCATTTATCTACCCAAGGACTTTTAAGTAAGCAAGGGACACACTCCTTTTTTTTTTAACCTGAAAGATGTGAAACAATTTTTTAAGTTGGCATTTCACTTAGGTAGTTTTTAAAATATTTTGGTTTTTAAGGATAGACATTTTTTAAAAATTTTATTGAAGTATAGTTGATTTACAATGTTCTATTGATTTCTGCTATGCAGCAAAGTGACTCAGTTATACATGTGTATGTTCTTTTTCATTATAATATATCACAGGATATGGAATATAGTTTCCTGTGCTCTACAGTAGAGACCTTGTTGTTTATCCATCCTGTATATACTAGGTTGCATCTGCTAATCCAAACTCCCAATCCTTCCCATCTCCTTGGCAACCATAAGTATATTCTAAGGATAGACATTATTGATCAAGTATCATGTGTTTTTTCTTATCATGAAAATATTGATCATTATTAGCTATTCTGTGGAAAGAATAGCTTTATTATAGAACTCATGCTACAACCAATTGCATCAGCAATATTCACATGGGAAATTTGAAACCTATTTCTTTAAAGTAACCTTAGCTCTGCTACTCAAAAGTGTAGTCTGGGGGGCTTCCCTGGTGGCACAGTGGTTAAGAATCTGCCTGCCAGAGCAGGGTACACGGGTTCAGTCCTTGATCCAGGAAGATCCCACGTGCCACGGAGGAACTAAGCCCATGTGTCATAGCTACTGAGCTCATGCTCTGCAACTGCTGAAGCCCACACACCTGGAGGCCCTCGCACCGCAATGAAGAGTAGCCCCCACTCACCACACGTAGAGAAAGCCTGCACGCAGCAACGAAGACCCAATGCAACCAAATAAATAAAATAATATAAAATGAGATAATATTAAAAAAAAGAAAAGTGTAGTCTGGGAACCAGCAGTATTAGCATCTCAGGTCCTATCCCAGACTGCTGAGTTAGAACCTGCATTTTAACAAGAACCCCCACCCCCTGCCCCAAGGTGATTATTATACACATTGAAGTGTAAACATTGCTGTTCCAGCATATTAACAGTGCAGTTCCTTTGAGCACATTTCGAAATGCTGTTTTTTTATAGGCCTGGTCTGAACATAGGCTGCTATAAATAGATAAAGCAAGATTGATTGTGGCAGTGAAGCATTTTATTTATGTAGATATCTGTTTTATATATTTTTTTAATTTATTTTTTAAAAATATTTATTTACTTGGCTGTGCCAGGTCTTAGTTGCATCATGCGGGATCTTCATTGCTGTGTGCAGGATCTTTAGTTGCAGCATTTGAACTTTTAGTTGCAGCATGTAGAATCTAGTTCCCTGACCAGGGATTGAACCCAGGCCCCCTACATTGGGAGTGCAGAGTCTCAACCACTGGACCACCAGGGAAGTCCCCTATATGTATTTTATTTTAAAATGTATATATCCTGTAGTAATTTTAAACTTTTACTTTAAAAATTATTATTTTAATACTATTTACATTACTTATTAAATGTTTTATCTTTAACTTTTATACATTTCTTTGTTGTCAGTAGGAAACATCTGGAGAAAATGACACATTGGTTTCATAGGAACCCATTAAAAGCCACAGCTCCTGTCCCTTTTAACTACTATGGCGTAGTCACTGGCCCTGCTGCTTCAAAAATTTGCAGGTAAGTTTTAGTCAATCTCCATAAGTATTGACTGAGACACCCTTGGATACAAGGTACTTTCGAGGGCCATGCACAATGCAGAAGTATGTAACACACTATCCCTAACCTTAGATTGCTTATAAACTTATAAATGGCATGTGGAAAGTTAAGTCATAGATTATTTAAACTGGGTCCAAATTTTAAATACTAAATTAGGTACTAATTTTAGATCAGGTAGTGAGTCCCAGAGAGGCTAAAGCCATTACAATTAAAGAGTTCAGCTCTACGTTACAACAGTACAAGAGATTCCACAAAATCATTTATGGATATTGTTAATTGGTCACATAGTAAATTAATTGAGTTCCAAGCAGGGAGAGATCCCTATGACCTGAAATAGCCTTCAGAGTGTTCAGTAGGAGAAGGGACTTGAGCTGGGGTTTAAACGGATTGTGTGGCTTAGATCAGGGGTTGCCAAACTGTGTTTTGCAGATTAACCCACAGCTTATTTTTATAAATAAAGCTTTATTAGAGCACAGGCCCCCCCCCCCCCACTTATTTACATATTGTCTATGGCTGCTTTTCTTCTATACAGAGTATATACTCAATCATGGTTGAGCATTCCCAGGGGAGACTTTATGACCCACAGGCCTAGAATATTTATCTCAAGCACTTTACAGAAAGAGTTTGCTGATCCCTGACTTAGTAAGAAGGGAGAGGAGAATGTCATTTCTGTTAGGTAAACCTTTGTTCTGGGGAATGTGAGTAGAGCAGTTTAACCGGAACAAAAGAGATGGATGCAAGAGATATTTCAAAGGCGGCATCAACTGGCCAGATTGACTGATTTGCTCTGGAAAGTTGAAAAGGGTTCAGTCTGTGAGATACAGAACCTAGGTGATCAAGAGATTGCTGGTACCAGTAAAGGAAAATCAGGAGACTTGCTACTTTTTGTGGAAAGAAGTAATTGGAGCAAAAGGTAGGAAAACTGGCTTATTAATCTAGACCAGGGGTCAGCAGACTTTTTCTGTAAAGGGCTAAATAGTAAATATTTTAGGCTTTGTGGGCTATGCACAGTCGCTATTGCATATTCTTCTTTGTTCATGTTTACAAAAGTAAGCTGTGGGCCATATAAAAACAAGTCACAGAGGGTAGTTTGCTAACCCCTAATCTTAGACTCCTAGCCATTGGTCTCAGCTTAACTGTTTCATCTGTAGCATTGGGCACGTCTCGTAACTCCTTTGGATCTAATTACTCATCTGTAAAATTAATAACATAAATTAGACACTTCTAATGTACACTTTTCTCAAAGTCTGTCATTTTAAGATGAATATAATTTTGCACAAGTTGGTTTGCAGGTGATGATTCAATGCCTACTTGGAAATAGCTAGCAAATAGTAAGTCTAGAATAGGCCTTAAGAATTCAGATTTTTTTCCTAGTCCAGGAATTACTCTCTCCCAGCTTTGAATTAAATAATTCAACAATGACAGATTGATAAGGAGCCCATCCCATTTTTGGTCAGCTGTATATAATTGTTGCTATATACTCTCTTGGAATCAGCCTCGTTAGAGCTGGTACCAGTGAATAAACACTCCATCTAGACCATTCAAGATTAAGTTTGTGCTCCCTTCTAAGCATCACTGCTACATTACAGTCCTTCTAAATCTTAAAATATTTGAAATGTTAGTATGATTTCACTCAACAAAGAATTTTGAGTATGCGCTTTATCCCAGGCACTAAGTTCTGGGTATACAGTCCCTACTCTCTTGATGCTTAAATTTAAATTTAGTGTTGCTTTAATTATGTATACACAATTGTCTTCAGTCATTGTCCGTATAATATGATTTCTGGATCCCTCACTAAACAACTAGCCTTCTGAAATTAGATGTGGAACTGGAACAGGACCGAGTTAGAGCTGATGACGTAGACCTAGGGTTAGATGCAAAGTTGTACTCGTAGATGAGACCTCAGAAGAGAGAGGAGTGGAAAGCCGAAGACTGAACATTGTTGGAGGTGGGAACGTGAAGGGGACGTGGGAGAAAACATAAGAGGAACTTTTAGAGATAAGAGGAGAATCTGGAAATTTTAGTGTTACTGGAATCAAGGGAGAAAAGAATTTCAAGCAAGAAACAATAAATATCTGCAACATTTATAGCTGCAGAGAAGTAAAGGAGAATGGAGAAGAGGGAGCAGTTTCAAAATGACTAGTGGCTGCCATGTGTAAAACAGATAGCTAGTGGGAACTGGCCGTGTGGCGCAGGAGCTCAGCTCGGTGACCTAGATGGGTGGGATGGAGGGAGGCCCAAGAGGGAGGGGATATATGTATAGATATAGTTGGTTCACTTTGTTGTACAGCAGAAACTAACACAACTAACACAACATTGTAAAGCAGCTATACCCCAATTGAAAAAAAAAAAAAGACTGATGGGCACATGTTTTTGCATATTTGTGTGTGTGTTGTATTATAGAATGCAATTTTAAAATATGGTTTTGTACTTAAGTGTATATATGTTTTTATTTATTTATTTATTTTTGGCCGCATTGAGTCTTTGCTGCTGTGCGCAGGCTTTCTCCAGTTGCAGCGAGCGGGGGCTACTCCTCACTGCAGTGCGTGGGCTTCTTATTGCAGTGGCTTCTCTTGTTGTGGAGCACGGGCTTCAGTAGTTGTGTCACACAGGCTCAGTAGTTGTGGCTCACGGGCTCTAGAGCACAGCTCAGTAGTTGTGGCACATGGGCTTAGTTGCTCTGCAGCCTGTGGGGTCTTCCCAGACCAGAGCTCGAACTCGTGTGCCCTGCATTGGCAGGCAGATTCTTAACCACTGCACCACCAGGGAAGTCCTTAAGTATATTTTGACATAATGTCAAATTTTGAAATTTTAAGGGGATACTAAAATTATGCACATATGTTAAATTTCCATTTTTCAAAACATTTTTATTGTGAACTGGTCAGATTAATTTACTCATTCTTAATTCCTTCCTACCATCTTAAAAGCTGCATTAGTTTGATTTTTTAAAATTAAAACTTGCTTTATATTTTTATTATATAATTATATTCATGATTCACTCCTTTAGCTGGACTGAGTTTATTTTAATACAACTTCTAAAACAGTTGTTACTAGAAATTTCACTTACCTCCAATGTTAGTCCTAATTGAATTCATTCTTTTATACTTAGTAATATCTTAGAGGAGGGGGGTGTGTGTGTGTGTTTGAGCTTTTACAATTGCAACTTTTAAACCACTTTTACATAGATTCATTGTAATACAGCTTACTTAACATTTCTGTCTCTTATAAGTGACTTGAGATCATCTAGAGCACGACTGCTTGAACTGTTCACTGATTTGAGCTGTAATCCAGACGTGATGAAGAATGCAGCAGATTCATACTTTTCACTTTTACAAGGTTAGTTATTTAAATGAATTTAGGTTTTAAAAAGTCAACTATGCAGAAGTTCACATTTGATTCTTAGACTTTTCAAATTTGAATAGTTTGATCTTCTAGGCTATATTTTTCGGTTTGCTTGAGTTTCAGAAATGTGAGACTGTAAGGGTGGTATGTGGTCCTTCTAACATTTTGAAAATTAAATGTGTTGCATATTTCATATTATGTTACCTTAGGAGAAGGGGAGAGAAGGGCTAGGAGTTTCATTTGGGTAGCTGAAAAAGTCATTATCTGAAAAATGTTCTAAACGTAACACTTGATATTTCCTATAAAACTGAAAATATTTTCTGCACTTTTATAGGTTTCATTAATTCATTGGATGAGTCTACCCAGGAAAGCAAGTTACGATATATTCAGAATTTCAAGTGGACTGATACATTACAGGGACAGGTTCCAAGGTAAGCAGCCACAATGGTACTGAATTCAAGCCATTTTTGTAACTGTTTAGCTAGTGGTTAACTCATAGCCTCTGTGTGGAAGAAATATGTCTGATCAGCATTTTCCCTTATCAGGAAATTAATGAAAAACTTTTGCCCCAAACTCCTAATGTAGTCTATGAAGTAAAAACAGAATTTGTTTCTCTTGAACCAAATCATTTTTGAGATAATCAATATAAATATTAACTAGATTGAACAGCCTTGACTTTTAATAACACACAAAGAATGGTTTGGGAATTTGGAACCCAAACCTAGCTTTTGGTCTTTGCCTCCCTTCAAGGAGAGCAGAATTTTAGTTTTTCCACTACTTTTCTGATGGATAGTTCAGATGTCTTCAGTCAATCTCCTTCTTTCTCTCTTTTTCCACAGTTCCACCCCATCTCCATACTCTTTTGACTCACAGTACTATATTTGTTTTCTTCCTAATTTCACTGTTTCTGCTCTTCTTAAAAACTTTCCTTTGGAACTTTCTCTTCATTCACTTAAAACTAGTTAGATCTAATTATAACAGGAAACCGATCATAATGGTGCTAAATTTTTAACTTTTTTTTTAATCACCATTGTGTTGTTTAAATGGTCATGTATCTTTATCTCAATTTACTTTAGAATTACCATTTTATAAAGGCAGAAGGGAAGGAAATGGGGATTGCTGAACAACCAGGGCAGGCATTACAGTGGAAGGAGTATGGACTTCAGATTCATACACATGTAGATCAACCTCAGAGCTTCTCCTGTGTGAACATCTGCTTCCTCAACTGTATGTTGGGGTTACAGGTATAGGGCTTTTGTGAGGAACGAAATAGGAGATTTTGTATTAAGGGACTAATATAATGCCAGGCATCTAATAGACATTCAGTAAGTGTTAGTTTCCTTCCTTCCTTGGGATTTTTGTATGTAATAGAATTCATAAATTGAGTAGGAAGCTGGGGACTGTGGTTCCTTTCCAAATTTTAATATTCTGAAATACGAAGCTTTTCCAATTAAGTCCTCATTTTCTCTTTTTCTTTATTTACCCTTTTGTACTTCACCTAAAATTAAGGAATATTTTCCTTAAAAAAACTTTTTAAAGAATTAAACCTCTGCCATTATTATATTACAGAACTTTAGCAGATTCTAAAGTATTTTGTATTACATCAATTTGGCACTTTTCCCCACCATGCTAAATTTTCATTCCTTGTAACAGCATTTCTCAGCATACTTTTATGAGACAGTGAAGAATTGTGTACAAAGGCCTTAAGTTATGATGTTGAATATTCAGTACCTCTAAGATTTTTGTTTAATTGTTGATTGCTGCTTACTCAATGGAAAGTGTGCTGTGATAATATATGTTCTGAAAAATGTTTTTTCAACTGTATGCATCTCAGCTACTACCTATATGTGGTGCAATGGAAATGGAGTGTTTGGGAGCAAGGCAGATTGAAATAAACGATGGGTAAACAGAAAAGAGCTATTCATGAGACTTCATAAAAGTTAGCAAAGCTATCTTATTATTTAAAGGTATTTAAGTTATAAATTAGATATGCCTCCTGGATCACCATTACCAGAATTACTGGATGTAATTACTAGACATAATTCATTAGCAAGTTCTCAGTGCTGAAAAGAATAAGCTATTAAACTATTAAACTATGCCTTAAATTTTTTGATATGGTAAACTGTTTTAAGAAGCTTCTTCATAACTGTCATATTTATGTGTAACGTATATTAAAGAGGATAGTTTATAAGTTATTTTTGGGTTACATGTTTAGCAACAAAACTTTTTTTTAAATCTAAAAAGTTTCCGTGTCTCTATTCCTTTTAAGATGGCAGCAACAATTAAATAAAAAATACAAAGCAGAGTCATGATTCTGGTTTCTTCCCTTTGGGTAATTTTTCTGTATCTTTAGTGTTATGGGTGTAAATAAGGGTATTACTTCTGGTTTTTTACTTCATCATTTGAGATAAGTGAGATAACGTACAAAGAATTTTCAGGGTCTTATCAGAACAATAGTGAATAAAAATATTATTTGCTTTGTGAGCTTTTTGCCATCTTTCTGTCATGTTCAGTTATGGAATCTGAAGTAAAAAATAAGATATAAAATATACTTATTTTTGAGACCTTTTTCTTTGTAGTATATTAATTGGCTTGGCATTCAGAATTTTCTGCAGTTTCACATCAGCTTGGCTTTTTGCTCTCCTGCTCCTTCGGTCAAGCTAGTCAGGTCACTGCTAACAGAAAAATCTCTGTCCTTTCTTGTGCTTTAACAGTCATCATTCCCTCATCTGGGATGTCCTTCTGCTTCCTTCCTAGCCTAGTCTTTCAAAGCACAAATCAAATTCTGTTTATACCATTAAGCCTTCTTGAATCATTCTAGCCTGAAATGATCTCTCCTCTGAAATCCATTCTCTTAAAATGTGTTATAAGCATCACCTGCTCCAGAATCAACTGGCTACTTGTTAAAAATGCAGATTCTGGGCACTTCCCAGACTTTCTTTGTGAGGTAAGTTCCAGTAATCTGTATTTTTAAAGCTATTCAGTGTACAGTAACCTTTGGGAACTACTATTCTCATGTTTACTCTTATGAAGTACATCCTAGGCCATTATGTTTAGTCATTCATTGTTAATTGTGTGTGTGTGCGCTTGTGTCATGTCCCCCCACCTATATTAAACACAAGGACTCTTCTCTTCATTTTTCAGTTAGCATTTAGCTCTTCATGACTGTAAGATGTGTAGTAAGCTTCTTTTAGAGGTCGCAGTCATTGACAGTACTTAATGATCGTGTTTGTGATTTTAGTGCTCAGCAGGATGCTGTGTTTGAATTAATTTCCATGGGATTTAATGTAGCTTTGTGGTACACCAAATACGCTTCAAGACTGGCTGGAAAAGAAAAGTAAGTTAAAAGGGGAGGGTTCTATGCATATGTATTATTTTTCAAACATGTGGAGCTTCATTATTAGAAAGTCTAGGCCACTGATGAAAAGTACCTCTTCTGATAAATGTAATGTTGCCTCATAATGTTTGTATGTTAAGTATCAGAATTATGGAGCCCACTATTAAAAGGGGAAAATTTTTTAATAATCTTGTCATGGGGGATGGTCTTTCTGAATAACACCCCAAACCAAGAAAGGGAAAGGTTGACTATTTGACCACATTAAGGTACCATAAACAAAATTAGAAAACAAATGACAGATTGATCAATAAAATTGTAGTGCATATGACAATTTGTTTTTATAGTGTATGCTCTTACAAATCAACAGGGAAAAGATCAATAAATCAATTGAAAATAAGCAAAGGATATAAACAGGCAATTCACAGTAAAATACAAAGGCTTGTAAATATATGAAAGATGTTTTGAAGGGTTAAGAAATTGTGAAATAAAATGAGATACAATTTTTATAATAGTACAAGTGGATATTAGCAATATGAAACTGGCAACAACTATGGTGCACCTGAACATGGGACTAATATGCAGCCATTTAAAAATGGAGTTGAACTGTACGTGCTGTTGTAAAATTGTCTCTGAAGTAATTTAGGTGATGAAAGCAAGAGCCAAGTGGTGAATATTGTGTATGTATGTGCTTTTTAAGTATATGCATGCATTAAATGTGTATTGGTTTATGCTTGTTGATGCACAGAAGGTTATCTGGGAGGAAAAACAAGAAGCCTTTGTCCAGACCCCAGACAGGAGCATTCTTTTTCACTTGTAGTATCCTCTCTTTGGATATTTTTCATGTGCATTTATTAGTTTTTTAAGTGTCAAATCAGTTAAAAGAAAGGAACCATGGTGAGAAACACAAATGACTAACTTTTGTAGTTTTATTAGAATGTGTTAGTTGTTGGTTTTAATACCAGAAACGAGATTCAGCCTGTAACTATTGTAACCTCTGTCTTTCAGCATAACAGAGGATGAAGCGAAAGAAGTCCATCGAAGCTTAAAAATTGCAGCTGGGATTTTTAAGCATTTAAAGGTAAAATAATAATAAAATATATTCTTAATGCTTTAATTCTTGAATAGTTTTTATTTCTTTCTTTGCAGGGTGGGTTGAAGGAGTTATTTCACTATGTAGAAGGACTAGCATATGTTCTGTTTTCCTTACGTTAAGCACCTTGTTGATGAGTGCAGCCAATTACAGAATATTAAACGTCTCCACTTCAGAAAATCTTCAGTGAACTTTACAGTTAGATGATGCAAGTGGTACTTCACTGCTTATATTTCTGTCTTTTCTGAAAATATAGGAGAAGACAAAGGATAAAAACTGATAGTTCTGAGTATCTCTCCTTGCTGTCTATAGCAGCTGCCAGGAGCAGTCATGATTCTGCAAAACTGAATTTTCTGAGTATATCCTCTGTATTTCAGTGAAAATGCCAGCAGGGCAATCAATACACACTAATTATATTAAATTGCCTGGAGATGTGATGGGAATTAGGGGAAAAACTAATGTATTTTCCAACCAGAATTACCCCCACCTCATTGTATGAAACCTCTATTTACTGAAGGCTCCTGGAGGCCAGTGTCGCGTTTTCTCGGGCTGAGGTAGTTTTACGGTGATGAAAAAGCTGTGATCCTGAGTGAGCTACAGAATTGTAGTCTTCTTTACATCTGCTGCTGTCAGTGTGAATGAAGAGTTCTGGCTGTCATGCAAAAGGGAAATTTGGTTACCGTTTCAGCTAAACATTTTCTAAGTTGAGAATATGACTTGCATATCTAAACAATTTATCATGAGCCAAATTTTGCTCTTCAATTTCTTATTTTTACAAAAGTTTATAAAAAGCTTTAAAAGTTTTAGGGTATAGGAGCTTTTATTCTATGTAACCTTAATATTGCTTTTTTTTACACAATTTTTGTTTGTACCCTAAATTTCTGATAAATCCCCAAATCGAATGTCTCATAATTGCCATTTTCTTTATCTCTAACAACTGAGTTAAAATTGGCTTCTTTGTTTCTTTATTTTTTGTTTTTTCTTTCTCTCTCAGGAAAGTCATATCCCAAAGCTTATTACACCTGCAGAAAAGGGGAGGGATTTAGAGGCACGACTCACAGAAGCTTACATTATCCAGTGTCAGGCTGAAGCTCAAGAAGGTATCCTAAATATTGTAAGATTTTTTTTTTTGAAAGTCTGTATTGGCATTTAATTCTTTTTTTTTAAATCTGAATTAGCTGGAATGGAGTTTCAGAATTGGGGAAATTAATAGTGAGGAATGACTTTTTCTTTAGCATTTGCCTCCTTTTTTCATAAAACAGGAAAAGGCCTTATAGTTTAATGACTCTTTTTAAGAGGATTCTGATTTCATGCCATTTCTGGCAGCATAAAATTAAGTCTGTAACTCATCTTTTCTCCTTCTACCTCACTCACTTCTTTTTCTCTTCCACTGTTTGGCTCACCTTGAAATCTTCGATTTTTAATGGCAGGAAATAATTGAAGACTTGTGTGAAAACAGTAAAGAAACTTTGTAGACTTTTGTTTTTCTTTATTTCAAACTCCAGTGCCCTGAAGGTGTTTGTTTCCTCTTATATCATTTGATTTTGTAGTAGTGATTTTCTGTGATTAGTAAGTGGCTAGTGATTTATGTAGGGAAATGGTATCAGAGCCAATAAGCACAGTGTTTTCTGTTTGTTTATGTTTGCATTTTCTGTAGCATACTATTCATGTTAAAGCTTTTCACAAGCTGGATTAAAATCCCAATAGATATGAGACGGTCTTTTGCTGTTATAACTGAACTTAAGGTGAATGCAAGTGAACTTAATCATACATTCACTTCATTGTGTTTTGTTACAGTAACAATTGCTCGAGCAATTGAGCTGAAACATGCTCCTGGACTAATTGCTGCCCTGGCATATGAAACAGCCAATTTCTATCAAAAAGCTGGTAAGTTTATAGTTCTGTCATATTTTTTACTCTTTAGATTTTCACATTAAGCTTTTGGTTTAGTAGGGAACAAGCAAAACAAAGGACTCTCCAGTTGTTTCAATATTTGCAAAGCTGGAATAATATCTGCATTATTTTATTAGTCTTGTTTAAAAGGAAATAAAAGAATTAGAGCTGTTCACAGTTAATATGCTTCATAACTTCTAGTGAAAAGGACCGTGCTAACCTTTTTAAGCAGTTATATCTAATAAATAGCTGTTTTTCTTTGAAATGTTTTTGATCTTTATAACAACCTTTTAGTTACTATCCTTATTAGATGAGAAACGAATCCAGAGAATTAACATAACTAATCTGTAATTTAACTACTAGCAAGTGGGAGGCTGGGATTAGCGCTCAGATCTTCTCCTTAACCTATTATTCTTTTCAGTCACTTATTTAGAAAACATGCATATGTTTCCATTTATGGAATGGTTACTCTTTTAGTTACTGGTTATACAGATTCACAGCCTAGGGAAGGAGACAAACATGTAATCACATTATTATAGTATGAAATAAGGTTTGTTACGGGGTGAAATAAAAACCTTAAGGATCTGGGCATGCTACAGGAGGCTTTCTAGAGGAAGGTGGTGGTTTAGCCTTATTTTGAAATATGTAAATTCTGAGTTTGCTGGGATGCTTTAGCATATGGAAAGAGTAGAACATTCTGTAGTATATACAGAGATTAGAAAGAACTTAGCACATCCTGGGACCTTTAGACGGATGCTTTAGCTGAAACAGGATGAGTGGTAGGAGCAAAGGTTAGGAAAGTATGCATGTGTGAGGTTACAAATTGGTTCGTAAGCCTATTTAAGAAGTCTGGCCTTCATTCAGTAGATATTTGGGACCCCTTAAAAGATACATAGTCAGTCTGACTTGATTGTACCTGAGTTTAAGAAAGGTCCCTATCATTGCAAGATGAGAAATGGGCTTACTAGTGAAGGAGTAGTAGGCTGACTCTACTTAGACTATAATCATTTCTCCCTAAGTACTGTGGAAGAAATGATGAAAGCTTTGACAAAGATAGCAGAGTAGGAAATGGAGAGGAAGAAATAGATTCAAAAGGTGTTTGGTGGGATATACGAGCGTGTGTGTTTTATACAAGATGCAGGGGTGGGGTGGTGAATGAGGGTTAGAAGAGTATCCTTGTTTCTGACTGGGGCGACTAGACTACTCTTTGCATTGCTGTATTATGTAAAATGTTTAAAAGAGATACTGTGGTAGTATTCATATTTACCTTGAAGTTCTTAGTCATATCTGTTTTTATCATTATCTCAAACTTAAATTACATTAACCATCAAATCAAAGAGGTGCCATGGTATTTAACCAGTCTTATTATGTAGTTAAAATACAGTTATGGGAAAATAAGTCACTTTAAATAAAGCAAGGTTTTTAAAGTGTAAATGCTTGGGTTTTAGACTTGAATGGCATTCTGCTTTTAGCATCTGAACACATGAACTACAAGTCTTCTAGTGAATCAGGGTGAAATTATATTTTGCTTTTTAAAATGTAACTTTAGATCATGCTTTATCCAGTTTGGAGCCTGCATACTCTGCTAAATGGAGAAAATATCTTCACTTGAAAATGTGTTTCTACACAGCTTATGTAAGTATGTTTAGCCCAGAAACAATGTAAATTACTGTCTCTCCAGCCCCTTGAGTGCTAGTTCTGTCATCTTGCCAGACTCTTCATTAGCATTTTACAAATAATGGACAGCTCTCAGTAAATGTTCCCTGACTGTCAGTGCAGCCATTGTGGAGTAAAGTGGGTGGAAGGAGATGATGCAGAGCTGGGTTATAGCAATGGAATTACTGTTTGAGTCAAACCCACTTTCAAGCTGGAAGCTTCTGCAAACTTCATGCGAATTCTCCAGTTTCATCCCTGAGAAAGATATTTACTCAAAATATCATTGAGAAAGATATTTACTGATTCTAATCTTAAGACATAACCATACAATATATCACCTGGCTTGGTGAAGAATCATAAATAAGATACCTTATACCTTATAATCTGCTTTCAAACACACGCATAAGACCATGTGCAATCGCTGTATTGATGTAGACATTTAAAGAGTAAACATGTCCTACTCCAGGCTGGTAACATTGTCTTTAAAACCTGTTTAGTCCTTAACTTCAAAATCCTCCCTCCCTCTCCTTCTGCATTAGCACAGTAATTTCCCTCCTTTATCCACTCTGCCATAATTTTAAAAATAGGTTTCAGCAAATACTGTTTGCTCTCAGTCTGTGATTACAAGGCTTGACATAATTCCACTTTTTAGACCAACAAAGATGAGGGAAAGCGTATTCAAGTAAAGAAATGTAAGGGATTGCATTGATACTTCAAACAATGGACAAGGGCATTTTATTTGATGCATATAGAAAACAACGATAGTGGAAAGCATCACTTGAGGAGAGAATGAATAAAAATTTGTTTCTTTTATCAGGCTTATTGTTATCACGGTCAGACTTTGTTGGCTAGTGATAAATGTGGTGAAGCAATTAGATCTCTCCAAGAGGCAGAAAAATGTAAGTATTCCTGCCAGAATATTAACTCCTCTTTTCAAAACTGTTTGATCATAAGGGGAATGGGCAGTTAAAAGAGATTTTGGCCGAGTTCGTGAAAGAGCATGAGAATTGGTGAAGTAATTGGAGGAAAGAAAAAAGTGCTTCAGAAACCTAGAACTTGCAGAAAATACCTGCCTACCCCTTATACTGTTGTTGGTATTGCTCTTATACTAGTTAAAGAGCATCTCTGATTGATAGCCTTTTTAGTATAAATAATAATTAATTATAATCAAATGACGATATATCCCTTTCACATGCAGATTATGCAAAGGCAGAAGCATTATGCAAAGAATATGGAGAAACCAAAGGACCTGGACCAACAGTGAAACCTTCGGGACACTTGTTCTTTAGGAAACTTGGAAGTCTTGTGAAGAACACCCTAGAAAAATGTCAGAGAGAAAATGGGTTTATGTGAGTACAGTTCAGTAGGATTTTAGTGATATTAATAATAGTATAGTATATGCAGTTGGCCCTCTGTATTCTGTGGGTTCCACATCCACATGCGTGATTCAACCAACCACAGATGGAAAATATTCAGGGGAGGGGAGAAGATTCTAGAAAGTCCTCAAAAGCAAAACTTCAATTTGCTGCAGGCCAGCCACTATTTACATAGCATTTACATCCTGTTAGGTATTTTGAGTAACGCTAGAGATGATTTAAAGTTTATGGGAGGATGTGCATAGGTTATGTGCAAGTACTACTTCTTTTACACAAGGGACTTAAGCATCTGTGGATTTTGGTATCTTCTGGGGTTCCGAAACAGATCCCCCAAAGGTGCCGAACGTATTTATAATGTTTAAATAGTAATATTGTCTTGATAATACCACAAATTTGTTAGTCTCAATTCCCATATATTTTATATCAAGTTGCATTGAAGTTGAGCGTTAACTTTCTATTTAAATTGGTGGTAGAGTTGACTTGTGTTGGACCTAACTTCTCTTCTGCTTCTGATAACATGGAAAACCAGATTTTAAAATTCAAACATGCATTATTAACATATAGCACTTCTACTGTCCTTTCTCTTACCTTTGTTTCCCTGCCATTCCTTCTTTGCATTAAGTGATGTGTACATATCTTCTCTTGGCATATTCATCTCATATGGTTTCAGCCACGTGTAAACCAGGGGAATTAATGTTCTCTCAGTCCTGTCAAGCAGTTTTCCATCATTAAATCAGTGTTGTTCAAACTGTACATCAGCACCTGTGGAGGTTGGCAGAATTAATTTTGTCCCTGCTTTTGTCTCTTGCATTCTTCCCTTTATATTCTGCATCTGGTCATGCTGCGCTCTTTCACTTCCTTGAACATGCCCAGTTTAACTTTCATCACTTCCTTTGGAAAGCATCCCTGACCCCCCAAATCTGAGTTAATTGCCCCTCTTTTGTATTCTCACGGTGCTCTACATCCCTCATAGCATCAGTTACATTGCACTGTAGTTGACAGGGTTTCTTGACTTTGTCACCTACTCATCTGTAAGCTATATGAGGCAGGAATTTCTTCTCTGTGTGATTCATCATTAAATTGTCATTTTCTTGCACAGGGTCTTGGACATAAATAGACACTCAAATAGTTAACAGATAAATGAATGAATTGCTGTTTCTGTTGCTTTTTGCAGTTACTTTCAAAAAGTTCCAACAGAAGCCCCACAACTGGAACTCAAAGCAAATTACGGTCTCGTAGAGCCCGTACCTTTCGAATTTCCTCCTACAAGCACTCACTGGACATCAGAAACGTTGGCTGCTTTTGATCTCACCAAAAGACCCAAGGATGACAGTGTACGAGATTGGGTTTTTTCCATTCATTCACAGAAATTTAAGAAGAGAATTCAGACTTCACAGTTTGATATTGTCCTCTATTTAAATAGATACATGTTTGTCTAAATGTTAAATTAGCTAATTACAGTGCTTGGTGTAAAATCTGTTGTAGAACTCTCTCAAAGATAAACCTCTAGGCCTTAATTGTCTTCTGATTTTTTACATAGTTGACTGATGGTGTTTTCAATACATTATCTTGCCTTTTTACAATTCGTCAGAGCCTCCTTTAAGAAGAGTGGGGGGGGGGAGGGAGAGGTCTAAAAAGGATGGCTCATCCAGTTTTATATTGCTATAGCAGTGCTGGTTTTGATTTAGCGTAGTGCATGGTATTTGAAGATTTGACCTAATTTCAACATTCTGTGAAATCATGCAGGGGTAAAATAAGACTGCTTTTATTCATTTATATCTAAGTACATCTTAGTGTACTAAATCAAATGGTAGATTAAGTGGAAATTTTGAGGTTCGGCTACCAAAAGACAAGGGGTCTGTGAAAAAAGGGGGTAGGAATTATTTTTTAGCCATAGCTCCTTCCTTGAGATTGGTTGTTTTTTTATATATATAATTTTCTACCCATACAGAAACCATTATCCCTTAAAAATAACAATTTTTGCATCCTGTTCAGCCTCTTAAATAATGTCCTAGGAGGTAGTCTGTTATTAAGGGTTACTTAAGTTGGAAGTAATCTTCGAACACAAGGGTTCCACGTGCATAGACTGAAGGCTCCATTTCTCCCTCCTCAGAAAGAGTGAGAGCTTGATTTTTGCCCCCCCCCCATCCAGGTTTTCGTCTTCACTGAAATGTTGCTTTCCTCTTACGTCTTTAATTGAATTGGTTGGTATGCAGCTTATGGCATAGCTTTGTTAATCTCAGTGTTGTGTGTTTTAATATATCATCTTTATATTAGTCTGACATGGAATAGATCTAGTGTTTGTTTTCCACATCTTAGTTTATGTACTTACACTGTATTTTTCTTTCTCTGTAGGCTAAACCCAAACCAGAAGAAGTGGTGAAGCCTGTGAAAGAACCAGATATCAAACCTCAAAAGGACACTGGGTGCTATATCTCCTAAAATACATTGATACAGTATAGCGTGCACTTTGAATTTCTCTTGCAGTAGATAAGATAAACCATGGAACTTCATATTTCTTGAAATGATTTCTTTGAAACCTGTAGATTAATTTAGTACATTTGGAGGGAATCTGCCTTCAGTTTATTTGTTCTTGATTTTTAACAAAGTGGAGATGTTTCATGCTTTGTTTCCAAACTCCTTTTTAATCAGGACAACCTGTGAAAGATTTTTATTGTGCCTCTAAATGGCATATTTGGGGGTTGGGTTTTTTTGCCCGAACTCTGGGTAGTACTAAGTTTCAGGTTAATACCCTATAGGCCAGAATCGTGTGTTTTCAGGTGTGTTTTTCTATCTTCACAGAAAAGTTTATTTTCCTCCCTCTTATTTGATACAAGAAGAATGACAGGAGTCGATTTTTAACAGAGATAGTTTTTTCCAGTCTCCATTATGTCACTTGTAGCACAGACTTGTTATGTTCTGTGTCAGTTACCTTTTCTGGTGGGGAAAAAAAAAATCACTTTTAAAGCTCAAAAAATCTTCATACCAAATCCCTTATACATGTTGGAATCTATAATTTACTTGCATATCAGTGTTTATAGGTATGGTGAGACCATTTAAGAACTTACTCCTATATTGGTAATCCTGCACTTCATTTCAGTTTCAATAAACAAACCTACAGTATTTTTAAAGTACTTTTTCTAATGGATTTTTTTACTTAGGGGACAGAACTTTGTAACAGCTCTTAGTGTTTCTATGTGAGAAGACAGAGTGAAAATGTTTTTGCAGAAGTCAAATAGTGCATGATGAAAAGAAAGAACTTTAAACCTAAACAAGATAGGTTGTCCTGAATTACATTGGTAAATCTCTACTTCTTTGTTAATAGAAGTTAGAGTAAAATGCCTTTGTTACCCGATTTCAGTGTACATGGTTTTTATATGGTTTTCTAATACACTTATCCTTCAGAATTGTATTGCTTTAGGCCGAAGGCCATAGCAAAAACTTAGCAGACAGATATAGTATATCTTAAAAATAGCTTGTAATATCTGAAATAGTTTAGTATGTACGCAAACCTGGGAAATAGTGAATACATGATACTTTAACACCTATAGGTTTATCTTTTAATTATTCACCTGGGGCGGTAGCTAAATTTTCTTTTATAAATGACAGATCGATTCAAATAATAGAAATAGTAACAGTAGTGTATGTTGAGAGCTTAGTCCATGCCAGGCACTGTGCTAAGCACTTACATAAATAAGCCTTTGAATCCACACAGCAATTCTCTGAGAAATAAGTAAAATCTGCATAAAGTATTGAGATAGGAATAAACATTTTATTATGAAAAATAGATTATGCCTATCTGAATCAATATTGTGTTCAAATAAACGATTACTTAAATCATAGTTTATACTCCTGGGGGAAAATGCGACATAGAATCAGTGAGGTTTTTTTTTAGTACGTGGAAATGCGAATTACTCCTAGCTATATAATATTTAATATTTGAAGCTGCAGCTTCCAGAATAAGTGGAGTAATAACTGAACAGACATTTAGTTTCGTTGTTTATGGGAAAAACACTTGAATCTCACTGTATTTTCTGTGCTCTGTGCCGTTTACTGACAAAACTGTAAACAGTACTTGATGCCAGCTTCTTACTCTTGGCCTGTAAGATCTATTTATTTGAGGAACTAGTGCTCATTAGCCTAGTTACTAAATTTTCACAGTAACATTTTTATGGGTCATACGACCATATATGGAATGAAAACAAGTCTTATGCTCAGTGCTTCTGTAAAGTGCAGTAAATACTGGTATTACATTTAATCAGTAATTGGCAACTTTAACATAAGCAGATAGTAAATATTCTGTTGACTCAGCAAAGGTAACACTTTGTGACTAAACTACCCCATTATATATAATATTCTTTGAAATGGTGTTGGAAATTTGGGGAAGTTAACAAATATAAAGAAGTTGCATGAATGTCATAGAGAGATGTAACAGTTTGTGTTAACTATTGCACACTTAGTTTAAACCAGATAATGACAGCTAACATAGCCTGCTAAAAGTGTTGTTTATATACTGAAATACCTATTTATTTCTGAAAATAAAAGTGATTTTACTTACCATTTCTTTGGAATTTTCTTTGTTCTTCGATAAATATTTTTATTTTTATTAAGCCAGTAACAAGGTTAATACAATGTAAAATCATAATTCTTCACAGTTATATTTTAAAATGACATGCTTTTGCATCAATTGTTTTATGCTACATGAATTCATTAAATACTCACCGCTCCTTGACCTGTTTGGTTTCTACTTATGCTTATTGGTACTTCTCACCTTTTAATCTTGAAGTAGGGTTTCAGTCGGCCTGCATATGTCTTATTCACGGTGTTATCCAGCACGCTGCAGTGTTGTGTACTGTGTGAGCTGACCTAGAGACCTCATCATTATCGCTATACAGTACTCTGCAGAAAACTTTGTACTTTGGAAACTTTGTACTATATAAATGCACTCAAATAAAATCATATTCAGAAATATTTCCTTATCTTCTAGAGTTATCACACTTTAGAAAATAAGGCATTTTTTAAATCACAATGTGTGCATAAAAATAAACTTGTGTCATTTTGTAGGAAAAGTTGAGAAACACCCCAATAGGACAGGCGTGTAGATAATGTCAGTATCACCCATGGTGATTGGGTGCATGTACATGGTCTAATACTGAAAATAAAGATAGAAAAGTCCTGCCAGGTGACATTCTGTCAGCATTTCTCAAGGGGGAGCAGTGGTCTGTTTATACATGTGTTTGTTTATTCATATTTCACATATTTCCTCCTCAGAATTCCTCATTGGCCTGCCTGGGGTGAGTCACTGATGGGAGTGGGCCCATCTCAGGTGAAGTGGCCCTATGAAGTGGGGTTCTGGCTGTCCCATCCTTGCTTTCTCCAGAGGCTCAGCCTTCAGACCCCCTCAGGGGAAGAGGGGAAGGGAGCAGGGAGGCACCGCAGGCCCAGATGAGCAGGGCTGTTGAGCTCTTCGTCGTTACCCAGTGTCGGTTCTTTCCTGCATTAACCTGGTTCATTTAGGGGGAAAGAAATCTTTTTTTTTTGGTTCATGAAAACTGAAAGAACTCTAAGAAGTTTAAGGTATTATACCTTCCCGAAGTTAAATGCCAAGATGTAGAACTAGTGTGTTATTTTGTTGATACAGCTGACACTGCTGTGTTTCAGTGAAGGAGTTAATTAAAATGAAATGAGTGTATAAATATAATGAAAAAGTATTATAAGGTAGCCATTTTAACATCAGGAAGTAAAGACAAGCATAGGACTGTTCTCTTTATTTTTCCAATCTATTATATAGTACCTTCCCCCACCCATTAAAGTGAACTGACTGTATGATTCATTTATTAAACAAATACTGAATTCCAGCTGGGTCACATACTGTAGGGGCAGGAGATAAAGCAGGGAACACACAGGTAAAACCCCTTCCACCCTGGCTGCAGGGCGGGGCAGAGAGCGGAGGGAAGAGGGAGACAAAAACAAGATAAGTGAAATACAGATTGTGTTCAATGTTGATAAGTCAAAGGAGACTGAACAAAACAGAATGAATGTTGGGTGGTGGTGGTGAAGGAAGGGAGCTGATGCTTTGAAAGACAGGAGCTCTGGGCAGACCTTTGAGTCAAAGACCTGAAGGAAGCAAGGGAACAAAGTCTGAGGGAAGGAGTCTTCCAGAGACCAGTCTGCACGAGGTGCCTGCAGGGGAGAGCCTAGGTGGTCAGGGAACAGCAGTAAAAGGGCCAGTGGCTGCAATGAGACAGGTCAGGGGGAAAGGAGAACAAAATGGGGCCAGAAAAGGGCCAGGGTCACATCTACAACCTTGTAGTCCATTGTAAGGACTTTCACGCTGGGTGAGACAAGAACTCACTGGAGAGTTTTAAGTAGAGAAGTGACATGATATGATGTAATATTTAGCAATTCTGACCGTTTTTTGAGTATAGATGGTAGGCCAATTAGGAGGCCGCTGCAATAATCCAGGTGAGAGGTGATGACTTAGACCAGGGAGGTGGCAGTGGAGTGGTGGTATTAAGACTCTGGCAATAGCCCAGAGAATTTCCTGATGGATTTAATGTGAGGTGTGATTAAAGGAGAGGAATCAAGAACGTCTCCAATGTTTTTGGTCTGAGGACTTGCAAGAATAGAGTTGCCATTTATTGAAGTGGGAAGACTGCCAGGGGAGTAGATGGGAGTTGGGGGCGGGGGTGGGGGAGGGGAGCACTGTTCAGGCTGTTCAGGAAGGAAAAGGGTGCACTGGAAGTAGGAGGACAAGATTTAGACACGTGAGGATTGAGGTCTGTTAGCCCTCCAAGAAGAGATGTCAAGTAGACAGTAGGACCTATGCATCTGAGATTCAGGAAAATAAACATATTGGATATAAATGTGTGTGTAGATAGTATGTAAAGCCATAGGGCCAAGTGAGGAGTAGATGAGTCCAATAGCTGAGCCCTGGGGTACTCCAACATTGAAAGATCAGAGAGACTCTAGGGTGTGTTAATTACCTTATATACTTGGGAGCAATCCTTGACAATCTAGATTTGGGTTTTCCAAGAAAAAACTAGAGGTTCTCCTAAGAATTAAACTGAGATAAAAAAGCATACTGTAGGGAATACTTGGCCCTCTGAAACATCACTTACAAAACACCCCGGTCTAGGTACTTGGTGTGAAGTTGTCAATGCTCCCAAGATTTTGGTAAATAAAAATAAGTAGATTCGACACTGTTCAGTCTTGAGCTCCCTCTATATGACAGACACAGTGATTACAGAGATGAATTTTGCATAGCATATCCTGAAACGTCCATTAGGTGGCAGGAAAACATTCACTAAATCGACTGACTGTAAGCTAGGTCCCTCTCTCTCTTTCTCCCTCCCTCCATCCCTCCCTGTCTCTCTCCTCCCCCCGCTTCTCTTCCACCCGCTCTGCTCCTTTTGAACCCTCTGATTTTAAAGATGAATATGTCTATTTAATGCACAATACTATTTGGAAAAACAGAAACCGTTATTTTCTTCAGAAAGCCAACAGGTACCACTAGTCTGTAATATGACGGGGGTGAGCCAGGGGTAAGGGCGATGGGGCACCCTTCATTTGGTTTGGAAATATATGAGTTGGGAGATGGTCTGGAGAGGAGTAAATTGACTGTAATGAGACTGTTAGGCCTTATTCTTAAACTTTTGGTGTTTAAGTTTTTCTGCTTGGGGCAAGGCAAGGAGACCTCAGAAAGCAGAAAGCAAAAAACCCACTTGAAAAAAAATAAACAAGACGTCTTGGCATAAGCTTGTCTTGGGGCTTTCTGCAGTACACCACATGACTAACTCACAAGTCTGTTCAATGTGTAAGTCACATTTCTTCCAGCTCTCCTGAAGGCGCTGGTCCCAGAACTGCCCACTTGCAATCACCAGGGCAGCCTCAAAAATAGCCGAGGCCCATGTCCTACCCCTTAGAGATTGTGGGTCTCGGGTGTGTCCTCGTCTTGGAATTTTAAAAAAGGACTCCCAGATAATCCTAACATGAAGACAAGTTTTAGGGCCACTAGGTTTATTTAACACCGAATGTGTACATATAACTGACCTTCCCACAACTCAAATACGTTCCGCCCTGTAAGACACACGCAAGAGAACCCTTCCACGTCAGCACAGTCAAGGGCTACTTGTATTAATTTATCATCTACCGAACAACTTCTAACACCAAATTTTGCACTGCTTTCAAAACCAAACATAACCCATTAAAGCAATAAAAGAAAAAGCAGAAGAATAATGTCGGTGAGTTGTTTTTTGAAAATGTTTTAATTTTCTTCTGATTTGTTCTAGAATGTTTTACTTGTTCTAGAATGTTTTATTTCTCACGGCACCCACAATATTTGCTTTTGCAATAGTATTATGCTCAGCATATTTTAAACACCAAGTTAAAATAGTTTTTGTTTTTGTTTTTGTTTTGCTGCTCTTTGGCATCAGAAACTAAGTGGTAACAACTCTTCCTATTTCTTACCAAGGCTCTTTTGTGATACACTGCCGATAAGACCAGTCGGGGAAAACCACGCGAATCCTTTAAGACTCCTCAGGGGACCCTGGGCTGAGAAGGTCTCACATCACCTTCCTTTGGATAACAAATTGAACCCTTGACAGGCTTTTTGTAACTCTGACCTTTGACAATGGCATAAACTCAGCATTGTAGCAATAAGATTTGGTGACTGACTCATACATACATAACCATATGTATGTATGAATATATATGTATGTGTATTCAATCATGTTTTTATTGCCGTAAAATCTTTTAAAAATTTAATCTGCTGGTCTTCATTTTGATAGATAGCTGATAATTCATTTACTCACCTGTGTTATGATTACCGACTTATTTGGAATTATTTCTAATATTTTATTGGTGTTTTCAGTAGTCATGCTTTTCCTTTGCTCTCTCTCACCTCTTTCCTGCCTTCTGTTGGATTATTTTCCTCTTTTTTTTCTTCTACTGGTTTGGAAACTATTCATTCTAATTCCTTTATTTTTCTAGTTACCTTTAAATTGTCAACATGCATACTTATCCTCTCCAACCTAGTCCAAAACCATACTTAAAGAGGTCAACGCCTCATATTTTTGTTATTGTTGTCTAATACTTAATACTTTGTTTTTATACCGTGCCCTACCAAAGTAGTGTTTTTAAGAGTCACTATTAAAATTTTTCACTTTGTTTACTAATTTATTTGCATTCGTTTCTTGCATCTCACTCTTACTTCTGGGTTCAGTTTCCTTCTGTTTGACAGAGAATCTTATTAATCATTCCGTGAAGATGCAGGAATGGTTAACTCAGTTTTTATACGTCATAAAATGTCATTATTTTACTCTCCGTAATTGTTTAGCTGGATATTTTTTTTTAATTTTTATAAATGTATTTATTTATTTTATTTATTTATTGGCTGCATTGGGTCTTCGTTGCTGCACACAGGCTTTCTCTAGTTGCTGCGAGCAGGGGCTACTCTTCATTGTGGTGCGCAGGCTCCTCATTGCAGTGGCTTCTCTTGTTGTGGAGCACGGGCCCTAGGCACGTGAGCTTCAATAGGTGCGGCACATGGGCTCAGTAGTTGTGGCTCACGGGCTCTAGTGCACAGGCTCAATAGTTGTGGCACACAGGCTTAGTTGCTCTGTGGCATGTGGCATCTTCCCAGGGCAGGGCTCGAACCCATGTCCCCTGCATTGGCAGGCAGACTGTTTACCACTGTGCCACCTAGGAAGTCCAATATTGAATTCTTTATGGCAATAATCGATTGTCTTCTGGTCTTAGTTGCTGCTGATTTGAAGTCAGCCTTTAGCCTAATCTGCCTTATCTATTGTACATTTTAAGATTTTCTATAATTTCTATGTTCTAGGTTTGATTTTATTTTTTTATCCCTCTTAGTATTCTTCATGTTTCTCATATTTGAAGATTTGTGTCTTTCTTCAAATATGGAAAATTTATAGCCATTACCTCTTCAAACATCACTACCCCCATTATTTCTATTCACTTCTTCTGGAACTCCCATTAAACGGATATTGAACTTTCTCATCTATTCTTTAGCTCATAACTTTTCTTTCATGTTAACAGAATATTATACATATATAACACACACACACACACACACACATATATGCTGTTTTATGAGAGATAGCCTCAGATTTCTTCACTGTGTTTAATCCACATCCAACCTATCCTGTGTTCCTGTATATTTCATTTCCAAAATTTCTGTTTGGTTCGTTTTTAAATCAAACTGTTCCTTTTGGATATTATGTATTGCTTCCTTCATCTCTTTGAACATATTAAACATGTTCATTTTTAAAGTTTCATGTTGTTCTATTATTCCTAATTCTTAGATGAGAACTCTCCCAATTTTTTTCATTTCATTTGCTGAACCCTCCTCATGATGGTTGGTTTCATCATGTGATTTGTAAGTTTTTGCAATGAGCGCATCCTCAGCAGGGGTTGTTTGTAGTGGAGGTCCAGTGTTCCCTGTCTTGCTGAAGCCTCCCTCCAGGGTGATTTTGCTTTTGCATCTGAGAGTTCTGTGGGCTGCACTGCCTTCAAGTCACTCAGCTTTGCTTCAGATCCTTATACCGTATGAGGACTATGAATTTGGGCCACATGCCAACATGCGGTCCTGGCCAAGGGCTCCAATTTTTTTCAGGTGACTATTTCTACCCAAGTTGCCAGGAAAGGACAAATTATTTTGCCACTTTTGCAGGCCAGCAGGTAGTTTTTCTTGTCCATATTTTGTCAGTAAAATAGTACTTCATTATCTCAGTTTTATGCAGCTTCATTTCAGCCCCCTACACTCATGGGATTTGTGATTTAGACTCTCTCCTCTCTGTACTGGTATTAACACTCTAGCCCAAAGCCCTATATCCAGTTCTGAAATCCCAGGAACCATCTCAGCTTCAGTTCACCCATATGAGTTTGAGTTTCCTCTCTTTTTCTGACACCTAGGCTGGGTTTCTCCCTTTCTCCTTTTTTCCTCCTCCTTCCTTCCTCTCTCCCTCCCTCTCTTTCTTCCTCCCTTCCTTCCTTCCATCCTTCCTTCCTCCCTCCCTCCTTCCCTCTCTCCATTCCTCTCCCTCTCTCTCTGACTATCTCTCTTTCTTACTTCCTTAGTGTAGCCTGATATAATGTTTCGATTGTTTCATTTTACCCAGCATTTCTGTGTGTTTGAAACAGGAAGGAAAATTCTTCCACGTCAACTAAGCCTGCCATGTTTGCTGATTTAATCTTAAAATATATTAACTATTAAGACAATAGCGTACTTACTACATGAGAACAGTACCTGATATATATACACCATTAAGTGATAAGTACTTGATAATAGCTAGCTTTTATTAAATACTTACTATTTGCTAAGAATTGTTCTAACTCCCATATGTGTCTTTACTCATTTACTCCTTAATTTTACAAGGTTGGTACTATATTCACACAAATTTTCAAATTATACTATTCTTATTTTATAGACGAAGAAACCAAAACATTAGAATATTAAGTAACAGGATTTTGAACTTAGGCAGTCTGACTCCAAGCTTGTCAGCTTTATTAAGATTTAAATAGAATAAAATTAATAGTAAGTCTAGATTTTGATTCATTTGATTCATTTTGACAAATGTATACAGTCGAGTAACCGCCACTACAATCATATCTGTTAGAACAGTTCCATCACCCCAGAAATATCCCTTTGCCCCTTTGTCGTTAATTTCTTCCCACATCCTCTCACCCCTAGCAAACACTGATCAGTTTTCTAGTACTATAATTTTGCCTTCTCTAAAATTTCACATAAATAGAATCATACAGTGTCTGGCTTAAAGACAGCATAATGCTTTTGAGATTCCTTCAGAGTATTTCAAATATTAATCCTCCATTACTTTTAACCTCTGAGCATGAATATATATACCACATTTTGTTTATCTTTTTACCAATTGATGAACATTTGGATTGTTTTCAGTTTGGGGCTCTTACAAACACACAGCTGCTATGAACGTTCACATACAAACCTTTAGATGGCTATATATTTTCATTTCTCTTGAGTAAATATCTAGACATGGAATTACAAGATTATATGGTAAGTATATATGTTTGACTTTTAAGAAACTGCCAAACTGTTTCCAAAGTGGCCATCCTACTTGCAGTCCCACTGGCAAGCAACGTATGAGAGTTCTAGTTGCCTCGCTTATGCCTCAACATTTCGTATTGTTAGTCTTTTTAAGTTTTGCCCTCTAGTGACTATGTTAGGATATTGCATATGGTTTCTATTTGAATTTCTCTAATGACTAATGACATTGAGCACTTCTCCTAAGTTTATTTGGCACCTGTAAATTTTTAGTAGTGTCTATTCAACTTCTTTGTCCCTATTTTAACTGAGTTGTTTATATTTAATAAATTGCAGTTATTTTTTTACATATTCTGAAAATAAGTCCCTTATCAGACATATACTGGGCAAATATTGTCACCTGTCTGTTCAAAGCCTGTCCTCTTAACCACTACTTATATTGCTCCTCAGTATTTGTTGAAATGATTGAGAAATTTCCACAGGGCAATGTCCCCTTCCTACTAGCATCTGTGGCTTTTGCAGTTAATGAGGGGTAAAGGAACCCTGTTGTCATTTTTGTTTTGAAGACCCAAAGCTCACATCTTCACTGCTAATTGAATCTTTTCCATTTTGGTGCAGAACTAAACTGTCCTCTTTTGGATTTGAAGAACTGATGAGATCACAGCTGTGATTACCTCTGAACCCTTTGTCTTTACAATCCATTGAAAATAACTGGACACGTCTCTGCTATATAAACACTGTCCCAGGCAAATTGTCCTAAGGCATCCTGTTTTTCATTTACTAGTTGTTTCCTTATGGAAAAAGGTAGTTTCCAGCAGTTAGAACTAGAGAAGTGTGGACCTTCCAAAAGGAGGACTCCCAGAAGAGTTATCCATTTTGTTGATGGCGACATCATGGAAGAATATAGCACAGAGGAGGAGGAAGAGGAAGAAAAAGAGGAACAGAGAACAAATTCAACACTTGATCCTGTAAGTGTTCATTATTAGTAAACATGGGGGCTGAGTGAATGAGAGATCAAGCCAGACAAGGTCTGCGGAAAACATAGTTTTAAGCTAACTCCTTGTTCTCCTTGGTTTTCTTTCTAGAGCCATGTATAATACAATCGTTATACTTTTGATAATCTTAGTTTTCTCATCTATGAGAGAGAAAATGGAACCTATTACGAAGCATTTTGAAACCTCTACACTGCAGACTGTGCAGTCCCCACTCCTGTTATTAATTTAATCTCATTTGGTTTCTCTTTTTTTTCAGTCTAAACTTAATGTGGGTCCTACCTATGGTTTTGGGCAGGGAAAATAGCAAGGACCTCGTTTTCTAGTAAGTACTGCTAAGGTTATTTTTCTTTTCTGTCCTAAATATAGACTTATAGACCCTCAGAGTCAGATGGGACTTCCAGTGGTTTTACCCGCTCCGAGGCTATGGAGATCTGCTCACTTCCAGATCTCCACTTGAACATTCCCAAAGGCACAGAACCTCACATCTTCAGGGAGACCCTGCCATCTTTTCTCAACTCTTGTTAGTAAAATCTATCTTCTATTTTATCTTCTTTTAAAGTTCTTCCCATTGATTCAAGTTGTCTTTTTTTTTTTTTATTTTTTTTATTTTTTTGGGGGTACATCAGTCAAGTTGTCTTTTTAAAGGCTAGATGACACCAGTCTAGATTCCTCTTTCATAGAACAGTTTCGAGAATTTGAAGGCAATAGTCCTCCCTGAGTTGACTCTTTACCTGAGTAAACTTCCAAGTTTTTTCTTTTTTTAACTATTGTTCTCTGACACAGTTCCAAGTTCCCTCGTCATAATCACTCTATTATAAACAAGAATTTTATTGACCCCTCCCAAGGGCATAATAAATGGCCTAAGTGGCTATTTACAAGAGATGAAATACTAAATCTTATTTTGTTTGACTTTCACCGATTTTTTAAAAAGCACAACTGGCAACATCTAATTATCCATTTCCTTCTAACTTGCACATGCTTGTGTATGTGATGGGGAGAAAACAACTTTAAAAAATATGAGAAAATATCAAATATAACTCTCAGGAATTGATCTTCATTCATTTATTGAATAAACATTTATTGAGTACTCATGTGTGTTCAGCACCGTGCAGGGCCCTGGGACACAAAGACAAATGACAGTCTTTGCTTTCAAGGGACTTAATAGTCAATGGATAATACAGGCCAGTAAACATGCCTGTACTGTTAACTTATTGTCACAATTTCCAGGGCAGGAGGAGTGTAGAGATTATAGACTTGGGCACTCAGGAACAGAGACCTATGGAGGAGACACCTTAAGGGTGCTGTGAAAGTGTGTTTGGCCAAGGCCAGCTTGGGGACCATGAAAGTGACCAGGGGGTCTTTAAATTACATTAAAAGTAATGATAAGGGTGATTTAGTCAGATTGTATGAGCCATAAGTGTTTTTTGATCAAGATGGAAGGTTTGTAACAGATGATTGAACTTGGTGTACCCCCCAAAAAATAATAAATAAATAAAATTAAAAAAAAAAAGATGGAAGGTTTGTAATTTGGAAATTACTTAGTAGTTTGGAAGTTACTTTCTAATTTGGAAGTTACTTTAGAGACCCAGGTGAACACTGACCTTACCTCCACCAAAATATGTTGGCAGAAGAAATGGTATCTTTCAGAGAGTTCCATGTTTTAGTTAGGGCAAGACTCTTTGAAGAGGTGAAACGTTTTGGAGGGAGGGAGCCCTAGGAGATTAGATCAGATGAAAGAAGCAAAACTCAGCATAGAAATCTGAGAGTGTGAAGGAGTACAGGGAATACAGTGATTTCCATGTTAGGCTTTGACTTCAGATGGCAGGGACAGGACACACAGGGACTCAATCTGCCTTCAGGGTTCCAAACAGGACTGAAGCCTTAAAGTCCTTCTTCCTGGGGCTTCCAGGTTATAGCAGAGGCATAAATATGCTAACAGTCTGACTTCTACCCAGAGACTTTGGTTAGAGCTGGAACCCAGATGACACCAGTAATTTTTTTTTTCAATTTAAAATCCTAGTAAGTCATAAACAGGAAAACTTCCTGAGATTTATTCTAATATTTTAGAAACTTCTCTATGCACACGCAATAGGCGCTGTGGCAAACAAACAGATTAAAGAGCTAGAGTATTTTTGAAAGGATAAAGCACATTAAAAAAAAATAGAGAGCATCATTTTGATGTGCTGTATGCGCGATAGCTTCAGAAGTGGAATGAATCGTGGGAATCAGAAAGTCCTGTAATAAGGGGAGGGGGATCAGAAGTTCTATAATTTTAAAGGAGAACATCTCTAGGAGAGCTTCTGGAAACCACTCATTATTCATGCTAAACCTTTACCCCTAACTCTAGCAATCCCTGAGGCTGAGGGCCACCTTGCTACTGAATTGAAGGCAGACAAGGAAGGCCTTAAATTGCTGCTAGGAAGGATTTTGTTTTGATTCACGGGAGGATTTCTGACATGGGTCTTGGTGACATTGGATTTAACTTTTGGTATAATTTACAACATACTCACAGCTGATGGTCAGATGATACCCGTGAGGAAGGGTAACATCTGTTCTGGTTGTTCAGGACCTTCACCTGTTATTAAGGATTTTGAAAATCTCTCCTGATATAGTCATCTGGAAAGGATAGTTTGGATTGTAATCCTATGTGAAGATAGAACATTTACCAAATTCCCTTTGAGTCCTAGAGTTTTTTGAGAGTCTAGAGCAATTAAACTCTTTTGTCCACCTTGAAGTTAAGTATAGTAATAGACCATCTCCAGGCAAGTTGAAATTCTTGGTACCTCCACTGACTCTAAGCTTTCATTATTTATTCAGCTTACCAAAGTGATTGTTCTTTCTTCTAGCATGTGAATTCCTTGGTGGAAGATTTGCTATCTTCTTCGGTCTGAATCAACCCAAATACCAGTATGTGTTAAATGAGTACTACAGAACACAAAATAAGGTATGTGACATCCTGATGGGGACACTAAGAGCCCTGAGATGGGAATGTTGGTTGTTTCTGATTTGGGCCCATAGAGAAGAATATATGTCCACCTGGTAGTTCATGTACTGCAATTTCACTGAGCTCCCATAGTCAGACTACTGATTTTTCTAATGCCCCTCACCCCATGATGCTTATTCATATTTGCCTCTCTTGTGTAAAGTTAGAACAGCATGAGATAGGTCATAGAAGGTAGTCGAGTGTGAAGCCTGAGATTGCTTAAAGGAGAAGCTTCTTACAAGCGTGTCTCTACAAGAGCGGGAGGTCAGAGGTATTGGGCTTACAGTTAAACTTTTCCTTATTTTTCTCTGTATCAGGAAAGTGACAAGGAAATTGAAGGGAATGGATCAAAGGCTCAGCCAGCCAATGTTTCTAATGAAAAGTGTCACCTGGAGCCTGGGGGCCGAGAGTATGGAACGAGACAGCAGGACATTGCCCAGGACATTCCTCAGTGGAGCATCTCATCCAGGGAGGGCCTGGTGGCAGATTCTGGCTCCTGATGGACAGTGGGGCTATAATTCCCCTGGATCTCTGTTCGCGGGTCATTGATTACCATGGCAACAGCATCACAGGGTAGTGCTTCTGAGCCAGATCTGATCTTAGTCTCTTTGTGATTTATTCTCCAGCAACCAGGAATTGCAAGCAATCATGAGAACAACTGTGGAATCTTTCTCAATGTAAATTTTTATTTATCAGCCCTGCAACCCAACTCCACCCCAGTGACAGAAGTCCTATCCTTCAATTGTGGGCTACTAGTATTGACATTTGCACAGTAGTATAAATGCCTTAAGAAACTTGGGCATGGGATTTTTAGGCTGAAACTCTTTGTCACGTGGCTAGGGTATAGAAAAGAACACTCTGTACCTCAAAAGAAACTTTAAGCATCATAAAGTCTGACTAAACTTTCTTTCAGGGTTTGACATGAGGGGTGCTCTTCCCAGTAGCTATGCTGGCTTACTTGGGGCTTGCTTTGCAATAAGCAAACATTACTAACAACTCTGTTTCAACATAGCAGTCTTTGAGAGTTGGGTGCATTTTCCCCCAGATACATCAAAAATAAATAAACAATCTAAGCTCTAGAAAAAGTATTTGGAAAAAGTGAATGATTCTCTCTTTTACTTGTCAACAAGTTTTCAAAAACTGTAAAGACCAAACATGGAAATCATAGCTGGATAACACAGGTTGTGCTGGCCAAAGGTAGCTGTGATATAGGAAAACACAGGTTTTTCAGTAATAAGACCTGAGTTCAAGTCTCAATTCTGCTTTTTACTAGTCGTGTGATTTTAGGTTTCTAAATTTCTGAGACCCAGTCTCTTTTCTTTGTAAAATAGAGATGACGTTTATTTGTTTCTCAAGGGTTATTGTTAAATGAAATGAAATAATAAATGTGAAAACTTTTAAAACTGTGACTATTAGTTAATGCTTAGTTAATGGCTGTTATAGACGGTTATATTGAAGGTCCCCAAAGAACCATGCCTACTGGAAATCATATCCTCACATAGCCCCACCTACCTTGACTCTGACCTTGGCTGTGTCACTTGCTTTGGCCAGTGAGATAGTAGCAAACCTGATGAAACTGGACACTTGGTAAGCACTTGCACCTGGGGGCTTGTCCTCTTAGAAATCTTCATGTTGTAAAGAAGGTTGGGCTACACTTCTGATTGATGTGAGGCCACATGGAGAGAGGACCCCATGGATGAAAGACCATCTTACACATTCCAGCCCCAGCCATACTCCCCACCAAATACAGCCACATAAGTGACCTTCTGCTACCCTATGTGCAGCAGATGAACCACGCAACTGAGCCTATTCAACCAACAGAGTTGTAAGAAACAATAAATAGTTGCTTTAAGTTGTGGAGTGGTTTGCTATGCAGCCAAATAAAACTGAAATAATAGCTCTAAGAGAACGGCAGGTTGGAATTGATTTGATATGAAATCAACAGAAGGAGGCCTGGAGAATAAGGTGTGGTTAGTTGAATACATGAGGATAAGATAGGATATCCTGCATAAACAGACAACTCCAAAATCTCAGTGGCTTAAAACAACAAAAGTTTCTTTCTTTCTCATGGGAAGTCCACCATCAGTTCGGAGGGCTTCCCTGAGTGTTCTCCAGGTGCTGGCTCAGTAGCCCATGCTTCTTTCATCCTGTGGTTCCTCCAAACTGTGATGCTCCTCAGGGCCGCTGAAGCACAATTGAAGTGAGTAGTTAAGCACTGGCAATCAATGTCTCCACTAGGAATGAATCATGCCACCTCTGCTTATGTTTCTTCCACTAAAGCAAGTTACATGGCTGCAATTAACTTTAAGGGGTGTGAACCTCTAAGACAGCTGAGAAAGGGAAACATTTTCTTCTAGTGCTATAAGGGATAAAGGAAAATCTGAAGAGTCACCGTGATATTGATTTTGTTTTTTTTTTTTTTTTGGCTGTGCCATGCTGCATGCGGTGTATTATTATAGTTCCCTGAACAGTGATCCAACCTGCACGCCCTGCAGTGGAAGCTCGGAGTCTTAACCACTGGACCACCAGGGAAGTCCCTGTGATATTGGTTTAATCTCAGCTCGGCTCCCTCTTTCTAACCTGGTAGCGCTGTGCAAGCTACTCAACTTCTCAATGTTCCCATATGTAAAAGAGTTTTGATGCAGAAAACAAACCCAATTTAAACTAATTTATGCAACAGAAAAGAATGTTTTAGAAGGATACGGAGGTAGCTTGTGGAACCCAAGTGCAGATGTTTCAGTAGGTCTAGAACAACTCTGGAGAGCAAATACCTAAGCACCACTCTATCATTTCTCATCTTTCTTACGTATGAAGAAGATGATCACTTCATAGCTCTTTTATTTTTTAATGTTTTTTATTGCGATAAAATTGACATGTAACATTACATTAGTTTCACACATAGTTACAAAGTTTTTTTTCTTGTGATCAGAACTTTTAAGATCTCCTCTCCTAGGAACTTTCAAATATACAATATTAATAACTATAGTCACCATGCTGTTCTTCTCCACGTACAGTACATTTCCGTGACTTACTTATTTTATAACTGGAAGTTTGTACATTTGACCACCTTCATCCATTTTGCCCACCCACTATTCCCTGCTCTGGCAACAGCCACTTTGTTTGCTGTATCTATGAGTTTGGGTTGTTGTTACTGTTGTTTGTTTGTATGTTTTAGATTCCACATAGTGAGATCATGCAGTATTTGTCTGACTTAGTTCACTTAGCATAATACCTTTAAGGTCCTTCCATGTTGTCACAAGTGGCAAGATTTCCATCTTTTTAATGTCTAAAGAATATTCCATCGTGTATATGTATGCCATGTTTTCTTTATCCATTCATTCATTCACCCCTGGACACTTAGGTTGCTTCCATGTCTTGGCTATTGTAAATAACGCTGCAATGAACATGGTGGGGGGTGCATGAATCTTTTTGAATTAATATTTTCATTTTCTTTGGGTATATACCCAGGAGTGGAATTGCTGGATCATGTGGTAGTTCTATTTTTAGTTCTATTTTAATTTTTTGAGGAATCTCCATACTTTTTTTCCATAGTGGCTGCATTAACTTAAATTCCCACCAACAGTACACAAGTGTTCCCTTTTCTACACATCCTCCCCAACACTCGTTATTACTCTTTTTTTAATAATTTCCATTCTAACAGATGTGGAAAGACATCTCATGTGGTTTTGATTTGCATTTCCCTGATGATTAGTGATGTTGAGAACTTTTTCATGTATCTGTTGGCCTTCTTTATGTCTTCTTTGGGAAAATATCTATTCAGTCTCTGCCCACTTTTAATTGAATAGTTTGGGGGTTTTGTTTGTTTGTTTGTTTTGCTATTGAGTTTAATGAGTTCTTTATATATTTGGTAGGTTGTCTTTTTGTTTTGGTGATGGTTTCCTTTGCTGTGCAGAAGCTTTTTAATTTGCTGTAGTCCCACTTGTTTATTTTTGCTTTCAATATCTTTGCTTTTGGTGTCAAATCCATAGCTCTTTTTCTTTTTTCTTTTTTTTTTTTTTTTGGTGGGATCTTCCTGGAGCAGGGATCGAACCCCTATCCCCAGCATTGGCAGGTGGATTCTCAACCACTGCGCCTCCTAGGAAGCCCCAAATCCATAGCTCTTTATAATTCATCTATCGAGTGACCACCTTTCAGTCCCAATTTCAACATACAAGAAATAGAATCTGAGTAGGCCTTTTTGTTCAGGTGACCATCCCTCATCCAATCAATTGTGAAGTGGAGGTGGAGTCATGTGGAGGCAACGTAGTTATAGTACCTATCTCTGGATGAGCATGGTTCTCAGTAAAATGAGATTAAAGTGAATGAGGTAGATACACCCCATGACTGTTCTAAGAATAAGAGGTGAAAACTGAGGAAAGGAACATGGCTCTAATTAGGTATCAAATCATTGTATCAGTTATAATCAGTGATATTGTTGAGAATCGTGGTTTCAAGGAGTCTGAATGTTTTGTCTCCATTAAGGAGTCTGTCTTAGTTCTTCACCCAAAAGACACTGCTAGTCCAATTTCAAAATGAGGTAAATCTGAGAGCTTTATGACAAGTCAGAAGAAGTGGCCATGTCTACCAGTGAAGCATTAGTTACTTGCATCTCAGGTGTCAGCCTGTACTAAAACTCTGTCCCTGGTCTATTTACTATTTTGCTTCAGAATAGACCCCATGATGGACTCTTTCTGATTTTTCCACTTTTCTCAAAAAGTAAGTGGTACCTTGGAAGATATATACTTATTGCTGATTCTAGAGAACTAGGCAAACCAAAATGTGATATTTGCAGGAGTAAATTTTATCTAGTAAATGTTATATTCTCAATCTAATTTTCTTTTCCACTAAAAGAAGGGAGCTTGCCTTGCCTTAAGGTCAGTTTCCATATGTAAATCAATTGAATCTTGAGCTAAATATAATAAGGAAAACAAACAGAAATCAATGCCCAGATCTTATCAGCCTGTGGCTGAAATTCACATCTTCCTTAATATTAAAATTAATCCATTCCTTTAATATTAATTGGCCATCTTCTATGTGCCAGTTACTTGATAAAAGAAAATTTTATATATTGAGGTATGGAGAAGTCATTCTGGCTTATACATGAATTAGCTTGAATTTTATGCTGACTACAACAGCCTATTTGTGGCCTATCAAACATACATCGTACATCCGCTTTAATTATTAAAGAAAAGGATGCATTAACCAGAAGTAAAGAATGTCCACGTTAAAAATAAACATTAAATGTCTCTCCTGCTGGGAGGCCAATGCTGGTATTCCTTCATTGATAAGACTCGCTTCCCAGGTGCCAAGGCCATATTGACTTACCCTGTAGGTGCTGATCTGTTTTTTTGAAAGCTTGAAGGAATGTATCCTGGACTTATTCGATGTTCTTTGTTCTGACAAGACATAAAACTGTGCTGAAAACCATGCTTCTCTAGGGCAGTTTCTCAGAGTTATCTCAGAGGCTGTCTTCTGGGCTATATTCCTCAATTTTGCTCAAATAAAACTCTTTTCTATTCCTGGTTAGAGATTGTTTATTGATTATTTTTGTGGACCTACTGTTATCTATCAACCAAACAGACAAAAGTCCCTGCACTCCTGTTGGCCTGAAGTTTGAGATAGCTAAAATATTAGGACATCCAGTCTTCCCATGGCCAGCCTCTCAAACGGTCCCCATCGTCTTTACCTCCTGGTATTCACATGCCATGTAGCCTCTCATACTGAACCAGGGCGGTCTATGCAACCTTCACAATGCTTCAGAAGTGATGTATCACACTTCTCAGGTCGTTATAAGAGACAATATGGCTTCTGTTTCAGTTGGTCTCTGTCTGTCTCTCTCTCTCTCTCAGATCACTTGCTCTGGGCTGAGCCAGCTGCCATGTTGTGAGAATCTTGTAAGAGTGGTCCATTTAATAAAGAACTAAGGTCTCCTGCGAACAGCCAGTGAGGAATGGAGGAATTTTGACAGGTCTGTTTTTCCCCAGGAGCCAACCATGGTGCCTGCAATCCTCTGAACCGGGTCCTGGCCCAGTACCAGGATGGGTCATATTTTGCTTTGCTCCAGAAAATGCGCAGGACCGGCAAGCACAGCATCAATATATACACACACACATCCCTTCAGCCCCAGCCACCAACACAGTCTTCAGTGTGGAGGGGGCCCACGCCCCGAAAACACCCTGAGGCAGCAGGTACTAACTGGTGAATCAGCCCCCTTCGGACTTGCTGCCTGGTGAGATCCCAGGCTTCTCCTGCAGATCCACAGCTCTCAAGTGTCTCTTATTAGAGGACACCCCAGCCAGCCTGCCCTTTCTTGGCCATGCAGTCCAGGATCTTCCAGCTCTGCCTGCTGGGGCAATATGGCATTTGCATAGATTAAACCTTATCCCTAGACGTTCTACTGCCTGACCTGGCCTTTCCCAACCCTTGCGGTGTCCCAGATCCCGGGCCGTCCTGAACGGCTCAGTACCCGCATGCGCAGTACGCATCCCATCTGTCGACCTGGAGCAGCGGGGTGGTCCAGGCCTGGGGAGGTCTGTAAGGTCTCCGCAACAATCCCCCACCCCCATCACTCTGAGTGGGCAGCTGCAAATTGGCGACAGTCCACGTCTGAACTTGCTGCCTGATTGGCCCCGGGCTTCTCCAGCAACCAGGGCTCCCAGGTCTTTCTAACTGGAGGGTACTCTGTCCAGCCCGCCTACACCCCCCACACCCCAAAGCAGTCAGGTAAGCTTGAGCTCTATTCCCCATTGGGAAGGTTCAGGTTTGCTATCAGGCACACGACTTGTCCCCCAAGAGCCTGCTCCTGTGTCCCAGCCTCTCCAGACCCTTTTCCTGTTCCAGATCCCCAGCTACCCGGAACCACACAGCACGTCTATGGACAATACACACCCTTTCAGGAGGCCTTGGGAAGCTGGGGCCCTCCAGGCCCCTAATGCCATAGCCCGGCCTAAGCACCTGGATATACACGTCTTTGGAGGGGACCCACTTGAAATGCATCTGATACTGGGCTGCAAAGGTAGCAACAAAAATTCCCTAATTTGGCCTTGCTGCCCATGGGGCCCCAGGCCTCTCCAGGAACGTGGACTCTCCGTTGTCTTTCATTCCTGGAAGCATTGCTCCCATCAATCAAGTCTTCAAGTTCCTAGAATGTATGGCTTCAGGTTAATGGGAGCCTCTGTGCAGAAGTGAGCTGGACATTGACAATGTTTTTAGAAGATGCTCTTCCTCCAGTCCCCATATGACTGCAGCTGTAGCCAACAACAGCTGCCTGCAACCTCCCCAGACATTCTGAGCCTGAACCTCTCAGCTAAGCCCCTCCTTGGTTCCTGCCTCATAGAAACTGGCATAATAAAGGTTTGTTGTTTTGAGGTGCTAAATATTGTGGTAATTTTTTTTACATAGCAATGAATAACGAATACATTTTTAATTCCTAAATATGCATAAGGACTCCTAAAGTACTCATTCCAGAACCATAGCATTCCCAAAGTGCCAGAATTTTGCCTCACTCCTCAAGGCTAGACTGATCTCGCTGAGCTGTATCAGGTATTCCTCCTGTCTTGCTGTGTTGTGCTGGGGCCGATCCAGGCAACCAGCTCCTGCAGGTTTAGTCTGGCTGTTTCAGTGGCCACCACTATCAGTATCAATTCCTATATTTTCCATCTGCTTATTTACCCAGGAGGGTCTTCAGTGGACCAGGAAAACAGTTCTCTGATATATTAGTCATGGCCATGCCCATCAGACACACACACACACAAAAGAAGCATCCTAGAAAGTGCAACTCTTTAGTGGTATTACAGACCCATGGCCGTTTTCCCCAAAGCACAATCATAATGTCCAATTGACTTAGTAGGAAGGAATTCTATCATTAGCCATACTCTAAAACCAGATCGCTCCACACCAATAATCTAGACGAAGATATAGTACTTGTCAGTGGTCCAGACTCTCCTGCTTCTATAGTGGGTTTCCTCTTGGGCCTTTCTTGTCATTTCAGGACATCTAACCTTGGTCAGTATCATCTCAGTTCATTCTACCTCATGTTTACATCTTTGAACCTTGGAGAAGGCATTCCAATCCTAGTCCTTTTCCTCCCAGGAGGCATCTCTGCCTTTTGTAGATTTGTGGATGCTAAACAGTATGTGGAGAAAAAGTACTGCCCAGCTCTATCTGGCAGCTTCCAAGATCCAACGGTATGTTGGGAAAGGGCTAACTTCCCCTTCCAACAATATTTAGGCCCCAGATTCTCGCCAGCCAAAAAATACCCCCAGTTAAGAAACTGGGAGATTGGGATTGCCATATATACATTACTAATAAGAAAAAATATATCAAATTGTACACTTTAAACACATGCATTGTATGTCAATTATATCTTAAAAGTTCTTTAAAAAATAAATAAATAAATAAAAAGAAAAGCAAGGAGATTATGTAGAAAAAAAAATACCCCCAATTAACAAATTATATAGCAAAAGTTTGTTGATTTAATCAAAAATTTAAATAATTTTTCTGATCTTGATGTTTTAGGTTATTACCACCACACTTCACTGTGTGTAATGTAGGCAAATTAAAGCTAATTTTGTTATTTTTCTTTTCTAATGATTGAGTTACCCTAAACCTTAACCTTTAGAGTGGAAATTCAAGAAGTCTGACGTGACCAGGGAAGCTCTCTGGTAAATGCACACAGGCGTCTGCCCTTTATCTCTGTATCTTCAAACATCATCTGAGCATCTTTCCCTGGATGAACAGCGTGCCAAGAACTGTTTGGGTCCTTTTCATCTTTGCAGGTTTGTTGGTGATGATACCCTTCAATTATTCCTGTAAAAGTTTCTATCCTCTGCCAAATGGCACCATTTCCCACCACAGGATATAATTATTTCTTATACCTACAGCAAAATGAAACCAACCACAGCTTTAACCATTTTGATTCTCAGGCAACTTATTATACAGGCTTGCCAAGAACTAGCAAACACAGTAGTCATCTTTTCAGGCGAAGGAGTGGAAAAAAAATGCTGAAATCTCTTTAGGGAAAATCTCCTGTGTATGATCGCATTTATGTCGGGGACAAAGCAGGAGTGACATCAGTCTGAATTTAATTTGGGTGGACAGTATTTATACTGAGAAAAAGAAGATTAAGGTCCCCCAACAAATCATTTAAAAGGAAGTGGATGCAACTGACCTGACCCATTTAGTTTGTCATCTCCAAGGCTGCCTCAGGCTGACCAGCTGTATCAATCAGGGCAAAGTGCTAGAAACAAAATTCGATTCAGTATTGAGGGAATTTCTGTATAAAATGTGTCCTAAGATACATATTTCATGATGGTCTTCAGTTGTATTGGGGACAAAAATTATTTTCAGTGACAGAGCAGGATGACCCCCAAGAACAAGTTGGCTCGCGAGAACGTTTGATGGTGGGAGAACGTACATCTTCATCTTCAAATTCTAAGAAAGGTGGCTCTTGAAACTTTATATACAAACTTTATTAATGTTAATTTCAGGCAATTGATTGAAATGTCAGTCTTACTCATGGGCTTATGTGATGGTTAGTTTTATGTGTCAACTTGGCTAGGCTCTAATGCCCAGTTATTTAATCAAAACGATGAAGGTATTTTGTAGATGTGGTTAACATCTAAAACTCCGTTGACTTTAAGTAAAGGAAATTAATCTCAGTACTGTGGATGGGCCTCATCCGATCAGTTGATAGGCCTTAAGAGAAAAAACTGAGATTCCTCAAGGAAGAAATTCTGCCTCAAGACTGCAGCATCAAATCCAGCCCGAGTTTCCAGGCTGCCGGCCTGCCCTGTACAGACTGTGGACTTGCCAGCCCCCACCATGGCATAAGACAATCCCGTGAAATAAATCTCTTTGATTCTCTTTCTCTGGAGAACCTTGGCTGACATAACTAGTATCCAACAAACATTTAGGAAATTACTGCTACCATATTTAGCTAACTATTGCACGGCCAGCTGGTGGGTGTTTCCAGTATGCAGTGTACAGGAACCGCTTTTCTCTGCTGCACGTTGTTTCATGCAGTCCTGATTTAAACACATTTAAACGCTTACATTCTTACGCAAAAAACTTTGATCTTGGCTCCCCATTGCTTCCAAATGAAGTTCAGCATCCTAATATTTATGAAGAAGTACCTGGGCTGGAGTTCACTGTTCACACAGATTAATTGTGATTATATAGAACCGCGTAACTAAGAACTAAAAGTCCTTCATTCAATTGGCTGGGGGACAAGATACACTCCCTTCCCAGTGGATCTCGACAGAGGCTTAAAGCAAATGGGAAGGGAGTGTATCTTGGTGTTTAAAGGGAAAGTTAGTGAGTATTCAAGAGCCAGGAAACCTAGTTTTCAATTCCAATTTCTCCAGTCACGAGCTGTAGCCACAGACAGGCCAAGCTTCAGGCTTGTCCTCAAAATGAGGATAATAAAAAAAAACAACTCACCCCTAAGAATGGTGAGAATTAACTGAGGTCTGATTGTGAGATGCACAAGTGCTGCAGGAAGGGGGACCCCTTCCAGGGCCCAAGAGTGGGCTCTTGTCTAACTCTCAGAAATGAATTGTCTGACAGACACACGTACTGACAAAGAAAAAGACTTTATTGGGAAGGGGCACCTGAGTGGAAAGCGGCAGGGTGAGAGACCCCAGGAGAACTGTGCTGCCACGTGGCTCCCAATCTCAGGTTTTATGGTGATGGGGTTAGTTTCCGGGTCGTCTCTGGCCAGTCATCTTGCTTGGCCCATATTTTGTCCGACTCAGGGTCCTTCCTGGTGGTGCACACATCTCTCAGCCAAGATGGCTTCCAGTGAGAAGGATTCCAGGAGGTTGGTGGGACATATTATGGGCTGGCGTCTCCTCCCTCCTTTCGGCCCTTCCCGAATTCTCCTAGTTAGTTTTTGGTGTCAGCACTTTGCTGCTTCTTGAGACCTCCTGTTGTGAGACCACTCGTGCCTGGCCAAGGTCAGCAGTTTTAGTCAATGGTTCCCTAACATCTCTGGGCCTGGTTTTCTAATCTATGAAATGAAGAATTTGGACTAAGTTAGCTTTGGGGGGAAAAGCGTTCTTCTGAGCAGTAATAATTTTTATATTAAAAAAGGTCTGAGAAACTTAATTTAACAAAATGAAGAAAAGTTGTTTGCTGCAGAAGGTGCCATTTCAAGGTGTTTAATATGTTACTGTGCATTGTGAACTCCAAAAGGCAGATATAGTATACAATATTTCCCAAGGTACTTGTTTATAAAATCGTGTGTGCATGGAGCTTTTTTTTTTTTTTTTTGGAGCATTTTAATCAGTAGCAATCTGAGGAACTTGCTTTGTTTTTTTGTTCTTTTTTTTTTTTTTAATAAAGTGAAAATAAACTTTTGCATGATACTACATAACACACAGAGGGAGAGAATGGGTATGACGTTGAAGATTCGTAGGGAACCAGGATTTCAGGGAGCATGCAGGATGCTGGTTCTCTGACCGAGGAGGGGAAGACTCTGCCACCCAGTGTGGTACCTGGCAGTTTCAGATGAGGTCTGTGATACGCCCTTCCTCAGACTGTGTCAGCTGTCTTCAGTCTCCAGAACAGAGAAGGCCACACGCAGAAGCCTTTGGGTGGCCACCGTAACCAGGTTTCTCGGAGAGAGTTCAGGGCTGAAGATGGGCAGGAGCTCGGCAGGGAAGCCTGTGAGAAAGGCAGGGCCTGCTTCTGAAGGCAGAGCAGCCGGTCCAGTAGAAGCAGTGTCTCTACCAGCCGGGCCAGCAGCAGGGCCAGGCTGAAGAAGGCCACCACACGGTTCTCCTGGGCCTGGTGGGCCCAAAGGGCAGCCGGATTCAGTGGCAGGTGGGGGTCCAGCCCCACTCGCTGTAGCCCCCGCTGCATATATTCTTCAATCTTGAGCTCGTGGACCCTGGGGATCCCCCGCATGCCTGGTTGACCGAGCTCGGGCTGGGCACACCAGATAGCCATCTCCAGTGCTGCCCGGTAGCCGTGGGTTCGAGGCCGGGGACTGCTTTCTGTAGCCACTCAGCATATTCCTCCAGGGCATGGCAGGCCCTCTTCCATAGCCTGAAGGGTAGTTCAGAGCCGGGCGGCCCAGCCACTCACCGATGCAGTGGGGAGCCACCAGGGTCACTCAACTTCATGTAGCAGCTGCCCACTGAGGCCAGGGCCACCCCCCCAGGGCAGCAGAAGTGCCTCAGCAAGGCAACACTCAGGTTCCCACAGACATGGAAGCCTGTCAGCAGCAAGGAGGCCCCTCTCTAAGATGAGTTCTCCAGTGGAAGCAGAAGCTTGAGGAACTTACTTTGAGAAACACTAAACTAGCAAAATCTATAAAGTGTCTTTTAATTATCTTGATAAAATTATCTTATTGTATCAAGCTGGTGTTCCATGAAGAAAATGCGCGTGTCCTTTATATTAATGATATGCTAAAGTGGGAAACATGTTTTATACTTACCAGTATCTTCTTTAGACTTTTCTCTCTTTCTAATGGCATCACCATTCTCACTGTCAGCCCAGATGGAAACTTCTGTACTTAAAGGGCAACCTTGACTCTCAGCTATAAATCTATCCATTGCTAAATCCTAACAATTCATCCTTTGTGTTGTCTCTGAAACTCATTTCCAAGTCAGTAACTGTGCTTCCAGGCTTTATTGATGGACCAATTTCTTGATTGTTGCTTGACTGGTGGAAACACTGATAATCTCTCTAACACTAGAGGGCATGAAAAATCTTCTTCTCTCTGCTTGTCTATTCTTTACCACGATGCCAGAGGTTTTTCTTCTAAACCATGGATCTAATCAGGTCACTCCCCTTCTCAAAAATCTTCAAAGGTCCCACAGTTGTTACAGAATAAAATTTGAAATTCTTCAGGGTCATTCATGGTCTAGCCCTAACTTACCCTATATTTCCTATCTCTATGAGCCAAGTTCCCCTCTCCTTAAAAACATCTTATTTCATGCCTTTTCAACTCTGTTAGTATAATTTTCTCTCTTTTGGATTCCCACTTCTTTTCTCTTGTTATCACAACATTTGTCTCCCATAATATATTTGTATGATTAAGACAGTTCTCTTGCCGCCTGTTCTTTGAAACTTCCCTTGAGCCCTTATTTATACATGCTCTCTCCCTTCTCTCTATGTGGTTAGAACCTCCTTTGTCTAGTAAGTCCCATGCCTGTATCATAGTGATTTGTAAACTCATGCTAATTATTCTTCAAATAATGGATGTATTGAACTCAGGGGGAATAGTCAATGCGTGGACAAAGCTTATTAAAAGCTCTGCCTCCAGTTCAGTTATACCTGATCCCAATTCATTTGTTCGCTCATTCAACAACTACTTATTGTGTGCAGGGCACTGTGGAATATAGGCGAGGGTAACATCCTGCAACCACTCCCCTGGTTCCCCCAGGACAGCTCCAGGTGCTTCAGGAGAGGCTCCAATGGGTGGCACATCAGCAAAAACCCACACCCTTCCTGAGCAGTGGGGAGCAGAGTGCACTGCGCAAGCCCCAAATGCCGCAGCTGTGATTGGATTGCTCCTTTGGCCCAGGTGGTAAGATTCTCTCACTCGAGATCCTTAATGATCCTTAGAACCCAACATTAAAAAAACACCTGTCCTTTGATCACACCGCCAAAGCCTCATTTTCAGATTCATCCTATTAAGGCTTTGAAACAAGCCTATACTCAACACTCCACAAAGCCTCACGCACGTACTGGAGTATTATTTACTGTAACCTTCATGAAGTGTGCGATAAACACACAGAGGCCCCCAGAGCTGAAGGCTGGAAAGATGCAGCAGGAAGATAAATAAGCTTTGATGATGATTTCAATGGATGGTAATTTCTTGCTTCCACGGATACGCCACAAACACAGCTGTCAGAAGTGCATTGTGTAAATCAGATGCTAATTAAATTACATTCCCACTAGAATTAAGGCAGCAAAGTATTTTGTCTTGTTTTCTTGCAAACTAGGTCTCTCAATCAAGACAGCTGGGGCACTGGCATTTCAGGTACGTGGAGGAAACAGCTGCAGTGAAGCAAAGCAACTGCTCTCATAATTAAATTGCCATCAGTAACAGGAAAATAGATGGCATTTTTGACAACACTAGCAATGTTTGAAATGAGAACAACCAAGTGGAAACAGAGCTGGACTAGGAAAGAAGAGATCTGGGTTCTGATGCAAGTTTTGGAAAAATCGTTTTACAATGCTAGCTTCAGTTCCCTGCTTCCTCCCACCCACCTCCCATTCGCCCTTCCTTCCTTCTTTTTGTCTACTGAATATTTATTGAGTGACAACTACTAACAGGCAATGTAGTGAGTCCTGCACACAACAACACAAAGACACTCCCTGTCCTCTGGAGAACTGGTCCCGGTCTTCTTGAAGAATCAGGAAGTGGGATTCTAGGATCTCAACATCTTCCGGGACTTAGAGCTTATCATTCCAAATATGATCTTTTAAAAAAAAGCAAATATGATCTTTCATTCAACCAGGATTTAGGTAATATTGACTCTGTTTTTCAGAGTTCCATCCCACCTCTCTGTTGAAGGATATGGAAGACACAACCCTGCCCTTGCCCTCAGTTTTTAGAGTATGGTTAGAAATAAAATCACACATGACTGTAACAACATTTGAAATATTCCACAGCTATAGATAAGCAGATATAAGAAAAATATTACCTATATTATATGAAGTATTGAGGCTGAAGCTTGGACAAAGAAATCATTCAGTGAATGCTTTTTTTCACTCACTCATTCATTCATGAAACATTTACCAAATACCTACTATGTGTCGGGTTCTGCACTGTGTGCTGAGGATATGAAAGAGACAGTCTTTGCCATCAAGGAGCTTCCAGTTAATTGGAGAGGCAAATATAAAAAGTCAATTATAGGACTTCCGTGGTGGCACAGTGGTTAAGAATCCACCTACCAATGCAGGGGACACAGGTTCGATCCCTGATCCGGGAAGATCCCACATGCCTCCGAGCAACCAAGCCTGTGAGCCACAGCTACTGAGCCCACATGGCACAACTATTGAAGCCCGTGCGCCTAGAGCCCGTGATCCAAAAGAGAAGACACTGCAACAAGAAGCATGTGCACCACAATGAAGAGTTGCCCCTGCTCGTGGTAACTAGAGAAAGCCCAGGTGTAGCAACAAAGACCCAACAAAACCCAATAAATAAATAAATAAATAAATTTTTTAAAAAGTTAATTATAATAAAATTTGGTTACAGCAATGATAGAATCCCTACAATAGGATGCACAGGGAAGAGAAATTTTCTTTAAAAACAAACTCAAAGGACTATTTGAAAGTATTCCATCTCCTCCATCCTTTCAATTGCCTCTAGATTTCATGTTCCACAAATCACGCCCCATCAATATTCTAAGACTTAAAATTCTAGTGGAAGGTAACCATGTGTGGTATATTTACAAGATAGATCCCAGCATAGGATAGCAATCTTTCTCCCAAATACAGTCTGATACAAATATTTACTTATTCAAGAATACATAATGTTACAACAATAGAAACATGGAAAAACAAGCTGGTATATTCATAAAATGGAATACAACCCAGCAATAAAAAGGAATGAACTGCTTACACACACAACAAAATTAAATCTCAAAAATATTATGCTGAGTGCAGGAAGCCTTAAACAAAGGAGTACATACTATATGATTCCATTATTATAAAGATCTAGAACAGGCAAAACTGATCTAAGGTGGAAAAAAAAATAGAATGGTGGTTGCCCCTGGGAAGTAGGAGAGGGGATTAATGGGGAAGGGGCATCAGGAACATTGGGGGCCATGATAATGTTCTGTACCTTGATAGTGTTATTAGATCATGTACACAGGTGGAGTCATTGGGTTACACAATACGTAATTAAGATGTGTATTACGCTAGATGGAATAAAGCAATATTGAACTTGAGGTAATGATCTCTATGCTGAAGTATTTAGAGAGAAGGGTGCTGATGTCTGCAGTTTACTTTCAAACACATCAGAAATAAGATGGAATAATGGATGGATAGAGGGGTGAATAGGTAGGTAGATGTAAAGCAAGTATAGTAAAATATTAATGTGCAATCTAGACAGTGAGCCAGGGTATTCATTTGTAATATTCTTTCAACTTGACTGTATTTCATAATAAAATTTAGGAGGTGGAAAGGATACATGATGTCCCCAAAGAGTGGGATTGACACCTGTGTGGGGCTCTCTTCTGGAGACTGTGCATCTCCCTAGGGTCCTAATGCAGGACTGAGCCCCTGGACTCCTGTGAGGCAGTGCTTCCTAATTCTAGGAGCATATCTCTACCCTACAGGAGAATCCCCTGTGGGAGTTTAAAGTATCCACATACCAGGGTCACACCCTTGGAATTCTGATTTCAGGAGGTGTGGAATGGGGACCCGGATATCTGTGTCTTTAAAACTCCCCAGGTAAGTTTTATAGGAACCACAGGTTATGACCTCCCATCACAAGGAATGAAATTCTCTGTTCACCAAATGGGTCCCCAAATAGAGAGCATCCATCACAACAGCTTTCTTTCTTTTTTAAAAAAAATCCTCTTTATTTTATAATTTTTATTTATTTTATTTATTTTTGGCTGTGTTGGGTCTTCACTGCTGTGCGTGAGCTTTCTCTAATTTTGGCAAGTGGGGGCTACTCTTCCTTGCAGGGCGCAGGCTTCTCAGTGTGGTGGCTTCTCTTGCTGCGGAGCATGGGCTCTAGGCGCGAGGGGTTCAGTAGTTGCAGCACGTGGGCTCAGTAGTTGTCACTCGTGGGCTCTAGAGTGCAGGCCCCATAGTTGTGGTGCACAGGCTTAGTTGCTCCGTGGCATGTGGGATCTTCCTGGACCAAGGATCAAACCCGTGTCCCCTGCATTGGCAGGTGGATTCTTAGCCACTGCGCCACCAGAGAAGTCCCCACAATGGCTTTCTTAAGCATCTTCTGGGACCCTTCCTTGCTTAGTAGTTACCACACTGAGGAAAAAAACACTAGACAGAGTGATGGAGGTGACGGCGTGATGGCTCCTGCCAGCAGCGCGGGAATAGGCAAGTCAAAGGAGGTGAAGTGTGATGATGCTGTGATGTGTCTTTCAGCTCAAGAACTCTAATTCCATGTGACAGGCAGTGCTTAAGGCTGGGGATGAAAAGAGAACTTGTGTGAGAAGTTTAACCAGCTCTAGGTTTTATGTGGCTTACTTCTACTCCCTGACTTCTAAGTGGAAGTCAACTTCCCAATTTCTCCTTCTTGCTTTTTGTTTCTCTTTCCCCATCCACTGTTCGTTCACCTCTCCTCCTTTCTCCTCTATCACTTTAAAATGCAAACACCAAGACATTACATATAGAGCTATGTTGACGTCTACTTTCTGCCCCTTTCCCTCCCACTCAGGCTCTGGAAGGCTATTCTGCTCTGTTCTTGCTTATAAACCCGAGCAGAAGTCCTGTACAAATAGCAGGTGTGTGAAAGAACTTAATTCAAAGAAAAGTTGGAGGTGAAAAGTAGGTAGGGATATTTTCTACCTTGTCTAAAGAGGGAATGAAGGTTTTGACAATTTCCCTTGGCTCTGAGTGTCCTACTATAAGCCAATTCTTTATCATCAGTAGTTAACTTTCTCCTTTTTGTCACATATTTTTGAAGACATAACCACTTGGAAATTGTCCATAGTGGCATCTAGCGAGCTGACTTTAACTATTATGTAGAGTTGGGAGCTTTCCTCAAACACTATCTTTCTTAGTTCCCCAAACAACTAAAAAAAAATATTGCTCTGAGTTGATATTTCTGCAGGGAGAAACTTAAAATGGTCCATATTACTTGAAAGGAAAAAACAACACACACATCTACCTATGAAACCCATTGGAGCAAGCCATTTCCAATGGTTAGTCTGACTCCATTACCACTCTCCCCAGTCCACTTAAGAAGTGTGTTATGATGTTTGTCTTTGCCTAGGAACTCAACTACAAAAATATTACACACCATTTCACTGCAGGCTGATTCCTGTGGTGAACATCTGGACATGTGTTCTAGAATTGATGGGGGAAAAACTTGCCATGGGCCGTAGCAGAAGAAAGGTGAAGATCTTTGACTGGGCAGTCATACATTAGAGAGTGAATAATAATGTAGTGTATAAAAGTATGGGGGAAAAAAGTGGATTTAAAGAAAGGTGAGCTACTTCCAAGAAACAGCAGAATAAGTGATTCCAAAATTCATAGAATACAGTCACTAACTTGGCGTTTCTTATTGTGTGATCCTTAGAATTTCAGTCCCATAAAATGCTGCTTTGACACACACTCCACCACCACCACCACCACCACCACCACCACATCATGGTCAAATAAGATTGAGAAATGCTGTACATCACAACCCCTCTTGGAGATTTACTCTATCATTTCAGCTTTAAGATGTCCTGCAGTAAAGAATCCTATTTTATTTTTGTTTAACTCAGTGTCCCAAACTTATTTGACCTCAGAATAATAACTAATAACATTCTGTGGATCTCATGTTCTAAAGCATTGGTTCTCAAATCCTTTGGTCTCAGGACCCCTGAGCTCCAATCAGGAGAGAGAAAGCACACAGTAATTTGAATAAGATTTGCTGAGTATAAAGAATTATTAACTATAACATGGCATTGTCTAATAAGAAGTAAAGAGAACTCTAAAGAATATAAGAAGAGCAGGTATAAGAAGCAGCTGCTTGCTGTTCTAGGGCTGATATACAGCCTCCAAGGAAAAGCCCCAATACCTCACAGCTCAGATCCATGCCTTGTTGGAGAGGGCAGCATCCTGGCTCACAGAGTGGGAGAGAAATTACTGTGTCAGGATTCCAGTGGAACTTGCTGGGAAACTGCCCTCTGAAATTTGCCGGAGAACTGTTCTCTAGGGTGCTGGGTAATGCTGTTCATGGAGAAGGGCATCATTCTCCATAGAAACGGGTTACAAAACCACCTGGGGGCAAGGTGCCAGAGGAAGCTGCTCTCTGCTGGGTGCTGCTGGGTACACAGCAGGAGCTTGGTGCTGGAGACACTGTCTGTGCTGCAAGACCTGCATGCTGAGGAAGCCATGTGTGTGCTGCGGGAGCAGAGGCTGCAAAAGCTGCTCACATGGCAGGATCCTGTTGAAAGATCATATCATATCTGCAATGTCTCTCTAGCTCCCTCTCCTGACAAAGGTTACTGCCAGCTAGCAATGGAAAAAAAGTTAAAGGGCTCAGATCCATTTTCACAGAGCAGGCAAGGAAGGGTGAATATAGAACTGAGAGACAACAAACTGATACCTGGCACAGTCGCAACAATTTGAAACTATATATTTATTTATTACTTAGTAGCTAACCTTCATGGGTTATTTGTCATGTGCCAGGTACACTGATTACCTCAGCACATTTAATCCTCACTTAAATCTATGTGAAAATTACTATTAGGAACAACAACCATTTTACATATAGCAAAAAACAAGGCAAATAAAAGTTAAACCACTTGCCCAGTGTCATAGAGACAGTGAGTGGGAGATCGAAGCTCCAAATCTAGGCATGTGAGTTCAGTCTCTCTCTCTCACCTGGAAACAGGGAATAGTTTATGCAATGTTGTATCTGCAATACTTACACAAAGGAAAAAATTCATACACATTTATTGAATGTGTGGCTCAGTGTTTCTCAATTTTTTTTTACATTGTTGCCTCTCAAAGGAGTCTTTTTAGACATTTTTTTCTGAGTCATGCCCACAGTGAAATTTTAATACTGTAGGTATACTTTGCATATATTTATGTACTGTATGTATATCTGTGCTTTATACATAAAAAGAGCAAGACTTCTGCCCACACCTGTGACCCAATTTTTGCTCCCTTGGGTCCAATAATAGCCCTGTTTAGAGTACTTAATGATACCTGTACACGTGGCATGAATTCCTCCTATGTAAGTCAGGAGGGGTACCCAGGGACTCAAGAATGTGAACTTGGGTGAGTCACTTCACCTCTGGGTCTCAATTTCCAGGACTAAGAGGGATGCAGTTCAAATGTCTACAGTGTCCAAATTTGTAACATAAATGTGTCAACTTGGCCAGTGTAGCAATAACCTGTGAGAGAGACCATAGCAAGCTAGAGAAAGCTAAACCTAGTTAGAATCAAGCACATTCAATTTTTAAAATAACATTGTGTCTGTCAAGCAAAACACTTTTGTAGGCTGAATTTGTTCCCAAAAGCTGCCAGTTTGCAATCTTTGACTAAGATCCCTTTCAGCCCTACAGTTCTTTATCTTCAGTTAAGTCAGTAATGATGTGTGATACCTCTTTGCTACAGTGGAGTCTGAGAAGTTGTGTGGCTTCCAGTTTTTGTTCTTATGAACAGTATTGCTAAACACATTCTTTTTTTTTCTTTGATTGAAGTATGGTTGACTTACAATGTTGTGTTAATTTCTGCTGTACAGCAAAGTAATTCAGTTATACATATATACACTTTCTTTTTTAATATTCTTTTCCATTGTGGTTTATTACAGGATATTGAATATAGTTTCCTGTGCTATACGGTATGACCTTATTGTTTATCCATTTTATGTATAATAGTTTGCATCTTCTAACCCCAGACTCCCAATCCATCCCTCCCCCACCCCTCAACCTCTGCCAAAAACATTCTTGTGCACGTTTCCCAGTGCTCACACGAAAGAATTTCTCTGGTGTGGTGTTGATAGTTTCCACAGGAAGCCATCGCTAAGACAGAGTTAAAAGTACAAAAGATCTATTGAGGTAATACCTGTGAATGGTAAGGGTGAGAGGGAGAAGGAAGGCAGGGAGAACCTTCAGCCTGTGGCATAAGTCTGACTGTGAGAAGAGAAGAAGAAAGAAAGAGGATTGGGTAGGAAGAGTGTCAGGCATTTCCTGCAGTGCTGATGAGAATGTCTCAGCCAGCCACTGAGGAGCTCTAGGTCAGAGATTGCTCACAGAGGAGTCCCTTGCTGACCAGAAAATGGAAATACCCTGGACCAGTCCTTGCCTGGGACCTGCCCAGGAAGCACATGACCCTGGCTTGAAAGCTGAGGCAGATCCTGAAGCCACTTACAACTGGAGGCTGTTAGCTAGCTGTATTTCCTACAGCAGTATCTCTCCTACAGGGAGAGTGCACCTCCATCACCACCACATGGGTATTCACCTAGGAGTGGATTATGCTTCTTGGTCCTCTTAGTTCTTTTTTTTTTTTTTTTTAAATACTGCATAATTACATTTTTGAAAAAGTAGATTTTTAAAAAATCTGTAAATCAAAGCATTATTTAAATAGTTTTTGCAGGAAGAAAGGAGACTGAATACCCTTTTGTGCCTGCTAGCCCCCTTTGAACCCCAATCTAGCTACCAACCACCCCTCCTGAGTACATCACCTGTCGGGCCGGCAGGCAGGTGAGGTCTGGAGGACATGAGCACGGCCCAGAGTTCTGCAGGCAGAGAAAAGACAGGCGGAACATATAGAAGAGGCAGCATCTATGAAACAGAACTGTTAGGACTTGCACAAAAAATTACAGGACACAGAGCATTTTCTGGAACAAAAAGAGGATATCTTTTTTTTTTTTTTTTTTTTTTTTATTTTTTTTGGGGGTACACCAGGTTCAATCAACTGTTTTTATACACATATCCCCATATTCCCTCCCTTCCTTGACGCCCCCCCCCTCGATTCCCCCCCACCCTCCCTGCCCCAGTCCTCTAAGCCATCTTCCATCCTCGAGTTGGACTCCCTTTGTTATACAACAACTTCCCACTGACTATTTTACAGTTGGTAGTATATATATGTCTGTACTACTCTCCCGCTTCTTCTCAGTTTCCCCTTCACCCCCCGCCCCCTCCCATACCTCGAGTTCTCCAGTCCATTCCCTGTATCTGCTTCCCTGTTCTTGTCACTGAGTTCATCAGTACCATTTTTAGATTCCGTATATGTGAGTTAGCATACAATATTTGTCTTTCTCTTTCTGACTTACTTCACTCTGTATGACAGATTGTAGTTCTATCCACCTCATTACATATAGCTCCATCTCATCCCTTTTTATAGCTGAGTAATATTCCATTGTATATATATGCCACATCTTCTGTATCCATTCATTTGTGGATGGGCATTTAGGTTGCTTCCATATCCTGGCTATTGTAAAGAGTGCTGCAATAAACATTATGGTACAAGTTTCTTTTGGGATTATGGTTTTCTTTGGGTATATGCCCAGGAGTGGGATTACTGGATCATATGGTAGATCTATTTGTAGTTTTTTAAGGAACCTCCAAATTGTTTTCCATAGTGGCTGTACCAACTTACAGTCCCACCAACAGTGCAGGAGCGTTCCCTTTTCTCCACACCCTCTCCAACATTTGTTGTTTCCAGACTTTGTGATGATGGCCATTCTGATTGGTGTGAGGTGATACCTCATTGTGGCTTTGACTTGCATTTCTCTGATGATGAGTGATGTTGAGCATCTTTTCATGTGTTTGTTGGCCATCTGTATGTCTTCTTTGGAGAAGTGTCTATTTAGGTCTTCTGCCCATTTGTGGATTGGGTTATTTGCTTTTTTGGTATGAAGCTGCATGAGCTGCTTGTATATTTTGGAGGTTAATCCTTTGTCCGTTGTTTCATAGGCAATTATTTTTTCCCATTCTGAGGGTTGCCTTTTAGTCTTATTTATGGTTTCTTTTGCTGTGCAAAAGCTTTTAAGTTTCATGAGGTCCCATTCGTTTATTCTTGATTTTATTTCCATGATTCTAGGAGGTGGGTCAAAAAGGATCTTGCTTTGATGTATGTCAAAGAGTGTTCTGCCTATGTTTTCCTCTAGGAGTTTGATAGTGTCTGGCCTTATATGTAGGTCTTTAATCCATTTGGAGTTTATTTTTGTGTATGGTGTTAGGAAGTGTTCTAATTTCATTCTTTTACATGTTGCTGTCCAATTTTCCCAGCACCACTTATTGAAGAGGCTGTCTTTTTTCCATTGTATACTCGTGCCTCCTTTGTCAAAGATAAGGTGCCCATATGTGTTTGGGCTTACTTCTGAGTTCTCTATTCTGTTCCATTGATCTTCCTTTCTATTTTTGTGCCAGTACCATACTGTCTTGATCACTATGGCCTTGTAGTATAGTTTGAAGTCAGGAAGCCTGATTCCACCAACTCCATTTTTCCTTCTCAAGATTGTTTTGGCTATTCGGGGTCTTTTGCGTTTCCATACAAATCGTAAGATTTCTTGCTCTAGTTCTGTGAAAAATGCCATTGGTAATCTGATCGGGATTGCATTAAATCTGTAAATTGCTTTGGGTAGTACAGTCATTTTCACGATGTTGATTCTTCCAATCCAGGAACATGGTATATCCCTCCATCTGTTTATGTCATCTTTGATTTCTTTCATCAATGTCTTAAAGTTTTCTGCATACAGATCTTTTGCCTCCTTAGGCAGGTTTATTCCTAGGTATTTTATTCTTTTGGTTGCAATGGTGAATGGGAGAGTTTCCTTAATTTCTCTTTCTGCTCTTCCGTTGTTAGTGTATAGGAATGCAAGAGATTTCTGTGCATTAATTTTGTATCCTGCTACTTTACTAAACTCATCAATGAGTGCTAGCAGTTTTCTGGTAGAGTCTTTAGGGTTTTCTATATATAGTATCATGTCATCTGCAAAGAGTGACAATTTTACTTCTTCTTTTCCAATTTGGATTCCTTTAATTTCTTTTTCTTCTCTGATTGCTGTGGCTAACACTTCCAAAACTATGTTGAATAACAGTGGTGAGAGTGGACACCCTTGTCTTGTTCCTGTTCTTAGAGGGAATTCTTCCAGTTTTTCTCCATTAAGAACAATGTTGGCTTTTGGTTTGTCATATATGGAAAAAGAGGATATCTTAAGTTTAAAAATTTAGGGGGAAATAATAACCGCTGTAACCTGAAGTTGGTTCCTGGAAGATCAAATAGAAGCACTATTGTTGCCGGAAAACCCTAGCCTCTGTTCACCAAAATGGAGACAGAGCTTTGGAGGAGTAGAAAGGAAGAGCTTTATTACTTTGCCAGGCAAAGGGTGCCCCAGCAAGCTGACGGTCTCAAGACTGTGCACCCCTCCCTGGGGGTTGGAAGAGGTCTTATAGTTTCAGGGTGGAAAATAGGACTGTAGATAAGAATCAGGACTGATGTACTCTTGCATTCTTCTCCTCTTGGGGGCACTGAGATCATTAGGGCTGGCGTCAAGTGATTCCAGAACAGGTTCTGGGGGTCCTCGAGGTTATCTCCAAGACGTTCCTTCTAAAATGAAGAATGCCCCCAGAGGAAAGGAGTGCTAGGGAGGGCTGTCTGGAGAGGTAAACCTCAGGTGCATAGTACAACCTTAGCTAGAGGGCAATCATTCTCAGTGTGCGGTTAAGCGAGAAAGAGAGGAAGAAAAAAAAATCTGTAGGTTAAATAGGTGGAGAGAATAAGGGCTGAATAAGGGATTACATAACCTCAACTGGTTTCTGCTACAGCAGTATCTTAATATACAGAGCAAAAATACAAAGAGATCAAAATATAGAGCAAAAAAATAAAAGATTTGGAGGACAAATCCAAGAGACCCTATTTGTGAAAAATAGGAGGGCCCGGAGTGAGGAATGAGTAAGCAGAGCACAGAGAATTTTCAGGGCAGTAGGGGAGCAAAATTTGCCACCCCAAAATATCTCTTTGGCTTGAGGATTATTTTGAGCTGAAAACAATCAAGGCCCTAAAGACTTAGGAAGAAACGTTGACTTTCTCCTTGACTGCCTAGAAGAATGTAGATAGAGGACCTTTTCCAGGAAGGGAGCTATCACCATAGATCACTATAGTATGCGCTAGGTGTGTAGACAGGGAGGAATCTAGCAAAGCCTGTTAAAATGCCTCTCTGTATCCCACTGTCTTTGCATAACATTCGTTTACCAAATGTGTGCTTTTCCATCTCCATGTGAGTTGCCTTCTTCCCCTTTGAAGTCCCAAACCACTGTGCTCAACATTTTCTTCTGTCTTTGGCAGAAGATGGTATTTAAGCTGAGGGCATTTACTCATTTTCCTGGGTGTCTCTTGTGTATACATGTTGCTAAACTTTTGTTTGATTTTCTCATTAATCTCTCACGCCAATTTAATTGTTAGACCAGTTGGAAGACCCTAGAAGGGTAGAGGAAGAGTTCTTCCTCGCTGACACTTTTCTATATGATACTATGAAACCATGCACCTCAGATTGGACTTGAATCCACGTGCCAGGACTTGAACCCAACCTAAACCCAGACTGGGACTCGAACCCAAGAGGCCGGGACTTAAATCCCCCCAAAACCCGGATTGGGACTCAAACCCACACGACTGGGACTGGAACCCAGCCAAAACCCAAGATCTTCCAACTGAGCTCAGAAACCTGGTTTCAGTACTTAATGAAGCTCAGATTCTTTTTTTTTTTTTTTTAGCTCTTTATTGTAATATAATTGCTTTACACTGTTGTGCCAGCTTTTGAGGTACACTAAAGTGAATCAGCTGTATTTATACGTATGTCCTGATATCCCCTCCCTCCCATGACTCCCTCCCACCCTCCCTATCCTAGCCCTCTAAGTCATCACTTATCATCAAGTTGATCTCCCTATGTTATGCAGCAACTTCCCACTAGCTATCTATTTTACAGTTGGTAGTGTACATATGGCTATGCTAGTCTCTCATTTCGTCCCAGCTTCCCCTTCACCCTCCCCACCCCACCGTGTCCTCCAGTTCATTCTCTGCATCTGCATCTTTATTCTTGCCCTGTCACTGGGTTCATCAGTACCGATTTTTAGATTTCATATATATGAGTTAGCGTACAGTATTTGTTTTTCTCTTTCTCTTACTTCACTCTGTATGACAGTCTCTAGGTCTATCCACCTCATTACATATAGCTCCATTTCATTCCTTTTATGGATGAGTAATATTCCATTATATATATGTGCCACATCTTCTTTATCCATTCATCTGTTGATGGGCATTTAGGTTGCTTCCGTGTCCTGGCTATTGTAAATAGTGCTGCAATGAACATTACGGTACATGTTTCTTTTTGGATTATGGTTTTCTCTGGGTATATGCCCAGTAGTGGGATTACTGGATCATATGGTAGTTCTATTTTTAGTTTTTTAAGGAACCTCCAAACTGTTTTTCATAGTGGCTGTACCAACTTACATTCCCACCAACAGTGCAGGAGAATTCCCTTTTCTCCACAGACTCTCCAACATTTATTGTTTCTAGACTTTTTGATGATGGCCATTCTGACCGGGGTGAAGTGACACCTCATTGGGGCTTTGACTTGCATTTCTCTAATGACTAGTGATGTTGAGCATCTTTTCATGTGTTTGTTAGCCATATGCATGTCTTCTTTGGAGAAATGTCTATTTAGATCTTCTGCCCATTTGTGGACTGGGTTATTTGCTTTTTTGGTATGAAGCTGCATGAGCTGCTTGTATATTTTGAAGATAAATCCTTTGTCCATTGCTTCGTTGGCAAGTATTTTCTCCCATTCTGAGGGTTGTCTTCTTGTCTTGTTTATGGTTTCTTTCGCTGCAAAAGCTTTTCAGTTTCATGAGGTCCCATTTGTTTATTCTTGATTTTATTTCCGTGATTCTAGGAGGTGGGTCAAAAAGGATCTTGCTTTGATGGATGTCATAGAGTGTTCTTCCTATGTTTTCCTCTAGGAGTTTTATAGTGTCTGGCCTTACATTTAGGTCTTTAATCCATTTTGAGTTTATTTTTCTGTATGGTGTTAGGAAGTGTTCTAACTTCATTCTTTTACATGTTGCTGTCCAATTTTCCCAGTACCACTTATTGAAGAGGCTTTTTTCCATTGTATATTCTTGCCTCCTTTGTCAAAGATAAGGTACCCATATGTGCTTGGGTTCTCTATTCTATTCCATTGATCTTCCTTTCTATTTTTGTGCCAGTACCATACTGTCCTCATCACTGTGGCCTTGTAGTATAGTTTGAAGTCAGGAAGCCTAATTCCACCAACTCCATCTTTCTTTCTCAAGATTGCTTTGGCTATTCGGGGTCTTTTGCGTTTCCATACAAATCATAAGATATCTTGTTCTAGTTCAGTGAAAAATGCCCTTGGTAATTTGATAGGGATTGCGTTGAATCTGTAAATTGCTTTGGGTAGTATAATCATTTTCACAATATTGATTCTTCCAATCCAAGAACATGGTATGTCTCTTCATCTGTTTGTATCGTCTTCGATTTCTTTCATCAGTGTCTTATAGGTTTCTGCATACAGGTCTTTTACCTCCATAGGCAGGTTTATTCCTAAGTATTTTATTCTTTTTGTTGCAATGGTAAATGGGAGAGTTTCCTTAATTTCTCTTTCTGCTTTTTCATTGTTAGTGTATAGGAATGCAAGAGATTTCTGTGCATTAATTTTGTATCCTGCTACTTTACTAAATTCCTCGATTAGTGCTGGCAGTTTTCTGGTAGAATCTTTAGGGTTTTCTATGTATAATATCACATCATCTGCAAAGAGGAAGCTCAGATTCTTGATGTCTCATTGCAGAAAGAATTCAATGAGAGACAAAGTGATAGTTAAGAAGTGGATTTATTTAGAGAGAAACACACTCCACAGACAGAGTGTAGGCCATCTCAGAAGGTGAGAAAGGCACCAAGGTATGGGGTTGTCAGTTTTTATAAGGGTGGGTAATTCCACAGGCTAATGAGTGGGAGGAGAATTCCAGCTATTTCAGGAATGGGTGGGGATTTCCAGGAATTGGGCCACACCCACTTTTTATCTTTATTGTCAGCCTTAAAACTGTCATGGCGCCTGAAATTCGACTTGTTCACCATCTTGGACCCATTTGGTTTTAATCAGTTTATGTCACGTCCTCAGGCTATGTCATTCTTTCAAAGGTTGTGCCCTGCCACCTTCCCTCCTCTTTCAACAATAACAGTGGATGTGTGTCATTGTACATTTGTTCAAACCCATAGAATGTACAACACCAGAGTGAACCCCAATGTGAACTATGGACTTTGGGTGGTTAAGATGCATGAATATAGGTTCATCAATTGTAACAAAAGTACCTCTGTGGTGCAGGATATTGGCAGTGGGGGCAGCAGGTATGTGGAACTCTATACCTTCTGCTCAATTTTGCTGCAAACCTAAAACAGCCCTTTAAAAACACTCTATTAAAAAACAAAAACAAGGATGCCCCAAAAAAGGCATGCAAAGGAATAGATGTGGAAAATACAATACTTAAATAATAGAGAAAAATTTCTGTGACCTAAACAAATACTTGAGGATGCAAATTTCAAAAGTTCACCAAGTTTTATAAAGATGTTATATATATATTTTAAAAGACATACATCTAGACATATACTGGTTTTTAAAACAATCTTGAAGATATCAGCTATAAAAGAAATTATTTACAAAGTAAAAAGAATTAGACTAGCATTGGATTTTTCATCTGCTGCCCTAGATATTGAAGGATAGTCAAATAACATTCAATTTCCTGAAAGAAAAAGACTGATACCCAGGGCTTCTACATAGATGGAACTCAGTTGTTCAGCCACATTTGTTAAAATAATGAAATATTTCCACAATGGATAGGAAATATCTTAGGCCCTGAGCATCTCTCTCCTGCCCAGCTCCTCCTGCCCCTCCCCTGCAAACTTGTTTTGCATGATTTAGCAACCAAAAAGTTAATGTCTGGCACACCAGAGATTAATTGGTGTGCCAGGCATTATTAATGGTCTTTCTTATTGATTGGTCGGTGTCTGTTAAGTATCTGAATACCATTTCTTCTGCCAAGATATCACCTGATGGGGGAACAAAAGTTATCAGAGAAGAAACCATCCCAGTTACCTCAGGTGATGAAATGTTTAAGAAAGAAATCAAGTCAAATAAGAAAGAATCAAAACAGAGATCTCAAGAGAAATGAAGATAAAGAAGAAATAAAAACAGTGATGATAAATAAACCGTTTAATATGTACTAAAATTTAGATGGATAATGATACAGTGACTGGTAGAATTTGGGTTTTTGGAACAAAACATCTTTTTCTGCAAGAGAAAAATCTAATAAAAGGTTGGAATGAAAGGTACTGATTTATCTCAGCAAAACCTAGAAATGAAGGGTAGAGGAAAAAAGGAAGTAAAAGAAACCCTTGGATCCATCTTGTTTGGGGGTGGGATGGGTATGGAGAATGAGAAATTAATAACATTCTAGAGATTTAATCTGGGAGCAGTGGTAAGTAGAGGACCCGGAGAAGGGGTGCGGGGGGTGGGGAAGGGGACTAGTTGACATTGTTTTCATGAAATAGTCAAGAAATATAGGTATTTGATTATGAATGTCAGAAGAAAAGATAACTATTAGAAATGAAAAGGTAGAGTAAAACTTTCTAATTGACAAGGAGAAAAATGAATTAAATAGTAATGAAAAGGAAAAAGGAGAAACAACAAAGTGAACAATAAAAAATAAAAATGGAAGTGATGAGAAGTACATCAGTTACTTTACTGTGTATGAACAGGATAATTTCATCCTTTCAGTTATAGACTTTCTGATAGAGTAAAAAACAAAAGTAAAGGCCAGATGTTTATATATCACTCTTAATGTGACAAAAAATATTAAAAATAAAGGGACAGACAAGTAGATACTATACTAAAAAAGAAATCAGGAATGGCAATTATAATACTAGATAAAGTTAAACATAAGGTTAAAAGCATGAAATAGAATAAAGGAGAATATGGTGTAATAAGAAGAAGCACAATTTGCAAAGAAGATATATAATAATTTTGCATACATAAAGTGGTATTACATTAAATATATGAAGTCAAAAGTAATTAGAAATGTAAGAATTTGATAAAAATGCAATTATTCTGAGAGATATTAATTTAGTCTTTTAGACTAACAGACCTAGTAGTCAAAAATGTAAGGACATACAAGGATTGAATAATGACAGATTTTTTTTCATTGTCCATGAAGCATTTTCAAAAAGTGTTATTACCTTGACTATAAGGCCTTTAATAGAATTTTAAAAGTAGAAATTTCTAAAATTTTAACATCAAAATCCAATGACATTAAATATAATCAAAAGATAACAATTACATTTTATTCTATGTGAAAATTGAGAAATGTCCTATTAAATCATTCCTGGATCAAAAAGAAACAATGGAAAAACTATTACGCTTTTAATTTGAGAAGAAAATATTATAAAAATATCAATTTTCCAAATATTAATAGACATACATAATACATTTGAGTAAGACTCACTGTTATATTCTTTAATGAGATACAATGATCTTGAAGTTTCTCTAGAAAGCTAAATGTCAAAGACTTTTAAAGAAAATTATGAAAAAGAAGAATGAGAGGGACTTGCCTTTCCAGATATTAAAATATGTAATCTCTGTAATGAAACCCTATGATACTTACCCTTTTATAATTGTGAGTTGATCCTCCTTACCCCAGTGATATTTCTTTTTCTGATGTTCACTTCTGTCTAATATTAACTCCAGCTTTCTTCTGATTAGAGTTTGCATAGGATTTTTTTATATGTGTTTACTTTTGACTCATCTATGTCTTTATATTTAAAGCGGGTTTCTTGCAGATAGCATATAGTTGGGCCTTGCTGTTTTTTGCTCTTTTTTAAAAAATTATTTATTTATGTATTTATTGGCTGTATTGGGTCTTCGTTGCTGCACATGCCCTTTCTCTAGTTGTGGCGAGCCGGAGCTGCTCTTCATTGCATTGAGCAGGTGTCTCATTGCAGTGGCTTCTCTTGTTGCGGAGCATGGACTCTAGGTACACGGGCTTCAGTAGCTGCAGCGTGTGGGCTCAGTAGTTGTGGTGCACAGGCTTAGTTGCTCTGCAGCATGTGGGGTCTTCCAGGACCAGGGATTGAACCCGTGTCCCCTGCACTGGCAGGTGGATTCTTAACCACTGCCCCACCAGGGAAGTCCCAGGCCTTACATTTTGAAACCAGTCTGAAGACAATCTATGTCTTTTAATTGGGGTGTTTAAAACACTTACATTTAATATGATTGCTAGTATGGTTGAACTTCTATTTGTTTTCTACCTTTTTTTAAATCTGTTTATTCTCCTTTCTTCTTATTCTCCCCTTTTTTGGATTAAGTATGACTTTGTCTTCTTTATTGATATATTAGCTATACCTCTTTGTCGTGTTGTTTTAGTGGTTGTTTTAATGTTTATGACATTCATCTTCAACTTATCACAGTCTATAGTCAAAGATATGATATCACTTCACCATATGGTACAAGAAGCTTGCAAAATATACTTCCATTTCCTCCCTCCTGGCCTTTGTGCTGACTTCATGATATTGGTATAGTAATATACCAAAAAAGAAAAGTAGAAGAGGAGAGAATACCCAGAAGTAGATGCCAGTATATATATGGTGATTTAATACATGTCAAAAGTGCTATTTCAAGATTATGGGAAACAATGGTTTATTTTAAATTGGTTATGACACAACTGGCCTAGAGGAAAATAAAGTTGCACTCCTGCCTCACACCATATATAAAAATTAATTTCCATAAAAATTAAAATTCACATATAAAATAAAAACTATAGAACAATTTTAAGAGAATATATGTATAAGCTGGGGTTTGGAGAAAACTTTTTAACCAAGACAGGAAACCTAGAGTCTATAAAAGATAAAATAAGTGTATTTGGTTATATAAAATTTAAAAATTTATATAACAATATATAAAAACAAAGTCACAAGACAAATAGTAATTTGGGAAAAAATATGTGTCACAAATATAACTCCTATATAAGAAAAATGAACATCCATACTGGTCAGAAGATTCACAAATTGATTAGCAAACACAAATACAGAAATAGGGACAAATAATATGAAAAGGAAATTTGTAGAACAGAAATCCAAATTGCCAACAAACAAATGAAAAATATTCTCTAATGTGGAGAAAATGCAAATTAAAGCAACAATGAGATATCTTTACTTATCCACCAGATTAGCAGACAATACAAATAATACCTACTGTTGATAGAGATGTGAAGAAAATTATTCTAGCACACACTGCTGGCAAAAATTTGGATTATTTCAGCTTCTATGGAAGGTAATCTGTGAATATTTTAAAAGTTGAAATATACATACTCTTTGGCCCAGAAATCTTTCTAGAAATCTGTCTGCTAAATATCCAGTATGGAAATCACCAGTATGTAAAGACGTGTACAAGGATGTTTCACTGCAGCATAGTTTGTTGTGGCAAAAACTTAGAGGAAGTGCCCTTCAGTATAGTCAAATAAGTTGTGGTAAGATTAAGTAATTATTGCAAAGAACAAGTTGGATTTATACCATTTGACTGTGGGAATCTCCATGATGTATTGTTAAGTGAAAAAAGCTAGATGCAAAACAATATATAATATGATCTCATTTTTGTCAAACACACGAATTTAAAAAGTTTGTGTATGTATAGTTTGTATGTAATTGTATGATATGAAGGAAGTATGAAAGGAGAGATACTAGGTGGTAAAATTTTGGTTAAGGAAGGAAGAGTAAGCAAACAAACCACTAAAGAATTTCCCTGTTTTTTTGGGTTTTTTTTGAAGAGAATAGCTTGAGTGCCTCTAAGCACAGTCATTGGAACATGCCCAGGTGATTAGTGGGTTCAGATGAAGACTCTCACTCTATCAGCTATCACTTGGCCAAATGCTGATAGCTAGGGTGATTTTAACCATTATACAGTTTTAAATTACTTTTTTTTAAATTATATAATGTTTATACTTATAATGAGTCATTCAAGAGAAAAATACTAAGGAACTCTGGTGGGAAAATATATCAAAATAATGCAGAATACAAAAATTATTTAGTTCCACAGGTTTTTTTCAAGGAAGGAACCTAAACTTGGTCTGACCTGGATGGCTAGACTGTCTGAGCTCTGGGAATGCTGAGTAGAGACAGCGATAATGCCAGATGGAGAGCAGAATCTTATCCATCCAAAGCAAGGTGGGGACCAGCAGTGAGAGTTTCCAGTTCATAGGAACTGGGATTGACAGTAATGAGATGGAATAGGAATCTCCAGCCACAGGGTTTTCTCTTTCCCTTGGGGGCCTCAGTGCCAGGGGACAGGTGGAGTAGGAGAGAGGAGAAAGCTTGGGAACCTAAAGAAAGATGGCAGAGGAGGACTGAGCAATCTGGATTCATGCCAGGATAAGTTGAGGGAATTCTCATCTAATCGTGTTGTTAAAATGCAGAGAGATCTGATCTCTCACCCTAGAAAGGGTTGGTCTCAGGACAAGGTAAGAATTGGCACAAGATTTTGATGTTATTTTAATAATTTAAGGATCTTATAACTGTCTTCCCAGAGTGTGAGGGAAGGTTTGAGCATCTAATTGTCACACCCACAGAAGGCTGCTTAAGGGCAGCTATTCTCCACAAGTCTCCAGAAGGAAGAGAAAAAAAAAAAACAGAGGTAAATTTGAGTGTTACTGGCTAGAGGAGAATTTCCAGTTATCTATGTAGAGTTAAATTGTGACTAGGGTATGATAATTCTTTCCCCCTCTTGAAAAGCAAGGGAAGACTTTATTTCTTGGTTTATAAGCCAACATATCCTTTTTTTACATTTTAAATCTTAGTTCTGTGATTCTTGATGCATGAAGAGAAAAAAATAAAACGGGAACAAAACTGCTGCCTATGGCAATACCTAACAATGACAATTCAGAAGAGAGACTAAGAACCACAATCTGAAGGAAAAGCAGACTCAGAATTTGGGGTTCTGAGCATCATGCAGGGAATGCTGTGATTGCAGACCCTGAGTGATAAGCTGGCTTTTGTTAAGAGCCTACTATGTGCAGGCAGAATGCACAGTGCTAGGAGATTTTACAGTTGAATCATCACACTGTCACACTATAATCCGTTGTCCAAAACTCTATGGAGCAAACAATGTACTAGTGTTCTATTCCTTTCCATTTCAGTGTTTTATTTCTCCATTAGAAAGATGCATCTGAAAAGGTAGTTATCTATTTCCGAGTTCCTCAATATCAGGGTCAGGACTCAATAAGTTGTGAAATTGATTAAATGAGTCTGAAATATCAATTTTTTAAAGAAATGAAGTAAAAATAAAATATCAGATATCAGGTAATAAAGATAGGTAGTCTCGTGAAATTTTTGTTTCAGTTTTATAGATATATGTGTATAGTGGATCTCAATGAAGTGTTTATTTCCATGGGTCAAACTTAAAAAGTTTGAAGAACAGCAATCTAGTTCATTGCACCGAAATGTACAATGGTCTCCATCCAATGGACATAGCAAGAGTGAATTTTGTGTGAGACTAAAAATCAACTACAAGAAAAAGACTGCAAAAAACACAAACAAAGGGAGGCTAAACAATATGCTACTAAACAACCAATGGATCTCTGGAATAAATCAAAGAAGAAATTTTAAAAATACCTGGAGATGAATGAAAGCAAAAACACAATAATCCAAAAAGTACAGGATGTAGCAAAAGCAGTGCTAAGAAGGAAGTTTATAGAGATAAAAGCCTACCTCAGGAAGTAAGAAAAATTTCAATTACACAACCTAACTTTACACAGAAGAACAAACAAGACCCAAAGTTAGAAGGAAAGAAATCATAAAGATTAGAACAGAAATAAATGAAATAGAGACTTAAAAAAAATAGGAAAGATCAATAAAACCAAAAGCTGGTTCTTTGAAAAGATAAATAAACTCATTTATTTAGCCAAACTTACCAAACCAATAAAATCAGTAATGAAAAAGGAGAAATTATAACTAACACCATAGAAATACAAAGGATCATAAGATATTACTACCAGCAATTATACACCAATAAAAGGGACAACCTAAAAGAAGTGGACAAATTCCTAGAAATTTATATTCTTCTAAGACAGATCCAGGAAGAAATAGAAAATATGAACAGACCAATTACCAGTAATGAAATTGAAACAATAATTTGAAAACACCCAACAACAAAAGTCCAGGACCAGATGGCTTCACTGGTGAATCCTACCAAACATTTAAGGAAGAGTTAACACCTATCATTCTCAAACTATTCCAAAAAATTGCAGAGGAAGGAACACTTCTGAATTTATTTTATGAGGCCAAAGATATCACACAAAAAGAAAATTATAGGCCAATGAACATAGATGCAAAAATCCTCAACAAAATATTAACAAACTGAATTCAACAATATGTTAAAAGGATCATATTCCATGATCAAATGGGATTTGTTCCAGGGATGCAATGATGGTTCAATATCTGCAAATCAATCAGTGTGATACGCCACATTAACAATCTGAAGAATAAAAAGTATATGAACTTCTCAAGAGATTCAGAAAAAGCTTTTGATAAAATTAAATATCCATTTATGATAAAAAAAAAAACCAAAACTCTCCACAAAGTGGGTATAGAGGGAACATACCTCAACATTATAAATGCCATGTGTGATAAACCCACAGCTAAGATCATACTTAATGGTGAAAAGCTGAAAGCATTTCCTCTAAGGTCAGGAATAAGACAATGATGCCCACTCTTACCACTTTCATTCAACATAGTATTGGAAGTCCTAGCCACAGCAATCAGACAAGAAAAAGAAATAAAAGGAATCCAAATTGGAAAGGAAGAAGTAAAGCTGTCACTGTTTACAGATGATATATTACTCTACATAGAAAATCCTAAAGACATCACCAAAAAAATCACTAGAGCTCATCAATGAATTTAGTAAATTTGCAGAGTAAAAAAGGAATATACAGGAATCTGTTGCATTTCTATATACTAACAATGAACTAACAAAAGAGAAATTAAGAAGACAATTCCATTTACCATTGCATCAAAAAGAATAAAATACCTAGGAATAACTCTAACTAAGGAGGTAAAAGACCTGTATTCAGAAAGCTTTAAGACACAGATGAAAGAAATTGAAGATGACAAAAATAGATGGAGAGATATACTGTGTTCTTGGACTGGAAGAATTAATATTGTTAAAATGACCATTCTATCCAAGGCAATCTACAGATTCAGTGCAATCCCTATCAAAATCTCAATGGCATTTTTCACAGAACTGGAGCAAATAATTCTAAAATTTGTATGGAAACACAAAAGACCCCCAAATAGCCAAGGCAACATTGAGAGGAACAGAGCCGCAGGAATCATGCTTCCTGACTTCAGACTATACTACAAAGTAACAATCAAAACAGTATGGTACTGGCACAAAAACAGATATGTAGGTCAATGGAACAGAATAGAGAGCCTAGAAATAGACCAATGTACTTATGGTCAATAGTTGATGACAAAGGAGGCAAGAATACACAATGGGGAAAAATATAGTCTCTTCAATAAGTGGTGCTGGGACAAACTGGACAGCATGGATAAAACTGGACAGTTTTATCATGTAAAAGAATGAAATTAGAATATTTCCTCATACCATATACACAAAAATAAACTCAAAATGAATTAAAGACCTAAATGTAAGATTGGAAACCATAAAACTCCTGGAAGAAAATGCAGGCAGAACACTCTTCAACATAAATCATAACATTTTTTTGGATGTGTCTCCAAAAGCAAAGAAAACAAAAGCAAAAATAAACAAATGAGACCTAATTAAACTGAAAAGCTTTTGCACAGCAAAGGAAACCATTGGCAAAATGAAAAGACAACCTTTGAATGGGAGAAAGTTTTACATATGCTATGACCAATAATAGGCTAATATCGAAAATATATAAACAACTCATACAACTCAACATCAAAAAACAAACAGCCCAATTTAAAAATGGGCAGAAAACTTGAATAGACATTTTTCCAAAGAAGACACACAGATGGCCAACAGGTACATGAAAAAATACTCAACATCACTAATCATCAGAGAATTACAAATCAAAACTACAATGAGCTATCACCTCACACCTGTCAGAATGGCTATCATCAAAAAGACCACAAATAACTAATGTTGGTGAGGATGTGGAGAAAGGAGAACACTTATACACTGTTGGTGGGAATGTAAATTGGTGCAGCCACTATGGAAAACAGTATGAATGTTTCTCAAAAACTAAAAATAAAACTACCATATCATCCAGCATTTCCACTCCTGGGTATATATCCAAAGAAAAGGAAAACTCTAATTTGTAAAGATATATACACCCTAATGTTCATAGCAGCATTATTTGCAATAGCCAAGATATGGAAGAAACCTATGTCCAGCAACACATGAGTGGATAGAAAAGAATGTGGTATATGCATATAATGCAATACTACTCAGTCATAAAAAATGAAATTTTGCTATTTGCAACAACATGGATGGACCTGGAGGGTATCATGCTAAGGGAAATAAGTCAGACAAAGACAAATAATGTATGCTATTACTTATATGTGGAATCTAAAAAATAAAAAAAAGGAATGTATGTAACAAAACAGAAACAGACTCACAGACATAGAGAAAGTGGTTACCAGTGTGTAGGGGACTCAGAGAGGGGCAAGATAAGGAATGAGATTAAGAGGTGCAAACTACTACATATAAAATAAATGTTACAAGAATATATTGTACAGCATAGGGAATATAGCCAATATTTTAATAATAACTTTAAGTGGAGTATAATCTACAAAAATTTTGAATCAAGATTTTATACATCTGAAACTAATATAATATTGTCCATCAACTATACGTCAATAAAAAAAGAATGAATTATGTGTGATAAAATCTTGATGAACGGAAGGATTATCTGGTATATTTCTTTAGGGATATTTTCAAACATACTCAGAATAAATAGATAGTAAAGGACAAGCAGACTGAAAGATTTCTGATCCAACTGAGTTTTCCTAAACAATCACTTTCCTAAACGGTGCATATCACGTCCCGGTTGTTGAAGTTCAGAATAAACAGTTTGTCCAAGCATGTAGCTTTTCTTCACTTATTACACCCATGCTTGTGTCATTTATTACACTCACTAGTTATAAACCACTTTCTTCCTCTTCTTTCAAAAGAACCCTTGCTATATTTCTTAAGCCCACATGCAATCAACTGAAAACACATTTTTGTCAATCTCTGGCGTGAGGAATATGGTGGTAACAGAGGATAGAATCGTGTTATGAATTATTTCAGGCAGCATACATCATGAGTGCCTAAGATGAGAATTCAATGGGTAGTTGAAAACCAAAATCCCAAGAAACGTAAAACATAAAGCATGATATGACTCCTGAGTGTGGTATTTTCAAATATATTGCTGACTAGCTAGTTTGTATAAATCATTTTCCAACACAGGAAAGCAACAGAATCTTGCAGAGTGGGCAGAAAGATTTCCTAATCTTTTGGTGTGTGTCCTTTAATTCTGAAGGATGGTACTTTTATTACTTCAAAACAGATATTCAAGATCTTGTGTCCTCTGGGAGCTCCAAGATGCAGAAGTGAGCAGGCCATCAGCAAAGTGAGTGGAAGGTCTCAAACACCCAGAATTTCAGAGGAAGGACAGAAAACCTGAGCTCTGAGAACTGACTTAGGCCAGGAACACAATAGTCTTTGTTTTCTTTGTCTACCAACCTTTAATTCCAAAATATATGAAACCTACAAAAAAATTGAAAGAATAGCACGGAGTACCTCTACAGCCTTCATCTATCTTGGTTCACTAATTGTTAACATTTTGCTATGTATTTACTTTCTCTTTCCTGTAGCTAGCTAGCTAGATATAGGCATAGATATAGATATGTACACACACATATACAAAGATATAGATATATACTAAGTTGCAGACATCATGACAATTTACCCTTAAACACTTCAACAACAGTCTCCTAAGAAAAAAGGATACTCTCCTATGTAACCATAATATTTAACACTGATTCGGTGATACCTCCTAGTACAGCGCCTAATCTATTTTTCCAGTTGTCCTGGCACCTGGTATTCTTCCCCCCCACCCCCACCCCCTCACTGCTGGGGCCTGTGGGATCTTAGTTACCCCCACCAGGGATGAACCCGCGCCCCCTGGAGTGCAAGCACAGAGTCTTAAACGCTGGACTGCCAGGGAAGTCCCATGGCACCTGGTATTCTTGATCCTGTGCCAAGAGTCTACTCCTCAGCCCTGACAATTGCCAGAATAAGCAGTTCACTTAAATCCACGGCATACCTTCCTTACTCCATGCAAGGAGCAAGCCCCAAGGCCAGGACTATACATTACCGGTCGACACCCTAACTCCCTACCAGAGTCAAAGGATGGAAGGACAGTGAGTGACATAATGGGGAGGAGATGTTACTGGTCCAGAAGTCCTCTTGAGAGGGCCTCTAACCCCATGAGGATCAGCCAGAGAGATTTAAGGTGTGGGATTTTCTTACCAAACAAGCCCGGAAGTGAAAGATCGAATGTGTTTTGGGGACATTTACACCCAACGCTGAGGCCAAGGGCCCCACCCCTCTACCATGGCATAAAAGGCCCTTCATTAACTGGCTTCTGTTTCTGTCTCCAACCTCCTCACGACTACTCTCCATCCTCCCCTAACAAATGAACTCCCCTCTGACATCTAAGCTACTGCACATGTTTCTTCCGCCCAGATGGCGATTTCTCCCATTTCACCCCCAGTCTCCTCTGAAACCCCTGGCCTCCCGCATCTGAGTAAGCTGCCCCTCCTCTGTGCTCCCAGAGCTCCCCGCATCTCCTTTCTGCACCTCGGCACTCAGCTGTCATTGTCCGTTTACTTGTCTAAGCCTGCACATTGGTAAACATCGTGTGGGCAGAGCTGTCTCCTCCATCTCTAGCGCAGGGCCAGCCCATAGTAAGGCTCAAGAAGTTTTTTTTTTTTTCAGTTGTAGTGGTTTTTAATTGAAGTATAGTTGATTTATAATGTGTTGATTTCTGCTGTACAGCAAAGTGACTGAGTTATATATGTATATAGGTTCTTTTTTTTATTCTTTTCCATTACAGTTTATCACAAGATATTGAATATAGTTCTCTGTGCTCTACAGTAGGACCTTGTTGTTTATCCATTCTATATATAAAAGCTTACATCTGGTAACCCCAACTTCACACTCCATCTCTCCCCCAACTCCCTCCTCCTTGGCAACCACCAGTCAGTTCTCTACATCCATGATTCTGTTTCTGTTTCATACAGAGGTTCATTTTTGTCACATTTTAGATTCCACATAATTGATATCATATGGTATTTGTCTTTCTCTTTCTGACTTGCTTCGCTTGGTATGATAATCTCTAGTTGCATGCATGTTGCTGCAAATAGCATTATTTCATTCTTTCTTAGGGCTGAGAAGTATTCCATCATATACATGTACCACATCTTCTTTATCCATTCCTCTGTCAGTGGACATTTAGGTTGTTTCCATGTCTTGGCTACTGTGACTAGGGCTGCTATGAACGTAGGGGTGCATGTATCTTTTTGAATTACAGTTTTGTCAGTATATATGCCCAAGAGTGGTATTGCTGGATCATATGGTAATTCTATTTTTAGTTTTCTGAGGAACTTCCATATCAAGCAGCATTTATTAAGTGGGTTTACTACATGTTGTGTGAACTCTCCTTGTTGAAGAATTAGACCCCTGTGGTTTATGAATTCCTTCACACCCTGTTTCATGCTAGGAGCTCAACGGATAGTAAGTATTATATGATGGGATCCTTATCCTCAGGGAGCCATGCTCTAGGCAGGGAAGCAAGTCTGGTACACACAAAAGGCTGAATAGTAGTCCAAGAAAACCATTGATTTCCAGATCTGATTGTGCATCAGTCACCCAAGGGGACTTACTAAAAACATGGATCCCTGGTCTCAACACACAGAGGTTTTAATTGAGAAAGTCCAGGGATCTCTTGATGTAAGTGACCCAGGAGATTCGATGTGCTGGACCATGGACTGACCTTTAGAAACCATTGCTGATTAAGGGTCAAAACTTCCTAAGATGGGAGAGGTCATCGATGGGGCTTCCGGACCCGTCATTCTCATTCACAGTGCCTTTATGTGCATGAGAAAAAGGCAGCCCCATGGTGTGTGGAGGCCAGTCTGCACTGCTGCCTCTGCTTGACCCTTGGCTGGGTGCTTGTACAGGGCACAACCTGTACACACAGACACGGCAGCTCTGGTCACAGAGAGATGGGAGACATGTCAAGGGCCATGAATTAAATGGGTCTTGAAGAAAGTGGGATGAGGAGAGCACAGTAAGCTGGCTGGTCTGGCTGAATGCCCAGCTAAAGTGTTGGCACTTGATCCCACAGGTAATGGAAGCCTTCCAAGGATCCAGGGCAGGACCGTCACCTGATGAAAACAAGAATCTGATAACACTGTGATCATTACCTAGAAAAGTGAGGAGGGGGAGATCTTTTCAGGCAGAGGGAACAGCATCGCAAAGGCCCTGAAGTGGCAAAAAGTAGGACATGGAAAGAAGACAGGTATGACTAGAGCTGGGGAGCCGCCATACTTGTGACCATAGAATTTTGTCCAGACAGGGACGCTTTTGAACATGAAATTATGCCCTATTAACAATTATGCCAGGACAGTCCTGGGAAAACTAGGATGCCTGTAAGCAACACACAGAGTAGTGCCCAATGATTTGGGGCATGCAGAGAGAGGCCGCGCCACGCAGGGCCTATGGCCCATGGGAAGGAGCTTGAAATTTATTCTGAGTGCAATGGGGAGAAAGCCTTTGATGAGTTTTAAGCAAGGCAGTGTTGTGTTCTTTTCAAATTTATGCATGTATGGGATTCTTTTTTATTTATTTATTTATTTATTTATTTATTTTATTGGCTGCGTTGGATCTCTTTTGCTGTGCGCGGGCTTTCTTTAGTTGCGGTGAGTGGGGGGGCTACTCTTCTTTGTGGTGCGCGGGCTCCTCATTGCTGTGGTTTCTCTTGTTGCGGAGCACAGGCTCGAGGTGCGTGGGCTTCAGTAGTTGCAGCACACGGGCTCATTAGTTGTGGTTCACAGGCTCTAAAGTGCAGGCTCAATAGTTGTGGCACATGGGCTTAGTTGCTCTGTGGCATGTGGGATCTTCCTGGGGCAGGGATCAAACCTGTGTCCCCTGCATTGGCAGGCAGATTCTTAACCACTGCGCCACCTAGGAAGCTCTGCATGTATGGGATTCTCATGTGAGTGCACAAAGGGTAAAAATTCACGGGCCAGAGCACGATGCTTTGATATGCATTGCTGCCTTATTCTGGATGCCCTTGAAGTAGCATGTGAGCACTTGCTCACATTACAGCAAAGTGTCCCATAGGTGCACATAAGGGGGTCAGTCAGGGTCACTATAGTATATCTCAGCACCTCAGAACATGTAACAACATTTGGCTTGTCAAGGGAATCCCAACAAATGCAGAAACCACACAAAACAGATGAATCAAACACTGGTATTTGCCTTATGTCTCCCACTTCAAGGCAACCAAACCCTGGGCTGTGGTCACCCAACCAAGAGTGATTATTCCAGATGTGAGATCCTCCAGTTAGCTTAGTAGGCAATATATGTTTGCTGCAGTGAAAAAGGAGTATCGGTACTGACATGAACTTCTACGAGACCCCAGGAGTCAAACACTGGGTCACAGGGTGCCACAGACTGAATGTTTATGACGCCCCCACCCCCGGCCTAGAAATTCATGTGTTGAAACCTAACCCCTAGTATGATATGACGGTATTAGGCGGTGGAAACTTTGGGAGGTGATTAGGTCATGAGAGTGGAACCTTCGTGAACGGAATTAGTGCCCTTATATAAAGAAGACCCCACAGAGCTCCCTAGACCCTTCTGCCATGGAAGGACACAACAAAAAGATGGCCATCTATGAACCACGAAGCCCTCATCAGAAAGCAAATCTGCTGGCACCTTGATCTTGGGCTCCTCAGCCTCCAGAACTGTGAGAAATAAATTTCCACTGTTTATAAGCCACCCAGCCTATGGTATTCTGTTATAGCAGCCTGATGGGACTAAGACACAGGGTAACCAACTAGCTGTTTCCCAGGGAAGTGAATCTTAGTGAGGCAAAGCTCCCTAAACGTTCCCCAGATGTTCAAGGCCATCAGCATTTATGGGTATCTACAGCGTACAAGTCATGATGCTTGGTGCTGGCAGTGGACTACAAGGATGATCAAGTCAGGGTACCTGCTGCCCTCAGGAGATAAAAATATAGTAAAGAGAAAACTCCACATAAGCAAGATAACATGCTAACAACTCTAAAGAAGTTTCAGACGCAATGCTCTTGGTAACAGAAAAAAGAAGAGACTAATCTACAGGGGAGGACTGGCCAAGTCTTAATGGGGTAGGTGGAATTTATCCTGAGCCTTGGAAAGGGGGTAGGATTTTGGCAGGTAAATAAGGCTGGAAAAGACATTGAGGCTGCTGGAATATTGGCTCTGTGACCAATTAGCTGTGTGACCTTCGACAAGTCATTTAACCTCCCTAAGCTTTAATTTCCTTATTGGTAAACCTAGGAAACTGATGATGCAAGGTAGCTGTGAGTTAAAAACATGAAATGAGGTGCATGAAAGCGCCCACCACAGCATCTAACAGGGGCACCCAGCCGACTGTTCTGCTGATACTGCATTAAGAGGAGGAAATGAGGTGAGTGAGCCAAAGACTTCTGGGGTGAATGATAAGCAACACTATTTGAAAGGAAGGTAGACTGAGTGGAGAACCTGGCTGGAAGCTGGTCTAGGCTTGAGTGAGAGCAGCCCAGAGAAATCTGAGGAATTTGCCCTTCAGTTGCCATGTGGAGGTGGGCATAACTGTCTGAATCCAGTTAGGACACTGTGAATTACTCCTTAACTCCAATCCCAAACCAATCTGAATATTCTTTACCTAAAGATTAAGTTGTAAAGCTTACCTCCCTCAAAATTAATCTCCAACAAAAATTAACCACAATAGTTCCTTTAAAAGCAGCAACTTAGGACTTTCCCGGTGGCGCAGTGGTTAAGACTCCACGCTCCCAGTGCAGGGAGCCCAGGTTCAATCCTGGTCAGGGAACTAGATCCCACATGCGTGCTGCAACTAAGAGTTCACATGCCGCAACTAAGGAGGCTGCCTGCAGCAACTAAGACCTGGCGCAACCAAATAAATAAATAAACAAATATTTTAAAAAAGGGGAACGTTTTAAAAAAGTTAAAAAATTAAATAAAAGCAACAACTTAATACAAAGAATTATTAACTAGGTATTGGGGAACTAAAAAAGAACTAAAGTAACACAAAGGGAGCAGCTTCTCTTTGTTTCCTTCACCCCTAAGGCATAGGAAACAAAGAGAAGAGTTTGGAGTTATTTAAACTTGGAAGTTAGGGACAATGTGCTCGTTCCTTAAAAAATTGTTATGTAGATTTCTCTAGTGCCATCTCCAGACCGAGTCTATGATTGCCTTTTGTCTTTCCTGATAGAGATGGAGGAGAAACACCTTTGAAAATTTATGTCCTGCCTTTAGTCAAACAGGGGCAAAGCAAGGAGCTTTTCTAGTATCTGCTTCTTCTTGATTGCCTTCCATTCAAGATAATCCTCATGGCAAAGTGGCACATTTGGGGGTGATAGATTCTGATTTCCTTCAATATCATCATGTTCTAGAAAACTGTTCAGATATCCTGCTACTCCTCTGAAATCCCAGAGACTAACTTCTTGCCCTAGCCTACTGTGTGCCATTCATAAGTGTTAGGGTTTCAGAGGTGAACAAAACTCTATACTCAAGAAAACCAGACCAGAGGAGGAGACAGAAAATGTAAATAAATAATTGCAATCCAGTAATAGAAAAATAGTAGCTAACACTTATTAGAAGATAGGCATATTTAAGGGCCTGAGATATATTAACTCATTTAAACCCCACAACTAGACTTTGAGGTATGTTCTGTGATTATTCCCAATGTATAGATGGTGAAACTGAGACACAGAGAGATTAAGCAACCAAGGTCATGCAGCAAGGAAGTTCTGGAACCAGCATTCAAACCCCAGAGCAGCCTGGCTCTGGAGCGCACGGCTTTAAGGTTGAAAAGGTTTAGAAAGATTGCTGTGGGGAATTCAAGTGGAAATCAACAGAGGGCTTGACAAAGTGGATTCAGTTTCCACCTGAGATTAAAGGGTAAAAAATGTGTGTGGGTATGTGCATATGTGTTTGTGTGGGCCTGTGAGCACACAATCACGTGTGTGGATGTGCACGTGCGTGCATGGAACTGTGTGGCTCTCCATGTAGCTGTTTATTCCAGTAGTGGTGAGGGGTGGCTGTGAGTCATTCCTTTTCTCCTGTCTGCCACTTCTTATCATGCATCATTTCTGTGATAGAGAGAAAAGGGTATCCAGCCATGCCAAGCAGCTCGGACCCCAGTCCTCTTCTCTATGTCAGCCTCAATTTTATTCAGCAATATCTATCTCAATTACTAAATGAGATAAAGTATACAAGAGTGTTTTGCAAATTATTAAGTGCCATACAAATATTAGTTACTATTGTCACTACTACCAGCAGAGCTGGTCAATTACTATAAACTTTCCTTCTCCACATGGGACAGTGCTGCAAAAATCCTAAGAAACTCATTGAAAAGTCTCCATGTTGTTTTTGGAACTGGTCACTAGGTGTTGCTATTTGTTAAGATAACGTATTTTTAACCTTTTGCCCTGGCTCCAAAATGCCTGTATTTTTTTTTTTTTTGTAGAGGTGCTGAGATTGCTTTTTCTCTAATATTCTCTCTATTTTTGAGAATAACCCATTGTGTTTCCCATAATTTACACTGCAATAATTCAAAGTCAAGTGAGGGAGATGAAATATCCTTAGATGTCACTTCTCTTTTTCCTCTTTTCACATCCTTGGTTTTAGCAATGATCTGTTTGACTGCATTGCCTACAAGGGAAATCACTCTTCAAGCCCTATTTCATTCATTCAACAAATATTTATTGAGCATTACATATAGGCCAGGCAATGATCTGGGAGCTGCAGATATGAGAAACAAGTAAATAAAAGTTTTATCCATCATGCGGCTTACCCTGATAGCTCTTTCTTGGACAACAGATCCACATTTCCAACTTTTGTTGGGAAATGAACTAAACAAATGCACATGTCCTTCTAGTCCCTACATTGAGAATCTCCCGCGGTGGCATCCATGTAGCTCACCTGCATCTCAAACTCATCGTATTCAGCTCAAGTACCATCTCTCAACTTGAATGGAACTATAAATTTTCTGTCAAGTCATCAAGCTCAAAAACTTCATTTTTCTCTTTTTTCCTCCCGCTTCAAACTGATTGTCACGTCCAAGCTTTGAAACAGGTTTTCCCCTTCATCTCTTTCCCCAAAGCCACTAACATTCAAGTATTCTGTCCCCCTTGCCTGGGCCACAGTGGAAGACTCCTAACTGGCTTTCCTGTCTCCTTTTCCTCTTACCTACAACAAATCCTCTACACTGTTGACAGACTGATTTTCTTGAAGAGTGCTTCATCATATAACTCCCACCTTCATTCTTTATTCTAAAATATTTAAACCTCTCTTTAGCATCTACAGCTCTTCTCCATCTGACTCCATCCTACATAATCTGCACTCTACCTCTAAATTAACAAAAAGTGGATGAAGAAATATTTATGTGCCAGCACTGGGCTAAGGCACATGGAGTAGAGAGATGAACAAAACCAGACTCCTTTTCTCAGGCTAAGGTTATTAAATAAGTGTTAGGGACTGACTTGTGCCCCGCCCCCAAACTCCTGTGCTGAAATCCTAACCCCCTGGTACCTTTGAACATGACTGTATTTGGAGATAGGGCCTTTAAAGAGGTAGTTAAGGTTAAATGAGGTCATCTGTGTGGCCCTAACCCATTATGACTGGTGTACTTATAAGAAGAGAGAGTGACACCAGGGAGATACCCTCACAGAGAAAAGGCCAGGTGAGGACATAGCAAGATGGCAGCCATCTGCAAGTCAAGGAGAGAGACTTCATGAGAAACCGAACCTGCCGACACCTTGATCTTAGATTTCCAGTCTCCAAACGATGAGAAAATAAATTTTTGTTGTTTAAGCCATCCAGTCTGTGGTATTTTATTATGGCTGTGCTAGCAAACTCAAATAAGTAAATACAAAATATTTTTGGAAGAAGATTACTGGCCTGCATACTGGGACCACAAGGAGGAAGTAGTTAACTAATTTCTCTTTTGTAAGCCCAATGGCATTATTATTTGTTATATTATTGCTCTCCTAATATGTCCAATTTTATCTCTCTCCACGGTTTTGCCCTTGATATATTTTTTTCACTTGGTATACTCTCCTCTCCACCCTATGTCTACTACCAAAATTCTATCCATCCTTTAAGGCCAATGCCATTGCCAACTTCTCCACAAAGTCCTTCCTCTGCTCTGAACTTGATTTGATTTGCCTTTCCTTTTGGCTTCCATACCATTGTGGGGGTATCTTTCTGATAGTTTTCATCTTCCACAGATTTATTTCTGAATCTGTGTTTTCGGCTTATCTATTCTTCTTGATTATAAGTGCCTTAATAGAAGAAAATGTCCATCACTTATTTTTATATTCCTTATGGGACTTATTACTGGGACTTGCACACAGTAGGTGCTCAATAAATATTAATTTGGACAAGAGGGGCAGAGAATTATTCATTTTTTCTTGACATTTTAATGCAGATATATTGTTTGTTCTTTTCCATAAAAAAAAATTTTTTTTAATTAAAAAATAAAAAAAATAAAAAATAAAAACAAACCTAAGGGTTCTTTTCTGTTCTCTTGATCTCCTGAAGGAAGATTCAGCCACCTCATTGGTTCTGCAGCTTCATCAGTTTCTTGGTGTGTTCCTTCTCCTGATAATATTGGTGAAGAAAATGTTTGGTCAAGTTCTTCAAAGCTATGTCATCACAGTCAAAGTAGTAAGGCTTTAGATTTAAAAGGGATAATCCAGCTGAAGCTGTTTCCAAAGCAACCCTGCTTTGGATAAAGGCGGCTATTCAAATTTCTAAGTCTAGAATTGTCAGTTTATCTAAATCTAGATAAAGTTTGGATTAAACAGACACATTCAGAGCTGATCTTCAGCACACTACGCTGTGAGTGTGATCTCTAAGATCTAAAAAACAGTTGGGTATTGAAGTTACCTTGGAAGTTAAGCTTCTGGAGAATGAGAATTTTACCTAGAAGTTTAATTCTTTCTTTTCTCCCATCCTTTAAAATTCTGACCTCTGCTTCTGAAGACCTTTTTTCTATCTCTTTTGCCAAACTTCCTTAAGATCTAGCCTCCACCTTAAGACTTCAAGGAGTCCAGAGAACAGCTTCAGAACTCCCTCACTTACTCTCAATCACAAACAAGAAATCTCAACCCTAAATGTTTTCTTCTTCTTTTCTACCTTTTTAGCTAAGCCTTAATAAAAGTTTAATAAAAGTGTAATTAAAATATCCCTAAAGCACTTCAGAAACTCAAGCATGAGTAATCCTGGAATTAAATAGGAAAAAAAAGCTATCTGTTTTGCTCTGTTGTGCTGTTAACACAATAATCTTCATATAAACCTAAGCTGGAGAGTCTTGTTCTCATTAACTCAATGAAATTCTACGCCACAATGAAAAGGAATGAACTAAAGTTACTCCCAACAATTTAGATGAATCTCAGAGATGTAATGTTGAGTAAAAGAAGCTACTAAAAGAGTACAAAATGAATTATTCCATTATTACGAAGTTCAAGAATAGGTAAAATGAATCTCTAGTTATCATGAGGATTAGATGAGTAGATTCGTGCAAAGTCCTTGGAACAGTAGATTAATTGAAACTAATCAATAAACGTGAGCCACTTTTATTATAATGGGGGACAGTCACTATAACCTCTCTGAGATAAATTGTGCCCATTAAATGGTCTTAATGAAGAGCCTTAAAGTGCCCTGATGAAAGAATGACAAATGAGGCTTCACTAAGGTAAGTCCTCAGAAGTAGAGTATCAGGACTTGCAGGCAGAGGTGATGTTAGCAGTGAAACGAGGCTCATTGTAGGGCAGGAGGCACAGAGGGGCTGGGGAATAAAGATCAACGGGAACCCTTGCCTGCCTCAGGCAAGGGGTAGATGGGAGTGGCTAGCAATTTATTTCTGAGAGAAGAACAGGGAGGGTGAGAGAAGCAAGAAAGCATATGTAGGAGGAGCTCCACAGAGGAATTTAGAGGACCCTCACAGCATAGCGCCATCAGCCTTCCCCAAGCTACTCCAAATAAGTACTATCTAGGACCAGTGCTTTTTATTGTTTAAGACAAAAACCCCACAGGCTTGCTTTGGAAACAGCTTCAGGAAAAGTCCCCAGCCCTAATCTAACCAGATCACTGCCAGAGCCTCCCTCCTTTAAATGGAATCTGGAGCAGCCCTGGGTCCTTGATGCCTCATTCCCCAAGGCATCAGCCCACTCGCTCATCCTGCCTTCAGAAATGTTCTGATGAGGCTGATGTGATGGATAGGACTGCAGCCCTTCATCTGGTTCCAGAGTTATGTCCCACAGCTGCGTGCTCCATTGTACTCAGGCTGGCTGCATACTGAGCCCACAAAGACATCGCTCAAGCCTATGTCTCTTTTCATGTTCTTTAGTAAGATTGTATGTGTGCTCAGAAATGTCGATTAACAACAATACCATTTTTTTAAGCTGGAACATTTCTTCCTACTTATTGGTCTCCTTTTCCACCTACTCCCTTTTTACTCAGGAATTTTCAAGCTCAAAGAAACTAAAATACTGGTTTAGGGGGTTTATAATAGATGCTATCAAGAAGGCTTTGAAAGTGCTTTTTAAAGTATTATATTCCTTATACTTATATTTCAGTATATAAATGTAAAATGTCTCCATAAAGTGCCAAACTGCACTTAAACTGTCATTTTCAAACTTAATGGACAATCATAATCCAAAAGTAGTTATAATCCTCAGTAATTATAATGGCACCATTAAGTTCTTCACGTCTCAAGATTTGTTCTACATGAGAATAATTGTAACTATTATCCTTCAACAACTCGGGTCATTACATAATTACACTCAAATTCGTGACTGGTGACACCACAGATATTTAACAAATGCTATTTGATTTTCTTATCCTGATTGTGTTTCCTTCTTCCTCACCTCTAAAAAAAAAGTATGATGCAGGAGGAGTGCATAGGCTTGGAGAAGGAAGAATGAACTATTCAGGAAAGAACTAATTCAAATTATATTTTGGTAATAGAAATAGAGCCTAGGCAAAAATCTGTAGACTGATTGGCATTCCTTTAGCTAAAATGAGTTAGACCTGAATCTTTCGCTCTGTAAAGCTTGAAAATAACCTAAGGTGAGCAGACATCTTCGGTTGGCTCAGACAGAGTGGGTTTCTGAGGATCAACCTCACAAAACTTGCCCCTTAATGAAATGAACTGAGCTGGGTTGAACCATACATTTCAAAGACTTCATAAAGGCAGGATATTCCTTGACTATAATATATTGGGTCAACTTTGTCTATATAAAGTTTCTGAAGATAAGATCCAAACCACAGGATTGTCCATGAGTACACAGAAATTGTGTATGAAATTTGTGTGTGTGTGTGTGTATGAGTGCTTTGTCTTGCGGGAAGAAGTGTACATTTTTGATCATGTTGGTGGAAGGGGCCATGTCTGTAATTAGGTTGAGAATCACTGACCTCTGGGTGACGTCCAGAAAACAATAACAAGAAGCCCAAGAGCAAAGGATGCTCCCACAAAGACAGTCAAAGGTGTGGGTGGAGGGAAAGGAACAACAACTGGTCTTGGTCCTGCATCATTAAACTGGAAATACTTGTCCAGGAGCAGAGTCACTGGCCCCTGAAAGACGGGATTTGTATATTTTAAATACTCTGAGCTTAATTTGCCGGAATCAATTTCCTTTTTTTTTTTTTTTTGTCAGGCTCACACAAATCATTCAGGTCAAGACTTTTCACCCAAGCCCTTTGGAGAAAGAGAAAACGGCTGCTGTGGACAGGCAGGTAAACGCTTCAGAAAACACGCAGAGGGTGGATGAAGGGGAGGTGGCCTGGCTGAATTCATGAGCTTAGACCTTAACCAAGAACAGGATAAGGGGCTCGTCATATAGATTGATCATTTCAGGTCTTTTTGGTTTATGATCTGGACAGAGGCCATTGTTCTTCAAAGTTCCACATCTTTTTTTTAATGCATCCAGTATCAGGTAGGAACTTATGATCCTTGGCAACACTGGAACAGCTGCAGGAACTTGGGGGCAGAGGAGGGAGGACAGGACAGAGGGAAAGGGGAGTTTGGCAGAGGGATCCTGCAGTGTGGGGCCTGCACCAAGCTTCACACCTCCTATTGGGAAAGATGGAAAGGCCTGGGGCTATAGCGCTGGCTAGGTAAACTGTAGCAGCCCACTGTTACTACTTCTTGTATTTATTTCTTGCAGATATTTTTAAAATTAATTAATTAATTATGTGTTTATTTATTTATTTATTGGCTGCCTTGGGTCTTCGATGCTGCACACGGACTTTCTCTAGTTGCGGTGAGTGGGGGCTACTCTTCACTGTGGCTCACAGGCTCCTCATTGCGGTGGCTTCTCTTGTTTGCAGAGCACGGGCTCTAGGCGTGCAGTCTTCAGTAGCTGCGGCACACAGGCTCAATAGCTGTGGCTCACGGGCCCTAGAGCGCAGGCTCAATAGTTGAGGTGCACAGGCATAGTTGCTCCGCAGCGTGTGGGATCTTCCCAGACCCAGGATTGAACCCGTGTCCCCTGCATTGGCAGGCGGATTCTTAACTACTGCACCACCTAGGAAGTCCCAAAGGTATTTTTTAAAAAGAAATATTTTTCAGGGAAATAAAAATATCCCTGGGAGGATCAGTGTTCAAGACTTCTTCGGCTAACGCCTCGATTATGAGTTGAGACCATAACAAGGGTTGGAAACAGGGAGGAGAATGGGAGGACTGATAAGTGTGTTTCATAATTGAGCCTCAGGAATCCATCTCTCTCAGAATTCTTGTTCCAGCAACATTGAAAGTTATTAATGGCCTAGATGTCAAAGATTCAGTGATCATATTTTTGAAATAAAAATTTCCTCAAGTGATTTGACAAGTCCAAGTGTACTTACGGATAATGGGATGGGATATTTGAGATTAGAGTGAACTTTAGACAAAGGTGGCTGACTCCCATTTAGTTTACGGGGTTACACCCTTCCCAGCCTCCAGTTAGACCTGCTGACTGGACGCCATGTGAATTGTGAGACAAGAATTTTTCTTCCCTTTGAAACTTGTGGGAAAACTACTGCTTTAAAATTTGGGGTAATATTATACTTTTTATTTGGGCATTTTTGTTGAAAGACTTTTATTTAAAAGATTCTATTTTTTTCATATAATTCAAAAATTAAATTAAATTAAGTTGGTATATTTCAAGAAAAAGTTATGGTTGGCTGTAATAAATTGATTTGAGCCTCTAGGGATGAACTCTTAAAGAAGGCTCAGTGCATTGTTCTTGATGTTTTGAAGGACAGTGAGGGCCTGGAGTTCTCAGAGAGTCCTGAAGTGAGTCCAGTTTTCAGAGAAATTGATGCTTTTTGAGGTATACAAAGAATGTTATCTGCCTCTGTAAATTGAGATCTCTTTGGGACCTTAAAAAAGAAAAAAAGCCAGAAGGTTTATCTTTCTCTTTAGTCTATGAATAAACAGGAAGAGAAAGGTGAAAACTGAGGTAGCTGGGTAACCTAATATTTTAAGTGTTTCAAGCTGATTTGGCCAAAACAGTTTATTATTTTTGTTAATTAAAAAAAAAAAACTACATTTCACATCATGACTGAGTGCTTTTAATATTTTAAACATTCACTTGTTTTGTTAAAGTCACTACGAGTGATTTTATTCTTAGGCTTATTCTTTCATGTATGCTTTTTACAAAATGATTCATGTCACACTTGTATGTAGTCCTCAACTCAAAAAGGGAGTTACTTCTTAAATGAAAAGTGGTGTTTTTCAAGCCATGTATACTGTATATCGAGGTAAATTTGCTAGTGCTTTTACTGCTTGACATTTTTCATTTTATGTATTATTTAAATAAACACATTAATTTTAGATTTGGAGCTGTTTGACAGCTAGCTTTTCTGAGTCATCTAGAGTCACTCACTTTACACCTTACTGTTGAGTGTCTATTTTTTCTTATAGTCTCACTGGCAATTCCTTAACTCTCTCCTCGTAGCACCTACTTTTCTTCACCTACCATTTTACCATTTTATCATTCTTCTCTCTCTGTATTTGACTTTCTTTAGTAATAGGAAGAGATTAAATTTGCATTTTTCAGATCTGCCAGTTGGAAGAATGGCCCCTTGTGTGTAATACAAGTATAGTTGAGCTCTTCCTTCTGTGAACTCTTGCAAGATTCATTAGGTTGAAAACCATGGGAATTCCCTGGTGGTCCAGTGGTTGGGACTCTGTGCTTTCACTGCCAAGGGCATGGGTTTGATCCTTGGTTGGGGAACTAGGATTTCGCAAGCCGTGTGACCAGCAACCCCCCTCAAAAAAAAAAAGAAAAAGAAAAAAAAGAAAACCAATTTTTAGTATATCATACATATATACATGTTTCTTTTTAGTTTAAAAATTGAGTGATAAGATGAAATGATAATATTGGAGTCCAATTTGAGTTCACTTACATCAAGCAAAATATATTTACACATATGCAAACAAACATTTCTCTGGAGTCCTTTTGGAATCTGAGGCTCAGAAGTTAGGTTAACCGGTTCAAACTCTCACCATTTCTTATTAAAGTAATGGTGGCAGACAGTCAATCAGCTTCTGCTTGAAGGCTTGCAGTAATAGGTCAGTCTTCTGTTGGTTCTAAGTTGCTTTTATTTCATTGATTCACTTATTTGTTCATTTATTCATCATTTTTTGAACACTTTCTACATCAATCACTGTGTTAAGGCACTGCTGTGATAAAGATTGTCACCTTTTTTGATATATTTCCTGTCCCCAGGAAGTCTGAATTCCTGTGGGGAGAGACAAATATACAAATGTGTGAAGTGGCATACAGTGTGGTCCTTAACTCTTCGGAGATATGAAGCCCTTTAGTAACAGGAGTCATTATCTCTTCTTGGAGGGCATTGGGAGGCTTCAGAATGTCACATCTGATGTGGTCTTGGAAGTTGAGTGGGCACGTGTTAGTTGAAGAGGCAGAAGGAGGACATTCCAGGTACAGAGAAAAACATGTGCAAAGACACCTTAAAGAGAAGATTGGAAAGAGTGGTGATGGCAGTGGTAATAGTGGTGGTTAAAGGTTCATCTCATGGAACTTCCTAGCAGGAAAGTAGGTTTTGTTAGAGGGGATGAAGAGACCGGTGATTATGGAGAAAAGGAGACAGGAGAAAGGCAGAGGATGAATCTGGAAAGAGAGTGGAGGTTCTGAGTAGGAAAACCCACATCTGCTAAGAAACTGAATTTTATCCCATAAGCAACAGGAAGCCAACTAGTGTTTTCAAGTGTAGTAATAATCGCTTTCACCTATATTGCAGTTTCAATGCACCAGGCATTGTCTTTTTAGATCTGTTAACTTATTCAGAACTTATACCAATCCTATGCGGTAGTACTGTTATTATCCCCATTTTAAGATGATGAAACCAAGAACAGAGAGGTTAATTAAGTTACCTAAGGCCACATAGCTAGGATGTGACAAAGCTGAAATTTGAACTAAGTAAGGGAGCTTTGGAAAAATAGCTTAGAGAAATCTGGACTGTGGTCTAGGGTTACTGGAAAGAAGTCCAGTCTGGAGGCTATTATAATAATCCAAAAAAAGAGAGTTTATACTGAGACAGTGGCTTGGATGGAAAAGTACATCAAAAGGATTCTATGCCAAAATTCTCTCTCTCACATGTTAGTTATGGGATCTAAAGCACTCGAGTTCTCTAGGATGATTTCATCATAGATTACAACCTTGATGAAGAATCTCATTAGAAGAATTTAACAACTGTTTATTACATGCTCACTACATGCAAGGCCCTGGGCAACTTTGCTTTACTTTCAGGTATCATTTGCTTCATTTTTCTTATAACTAAATTTCCTTGCAGGAATATAGTCTAGCATTTAAAATGTGGCGTGGTATTTCCTCAGTGCACAAGTATTCCTAGAGAGATGTTCTTTTATATTTTCTGACCAAACTAAAATAAGCTTCTCGGTGTCTTGCTATGAATCCTGTCAGTAAGTGGCTAGGGTTTTGGCAGGGTTTTGGTGGACAGTGGACCAAACATAATGCTTTTGGTAAATAATTTTAACCCAAACACACTCTTCTTGTTTCAATATCTCCCTGGGCTAGTGGTAGCCTGCCTAAGGACTGACTGTTCCTGACTGCATTCTCTGCCCATGCCCTCTTCATTCTGCACAAACTCTCTCTGTGTAGGGGATGGGAATTGGGGGTGGGTGTTGCTGCTCACATTACGACCCTACAGTTGGTCTACTCTGACAAGGTAAACCAAGGCCATTTTCTGAATGTTTAAGGGGATAGCTGGGGTTGGGTGTCGTGTGTCCAGGCATTGGTCTCAATGTATTTTGCCAGTGATTGGATATATTTGTTCGTTATTCATTCAACAAACTTTCATTGAGCACTATTTTATGCTAGGTTTTGTGCTCAATGTTTGGAGTCAGAGATGAATGGTTTGTGACTTCAGGAAAGTTATATTCTAGCTTCCTCATCAATCAAGTTCCAGTCAGGAAAAAGAGACCACACTAGTTATCCTAACAGAGAGAATTTAGTATTGGGAATTCATTAAACGGGTGATGGACTGCTGAAAAGGGAAAAGGGAGCACTGAAGTCATAGGGAGACAGTAGCTGCAGGAAGCAGCTCATGACTTTAGGGCTGTGGAAACAAAGGGAGGAGCAGAGTCTGCAGAAATGGGGGCTGGGACTCAGAAGTGAGGCTGCATGTCTGTAGCCCATACTCTGAGGGGCCTGATGAGGCTGGCTTTGGGAGTTGGGTAAAAGGTGGTAACTTGTTCCAACAGCCATTTCCAAGGTGAAGGGCCATCATAAATGATGCTGACAGGAAACAGGAAGTAGACAGAAAGGACCAAGTCCCTTCCCTGCCTCCAGGTTTCCAATCTCCCTCTAATCCCCTTTACTGGCAAAACCTAGCAGACAGTAACTGCCAAAGGAGAAATGTATGTGGAGCTGACCCGAGGAGACAGAAATGCAAACAAATCAGTGATCCCAGCAGGGAGTCCAGGGTGCATGCGCCTCAGCTGGACCTGGGCTCATTGGAGCATGTTGCCAGCTTGAGAGTTGGATTTCCAGAATTTGATTTTAATGCTCTGGTCTCAGAGCCTTTGCCCGGGCTATTCTTTCTGTCTTGGTACACTTTTCTGCAGACATGCATTTTTTTCACTTTTTTCACACCTCTGCCCCAATGTCACTTCTTGATGATTATAACTACAACCCCTACCTTTTTATTGTGCCCTATTTTTTTCCTAAAGTATTTATCACCATGTTAAATAAACATGTTAGATTATAATAAACTTTTATGATCATGTTAAATAAATATGTTAAATTGTAACACATTTAACATATTTGTTTATTGCTTTATTATTTCTTTCTCCTCCCCCCGCCCCCACCTTCCAATTAGAATGCAAGCTCCACAAGGGTAGGAATTTCTGTCTCTCTTGCTTACCAATGAATCTAGAACTGTATGCTCTCTGGATATTTGTTGAATGAACAGATGAATGAAAGAATGCTTAGCGGAGGAAGAATAAGAAAGTTGTTGTTATGGGGCCAAAGGCTAATAAGACTGATTTAAAAAGACTAATTAGGACAGTACAGTGTCTTAGATATGTGGATTTCTTTTCCATGTAGAGAGAGGAGTTGCAGGAAGAAGATGAAGGCTGTGTTTGACAAACTATATTTGCAAAATGATTTCAGTAGTGTTTCTTTGTGTTCAGGGGATAGAGTGAGACCCGGGTGGGGAGGTGACATTGGCAACTACCTTCACGTTGAAGCCTCAAGGCCTGGCATCTTAGATGACAGATGTAGACAGGTTCCTGGGCCAGGGCAGCAGCGATGTCTCAGAAACTATCTGCAGTTTACCTCTGTTGGAGTGAATGTTAAAGAGGCATGGAGGCAGAGAGGTCAGCAGAGTCCACATCTATTTGTTAATGTAGTCTGGCTGTTCCATTTTCCAAAAATGCCACATAAATTTCTCCAGTATACTCCTCTAATACCAAATTTCTACTTGATTGCCTAAAGAAGAAAAAGAATAAAAAATATAGAACATGACTCAAAAAACAAACAAACAAAAACAACCAAACCCATCCTACAGAAAGTACCTTAAAAGTAACTACAGTGAAAAGACTAGTCTGGTTCAATAGCATTTGTCCACCCTGTTCTCAGGTAAAATCCTAGACTCACATACTAAATAATACTCAATCTATTAGTTATTAGTTTATAATCAAATGGAAATCAGATCGCTTCTCTGATTCAGTCTTACATACTTTCCATTTAATTCTTAACAATATTCATCACAGATCTTTGGTCTGGCTTCTCTTTTTTACTATAAAATATTTAGAAGGATACAAAGGTGGATAGTTGTCATGTAGTGTGTCAATAGTCCAATGTTCTATTCATACTTTTATGGGAGAAAAGTGGCCTTGATGTATTTAAGAAATTTTTCCTTTAGAAATATTTAATGAATCTTGCTTGTGTGCAATAGGGGTGCCAGATTTAGCAAAAAAAAAAAAAAAAATACAGGATGTTCAGTTAAATTTGAATTTCAGATAAGCAATAAATAATTTATTAGAAGTGTGTCCCATGCAATATTTGGGGACATATTTACATGAAAAAATAACCTGAAACTCAAATTTAAGTGGGTGTCCTGTATTTTATCTGACAACACTGTCTATGTTCAGGGTATTTTCCTGGGTGTTGAGTATTTTCAATACTTGGAGAAGGTCTGTCTCAGGATGAAAAAACAGAGGACTCAGAAATAACCCTCTATGATTCTGTCATGTCTACTTAAGGCAGATACATCCAATACAACACAGTATTGTTTGATTTTTAAAGTTTTTAAGAGAAGGTTAAAAATTAAGGAAGTTGACTTCTTACTATTTAATCAAGATACTTCTATAGAGAAGGCATATTCGTCTTTAAGACATACATCCATTGTTTTCACAGGGGAAGTTTTGCCTCAATCTTCCCACCCTGTAGCTAATTTCTTCTTGGGAAATAGTGTGTATCATTGAAGTTCAGAGCTGAAAATTCAGTCTATTCACTACTCTACCTAGAGGTGAGATTTTCAAGTTAGGAGTAGACTGTGTATCTATTTCAGTTACCAAACTAGGGAGTGAAATATCCATTGAAGAGGAAAGGCTTGTTTTCCTTGTCCTGTTGGAATTTAGCAGGTGAAGCATTCTCTGGCAGAAGAATTCCTGCTTAGTTTTGATTTTGTTGGGAAGAAAACAAAGTGAGGTTTGTGCCCCAGTCAGATGTGTGGAATGACCATTGCTTTTGCAGAAAGAAAAACAAGGATTGGAGTTTCAAATCGTTGACTGTATAAAAGTCCTTCCAAACACACCCATCCAAGCTTTCAGTTAATGAGTATCATGTCGAGTTTCCCTGGTATGTTTCTCTTTTACATATGGAATTGCCATTGGTGTGTGTTTTAAAGAGGTAGAAATATCTGATCATTATACAATGTGCCCCTGTGGAAATCATGTTTCATTTAAATTCCACAGGGGAAAAGAGGTGAATAAGACACTATTTTATTTCTATTTATAAATATGTTTACTTCAAGAGGGTATGAATCAGTGTTGAAAATATTTTAATAGGATATACAAACCTATAAAATTAGCCCAAAATTAGACTTAGGGGAAGGAGGAATGGGGCGTTATTGTTTAATGGGTACAGGGTTTCAGTTTGGGAACATGACAAGGTTCTGGAGAGGGATGGGGGTGATGGTTACATAACATTTTGAATGAGCTTAATGACACAGAAGTGTGCACTTAAATGTGGCTAAAATGGGACATTTTATGTTTCATATATTTTACCACAATAAAAAATTTAAACCAAAATATCAGAAGTCACATTTTTAAATATTTGAATTAAATTGAAACATTTCTGGGGCAGCTCCCTCTTTAGGAAGAAAACACTACCCTCAGTGTAATGAGTCCTCTTTCATTTTGGTCTAAGCAATATTATTGGATCACACAAGATCTTCAAAGAAAATACCTTACTTTTGGTACCCTGCAGTAGAGTTGGGAATTATTCATTGGAGAGCACTGGATGACCTTAATTATCACTGATTCATAATCTTTTACTCGTATAATTTTACACCAGACTATTTATACCCCAGGGAACATGCTGTTGTGATTGCCTCCAACTATAGACTATTTTGCCACAAATTACTAAACCGCTGCATGTGCAAAGGGAAGAGGATGTGGTTTCAGATACAACTGCTAATGATGTTGTTGTTTATGTTGGTGGTGAAAAGAATAAATAAAGATAAGAAAAACACTCATGTTTGAAGTAAAGCAAATGTAGAACGTGTAAGTAAACTTTTTAAACATCTAACCTTATTAGCTCTGTTAATTAACTGTCTGAGCCAGTCAGTGAGTACTGAAAAAAAAAAGTAGGAAAATTTTCCCTAAAATGTTCTCTCCTGATTCAGGGGAACACGTCTATTACCCACAGTCGCTCACAAGTGTCTCCTGAATTGCTGTCCTGGTTCTGCAGTCAGGCTGATGCCATTATATAGATATGTGTAAACTCCAAAGGCCAGGAGGCAGGTGGGGAGGAGGCTGGCTAGTAGCACACTTTTAAGGCTTTCACAACCACTTCTTGGGGATATTGCAGTCTTTACACGGCAGATAATCAGGTAACTGGACTGGGAGAAAGAAGATTTTGAACTAGTCCTGCCTCTGGGACCATTGAACTATTTGACCTTAGAGAAACCACTACGTCTAGTTGGACTTTACCTCCTGCCTCTGTATAATGAAGAATTTGAAATATTGGTTTCTAAAATCTCCCTCCATATTTATATACTGATTATATGATTTGCCCCACTCATCAACCCCTTGGTAACTCTCGACAGTTTTCCTGTAGGGACTAGGCAGCCATGGATATGTGAAAATCTTCCTCTTGCCATTGGCCTGGGAGAGAAGCTGACTCAAAACCTCTGGTGAGAAGAGACTGATGAGGAAAAGAGAGTGAGCAGGCAACCTTGTGTCTTGTGAATTGATGTCTTGGTGTTTCATTGCCAGGAATAGAAACCTACTAACACTAACCCAAGTCAAATGGGAAATTTACTGGAGGGACACAGAATTTTCACAGAATTTAAGGACAGAAAGTTTAGCTGGGCCTCACGAGGAATTAGAATAAAAAAATGAAAAGATGGGAGAACTAAGATGACCATCTCTCAAATAATTCTGTCTTCTCTTTCCTCTTCTTTCTCTCTTCCTTACCCCTTTTTTCTCCTCTTCCCTCTAATTCCCCTACCTGTTTTTTCTCTACTAGGGTGGGATACCCTGCTCATGCCTAACCCAATCCTAGGTTACCTGACGTTTCTATTTCAGCGCGAAAGAGAGACCAACTGGAGCGCTGTATGTCAACTCTAAAATCCATGCATGAGAGACCCTCTTAGCCTGTTTGGGTTATGTCTACATCCACTCCAGTTTGCTGTGGCAATGAGCATGGATCATTTGGCTCAGTGCCTATTCAACAGGGGCTCTGGGAGCTGATTATCTTAAACAAGATTACTTTGGTTGCAAGTAGCAGAAATCTTCTTTGGCTAGTCAAGCAAAAAAAAAAAAAAAAAAAAAGGTTTTGGAAGTACACAGGGATATCTCCTGTAATCAAAGAAAATATGGCAGGTCCTGGATCCTTGGTAACGGGTGTCAATAGATCTTTTCTTTAGGGCAGTGCCATTTATGTGACTCAGCTCTAATGGCCATCTTCTCTCTGTGTTTCCCTATGCAGTGTTTGAAATTCCTTGAGGCAAGAGTCTAAATGCCCTAGTTTAGGATGTGTTCATATCTGCATTAATCTGTCATACAGGGGACATGATAGTGTGGCCAGTTTCCCCAGGACTATCCCAGTTTAAGCACCAAAAATTCAGCAACCCGAGATCCCTCTCAATCCTGGGCAAACGATCACTTGCGCATAAATATATAGCTCTTTAAGGGATTGCCCTATGTGTTGGGGCCATTCCTGCAAAAAGAGGAATTGTGGTGAGCTACAGGGAAACATCTCATGGAGTGTCTATTACATTTTATTTCTCGGTGGCCCAGCACACACACATGCCCCCCCCCACACACAAACATACCCCCTCACCCACACACACACACCCTCACCCACACAAACCCCACATACATCACACCACACACATATACTCTCTTCTTCCCTTTCTTTCAAAGACACACCTCTCTACTACATGATTTGCTTATTTCACACACCACCACAAATGGACTGCTAACCTCCTCAAAGGGAGAAAACTCAAAGCTGTGTGTTTCTACTCTATCCAGAGTGGATACTGTGCCCTCTAAGTACAGACTTTCTACTTGATGTCCAGTGTTCCTATTATTTTACCATAATCCGATCACCATATATTGCTACATAGTTTGCTGCTGGCAAAGGAAAACAATTGGAAAAAACCGTTATGCCATTTCTTTTTAAAAAGGAAAAATGGGGCTTGGTGTGCATGAGGATACTTATTAAACAGTGGCAGTAAGCAAGGAAATAGAGGCAACAGCCCTCATTGCTGTAGCTGGTAATGAAGTTTCTTCCTCCTCGGCCCATTCATTCCATGGTTCTCTATGGCTTCAGCTGGCAGCTCAGTTGGTTGGGGTGATTTGCCCAATGGGCAACCCCAGGGGTCTGAGCCCTGGTGGTCTTGCCTTTATAGAGCTGTTGTAGCCATCCATTGTTTTTACATCTGGGTATGACAGTTTGAGAAAGCACCCTCACAGGTAAAATGTTCTATCCACGATCTTTCAAGTTCTTATTTTCCTTTGATGAGTAGGTCAATCATCCTATTTAAGCCCATAACTCAGTATTTTGTCTCTCCCCCTAGAGATACGCACGGATTCCCTGTTGCATGGAGTCTAAAGTCCAAATTCCTTAGCATAATACACAACAGTCTTCCTGATCTGGGCTTGCCTCCTCTCGCTGTGCTTCCTCCTGCCTCAACGATTGCCAGTCTTGCGAAATTAACTGTACCCTCCTCCAGCTTCCTGATTAAGCCAAGCTCTCTCTGGCACTGTTCTCCTCTGCATGCCCTTCCTCACCTTGTCTGAACTTTACCTCTTATTCATCACTCATTTCGGTCTCAACGGAAGAGCCATTATCTCTAGTCTTGTGTCTGCCCAGCTCTCTACACCCCACCACTGCCTTCAGCACGGCCATAGTTCCTCTGATGCTCAGTGGCTTTGTTGCGCTTGTTTGCTCATATATCTGTCCCTGTGCTACCCTAAGCTCCCCGAGGGACAGGGTCGCTGTTTGGTTTATTCTCTGCCTAGTTCATTGCCCTGAGTGCCTCCCGCGCTCCACCAGGTAGGGCTTTCGTCTGTTTACAGCCTATTTGTTTAATGAGTGACATATAGCAGGTGATAAAAACTTGGATTAAGGAATGAAGCAATACTGCCTTGCGGTGTGATTAACCTCCGTTTATATTTATGTGGACTTTCAACTAGATTGTGAGGGCAGGGGTCAGTGTCAGTCATCTTGTTCCTCCCTGGGCGTAAGCAGAGTAGACCCTTGGTCAAGCGATTGCAGGTCGGATGCCCGATCCATTGGAAAGAGAAGCAGCGCGGAGAAAGATTTTTGGCGCCTCGGCCCTTTAGGGCAAGCCCTTCTGCTCCCAGCCGAGGGCCAGCGACCCTCTCTTTACCCGGCGAGGAGTCTCCACGCTCTAGCGCGACCCCGCGGTGCCGGGCAAGCTCTCGGGCAGGCGGGGAGCCGGCGGGGCGCCGACGGGGCGGGACTTCCGGTCCCGCTCGCGAATGCTTTCCGGCGCGAGGCGGAAGCCCGGCTCCGGGTCCGGATCGGAGCCGGAGAGCCCCAGGCACTTGTCTCCTCAGTGGATGCCTCTTGGCCCCGCCGCTGCCCCGCGCCGCGGGACGGGGAGACCGGGTAGGGACGGGAGAGTCGGGACTCCCCGCGCGGGCAGAGGGAGAACCGGGACCCCAGGTTTGAGGGAGGGGACCAGGCTTGGGGGTCGAGGGGACCGGGGCAGCCCTGAGGGCAGCCGTGAGGGGTTGGGGAGGGAGGCATCGGGGACCCTGAGGCCGAAGAGGCCCTGAGAAGGGGAGGAGGGTGGCGGGTGACACTGGACAGGAGGCATCCTGGAGGAGAGCAGTCCCACTTGGGGGAGTGTCCCGGGACTTGGCAGATTGTGAGGGTGGCACGAGTTGGCCAAGGTTGGCTTCCAGGAGAGGTGAGAGAGGAGGGAGTCAGTCCTCTGACTGTACATGAGAAGGACGTCTTGACCTAACGGATCAGAAAGATGACCAGCCACCTATTGGATGCTGAACTCGTATTGCTTCATTTGCAATTAATGCTCGGTTTTTGATGTGGGTTTTTTTTTTTTTTAAAACCCGTGTGGATTTCGGGGAAGAATTTACATTCCCAGGGAAAACTTGAACTCTTCCTCACCTAGGTCCAGCGTATGCTGCATTTCTTTGTCAAACAGATAGTGCTGTGTTCATACCAGCAAGCCAACCAAAGTTTTCCTTTTGTAATAGTATCTACCTTGCAGAGTTTAGGTTGTCTTATTTCCTTCATCATGGAATGAACTTCTAAATGCTTTTAGAATTACAGTGATAATTACATGGAAAGCCAGTGCCGTCATGTTTGCAGTACTGTTCATTGTTTTTCTTCCTAACTTTCTAGTATATTTTTACTGAAAGTTATCCTATTGTGCTTAGATTTTGAGTGTAATCCGTAAAGGCAATTTTAGATAAGGGTGCAGCCAACTAGCAATTCCTAAGGATTTACTGCTACTTTTTATTTATGCCTCAAGGAAAACGTATATATTTGCCATTGGTAGATCTTTTAAAAATGTTGATAACCCAAGATCTGTTGTTATATACACATTAGTATATTTAGTTTTCCTTATTGGCCATTGTGTAGTATGTGGGCTTGCTTTTATCATTACCAGAGGTAATTATTATTCATTTTAGTTATTGTCTACATTTTATTCATGTTTTATTGACTTCAGTTAATATGTACTTCCTAATCTACATCATATAATATCTCACTTCTGCATGATTACAAAGGCTGCTTTAGCTTTAAATGGCAAATTTGTATTTTTGTCACAAACTGGGCGAAGTACCTAGGGAGAGCTCTAACATTGTCATTGGTGGAGGGTGATATCTGATGATTGAATCTTTTGGTTGTTTCATATTTCAAGTGTTAACATTTTTTGTTTTTAAAACTACCGTATTGGTACAGGTATCTTTTAGATCTGATTTGGTGGCCTGACTTGTACTAATTCAAGTAAACTAGAACAGTCTATGTTTATTGATGGCTTGGTGTCTTGCTAGCTTATAAACTCTTTTATCCCCCAGCTTGAATGAGGCATAATTGACAAATCAAAACTGCATATATTTAAGGTGTACAACATGATGATTTGATATACACATATATTGTGAAACGATTATCACAATCAAGCTAGTTAACAAACCATCACTTCACATAGTTACTAATTTCTCTCTTTTTTCTTTTTGTGGCGAGAACATGTGAGATCTACTCTCTTAACAAATTTCAAATATACAACATAGTATTATTATTATAGTTTGTAAACCCTTGATGGCCTTGAAAGTTTATGCTTGAGAAAGATAGTTATAATTTCCTTATGTTTAGGGGCATAGCTGATACTTACAAGTGAAAAGCATTGCCTGTGCTGTAGCATGTAAGTGTGCAAATTGAATAGTTTTTCAAATTAGAAAGTGAAAAGATGACACTGATCTTTAAAGTTATTGAATTAACTACCATGTAGATTTCGATATGTCTTAATTTAGTCTTATTTCTTTAAAGTAGACAACACTTTTCTGAAAAGGCTTGATCTAATTTTTCCATATAATCTTGATTTTAAAATGTGTGCTTCCCCCTTTTCCTTTGGTTTTGGGAGAAAGCCTGCATTAGATGTTAGTTCATAGTTGAGGAAGTGCTCATTGTTGTCCTGCCTTCTGTGGCAAGTTTCTTGTCATATATCTGAGTAATATGTTTGAAATTTTGTTGCCTTGTGCTCTGGATAATCTTTGGAATTTTTGTTCTTTGTTTTAATTGTTGAGTAAATTTCTTAGCCTTCTCTTGAAAAATTCTATGTATTATTCTGTAGGATTTAGATGTATTTTATAGTCTGACCATTAGTGGCCTTTTTTAAATCAGGGTGCAGCAAATTACTAGTTATTCTTATGGATTTACAATTCTTTTTATTTCTGCTACAGTGAAATATGTATCTGTGCATTGGAAGAACTATTAAAACAGCTATAGTCAAAACTGTCTTCATATACACATACTAGCACATTTTGTTTTCTCTGATCACCAGTTTGTGATATGTGAAGTAACTTGCTGTATTGAGTTTTTTGGTTCTGTACTCCCTGATTATCAATTTTATTATTATCTAATCCATTCTCAGTTATCTGCATACCGTAGTGAGAAAGTCATTCCCTGCCTTTTGATAGAATCAGGAGGAGTTATTACAGCTGAGGAATACAGCATTTGGACAGGGAGATACCAAGCAGAGTGTTGATCTGCTGATTTACCATCCAGCTGCTGCATTGCCTTTGATGCAAGATGGCCCTCAACAAGACTGGCCGACGCATAGTTGACCCCTTCTTTTAGTGTCTCTTTCTGTCCTTTTTCTTTCTCTGAGTTAGACCTTTTTTCTCATAGAGACTCAGATGACCTGGCCGTCAAAGTGACTCAAGGGGATCAGAGCAGCCAAAAGGACTGCAGTTATGTTAGTAGAGCCTTGTCCATTCTGCTGAGTCTGATCCCATACATCTTGGCAAATTTTCCAGCCTCCAGGCATTAAGTTATGGCTGTGAACCACTTGTTTACATTACTGTTGTTTGAAAAATAATTTTAATACTAAATCATAATTGATCAGAATTATATAAATGGACTCTACTTAGTTTTGTTTTGAGTGAGGCATCACATTAAATTATACATGAGCTTTTCTGTTAAAGTGTTAATGATATACCTCACAGTTACAAATACTGTAGAAAATACACTAATTGCCTTTAGTTTTTGTTGTTGTTGTTAGTAGTTTTTGTTTTTGTTTTTAATTTGAGATCCTGAGGACAAGAAAAGCTGTTGGATAAAAGATTTGGGCAGAGGTTGGGGAGGGTGACTGTTACTGGTGACATATTAAGGGGTAATGTTTGGAGCTGTTTGCAGTGGTTGGAAGGAGTGTCTAAGGTTGTTCTGAATTGCCACGGTCTGGTGATGATAAAAAGCAGAAAGACTTTTAGTTGCTTTTATTATTGTTTTAAAATACCCTGCAAACAGTGTGTTCCCTCATTGGCTGTAGCTGACAGGGAAGGAAATCCCTCCCACCTCTCCCACCTTCGTGAGAATGACCTGGCAGAGGCTGGTAAGTCAAAGTTTATATGGCAGTTAGGAGTGTTGGAGAGGTTTAAGGGAAAGGTTGAAATGTGAATAAAGTCAAATATTGAAGTTTATTTTCAAAATTGAGAGGATGAAGTAATGGAGATTGATGAGAACATTGTAGATGTGCGAAGACCAAGCACTGTATATGAGTGAACTTGCCTTAATTACAGCAGAGGAGGGAGGGCAGGCCCTAGGAAGTGATATATAATCAAGTTTTAGACTTTCCCACAAGAAAGACAAGAGCATCGTTCAGCTCCTAATATTTTAAACCTAAATGATGACTATTTCATAGTAATTGCATAAACTTACAAAAATCAAAATAGTACAGGGAACCACCTGTATACCCTTTATTCAGATTCACTTATTTTTAACATTTTACCCCACTTTGCCTTATCAATTAAGAATAAGAGCACTTTTGTTTAAAGTAGAAAGCTCATATAAAATATACTCCGAAGTTCAACTGCTAACTTAATTTCTTTTCCTAATAAACAGTTTTTTTTATTGGTTCTAATTATCTGAGTTCTAGAGCTAGAAAGGACCTTGGGAGATAATCTGATTTGACTCCCTTAAAGGTGGTAAATGTTGACCAATCCAGGACAGGTGGGTTTTGAATTCTAAACCTCTGTAACCTTTTCCAGGGTCTTATCATCTTGACAGGAAGGGTTCCTTTGTCTTTTTGTTGCTTTGTGGCTTATACATTTTCATTTGATGAAAACAAGCATGCAAAATGTTATTCCTTAGACCCACCTGAAACCTCCCTTGCATTCATTTAAATCCACCTCTTCCGAATCTCGTTTCCTCTTCCTATAGAATACAACTGAACAACATCCTTTTCAAGAACACGCAACCTATTCTGTAATAAAAACCTTTCCTTGCCTAAGACTGTCTTTTTCCCTTGAGGATTTCTACCTAAAACGTGCTTTCCATCTCTTTAGTCAACTCACAAGTCTTTATCTTGGTTCATCTATTAAGAGTCTGTTTTTCATATCCTTTTCTTTTAAAATTTATTTTATTGGTTTTTTTGGGTCTTTTTTGCTGTGTGCAGGCTTTCTTTAGTTGCGGTGTGGGGGCTACTCTTCCTTGTGGTGCGCAGGCTCCTCATTGCTGTGGCTTCTCTTGTTGCAGAGCACAGGCTCTAGGTGCGTGGGCTTCAGTAGTTGCAGCACATGGGCTCAATAGTTGTGGCACACGGGCTTAGTTGCTCCACGGCATGTGGGATCTTCCTGGGACAGGGCTCAAACCTGTGTCCCCTGCGTTGGCAGGCGGATTCTCAACCACTGCCTCACCTAGGAAGCCCTCATATCCTTTTTAAAGTGTGGTGAACAAAGTTTAGAAGACTCTGACTAATGTAGAATAATAACAATGATAATTTATGTGTAAATTATTTAGGTGGTGCTTTTCTTATACAGTCATTTGATTCTTAGGGCAGGACAGGTGGTATCCCTATTTCAGAGGTGGAAAAACCCGAGCTACAGAAAGTTCAGTGACTTGCTCTACATCCTACAGAGCTAGGCTGGGTTGGAACCTGTCTTCTAACCCTAAATCCAGTTCCTTTTTCCACTACATCTCACTTTGAGTTCCTTATGGACCATGTATTTTTAAAAAATTAATTAATTAATTAATTTTTAATTATTGGCTGCATTCGGTCTTTGTTGCCATGCACAGGCTTTCTGTAGTTGCGGAGAGCGGGGGCTACTCTTCGTTGCAGCGCATGGGTTTCTCATTGCAGTGGCTTCTTTTGTTGCAGAGCACGGGCTCTAGGCGAGCAGCTTAAGTAGTTGCGGAGCATGGGGCCATTAGTTGTGGCTCACAGGCTCTAGAGTGCAGGCTCAATAGTTGTGGTGCACTATCGTAGTTGCTCCAGGGCCTGTGGGATCATCCCAGACCAGGGATCGAACCTGTGTCCCCTGCATTGGCAGGCGGATTCTTAACCACTGTGCTACCATGGCAGGCCCCTGTACCATGTATTTTTAAATGTACCTTAGAATCACTTTGGCCCTCTCAATTCTTCTCCTCTTTCACCAGCATAACTTGCAGTTAGGGAAATAAAGTGTTTGTTGACTCAACTTGTACTTTTTCTTCCTCCCTTAAAATAATATCATTGCAGATTTGGAGTGACCCTGTAGCGGTCCCTTAATCCAATCTTCTACCTGGTTTGGGTACCCTCATAACACTTCTTATCCCAGAGGACTTTAGGCCCTTGTCTGAATACATAGAGAAATAAGGTGTTCACTTGTTTTTTATGCAACCTTGCTTCGTTGTTCGGTGGCTCCAGTTATAAGGTTATTCTTTTATTAAAATAGATCCAAATTATCTGTTGTGGTATTTTTTTTATCTGTTGGTTTTAGTTATATCACTCAGAGAAACATAGATCTATTTTCTCTTTGCTATATAAAATTTTGTCACATATTTGAAGATAATGGTCTCCTATTATCTCTCCTTCAGGTTAAATAATGCCAATACCTAGATCTCTCACTATCCTGATCGTCTTGTTCTGGGTGCTCTAGGTTGTCAGTATCCTGAAAATACGGCTTCTATAATTGTCTACACTATTTTAGATGTCTGGTCAAGGGAGCAAATAGTGGGGCTATTACTCCCTGTAAGGTGGACACCATATTCTTTCTGTTATTGCATATTCAATATTATTGAAGTCCAAAATTGCGTTAATATTTTAGCTGATACATTTTGCTCTTATATAAAGCATTTGGTAAGCCAAAGCTCCCCCAGTTTTTGCAGGAACTCTGTTAGTCTGGTCCCTGTACTTGTACAGCTGATTTTTAAATTGAAATATATGACTTTATACTTACTCCCTATTAAATTTTTCCTGCCTGTGTTTTAGCAGTCCAGCATTTTGGCCTACAAAGATATATTTTGGTCTGCATGTTCTTGTTTGCTTATTAACTATCCTGTTTAGCAGTCTCATCTTCATTTATAATACTTATCCCTTAAAGCTTGTGTTGAGTCAGGGCTGGCTTTGGGCTGATTGTAGCTAAATAGCTAATGTGCCTTGTACGATTGAGAAGCAGATCATTTATGGATAATTTTATACAAAGTTTTCTGCAGAGAAGCATGGCAAATGCTAGTTCTCTGGACCTGGTTGCCTTATTCCCTGGGGAGACCCAAGAATTACTTACAGGCCTTTTCAAAGCCTTTATTGTTTTTATTTTTTGTTTGTTTGCTCCCTACTACTCACTTTTACATGCATGTCTCTGAAGACTAGAAAGAATAAATCATTAGAATTATGTTCCAACATACCTGTCTCTCTCTTAGCTCTCAGAACTGAATGTCACCTCTTAACCTAGAGTAGTTGAAAACTTGGTTTAAAGAAAATATCTGGGACGTGACCTTGCTTATGTTTATGGTTTTGCTCTGGAGTTTAGTCTTTGAACTATATATGGACTCTTATCCACACCTTAAAGACTTAAAAACTGCCATGAACTGGAAAAAGCTTTCAAAAAAAGACTTGTAGAGGGAAACAATAATTAATATTCTTGGAAACTAGACTTGCCAATGGCCTTAGTCCATTATATATATATTACATATAAAATAGACACGTGGAGATTATTTCCACTTTTAGTCAATGTCAAACCTTTAAATTTTAAACTAGTAATCTCTTACATAGTGCAGATATTGAACATTTCTGCCCTCTTGGATGCTGTTCTAGAGCTACTCTGTGTGAAACAAAGGACAGCTCTCAATGACACAATTTAACGTGGAAAATGGACTCTCTCAGTGTAGAATCTTTGTGTCTGGTGCTCAAGGGCAGTTGCCTCAGTGATAACTGGGTTCTTTCATTGACTCTATTAATCACTGCCAGTTCTCTTCACAATTGGGTAGTAGTAATCACAGCGGCAGCTCCAGTGTGCTGGAGGACTTAGAGGTCCTAAGCACTTGGCTTTCACAGCCATTTCTTGAATATTTTGTACAGAAGGGGAAAGGAGATATGGTAGCTACACCTACATTGAGACGTCTAGTGTTTTGCTGTAAAAGTGGCTTCAGATAGCCACTTAAAGTTGTGTTTGAACCCTTGAGACACGTTAAATTTGTTTCAAAATCGTGGGCAAGAGTTGTGTCTGTGTTAGCGAAATTTGGTTGAAAAGGCTTCCTTAGTTTAGATCAGTGGTTCTTCACCTGTCAGAGGCAACACTCTATTTTAATAACATACGTTTTATAGTTCCTCCTTCACTATCCTGAAATGAATTCATAGATATACTGTAACTGCTTGCAAACCTGACTGCAAAGAAATGAATGTAACATTCTAACTGTAATATAAACGAGAAATAAAAATAAAGTCAATAAATGTATTTTTTAATGTGTATATGCTCTACACGTACCAAGTGGTTAACTTTTTGTACCTGTGTCTAGAATTACTGTGACTGAAATCATTGCAAATGCAGGCTTATTCAGATAAATTGTACTACGTACACTGAATTGTATTGCTGTCGTTGAGAGGATTTTCCAAAATGGTGAATTAATAACTCTTGGCAGAATTCAGAGAAAAGTTAAGTACAGTCTTGCCTTGACTTTCAGAGCAGATAGATTTTGGGAGAACTTAGTGATTATTAAAAATGTGAGAAAGAGAATTTCTCTTCATATGTTAAATGGAGTAACAGTCTAGGCTTAGATAATTTAAACAGGTTTTTCATCCACATCTGTTTCTAGTGGGGTATTAAAGCATCATGGGGGAGGCAGGATAATCCTCTGTTGTGCAGTACTGTCTCTAGTGTTGCAGGGCATGTGGCCTTCCTCAGTACACCAAGTGCCTTCAGTGCCCCCAGTCATTGTCAACAACCAAGAAATATTTTCACAAACTTTCAAAACATCCCTTAGGGTTTAAAATTAAACCATATTATTTTTCAGCTTTGTAAACTTAAAGGAAGCCAGTTTCTTTTCAGAGTGTGTGCGTAGAACTGCCTTTTTAGATGAGGGATGACAAATATGTTTTAACATCACAATTCTGATTCATTGGAGGCGATTTTCATGAGTGTTGTGTTAAAAATTCTGAGGCAAAGTCCAACCTCAGTAGGAAAGAGTATTGTGATTGATTAGTCATGTCTGCCATAGGTAGAAGGGGGAATGGCTGCATGGGGCAGCTGCCACATATCCCATCTCAATATAGCTCAATATATCTTAACCCATTGGGTACTGTACCCCCCTACCCCATGGGATTTGGGAATACATGGGGAAGATTTTGGTTGTCATAGTGGGGGTTGTGTATTTGCGTAGGTAGCATTTACTGTTCAGGAATCAGGAATGCTAAATGACCCACAATGCTCTGATTAGTTCCACAGTGTGGGAAAATATCCCATCCAAAAAGCTCAAAGTCCCTCAGGGAGGAATAACCAATCTAGCTTGGAAAACAGTCCGTTTATGGAACCTATTCTGAGCCAGGTGGTCACTGCGCTGGATATAGAGGTATTTTGGCATTGAATGGGAGTGTACCATGTGACCTCCAGGGTCTTTTCCAGCTCCATGATTTCATGAGTCAGAGGTCAGCAAACTATGGCCCTGAGGCCAAATCTGGTCTGTTTTGGTAAATAAAGTTTTATTGGAATACAGTCATACTCATTCGTTTATGTACTGTCTTTGGCTGCTTTGGGGCTACAATGGCAGAGTTGAGTAGTTGCGAGAGACCTGATGGCCTGCAAGGCCTAAATACTACTGACCCTTTACAGAAAAAGTTTATAAGTACCTGGTATCAGTAATAATTTCTGAATGGAACCAGCATGTGAACTGATATTATTGAACACTAAATATGTCATTCTTATGTCCTTAATAGTTTCTGTGTTTGTTGTGATTCTAAAATCTCTTTCTATGTCCATGTAGCATGGAGGACTAATCAACAGTAAAACTTAGAGCTGGAGAATTCCCAGCTTGATTCTGCAAATACCACTCAATAAAGTAGTGCAAGTCTACTGTTTCTCTTTGTCTGGTTCCTTAGTTTTTAAAATTGGACTGGTAAGTGACTTTCTTCACAGTCATGTTATACCAACTGCTAGTTATGAAACACTTCAGAAGCCATGAAAATGAGAAAAAAAAAACGAATATCAGAATCTTCTGAAATCAGTTTTGGAGCTTAAAAATTCAATGTGGAAAACAGCAGTGTTCTTTTTCTCCCTATGTATTTTAATACAGAAAAGCACAGTGAGATAATAGCATTGCTCATTGTTGGTGTTGTGTAGAAAATACTAACTTAAAAAATAACATCTTGGTTGCATATTTCAAATGCTTTAATATTTTAAAGAGGTTGCAAGAAACAGACATCTGTTAATCCTTACTTACAAAAAGAACAAAATACCAGTTTGAGTATTCAGTATGTCGGTGTATCAGTCAGGGTTCTCCAGAGAAAGAAAACCAATATCATTTGTGTATGTGTGTGCTTTTTAAAAGAGATTTATTTTCATGAATTGGCTCACGACATTGTGAGGGGCAAGTCCACAATTTATAGGGTAGGCTGGCAGGCTTCAGGTCAGACTGATGCTTCAGTCTTGAGGCAGGATTCCTTCTTCTCTGGGAAACCTCAGTTTTTGCTGTTAAGCCCTTCAACTGATTAGCTGTGTCCCACCCACATTATCCAGGTTAATCTCCTTTGTTTAAAGTCAATTTACTGTAGATATTTACCACAAAATACCTTTACAGCAACACCTAGATTAATGTTTGATTAAATAACTAGGTACTATAACCTAGCCAAGTTGACAGATAAGACTAATCATCACAGTTAGTATTTAGAATACTTTTGGTATATTAAACTAATATGTGGTACTTGAAATAGTGCATAGTAATTAGTTAATAGGAAAGTGTGTATATTCATAGCCTAGTAGTCTTTAAGGGATTACCTGGGTTTTCAGTCATGTCAAAGAATGGAAAATGGACAATTTAATCAACCTTGTCACCCTTTGAAATTTATAAGTTTTTCTCTGTTTTTATGGTTTTAATGTGTATTAATTTTTAAAAATCTGAGGTGCCTTAAGTAGTTTAAAAAGTTTATAACAACTTTTCCATTTTCATAAGTTAATGCTTTTGGTAATCTTTTTGCATAAAAAAATTTGTAGATCTGGGAATTAGTCTTGAGCTTATTTTGTCTTAATTCCCTCATTTATGGTTGAGAAACTAATCCTAAAAAGGTCAGTGATTTTCCCAGGTAACATATCAATAAAGAACCAAGATTAGAAGCCAGATCTAGCCAGGTCTAGTTTCTAGTCCAGGGCCTTTCTGCTATAAGAATGGTTACAGTTAAATGATGCTAATCATGGGCAGGTTTTCTGAAGAGGGGGTGATTTTGAGTATTTAAGGGAGTGAATATGAAATTCATGCCATTCAATGACACTGGGGGGAGGGGAAGGACAGTGTGAAATGTGCATATCTTAAGATACATCCAAATGGACAACGTATTCATTCGGGCACATAGTAACATGGGAGACCCCTGGGGCTTGAAGAGGCTTTGCTGGTAAGTATAAGCTAGCCATTGGATGATTCACAGGGGTTATTCCAAAGGACCTTAAGAGTAGGGAACACATGGACCAAGAAAAGTTACTGAGAGAGCATTCCTTGTTGAGGAGGTTAAGAATAATGTGTAGCTGTTGAAACTCAAGTGCTCTCTGTAAGCCACATTGGGCAAGAGTTTGGAAATCCTCTTGAGGGAATTTTAAGGACATAGGGCATAGAGAAAAGGTTGGATGTAAATAGATCCTTTAGAAGGTTGCCAGGTTTCAGGTGTAATCTGAGCTTCCTTACCTATAAAATAAGCATAATAATACCTGAAGCACATAGTTGTTATAGGGATAAAGGTGATAGTGTATATAATGTGCTTAGCATAATGCCTGGCACATAGTACTCAATAAACAATAGTATTTATTTTATTATTATTACATCAGGGCAGCTGGCTGAGGGTCTTATAGAAGCTATCACTAAAGTAAGATCCTTTTTTTCCCACTTCCTTTCCCCTATTCTTTATGTCACCTCCACAGCTCTTTATCATGCTTTTCTTCCCCCTCAACTATTTTTTATTATCCCCCCAACAGGGAGAAAATTATATTAAAAGACAGAAATGAAACACTAGGGAACTTTTCAGCATGCTTTTTGCTTCAGGTTTCCTACTTCCAGGCAGGTGCATATCTCTAACTCTGTATAGTACTTCTCTACCTCTGTGATCCTCAAGCCAGCTCCTTTTTGAATAAACTGTGCACCTTTTTGGGGGCCATATTTCAATTGCAGAATTCCATTTCATCAAATTGAAAGGATGTACTTTACTACAGCACTATCTACGATTAACTTTATTGCCCCTGCCCCCCTCCCCCAATGCACGCGCGCGCACACACACACACACACCCACCCACCCACACACACTTTGGAATTTAACTATGAAGGTATGGTTGGAAAGGGAAATGGAAAGTACAAGATTTTGAAGTAAGTCCTCCTTTTCCTTTTCAGAGGGTTTTTCCTTTTAGGTTTGAGTAAAAAACAAAATATTTGATGGATTTCAGCTCCAAAGATAACTGGTTAAAGAAAAAGATGTTTTCTATGATAATTGTATCTTAAAATACAAAAACACTTAATGGAGACTTAGTGGTAATCAAGTGAGATTCTTTTTCAGTGTATGGGCTCAGGTTGATTTTTGTTTGGTTGGTTGGTTTTTTTGACCATGCTGCGTAGCATGTGGGATCTTAGTTCCCTGACCAGGGATTGAACCCTTGCCCCCTGCAGTGGAAGCACGGAGTCTTAACCACTGGACCTCCAGGGAAGTCCCATGGGCTCAGGATCCACTAGTGAGATTACTAGATATGAGGCATACAGTATCTGTCTCAACTTTAGTGTGACTATTTCTGAACCAGACCTGTAAACCATTTTACTTGTGTTCAGAAGGCTGGTAGAGTTTGCACTTGACTTAGAGTGACTTAGCTTAGTTATCATTCTAAGGAGCTTTTGCAATGCTTGGAGATCTGTTAAAGCAGGGTTCTTTCTTGGAACCCTCAGAGCTGGAAGAGAGCTTCTGTGCACAATTTTGTATGCTAGGTTAAATTTAAATTGAGAAGTTTGTGTATGTCTACATTCATAAGCGAAGGAGTTAAGAAAAGCTTGAAAGAGAAGTGAATTTGAATGTTTCTAGTGATCCATATTTTTTTCAGAGATGCAATTAAATAAACATTGCTTTCTGAATGATTTTCCTGTAGTTTGATCATAAGATGGAACAACTTAATATTTTCAGACCCCAGTGTTTCAAATTATGTGATATTCTGTTTCACAGTCCTACAGTTGATAAGTATTAGTAGTCTATATTGACATTTGATCTTTAGTAAGACACGCTGGCAATTACTGTCTCTAAAAAAAACAGGTAAGTGGTGTGTTGATCGTTAGTGTTTGTTCTCTGATGCTTGGTGCACACTCTCCTGCAGTCTCTTCGTTTCCCAGCTGTTATTTCCTCCATTGGATAATGATGCGTTCTCATCTCACAAGTGCCCCATGCATTAAAATCACTCATTTCTCTTTCTTTTGTCCCTTAACCTCTCCTCCAAATGATATCTCCATTTCTCTCATAACTGATAGCTAATCCATAATTATTTGATTAAGTTAATTCATAGTAAGGGTGGAGTGACTGATAGACCAATCCCAAGGTACATTATGTAAGTTATATGTATTTTAAAGTGAAATTTGTAAGACTAAACAAAAAAACCTGTGGACTCAAGGAATTAGCAGATGGTTTAATATATAGAAATTGCTTGTTTGCCTTGTTATTTCAGACTTCCTTTTTTTTTTTTGGACTCCCAGTCTCTAAGAGAACGTATTTCTTCCCTAGAGGAGAAAGAATAAGGGAAAGAGACAGGACCTTTTTAGTTTGACAAGGAGGTATAGCTACTTCTTGACTTTTTTCCTTCTCCAAGTCTTTCCTCCATAATCTCACTATATATTTTTTGTTTGTTTATTAAAATACTCTTTTTGTGAAATATAACTCACCTCTTGGTTGCAGGTTCCTATCTCCCAACCTGCCAAAAGAAATTCTCTTAATTTATATGTTGTCGAATTACATGTTCTTCTATGAAACTTATGATCTTACTTTGTTTTCCAGAATAGTTATAAGTTCTATTCACATGATGGATTTTTTTCCATCAAGGAGTAAAAGTCACTACTAAATGTGTCCTGTTGTTGAAAATGTCTCTAATAATACTAGTCTCTATCTATTGATAATATACTATATGACAGGCACTGCACTGGGCATTAATATGCATTATATTCAGTTCTCACAACAACCCGTATGTAAGTATTTATATTTCCCTTTTAGAGATGAGGAAAGTTTGCAAAGAGTAAATGATTTGTCTAAGTTTATATTACTTATAAATGGTGGAACTAATTTTAAAGCCTATCTGCTTTTGATTATACACTGTTCTCCTCTGCATTTCAAAAGCACCTTAAATATTTTGGTGCCTGTACCTACAGTACTTTTTAGAGAGTGTGAGCAGCATGTTGAGTCCAGAATTTTTTTGTTTTGTATATCTGCCTACTCCTAAAAGTGTTTTATGATTCCTTTGTTCCACTTTAAACTTTTATTACTGATGAATGTTATTTTTCAAGGATGGTACTATAATTAATGTAGCATCTAGCATAAAGTAGTAGATGCCTAATATTTGCTGCTTGGAGAGAAACAACAACAAAAAGAGGTGGCAGATAACGTAGGGGGGTAGTCACATAAAAAATCATTTCTTTTGGAATGTGAGGCAGGTACATTCCTCATATTACAGCACGCTGCAGGACAGGGTTAGAATCCAAGCTTTGATTAAAATCATGCAAATTCTTTTATTTCTTTGCTTTACAACCACAGGTTTTTGCCAGCTGAAAAGAATAATGGAGAGTAATGATGAATGTATTTCCATCTGCTGCAAAAAAACAAAAACAAAAACAAAAACAAATCAAAATGACATTTAGACAGTTTCATTCTTTTTAAACCTAGATAAAAAGGATGCTTTGAAATAAAGAGTAAATTAGTGGCTACCTAATAAGCAGTTATTAGATTCCTGGGCTAGAAGCCTGTTCAGGTGATACTGACAGTGGTTGCTGCCAGTTAACAGTTCAGTCTCAAATAGTTTCTCCCTGGAGGTAGTGTAAGCATTGAAGCATTTTCCAGAGTCTTTCCTTTTCACCCCCAACTGAGAGGTTTTAGACAAAGGTGTTACTTTCCCTAACTGGTTAGGTTTTCTTAGGCTGTCAAGGTCAAAAGCAAACCAACCTTTTAAAATTATCTGCAGTGGATCCTTTTACTCATTGGAACATGAGAAAACTAAGGTATTTTGAATAGCTAATATCTCAAATATATTGCCCTCCCTGCCAGCTGCTAAAGCTGGGGGAGGGAGGCACATTGAATTGCTGTGCTTACAGAATAGTTGATGGTTTTTGATTCTTTTTGACATTGTTGTGGTTTATCATGGTTATCCCTCATGATTGATCCCAGGTGGGCTTGGCCTGCAGTGGCTTGAAGCAGGGTTTTGGTTCCCGGCCAGAGATTGTAGTCAGGCCGCAGCAGTGAGAGCGTTTAATTCTAGCCACTACACCAGTGGCCAGTGACAAGGCCCTGGCCCTTCGGCTTTGTAGAAATGAATTCCCACAAAAACGGGAAGTAGTGAAACAAGTCAAGTGTTTATTAGGAGGAAAAAGAGCATGTGTGAATAGACACACACGGGTGGGCTGAGAGAGACCCGCCCTCATGGCAGTTTGAATCACTTATATGGGGCATTTCTTCCAGCTTTCCCCTGGCCATTCGTCTTGCTTTGTCTGGTTCTGAGTCCATATTTGGTTTATCTCAGGGTACTCCCACATGTGCCTGTGCATCTCTTAGCCAAGATGGATTCTAGTGAAGAGGCCTCTGGGTAGGTTGACATCACTCATTTTTTGACCTCCAAGGAGCCTGTCTGCTCATGTATAGTCAGGATGTTCTCCTTGACTTGGAGATTGAGAACTATGTGGTCTCTATCTTTTACCTGAACAGGGCTCAGCTCTTCTCTCACTCCTGCTGTTTTGGAGTATCTGTCCACAGGGGACAAACTCCAGCTGCTCAGCCTGGGGCCCTTTTTTTTTCCCCATATCTTTTTTTTTTTTAAGCTCTTTATTGGAATATAATTGCTTTACACTCTCGTACCAGCTTTTGATGTACACCAAAGTGAATCAGCTGTATTTATACATATATCCCCATATCCCCTCCCTCCGCGACTCCCTCCCACTCTCCCTGTCCTGGCCCTCTAAGGCATCACCCATCATCGAGTTGATCTCCCTTTGTTATACAGCAACTTCCCACTAGCTATCTGTTTTACAGTTGGTAGTGTATATATGTCTATTCTACTCTCTCACTTCTTCCCAGCTTCCCCTTCGCCCCCCACCCCCCCAGCCCTGTGTCCTCCAGTCCGTTCTCTGCATCTGCGTCCTTATTCTTGAGCCTGGGGCCCATTTATCTCCTACCTCGAGATCATTTCAGCAGCAGTATAGTATAGAAGAATTTCATTAGTCCCTTAATACTGTAATTTAATTATTAGTAATTAGATCTCTGGGCTCAAGTGAGTAGATTAGTAGTCACCTTTATGCTTTACTAATTTTTAATGATTTAATTTGTGGTTCTTTGGTGTTGGCTTCCAGGTTATTATATTTGTAGAATGTTGTATGATGGGCATTAGGATTATCTACTCCCATCAGGGAGTGAGAACATAATTTCTTTATTTAACTATGTAGGTGATTTTTGACACTTCTGCTGGTGAGGTGTCTAAAACAACTTTAGAAAGAGGATAATAATTACACGACTAGCTAATAATTATTAAATACTTACCCTGTGCCAACCATTGTGCTAAGTACTTTACATCTGTTTTCTAATTAAATCCTCATTGTAATCTTATTAAGGGCCATTATTATGCCAACTTCACAGATACAGAAACTGAGATATATGGAGGCTAAAAAGCTTGCCTAAGTTACACAGTAAGTAGATCTGGGATTTGAATTGGGGCCACCTGACTTCAGGGCTATAGCCCTTAACTGCTCTACTGTATATCAAGCTGATGTCTTCTGTTTTATTCATATTATTATTAAGATTTACACTCATAAAATTCTCCCGTGTTTTTTCCTATTAGAGTCTGTGTATACAGATTTTCCATTTCTGTTCTCATAAAACTTTTATCTTTAGTTTTAGTTTCTTGCCAGTTGGTTTCTTGCAAAACTTTTAAAGCTTTTACCATTTTTATTCCAAGTAAGAGGCTTGTGTCATCTTGCTGACAATTTGACATATGTGCTTTAAAGTTGGGGGTAGTCAATTCTTTGTATTGGTAGAAATGAACAGTGAAAGCATTTATACTTTATTTGGATTATAAGTTTTTGGGCAGATGTGCCATTTGAAGTTTATCTGAGACACATATAGAAATTAATTTTTATTCTTTAAAGGTGCAGATGGGGAAATGCTGGAAGCATCCTGTGCAGAAGGGAAAAAAAAATCCACTCAGAATTTAAAATTGGTCATGCAGAATTTAAAAAGTGGGTGAGGGTATGGATAATCCGTATATAGGCTGTTGAATTAAAAGTTTTTCACATTTTTTTTGTCCTTAGTGTCAACTTTTATAACACTGTTATTGGGAAATATTTGACTAAGCTTTTACTGAATGCTTTAATTTTGGAAGCATAACACCTAAATCCATGAAATAATCTTCATACAAGAAGATGTTATTTTATTGTATTTTGGGATTACATGCTCATTCTGAATTTCGACAAATTGTAATTAACTAAAGTGAGTTCCACATCTTTGAGGTGACATAATAGTCATTTTTTTCCCCCAGCAAGTAGTGGATAGGAAGAGTAGGTAGCTATTTAATAAAGCAGCCACTGAGTTTCTTTATCTTATATGAAATGATAACCTTTGCATTTTGCTATGGAAGGGGCATTTGCTTCAGATCGAACTTTATCGTCCAGAAATCTAAGTATGTTTAAGCATAGTTTTGGAGCAATAATAAGCTGGAGGTACTACACATAATATAATTTTATTTGGAAGCTTTTTAGTCCTGAATAATGAAGGAATATAACAGAAAGTCAAAGAGGCAAGTATGACTGAATTCTATGTAATAGTTGTGGAATTCATGATTGAAAGTCTCATTCAGGCTAAAACAATGACCTCCTGCTTATTAGTGAATAATATGCTTCAGTGTCATGAAAAGAAGGTTAAGGAAAAAGATATTTGTGCATCTTTGTGGGAGGCGTGCTACTATTGTGTGTTTGCTCGTTAACTCAAGTCATAGGTTAAAAACTTTGTGTTATTATCTCTTTTTTTAAAGATGAAGAAACTAAAAAAAAAAAAAACAGGAAACTGAATTTTAAAAAGCCAATGACTTGTCTGTGGGAGGGTCTGTATCTTCTGCACCCTCTTTGGGGAAGCCTCTTGTGTCCATGATTGAGCCATAAAAGGCTCTTTGGTTTTAAGTCATAAAAGGCTCAACAGTTTTGAGTCACTTGAAATAGGCATACCTTTGGTTTAAAAGAAAAAACAATAAAGTTCAGAATATTTACTGTTTGCCTCGTGTGAAACCTGATGATAAGATATTTGAAAGGATATATTTTTTTCAAGAGCTCTATGGTCAGAAGTTGGCATAATTGGAAGCTGATATTCAGTACTTTATAGGAGTTTTTTTGGTTTGTTTGTTTTTTAAAGTCCTCTCTGTTCTGTTTAGTCCTGCTCCTCCCATGGGAATTTCTAAATTGACTAAAACTCCCTTCTGGAACTCTTGCTGACTTTGTGTTCCACCAGCTCTGTCTACTTCACTTCTTCTTCTTCTTTTTTTTTTCTTTCTTTTTCTTTTTTTCTCTTAAGAACTTTTATTGAGATACAGTTAACAGACAATAAATGCATATATTTAGAGTGTACAATTTGGTATCCCAATCTCCCAATTCATTCCCCTCCAACCCTCCCTGCTTTCCTCACTTGGTGTCCATATGTTTGTTCTCTACATCTGTGTCTCTATTTCTGCCTTGCAAATGGGTTGATTTGTACCATTTTTATATAGTCTGCATATATGTGTTAATATACAATATTTGTTTTTCTCTATCTGACTCATTCACTCTGTATGACAGTCTCTAGGTCCATCCATGTCTCTACAAATGTCCCAGTTTTGTTGCTTTTTACAGCTGAGTAATGTTCCATTGTATATATGTGTCACATCTTTTTTATCCATTCATCTGTTGATGGACATTTAAGTTGCTTCCATGTCCTGGCTATTGTAAATAGTGCTGCCATGAACATTGGAGTGCATGTATCTTTTTGAAATAAGGTGTTCTCTGGGTATATGCCCAGCAGTGGGATTGCTGGGTCATATGGTAACTCTTTTTAGTTTTGCAAGGAACCTCCATACTGTTCTCCATAGTGGCTTGTATCAATTTACATTCCCACCAACAGTGCAAGAACGTTCCCTTTTCTCCACACCCTCTCCAGCATTTACTGTTTGTAGATTTACTGATGATGCCCATTCTGACTGGTGTGAGGTGATACCTCATTGCAGTTTTGATTTGCATTTCTCTAATAAATAGTGATGTGGTGCAGCTTTTCATGTGCCTCTTGGCCATCTGTATATCTTCTTTGGAGAAATGCCTATTTAGGTCTTCTGCCCATTTTTTGATTGAGTTATTTGTTTTTTTTGATATTGAGCTGCATGAACTGTTTATATATTTTGGAGATTAATCCTTTGTCTGTTGATTCGTTTGCAAATATTTTCTCCCATTCTGAGGGTTGTCTTTTCGTCTTGCTTATCGTTTCCTTTGTTGTGCAGAAGCTTTGAAGTTTCATTAGGTCCTGCTTATTTATTTTTGTTTTTATTTCCATTACTCTAGGGGGTGGATCAAAAAAGATCTTGCTGTTATTTATGTCAAAGTGTGTTCTTCCTGTGTTTTCCTCTAGGAGTTTTATAGTGTCTGGCCTTACATTTAGGTCTTTAATCCATTTTGAGTTCATTTTTGTGTATGGTGTTAGGGAGTGTTCTAATTTCATTCTTTTACATGTAGCTGTCCAGTTTTCCCAGCACCACTTATTGAAGAGGCTGTCTTTTCTCCATTGTATATCCTTGCCTCCTTTGTCATAGATTAGTTGACCATAGTTTATCTCTGGGCTTTCTATCCTGTTCCATTGATCTATATTTCTGTTTTTGTGCCAGTACCATACTGTCTTGATCACTGTAGCCTTGTAGTATAGCCTGAAGTCAGGAAGCCTGTTTCCACCAACTCCGTCTTTCTTTCTCAAGATTGCTTTGGCTATTCGGGGTCTTTTGCATTTCCATACCAATTGTAACATTTCTTGTTCTAGTTCTGTGAAAAATGCCATTGGTAATTTGATTGGGATTGCACTGAATCTGTAAATTGCTTTGGGTAGTATAGTCATTTTCACAATGTTGATTCTTCCAATCCAAGAACATGGTATGTCCCTCCATCTGTTTGTGTCGTGTTTGATTTCTTTCATTAGTGTCTTATAGTTTTCTGAGTACAGGTCTTTTACCTCCTTGGTTAGGTTTATTCCTAGGTATCTTATTCTTTTTGCTGCAATGGTGAATGGGATTGTTTCCTTAATTTCTCTTTCTGATCTTTCATTGTTAGTGTATAGAAATGCAAGAGATTTCTGTGTGTTAATTTTGTATCCTGCAACTTTACTGAATTCATTGATTAGCTCAAGTAGTTTTCTGGTGGCATCTTTAGGATTTTCATATATAGTGTCATGTCATCTGTGAACAGTGACAGTTTTACTTCTTCTTTTCCAATTTGGATTCCTTTTATTTCTTTTTCTTCTCTGATTGCTGTGGCAAGGACTTCTAAAACTATGTTGAATAGTAGTGGCGAGAGTGGACATCCTTGTCTTGTTCCTGATCTTAGAGGGAATGCTTTCAGTTTTTCACCATTGGGAATGATGTTTGCTGTGGGTTTGTCATATATGGCTTTATTATGTTGAGATAGGTTCCCTCTGTACCCACCTTCTGGAGAGTTTTTATCATAAATGGGTGTTGAATTTTGTCAAAAGCTTTTTCTGCATCTGTTGAGATGATCATGTGCTTTTTATCCTCCAGTTTGTTAATATGGTATATCACATTGATTGATTTGCATATATTGAAGAATCCTTGCATCCAGGGATAAACCCCACTTGATCATGGTGTGTGATCCTTTTAATGTGTTGTTGGGTTCTGTTTGCTAGTATTTTGTTGAGGATTTTTGCATCTAAATTCATCAGTGATATTGCTCTGTAGTTTTCTTTTTTTGTAGTATCTTTGTCTGGTTTTGGTATCAGGGTGATGGTGGCCTCATAAAATGAGTTTGGGAGTGTTCCTTCCTCTGCAATTTTTTGGAAGCACTTGAGAAGGTTTGATAAATGTTTGATAAAATTCACCTGTGAATCCATCTGGTCCTGGTCTTGTTTGTTGGGAGATTTTTAATCACAGTTTCAATTTCATTGCTTGTGATTCATCTGTTCATATTTTCTGTTTCTTCCTGATTCAGTCTTGGAAGGTTATACCTTTCTAAGAATCTGTCCATTTCATCCAGGTTGTCCATTTTATTGGCATATAGTTGCTTGTAGTAGTCTCTTATGGTGCTTTTTATTTCTGCTGTGTCTGTTGTAACTTCTGTTTCATTTCTAATTTTATTGATTTGAGTCCTCTCCCTTTTTCTTGATGAGTCTTGCTAGAGGTTTATCGATTTGATTTATCTTCTCAAAGAATCAGCTTTTAGTTTTATTGATTTTTGCTAGTGTTTTCTTTGTTTCTATTTGATTTATTTCTGCTCTGATCTTTATGATTTCTCTCCGTCTACTCACTTTGGGTTTTGTTTGCTCTTCTTTCTCTAGTTTCTTTAGGTGTAAGGTTAGATTGCTTATTTGGGAATTTTCTTGTTTCTTGAGGTAGGATTGTATTGCTATAAACTTCCCTCTTAGAACTGCCTTTGCTGCATCCCATAGGTTTTGGATCATTGTATTTTCATTGTCATTTGTCTCTAGGTATTTTTGGATTTCCTCTTTGATTTCTTCAGTGATCTCTTGGTTATTTAGTAGCGTATTGTTTAGCCTCCATGTGTTTATGTTTTTTACAGTTTTTTCCTGTAACTGATTTCTAATCTCATAGCATTGTGGTCGGAAAAGATGCTTGATATGATTTTGGTTTTCTTGAGTTTACCAAGGCTTGATTTATGACCCAAAATGTGATCCATCCTGGAGGATGTTCCATGTGCACTTGAGAAGAATGTGTAATCTGCTGTTTTTAGATGTAATGTCCTGTAGATATCTATTAAATCAAGCTGATTTATTGTGTCCTTTAAAGCTTGTGTTTCCTTATTAATTTTCTGTGTGGATGATCTGTCCATTGGTGTAAGTGGGGTGTTAAAATCCCCCACTATGATTGTGTTACAGTCGATTTTCTCTTTCATAGCTGTTAGCATTTGCCTTATGTATTGAGGTGCTTCTATATTGGGTGCATATATGTTTATAACTGTTATTTCTTCTAGGGTATTCTTGGTTGTAGGTTCTTCCCTTTCATCACTTGAAATATATCATGCCACTCCCTTCTGGCTTGCAGAGTTTCTGCTGAGAAATCAGCTGTTAACCTTATGGGAGTTCCCTTGTATGTTATTTGTCGTTTTTCCCTTGTTGCTTTTAATAACTTTTCTGTCTTTAATTTTTGTCACTTTGACTACTATATGTCTTGGCATGTTTCTCCTTGGGTTTATCCTGCCTGGGACTCTCTGCACTTCCTGGACTTGGGTAGCTATTTCCTTTCCCATGTTAGGGAAGTTTTCAACTATAATCTCTTCCAATATTTTCTCAGGTCCTTTCTCTCTCTTGTCTCCTTCTGGGACCCCTATAATGCGAATGTTGGTGCGTTTAACTTTGTCCCAGAGGTCTCTTAGGCTGTCTTCAGTTCTTTTCATTCTTTTTTCTTTATTCTTTTCCGCATCAGTGATTACCACCATTCTGTCTTCCAGGTCACTTATTCTCCCTTCTGCCTCAGTTAATCTGCTATTGGTTCCTTCTAGTGTATTTTTCATTTCATTTATTGTGTTGCATATCTCTGCTTGTTTGCTCTTTACTCCTTCTACGTCTTTGGTAAACTTTTCGATCTTTGCATCCAGTCTTTTTTCAAAGTCCTGGATCATCTTCACCATCATTATTCTGAATTCTTTTTCTGTAAGGGTTCCTATATCCTCTTCATTTAGTTGTTTTTCTGGGTTTTTATCCTGTCCCTTCATCTGGTACAAAGTCCTCTGCTTTTTCATTTTCTCTATCTTTCTGTGGCTATGATTTTCAGTTCCGCAAGATGAAATACTGCTGATACTGCTTGATACTGCTGTCTGCCCTCTTGTGGAGGAAGCTATCTAGGAGGCTCCTGTGTGCTTCCTGATGGGAGGGACTGATGGTGGGTAAGGCTGAGTGGGCGGAGCTCATTAAGACTTTAATCCGATTTGGTAGGTGGAGCTCAGTAAAACTTTAATCTGCTTGTCTGCCAATGGGTGGGGCTGTGTTCCCACCTTGTTGGTTGTTTGGCTTGAGGTGACCCAGCACTGGAGCTTACAGGCTCTTTGGTGGCGCTAATGGCAGTCTCTGGGAGGGCTCACGCCCATGAGCACTTCCCAGAACCCCTGCCACCAGTGCCCCTGTCTGCTCAGTGAGCCCCAGCTGCCCCCCACCTCTGCAGGCAACCCTTCAACACCAGAAGGTAGATCTGGATCAGTCTCCTATGGGGTCACTTCTTCCCCCGGGTCCTGGTGAGCATACTTTTTTGTGTGCCTTCCAAGAGTGGAGTCCCTGTTTCCCCCAGTCCTGTGGAGGTCCTGCAATCAAATCCCGCTGGCTTTCAAAGTCTGATTCTCTGGGGATTCCTCCTCCCGTTGCTGGACTCCCAGGTTGGGAAGCCTGATGTGGGGCTCAGAACCCTCACTTTAGTGGGTGGACTTCTGTGGTATAACTGTTCTCCAACTTGTGAGTCACCCACCCAGCATTTATGGGATTTGATGTTAACACTATTGCACCCCTCCTACCATCTCATTGAGGCTTCTCCTTTGTCTCTGGATGTGGGGTGTCTTTTTTGGTGAGTTCCAGTGTCTTTCTGTCAATGATTGTTCAGCAGTTAGTTGTAATTCTGGTGCTCTTGCAAGAGGGAGTGAGCTCATGTCCTCCTACTCTGCCATCTTGATCCTCCATCTCCTGTCTACTTCACATCTGATTGGCACAGTTTTGCTGAGGTTAATTTGGAACTTAATTGGCTTCTTTGGGAGACTTAAGATCTCAAACTGGCTCCTCTAAGACCTCTTTCTTCCATTGCTTATGCTCCTGTTTCCTCCTTTTGCCACCTTCGATCTTCCGTTCAGCTTCCTTGACTCCTTTGATAGGTCCCCCGTCCAGCCTTTATCTCTTCCACTCTCTATTCGTCTCTGCCAGACGTTTTCCACTCCAGCCCCTCAGTTACTTGAACTCTAGGCTCCTGCTCTCAGGGGACTCAGGGCCCCTCCAAAGTAACAATTTGAGGCTGAAAAGAAAAAAGGCTAATTCGATGGAATATTTTTTGTTGTCAGATGAACTTAAGCGACATCCAGACAGCTGCTAGAATTCTCCTCGGTAGCTTGCCTAAAATGTAATTCACAGTCTCCATAAGAGTATATATGAGGAAAAGCGAAAATTTAAAAAATCTTCTCCACAGATATTGGTAGAAAGCATTAGCCTCATATTGAGTAAGTTACCTCAACTGGTCCCATTTGCCAGAAACACAATTCAGATAAAGAAATAAATGGATAAAATCCAGTGATTTTGTATTACTATGTTTTACTGACACATGGCTGAAATTTTAGAATGAAAACTATAAAATCTTTACATGTGTCTGTTTGTATGTGTATGTGCATGCATACTATGTATATGAGCTATTTTTCTATCTCTGGAAGGTATTACCAAATTAATTTATAAAATCCCTTAAAGAAGTTCTGTTCAAATTGGCTTAGAGATAAATGAGCATTTGTATAAATTAAGTATCCCTAAAATTCTCAAGATTATAGAAATTAACCCAAACTTTTTTTAAGTTCACATTATCTGGGATAAACTTTGATAAATAAAGCTAGTTATAATATTCTTGGTAAAATAAAAACAAGTATGTCCTCAGAGTTGTGAGCATTAAATATAATAACAGACATACAATTTTTTTTTTCTACCTAGGCTCACTAGTCACACAAGTTTATATTATCTCCAATAGATATTTAAGATTATAAAATTGTAAGTCCAACCTAAGAACAGAATGTGTAATAAAAATAAATTGCTTGATGTATGTCAAGCACAACAGTAAAAAAGAAAAAAAAAAGAACCAGGTTTGGTGGGGGGAGCATGTTTAACTTTTTAGGTTCTTTGCGTTTGTGGTATGTTTTATATTTGCCTGATTAGTCAACAAGAAAAATAACTTAAAATGATGGCTAGCTTTGTTTAATGTCTCATGAAATTTTCACTAGCAAGTCAGGCAGAATTGTTAAGAATGAATTAATGTAAGTAGGATAAAAGTTTGTAAGTGAATTTTTCAACAGTAATTATATTTTATAATATGTCTACTTAAAAATAATTTCCAAAATCTTTTTAGTAACTCGAAACCTTAGAGCTATAGTAAGTTATGTTAGAATGATGGATATTCATTGAATGTCTAGATCATTTCCAATTAAGATAAAATACTGAAACATTAATTTGCTGAATGTAGCTTATCTTCTTTTGGCTTCCTAAATTTTGTAGTGACCAAAGGTATTTGATTCTGTTAGCAAACGTGCTCTTTGCCACACTGAAAAGCTATGCTAGAGGAAGCACATGCCTCTAGAAATTGTGAAATGATGTATTTATAAATTTGCAAAGCTATAACAGAATGTTAGTATGTGGTAGGTAGTTCACAGTTCCATGCTTTCTAGTTTTCACTGAAAATTAGGATTACTAAAGATTAAAAATTCTTATTAATAAGGACAAAGAAAAAAAAATCTGTGTATCCAAAGTATACACGGAAAATAGGGTGTGTTTCTGATAAGGAAAAGTATACTCAGTGTGAAGAATGTGTTTTTGTTAAGGGAAAAAGAAAGTAGTTTTATTCTAAAATAGAATGACTGGCTGTACCACAATGAGAAAGAGGAGAAGCGTGGGACAAAAACAGAGTGTATATAGAAAAAAAAAGGCGGGGGGGATGTAAAACATTTGAGGAAAAGGAATTTTATGTGTGGTCAAGCTTCTAAGATTAAATAGATTTATTTATAAGTTAAAAAAAAAGGTGAGCCTTAATATCAAAAGTATACTGTGTGTAACTAGAATGACGAAGTTTTCTCAGATTATTGGTCTTCCCTTATTAAGAAATTATAAAAAGGTTTCTCTTTATCTTTTAAGTAATCTGTTTGGAGAACCAAAGTTTGTGTCTTATCAGAATGATTTCCTGTACTTCACAGTTGTCTTTATCAGATCCTCATTACTCAAGTTTAAAAAGCTAAGGGTTTGTTAACAACTGTGTAATCTTCTGTATCTGCCTTTAAGATTTTTTATTGTCACTTTGGTTAAATAGGTAATTATTATTTTATAATCATCTGTGATCCTGTTTAATCAACTGCTCAAACCTTTTGACATTTTGACAAACTTCCCCAAATCAAATTCTAAATAAAGTCTTTTTTTACTTAAACTAACTTGGGGTTTTCCAGCGGGTCCTCAGAAAATCTCAAAAGATTTGTCTTTCACCTTGTAAAAGAGAGATGTTAAACTAATTAGGTTTATTTGATATATTAAACTGCATGGGAAGCATTGTCAAATGGGCAGTGATGATAAATCTTTAGGTTATATTTGTATGGGTATATGTTATTAATATAAGTATTTCAGAAATGGTATGGAATTCATAGAAATTTGTAAATACTTGATGTTCATATGTTCAGCATTATGTTATCAGTCATAATTTCTGTTATGTTAAAATATTGTATGTCGCTGAAATAAACAAATTTCCTTATCAATTACATGATAATGACCTCTTATCAGATCTTTAATGGTGACCATTTCAAAGTCTTTTGTCATTCACAGACAGGTGTGTTTTACTCCTGATTCTTCCCTGAGAGTGTTTACAGTCAGCTACAAGCGAGACAGCTCCATGATGCCATCGCTTGAATAACTTTGAGACCAGGCCAATGAACTGAGTAAGAATTTTCTCAACTAATGAAGAAGTTCATGGATTCACAAAACTGCTAACCCAACATCAAATAGAACAAGTATTAATTACATGAGATTGAATGAATTGATGAGGATAATTATTTTTTAATGATTTTTGTTTGAAACATTGCTGGTTCTTTTGTTTTGTTTTTCTCTTTTTTCTTAAGCTATCTAAAAGTTACAGCAATTTAGTCAAGTATACCTTTGTGAACAAAGATGAAACGATTACTTTTCTCCCTCCCTGATCCCTCCAGAATTCAGAAACTCTTATTGAATATTTTTGTTTTCATAGCAATATAGTTATTTGCATAAATCCAATAAGAGTCTGTTTTCCTTGTAATAGGACATAATAAAAACATTGGTTGTATTACCAAGGCTTTAATTGGAATGTTACATTGGAGAATGATATATAAAATCATATATGACCAGACAGCTTTAAGGAACTAAGATGGTCTTTATGGAACTAATGCTTATGAACCATTTTGGAAAAATACCCACCAAAACAACAAAAAACTGGCCTTATACCTGGCTTACAGGGTACTCAGCATTATAGATAAGTGAGGAAGGTCACTTCAGGGGAGACTCAGGTACCTTAAAATATTTTGGGAACTCAAGAAGAGAGACATTCATGCAAGTCTATAGGTATTGAAAGCAAAGTCTGCTGGCAAGTTTCTGGCTTGGCTATCCAGCCTTGAGAGGCTATTAAAAGTCTAATTTGAGATTCCTTATTTAAATTTCCAGCCAAGCAAACTTAAAAGAGAGTCTGTATCATCAGTCACTACTCTTATTGCATTTATGTAAATATCAGGCCAAATTTAACAAGACTAGGCTTATTTTGCAAACAAATTAGTCATTTATTGTCTTTGCTAGAAATGGAGGTGACTATAGAGAGAAAAATAATGTTTCAATGGGAAACTATAGCACACCCTTGTGCTATAGTTCTAGCCCTGTTCATTGTTTTTAAGGTTTTATCTACCTATTGGTGTGGCTGGATCCTGAATTCTTCTAGTTTCCTCCAGTATTTGGCTACAACTCTCTAAATTAATATTTCCAGTTTTTCTCCCACCCTTCTGACTTGGAATTATTGAGAACTAAAACTGTCCTTTCCTGAAGCCCGGAAGCTGAGGCTGGCTGACTTGATTTAAACTTCAGAGAAATCACTACAACAGATCATGTTTGGGCAACCTTCATGCCTGTTGCTGTGTGGGCCACTCAGAAAAGTTCATGGAACACCTGATGACCTCACTAGAGACATTTTAAACTGCAAATCAGGAAAATCCATCAGATTGCTACTGCCTGTCCTCAGTCTACCATCTAAAGATGGTTTAAGCCCAACATCTAGAAGTCTTAACTGGCTGCCCTCTGGACTCAAAACTGAGTTTATGTTTGTTCTAACCATTAACCTTTGTGGTTTTTTGGTTTGTTTCCATAGAAATGCCCCTTATTAAATGCTTGATTACTCACACCATATAGAGACCTAATAGGTGGGCATTTACTTCTACCTATACCACCACCTCCTGAAATGAGACACAACTGTTTGAATGGACTGACTGATTTCCAGGACTGAGATTGATTCAGTGGGTTATGTGACATTCTACCAACTCAGTTTCTGGACCGTGAAACTTCTTGGGGAAGTTTCATATGGTAGAATGACAGGGTTTGGGACATGCTACCCCAAAATATGACACCTTGGCATGTTGACGATTTTAAGGTGAAGGAATTTGAGAAATGGCAGGTGCTGGACTTTCTGACCTTCCCCTGAAGCATGTCATGAAACCCTCATGTGAGAGATGCCCTACGTATACCGAAAGGAAAAGGAGCATCCTTATATCCAAAGGTGGATGGACATTGAGAAGAATTTGAACAAACTGACCTTGCTAAGTTTCCCCCTATTTACTACTCTTAGCTCACACTCTTTTTTGTCCCATCATATTTTTCCATGACTCTCTACTCTTCATTAAACTTAGTATAAAAACTCTCAGGCTTAACCATTTCTTTGGTCTTTATTTCCTTTTGAAGGTTCCTGTGTTACATAAAATTTACATTGAATAAATTTGTATTCATTTCTCTTGGTAATCTGTCTTTTGTTATGGTGACCTAGCTGAAGACTTAGAGGGGTAGAAGGAAAAGATATTTTTCCTCTCTTATAAGACCAAATAGTTTCCACCAAATGACTTTTCAAAAAAATTTAAAAAAACTCCCTTTACTGGAGGCTTATATCGACTGCCCTTTGAAGGAAGGAAAAAAGAAAATCTGAAAACAAATTATTTTAATGGGGCATTAAGTATTGTTTTCTTTTGCATCTTATTCTGAGATAAACAGGAACTAAGGATTACTTGATATGAGCATGGATTGCCACTTGTAAAGCTCAGGTAGGAGCAGATATCCTAAGAAGATATATAACATTAGTCTGAAATTACCATGAACATGTAAAAACCTATTTGTATTGGAATTTTGCAGTTTGTTCTGTGGATTTATCTTCAGAGGCCTCAGTAATCTTCAGAGAGATGATAAAATACTTTATCAGTTCTCTTTACATTTTAGGCTCAAAAATAGTTTTTCCTTTTTTGTAAAAAATGTATATAAGACAAGTTTTTCTCTTGTGTGTTTTAATTCATTTTCAAGTGAAAAAAATCAGGCATTTTGAAAAATAGTGCCCGTACTATGTTTTACTTGTTCTCCTTATTTAGCAGTAAATATTAGGAGGACATTTAGAAGTAGAAAATAACTTTAGGGCAGTGTTTAAGATGTATGTGTTTTCCTTTGCTCACTAGATAAACACTGTAAAAATAACATTTTAATTGAAAAGATATTTAACCCATATATTTTTTTAATGGGTTAAGGTTAATGTTTTATTGTTATTATTTCTGTAGTGGGTGGTATTAATGTTTTTGGCAGTGACTTTGTTAGCACTAATAGAAAAGATGAGCATTCAAAGGGAAACAGTTGCTTGCTTTGTGAGTGGTGATGTTGAGTAATGACTAAATACATTCATTTGCACAGCCTTTATAAACTCCAGACAGATATTTCCGTGTTTTCCTCAGGTGGGTCATGTGATTTGGTGTTTATCATTGACTTAAATATCTTCAAGTCTTACAAATCACATAACTTGACCATGAAGTCAAGCAGCTGTTTTAAAGGACTCTTTGCAAGGAGATTTCATTTTTGGGGGGCAGGTGGGGGGTGGGGCATTGCAATGAGAAGAAGACTGTGCAATTTGTGTATGCATATTGGAACTTTTTTCCCTCCCTCCTTCCCTCCTTTCCCTTCTTCCTTTCTTCTGCTTTCTTTAAAGCAAGTTTCAATGGAAAGAGAGTACTTTTTGGTTGGTCTTTCTCACATGGTCCCTGCTATTAGCAGATTTAGCTTTGTGCCAGGGCTAATAGGCCATTACATTTTTATAATCTAATAGTGTATATGGAAATTGGTGGCTGTCTTTCAGAGATGACAGGAAGTCAGCATCTGTGAGATTGCAACCTCTGCATTTTATTTAGAGTTGCTCTCTGCCCTTTTGCTTCAGGGTTAATGGAGAAGGAGCCTAATCCTTAAAGAATGATATCTAAGTTTGGGAAGAACCTGCCAAGGTTGTTGTGACACATGTGACTGATGAATCTTTAGGATTTAGATACCTGCAGTGTTTTCAACTATGTATAGGATCTTTAATATGCTGACCTTCAACTGTGGTAAAGTGAAATGCTTCTCTGATGATTATTCCCTTAAAAACTAGGTTCTTTCTTCTTTCTTTCCTTCTTTCTTTTTCTTCCTTCCTTCCTTTCTTTCTCTCTCTTTCTCTCTCTCTCTCTTCCTCTCTTTCCTTCCTTCCCTTCCTTCCACCCTCCCTTTCTTCCTTCCTCCTTCCCTCCCTCCCTTCTTTCCTTCCTTCCTTCCTGCTGCTCAGGTTGCGGAATCTTTGTTCCCTGACCAGGGATTGAACCCGTGCCCCTTGCAGGGGAAGCTTGAAGTCCTAACCACTGGACCACCAGGGAATACTCGAGGTTATTTCAACATTGAGAATTTCAGCATTATTATCTGGTAAAAGCTACTGCTCTGTTTTAAGATTTACGCAGTTTGGCATTTATATACATACAAATGTGGAATTGTGAATTAAAGTTAGGTAAAAAATGGGAAGGTTATATCAGACGCAGTGTTTATTTTTTTGATAATAAAGATATCTTAAATTTGTTTAACAGATATATGCTAAATGCCATATAGACTGTGTTTGAAGCTGGATATAATTTGTAAACAGCCATCACTTCTTTTCCCTTATTCCCAAAGACCCCACAGCTGTACTTGATGAATGTAAGTGTTGTAGTAGTTCAGATGAGAGAAATATTATCACAGGACAAAGAGATTAGAGAAAACTTTATGGACATAATGACCTGGGCTGGGGTTTGAAGATATGCTTTGGAGAGGTGTAGGTGCAGAGGAGGAAATACCCAGTAGAGGGAGCTGGGGTGAAGATGGGACATTGCAGATGTGTTTGAGAGACCAGGCTGGTTTTGGTGTGTGGGACACATGTTAGGGAGTAGGGAAGGTAAGATTGGAGCTGGGACTTGTAGGACACTGAATACCATCCTGAGGAAGCTCTAAATCTTGTGAAATTGTGGGATGATTGGTCATCCATTCATTAAGCAGTCGGCAGAGTAGGGTACTGGGTAAGAGCCCAGACCCTGGAGCGCCTAAACTTTTAGGTTTGAGTGCTGATTTACTACTCAGTGGCTTAATAACCTTGGACAGGTGTCTGGACCCTCTCTGACAGGGCTAGGTTGGTTTGTGATGACAAATTTGCTAAATCACCAATTCATTGATTTTATCAAATTTTCTAATTTCAAGGTCTTAATAGTTCTTATAAAAAAGAACCTGCATTTTGGGTTACTGATCATAAAATATATAGAAAACTATCTTCTTATCACTAACAAAAATTTTATTATTTTACTTAGCAGTTTTTTAGTTGAGGATTTTTTAAATGAAGGATTGTTTTATACAGTTTTGCTTTCTTTTTGATACTGTTGAAGTAATTTTAAGTTAAATTCAAAGTGAAAATGAATATGAAATAAATTAGATTAAAATTTTAAGTTTAAATTTAAATAAGTTAAAGATAAAAGCCAAAAACACCTCTGAGGAATCACAGTTAATCAGAGCAGTCTATGAGTAGAATGGAAACATTGAGGGTTCTGTGTTTAACAACCCCACCCGTACCATATGTAGTGGGGAATAATTTTCACAAAGACAAGGTAGATTGATGTTTATTTTTTTTGTCATTGCTGTTGTTTTCTTAATCATAAAAGTGAGTTTGGAAAGCATGCTGGACAGCCAGAATGATAGCTTCCACAGCCCAGTACAGACCGAGAGTGGAATAGATCCCTGTCCTTGAGAATAGACCTTTAATGAAGTGGTATGGATAGTTGAGACTTCTAAGTCACAAGTACAGCCTCGCAGGAGCTTATATCACAGTGGCAAAAGTGTGGGTATTAAGTAGGTCCTTTCAGACTATCTTCTTTTTTGTTCGAAGACACTTCATGGGCTCTGATCTTGGGTCACAGCATTTAATGTGTGGATAGCCCACAACTCTTGGACCCCGCTTATTATGACCATAATAACGGTCACACCTTTTGATCTCTGACCCTGTTGGACAGTTTAGTTACATATTCAAGCTGCATGGCAAGACTTGTAACAGAGAGTGGTAAACTGGGTTTGCCCAAGAAGAAGGGAGTAGGAAAGGCTCAGATCTGCTGCTGTGCCTCAGTCTTTAGAATTTGTGTCCCTTTGGTTGCTGACCACTTTCCTCATATGACCACTGCTTTGCCATGACCGTGTGAAACTATGAAATGATGTTGGGTTATGAGGCATTCATTTCATGTTATGAATTGGGGTCTAAATTCACTTGACAGACACCAGACTGCTCCTCAGAGACGCTTAGTGAAGCAGAGTTGGAGCCAGAGGACCTGGGCTTGATTCTTGGCTCCTCTTCTTAACTATCTGTGTCACTCTGCGACACGTGTTGTTTTTCTTCATCCTTTTTCTCTTTAGTAGAGGGAGAGAGAGTTATTTCTATTGCAGGTTGCTGCAGTGAGGCTTAAGTAAGATGCTAAGAGAGGATTTTATAAAGTTCTAAAGAGCCATTGAAATGTGAAGTGTTGTTGGTAGATTGTGAGTCTCTGGAGGCAGGCAGTGTGTTACACGTACCTACAGTGCTAAGGCACAGGTGTTGAAGTTGTGAGCTTTGTGAGGGCAGGACCTTGTTTGTTGCAGCGCTGTGTACCTAGTGTTATACAGTTGTGCTTATCTCACGTTCTCTATTTCTAAGTTTAAGAACTTTTATCATTTTTTTTGTTTCCCCATTTCCTCAGAAGTTTGATTATTCCTTCTCCATCTTAGAAAACATGATGTTACAGAGCATAGCACCCTGTTTCATGGTTGACTAGATAAGCTCTTTGCGGGCTAATCCCTAAAGAAGTAGGACGTTAACAACAGGTTCTCTGTCTACCTCAGATAAGAAGGAGCAAGATAGTAGATGGGAATCTGGAGGACACACATATTGAAAAGAAAAATGTTTGGGTAGAAGCTAGACAGACAGAGACAGGCTTAGCAGTGCAGTGGAGAATCCAGGCAAGGAGTTTGGTCTGGGTCCAGGAAAGATGATCTAGACCATAACGGGGTACCCGAAGCCTAACCATGGAGACATTCTGTCACAGCCACGTAGTGCAGACTTTGCTTACACATCTCACATCATCCAGGCTGCATGCTTTCAAAATGCTACCCTCTGTATTTTTATGTATGTAAACAGTGTTTGTATACTGATAGTGATCGTTAAGACTATATTTTTAAAGACATGCTCCTATGACTCTTTTTCGTAAGCTAAATATATCCTTCAGGTTAGTTTTCCTAAAAGTGAACTATTTACTCATATCCTGGCTCTTTTACATGTGAGCTATGTCATATTTGGCAAGTCAGTCAATTTCTTTTGAATTTTTTATCAGCTGTAAAATAGAAGAATACCTTGCAGAGTTGTCGCTGGGGTGGAAAAATATGTAAAGTACCTAATACAGTGCCAGGTGCACAGTAGGGATTCAGTTAGTGATGGGTATTATTTTTTGATCTAGGCTTAATATGTAACTATTTTAGCATATCATTTGGCAGTACATTCCATTAATATGATATGAGCACTAACAAGTATCACTCTTGGGAGTTTCAATGTTTATTTTTTGACTAAATATATATGATGTTCTTTCATAGATTTCTGAGAGAGCAGACACCATATTAGTTCTGTTGAATTATTTGCAGTAACTCAAAAGGCGTATATTAGCTATCAGAAGCAGCTTCATTGAAAAAAAGATAATTTCAAATTTTGAAAGGGTCATTTATTCTTTAATTTTACTTGGGTTATATTTGTATCGCTAACAAAGATAACTAATAGTCCTCTCGAACTAAATGGAGTCAGGCTGTAATATATACCAGTTATAGCATCTTCTCTCTGTACTGGAGTTATCATCTACTCCCCCCACCCCCTGCCCACCTTTGGTAATACAGTTGATTTTCCAACCCTAATGATCACTACTGTGCTAGATGTTATGGACAAAGTAAGTAAGTTGTTGGCTTGCAAATATTAAAACAAATTTTTGCAAGCTATTTAAAATATATCTTGTTTAAAGACAAAACGTCAGATACATTTGGAGTCATCTCAGTGAGGACCTTGTTACTGGGGTGGGAAGGAGGTAAACTTGAAAGAAATTGTGTGCAGTGGTAAATTTTGTACTTCTTTTAGGTAACTTTGCATCTATTTAGAAATTTAGCTTAATTCAGCAGACATTCTGGATTTGTATTTTGTATTTAGGATAGTAGCAAAAACTATCAAATAGAGCAAATAGAGCTTGTAGTAAAGTATGAATAATTTTGACTCTTGAGGTAGAAGGAATATTGTGTTTCATTCTCTGAGAGCAAACTTGGTACTGGGATCTTTTAGTGACCATGAAGGTAAACACAATTGGGGAAAAAAAAATCAGGCTTAAATTCTTCTATTCTAATGATGTTTGTAAGTGAACATACTAGATTTTAGAAATATTTGTACAGAGAAACTGTTGTGACTGTGAAGTTTTCCTTCTTTAGCTTTATGTTGGTAAGATAACATTGCTTGATGACTTCTCAGTAAATGTAGAGAAGTAGTAATGTGTGACCAAACTTTAGGATTTACTTGGGACTAGAGCTTTATTATCACTTGGAAGAAAAGATGATCGTTTAAACCACTTAACATCTGGGTGGTTGTTACACCTGTGACAGGACAAACCTTACTTTCACTGGAAGGTAGAACAGGTTAGAAAAGAGCACTGTAATGGAAGTCAGGAGCCTAGACTCTCTGCTTACCTTGTATATCCCTACTTACCCTGACAATGGTGTGTTGCTCTGCATGCCCAAGTGTAGGGCTTGATGGGTCAGATAACACTCAGCTCACCATGGGCAGCTGAGGTCTCGTGGTAAGTCGGTAGCCCATGGTCAAGCATTTGGTGTCTACTAAGGCCCAGTAGCAGGCCAAAAATTGTTCTTAAAGGGAGAATGGTGATCTGAAGATGATGTAGGGTCTTGCTCCAAAATCCTAAAGGCCTGCGCTGTGATTCACTGCCAAAGGCTGACACAACAGCATCCCTATCTACCAGTGACCCTTCAGGCACCATGGGATCTGCTGGATCCTGTGGCCCAAGTGGCAGCGCAGCTTGCACAGCAGCCTACAGCTGTTGTAAACCTTCTCTAGTTCTGGGCCCCACTCACACCAGCGGCCGTTCCAGTCGCTTGATGAATGAAGGACTGTGTTGCTTCCAGAATCCACATTGGCCCCCTAAGCCTTGTGTCTCCTTGGTTGTGGGAGGGGCCGGATATAGCAGCCTTTCCTTCACCTCAGGAGGGATATCTCTACATGCCTCACACCACTGGCCCCTAGAAGTTTCACTGAGGTAAAAGTCCCCTGAATTTTAGACAGATTTACTTCTTGTCTTCTGACATGCAAATGTCTGGCCAATTAGTCTAGAGTAGTTGCTGCTTCTCACTCACTAGTCCAGTCAGCGTCGTGCCATCAGTGTGATGGACCCGTGTGAGATCTTGTGGAAGGGAAAGACAAATCAAGAGCCCTGTGACGTAAATTATGACCTAGGGCTAGAGAGTTGATATCCCCCTGGGGTAAGACAGTGGAGATGTATTACTGGTCTTACCAGCTGAAAGCAGACTGTTTTTGGTGGGCCTTATGGACACTATGGAGAAAAAGGCATTTGCCAGATCAGTAGCTGCATGTCACATAGCAGGGAGATGTACTGACTTACTCAAGCAATGAAACCACATCTAGTATAGCCACATCTTGTTCCTTTGACCTAGACTTTTCTGTTTATTCAGGTCAAGTAAGAAGTTAGTAAGCTGCAACTGGAGTCACCACGTGGTTAAACTTACCACAGTCCATCATTCTCCAGGATCCATCTGTCTTCTGCACAGGCCAAATAGGAGAGTTGAACGGGGGTGGCGGGAATCACAACCCCTGCATCTTTCAAGTCCCTGATGATGGCCTGATCACTGCAGTCCCACCAGGGATGTGGTACTGCTTTTGATTTACTATTTTCCTAGGTAGAGGCAGTTGTAATGGCTTCCACGCAGCCTTTCCCACCATGATAGCCTTCACTTCACAGGTCAGGGAGGAGCCAGTGTGGGAATTCTGCCATCTGCTAAGCATGTGTCTTGCAATTATGCATTCTGGAACTGGAGAACCCACAGGATGGGTTTGGGGACCCACTGGGCCCACTGTGAGATGGACCTGAGCTAAAACTCCATTGGTAACCTGTTCTCTGTAAGCCTCTACTCTTACTGGAAGGCTGTAATTTGGGGTCTTCTGGAATCAGTGTCAGTTCAGTGTCCATTAGTCCCTAAAAGGTCTCATTATTTTCTTTTCTCCAGTCCATAGTTACCCTGGTAAAAGGCTGTAGGTCCCTTTGGGGAAGGCTGGGAGAACAGTTAACAGTATACATTTTACGTAGTTGCACTGGGGTCCTTCTTCAAGGGAACCAGCCTCCCTTTCATTTAAGGGGTTCTGCGTCTGTAAACTGGTTCCAGTCTAGGAATTGATTGAGGGGCCATGACTTTTGTTTTTTTGATTTGAGTTAGAATTTTGTTCCTTTGACCTAGACTTTTCTGTTTATTCAGATCAAGTAAGAAGTTAGTAAGCTTCCTGTCTATTTCACTTCTAGCAATACCATGATTAGCCAACACCATAAGTCTGTATGAATCATACTAATTGCTGCTTTGACTCTGTTGTTCATTACGGTAACTGCCCACCTTGCCTTTGGCAGCAGAGTGCTGCAACTTGGCCCCTGCCACCCTGGGACCCAATTACTCCCATTACATTAGGTTTTCTGGTTGAATGGTTGCAGTTCCCATTGTAAGGTCTGGCTTATAGAGAAGAGTAATTAGGAAGCTCTTCAAGGATGCTGGGGCTCCTCTCACAAATTTATTTCTCAAAGTATTGGTGAAAGGTGTGTCTTCTGGACCCTCCCACTGTGGGTGAGTAGGTCTTAATTGACAATTCACTCTAATATTCCAGTTTCCCTAAGCCTTTGAATCTCTTCTGCATTAAACCAAAGGGGACCCAGAGGTCAGGTATTTTAAATTTGCTCACGGTGGGCCATCTTTTGATGTTTCACCCAACCAACCAAACTGTTAGAGCTCTTTCTAATGCCCCCAGCTGCAACATTAAATGCAGACTCTTTGCTTAGTGAGCCCATATCAAGAAATTCAGCCTGATTCAACTTTCTTTTCCTTATCCCATACCCTTAAATATCCATTCCCAGACATGTTCCATGGGTTTCTGCTTGCATAAATTAGAAAACCCAAGTAGTTCTTTCAGAGTACATGTAGCACACCTCCTCATGGGTCACACTTTGTACCTCACCTTTAGGGACCTGCTGGGACTTGAGTCTGGTAATAAATCTAGAAGAAAAGAGGGGTGGTGGAGGTGAGTCAGCATTGTCTTACATGGCAACGCCCTCTGGGGAGACCATTACTGTTGCCTTGGGCAGAGTGGGGCTTATTCCCTCAGAGGTGGAGAGGCTGCTACCAGTGTGGGTGGAGAAGCCTCTACTGCTGGACACCCAGGACTGTTTGGTTAGAACCAATCCAGTTCTGCCACATTTAGCAAGAAATCTTATAATATGTATACATTCCTATTGTTATTTAACATGATTTAGTGGAAATAGTATAGGATCAAGATGGAGTTGAATCCTGACCTAATTATTATTAGCTATGTGGCCTTAGGCAAAGAGCTCTAACTTTCAGTTTCTGCGTTTATAAAGTAGAGATTATAAAACATACCTGTGACAAAGACTGCTAACTATGCCCTAAGAGCCATTTAAAAAAAAATTCTTTGAGAACTCGAATCCCCAGTCCCACCCCAAGTTTTAGCCAGCCATGACCACCCAACTACAGCTGCATTTCTCAGCTAGGTGCACCTACAAGGGGCCCTGTGACTAAGTTTGGAGCATTAGGATGTTAAAGGAAGAGGTGTGGACAACTTTTTGGGTCATCTTAAAGAAAAAACCATTTGCCCTGGATGTCCTCTTTTCCTGTTTCTCTTTGGGAAATGAGAAGAATTGAGGCAGAAGCCTTGGATCCAGAGATGGACGCCAGATGAGGAAGATGGCAGAACTGACTGGCTGGTCTGGGTTCCCTAGAGCAGAGCTACTTACCCGCCCTAGATTACTCACTTACCTTCTAACTGTTATGTGAGAAACAAACTTCTATCTCATTTAAGCCCTTGTGTTTTTGTTTTCCTTAGTTACAGTTGTTAACAGTTTGTTACAGTTGGCCTAAATAATACCTTAAAGGGCTGTGAAGACTAGAGATATAAATTGCCTAGTTTAGTGTGTGGCACATAGTATAAAGTGCTCTGTCAGTGTTTCCTATTATTTGTTGAATATTCACTTTCTACCTGTTGTGGATGAGGCACAGTGCTAAATATAAAGATCATGAAAATGATTTCTATTATCAGTGGGTTTAAAAAAATTAAAAACATGGGTTCTTTCCATTAAAAATGTGTAATATAACTAGCAACAACCAGTTAGAGAACAAAATTTTTATGGTGTCATTCATAGTAGTAACCGAAAATATACTTTATCTAGAATGAGATAATAAGAAATGGGCAAGAGGACCTGTATGAGAAAAATTTGCAATTTAATTAAGATGTGAAAGAATGTAAAAATGAGTAGAGAGATTAAAATATTTAATATTAAAATATTTCCATTCTTTTATGTTACTTAAAGGTTAGTTTATAAGTTTAATGTTAAAAACTCAAATAATGAGGTAAAGTGTGTAATGAAAAAGATTGATCCTTGGCTAACTCCTTCTCAACCTTGGGTGGTTATCGCCAGAGGCAACTATTTTTAATTCTCTTTTAGCAGTTTCTTCTGGTATTTACTTCCATATTCTTCAATGTTATTTATGATCTCATTTCTTTTTCTTTTTTTTTTTAACTCTTTATTGGAATATAATTGCTTTATACTCTTGGACCAGCTTTTGAGGTACACCAAAGTGAATCAACTGTATATATACACATATCCCCATATCCCCTCCCTCCCCCCCCCCACTCTCCCCGTCCCGGCCCTCTAAGGCATCACCCATCATTGAGTTGATCTCCCTTTGTTATACAGCAACTTCCCACTAGCTATCTATTTTACAGTTGGTAGTGTGTATATGTCTATGCTACTCTCTCACTTCGTCTCAGCTTCCCCTTCAACCCCCAGCCCCCCAACCCCGTGTCCTCCACTCCATTCTCTGCATCTGCATCCTTATTCTTGTCTTGTCACTGGGTTCATCAGTACCATTTTTTTTTTAATTCTGTATATATGTTAGCATACAATATTTGTTTTTCTCTTTCTGGCTTACTTCACTCTGTATGACAGACTCTAGGTCTATCCACCTCATTACATATAGCTCCATTTCATTCCTTTTTATAGCTGAGTAATATTCCATTGTATATATATGCCACATCTTCTTTATCCATTCATTTGTTGATAGGCATTTAGGTTGCTATATGATCTCATTTCTTAATTTTTCAAGTTTAGTCACTATAGGTTGACTTTTTAATAAGGCAAGTGAAGATTTAGCTCTTTTATTACCCCCACTGTCAGTTCTTTCCCTCTCCTCCTCAACTTTCTTCGCCCATAATAGTTAGTACAATTTTTGGTTCATCACTGTCTTCATTATTATAATTATATATCATTCATAGCTGAGCCACAAAGTGATGATTATGATTGCATTCACTTTTCCCCATAACTTATTCTACTTGGAATTTATGGGACAGTTTCTTTTATTGTATCTTTGATAATTTCTTCTGCTCCTTTTTCTGTCTTCTAGAATTTCTGTAGTCTAATATTGGATCTCCTGGGTTTTGATTTAAGTTTCTAGTGTCTGGGAGATTTCCTCAGCTTAATTTTTAGTTTTACTATTTATTATACACATATATATTTTAAGTTTCTGCTCTAATTTAAAATTTTCAAAAGCTTTTTCTTGTTTCATGAGTTTTCCTTTAGGTAATCCCCTGTTCTTGTTTTATGGATACAATTTCATCTCATCTCACTGAAGGTCTAATTTTGGTTTTTAAAAAACAATTTTCATGTGTACCATATAATTTTTTTTTCTATCTGACTTGGTTTCTTTTTTTTCATGATAGAATCATTTCTCAGTTGTTCCTCAAATGTTTAGTTAATGCTGAAAATCTTAATGGAAACCCTGTGTGCATGGGTTTCATTCTAGGGCTGTTGAAGACCAGATTTATTTTATTGAGACATCTCTGACTCTTAAAACTTAGTCTTTTCTCTTGGACTGATTTTTCTTCCCAAGGAGGAATCCTTGCCTTCTACCTAGGCAGTAAAAGGCTGGTCATCAGTTTTTGACAGCTGAGCAGAAGAGAGTGGGGGAGTAAGGCAGTGATCTCACTGCTTAATGTGTACACTTGTATTTAATCTCCTTGTTTTCAGTGCAATGTCTTATCCTCACACTCAGTGCCTTTAGTCCCTAAGTCAAGTCTGTCAGATTCCATTTTTACCAGAGAGTAAGTGCTTTTTCTCTTGCCAGAGTGAGAGTTAGTTGGAGAATTGGAAAGGAGTGTCCAGTGTCTAGCTCTTCCTTATGCGAACTTTCTGTCATCCTCCTGATTTTAGCCCCACTCATAACTCTGCCCCATTCTGTGCTTTTCTAGACTTCTTTATTGTGAATTACTTTGTTGTTGGCATCCTTCTCTTAACTATAGATAGATAGGTTTCAACTTCATCTGTTCTGCTAAGTCAGAAAATATTCAACCCTTTGCTTTCCATCTTCCAAAATTTTATTAATCTCTTTTGTCTTTAATTTCCCCCGGGTTTTATCCTTAGTGTTTAATACTTAAAAAATTTTTCCCATTACTATCTTTTTAGTGGAGTTTTGGGAGTGAGTGGAGATAAATGCGTGTATTATCTTATAACCCGAAATCTTTCAATTTTTAAAAATAGTAAAAGTTTAAACAAAATATCATAAAAACAAAAAGACTGGTAAGAGGAAGTATTTTGATGTTTTGTGGATTACTTCAGAGGCAAATGAATGTCTTGTTTTCTCTCTGGCTCCAGCATCTTTACCCTTTTCTACACAATTGTGTTAGCACAGGTAGGGCCTCTGGTGTTTGGAATGTTTGGTTTTCCTGGCTCCTGCAAATTATATTCCTGTGACTGCTGAAAATCTCCCATGTCAAGCATATTCTTATTTTTTCCCCAAGCCATTTCCGTATGATATCTAATAAATTTCTAGTCCAAATCTAAATTTCTGTATTGAATCTAAATCAGTGGAAATTTTAATGATAAATAGAGCTTTAACCTTATATCATGTATGTCAGATAATGTTTCTAGTTGCAAATAACAGGGAACCTAACTAGCTAAAACAAAGGGGATTTACTTCGTTTCTTTAACTGGGAAAGTTTAGAGATAGGTCAGTCTTCAGATGCTATTTGATCAAGATGCTGACTCTGTTTCTCTGTAGTTCTCTCCCCTCTGCTCTAATCTTCATGCTGATTTTATTTTTAGGCTGGCTTTCCTCATGGATGCAAAATGGCTGCAGCAGTTCTAGGCATCATATTTCACACCACATCGTACAGAGGAAGAGCAGAGATGTTCTTTCCCAGAAGTTCCCAGAAAACATCTCCAGATGTCAGGGTGAAGTGGGGGATGTCACGCTGAACACCTTGTACCTGAGCCTTATGCCTCATTGCTAGAGTGAGGGTGGTTGTATTCCCCCCAAGCATAGAGGTTGTGTGAAGCAGGAGTAGTACTCCAAAAGCAAAGTAGGGGATGTGCTTGTTGGGGAGGCAACCACAATATCCATTACTGTGTTTAGTTTTAATATCTCTGCTTTGATCACTGTGTAATCATTTTTATATTTTTTATCATTATGCTTTTTATAATTTATTTTCCTGTAATTCTTCAAATTTAATTGGTCTTACCCATGAACAAAGCATCTTTGTCTTCACCCTAGAGGCTTTTCCTAAGAATTTGTTTCATAAAAATTCTTCTCCCAGTAATTCTTTAGTCTTTAGAGACTTTTTTATTCTACCTTTTGATAGTCTCTTCTAAAGAAAGAAAACTTTTCGTTTCCCGCCCTCCCTTTTTCTTTCATTTTTCTTTACCTCCCTTCTCTCATCTCAGTGAAGCCTGAGAAGCAAAAGAAATGTATTTTTACTGCTTGACAAGCTATGTGTCTCCTGAGAGGAAGAAGTGTTTTATGGTTCCTTCTTTCACATGCTGTTTTAGTATCTCCCTTTCTTTTTTCTAGATGTGCTTATTGAATGACAGTAATATCAGCGTAGAGCCTCCTTAATGTCTTACTGTGTTTAATTTTAGTTTGCAGTATACCATTTAGTTTCTTCATCTTGAGACAGTGTTCTCTGATTGCTTTTGAGATATTCTCTTTGTCTTTGGATTTTTATAATTTCTTTATAATGTGTCTTAGTGGGATATGTTATGTTGGAGGTTCCTAAATCTGATGATTAATGCCTTTCATCATTTTTGGAAAATTCTCGCCTACTATTTCTTCAAGTATTGATTTCTCTATTCTCTTCTTTTTTTAAAAATTTATTTATTTATTTATTTTCTTTCTTTTTTTTTTGGCTGCGTTGGGTCTTTGTTGCTGCGTATGGGCTTTCTCTCGTTGTGGCGAGCAGGGCTACTCTTTGTTGCAGTGCGTGTACTTCTCAGTGTGGTGGCTTCTCTTGTTTTGGAGCAGGGCTCTAGGCACGTGGGATTCAGCAGTTGTGGCACAAGCGCTCAGTAGTTGTGGCGCACGGGCTTAGTTGCTCCGAGGCATGTGGGATCTTCCCGGACCAGGGATTGAGCCTGTGTCCCATACATTGGCAGGCGGATTCTTAACCACTGCGCTATCTAGGAAGTCCCCATTTCTCTTCTTGATTTGCTGTAAGATGTTCCTGGCTCTTCTATACTATGCTCTGTATTTCTTTCTTTCTTTTTTTTTTTTTTAAGAACTTTTATTGAGATACAATTGACATGCAATAAACTGCTATGCTCTGTATTTCTTAATGGCATTTTTCATTTTCCATCTCTCTCTTCTGCATTCTTAATAATTTTCTAAGCTCTTTCTTTTTTAAATTAGTGATTTCTTAAGCTGCGTCTAATCTGCAGTTTAACCCAATGTATATTTTCATTTCAGTGCTTATAAAACTCTGTTTTCCCCCCAAAATCTGTCTGGCCTTTTTGATATGTTTTATAATGTCTTTTATGTTTTTAAATAATTTTAAGCATACTTATTTTTATAAGTTCTATCTGTACTATTAAGTTTTTATTGTCTAATTCTATTGTTTTTGTGTCTTCTGTTTCCCTCATGGTGTGTTATTTCTGCATGTGCTTTGTAACTTTGGATTGTAAGCTCATCCTTTTTTTAAAAAAAAAAAATTAATTAATTAATTAATTAAATTGGCTGTGTTGGGTCTTTTTTGCTGTGCGCAGGCTTTCTTTAGTTGCGGTGAGTCCCCGCTACTCTTTGTTGTGGTACACGGGCTCCTCATTGCCGTGGCTTCCCCTGTTGCGGGGCATGGGCTCCAGGCTCATGGGCTTCAGTAGCTGCAGCACATGGGCTCAATAGTTGTGACTCACAGGCTCTAAAGTGCAGGCTCAACAGTTCTGGCGCACGGGCTTAGTTGCTCCGCGGCATGTGGGATCCTCCTGGAGCAGGGATCGAACCCGTGTCCCATTGGCAGGCAGACTCCTAACCACTGCGCCACCTAGGAAGCCCCTGGATTGTAAGCTCATCTTTAAGGAGGCTTTATTTTTGGGAATTCCGTAAATTCAGAGTAGTTTTACATTTGTTTTTGCTAGGTATCCCAGGGGTATTATTGGCCCGAAACCAGTCTTTTTATAAGTTTCTGAGCCTCAGATTTCTTGAACCATGCAGCTAGTGTAAATTTGAACTTCAAACCTCTGTAAAGTTCTCAGTGTAGACTTTTTTTTGTCCTTCTAGAACCCTGGCCAAGATAGTTAAGCTTCTTTGCTGGGGAACTTGGTTTTATGAGGGCATTTTATTCTAACTCTCTGTCTCTCAAGGTTAAGGCCTTATTTCCAGCTGCTTGTTAGGTGTTAAAATTCAAGCCTCTTGGTTATTGAAACTGGCATATCTCCCCACAGCAACCACAATCAATTCATGCTTACTGCTCTGGTTTTCAGTTTCTGTCTTATTTTTGGCCTCTCAGAACTTAATTTCCTTCTATGTATTTAAGAGAATGTTTGTTTTATTTCGTGCAGCATTGTGAGATGTTTAAGATTGTCTTGGGTCTGGTACTCCAGGGAATAGAGATTTGAGGCAGAGATTTGCATGCAGGAGGTTTTTGAGGCAATTCTCTTGGCAGCAACACCAGTAGGGAAGTGAAGGATTGTGAAGCAGGATTGGGCAGGAGAAGCTAACCTGTAGTGCAGGTGCAACCAAGACTTCAGATCTGTTGAGAGCTCTGGACCTGGGGTCAACCTTCACAGATACTCAGATCCAGGCACAAGGCCAGGTCTTTGTACCTCAGGGAACCCTGCTCTCTAATAATATTTCCTCTGGTCGGACTGTCCTACGAGGACAGCTACCACTGAACTGAGCAATACTGGTGCCCTGCTCACCAGTGCATTCCTTACTGCTTTGGGGAATGTCATGTCCTCTGGGCCCTCCTGTGGAGTATGATCAGAAGGCAGCTTTTTCACCCTTACCTGGTATGGGCTCTCCGGGGTCCCCACTTCTCCAAACCTTTCATTCCTTCACTTTACCGTCTCCCACAGTAGTTTTGGCATTTTCCCATCACTTATTGTGGGCTTTCTCTTCTTCCAAGCGTTCAAGAGCCATCTTAGTAGTAGGGTAGTATCATTTCCAGGGTCTTAGTCAAGATGTTAAATCCTCTATCTTGGGAGGATACCTGCTCCCAGCTGGATAGCTCTCCTTTAGCCAACTTTATGTTCCATCTGCCTTGATCCAGCATTTTGAGGATCCAGCCATACATGTGCTTTTCTAGCTGCTGAGGGTACCTGTTGGCTAAGTAAGTCCTGCAGCTCCTTCAGCATATATTCTCTTTCCTCCTGAGCATGTTTGGCACATCCCAAGCATGGTTATTTTTGATTGGTCTGGGGGCCAGGAGGGGCAGTAGAGGTTGATCCTGGAGGACATAGGTTGTCTTGTAAGGTAGGAATCTCTGTATCATCTTCAGGCAAAGAGAAGTGCTAATTCCTCAGGATCAGATAGTTCCTGGGAATCTGGAGATTCAAGATTTTCAAGTGTATCACCCAGATGTCCTCATGCTAAGTCTTAGAGTTCCATGCCTTTCTGATCAGGATCCTGACCTTGGTGTAGTTAATTTGAGGGAATTGAAAATCTAGCCTGGAACTCAGCTACCCTTGTGGTGAGTCCTGGGCCCAAGCTTCAGTTGTTGTTGTTCTTTTTGATGATGATGAAAGGCTCTTTATATGCTGCCAGGGAGGTCCTTTGACTTTCGTACATTACCTTCTTTTGGTGATTAATCAATCAGTTGCCCATTGCACCCAATAGCACCCAGCAAGAGCCATCTGACCCGTAGTCCTTATAATTACTGCTTTCCCCGAACTTGTCAAAGCCTGAGATATGATATGCACCAGTGCATTCCCCTTCTACTGGTGTTTCATCCTGGATCACTAGTGCTGAAAGTTTTTAACAGTCATACTACCACCTGCCAGGGGCTAATAGTACTCCATCTCCCCCTAGTAATGGGGGGTTGGCAGCTGAGGGATCGAGTCTTTAGGCACAAAGCCTGGGCAGTGAACTATAGTGTCCACTACAGAAGGGTTTCAAGTATCTTAGTATTCAGTGCAGCCAGAAATAAAAGCTAGCCCAAGCATGTAGAACATAGATTCTTAATGTGGACTCTTTTTCTTATTAGGTAACAAGTTTGGATATGATTTCTTTGAGTCATTCAGTCCTCATCTTAGCAGAAATTTCATTTTCAAAGTGTATAAAACATTAATCATGTCACTGAAATGAGAGATCATGATTTTGAGATAAACCTAGGCATTATTGATTTATTACTTTAAAGGGTAGTTACTCCTTTTTTGGTGATGGTGATACAGTTTCTTTTCTTAGAAAGTTTTGTAATAGGGTGTCATATTGCCAACTTATTTAAAAAATACTTTTTACAGAACCAAGTCCTGCACCTTTAACTACTGACATTCATGAAAAAGAAAAGTCAGAAAACGTGCTCATACAGTCCAGTGGTTTTTAGTTTATTCACATTTGGTTGAGCAACCATCACATCTAATTTTGGAAAAGTTTCAACACCCTCCAAAAGAAACCCCATACACGTTAGCAGTCACCCCCATCCTGCTCCTTGCCCTTCCTCCCCCTCAGCACTAGGAGCCACTGGTCTGCTTTCTGTCTTTATGGTTTTTCCTGTTCTGGACATTTCATATAAATGGACTCATACAATGTGAGACCTTTTGTGACTGGCTTCTTTCACTTAAAGCAAATATATTTTTATTCCACTGTATCCTAATCGTAGTAATAATTCTCTTTCTTATAATAAGAGAGAGTTAGAACATTGCAGAACGAACAGAGCTGAAACTCTTCTGATACCATCCCTACTTTATGCCACTACTGCTCCATCAGCTGTGGCTTGGTGAAGGGTGTCTAGTTATGTATAGCAACCATATTATATCACTGAGGTGGCAATATTTCAGCAGTCTCATGAATTAATCAGTAATAGATGAAGTCATCTCAGTGATTTATTTATTTACTTAATTTATTCACTGATTCATTCATTCACTCATCCATTCAAATTGACTTTGCTGCAGGTTAGAAATGAGAAATTATATATTAAATATATTCAGCTTGCTCTCAGAGCTGCATTCAAAATAATAATGGGTGGTGGTTTTGACTTTTTTTTTTTTTTTTTTACAAAAAGGAACAAACAGCCCAGGCATTTTTTTTAAAGAAATGGAACAGTCTAATTCCATTTCTTTAATGTTATCTGATTATAAGAGAAGAAAAGGGCCTATCATCATCGTAATTGTTATCTTAGTATCATTTGTTGGCTGCTTGTAATGTGTTGGATACTGTGTTAAGTGTGTCACATGAATTATTCCCTGTTATTCTAACAGCCTAGTCAGACAAGTGGTATTATCTTCATTTTAGAGATAAGAAAAACAAAACCCAGAGGTTGAATAGCATTCAGATTCACATCTGTGCCAGCTTCAGTGCTCATGCATTTCTAGATGGCTGTTTCCTGATTATTCTTTTATAGTCTGTAATATTAATGTTAACCCCTACAAAGCTTATCTGTAATGCCTTGGTCATGATTCAGATGATATCTTCATGAAAGCCAATGGAACTCTGTAGTTGTGTGCCCTACAGCTCAGTAGTAGTGTTCCTACTTAAGTGTTCCTGAAGAGCTGTATGTTCAAATTTATCACCACATATTAATAGTGTCTTTTTTTAGGCTAATATATGTAAGGTATTTATAATATGCCAGCCTCTATGCTAAAGGCATTGTCTCATTTGAACTTTAAAACAAGTTATGTGAGAGTGACTTCTAGTGTCCTCATTTTGCAGATAAAGCTGCTGAGGCTTTGAGAAGTCAAGATGCCTCTCTTCGATACCCTAAGTTTATAACTATGAAGAAACAGTGCTGGGATTTGAACCCATATATTCTAGAACTAGAGCTCATACTCTTAACATACTATGCTATTCTGGCTCTCTCACTGGACATTGGTAGCAGTCATTTTTACTTGTCTTTGGTGAACTTGGTCTTTCTTTCCATTCCTATGCTGTTTCTACTTAGTGATTATCTTCTTTCAAGACCGCTAGTCTCATCTTTTCAATTTTGGTAGAATGGTGAGTTAATGTGAGTTATTTACAATTGTAGATTAATTGTATTTTAGTAAGAAAATTTGAAAGATAATGCTTGATCAAGCCAATTTAAAAAAATTTATAATTTTTTTTTCCATTGCAGAAGTAACACATTCACTATAATAAAGGGGAAAACACTGTTGAACCTATTGGTATGTTCTTCCTTTTTCTTCTTTAAATTTTAAAGTTTCATTGTAAATGGTTTTTGTCCATAATTATCATAGGAAAGTAATTACCATCTTAAAGAAATTTTAAGCATAAGTGGAAAGAAGTTATTTTTAAGTGGCTGTGCATGAAAAATTTCACTGTGTATAAGTGAAATCCCAAAGGTAAAACCTGATTCGCCTTTAAGGATGAAGGCAGGGTAGGGCATGCTCTAATCTAGTTTCTTTCCCATAATTCAGATAGCCTCTGGCTCCTTTGAGAAAGATAAGGCCAGAGGCAGAGGTCTGTATCTATTAGAAGCATACTTTTCAGAGGTGCTGGGTGCAGGAGTAAATGCATCCTGTCCTTACTGGCTCCTCTCAGAATCTGTACCTTGCGGCCCCTTATCATGCAAACGCCCTCTCCCCTTCCTCCCTTCCCTGCTGAGTACAAGTTATACTTTCCTAAATCTCAACTTTTCCTCAGTACTTCTGGACATAATCAGTAGGTTTCCTGGCATACTTGTACATTTTCTAATATTTAGTAATATTTTCTTAAGGAAATCCCTTCTCTGGAATGTTGGAGTGCATTCCTGTGCCTCTCCTTTTTTACCTCCTGTAAACTTTTTTTGATAAGGAAGTATTTCATTAGAAAACATAAAGGTTGGTAGAAGCTTTACTTATGCTCTTCCTTTTAGCTTAATTTTCTAGGCTAAATGAACCCTAAATGTTTGTACTAAAACATCAAAAAGTTGTAATGATTGACATGTTCTCCTTTTTTCCCTTCCTAGTATAATTCATACATATTTTAGATAGGTTAGGTTTTAGAATAGAATCATTGATGAGTGATTTGAGAGTATTTATCCAAACTTTTAGTACCTGTTCTCTGAACCTTATTATGTACAGTTTGGAGTAGCACAGTTAAAATTTTAAAGGGGCTGATTAGAGTTGCGTACATCTTTTTTGCCTGTAAGATACAGAAACAGGAAATTAATGATATAGTCTATGTATGTGGGGGGTGATATTCATAGTAATATAAAAGAATAGTGAGTATATTGGTGGCGTTAAAATTTCATGGGTGAGCATGGTTAGGGGGAAAATGTCTAAAAAGGCATAGTAGGGGATGATAATTTAAAAAAATGGTGAGAAACAATGATCTAGAGTATAGATACTTCTCGTGTAGTATATAGTGTATAGATAGTACTATAAAGCAGGACCCACCTATATAGGGTGATTATTATCTTAGTTCATATATACTGTGAATTTTTATATTCTGGATGCTGACCCGTTTCAAATAGCAAAATATCTAATATTGAATAGAAAGCTGTGTGTTTAAAATACTTAGAGTTCCTAGCAGTTTTAAAATTTTTCTTAGCATGAGTGAACTTATTTAAAACGAAACAGTACAGATTTCTTTTTTGTTTAGTGTACTTATTTTGTTTACAGAAAAATTGAGTGAAAGTACAGAGAATTCTCTTATTTCCCATATTCTGTTCCCACCTCTACCCCACCCCCCACCCCTGGCTAGTTTCTCCTGTTGCTAACATCTTGTATTAGTCTATATGTTAGTTACAATTGATAAACTTATGTTGTTACATTATTATTAACTAAAGTCCATAGCTTATGTTAAGATTCACTTTTTGTGTTGTGCAAGTCTATGAGTTTTGACAAATGCATAATGTCACATATACACCATTAGTTTCATACAGAATAGTTTTACTGCCTTAAAAATCCCCTGTGGGATGTTAAATGAAAATAAGACATCCTTTTTTCTACCTACCTTCCCAGTCTGACTCCAAGAAAAAACTACTGTTAAAATTTTCTTGTGCGTCTTTTCAGAATTGTCTTGTGATTTGACTTTTTAATGAAACAATGAATTTTATACCTCTTTCCATATAATACACATAGTTACCGCATATTTTCCAGTGGCAGCAGAGTAAACAATTTGGAAACCTCTTAAAGGAATGGATTTTTAGTGGCTTTGAGAACCAAGCCCACAATGCATTTGCTGTTTGTTGAGCAGTGCCCTTAGAACGAGACTGTAAGGTAGCATAGCTAATGCTGCACAGTCATGCCACTTTGGTATGAAAACTGAATGTTACAACTTAAAACTCAAGGTTTTAGGATTATTGAACACATAATAACATATTAACTGGAAGATGAAGAGAGTACTCTGACATGTGCATATATATATTATGTTCACTTCATGAGTACCTTTGTCTAAATAGAAAAGCTTTTACTTAATATTATTCAAAACTTAATAATAGTTCCTCATCTTGATATTTTAAACCTTTAGATAGCTTTCATTGATTATGTGATTAAATGCTTGTCAAAAATTATGTTATGTTTTCTCTTTGAAATATGGACCTTGAAAAAAATGTCAGTGAGATGGTAAGGATGTTTCAGGGGAAAAAATCAGGCATCATTTTAAGCTTTCCCATAAAATTATAAGAGTATTTGCCACGGAAAAATATTTCTGGAGATTCCCACATGATAAATCCTTGACATATATTACTTTTAGATATCAAAATTAGGTATTGTTCAATTGAACTGGTAGGCTTTTAAAACTAGTTATGAAAGAAAGAGAACTTAGTGACAATTCAAATAAATAAATGGACTTTTTGCTGGTTTCTGTGTACCATTTCATTGAATGGAAATTAGCACCATTTGTTAGAAAACCAAGTGATTTTTATTTTCGTTGACTTTCATATGCATCATTGAATAATTTGGTAATATGAACTTTTGATGAGTCATTTAATTTACACTCATGTTTGTTGCAGCATTATTCATGATCACAAAAAGAAGCAACCTAAGTGTCCCTCTGTGGATGGATGGTTAAACAAAATGTGGTATATATACATACAATGGAATATTATTCAGCCTTTAGAAAGAAGGAAATTCTGACACATGCTGCAACAGGGATAAACTTTGAAGGCATTATGCTAAGTGAAATAAGCCAATCACAAAAAGACAAATACTGTATGATTCCACTCATGTGAGGTGGCTAGAGTAGTCAAATTCATGGAGGTGGAAAGTAAAATGGTGGTTTCAGGGGGCTGGAGGAAGAATAAAGTGGAGAGTTATTGTTTAATGAGTGTAGGGTTTTAGTTTTACAAAATGAAAAGTTCTGGACATTGGTTGTATACAGTGTGAATGTATTTAACAATACTGAACAATACAGTTAAAAATGGTTGATGGTAAATTTTATGTGTATTATTTTACCAAAATTAAAAAAAAATTTTAAATCAATTTAAAGATAAACACATACAACTAGTTTTGTCCAGTGGAGTAGTCTAGCAAGGAGTAGAGAAGTCTAGAAGTTTGAGAGACTTTTCCTAAGAATGTTCTATCTCATTTCCTAAATATTTGGGAATATGTTGCTGATTCAAACTGCAGACAGTGCAAAGGGAGAGAATTATTTTGGTAATTATTGTCTGTTCTTAAAAGGATTATAGACTTAAATCTTTAAGAAATTTCTGTACAGAAGTTTTCTTTTAAGTACCATTTGACCATTTATTTGTATCCATTAGTTTTATGTGCATGGTGTCTCTAACTTAATCTAATCTAGAGATTATTAGGCTAAGTCGATCTAAAGCCAAGTTAGAAAGAAGATACCTGTATCATAATGCTGAGATGCAGGTTGAAAAGTGTAGCCTACCCACAACAAAAATTTGAAGATGTTAAGAGCAACCATAAATGTGCCTCAGAGAAAAGAGGAAAATCACATGCTTCAAATTACTCCTGTTCATTTTTTTCTGAGTGATCAAATTATTTGATAACAGAAAACAATATTAATTTCTTTTCAGTTTAGCCACCAGAGCCAGGCTTTCATTTCCAACATTCTTTAATTAGCTGCTGGGTTCTAAGAGAAGAGTAAGGAGAAAATGTGTTTGGATATGCTTGTTGGTCCGTATCACCAGCCGTCAGCTTTTATTTGCAGTATGTTTAGAAAGGTTCTTAAAAAAATGACAGCAACAAAACTACATTACTGTGCATAGCTATACCATTTAGTTAAATACTATATACGTATCATGTTTTCTTTAAATTCTTAATAAATGCAAAAGTGAGCAGTAATCTTGGGTCACAGAGTTTATCGTATTCATCTTTGTAACTCTAACACCTAGCCCAGTGCTAGGCAAATAAGAAGCTATTAATAAATGTTTGAATGAATGAATAACTAAATTAATGAATATGTACTCATTTGTGGGTTGGGATACATATCATTTGCATCTACAAATCTTTCTTTTATAACTATAATGTTTCATTCGCTTTCCTGAGATGTTTGACTCCTTCCTTTTGAGTGTTCTATAAATGTCAGTCAAGTGGAGTCAGGCGACAGTGTTGTCAGATCTTCTACACCCTTATTGATTCTGTGTCTACTTATCCTATCAATTATTGTAAAAGAAGTATTGAAGTCACCAAGTGGAAACGTGAATTTGTCTATTTCTTTTTTCACTTCTGTCCAACTTTGCTTCATGTGTTTTGAGTCTCACTTTTTACGTGCGTACATATTTAGGACTGTTACATCTTTTTGATGAATCAACCCTTTTATTATTATGTATTATGTCTCTTTACCCTGGCAATATTCCTTATTCTGAAGTCTACTTTGTCTCACTTTAATAAAGCCACTCTAGCTTTCAACAAGTAAATAAATAAATAAAAGTGAAAACTTACTAAGCTTTATTTAAAGTAATTTTCTTTTGTAATAGGATTCCAACAACTAACTAAAGGTATATTTAACACAATTGTGCATAGTGCGTACTAACAGTGTGCCTCATGCTGTTCTCCATAAGTAATGTAAAATTCATACAACCCTATGAGGTGGTTACTGTTGTTATTATTATTCCATTTACATGGGGAAACTGAGGCACTGACAAGTTAGGTAACTTGCTCAAAGTTTTCCAGCTAGTAAGTGTCTCAGCTGGGATTTGAACCCATATCTGGATTCCAGAGTCTGTGTTTAACCACCACACTAAGCAGACTCCCGTTTTTAACAGATAACAACTCTAAAAATTATTTCCATCTCCCCAGAAGACTGCCCATACTAGTGGGGCTTATCTTATTATTTATAGTAAATTTTGTTAAAATAGAAATTTTCTAACAGCAACATTCACTGTACTTGTTATCTAGCTACTTAATGAGTATGCTGTTATTTTAAAAGTTATGTTTATTATAAACATATTTAAAGTATGCCTAGTAATATTTATATTAATAAAATATTGATAGTGGTAAATGGGTATTATTTCAAAATGTGTGTATGTGTGACTATTGGAGTGCTTTAACTTTCTGTTGGTGTTGATAAAGTGCTCTTTCTGCCTGAAACATCTTTTGAAGTGCCAGAAGAAATGGGAGGCATGAAATCAGGATTGGATTTATAGACACCTAGGTATTATTTTGACATCTGTGCTAGGTACCAGACGAATTTTGAACCTTGTAACGCCCTTGGTCTGCTAATTGTCTTGATACCTGAGGAATTGGAGTGTTTCTGTTTCTTGCCCAGTTCTGTGATCTAGGAAGGAGTTCTGACGATTCAAGCTCTAGTCGAGTTTGATATTTCACAAATCAAGATACTCAGTTCACATTTTATTTGTGGTTATATGCAACCCTTCTTTAAAGCCTTTTTGTATATTTCTTAGTACTTTGGTTGTTTAAAGTCCCCAAATAGCCTACATTAAAAAAAAGTCTGGCGGGAAGGAGAAGAAAAAAAAGTCGGAATTCACTGTGATATCTTTTAAATAAAACTTGTCATTAGAAAAAAAAGGAATCATCTATCATATTCAAATATAGCTGCAGCAAAAGGCTTAAATATGGAGGGAGCACTATTTGTCTTTTCAAGAGTAACTGTTTTAGACTAGTAACTACATTTCTTTTTTTTTAATCTTTATGGCTTCCCGCTTTCCCCAAATAAATAGTACTCTTACAAATATAGTATCTGGCAGAAATTGCTTTATGTTAAAGACTAAAAACAGCAACTAATAGTGACCGTTTTCTATCAATATTATTATCTTCCAAAGTATGTCCTGTGGGGTCTAGTCTTGGGAGATGATCTGCCAGGGTATGATTTTGTTATCATAAACTGAGGAACAGTTGCATAAATACTGTTCCCAACATACACAGATGCATGTGTCAGCACGCGGGCTTGGTGGAGTTACAGGATACATTAACATATTAATGATACAGGAAGTCCTGTAGTAATAAAAATTTTGTTAGCTTTGTTTGCTTAGCTCAACATTTTCTACATTTATTTGAACTAAGAACCTCTTTTTCCCCCTTAATATTAGTTAGATGTCCAATGCCGTTTGTACTCCACAGACTTTTCTTTGGAAAATAACGCTATCCAGTATAACAGTGTAACAGTATATTATTTTAATGAGGTTTCAAAATAATGACCCATCAAAAATCTACCATTATTATTTCATTTATGGTTAATAAATGGATTTTAGGGAGTAGCATTTAGAAATTGTTAGAAACTTAAGGTGTAGTGAGTCTTCCCTGAATTTATTATACTATAGTAGCTTGCATTTATTGACATTACTTTCAAAAGACTTTTAATCTCTCTACTTGATAGAATGATAAACTTCATTAATTTCAACTAATTGGGGAATCTGTGTGAATCCAAGATAGTGTAAAAAATGCAGAATGGGCACTTTGCTGGTGGTCCAGTAGTAAAGAATCCGCCTTGCAATGGAGAGGACGCTGGTTCAATCCCCGGTCGTGGAACTAAGATCCCACATCATGCGGGGCAAGTAAGCCCGTGTGCCACAACTAGAGAGCCTGTGTGCTGCAAACTACAGAACCCACACACTCTGGAGCCCGCACGCCACAACTAGAGAGAGAAAACCCACACGCCACAACTAGAGAGAAGCCCACATGCCACAACGAAGATCCCATGTGCTGCAACTAAGAGCCGACACAGCCAAAAATAAACAAATAAAATATTTTTAAAAAAATACAGAATGATTTTTAAAGAAGTACACTTTTATCACTGTAAACACTTCATGTAAAATTATACTAACAAAATATTTCTAGGTGGAAGATTCCGGGTGGAAATTCTTGAAAGAATAAATAACAGTAACTTGTAATTAGTTCAGGTGCAAATATATATGTACTTCTGAAATACTTGAGGTTATTTTAGAATGAGTTCTGTTAAAGTCCAGGTTGAAGGCCAAGAAGTGTTAAATCACAAATAGCAATCAAAAAAATGTTGGGGAGGTTCAAAGCAGGTGCCACTTCCCAGAAGAGCTAGCATCAAAAGGAGCCAAAGTAGCAGCAAAAACAGGTAAATGTGTCACTGTCATGGTTTCTGCTGAAAATATTGGTGTATTACACTCCTGCTGAAGTGTGGTGTTGGGGCTAGGAAAGAAGCCCAGGGAATTGCAGTAGCTCTTAAATTGCTATCTTTTTACATGTTAAGCATTCATTTCAATAATATATCTAGAATAGCCCATTTGCTACTCTTTATTTTTGTATTTTTAAAATAGCATTTACAGATTTGTTTCCTAAAATCTTGTTAAGTTCTTGTGAGGCTTTAATAGACCTCATGTGTTGAGATTTCCTCCCACTCCTTTTTACTTCCTTTGATACTTTATATTCTTTTGTGGTATAAGAAAATGTAGTAAAGCACCCATTTTGTAGAAATGGGAAAATCAAAGCGAAGGTTAACTGGCTTTTCAAGGGATGGAGGGAAGGAGGCTTTCAAATGTAGCTTAGAAACCAGGAGTTGGGTATTTTTTAGTATATGTGCTGCCTAAGCGAGCACAGGAGTTTGGTATTTTTATAGGGAAAAGAATATTATGGCTAATTGAGCAGACTTTCTGAATTTAACTTTTTAATGCTTGATTCTACACTTAAGTATGAACTCTTTCAAGTATTATCTATATCAGTACTAACTAATCTGCCTTTCATTATATAATGGATAGCTGATCCAGCCTTTCCTTTTAAGAAAATCCTTGATGTATTAGATCGTTAAAACAAATTCTAACATTTGGTGTTCATTAGTGTTGTAACCGAAACAAAAACATTTTAATGGTTGATCCCAGAGTATTTTGAAGTTAGTATAACTTTGCTGGAAAGGTATTTAAGCTATAGTATCAATTGCAAATAGGCCATGAGCCAATTTTCAAAGCTGTTTCTAAGTAAGACATTGAGTATGTCAGAATGCAAAAAATACATTATGTGGCACTGTGCCATGTGGCAAGGAAACAGAGTGAAACAATTACAGTGGGATTTGTATTGATAATTGTATTTCTAAGTGAGTGGCTTAAGATATTGTGAAGCGGAGTTTAGAATAACTCTCTATAGTGTGTTCAGTAATCACTTTATTTTAGTTGTTTGAAAGAGGTGTTTTGAATATAAAGAAGACTAAGAATTGCTGGACAAATGAAACTTCAGCTCAACATTTATAGCTAACTGAGCTGGCTAAAAATGGGATGCTTCAACTTTTTGACTGTATATTTCAAGAAAACTGCTAAGTATCATTTATCTATCAAGGTAAAATAATGACTTTCTGTAATCTAGTGATTCAAAAGGTAAAATTTTACTGAAGATACCTTATTGCTTGTTTTTGGCTAGCCAAAGAGTTTGACGAAAAGAGCGCTTTTAAAGAATACTCAAATAATTTACTTTGCTTGTGGTAAATGCCAAAGAAAGGCACAGTTAATGTTGTATGTACATTCGAAATTGATTTTCTACTTCATTTGCCATCCTAACAAAAAAGAAATGGAAGATAGAATAATTAGATTGATAGTAAATGCAGTCTAATAGTTTATGTGTTTTGACATTTAACCATAGACATTATTGCTTGCAAGAACTCTTTTTTTTTTTAAATCAGGATTTTTTTAATTCAAAGTTGTTTTCATTAGTGTAATTTTTCAATGTAAGATAAAAGGCTTAAAAATCACATAACTATTAGATCTGGTTTCAGCAGGTGTTTTTGAAACATTATGTAAATTTACAATGTTATTCACATTATGACTTATGACAATAAACATTTCCTAACACAGTCCTTTATGAGTTTCCGATTATTTGAACAACATGTTTAGGTTGTTTTGAATTATTTTGATTATGACTGTGAACTGATTTGTTTTTGTGTATTTGTGTATTTTGCCTTTATCTGGACCTCAATTAGATAGTTTAATGCCAATTCTATCATAAGATAATTTTGAAGCCTTACTCTTTACTTTTTTTCCTCCTCTCTGATATATAACTTTTTGGTTGGAAATGGGATGTAGTATTTGGAATGTATGAATCACTTGGCATCCTTCAGTATTTAGAATAATTTATAATGAAGCTGAATTTTCAGCCACTAGTCTATCTTTTATCTGATACAATGAGTCCGCTATATACGAAACTTCAAGTTGCGAACTTTCAAAGATGCAAATGTGTGTTAGCAGGTCTAATCGTGTAAGTTAGTTCACATGTCTGGTGTACATTGTCATGTGTGTGCATCCTCTACAAGTGGTTGTATTTTTGTGTACTTTAATGTATAGTGCTATATAGAGTACAGTAGTATGGTATCCTTATTTCAAGTCCAGGATGTCTGGAAGCAAGTGTAAAAGCAGCAGTGATGTAGCTGGTACTGTACTGTACTTTTCAAGGTACTGTACTCTGAGATTAAAAATGTTTTCTTTATTTTTTGTGTTTGCTTTTTATGGATTATTTGTGTGAAAAGTATTATAAACCTATTACAGAACAGTACCATATAGCCGATTGTGTTAGTTGGGTACCTAGGCTAATTTTGTTGGACTTATGAACAAATTGGACTTATGAATGCACTCTTGGTACGGAACTTGTTCGTGTGTAGGGGACTTACTGCATTTTTACTTAATAAGCTGTAAATTTGTCAGGTTGAATTTATAGGACACTTTGAAAAAATGTTGGTTTTCTACCAGTTTAATTTTTAATTTTGAAAAGATTCATCAGTTAAAAATAAAATTTTAATTTTTAGTTTATTAACTTGTTTTTTTGTGTTGATTTATTATTTATTTTGTTCACAATCTACATGATAGAAGCTTGCTCTTAGAATAAAATGTCAGTAGATCCAGATAGGCTTGAGTAATTTTTTAAAATCATCCTAGTGATATTTCTGTAATTTTCTGTTGTTTCTTGAGCCTGTTGTTTTGAGTGAATGCTGTCTTCTGATTTTTCTCGTCTGTGCTAGCCAGTATGATTGGTATGTAGAGTAAGAACAATGGGAAGAAAAAAAGATAGGAAGAAAGAAAAAAAGATAGAAGGTGGGTCGATTTGTTTGGAAAGCATTTTCAGTGATGTAAACATTGACATATTGACTAATAAAAATATCATTTTTATGATGATGAATAAGTATAGGTAACAAGTATGGGAGATTTTAAGAACTAGTGTCAATTTCTAACACTTTCTAGTCAAAGGTGCAGTAAATCTAGAAATCTATAAAGCTACAAGAGGACATGATCTCATTTTCTAATTATGATAAAAATCACTGTGTTTTATAGGTAGTGGCTTATATGTATTTCAGATCAGATTACTTTATAAAATAGATGCTATATGCACATGGTATAAAATTTGAAAGGAATAAAGGTAGAGTATCAGTCTCTCTAACCTTGCCCTTCAGCCAGCCAGTTCCTCTCCTTGGAGGCAACCGGTAATACCAGTTTCTTAAATATCTTTCCGGAGACTTTATACAAGTACAAGCATATATGTAATGTGTGCATATATTTTATTTTACAATGTATTATCCAAATTGTAGTACGTTAAAACAGTGTAATATCCCCTTTTCCCCTATTTAACAACATATCTTGAGATCATGTATTTAAGGGGTGTTAATTGAGTGCCGAGTATATATCCTGGGAATACAGCAGTGAACAAAACAGACAAGATCTCTGCTCCTGTGGAGCTCATATTCAACTAGGGGAGATAGAGAGAGAGAAAGAGGAAGAGAGAGAGAGAGAGAATACTAAAATAGGGTTATGTGGTTTAAGAAAATAACTAAACTAGGTGCTTAGGGAAGGCCTCTGAAGAAGTGACTTTTAAATGGAGACCTGAATGACAAGAAGGGACCAGCCAAATGAAGATCAGAGGAAAGAGACTCCAGGGACCTAAAGAAGGGCATGTAGATGGAGCATGAAAATTGGAGGGGTAGATGGGCAGGAGCTAGGCCACGTAGGGCCAAAGTAAATGATTTCATTTTAAGTGTGAGGAGAAGCCATTAACAGTTTGTTTATTTGCTTGTTTTGTTTTATCAAGAGTGTGATATCTGCTTTAGGTTTTTAAAAGATAATTCTGGCTGCAGTGAGGATTATAGGTTGTAGATACCAGTGTATGAAGAGCTGCTTGGTTTCAGTGTATGTATGGATGGAATTTATTAGTCCTCTTTGATGGACTTTTAAGTTGTTTTCATTCTTGGGTTTTTATGTGAGCAATAATGCAATGAAATGTTTTGTGTACAAATCTTGTGTAGAAAAATTTTAAAATAATTTGAAACAATGTTGAAACAGGATGACTCTTATAAAAGAGAACTAATAATTTGCATCTGAACTTTGTACTGTCAAACAAAATTTTGCAGGTGGCCAAATACAGTGTAGGGGGCTGGGGAAGTGTCAGAAACATTACATGACCTCAGTAACCAGTGTTGAATGAAAATTTTTGAATCTCTCAATTTTATTTTCTTTATAATTAACTTTATTGAGATGCAATTTGTGTATGATAAAGTGTATTCATTTTAAGTGTATAGTTTTAGGTGTTTGGCAAATCTATATAGCCATGTAACTACCGCCACAGTCAAGATATAGAATATTTTATCACCTAATAAGTTCCCATGTGCCCTCATACTCTTCAGTTCCCCCTCCTGCTACTGGCCTCAGGCAACTACTGCTCTGCTTTTGTCAGTGTAGATTAGTTTACCTGTTTCAGATTTAGTACAGATGGCGTTACACAGCACGTCTGATTTTGTGTCTGGCTTCTTTTGCTCAGCATAATGTGCCAGAGAGTCATCCGTGCTGTATGTGTGAGCAGTTTGTTATCGTTTATTGCTGAGTAATTTCTGTTTTATGAATCTACCACAATATGTTTATTCATTTGTTTGTTGATGGACATTGGGGTTGTTTCTAGTTTTTTGGCTGTTATGAATAAAGCTCCTATGAATATTTATGTACAACTCATTGTGTGGAAATATGTTTTCATGTCTCTCAGGAGTGAAATTGCAGGGTCATATGGTAAGTTTATGTTTAAGAGAAACTGCCAGCCTGTTTCCAGAGTTGTACTGTTCCACATTCCCACCAAAAGTATGTGAAAGTTGCAGATGCTCCTTATCCTTATTGTTAGTCTTTTAAATTTTAGCCACTTTGGTGGATGTGAGGTGATGTCTCATTTGGCTTGAATCAGTATCTTTTCATGTGTTTATTTTCCATCCATGTAGCTTTTTTGGTGAAATGTCTATTCAGATCTTTTGCCCATTTTTGACTTGGGTTTTCTTCTTCTGATTGAACTGTAAGAGTTCTTCATATGTTCTGGATACAAGTAGTTTGTTGGATATGTGTATTGTGAATATTTTCTTCAGTCTATGGCTTGTCTTTTCACTTTCTTGATGGTGTTTTTTAAGGTTGTACATTTTCACTTAGATGAAGTTTAGTTCACCAGTTATTCTTATATGGTTTGTACTTTTTGTACCTTGTCTAAGAGAACTTTGCTCAGACTAGGGTTTTGAAGATTTCCTCCTAGATTTTCTTCTAGAAATGTTATAGTTTTTAGCTTTTACTTTTAGGTCTGTAATCTACTTTGAGTTGATTTTTGTGTAGATTGAGTATGAATTTGTGTGTGTGTGTAGTCAATAGAAACCCGTTGAAAATGTTTGTACGTGGAGACAACTTTAGTGACAGTGTAGAGGTTGCAGTGAAAGGGTGAAAAGATAGATGGTGTGAGTTGATAATTACCTGAACTAGGACAGAAGTCAGGCCTGTGGCATTTTAGAGATAGAATTGGATGGGGAGTGAGCGTGAATTGGATGGGGAGAAAAGATGAGACTAAAGCTTATGGTTATGGGAAATAGTATGGCCTGTGACCAGAACTGGAATTTAGGATAAGGAAAAGATTTATGATGAATGGAGAAGCGTTCTGTTTTCACACTATTGAATTATGTGATAGGACGTTTAGTCCTTGTCCACATGCACACGTTGGGACATAGCCAGATTCTTAGTGAGAACATTTCTTTCTTTAACCCACTGTAACCAGTTTTCTATGTTGTTACATAGTCTCCATTATGTTAATTTTTATGGCTTCACAATATTAAAGTTTTGTAGTGAAGCTACTATATCTGCTGTATATAAGAATGATTAAAAAAAATTATTTCCACTGTGTTTCTCTCCTGTTTCCATCACAACATAACCACTAATAACTATATGCTTTCAGTTTTTGTCTAGATATGCAGGCATATCATACTTTTCACATAAGTAAGATTGTGTTACTTTTATTTATTTTGATGCTCTAACTATCCGAGGAATGGTCAGTGAAAACGGGTTACTTGAGGCTGACTCTTGTGTCCTTTTGACATGTCCCTGCAATGATTTGGGCACTTTCTTATAGTCTTTCATAACAAAATATTCTAGGCTCATTTTGTACTTTCCTTGCCTAAGCCCTGTACTCACTCATTTCTCCAAGTAGGGGAGTAAATTGCAAAAAAAAAGGGAAAAAGTATAGTAAGAAATACCGACATCTCTTTTTTTCCATAAAAACTTAGAGCTCCTTTTTTTTTATAGTATGTTTATAGAAATGTCAAGAGCTCATATTCTTTTTATACAGATAAGTCATATTAAAAAATGCAACGAGGATTAGATGACGTTCAGTTATCCAGGATTATAGGTGTTCTAGATTACAAGCTCTTTGAGGGAAGTGACTATGTCATTTCATTTAACAGGTGTTTATTTAGCACCTCAGTATGTCAGGCCTTGAGCATCAAACAGGACACAATATCAGTCTTGAGCAGCTCACAGTCTAGTTGGGGAAACACACATATAAACAAATACGAATAATGTGAAAAGTGTATACCCCGCCCCCTGATATTTTTAGCTGCCTTCCACTGATGTGGAAATATTTATGTCAAAACCGTGCACATTCAGTGAGACATTTTCCTAAACATAGGATGGGATGATGAGAGTATTTAAATAGTGTTTTTATGCTATCTTCCCATGAACTGTTTCTCAAAGTACTTATTTGTCCCCCGATCCCCTACCCCCCAAATCCTTGTATAATACCAACCACCAAAAAAGCAAAAAGCCACATTTTTGGAATGCATCTTTTGTATATTTTCTGCTTTTAAAGATATTAACTCTATGTACTCCATGTTTAATTCTGACTAGTGAAAGTGTATACTATGCTACATATTAACAAAATGATGGTGATTTTCGTACCTCATTCTAATGTTATTTTCTCTGAATGCTTCCTCTAGTTCTGTGACTAAATTCAAGTAATTAAATTATATTTTTATAAGGTCAAATTAATGCATTTTAAAATCCAAGCATCTGTTCTATATATGTTCCACACCTGTGACAAGATGATTTTCACCATTCACTTGTAAAAGAGAAACACATTTTTAGGAAAGGTTACCCCAGCTTTGAAGTATACGTTCTATTTTTTGCTTGGTAACCATGTGAAAAATACCAATTACTGAAATTCTGAGAAGAATGAAGTTACTTGTAAACGTAGTATTCACACAAAAAAGGCCCTCTAAATCAAAACCATACCGGGATGCAATAGACCAAATCTGTATAACATAAACCTTTCAAGATCAATGTAGCTAAAAAAATATCCGTGATTTGGGAAGGCAGCTTTAACAAAACTGTATTGTTAAAAATAACTAAAGTGAAACAGCTGGCAACCAATCTGACAAACGCATACCATGCCAGGAAGCTATGGAACTCAAATCACCGTAGTGAGTATTCAGAGTAAATATTAGTGGACTGTTAACAGGCCACATTTCTTTACATTTTTGATAATCTTTTAATGCATTTGAAGTATTTTGAGAAGTGGAATTATGGAATTTCCAAAGATTAAAAAGCTACGTAAAAGTACCATTTCAGTTGAAATGACGATCATGACACACAATATTATATGGCAGTTATCTCACAGTAAAGCTGGGATAAAAAAGAAAATCATGACAATTTCGGATCTTGATGAGAGTGTAATTTAGATTTTGGTATAGTGTCTATTAAGAAAGTTAATGTATCCTAGTGTCACCTTTATTATTAGAAAATTGTTTTCACGAGGAATACAAATATGAGAGGTCTAGGGATGCCTTTTGAGTGCCAGAAAGACAGGTTGTATAGTGGGTATTGCTATAAAAATGCAGAGGCTGGCTTTGGGAGCAAACAACAGGTCTGTTTAAACCCTAGCTCTGCCACTAGTCCATTGAACAGTATAGTTAACCTTTCTGTGCCTCAGTTTCTTGAGCTGTGAAATGTATAAAATAGATCCCCGAAGGTAGTTGTGAGATTTAAACAAGTAAATACACGAAAAATGCTTGCTGTGTTATTTGCACTCGAGCAACACTTGGTAAACGCTGGCAATAGAGTTCAGCGTCTTTAAGCAGACGTCCTCCCTTCAATGCATTTTCGCTCCAACTTTCTTTTCTCCTCTGCTTACTCTTATTTTTTCCCCTTCCTCTTTAGTTTTCTAATTTTCTCACTTCTCTTTCTACTCTACTTGTTCCTTTGTTGTTCACTCTTTCTCTCTCTTTTAACTCTGTTTTCTCCCACTTTACCCCAAGTTTTTATTATCTTTAGACATTTTCCAATTCCTGTTACTTTGTCTGACAGACTCAGTGGCAGCACTTTCTACCCTTCATAAGCCTATCTGCCACCAGGGCTCTTAACCTGAGATCTTAAATGCCCTTCAGGGGGCCTGAAGAACCCCTGAAATTGTCTACAAAATTTTGTAAAGAAGCATTCTTTAAGGGACAGTTTCCATAGTTCTTTACCAGGGTTTCAGAGGGTTTCACAGATTCTTCAAGGTTAAGAACCATTGCTCCAAGGAATATAACTACCCTCCCTCCCAGATGATTTGTTGGGCCTTTTTGCCAGTTGCCTCACTGGGGTTAGGGCATCTCTCTACGCACGGAAAGGTGCTCCCCATTCTGTCCTCTATACTCAGAGAGTACATGAGATTTGTACCATACTATTTACTATCAAGGAACTTAATTCCCAGGTGATGCATTAATTGTTGCATTACTGTGTTGTGATTTCATCTTTATATGCATCAGCTTTGTTTTTAAAAATGTTAGTGGTTTCAGAAATACAACATTATGTATTCCATAAAGTTATTTCCCTTATTTCAAGTGTTCATAACAAATGGCCAGCTAATTTAAAACAAAGTAGATATTTCTCAATTTAATTTTATTTTTTTCCATTTCCGGAAACATAGCACTGAATATTTTAAAGCTAATTGTACAGTGAAAAAAACAGTATATTTGGAATCAGTTATAAATTCATTAGGAAAAAAATTCCAAATTGCCGCATTTTGGGTTTCTTTTCAGCCTTTGAAGGAAGGCATGTCAACTCTGACAAAACAGTTATGTAGACTTTTAGTGTATTTTTTTCTAGTTGGTCAAAAACTCACAGTTGTTTTCTTAAGTAAAATTGTTATTCACATGAGTCATCATGACCGCTTGAAAAATTTAGACGTCCTCTAGGAAGGGGGGATACCCAAGTATCACATTCTTCATACATCTTATCATGTGGAAAAGTCTAGAGAAGAAAAATATTGCTTTGAAAATAGTGCTTCTTTCATCTCTGTGCTGATAATTCTGACCTCAAAAAATAAAATGCCCATTTTCAAGGGCTTTGATTCTACTGGGGAGTAATCAAACCAAAGTAACAAACACAAACCACCCCCCCCACCTTTAAAAAAAAATAGTGGTGTTCAATCCTGGCTTAGCTAACTAAGTACCGTAACTGTGTGGAGCTTAGCTAACACGGTGCCACATACATATGTAACAAAAATAAACTGAGTGCATAGTACGTGCTAGGACCTGGGTATACGGTACTAAACATGGCACCTAAGGTTCTTGCACTTGAGAAGAACAAATATGTGTGTGTGTGTGTATATACACACACACATATAAATATGCATATGCATGTATATATGTATATATACTGTATTGTGTTCATATACAAATACTGAAAAGTGCAGTGAAGAAATGAATAGGGCCTGAGGAGGGAGTAAATTTTGCTTTATAAAGCCATATACCAATAATTATTCGGTAGAAAAAGTAGAGCCCTTCCCTTAGTCTTGATTAATCTGTTTTCTGTGTTTAATAATAGTAATAAAGTTGATTGCAGGCCATGATTTTTTGGCTGTTCCACAAAGAAGGAGCTCTCGTCATCCAAAAAAAAATTTGTACCTTGAAATATAGACTTTGCTTTGGAAATGAAAACATGTAGATATGTATGCAAGAGATGTTGGCCACAGCCTTTACAGGAGAGTAAAACTGGAAGAGCTTTATTATTTTTCATCTTTGTGTTTCCCTAACTACTTGATCCTTTAACAAGGCTGAATCATAGAAGCTGATGTCCTAGAATTCCTGTTTTAGAGATAGCTCTGAACACTGGGCTCTAAGGAATAATTTTAATATTACCAGAATTAATCTGACCCTTTCACTTTTCAGGTGATAGAGTGCTGTAGTGCCCTCTTTTTAGTTGATTAGAGGAGGATCTTATTGTGGAGCCTAATACTCTGTCCAGTGTGTGTTTGTTTGTTTTCACTGTAAATGGCTACCCAGAAGATTATGCTTTGAAACGGGGGTACCCAACTTCTTGAGATGATCAAGCTTTGGGGGAATAGGAGAGTGCCTTCTCTAGAGCACTAACAGTTTTAGTTGTTTCCTGGGGAACTGAGGCAATTCAGACTAAACCATTTTCAAACTTGTCTTTGGAGTTTAGAGGCCCCTTAGAGAACCCTCAGGGCTCTCAGTGGGAGTAGGTTTGTCAAGAAGGGAGAGGTCTCTGTCTGTCTCCACCCCCACCCCCCGCCACCACTCCACTTAACTAGGTTACTCCTGCTAGATACAAAGCAAAACAAAGAACTTGAAAACAATAAATGAATTCATTGTCATAAAACCTTCCTGAGTTAGAGGGTTTGTGTACCAACCCTTGAGGATTCCGTATGAAAAGGAACCTATCAGGACCTTTCACCTGGACTCCGCAGTTCTTTTCTCCTTCTGCCATTCCTCCTCTGCTCTCCTCCCCTCTCCCCTTTGTACAAAGGAAAGTAAGGAAAAGATATACAATGCTTGAGCTTTCCACACTGTGGGAGCTGTATAATACCGGTTAGAAATGATAGATGTAAACAATTACTATTTGAAAGCCTTGAAAGTTATGTTCTTAAATTATCTAATTAAATGGAAAAATATATTACCTTCATTAGGAAGAATATATGTGGATGTAACCAACACACTGAACTGTTAAGAAAGCAGCATATTTTAGCCAATAATGAGTCTTAACCTTCACAGGATTAGCACTTGGAAATCGTAATTATGTACCGGTAGATAGATCCATGTCACCATACTTCTTAAGTCAAGGACAAAGTCCTCATTATACCAGGGCATCCTGCTTTTCGCAGTTAATCTTGGTTGCTAAGTGCTTTCCATGCTTAATGAAACAAAATTTAGAGAGGTGACTTGCTTAATTTTGCAGTGTAAAATGCTTCCTCCTTTTTATTTCAAAAGATGTTTTTCTCCCTACCTTTTGAAGATATTTTGGCTTACTAAAATTTTGCATAATATTAAGAGTACCATAATTTCTAAGCTGTAATAATAGTATGTGATTTGAATGCTTCCTACCTAATGTGCCTGGAATTTTTCTCCAATTATAGGATAGGCGAGACCATCATTCTCCAGTTTCAAAAAAAAATGCAGCTGCTTGCAAGGGGAAAGCTACACTAACAGAACGTTTAATATTTTGAAAAATATGTCCTGGGGGAAAAGGCTTTTCTGTTCAAAAAGATATTAAATTATTTAGCTTGGCAGCTCCAGGGTGTGAATATTTTGAGCCCCATCACTGTCATTTATTTTATATTGAGTTCAATTGGAAAAATTGAAAACTATTCTGACGTGTAGTCCTTTATTAGATCTCATATAAACCTTTGGCTGCAACTGCCTACACGTTCCTGTGATCAGCATAGGCACATTCCATTTTTAGTAGATCAGTATTTAATTTTCAAAATTCTCAACCAATAGCAGAGCTGCGGCCCAAAATTCCTCCACTGAGATTCCTTCCGGCCCAGATGAAACTAATAGTTCCAGGTTGTGTCGCTGTCATTCATTACTAATCCAGGTACGGCTGCTTACTGTTTTCAGTTTTCTTTCTCTGAACCTGACGGCAGTGTTTGACTTTTTCCCATGAGAAGCCGGTGATAATGCGCCTGAAATTCCAGCAACTGGAGATAGTGGGCCTTTTTCACACTGACATAACTAGGCTTTGTTTCAGGGCTAGTGTAGATACGACCTTGATGATAGACATAATACAATGGAAGACAGGCTTACAGTAGGGTATTAAAGGAAAATATGGATGTATTAGGGATTTGCCCCAAGTTTTTGAAGTCGGTGTCATGGAAAGCAGCTGTTTCCTACTACAAGATATCCTTTGATGCTGCTTGCCATTTTGGGACAGAACGTTGAATTGGATAGACAATATGTTTTCATGTTTTTTAGAATTCTTGTTATAAAATGAGTAGAACTTTCAGAAACATTCAAAATGTTATCACTGATATCATCTTGTTAAAATCAGAATCATGTTGCATTTTAACCTGTTTTAATTGATACTTAAAACCAGTGTGTGTAAAATAAAGAGCATAGAATTTGGAATTGGACAGTTTTGGCTTTATCTCAGCTGGCTCTGTGACCTTAGGTCAGTGATATAAGATCTCTGAGTCTCAGTTTTTTCATTTATAAAATGGGATAATAGATTATAGAGTTGGTGTGAGGGTTAATAATATAGTAGATATAAAGTACCTATGTAAGGCCGAGGGCATATTTGGTACTCAGCAAATGGTAGATTATATATTTATTATAAATTATCTCTGTCCAGTCTGTCCACATGCCTATCTACTTATATTTATCTTCTAGTTCTTTTTTAGGCCTCTCCATTTTTTGTTAATCCAGCTCTAATCTGTTGAAATTTAAAATATTTACGAAAATATTCAGCATAATGGATAAATGAATAGAAAAACAAAAAATTTGCTGGATATCTCCCAAGGGGCTTCTAAGGTTGTGTTATCTTAGTGTGACTTTGGTCTGGTGGTGTGTCAGCATCCTAAGAGTAGATTTCTCTCCTGAAGAGACTTTACCAAAGTCATAGCCCAATGTACATGGAATTACTACCTGCTAATGGGAATAAATAGAATGAGTTTTCTAACTAGCACTGGAGTATACCTGTGTAAGAAGCAGTCATCATCAGGAGATTTCTTGGGGAGCAAGGGGAAAGGGAGTTGGTTGTAGGAGTCACATATTTAGCAGTAAAGGTAAATATGGTAGATTGACCACATGCTCCATTTTCTGCTCCCCACTGAAATGACTGTAGTAGAATGGAGAGGTGACGACAATAGAAAGTTGAACAGAATTTTGGAAGAAAGAAAGTGGATGGACCGGTACTTCCTGATTCATTAGTGCAGAGAATACAAAATCCTAAACATTTGAAGGCTGGAAGCAAATAAGAAGCAAAGTAAGTGAAGAGCAGAGCCCTGGAAAACCCCACAAATTGAGGGTACTGGTTATTTCTGAAGGCAGGCCTGCTGGTGGAGTTGAAAACAGGAGAACTGTTTGAAAATTATATGAGGAGGAGTAAGATTCCTGGGCTCCTGTTTCTGCCTCATGCTGCCAGGTGACTGCCCTTTCCCACTCTAGTGGAAGACTAAAGGTGTATTTTCTAGAACTGTTGAATTGGACATAGATAAGGACAGGGGCATATACCTGTTATGTGCTTGGCACTTATAGGTATTGGGGATATATTAGTGATCAAAAACAGACCAAACAAACCCTGTTTTTGTGAGAGGAGATAAACAATAAATAGTAGACACAATAGTGATTTGTATAGTGTGTTAGAAGGTGATAAATACTTATGGAAAAAGAAAATAGAGTAGGGTAAGGGAGGTTGTGAGTGCAGGGTAGGAGGGGTTGTATTTAAAATGAGTTGGCATAGTAGGAGTCATTTGAGCAATGACTTGGAAGACAGGGAGGGAATGAGCCATGGGGATCATGGGGGAGAGCGTTGCAGGCAAAGGAACAGCCAGTGCAAAGGCCCTAATGTAGAGACAGGCCTGAAGCAACAGGGAAGTTAGTTGGTTGCTGGGGGTGAGAGATGAGGAATGTGGGGTGGGTGGTAGAGATCATGTGGGGCCTTTCTGGCTGTTGTGAGGACTTGATGTTCTCAGAATCAGTGGGGTAACATAGTCAGATTTAGGTTGTAACAGGATCAAAAATCAGAGTTTGCCTACTGAGTTGTAATACTCTCTGCCTTCTTCTGGCTAGCACACAGAAGGCTGCCAGGCTTATTACCACCTCTCTCCTTCTACGCCAACAAACATACACAGGGGAATGGAGGATATCCAGAGAAAAACAACAGCTAAAGAAAGAAGAGCTACATGTAATGACATTGGGGTTCCCAGTGAAAAAACTGGTTTGCTATGGTGAAATCCATTAGTCAGTAAGTTCTACCATCTACATATAGCTATTGCTCATCTTTTTATTGTCTCACGCTTAACTTGAACAGACATGTTAGAGGAAAAGTCTTTAACATGAAAGAAACCGAAACAAACAGGAAAATTAACAAAAAAAGAATGTGAAAGGAACAGAAACAATGTAGGAGCAAAAAGCATTTCAAAAACTTGTAATTAAAATCTCAGAGGTAAGAAAAGATACTATATCTATAAAAAAAATAGGATACTCTAGAAAGGCTTCTTTAAAGAATAAAGTCTTTTGAATATTTAAAAGATTATTAATTCCGTAGAAGGTTTGAGAGATAAAATTGAGACTATCTTCCAAAAAAGTAGATTAAAAAGATGATGAGATAGTAAATAAAATGGAGACAGAAGATAAAAGAAAATACAGTTAGAGGAAAGCCAGGCTGTCTAATATTTGACTAATTTAGGAGGAATTCCAGGAAGAGCTTGGAGTAAATTAATGTTGTCCCAGTTGGTTATACATTCTAGACTCTAAATTCTTTGAGGTCGGGGATTGTATAGTGTCTTGTTCATTATCACAGTATTGTGCCTAATAGATCCAGATGTTTTGACTGAAATTATCCTCATATCATTGAGATATATAGAAAACTGAGCAAATTAACAAAAGCAGAGGCAGCTAATTAGAAGGAAACATTTTTTCAAGAAAGGAAATCCAGTCATCATTCTTTTAGTGGTTCAGTTGGGAATAATATTCAGTCATAATAATGTAAAACAGCCAATGTTGATTTAACCAACAGTTGTGATACAACTGTATTGAGAAAAGGCGGGGGTAATGCTAGAGAGCTAAATCCACATCGTCTATAGCAGGAAGTCAATATGTAATGCTTGAAGTATAAAATTGTAGAGAGCAGTTATAAGCGTGTTAACTAGAAATACTAGCAGAAAGAACAGAAAGTGATAGTTGGAGAAAAATGGGGCAGGGGACCACTTTTTCTCTCCCATTACGTGCCTTGTAGAACTACTTTTAAAACTGTAAATGGGGATTTCCCTAGCGGTCCAGTGGTTAAGCCTTTGCCTTCCAATGCAGGGGGGTGTGGGTTCGATCCCTGGTCAGGGAGCTAAGATCCCATATACCTCGGAGCCAAAAAACCCAAAATATAAAACAAAAGCAATATTGTAACGAATTCAATAAAGACTTTAAAAACTGGTCCACATAAAAAAATCTTTTAAAAAAAAACCATGTAAATGGATTGTTTTTATAAAAATAAAAATTTAATAACACTGGGCTACTATGTCCTTAGGCAAAGGAACCCTCTCTCTCTGCAGAGCCCTTCTGTTTTCTACTTCCACTGCTGATGCACCTCTCTTCTGAATTAATGTATTTCTTTAGACATGTTAGTACAGTCAGTCAAATCATAGCCAAGTGGCTAGGAATATTCTGCCTGTAAATTCTCTTTATTTTGTGGTGACTACATTTAATTCTGAGGATACTTTTCCCCGACTTTTAAGTCATTGATGGTTATTTTATTGCAACTTCTAAGTGCTGAGAACACATTTCAGTATAAAGAAAGCTACTAATTTTTCACTGTTGTTCCAGTAGACTCTCAATTCTGTGAAATCAGGGATTATGTTGTTGCTTTTGTTCACTGTCTATTCAGTGTCTATCACAGTATGTGCATATAGGAGATCTTCAGAACTGTGACCGAAATCATCCTCATATCTCATTGAAAAGCAGATTATGTAGTCTTTTAAGAGCATGGCTGTTGAGTTAGACAAAACTGGATTTGAATCCCAGCTCTGTCACTTACTAGCCAGGTTGTTCAGCTTCTCTTCCCAAACCTAGTCTCCTCATCTGTATTAAAGGGGAATTGTTCCTATTTAATGGGGGTTGTTGTGAGGATTAGGTAAAATAAAGCAGTTAAAGTACTTAGCACATAGCAAGTGCCCCATAAATGTTCACTATTGTTATTTCTACCTTATTTTTGAGTGATATCACTACCATTTGCTCAGTCTTTCAAAAATCCAATCTGGTTGTGAAGTAAGAATTTTTCCTGCTTGTAAGTGTTCAGCAAGTGTTAACGACTCGAGTATCTTTCTTCAGTTCTGTCTTTTATTCTTTGTACCCAAGTGTTTCTTAAGTATTATCATTTTTGTTTCCACTTAACACCTAAAGGCCTCTACTTCACAAATATATTTTTACCTTCTCATCATTTGTGGTTCCTGATCATCATATTATTCTTTCAAATCACAATGAATGATTAATTTGGCATTTAAGCATAATATTTGGCGTTAATAAAGTGTTATACCCTTCCCCCAATTCTTTAGTAATGTTATTGCCATGTAGATTACAACTCAAATATTTTTTAAAGCAAAATATTCTGTCTCTCAGGAGATAGATTTATTTATTTCTAGGAATGTTTGTTATATAACATCTAGTATAGCAGGGAAAATATTCTAGTTCTTCACAGTACATTTTCCTCATGAGGCATTTTGGCTACATTAAAAGAGAGTGGCAATAAGATAATTCTACAACTTGTTTTTCTGAAAGTCTGAGCAACCCTTTTAAGACTGGAATGTCCTCAAGGATAGGAATCTTGTTTTCTACTTATCTTTGTCCACCGTCTGACATATAGTAAAATTTTAACTGTTAACTGAACAACTGCATTCATGAATGAATTAAACTATAGTGTTTTGTTTTTTGTTTTCTTTTAAAAAGAACTTTATTGAGCTATAATTGACATACAATAAACTGCATATATTTAAAGTGTACAATTTGGTATATTTTTTCTTATTAGTCATCTGTTTTATACATATTAATGTGTATATGGCAATCCCAATCTCCCAGTTCATCCTACCCCAACTGCCCTCCTCCCCGGCTTTTCCCCCTTGGTGTATTTGTTTGTTTATAACTTTTTATTTTGATGTCAATTCAGACTTAAAGAAGAGTTACAAAATTAGTACAAGGAAATCCCATATACTGTTTACCCAAATTTAGCAATTGTTTTCTAACTGTAACATTTTTTTGTATATACATGTTTTTCTGAACCATTTGAGAAAAAGTTGCCAACATGGTGCCCTAAAATATGTCAGTATATAGTTCCTAAGAGTAACTTTCCCTTATATAAAATACAGTACACTTATCAAAATCAGGAAACTTAACCTCGATATAATACTATTCTGTAATCTGTAGTCCATATTCAAATTTGTTCATTGCCTCAGTGGTATCTTTTGTAGCTATTTTTTTTTCTCAATCTGTTATTTAATCCAGGATCAAACATTACATTTACAGTTGACCCTTGAATAATGTGGGTTCGAACTATGTGGGTCCACTTATCCCCGGATATTTTTCAATAGTAGATACCACAGTACTACATAGTCTATGATTGATGCAGAGAAACTGCAGATATGGAAGACCAACTAGAAGTTATATGCAGATTAACACCTGCATTGTTCAAGGGTCAACTGTAATTTTCATGTCTCATTAGCCTCCATTAATCTGGAACAGTTCTTTAGCCTTTGTTTTCCTTTTTTGACCTTAACATATTCTAAAGAGTAGAGGTCAGTTGTATTGTAGAATATCCCTCAATTTGGATTTGTCTAATGTGTCCTCATCATTAGGTTGAGGTTTTGTAGTTTTGGCAGGAAAGCAATAGAAGAGAGGTTGTGCCCTTCTCAGTACCAGTAAGCACAAGATATCAGTTTGTACAAATATTACTGATTTTCACTTGTTTAAATTCTGTCCACTAGGTTTCTCCAATGTACAATTACTGTTTTTCCTTTGTAATTAATATGTAGTTTGTGGGGAGAACTTTGAAACTCTGAATATCTTGTTCTTCATCAAACTTTCATCCAATAGCTGTCAGCATCCATCCTTCCATCCTTCCATATTTATTAGTTGGCATTGGGCTCTAAGGAAGAGCTTCCTTTTTCTTTATTTTTAATTTATATTATTTCAAACTTATTGGTTCTTATTTTACTCAAGGAGTTATATTGCATTACTGTCATTAATTATTTTGATGCTTGAATTATTCTGGATTTGGCCAGTGTGACAAACTGTTTCCTCTGTCCTTTTGATGTCTTCATTATTCTTCGAGAATTTCTTACTCTCTGGTGTAACAAGATGTCCTAGGTTTTTTGTGTACTTTCCTTGCCCCAGCCCTGGACTCAGCCTTTTGTGAAGTTGCCCTGGATCCTTTTAGTGGAGAATGGTATTTAAAAGCTAAGATCTCGTTTATTGGTGTGCTTATTGCTACTAGTGTGTCCTTGGTTCCAGACCCTCTCAAGTCTCAGATCTCACAGACTGAGCTAGTGTGTACATATAGATCTGTGTCTATGTCTAAATTAAAGTTCTATGCCTAAGTGTTCATATTAACTATTTGATTGAAATCCAACATCTAATCTCTCCCTATATTTATAACTCCATCTCCAACAGTGGGAAACTTAGCTCTGTGGTATTGTTTTGTATCTCGAGTGTCCAAGGCTTGACTTTATTTTTTTTTAAGAACTTTTATTGAGATATAATTGACATACAATAAACTGCATATATTTAAAGTGTGCAAGTTGATATTTTTTTCCTTATTAGTAATGTATATATGGCAATCCCAATCTCCCAATTCATCCCACCCCCACACCCCCCTCCCACTTTCCCTGCTTGGTTTCCATATGTTTGTTCTCTACACCTGTGTCTATTTCTACCTTGCAAACCGGTTGATCTGTACCAAGCCTTGACTTTAAGTGATAAATACACCTTTTAAGTATTTGAATAAATGAAGGAGTATATTAAATAGTTGTCACGTTATCTTGTATATCCTCACGGCTGTGACCAGTGCTTGGCATGAGGTAGATGCTGATTAAAACTTTGTTGAACAAATGGTTCTCTCCTCTCCAGTATCTTCATTTTTTACTTTCAACCAAGATGAGATATGACTCCATAAGAATACTCTTGTTTTCTATAATTTACAGCATGAATCTAGATAAATTATTCAATGAATATGAAATCAATCCTTTTTCCAATAAGAAAAAGTCAAATAAAAATAAAACAGTTCTGTAAGAAAAATAGTTCCTTTGTTTTATATAAAAAACCTCAAATGTGGGCAGCACCATTGAAAAGGTTTCAGCATTTCTAATTACAAAAATTGTAGCTTGCAGAGTCTGTCTGGCACATTTTTCACATTTGTCAACTCTGGCCATGTGAAACACGTTCTTCATCTGAATTCTCTTCCTACACCCCCGGCCGTCAGGCAAAAAGAATTTCCATTTCACTGCTGCTTGTCATTAAGCTGCTATAAACAAGAGTGCTTGGAGATAACTTATGAGCAAGGGACTAGAAATTTGTGATAACCTTAAGACTCATTGCCAAATTATATTACTAACTCTGTGAATAATCTGGGGAAAAAACAGTAGGGTTTCATTCACCTATGCCCTCAAAGGTTATAGATTTACAATTTAGGACAGCCATTAATGATGGTACCTCTTAAAGTGGATTTTCCCCCCCTTAAACCTCAGGAAATGTGGTCTATTTTTCTCTCTGATGTAATTAAAGCTAACAACTCCTGGCACATGAACTCTTACTTTATCCCTAGAAACTTGCTTAAAAGCTATTCTATTTTTAGTTATTCTGTTTAACTAAAGTATGTTAAATATAGCATATGCACTGTAACTTCTAGTATGGAGTTCACAATGTATAATTTCTCATGTCACGCTACCAGAAAAGTAGGAAAGAAACAGAGGGTTAAGTTTTATGTTCAGTATGACGTTTTCACCAGATTGGCCAGGAATTGGTTATTTTTGTCTTAAAGAAGTTTTTCTCCAACATAGTGTCTTTAACCCTTTATAGAAACATTTACTTTAAAAAATTTCCCCCATGCATATAAGGAGTATCTAGTCTGCATCTTTTAAAATGAATAGAAAAATCAAGACATTTAAAGCACCTCAGTCTTGAAAGCCTTCTGTAAAGAAAAACTTTATAGCAGTTTGCCAGAACAGTCTTCTTTCCCAAGATTGATTTGTTGAGGGCAAGGATTTAAAAATTCTGTGGATTCCTCTCCTCCTTTTCTTTTCTTTTTTTTTTTTTAAACTCATGTTTATGTTTTTGTTGCAGTCTAAAGTTTATCTTATTTGTTGTTGTTGTTTTGGGCTTCTTTTTCCATCCAGTTTTATTGAGATATAATTGACATACAGCACTGTGTGAGTTTAAGGTGTAGAGCATAATGATATGACTTACATACATAATGGAATGATAACCACAGTAAGTTTAGTAAACATTCATTACCTTATATAGATACAAAAAAAGAAAAAGAAAATGAAAAAACATTTTTTCCTTCTGATGAGAACTCTTAACTTTCATATATAACATACAGCAGTGCTAATTATATTTATCATGTTGTGCTTTACATTCCTAGTCCTTATTTATCTTATAACTGGAAGTGTGTACCTTTTGACCACCATCATACAATTCTTCTTCCTCCTGCCTGCCTCCCGCCACTGGTAACCACAAATCTGGTCTCTTTTTCTGTTTCTTTATTTTGGAAGTATAATTGACCTACATCATTATGTTAGTTCCTGGTACACAACATAGTGATTTGATATTTCTGTACATTACAGAATGATTATTAAAACAAGTCTATTTATCATGTGTCACCATACAAAGATATTACATTATTATTGACTTCCATTATCTACACGGTACATTTCATACCTGTGACTCATTTATTTTGTAACTGGAAGTTTTTACCTCTTAATCTCTCTCAACTATCTCACCCTCACTCCCTCCTTCTCTGGCAGACTCCTGTTTGTTTTCTGTATCTATGACTGTTTCTGTTTAGTTATTTTGTTCGTTTTGTTTTTTAGATTCCACATATAAGTGAAATTATATGGTATTTGTCTTTCTGTGACATTTCACATAGCATAATACTGTCTAGGTTCCTCTATGTTCTTTTTTTTTTCTTTCTATTTTTAGTTTTTTAAGGAACCTCTAAACTGTTTTCCATAGTGGCTGTACCAACTTACATTCCCACCAACAGTGCAGGAGAGTTCCCTTTTTTTTTTTTTTTTTTGAGAACTTTTATTTAGATACACTTAACAGACAATAAACAGCATATATTTAGAGTGTACAATTTGGTATCCCAATCTCCCAATTCATTCCCTCCCAGCCCTCCCTGCTTTCCCCACTTGGTGTCCATATGTTTGTTCTCTACACCTGTGTCTCTATTTCTGCCTTGCATTTCCTCTTTCATAGTTCATAGTTGTTAGCATTTGCCTTATGTATTGAGGTGCTCCTATATTGGGTGCATATATATTTATAATTGTTATCTCCTCTTCTTGGATTGCTCCCTTGATCTTTATGTAATGTCCTTTCTTGTCTCTTGTAACATTTTTATTTTAAAGTCTATTTTATCTGATATGAGTATTGCTACTGCAGCTTTCTTTTGATTTCCATTTGCATGGAATATCCCCTCACTTTCAGTCTGTATGTGTCCTTAGATCTGAAGTGGGTCTCTTGTAGACAGCATATATATGGGTCTTGTTTCTGTATCCATTCAGCCAGTCTGTTTCTTTCGGTTGGTGCATTTAGTCTATTTACATTCAAGGTAATTATCAATATGTATGTTCCTAGTACCATTTTCTTAATTGTTTTGTGTTTGTTTTTGTAGGTCCTTTTCTTCTCTTATGTTTCCTGCTTAGAGAAATTCCTTTAGCATTTGTTGTAGGGCTGGTTTGGTGGTGCTGAATTCTCTTAGCTGTTGCTTGTCTGTAAAGGTTTTGCTTTCTCTGTCGAATCTGAATGAGATCCTTGCTGGGTAGGGTATTCTTGGTTGTAGGTTCTTCCCTTTCATCGCTTGAAATATATCATGCCACTCCCTTCTGGCTTGCAGTTTCTGCTGAGAAATCAGCTGTTAACCTTATGGGAGTTCCCTTGTAAGTTATTTGTCGTTTTTCCCTTGTTGCTTTTGATAGCTTCTCTCTGTCTTTAATTTTTGTCACTTTGACTACTTTATGTCTTGGCGTGTTTCTCCTTAGATTTATCCTGCCTGGGACTCTGTGCGCTTCCTGCACTTGGGTAGCTATTTCCTTTCCCATGTTAGGGAAGTTTTCAACTATAATCTCTTCCAATATTTTCTCAGGTCCTTTCTCTTTTCTCCTTCTGGGACCCCTATAATGCGAATGTTGGTGTGTTTAACATTGTCCCAAAGGTCTCTTAGGCTGTCTTTGGTTCTTTTCATTCTTTTTTCTTTATTCTTTTCCGCATCAGTGATTTTCACCATTCTGTCTTCCAGGTCACTTATTCTCCCTTCTGCCTCAGTTAATCTGCTATTGGTTCCTTCTAGTGTATTTTTCATTTCAGTTATTGTGTTGCATATCTCTGTTTGTTTGCTTTTTAATTCCTCTACGTCTTTGGTAAACTTTTCGATCTTTGTATCCAGTCTTTCTTCAAAGTCCTGGATCATCTTCACCATCATTATTCTGAATTCTTTTTCTGTAAGGGTGCCTATCTCCTCTTCATTTAGTTGTTTTTCTGGGTTTTTATCCTGTCCCTTCGTCTGGTACAAAGTCCTCTGCTTTTCCATTTTCTCTTTCTGTGGCTGTGGTTTTCAGTTCCACAAGACAAAATACTGCTGATACTGCTTGATACTGCTGTCTGCTGTCTTGTGGAGGAAGCTATCCTTCCTCTATGTTCTTGCAAAAGGCAAGATTTCATTCTTTTTTTATGGCTCAGTAATATTCCATTGTATATGTATATACCACATCTTATTTATCCATTCATCTATCAGTGGACACTTAGGTTGCTTCCATATCTTGGCTATTGTAAATACTGTGGTTATGAACATAGGGGTATGTATATCTTTTCAAATGAGTGTGTTCATTTTCTTTAGGTAAGTACCCAGGAGTGGAATTGCTGGATTGTACAGTAGTTCTATTTTTAATTTTTGAGGAATCTCTGTAATGTTTTCTATAGTGGACCTATATATTTACATTCCCACCAGTAGTGTGTGAAGATTCCCTTTTCTCCACATCCTCGCCAACACTGGTTATTTGTTGTTTTTTTGATAGTAGCCATTCTAACGGGTGTGACGTGATTGCTCATTGTGGCTTTAATTTGCATTTCCCTGAGGATTAGTGGTGTTGAGGATCTTTTCATGTGCCTGTTGGCCATCTTTATGTCTAATTTGAAGAAATGTCTATTAAGGTCTTCTGCATGTTTTTAAATTGGATTGTTTTTTGGCTGTCAAGATGTATGAGTTCTTCATATATTTTGAGTATTAATCCCTTGCCAGATATATCATTTGCAAATATCTTCTCCCATTCAGTAGGTAGCCTTTTTGTTTTATTGATAATTTCCTTCACTTTCCAAAAGTCTGTTAGTTTTATGTAGTCCCATTTCTTTATTTTAGCTTTTGTTTCCCTTGCCTAGGGAGACATATCCAAAAAAATTACTAAGACCTATGTCAAAGAGTGTTGATTCTTTTGCATGTACCTGTCCTGTTTTTGTTTTTTGTTTTTGTTTTTGATAAGTTTATTTATTTATTTATTTATTTTATTTATTGGCTGTTTTGGGTCTTCATTGCTGCACATGGGATTTCTCTAGTTGCGGTGAGTGGGGGCTACTCTTCACTGTGGTGTGCAGGCTTCTCATTATTGTGGCTTCTCTTGTTGCGGAGCATGGGCTCTAGGCACGTGGGCTTCATTAGTTGCAGCACAGGGGCTCAATAGTTGTGGCTCATGGGTTCTAGAGCACAGGCTCTGTAGTTGTGGCGCACGGGCTTAGTTGCTCCGCGGCATGTGGGATCTTCCTGAAGCAAGGCTTGAACCTGTGTCCCCTGCATTGGCAGGCAGATTCTTAACCACTGCACCACCTAGGAAATCCCTGTCCAGTTTTATTAACACGATTTATTGAAGCATCTGTCTTTTCTCTGTTGTATATTCTTGCCTCGTTTGTTGTAGATTAATTGCCCATATAAGTGTGGGTTCATTTCTGGGCTCTCTGTTCCATTGACCTATGTGTCTGTTTTTGTATCCGTACCATTCTGTTTTGAGTACTATAGCTTTGTACCATAGTTTGAAGTCAGGGAGTCTAATATCTCCAGCTCTGTTCTTCTTTCTCACAGTTGTTTTGCCTATTCACTGTCTTCTCTGGTTCCATACAAATTTTAGAATTATTTGTTTTAGTACTGTGAAATATGCCATTGGCATTTTGTAGGGATTGCATTGAATCTGTAGATTGCCTTGGGTAGATTGGTCATTTTAATGGTATTATTGCTTCCAATCCATGAGCACAGTATATCTTTCCATTTGTTAGTGTCATCTTTAATTTCTTTCATCAGTGTCTTATAGTTTTCCAAGTATAGGTCTTTCACCTTCTTAGTTAGATTTTATTCCTAGGTATTTTATTCTTTACAGTGCAGTTGTAAATATGATTGTTTTCTTAATTTCTCTTTCTGATAGTTTGTTGTTAGTGTATACAAATGCAACAGACTTCAGTATATTAATTTTGTATCCTGTGACTTTACCAAATTCATTGTTGAGTTCTAGTAGTTTTTGCTGGCATCTCTAGGATTTTCTGTGTTTAGTATCATGTTATCTGCAAACAGTGACAGTTTTACTTCTTCTTTTCCAGTTCGTATTCCTTTTATTTCTTTTTCTTGTCTGATTACTGGCTAGGACTTCCAATATTATGTAGAATAAAAGTGGCAAGAGAAGGCATCCTTATTTTTCCTGATCTTAGAGGAAATGCTTTTAGCTTTTTACCATTGAGTGTGAGGTTAGCTATGCACTTATCATATATTGTCTTTATAGTGTTGAGGTGTGCTCCCTCTATAACCACTTTACAGAGTTTTTACCATAAATGGATATTGAATTTTGTTAAAAGCTTTTTCTGCATCTGTTGAGATGTTCATGTGATTTTTATTCTACAATTTGCTAATGTCTTGTATCACATTGATTTGCAAATATTGAACCATCTTAGCATCGCTCCTGCCTATTTCATTGTTGTTCCTTCTTTATATCTTTAGTTGTAGAAGAACTTTACTGCTAGTCTTCAGGTTTTTCTCATCAATAGTTGCTTTGTAAATAGTTGTAAATTTGGTGTGCTAATGGGAGATGGTGAGCTCAGTGCTTCCTATTCTGCCATCTTGGCCACTCCTCTGGATTTATATCTTTTTTATTTATTTATATATGCATGTAAGGCTAAAATCCTAGAATTGTTGCTTAAAAAGTATTTTGGGGTGGGTGGTGGTATCATGTCATAGATTCCTTGCTGCCTTTCTTTGTTGTCTCTATAAATAGAAGTAGTTCCGGCAGTAGCCTAGTGTTAATGATTTTCATACCACACATGTACACACTGCTAATTATTAGAGGCTGGTATATGTGGCATATTTCTAAAAATGTTTGCACTGTTAGCCGAAGTTATGTTTCTGTTTTTTCCATGAATTTTTACTTAAGTGTTTCCTAGTCTTTCTCCAGTTGTTGTTTTGTCTGGAGCAAATACCATTTTCTGTTCTTCACTCTCTTTATTCTTACCTCATCTTTTTCTATGGCTTCTTTTATTTTCACTTCTTTCTTTTACAGAAGAAAGTAGCCTTAGAAATATGATCAGTGCATGGTATTCCTGGAATATTTTTGTATTTCCTTCCTCTGTATATGTTTTTAAGTGAGTCAAAGATCAACCAAATTAAAATCCATGTATATTTTAATATCATTTGTAACCTAAAGATAGTTATGGAAATTAAATTACTCATTGCCACCCCTTTCCTATAAATTTGCAGTTTGCTAAGCTTTTTTTGCAAGTTGAAATGGAAGCTAATGTGTTTTTTGTTCTTTAACAGTGCAGCAGAATGTTTGCAAAAAATGATACATGAATTTTTTAAAGGTATATATTAAAATTTAACTAAATGAAGTTGAAGGTGAGGGCCAGTTTGAATTAGAATATAGTCTGAGGTGCAGAACAGTAGACTAATACTGTTTTAGCAATGGAAATAGCCTAAGGTGGCCATGTTTCTTTTTCACAACTGTATCCCTAGTACAAAAGCACAGTGTCTGCCTGGAACATTGTAGATGCTTGGTAAAGATCTGTTGAATGAATGAGTGAATCCTAAAAGCTTGAGAGTTACTTTTTAATTTTATAGATGAAAAAACTTGATCTAGAAACTGAATGACTGAGGTAGAAGCAGAGCCTAAGTCTCCTGATGGCCATTCAGCACTTGCTACATTTTTAAAAGAAACTAATTTTATTTTTAAGATGTGTAATAATGGGAACCAAGCCAAGCATATATAATACTATAAAATTCTAGGCATACTGCTTCAATGAATTGGCCATTAAAATTGTGATTAGCGTATTATTTGTCTGTAAATATGTAATTATGTTCTTGTGAAGGTACTTAAATTTGCTTTCTTGTTTAGCTTCAATGTTTTTTCTTTTAATATTGTTTGTACTATCAATTTGTTAGTAAACCCTTTCTGGAAGTTATACAGAAATTCTTTTAGTAAACTTTTCTCTGTGGGCTACCATAAAGTCTGTATTCGTTGAACAATATAATTATCATTGACTTTAGTGTGAAGAGACTTTGGAAATTATCTAGGTTAGGCAGTTCATTATTTAGAGGAGGACATGGACCTCCAAGTAGCTAAATGACTTGTCAGTGTCACATCAGTCATTCACAGTGAAGCTAGAAATAGAGCCTGGGTTTCGTGGTTCCCTGTCCAGTATCTCTTTATTATCAATGATAGACTTCTAACTACCATATAATATAATAAGACAGTGTCTCTTGGTGCAGGTTTATCTAGGCAATCATGTATGTTAAAATATAGGAATCTGAGGGGTAGCCTTACATGTAAAATTGATTTTGAAAGAGAAGCTTTTTTCTCTTCCATGGTGCTCAGGCCAGTGTGTTGGGAGTTAATGAGAGGGAGTTAATGAGAGGGAGACCTAAAGGGAAAAGAGACTCCTTTGATGTTAAGTTTGGGGCAAACACTTGGAAAGAGTCTGTGCATTTATCACATCTGTCAAGAGGAGGGAGAATGATTATGAGGAGAATAAATTATGGCACATCCATAGTGTGCAGTGTTTTTGTAGGTATTAAAAAGACTGGTTTAGCTATGTGTCTTCTGATGGAAGGCACAGCCATGATAGTAGTACAAAAGGCAAGTTGCAGTGTAATATATATTATTTCATTAAAATTAAAGCAAAACCATATATATATACGATGAGATGTTTATATATATTTGAATGACTGTGGAAGAATAACCAGGCTATTAGCATTTACTATTTTATGGAGTCGGATTTGGTGGAGGAATGGTTAAATGTGTCTTCATTTATTGTTATTGTTTAATTTGCTACAAGAAGCACCTATTACTTCTGCTATTAAAGAGCTCTGATAAACAAAAATTAAAATCAATCTATAGCTTTTTGTATTTATGATTTTTTAAATGAACTTGTAATAGTGAAGTTAGTTAATAGAATTTCCCACAGAAGAAAATATATAGATTATCTGGCCACTGAATTGCTGAACTCTGGTAGTTTCTAATATACTGAAATTCTTCAGTAATAGCATATATACAGTGGGAAACATCCTGAAGATAATTTTTAGATGTGCTTTTCCAATGATCAAACTTTTCTAATGCTCATATTCTTGAATTACATAATGCTAAGTATTTTTCATCTTATTTTATTTTTGAAATCTTTTGTATTTAGAAGTGAACTGACTAAATTAGTATATTCACAAATGAAAGGTGAATATTGTTTCCATGTGAATCCAAGGCTAAAAAATTCTCATAAAGCCCTTGATTCAATTAAGACTCAAACCTTCCTTTGGCCAAGAAATGTATAGGTAGTGTAGTTAAAGTTTTTATTTAAAAAGGGAACAAAATAAACTCTTTGCATCTTGAGTAGTTTCATAAGTTCTAAGGCTCTGAGCCTTCGATAACTCTAAATAAGTGTAAATGCTCTTGTAATTTTCCAACATTAGAGATGCCTCAGGTCCTGAGAAGTTGTTTGTTTGTTTTAAATCACAGGTACTAATAAAAGAAGAATATTTTTGAATGTAAATATTTACCAGGAGTCTGTTAGTCATAGGTTTCATGTAACATTAACAAAGCTGTTCTTCACATAAAATTTAAAAATTAGTCAATTTAAAAACTATAAGAAAAATACCAGTAACAATTTAAGTGTATTTGGGATGGAGAAAACAAAATACTAACCCTTTTCTTGGTTAAGGTGTTTTATAATGAATTGCTCTTGTAGCAAGCTTTTATTTTTTTCATTAAAGTAGCTCCAAATAAATATCTTTAAAAGATCATAAAATTGTAACGTAGATCTGAATCAAGCACTACATTTTAATAAGCGAATTCTTTCTCTCTGAGGAGCTAGTAAAGCTTGCAGAAACCCATGAGCATCTGATCTAAAAGCTCATGATAACTTTAAGAATTAGTTGATTCAGGCTAGTAAGGAACAAAATAAATTATGCATGATGAAACAATTATAAAGAAAAACAGAGGGACCTTATCTTCTCCTTGATCTTTTCCACATTTTGAGATGTAACTTATAGGCATCTAAATTTGCATAGTTTTATAAATTATAAGTTTACATAGTTTCCTGTTCAGATGAAACATTAAAGTTAACCATTGTGACCGTTTCTTATACCTACTATTATTTTAACTCCAAGTGAAAATTAGATAATTATCAGGTCAACGGAAACCATTACTTTAGTTTACTAATTTTGTGGAGGGGGTAAGGTGAAGGTAGAAAATGAGAGAGCATTCTGGGCTTGTAATGGGGTGGGGCTGGTGGTTAATTGAGCTTGGGCCTTACATTCTTGAAGGGACTTAAATTTAAATTATTAATATTATCCCCAAATAAGGTAATGATATGTGATCGTATGTGTTTTGTCTCATATGATCAAATATGCTTCCATTAAACTATAAAATATACTATATTTTAAACTATAAAGTATACTATAAATTATTTAAACTCTCTTTTGCCTTTGTTCCTTTTCCATATACTACGAGCCTGAAAAGAGTAAAAATGGCCAGAGCCTCTCTTGACCTCTTAGAGGGACTTATGTTTGTTTTATCTCACACTATAACACATGTAATTAATATATGTGTTAAAACATTAAACTATAAAATATACTATAAATTATTTAAACTCTATTTTGCCTTTTTGTTCCTTTTCCATATACTATGAGCCTAAAAAGGTTGGAAATGGCCAGAGCCTCTCTTGACCTCTTAGAGGGACAAAGAGTATTTTGGATGGAAATAACATCAGAAAACATTTATTAGATGCTTTTTATTATGAATTAAAATTTGAAAGTTCTTGATCTTACTGTTGTATTTTAAGATATGTACATGATTCTAAAGTTTACCTGGAAGAAGAAAAAAATGAAGACAGCCAAGGAAATTTTGAAAAGGAGAGTTATGAAGGGAAACTTAATCTATCAGATAATAAAATATGATAATAACAATATTTACCTCAGGGTTTTCATGAAAATTAAATGGTATATTTATTTAAAATTCTCAGAATAGTGTCTGACACAGAACAAATGTTTAATAAATTTTTAACTGCTTTTCTTACCTGATTTGGATATTCATTTTATTTCATAAACATTCATTGCTTGCTGTGTGTGTATAGGAAGAGGTATGACTGATCAGTCATGGTGAGGGAAGAAAAGAGTAAGATTCAGCTTCTGGAGTATATAATGTGATATATCTTTAATCTTTAATAAATAGATTAAAAATGAAAGTAGACTACTTTGGTAAGCAGTTTTGCATTTTCTGTGCACAAATCCTTCTTACCAGCAATTGCATTTCTTAATGAAATATACTGGAGAAATTCCTGTGTATGTACAGGAGACATACATAAATAGATTCGTTACAGCCACTGTCTGTAATTGTAACATATCAAAACTACCTACGTGTTCATCAGAAAAGAATAGGTAAATAAATTTTGATGTCTTTATACTGTTAAAAAGTTAAAAAGAATGAAGTAGAGGTGTTTGTGAATATAAATCTCAGAACCAGCACTGAGTAATAAAATTGCAGAATGACATAATAATATTTATAAGAAGTTTGAAAACATGCAAAATAGTACATGTATTATTTATAGATACATATGTAGTAGTTTAAGATAGGCATGGAATGAAAACTCTGAATTTAGGAGAGTGGTTACCTCTTCAGAGGGAAGAAAGGGAATAGGATTCCAGAATGATCCACAGGGCCTCCATTTTGCTTGTAATGTTTTATTTTTTTTAAAAAAAGGCAAAATTTTAAGATTTTTTAAAGCTGGGGAACAAGTAATATTCATTATATTAGCCTTTGTATTTCTCTTATGTTGGAAGTATTTCACATGAATGCAAATTAAGATAGACATGTGAAGATGTTCTAAAAGCAGCAAGAAGAGAGAGAAAGAACATGGCCACTGGAGTCAGAGAGGCATAGGTCTATCCTCTCCCTGCTTCTTCTTACCTCTGTAGCCTTAGGCAAGTTGCTGTATCTCTCTGACATTGTTACCTCATCTGTAAAATGAAGATAATAATATCTCCATCCCAGTTTGTTTTGTGGAACAGATAACATACCTAAAGTACCTTTTTAAGTCCTTGAGATGCAGAAGTGCCAAGCACCGGGAATAAAATATGAACAACAACAGGCACTGTCCTCACCCTTACATAACCTCAGAGTCTAGTGGGGGAAATAAATGATCAATTAATCACCCAAACAAAAGCAGATGGTACCTGTGATCTGTGTCTTAAAGGACAAGTGCAAGGTACTATGAGTCTTTCTAATAGGGAGCATTATGGGCCATGTGTGTTTGTGCCCCCCCCACCCCACCCCCGCTGCCCCAATTCATATGTTGAAACCCTAATTCCCAATGTGATGTTATTTGGAGATGGGGCCTTCAGGAAATACTTAGGTCTGAGAGTGCAGCCAGCATGATGGGATTCATGCTCTTAGAAGAGACCTGAGAGAGTTTGCTTCCTCTCTCCTGCCTGCCATGTGAGGAAACCAGGAAGGGGGTGCTCTCCTGAACCCAGCCATGCTGGCATCCTCACATCAGACTTCAGCCTCCAGATCTGTGAGGGATCAATGTTTGTTGTTTAAGTCACCCAGTCTATGTTATCCTTGTTGTAGCAGCCAGAACTGACTAGGACAAGGGGAAGTCATGAAAGGCTTCCCTGAGAAGTGCCTCAGAGCTGAACTTTAAAGAAAAAGAGCAGGAACTTCAGTGAAGAGGGGAGGGGAGAGTGGTCCAACCTGAGGGAGAAGCCTGAAGTGTTGTAGGAGGGAGCACAGCCATTAGAAGGAGCTGAAAAGAGGCCAATGGGATGGAATGGAGGGTTCCAAGGGGAGAGTAAAGGTGCCGCATAATGCTGAAGAAGTAGGAAGGCCAGGTCTGCAGAACTCTGTAGGCCCCGTTGAGTAATTTGGGGTGTGAGAAGAGCAACTGGAAGATGCTGACCACTAAGCTAGAGTTTCATAAATCAGGGTGAATAGAAGAAACGCTTGAAGGACAGTTTGAAAACAACGTGGCATTGTTAGGGAGTCCTAGAAAATGGTCTGCTAAACTGTCCCAGAGCAGTCAGAGCTAGCATTGAAGGCCTTGTAGAAGAAGACAAGAATTAAGAAGCCGAAGTTGCATCCACAAATCAATAGGTAGTTTGTTTTAACTTTTATGCAATCAGAAAAGAATGTTGGTCACCCAGTACTTTTTTGCCAATAATTGCTCACCTTAATGGTCATCTTCTTTAAATATCAATATAATAGAACCCTCAGTTGTACAGATTCTAAGTTTATGCTGTATTATACAAACACAAAGTTAGAGCCTAAAATAAATAGTGAACCAATACCAAGGAATTTAACAGTATTCTAAATTGATTCCATTGTATGTAACCAGTTACCAAAATGACATACCCTTAGCTCTCCTTCAACTGACGTGCTTAGCACATTAATGTTTAAATTTTTTTCCATACATTAATGAATTAAACACTTATTGAGGGTTTACTATATGTCCAAGGCACCATGCTTTGTGTCACATGGCAGGTGATTGATAAATGACTTTGCTGATGTCTTCCTTCTCACTCTGAAAGATCACTTCTCTTCCCCTGCTATGGAGCTGCTCCTCTTGGTTTCTAAAACATTTCCATGTCACCTCCAGCAGTAAAGAGGTGACCAGAAACTGGAGGAGAGGAGAGAGGATGTGGGCTGGTTTTTAAAAATAGGTTAAAAAAAGAAAAAATATCTGTCTTTATTGGTCACATTTAGAGGATGTTAAGGAACCAACTTGTTCTGAAAACTGGCAAGTAAAGGGAAAGAAAGAATCAGGAACTTAAAGTATAAGTTAGAGTATAGAGAAGAAGTATACTATACTCTATAAAGTATAGAGGAGAAGATAAACATGTTTATGTTTATGAAGATAAACATTTTTAATGGCTGCATACCGTTCTGTTGCAGTAATGAACCTTAATTTGTTTAACTAGTTCACTGTTGATGGATAATTTGTTTCTTTTCTCCCTCTCTGTTCTCTTCCTTTTTTTTTTCTTCTTTTTCTCCTTCACTAAATAAAGGTTGGTAACACAAACATCCTAGTACATGTTATTTTGATGAACTTTTATGTTAGTCATAGGGTAAACTCCTGTGGTAATGGGATTTCTGGGTTAAAGGTATTTTTAAAGGTGTATTTTTAAACTATTAATAATAATTACTATGTTGTCCTCTAGAAAGCTCGCACTAGTTCACATTACCTCCCACAGGTACAACAGTGTGCATTTCCCCACACCTTCTCCAGTATGAGGTATCAGCAAACTTAAATTTAGCCTATGTGATAAGTAAAAATAGCACTGAAGTTTTTGATTCCAATGTAATTTAGTTATGAATAAGTTAATTTTAATTTATTATTATTAATTTCTAGCCAGTTCATTTTTTTTTTTAGATAGTGCTTTTTATTATTCATTTCTAACCGGGAGTCCTTAGGTTTAACGCTTAGGTTGGCTCCAAGGTGCTCAGCAGCTTTCATTATGCTCACAGACATTTGGCTTGATAAGGAGGTGCAGTGGGTGTTACAGAGAGGTCTTGGGGGTGGAGATCTGCTCTGTGATTCGCTTTATGGGGACTTAGGGACTTTTGTCAGCATAGACGCCCTGTGTGAAAGATAGGGATTATAATTATCAGCTACAACACTTTATGGATAATGAATTTTTGTAAACCCTAAAGTAGTGTGGCAGTGTAACGTTATATTTTTTCTAAGTTTATTTACTTTGAAAGCAAAATCTTCAAATGTTCTGTTTAGTTCTTAAAAGGTCTTTAAGGGAACGTCTGTAATCTTAAAAAATTAATTTCAGGAAAGCTAAGATCTGCCCTTTGATACACTAGCAGTACAATTTTATGTGCAAGGAAACTAAATGTAAAAACCTGCTTTTGGAGGTATAAATAAAAGCAGCATTTTAATTACCATTTGTTTATGTGACAGCTTGGTTTTTTGTTTTTTCTTCTTTTGAGCAGTTAAAGACTCCACCCTATAACAAACAAGGGACTCTAGTAGTTTTACTTTATCCTGAAATTGACTCTCTCAAGGAAGGATTCTTGAAGACTTAGTTTTTTAATTGCACTTGTTGCTGTAACATTTGTTTTAAAAACAGAATTATTTAATATCTCAAGGGACTGTCCACTCTCTGGTGATAAGACACCAGGCTAAGTTGTTTAAGAACTCAGTGAAATATTTTTACTTTTCCATTTCCTTTGCCATATAAAATATGTTGAAGTGCTTTAAATCCAAACAAGCAAGTTTGATGCCTATTTATCACACTTGAGTATATTTAGCAATGGTTGCTAAAAAGCGTGGAGTAACTGTGTTGGTGAAGGAAGTGGTAATGATGAAATGAGGGAACTATATCCTGTTTATTTACTTTTTTTAGTAACCTCATGTGATGTCATGTGATGACTTGAAGGACTGAAGAAATTTTTGAAAATATATAAGGAATATCCATATGTTATAGAATCTTCAGTTTCTGTGAAATGCAACTGCCTACGTTTCCCCCTATAGATTAAGGATGTTTTTTAAAGTCATTTTTTTAGGACATAAAACTTATAAGCAAAAGGAGAAGACAGAAAGCAAGCTAGTCATGCTGTATTTACATCAAAAATGACAAGATTGCTAGCTATGAAATATAAATTGTTAAAAACAGATTGATAAGAAAAAGACTAAAATCTTAATAGACAAAAAAGCAATTCACAAAAGAGAACATATATATTACTACTATATAATAGAAAAGATTTAGTTTCCCTACTTATCAAAGAAGTGTACATTTAAAATGATACTGTTTTCACCTATTAGATTACAAAATATATTTTAACACTCCTTGTTGTTGAAGATTTGTTGAACTTTCATGCATTGCTTATGGAATGTAGATGGGCAGAACATTCAAGAGAGCAACTTTATAATATGTATCAAGACTCCGCTTCTAGGAGTTTTAGGGAAATAATAATAAATATGCAAAAAGTTCATGTATAAAGGTGTTCATTGAGGGGTTTTTTTTGTTGTAACAAAAATCAGAAGTGATCAAAATGTTCATTGTAGGGGGAATGTTTGAATAAATTATAAAGTATCCACATGATGAAATATGGAACTGTCACAGTTTATATTTATAAAATTTAAATTAACTTGAGAAAGCGATTGTTGTGATATTAAACAGGGAGAAAGCAGAAAGCACGATCTGAGTTATATTTCAAAAAGAGAAACAGACACGGGCATATAAAAGAAGAATGAAAATGCCTGTGCCAAGGTGTTCAGAGGATCATGACATGGGCTCATGAGCGATTATTTCACTTTTCATGGTTTTCTATGTGGTCCAGTTTTCCTTCAGTTTGCATATACTACTTTTATAATCAGAAAATGAACATTATTTACTCAAAATCATTTATTTGCGTGATGACATTCCATGCTAGGGAGTGCAGTCTTCCCAGACTTTCGTAGCAGATTCCTTTTCCAAGGGGTAAGCTATTTATCACAAGGAAGAACTTTGTTTTCTTAAAGAGAGGGCAACATTTTCCTCTTTGATTGAACCACTCAAGAATAAAGATGGTTCTGTGGAAAGTGTGACTTTGCTGAGTGTGGAGAGAAAAGACCACATGTAACTTGCTGGGTAGTCATCCTAAAAAGTAATGTCTAGAAGAGTTCTGGAAAAGTGTTATGTATAGGAAAATTGGCTTTAACTTGTTTGAGAAAACTGAGAGGCCTACTGTATCCTACTAAAGCAGAACTTGTCAATTTCCTTCAGCGTTGTTGATAAACATTTCAGTTCACATTAATGGATTTTAATAAAGGAACAAGATGTTCGCATAAGTGCTTTATTTTTTCTTTCTTCTTGCAGTTCTCTTTACAATGTTGAAGTAAGAGCTGTGTTTGCAGCTCCATAATGAATTTATTGACAAAAGGCTGCCAGCATTAGGGATAGTTCAAACTTGTAAAATTAGTAACATAATATTTTCAGATGTTATGCTTGAAGGTTTTTACAGGTCATTTATAGCTTTAGTTTTGGTTTAAAGGAAGAATACTGCTTTGACAATCTTTAATTCTAGATTTTGGAAGGAACACAGAGGATATTCCTATTTTAAAAAGAATGGACTAGAACAAATGTTTGAGTATTTTATATATATTTGTGTCTGTGTATCCAACATGTACACATAAAATAAGACTATTGTTCCAAATTAAAACATTTATGAAGGCAGTTAACAAGGATGGACCAACAAAAAGGAAATTTTAAGGTGGGGAAGGTTATGCATTTTGACTTTAATGATTAACATTTAGAGAAAGCAGATATTTCCATTTCTATAGAATTGGAATTTTGACAAATCTTTAAGGGAAATGGTGTATGAACATACCAGGAATTGTTTAATTTTCATGTGAAATTGACATGAAGTTTCAGATTTTCTTAATTTTTTCCCTATGTTTTATTTACTATGTGTATTCATATTGTGAGATAATCAAGAGTAAATACTGTACATCGCAAATAATTTTAAGTAAAATGTACATTGCAAATAAAAGTAATTTTTTAATGATTTTGTCTCATCTTTTAAAATTTAAGCTCTAAATTTAATTCCGCCCTGAAGGCGTGTGAATTTTTCTTTACTTCTAGAGGGCTAGTCCATCATCTGCACTACAAAGGAGCAGTTTCTCATTCTATGTTAGTAATCTGGGAATGGCAAATATTTAGAAGAACTCCAATACAATGGGAGAAGGAGAGGGAAATTGAAGTTTGGTGGGATCTTCTCGCCTGCGCTACATTTAAAAGTATCTTTGTCTAGTGAGGGAAGAAGAAATATTGCACGTTTGCAGGTTAATGTAAAATAAGTAAATTTTTCTCTTGGTAATTTATGAATGAGTGGAGAAAAATATTCTCTGAATGTTTCCTTTGTTCTAGTTTTAAAACTTCCTATATTATATGTTTTACTTTTAGGCCATTTCTCATTTCTCTGACTTGTTTTTCTATGGAATTTGACAGAACAGAGGAAGTATTCTATGATGGAATTATATGAATTCCTTATCTTATGAAAAGTTAAACCTACCGGAAACAAATGGTGATGGTGATGATAATTAAGGATATCTTAAACATTGGAATAGTGTATCTGTGTAAATATTTAGAAATTAATACAGTGAAAAAATTTTAAATACTGTGGAAGCTAAAAAGATACATTTTTGCAAAGAAAATTTTCAGAAACAATGCTGAAGTCTGTCTGACACATATAAAACTTCAGTGAAATATGTAAGATTATGATTGGACCAGGCTTTAGAAAATATATATAAATATAGAAAAAATGTAAATCTCCATATAGGAAAGAAACTTATGGAATAAGTACCATTACTTAAAGAAATGCCAGTTAAAATAAGATTAGGAGAATAATTTCATGTCTTTTAAACTAACATTTTTTGTTTTTTAAAGAAGATGATAAAGCCCAGTATTTGTCAGGTTGTAGGGTGTAGAATGCAATTTGACAATGCAATTTAAGCTCTATAAATTTGTTCATATCCTATGACCCAGTGATTCCAAGCATGAAAATTTATGCTAAGAAAATAATTTGAAAGACAATGAAGAGGAAAGCAGCAACAACAACCAAAGCTATACATACATATGAAGTTTTTTTACAGAAACATTACTTTTTACAGATTCCACATTTTCCATAATAAAGATCATACATTGTTTAGAGACAGACTATGCAAGAGTTACAAGAAATATTTGCATAAGTGTAACCATGCACGGATTTGTTAATACACATTTGATTATAAATGTGCTTGCAAAAGGTTTATTGGATATATATATGTATAGAAGACTGGAAATATACAATGTGTACTGTTAAAATTCTCTACTTAAACAAGGAAACTTGACAGTATGTTACATTTGCTTACAAGTAGACAGGATGCAAAATACACCTTCTGTACTAAAATGGAGGGGAATCACGCTTTATAAGCTGAGAGGGACTCTGTAAGGAAGCTGCCAGACTGACAGCTCTTTGATGACAAGAACCCATCTTGTCATAGTCATCTGCCAACTGGAGAGTAGTTGGGTCTCCATAAGTTATTACTGTTTGGATCTGTCATTTTTTTCTCAAAATCCTGGTTGCTAATTAGGTTCGCAAACTCCTGCCAGATGACTGCATCACTTGGGCTATTTAAAGCTGCAAATTCCTAGGTCTCCTTCCTCTGGAATTCTTACTCATTCACCTAGGCCTGGGGACTTTTTCTTTTTCTTTTTTTTTACATTTTGAAATAATTTAAAACCTTCAGAAAATTTACAGAAAATTCTCATTGACCCTTCACTCAGGATTACTTGTTACTCTTTGTATTCAGTTTGGGGTTTTATTTATTTGTTTATTTGTTTTGTGATTATGTGAAGCATCATGGTTCTGTGAGTCAGAGCAGTACAAAAAGGTGTCCTCAGAGAAGTGTGAATCTATTTTTGAAAAATCCCCCCAGATGATTCTGATACTCAGCTGCTTTCAGAACCACTAGCCTAGCCTACTGAGTTTGAAGTCAGACCTGAATTTAAATCTACTCTCTCTGGTATGTAAAGGGATAAGTTACTTTCCCTCTTTGAGCTTCCAATTCCTACTTCTAAGGATTGTTGTGAGGATATAGAAATATACATGAAGTGTTCATAACACTGCCTGCAAAGAGTGAGTTGTATTTATTCTCTTATACATCCATTTAGCAAATATTAATTACATTGCTGCTAAGTACTGAAGCACTGTACTGTTTCCCAGTGATACAAAATACCTAAGAAATGGTTCAAGCCCTTGAGTAGTTCACATTTTTAGGGGGCTCGTAGCAGTTTTCCAGAAGATACAACTGTTTCTTACACTGATGTTCAATTAATTATTAATTATTATTAAGTCATGGTTATGTGGAAGCTTTTCTCTAGAAAGCCTAACTACCATGGTTAAAAAAAAAAAAGTCTAGAGAAGCATATAGTTATGTATCTCTGGCTCTCAAATATAAGTCATTTCAGGGTTTTTAAAATGTATAGATATTAGATCATTTGAAGTTGAATTTTCTAGTGAGTGCTTGTAGATAGGTAATGTGTTCTTAGGTACTAGACATTCAAGTTATATGTATATCATGTGTTTTAGAACAGTGTTTTATTTTTTTATTTTTATTTTTTTTGGGGGTACACCAAGTTCAATCAACTGTTTTTATACACACATCCCCGCATTCCCTCCCTTCCTTGACTCCCCCCCCTCGAGTCCCCCCCACCCTCCCCGCCCCAGTCCTCCAAGGCATCTTCCGTTCTCGAGTTGGACTCCCTTTGTTATACAACAACTTCCCACTGACTATTTTACAGTTGGTAGTATATATATGTCTGTGCTACTCTCTCGCTTCGTCTCAGTTTCCCCTTCACCCCCCACCCCTTCCCATACCTTGAGTTCTCCAGTCCGTTCTCTGTATCTGTGTCCTTGTTCTTGTCACTGAGTTCATCAGTACCATTTTTAGATTCCGTATATGTGAGTTAGCATACAATATTTATCCTTCTCTTTCTGACTTACTTCACTCTGTATGACAGATTGTAGTTCTATCCACCTCATTACGTATAGCTCCATCTCATCCCTTTTTATAGCTGAGTAATATTCCATTGTGTATATATGCCACATCTTCTTTATCCATTCATTTGTTGATGGGCATTTAGGTTGCTTCCATGTCCTGGCTATTGTAAATAGTGCTGCAATAAACATTATGGTACAAGTTTCTTTTGGGATTATGGTTTTCTTTGGGTATATGCCCAGTAGTGGGATTACTGGATCATATGGAAGTTCTATTTGTAGTTTTTTAGAACAGTGTTTTATTTTATTTTATTATTATTTTTTAACAACACTTCCCCATGACTTTTTTTCTGAACTTAAATCTTATTTTTTTTACTTCCAGTTTTGTTGAGATATAATTGACATACAGCACTGTATAAGTTTAAGGTGTACAGGATAATGATTTGATATACATACATCATGAAGTGGTGACCATAATAAATTTAGTGAGCACCCATCACCTCACATGGATACAAAATAAAAGAAAATGAAAAAAAAAATTTTTTTTCCTTGTGATGAGATTTTAGGATTTAGTCTCTTAACAACTTTCATATGTATCATAGAGCAGTGTTAATTATATTTATCATGTTGTACATTACATCCCTAGTACTTATTTATCTTATAACTGGAAGTTTGTACCTTTTGACCACCATCATCCAATTTACCCTCCCTTTACCCCTCCTCTGATACCATAAATTTGACCTCTTTTTCTATGAGTATGTTTGGTTTTGTAGGTCAGTTATACTTCCAGAACGTATTAGTTATTGATGCAAAACATAGTGATTTGATACTTCTGTACAATTTAAAATGATCACCATGATAAGTCCAGTTACCATCTGTCACCGTACAAAAATGTTACATTATTATTGTCTTTCTCTGTCTGAGTTATTTCACTTAGCATAATACCCTCTAGGTCTATCCATGTTGTCACAAAAGGCAAGATTTCATTCTTCTTTATGGCTGAGTAATATTCCATTGTGTGTGTGCGCGCATGCCACATCTTCTTTATCCATTCATCTTTTGATAGGCAGGTTGCTTCCGTATCTTGACTATTGCAAATAATGCTGCTATGAACATAGGGGTGCATATATCTTCTCGAATGAGTGTTTTCATTTTCTTCAGGTAGATACCCAGAAGTGGATTTGCTGGTTTGTATGGTAATTCTATGTTTAAATATTTTGAGGAGTCTCCATACTGTTTTCCACAGTGGCTGCACCAATTTACACTCCCACAAACAATGCATGAGGGCTCACTTTTCTCCACATGCTTGCCAACTCTTGTTATCTGTTGTCTTTTTTGATAATACCCATCCTGACAGCTGTGAGGTGACAGTTCATTGTGGTTTCGATTTGCATTATCCTGATGATTAGTGATGCATCTTTTCATGTGCCTGTTGGGTATCTGTATGTTTTTGTAGGAAAAATGTCTTTTCAGGTCCTCTGCACATTTTTTAATTGGGTTATTTGTTTTGTGGATGTCTTTCTTGTTATATGAGTTCTTTTTGTATTTTGGATATTAGCCCCTTGTCAGATATATTACTTGAAAGTAGCTTCTCCCATTCAGTAGGTGGCCTTTTTGCTTTGTTGATAGTTTCCTTCACTGTGCAAAAAAGCTTTTTAGTTTGATGTAGTCCCATTTGTTTATTTTTGCTTTTGTCTCCCTTGCCTAGGGAGACAGATCCAAAAAAATATAGCCAAGACTGATGTCAAAAAGCATACTGCCTATGTTTTCTTTTAGGAATTTTATTGTTTCAGGTCTTACATTTAAGTCCTTAATCCATTTTGAGTTTATCTTTTTATATGGTGTGAGAAAGTAGTCCAGTTTGATTTTTTGCATGTAGCTGTCCAATTTTCCAAAAACCATTTATTTAAGAAGCTGTCTTTTTTCCATTGTATATTCTTGCTTCCTTTGTTATAGATTAATTGACCATATAAGTGTGGGTTCATTTCTGAGCTCTCTATTCCGTACCATTGATCTATGTGTTTGTTTTTGTACCAGTACCATACTCTTTTGAGTACTGTAGCTTATAGTATAGTTTGAAATCAGGGAGCATGATACCTCTAGCTTTGTTCTTTTTTTTTTTTTTTTAAGATTTATTTTATTATTTATTTATTTTTGGCTGCATTGGGTCTTTGTTGCTGTGCATGGGTTTTCTCTAGTTGTGGTGAGTGGGGACTACTCTTCATTATGGTGCGCAGGTTTCTCATTGCAGTGGCTTCTCATTGTGGAGCATGGGCTATAGGCATGCAGGCTTCAGTAGTTGCGGCACATGGGCTCAGTAGTTGTGGCTCGCAGGCTCTAGAGTGCAGGCTCAGTAGTTGTGGCACACAGGCTTACTTGCTCCGCAGCATATGGGATCTTCCTGGCCCAGGGATCAAACCCGTGTCCCCTACACTGGCAGGTGGATTCTTAACCACTGTGCCACCAGGAAGCCCTAGCTTTGTTCTTCTTTTTCACAGTTGTTTTGGCTATTCAATGTCTTCTATGGTGCCACACAAATTTTAGAATTATTTGTTCTCGTTCTCTGAAAAATTCTGTTGGTATTTTGATAGCAATTGCATTGAATCTATGGAAATTGCCTTGGGTAGTATGGTCATTTAAAAAGTATCAGTGCTTCCAATCCATTAGTGTGGTATATCTCTCCATTTTTTCAGTGTTGTCTTTAATTTCTTTCATCAGTGTCTTATAGCTTTCTGACTACAGGTCTTTTCCTTCCTTAGTTAGATTTATTCCTAGGTATTTTATTCTTTTTAATACAATGATAAATGGGATTGTTTTCCTGATTTCTCTTTCTGATAGTTTGTTGTTAGTGTATAGAAGCACAACAGATTTCTGTGGATTAATTTTGTATCCTGCAGCTTCAACGAATTCATTGATTACTTCTAGTAGTTTTTTGGCGGCGTCTTTAGGATTTTCTATGTAGGGCATCATGTCATCTGTAAACAGAGACAGTTTTTCTTATTCATTTCTGATTTGGATTCCTTTTATTTCTTTTTCTTGTCTGATTGCTGATATGTCCAATATTATGTTTAATAAAGTGGTGAGAGTGGGCATTCTTGTCTTGTTTCTGATCTTAGAGGAAATGCTTTCAGCTTTTCACCATTGAGTATGATGTTAGCTGTGGGCTTATCATATATGACCTTTATAATCTTTAGGTATGTTCCCTGTATACCCACTTTGTGAAGTTTTTACCATATATGGATGTTGAAGTTTGTTAAGAACTTTTTCTGCATCTCTTGAGATGTTCATATGATTTTATTCTTCAGTTTGTTAATGTGATGTATCATATTGATTGATTTTCAAATATTTAACCATCATTGCATCCCTGGGATAAATCCCACTTGATCATGGTGTATGATCCTTTTAACATAGAGTTGAATTTGGTTTGCTAATTTTTTTTTTGAGAATTTTTACATCTGTGTTCATCAGTGACATTGGCCTGTAATTTTCTTTTTGTGTGATATTTTTGTCTGGTTTTGGTTTCAGAGTGATGCTGACCTTGTGGAATGAGTTCAGAAATGTTCCTTTCTCTGCAATTTTTTGGAATAGGTTGAGAAGGATAGGTGTTAACTCTTCTCTAAGTGTTTGACAGAATTCATCTGTGAAGCCATCTGGTCCTGGGCTTTTGTTTGTTGGGAGTTTTTTATATTACTGATTCAATTTCATTACTGGCAATTGGTCTGTTCATATTCTCTATTTCTTCCTGATTCAGTCTTAGGAGATTGTACAGTTCTCAGAATTTGTTCAGTTCTTCTAGGTTATCCATTATTGGTGTATAATTGTTTGTAGTCATCTCTTATGATCCTTTGTATTTCTGTAGTATCAGTTGTAACTTCTCCATTTTCATTTCTGATTTTATTAATTTGAGTTCTCTTTTTTTCTTGTTGAGTATGCCTAAAGGTTTGTCAATTTGTTTATATTTTTAAAAAACCAAGTCTTAGGTTCATTGATCTTTTCTGTTGTTTCAATCTCTATTTTATTTATTTTCACTCTGATCTGTATTACTTCTTTCCTATTCCTAACTTTTGGTTTTGTTTGTTTTTCTTTTTCTAGTTCCTCTAGGTGTAAAGTTAGGTAGTTTATTTGAGAATTTCCTTGTTTCCTGAGGTAGGCTTTTATCTCTGTGAACTTCTCTCAGAATTGCTTCTGCTGTGTCCCATAGATTTTGGATCATTGTGTTTTTGTTTTCATTTGTCTCCTGGTATTTTTTAATTTTCCCTTTGATTTCTTTAGTGAACCATTGGTTGTTCAGTGGTATATAGTTTAACTTCCACGAGTTTGTGTTTGCTTTTTTTTTTTTTTCATGTATTTGATTTCTAGTCTTATTGCATTGTGGTTGGAAAAGATGCTTGATATGATTTCAGTTTTGTTAAATTTAGCAAAACTTGCTGTGTGGCCAGCTTGTGATCTATCCTGGAAAATGTTTCATGTGCCCTTGGGAAGAATGTATATTCTGCTGCTCTGTGTCTTGGTGTGAGCCTCTTTGGATTGATCTTGTGTATGACTCTCTTTGCTTCCAGGACCTGGATATCTGTTTTTTTTTCCCCCAGATTAGGGAAGTTTTCAGCTAATATGTCAGCTATTATGTCAGCTATTAAGTCTTCTCTGCACTTTTCTCTCTCTCTCCTCCATCTGGGACCCCTATAATGCAAATGTTAGTATGCTTTATGTTTTCCCAGAGGTCTCTTAAACCATCCTCTTGTTTTTTTCATTCTTTTTCCTTTTCTCTGTTCAACTTGAGTGATTTCTACTACTGTGTCTTCCAGTTTACTGATCTGTTCCTCTGTATCATCTAATCTAGTGCTGATTCCCTGTACTGTATTTTTAATTTCAATTAATGTATTCTTTAGTTCTGTTTGGTTATTCTTTGTATTTTCTTTGTTAAAATTCTCACTGTATTCTTCCATTCTTCTCCCAAGTTCATTGACCATCTCTATGCTCATTACCTTAAACACTATATCAGGTAGATTGCTTATCTCAACTTTGTTTAATTTTTTTGCTGGGGTTTTATTGTATGCCTTCATTTCAGAAATATTCCTCTGTTGCCTCATTTTTCCTGATTCTCTATTTTTATTTGTATATTGAGTAGGTTGGTTATGTTTCCCCATCTTGGAGAAGTGGCCTTGAGTGATGATGTGGTGATGTCCAATGTCATCTAACAGCACACTCCCCTCTGTTCACCAGAGCTATATTCTCTAGCAGGGACCTCTATGTGGCTGTGTGGGCCATTCTATTGTGGTAGGGTTGACTACTGTGGGCATGCTAGTAGGTGTGACTGGTTCCCAGCTCATTAGCTTGCCAGGACCTGCCCAGTGCAGAGGCTGCTGGCTGCTGGTGGGCAGAGCTGGGTCCTGGGGCTGGCCTGTTCGTGGGTGGAGCCAGTCTCAGGGTGGCTGGCTATGGGTTCTGGGGTCCCAGTGCTGGTGTTGGTCAGCTGGTGGGTGAGTCTGGAGTTGGGGTTGTCCCAGGACTGCTGCTACCCACTGGTGGGCAGGGCTGGGACCTGGGGAGTACTGATCCTGGTGCACACTATTGGTAGGTGGGGCCATGTCCCAGTGTGCCTGGCTGCACAGCCTGGAGTTCTGGTCCTGGTACCAACCCACTGGTGGACAGAGCTGTGTCCCAGGGTCTCTGGCTGCAGGCCTGGGGGTCCCAGAGCTGCTGTCAGCCTGTAAGTAGGCAAGGTGAGATCCCAAGTGCTATGGGACTCAGGAGTGCCTACTGCTCCTGCTGGCCTGCTAGTGGTTAAAGCTGTGTCCCTGTGCGGGTAGCTGCTTGGCCTAGGGGGCTCCAGGACCGGTGCTGACCAGCTGGTGGGTGAGTTTGGGTCTTGGCATTAATAAGCTAGAGGCATACTCCAAAATGGCTCTTGCCAGCACCAGTGTCCTCCTGGTAGACCGAGCTCCCCAAAATGGCTGCTGCCAATGTCTGTGTCGTTAGGGTGAGTCCTAGTTGCCTGCTGCTTCTCTGAGAGGCTCACCAAGATCAGAAAGTGGGTCTGATCCAGGCTTCTTTCAAATTACTGCTTCTGCCCTGGGTGTCACAGCATGTGAGATTTTGTGTGCGCTCTTTAAGAGTGGAGTCTCTGTTTCCCACAGCCTCTGCCTTATCTGAAAAGCAAGCCTTTCTGCCTTCAAAGCCAAACAGTCTGAGGGCTCATCTTCCAGATTCAGGACCCCCAGGATGGGTAGCCTGAACCTGACGTGAGGCTTGGACTCCTTGTTTCACGGGGAGAACCTCTGCAGTTGTGATTATCCTCCCGTTTGTGGGTTGCCTCCCTGGGGGTGTGGGTCTTGACTGTATGTCTCCCCTGCTTCTTACCTCTCTTGTTGTGGTTCTTTCTTTATATCTTTAGTTGTAGAAGATCTTTTCTACTGGTCTTCACATTCTCATTGCTAGTTTTTCTGTAAGTAGTTGTAAGTTTGATGTGCCAATGGGAGGAGGTGTGCTCAAGGTCTTTCTACTGTACCATCTTGGCCACACACCCAGTGCTTTTCAATTTAATATGCATACAATTTTAAAACGTCACTGTTAAGTCTAAGTTAACTGTAGCCATTATTTTCTAGAAAATAAAAATATGAAGAATGAAAAAAATAATATGCATACAAATCTGAGGATCTATTTAAAAAGATTTGAAGTCAATAGATCTGGTGTAGGGCCTGAGAGTCTGCATTTATAACAAGCTGCAGATACAATGGTGTGGATTACACTTTGAGTAACTCTGACTTTGAAATCATACTTCCTGGCTTTGAAACCCAGTTCTTCAACTTCTTAGATACGTGCATGTTATTAATGATTAATTTCACTCTATGTGCATATTGTATCTTGACGTATTAGCTATTGAAGTCACCACTTATGGCATTTTAAGATTTTAAATTAACACTCAGTACATGAAAACAAACCTCTAACAGCTAAGGGTAGAATTGAAAAATAAGTGTCATGATTTGGTAATGCAGCTAAAGATGTGCTTCTTCCATTTGGATCTGTATGTCATTTATGAGATTTTTTTTTTCCCCACTGTGACAGCCACTATAACTAAGTACCTAAATAAATTGAAGTTGGAACCTGACTTGCAAATCCCTTTATCACAGAGTGTTAAGCCAAGATTTTTTTTAAAAAAGTGTATATAACACTGTTCTTACTGTATTCATATAGAAATAATGAAACATTGTTTTGTGAAACAGTTTTGAAACCATTAATAAATAAAATAGAATATAATAATATATTATTTCCTTCCTCTGTCCTTTTAAAACTTCTAATTTGTATGAGTTTGAATTTACCTAATTTCTTGCTATAGGAGTATGTTTCTATAATTTATATTCTAAATTGGGGATATGTGCTCAAGAATGCTTTGCTCATGGGGAGTAGAAGAAAAAGTGTAGACACTACCACTATGTGGCACAGAAAAGATGACTTTCTTTTGAAAAAAAAAATTGAGGGCAGGTGTTAATAGTCTGCCGTCTCTACTAAATAAAAATCTCCTCAGGGCATTTCCAGGGTATCTGATATTGAGAAGCTCTTTATGACCACCCCCATGTGGTGTAGCTTGAATTTGGCACCATTCATTAGGAACTAAATATTTATGGCAATACAAGATCCCTTGTTTCCCCCCCACAACAGAGGATAATGGGTCTTTAAGTGACTAATTAGTGGATTACGTTAATTGAATTAAATTGTCCTAGTTCCAATTAATGAGAGTTCTGGGATCTTCAAGACACAAAATAATTATTGCAGGGATGTGGCTATAAATGTAAATGAATTAACTCACCCAGGCACTGTGGAAATGCAGGTTGCTTCAGTTTTATTTATTCTAAGCCCGCATCTAAGTTTCTGATATATTTCTTTTCTTTAGCACTGTCCTTTCACTCTATGCCTAGTCATTTCCTACTCTCTAAACCAGAGGCTCTCAAAATTTTTTGATCTGTAGACCCCTTTATACTCTTAAAGTTGGTTGAAGACCTCAAGGACCTTTTGTTTATGAGTAATGTCTATCAATCTTTAAACAATTTAAAAATATTCATTAAGTCATTAAAAAAATAAACCTATTGCATGTTAACATTAAATAACATATTTCACGTAAAATAACTATTTCCCAAAATAAAAAATTAGAGTAGTGGCATTGTTTTACATTGTTTACAAATATCTTTAAGGTCTGGCTTCATAGAAGACAGCTGGGTTTCCCTGGCTGCTTTTATACTCCATCTGTTGCAATATTGCACATCATATAGCCTCTAGAAAACTCCATTGGACACTCGTGAGGGAATGAGTGCAAAAGGCACATAATGATTTAATATTGTTTCATGAAAATAGTTTTGATCTTGTAGATCCCCTGAAAGGGTCTCTGGGACCCCCGCTTGTTGCCTTTCTTCCTAAGCTGAGGTGGGAGTCTCCAAGGCTGTCCAGGACCTCCGAAGGACTCAGTCTGCTTCTCTGAAGAGGTTTGGCAGGGGCATAATTAGGGGCTGCTTTGGGAGTGCAGCCATCCCCCCTATTTTCCTCTCCCTGATTGTGTCATAGTTTCATTCTCAAGCACTCTAGTATCTCACAAGCTCCTAGCTTTTGTATCTGCTACGTTCAGTGAAGGTGGTCTTTTCCAAGTTGGCTGAAAAATGACAAATGGACAGAATTTGCTCTGTTTTTAATTTTTCTCTGTTTTCATGTTATTACTTTCTGATGGTAAACATGAGATGACAAGACAAATGAACACAAATCATATTATCATTGCTGCTCACATGAAATTCATAAGCTTGTTTTATATTGTGATATATGGACCCTTGTTTCAGTTTTTTTAAAAAATGTATATGCAGTAATATTATCTGCTATGAAATTATCCCTAATTCATAAGATAGAAGTAAACATATCATGTTTTATGGTATCTCCCAAGAGTCAGCATGATATTTCATAAAGAGCATCATGATTTTCTGGTGCGCTGCCATATGAGTAAGTTTGAAAACCCTTGTAGAGGGCGACTTGGAAGGAGATGTATAGGCTTAAACCAATGTATTTTTTTTTAATCAGCCTATAATTACAGGTAACTTTTTTTCTCTTTCAGATCTTTATTGGAGTGTAATTGCTTTACACTGTTGTGCAGTTTCTGCTGTACAACAAAGTGAATCAGCTGTATTTACACATATATTCCCATATCCCCTGCCTCTTGAGCCTCCCTTCCACCCTCCCTATCCCACCCCTCTAGGTCATCACCAAGCATCAAGTTGATCTCCCTGTGTTATTCAGCAGCTTCCCACTAGCCATCCATTTTACATTTGGTAGTGTATATATGTCTATGTTACTCTTTCACTTTGTCTCAGCTTTCCCCCACCCCGACCCCCCACCATGTCCTCAAGACCATTCTCAACATCTGCGTCTATATTCCTACCCTGCTGCTAGGTACATCAGTACCAGTTTTTTTAGATTCCATATATGTGCGTTAGCATAAGGTATTTGTTTTTCTCTTTCTGACTTACTTCACTCTGTATGACAGACTCTAGGTCCATCCACTTCACTACAAATAACTCAATTTCGTTCCTTTTTATGGCTGAGTAATATTCCATTGTATATATGTGCCACATCTTTATCTGTTCATCTATTGATGGGTGTTTAGTAAACCAATGTATTTAATACAGCATATAGAGTCTGCCATCTCTGGTATGGGGAGATAATAGGCTGAAGGAAAAGATTTGTCAGGGATACCTCTCCAAATTGGATAATGGCACTGATACACAAATGCCTTTTATGTTTCTCCTCTATGTTTTTCTGATGCAGATGACAAAGAGAGCTCTAGGCAGTGGCAAATCTGAATAGTGAGTGCTGAGAGATCACCTGAGGCGGGGAATGGAGCAACATCTTGAGGTTTATTAGGTAACACTCCGGAAGATGGGAGCAGCTGCCACGCCCGTTAGTTTGCACTTGTTTTATATGCTATCAGATGCGGGCATTCATGCATTCACGAGATGTTTACTGAGTACTTACTATGTGCTTTAAAATTACATTGCAAAAGTCAACAAAGCCCCCAAACTTACTTTCAGACAAAGCTCCACTGACTCTAAAGAGACAAAGTTTAGATCTTTCTGGTAAATAATACCTGCATTTCTTCCTTAAAGAAGATTAACTTAGTATCAGAGGCAACTGGGCACAAATGTGGCTGGCTGGGGGCCAACTCTTTGAAGTTCCTTAACTTGCATAGACTAACCCTGTCAATTCCAAAGGTATAGGAAGCTGGAGCGTACTTTGATGTCAGAACTGTTTTGAGAGACCATCTTCTGTTGAGTTTCCTTTGAAGCAGAGTGACTCAAGGCAATCTTTGCTTACATAGGGCCAATCATTTGACCTAGAAAGCCTAGAAAGAAAAATCCTTTGCCAAAAGGGAGTTGAAAATAGCTACAAGTGATTTGAAACATCATGTTTACTTAAAGAGTTTCCAGAGAGATCATTTGGAGTTAATCTGGTTTACCTAAAGGCAGAGGATTAGTTGTTCAAAATGATTCCTTATGGGAATTTACCGTTCAATGTAATGCATCTCTCAGAATTCTCGGGCACCGGCATGTTTAACTGCGGGCATTTCTGGGAAGGGCCAGTTTATTGATACGTGCACAACTGTACATAAACACAAAGTGTGTAGTTGAGATATTTTTAAAAACCAGCTAAAAAGGACTTTGAGTGGGAAGAAAAAAATCACAGAAGCTGAAGGTCCAGTTTCAGAGATACCAAGTTATCAGGTTTCTCCCCTGATGTCAGGTTAATGGGAAATTGGAAACTGAAAGCTGGTGTGTGTTACCCTCTCACACCTTAAAATGTTGCTTGTTAAGACAGGCACATTTTTAAAATACTTGTTTGAATACCTGAAGTACAAGCCCTTATTTTCCTGCTTGCTTGTCATCTTTCTGATTGGCTGTTCTTATGATCATAATCAGAGCATCTGGATATTTTTCAGGCAGTTGAGATTAAAAGAAACTTGTCAAGGTATTTTCTTCTCCATTACGCTGAAATTCATGGTTTAAAATACTTGTTAGTTTCAGGCATAATAGTTTCCTGAACTAGCGAATAGGTAACTATACATATCACAATGGTTTTGTTTTTAATATTTTCATTTTCAAAATAATGATGTCTTTGAGAATGGAAACAGCTTTTGTCCTAATTTAGCAGGTTGAAACAGGGTTTGGAGGTCATAATAGCAGAGAAGTGACACTGCTGACCCGTTATCATTTGATTGTTTCAGTCACTAATTTGAGTTACTGATCCTGGGTTCAGATTGGGACACTTCTGAGTCCTTGGCTGCAAATCCCTGGAATATTGACTATGGGCCCTTAAGGAGTTCACAGTTTTGGGTGGGTTTGCAAAGTGGATGTGCCTGAATGTTAGGAACAAGTTGGCATTTCATACTACTTGTTTCATTTAGATTGCTTCTAGGAGATGGTTTTATAGAGTTACCCAAAATAGTCACAACATGACCTTACTTGAGTTTCCCCCATTCACTTCTAAGTAATGGGTGTGCAATGGAGAGAAAAGCCCATTAGTAATTTTTAATTTTATACTAGCCAATCATAATAAGCATCACACGTGAAATACAGGCTGGCTACTACATGGGCATGAATGAGATAAAGCAAATCTCTACATGTAAATTTATACAATCGATATTGAACAAACCATCTTTTAAAAAGTAAACATTTCAAGCTATCACATGTGTTGAACAAGCCAATCTTAAGAAGGAAAGAATTTTTAAAGCAGAAATTTTTGTGGTGTTTTTATTGAATGAAAAGAGTTAAAGTTCTACTTATAGTAAATTTTTTCTGGAACAAGGGAATATTGAGGGTGGGGCAGTATAAAAATGATGAAATTAGAATGTCCACAGTAATGGGAGAGTCTATTTTAGATTTTCAGTTTTTCAGTGTTTTTATCAATTAGAATGTATTCTGATAACGGTAAATTCTGCTGCACACTGAGGATAGCAGATAAACCAAAAGTGTTGAAATAATCCTTATTTTCTCCCACAAACTGGGAGAGAGTAACTAAATCTTCCGAAGCATCAACAGTGTTAACTTTTATCAGAACTGAAAATTTTAAGATTTCTATTTATGTCATTTTATTAACTACCTTACCTTGAGTGACTGGTTTTATTCAGTTTTTGGTGGTTTTTTTTTTGGAAAGACAAGAAATTTCTTAGTTTATTTGATTATTTACTTCTTTTTAATCTTGAAACATTTAAGATAAATACTTTTTTTCTGAGATTCTAATTTTTTTTTTTTTTTTTTTTTTATTATTATTTTATTTTATTTTTTTGGGGGGTACACCAGGTTCAATCAACTGTTTTTATACACATATCCCCATATTCCCTCCCTTCCTTGACGCCCCCCCCTCGATTCCCCCCCACCCTCCCTGCCCCAGTCCTCTAAGGCATCTTGAGATTCTAATTATTTTTAAAGTACATTTTATACTTTGAGTACTGTGTATGTATTATATTTCAGATTACCGTGATCTTGGCAAAGGGTGTAGGGATCCTTTGTGAGATCAAGAATTTTTAAGGTTAAAAGTGAGAGAAGGAAAACCCCTCAAAATCTAAGGAAGCTAGTATTAAATAAATTGATGTTTAATCCCTTGAAAGCCAGGGTTTTGTTTGGTGTCCAGTTACCTTGTATGCCTTGTCTGTTGAACTGATTGATGATAGGTGAATCTGTTTTCCCCCCAGTAAGTGCTTTTCTGCAGTTCCTAAAGATTCCTGTTTAAAAGGAACTCTTTCAAGAGATTTTTCAGATTAAAGATGACAGAATACAAACAGTAGCACTTGGGACACTATCTCTTGGCTTTTGTAATACTGTTTTTCTTCCCAATGTAGTTAATTTTTAGTTGGTTTATCATTTTCCCCAGGTGACTATTTTTCTTACAGTCATAGCCACATATTATGCAGCTACATGACATATATATGCTTTGGATCAAAGCCTACAAGAAAAAAAGAAAAAGGAAAATACCTGTTATGTTAGAGACATGAGATAATGGGTGAAAATACTTTTTTAAAACGTCTTAATGTTGCTAGCTTTACTTCAGCAATACATAACATTCAAAGGAAGACAGTTTTTGTTTTTGACAATCTTGAAAAAGCTTTTTAAAAGCCTTTTCCATTTTGCTGTTTTAGAAAAGAAACCTTAATGAAGAAAGTGATAAAAAGGTTTGTATCTTATTCCATGAATTTAAAACATTTTGAGATCAGTCATAGCTGAGAGCTGGGCCTTTTGAGTTCTTTTGTTGACAAATATTCTTAAATACTAAGTATCAATTTCAAAGCAGAGGTAAATTGATGAATAACATATTCTTACTGAAAAAGATTTCCTTTAGTATATGGAAGATTAGTCTCCAAACTTTTAATATTTTTAAGCTTCCTGATAATGAAATGCCTGTTATTAATAAATGGGCTCATTCATTCATTTATTCAACGTACTATATAATTATTGAGTGCTTTCTATATGACCAACTTTCTATATGTTGAACATTGGAGATACAATCAATAGTGAGCAAAATGGTCATGGGTTCTCCTCATGGGGTTTATTTATGCCTTAGTTCGTATAACAGATAACTATTGACCACCAGCCACGTACCCAGCACTGCTCTACAAGCTGGTGTTGTGCTCTATGGAGGGAGAAACAAGTGATAAAGAACGTAAGTAGATGACGTGATCATTTCAGGTGGGGATCAGTGCTTCAAAGACAGTAATGCAGGGAGAACTAATTGTGTACGTGTGCTGATCTATTTTATACACTAATAGAACAGATAAATATTAGTACAATTAGTCACGCAGACAAATCTGATAAATGCCATAAAGGAAATGTAAAGAGTGCTGTCAGACCGTGTGAGTGAGAGAGGGGGGACTAGTCCATTTTGACAGAGTCAGGGAAAACTGTCTGGAGGAAGTGACATTTGAGCTAAGATCTCAACGATGACTAGTTCCAAGGGCTGTCATAACAAGTGCCACAGACTAGGTGGCTTAAACAACGGAAACATTGTTTCACAGTTCTGGAGACTAGAAGTCTGAGATCAAGGTGTCCGTAGTTGGTTGCATCTGCGGGCTTGGAGGCATAATCTATTCCATGCCTCTGTCCTAGCTTCTAGTGATGTGCTGGCAGTCTTTAGTGCTCCTTGCCTTACATACCCATCACCCTGATCTTTGTCTGTCTTCATGTGGCATTCGCTCTGTGCGCATGTCCACACTTTCTTCTTTTCTTATAAGGACACGAGTCATGTTGTGTTAGAGACCCACCCTACTCCAGTATGACCTCATCTTAACGAATTACTCTGCATCAGCCCTATTTCCAAATGGGGTCCTATTCTGCAGTACTGGGTGTTAGGACCTCAACACATGAATTTTGGGGGGACACAGTTCAACTCATAACACTAGGAATGAGGAAAGTGAGAAAGAGGGGAGGAGTCAACACTTCTTTTTCAGGAAGAGAGAACAACATCTGTGAAGGTGTGTTAGAAAGAAGCATGGCTCATTCAAGCATGGCTCATTCAAGGAATGAAGTGTAGCTTAAGCATAGAAACTTGAGAGCAAGAGCGGAGGGAGACGGTCCCAGAAACATTTTGAAGGTGGGATAGGTAGATAGGACCTCATGGCCAGTTGTATGTGGTGTGAAGGAAGGAATAATCAAAGATAACTTCCTGCGGCTCTAGTCGTGTTGAGTTAAAGTGCTTTTGCCATTTCCAGGTAAAGGTACCAAGTAGACAGAAATTTGTATCTGCAGGTCAAGAGAGAGGCTGAGGCTGCAGATAGCATTTGGGAGTCAACCGCATTTAGGTCAAAACTAGTTAAAATGACTGAGGAAGAATATTTCTAAATGAGAGGGCTGGTACTTACTTAAAACTTTGAAAAGCACCTATATTTAAAGAGGAGGCCAGAACAAAAAGCCAACAAAAAGGCAAAAAGTGATATGCAAGAGTAATAATAATAATAATAATAATAATAAAAACCCTGGATCAAATACTACTTAGAAAATCAAGTTAAGAGAGAGTTTTGAGAAAGAGGGACTAGTTATTTGCATCAAATACTACATGGAGATCAAGTAGAATGAGACCTGAAAAGAGATCTCATTTGTCAGTTTGAGGTCGTTAGCAACCTAGTAAGACCAGACTCTGCAGAATGGTGAAGGCGGAAACTAGGTTTTTGTGTGTTGTGGAGTAAAAAGGCAAATGAGAAAGCAGAAGGAGTAAATGTAGAAAATATATTTACACACTGTATATTTATGTACTTATACTATAAATAATCAAATATATTAAGAATTGGAAATGAAGGGAAGGGGATAAGTAGAGGGGCACAAAACTTATAGAAAATTGTATGGTCAAAAGCCAGGAGCATAAAATCTGGGGGGTGGAGGGGAGGGGGTTGGGGGCTGGGTACAGAAATAAAGATACCTAAGAGAAGTATTTCCATGTGGGATTTGCTTCCTTTTTCCCAGATTCCAAGTGGTGGAGAAATCAGGAAAATGGAGACAGTATAATAATGCTCCTGTAAGAATGAAAGTGTAGCTATCAAGGCAGAGATTGTGGATTCAAAGCAATCCATTGATATCAAGTCCAACGCAAGAGCAGGAAACACTGACACAGAGTCACAGGTTAGGATGGACATTTCTGAGAACCTGGATAGGAGCACATAGGAGAAAAAGATTCACAAACAGTCTTGCTTGTGGCTCTTACCATGTAGTAGTGTGCATTCCTTGCACTGTCTACCATTAATTATGAGTCATTCTTGCAAACAAATTAAGTATTAATAAGTTCACTCACATCACCCACTTTGTATGATTCCAGTGAGTGATGTCCCAAGAAATAACAAATTTTGACAGCAGATAAGTTCTTAAATTGGCAGTTTGGACATGTGCTTCTATGTTATGTTATTAACCCACTAGGAGATCCAAATGTTATGTAATTCCCATACTACCTAATAATGTTCAGAGGTTTCCAGTGTTTGGTATATGCCACAGGCTACGATTATTTGTAAATACTTTAATAGAATAAATGCAAAGAGATGTAAATGTGACCGTGTAATACTCCAACATGAAATCAGAAACTGATCTATCATCTGAATTAGCAAAGCGCTATTGACTTTAACGGCAAAACCAAAATCAGGTTAAGCAGACAAAATAATTTCATTGTTCCAACAAAGATCAAGACTCTCACTGTTTTGTGTGTTTTAAAATTTTCATTTAAAAAATTGTGACTTTTATATATCCAATATTTGTGGTATTATCTTTCAATTTTCAAGTGATTTCTGTTGGCCATTTGTGTTAATGTTCACTTCATTTAATTTTTTTCTGGTATTAGATATCTATATCATGTACAGATCATTTTTCATGTTATTGAAATATGCAAGTATAATTTTGTCACAGTATATTTTGGTTGATAATAATAATAAACAACACCTTTATTATTAAATCTCTTGTGTTATATAGAAAACCTCTGAAACTTTCAGTATAAGCCTTTCATGGAAAAATTATTCACTGTATTTATAATTACTGTCACTTGTTATTTAGAAACATAAATAAGTGTATGAAAAATACAGAATAACTTATGATATTGAAAGTTCCTGGGGATTTCAATTTCTTGTTTTCTGAATCTGAGGAATGCCACCTGCGATGCCAATTTGACCCAAAGCATAAGGTTAAGGATGCAGGTAGAAAAATTAGTATCTGAGTAGGACCTTTTCTTTTTTCTTATCCTTTCTTCTTGGGGTGGAACTAAGGATATGCGAAAATATAAATGAATTTCAAAATCTGAAGGGTGGTCCCTTTTCTCTCTTAAGAAGGAATGAACTCATACCTCTTGATTGTGATGGGCAAACAGGCTGACCTAGGTTGCCAGGGTTGGGTGATTATGGTTAGGAACAGCTGACCAGGGATGAGGCTAAGGAAACATGATCCAGTTGAAGGTCAACTAAAGCATAAAGGGGAAATTCTGAAAGGCTTATTGGTGGCCTTTTATAGAGCAGCTTCTACCCCCTTGGTGCTTTTTTGCTGCTGTACTAAATGCAAGTAGTTAACTGCATAACAATCAACTCAAAACTAACTCAACACATTTTAGTATTACCTTGGCTTATACTTATTGTCTTAAGAAGAACTGATCATTTTAAAGAATACTGAAATTCAGACTTCTGCCATTTTTTCCCATCTGTGAGTTACTATTCCTTTATGAAGCGTTGTTGGGAACGCATCAGTGGTTGCCCTGGTTTTAGACTCCTTATAGCAAGACAGGAAATAATGTACAATTTATTTCTTTAAAAGAACATTATTGATAGACAAATGGATCAATGGAACAGTAGGGAGTCTAGATATAAACCCACTCATATTTGGTCAATTGATTCTTCAGCAAAGGTGCTAAGGTAATTCAGTGGAGAAAAATCTGTCTTTTCAATATAAGATGCTTGGTTATCAAAAAATTACCAAAAAATAAATCATAGACCTAAATGTAAAACCTAAAACCAAAAATTTTTCAAGAAAACAAAATCTTTGTGACCTTACGGTAGGCAAGAGATTTGTCTTAATTCATTCAGGCTGCTGTAAAAAAAAAAAGTACAGCATAGGCGGGATAGCTTATAAACAACAGGAATTTAGTTTTCACAGTTCTGGCAGCTCGAAGTCTGAGATGAGGGTGCCGGCATGGTCACATGAGGGCCCTCTTCCCGGCTATACACTTCTCCTGAATCCTCACATGGTGGGAAGGGCTTGGAATATCTCTGGAGCCCCTTTTATGAGGGTACTAATCCCATTCATGAGGGCTCTGCCCACATGACCTCATTACTTCCTGAAGGTCCTACCTCCTAATATCATTACGCTGGGTGTTAGGATTTAACATACAAATTTTGGGGGGATACATTCAGACCACAGCAATTTCTTAGGACAGAAGAAGGCACTTTTCATAAGATTAAAAAAAATGTTTTGATAAATTGGACTTCAAGATAATTACAAATTTCTGCTCTTCAAAAGAAACTATTTTAAAGATGAGTAAGCAAGCTACAAAGGACAAAATATTTGTAACAATATCTGAAAAAGGACGTGTATCTAGAATACTTAAAGAACTCAGAACACAATGATAAGACAATTTTTTTAATGGGCAAAGATTGGACAAAACACTTCAGTTATTTAAAACCCATAATGAGATACCACTTACAATCACCAGAGTGGCTTAAATGAAAAAGACTTAGAATAACAGGTATTGGAGAGAAAGCAGAACAAATGGAACATTTCTCCTGGGAGTGTAAAATGGCATAACTGCTTGCAAAACAGGTAGTTTTTTAGTAAACAGACATGTACCTTATGATCCAGAAATTCCAAACCTTCATATTTACCCAAAAGGAAGGATGAAAACATATGTCCACAAAAGACTTATTCATGAATGTTCATATCAGCTTTATTCATGATAGACAAAACCCGGAAACAACCTAAATATACATCAGTAAGAGAGTGGAGAAACAAATTGTAGTATAGTTATTCAATGGAATACTCCTCTGCAATGAAAAGGAACCAGAGACTGATGCATGCAACAGGATGGATGAATCTCACAGACCTATGTTGAATAGAAGAGACTTGGCAGAAGAGAGTACATAGTATATGGTTCCATTTACAAAGTTGTAGAACAGGCAAAAGTAATGTATGAGCAGAGAAATTAGATCACTGGTAGCCTAGGGTGGGTACACTGGGGAGATTGGCGATAAAATGATACAAGAGAGCTTTCTGTGGTGGTGGAAATGTCCTGCAGCTTGATTGGGTTTGTCATTACATGGATGTATCTACCCATTTGTCAAAACTCATTGTCCTGTTTACTAAAATCTGTACATTGTATTGTGTGTAAGTTATATTTCAATACAGTTGTTCAAAAATAAGAATATGATGAAACTGTTTTTAAAATACTTAAAATATTAGCATCTAGTTTTGTATATTTTTGAAAAAGCATTTGTCACTTAAATGTATGGGTCTGTATTTCTAGGATGCTTTAATAAACGTTCTAGGAGGCAATGCAGTGATCCTGTCATAAATAATTTAATTTTGCACCTAGTAGTCTTAGCTAAATCCAGAAATAATGAGGTAGGCCCCATTCCCTTAAGGAAACATTTCTTAACATCTGTAGCTTTCACTTTCATTTGAATGTTTTATATTTTAAAAATACATAGCAGTTTTATTATATTTACTCTGCAGAGGCTAAGGTATTTGGGGGTTTTAGTTAAACTACACATGCCTTAAACACAAGAGTATGCCATTTGGGATTTACTTTCAAAAAAATTCTATATCTAAAACTGAGACGAAGCGAGAGAGTAGCACGGACATATATATACTACAAACTGTAAAATAGATAGTCAGTGAGAAGTTGTATTACAAAGGGAGTCCAACTCGAGGATGGAAGATGCCTTAGAGGACTGGGATGGGGAGGGTGGGGGGGACTCGAGGGGGGGAGTCAAGGAAGGGAGGGAATACGGGGATATGTGTATAAAAACAGATGATTGAACCTGGTGTACCCCCCCAAAAAAAAAAAATTCTATATCTAATCTGAATCATAAGAATATATATCTTTTTCAATCCAAGTCTAAAATCTTCACAGTAGTGCATTTTTACTGTCATTTTTCCCCCTGCTTTGTGTCTTGATGTCCTGCAGATGAGTTGTTGACATCTGATTTTCACTAGCCATGTTCTTTGAGAAAAAACATAAGCTTTCTTATTAAATCCTCTTATTTGTAAAGTTCTGGTCACTTTCTCAGGGATTGTAGCTTATTGTATATGGAAGAAATTTAACTACAGGGACATAAACATTGTTTGGAATGGAGAAAGTCCACACTAGCTGATGTATTATAAAAGTTTAAGCCAGTATCAAAATTTCTTTTTCAGAGGTGGTAAAGAGAATTATTTTTTTAAAGACTGAGGTCATACAGCAGGGGAGGAAACACAGTTATTGAAGTTTTAACTTTGTCGTTAAAAATGTGGTAGAGAGTGTTCTTTAAAGAGTAAAAGTGCTTCTGTTGAAAAACAAATGGAAAATTCTTAGATAATTTATAACTCTTGAAACCCTTCCTACTGAACTTTTAGTTTAATAATAGCAGTAATAATCTTTTTCAATTAAAAATGCCTAATGGTTTAAAACATTTTCAAATGTGTCATCTCATATGACCTACACAGCAAAACAGCTCACTGTGGAAGATATGGTTTCCATTTTTAATAGATAATGTGTGAGGTTGCATCAGGGTTTGGTTGTATTACATTACTTTCATTCCCTTACATCAATCTCCTATATGTCTGAGCTCAGCTTTTGACTAGTTTAAATTATCTAGTTAGTGTATTTGGGCCCGCATCTGGTTTTTCTAAGCACACACCTAATAGTGAGTTAGTTTAACTTTTATGCCATTTAATCTTTAATGTTTCTGGATAAAAGATTTAAATGTCTTTTTAGAAAATAAATTGTAGATACCTTTTTAAGCAGCTTCTATATAAAATAACACTTTATTTGAATATAGCCTTTTTCAGTTGATGGTGAGAAAACCAAAGTTCACAGAAATTATGTTTAATACAGTCTTTCCATGTCATTGTGCTGTCTCCTCAAATTTTCAACCTGTTGATTTTAGGGAGGAAATCAAGAAAATAGAGCCTCAGATTCTAATGCTAAGAGGAAATTTAAAACAGTTTTTAAGATTATTTGCTTTCATAATCTGCCTAAGAAAGTTAGAACATGTCTTCTAGTGATGAGTTATCATCTGTGATTTCCAAGTTGGTGAGATGGTTAATAGTAAGTAAATAAGTGGTTCAGAGTAATTATGAACACTGGATCCCAGCTTTTATGTGGATGGAGTATGCGAAGTATGTGTTCACATTTTAATTGTGTTCATTGCCAAGGGTGAGAGCCTTGGTTTATACTGTCCTGCTTGAAGGAGTGAGGTTATTTAACCAGAGCCAGAGGAAATTTATTGTTAAGTACGACATATAGCTGTCTGTTGCCTTAATAAACATTTTTTGAAAACCAGTGGTTTGTTGTTAACACCGTCAAAGGTTTCTGACTTCAAGAGTTTAAATAATTTTATAATAAAGTTTAATAAAAAGTATATGTGCTGTGTAATTAGGTAAATTAGTAAGATTAATTAAAATAAGTAAAATTCAGGTAGGTTAGTTCCTGAAATCCTCATAGGATTCATGTGTTGGATAGTGTACATTTACTTATTAACATTAATCCTGAGAATTGAGGTTGACAGTACAGTGGTTAAGAGTTTAGGCTCTGGATTCAAACTGCCTAGGTTTGGTGATCAATTCTGCCACTTTCTCATCATATAACTTGGGACAACTTGTAAGCCTTAGTTTTCTGGTTGGTAAAATGAGGTTAATCATAGTGCTTGCCTCTACAGGTAAGAATGAGGATTAAATGAGACACTATATGTGAAGCATTTATGTCATATATACAAACTCGCATGATCCAGTTAATCTGGATTGTTATCTATTTCAATAGATGAGATACATGAAAAAGAAAATCTAGTTGATGAGTGGTTTTGACTTTACTGTGCACTTAATTTGTTGATTTTTAGTACTTCTGTTTTCTTTCTTCTATTGGAGATGCTGTAGAGTAACGGATTAGTCAGAATATGGAAAAGTAGCAGGCCTCAACAAATCTGCAAAGTGGATGATACATAACTGAATAGTCTGAAAGACTGAAACTTAGTTGTAGTTAAGCTTTCAATGAAAACAGCAACAACCAAAATAACCCAGAACCTACCTTAAAAAAAAAAAACAAAAAACAGGCTTTATTTTTTCTAGAACAATTTTCAGTTAGCAGCAAAATTGAGAGGAGGGTACAGGGATTTACCATATACCCCTCCCCCCCCACATGCATAGCTTCCTCCGCTATCAGTATCGGCCACCAGAGTGGTACATTTGTTACAACTGATGAACCTACATTGACACATCATAATCACCTAAAGTCTAGAGTTTACATTACAGTTCACTCTTGGTGTGGTACATTCTGTGGGTTTGGAAAAATGTATAATGACATGTATTCATCATTGTAGTATTACACAGAGTGTTTTCCCTGCCCTAAAAACCTCTGTTCTGCCTATTCATCCTTCCCTCCCCACTTAACCCCTGCAACCACTGATCTTTTTACTGTCTCCAAAGCTTTGCCCTTTTCCAGAAAGTCATATAGTTGCAATCATACAATATGTAGCCTTTTCAGATTGGCTTCTTTCACTTATTAATATGAATTTAAGGTTCCTCTATGTCTTTTCATGGCTCATTAAGTTTTAGTGCTGAATAATACTCCATTGTCTGGATGTATAGCAGTTCATTTATCTACTCATCTACTGAAAGATATCTTGGTTCCCTCCAGAATGTACTTTTAAGGCAGGATAACTCACCTGAAAAATTAGAGATAGGAGATCAAGATAAAAGTAGTGAACTATGATCTCAATTGATCACAATAAGATTCCAATTAAGTTAACTATGATCTCATTGTAAATAAATTATGATCTCAACTAATTATGTGAACAGAACAATGAGTGGGAGCTAAAGTTAGGTGCTTTGTCTGGAGTCCTAGGCAGGGAGATATAGGACCAAGAGAGGGTTTTGTTTATTTTGTTGTTATTTTAAAATGGGAAAAATAAGAGCATGTTTGTAAACTGATGGGAATGATCCAGTAGAAAGGGAAAATTTTATGAGAAAGATGAGAATTGCTTGAGTGTTCTTTAGTAGGTGACAGGGAATGGAATCTAGTACACAAATGTAGGGGTTAGCCTTAGAAATGAGAACAGCTTACCTCTAGAAACAGGCAATATGGCAGAAAATAAATTTGTGTACAGATGGTGGTAGGTGAGTGGGTATGATGGTGGGCAGTTGTGGAAGTTACCTTCTGAATGCTTGTGTAGTGAAATAGATACCCAGGTCATGAGCTCAACATGAGAATAGAAAAGGATTTGTCAGAGGGTTGAAAAGTCAAGAAAAACTATGAAATAGCCATTTTGAAGAAAATGAGGAAGTATTAACAGTGACCAGAGACAAAAGATAGGTTTCGTACCAAGAGTGAGAATTAAGATTGACCCCAGACTTCTTAATAGATGCCAGAAGGCTGTGGAATAACATCTTCAAAGTACTGAGGGAAATATTTAAGAGTAAGAGTGAAAAGAAGGCACTTGGGAACTGCAGAGATTGGGAATGTATACTATTCGCAGATTTTTGCCAAAAGAGCTACAAAATCATATGCTTCAACTAGAAAGAAAGTGAACCCAGATGGAAAGTGTGAGATTCAAGAATCAATCTGAGCAAAGAAACGGGTAAATATTTTGGTATGTCTAAGTAAGCATTCATTGTAAAAAGTAAGTTTTAAAATGTAAAGTTGTATATTTAAATATATCTACTCATATAATAATGTGAAGAATTTGGAACATAGGGTTTATTATATCAAGTTGCATAAGTTATTGTGTTTTTCCCTCTAGGATGAGTGAGAAAACAAAAAGCACTGTAAGCTGATTTTGAAGAGCTCGTGTTATTTAGACTGCCTTTCTGGTCACGGTTTAGAAACTTGAGGTGTGGTGTGCCCTTCGTCTACACTATGTAAAACTAGAAGGTGCCAGGGATATTTGACATTAGCTTCCAAGCATACTGAATGGTAGTACTCTAAGTCCTTGATTTATCAGATACCGAAGACAGCCCCCGGCTCTGAGACGCTCTGAGGGAAGAGATCTACTCTTTTGCTTTTGTTTTACTTTTTGTTTTAAATTTATTTTATTGAAGCATAGTTGATTTACAGTGTTGTGTTAATTTCTGCTGTACAGCAAAGTGATTCATTTTCACACACACACACACACACACACACACACACACACACATTCATTTTCATATTCTTTTCCACTATGGTTTATCACAAGATATTGAATATAGTTCATTGTGCTATACAGTATACAGTAGGACCTTGTTGTTTTTCCATCCTATATATAATAGTTTGCATCTACTAATCCCAAACCCCCAAGCAATCCCTCCCTTACCCCCAACCCCCTTGGCAACCACAAGTCTGTTCTTTATGTCTATGAGTCTGTTTCTGTTTCATAGGTAAGTTCATTTGTGTCATATTTTAAATTCTGCATGTAAGTGATATCATATGATATTTGTCTTTAGAAGACTTACTTTGGGGTATTCCCTTAGAAGGAGACAGAGTGAATAAATAGCAAATTAGTATTTAAATACATTTCAAACTTTTCCCAGTTTGCTTCAGAATTTGTGTTCGAATCAAATAAAAACCAGCATATTTGCTGTGTACTCCTGCAATTCAGATTCCTTTTATGGAAAAGAAAAGTAGTCTGCTTATTCCCTTCCCTGATCAGAGAGGATGAAGCTAACAGCTGTTGGACAACAGCTGAAAAATATTCTCATGTCTTTTATGTAAAGGTTTAGACACCTTTAGAAATCACTTGCAACATGGAAGGTGTTTGATTACCTGCCAACGTGAGGTTTTTCATCTATTGTATTTTTCCAAAACTAAAAAGTAATCTTCAGAATATATTTATGGGAGCTTCCTAAGCCTCTGCTCTTAAGTGATTATTCAGTCTTTGATCTATTACTTCATGATAAGTCATTACTGAACCATTTGTTCTCAATTATACCAAAGATGTTGTTTCTATACTAACATAGTTCTAGGCATTTTCATTATTAACACCAGCATTCTTGATGTTCAAAAGAGGCTGAAAGTTCATTTCTGAAATCTTTTCTCTTAATGTGATACTTTATATTAAATTTAGAAAGGAAAATTTATCTTTCTTTTTATTCAGGGTCTCATGTCCTGATAAAGTGATTTCTAGTTATTTGATTATATTATTGGAATATTTTATTTACCTTATTAAACTACATTTTACTATGTTACTAGAAAAATATAAAGTATACTCATGTTGCAAGTGATGTTTACTGGGAAATGCAAATCATAATTTATTTTGAGGCTGATCTTATTGACATTTTAGATGAAGATTTTATTGTTAGTATGTCTAAAATAAAAAAGAAATTGAATAGCTACCATAAAACCCTTTTAGGAACATAGTTGGAGCATAAAAATGCAAAAATAAGATGGATTATGACATATTAAGTGTTCTATTGGGTTAACATTTTATTTTACTAGTTAAATAATTTAAGAAAAATTTCTTCCCTTCAATGTTAATTCTGAATCAGGCTGGTATGAAATACATATTAGTAATGCTCAGAATGGAAAATATACACCTGTGATAGAAGAATATGTCATGGTAAATATGTTTATACAGCTGTGTGGTAATGTTAGTTATTACAGAGTACATTTACAGAATCATGTAACGAGCCTCATTTTCAAACAACCGTTAACTTTGGCATAGAAATAACTAATTAAAGAATAAGTTCATTTTTCAAATGCAGACTGTACAAGCAGTATATAGCATCACTGTAGCTATCTGCAAACTCTGAATGCATAAACTTGATTATAAGTATATGTTGGCTAATTTCTGAGGAATTACAGACTTCTTGTAAGACCATTTCTTATTTATAATTTATGCTTTCATTGCATATAATGCCGACTCTTTCTACCAGACTGAGTTTCCATTAAACTTTATTGCACTTACATGGACTCTTCTGTCATACTTTAATAAAATTATAACACTGATTTAATTGGGTCTGTGTGAAAGCTTCTTTTAGCATTAATAATTTCATTTATTCCATGGGGTTATTAGTTTTGGATAACTTGTATGACTTCATTCAGATTTGTACTAGAATGTGAATAAATATTATTTAAAAATTAAGTAAGCATGAGTAAAAGCAAATTTTAAAATGTACTCAGGACTTTGAGGATTTAAAAAATATTTGATTCAAAAGAGTGAGTAAAATATTACTGTTAAATATGTATTGCTATAGTGTTATCTGTAAAAATATTTTATCTGAAAAATTTAACAGGCTTTGAGTGGTTTCATCCTTTTGTCTAACTTCTGAGCATCTGTTGTGTGCTCTGTGGAACTCCAGAGATACCAAGATGTAAATTCTATTTGCCCTCAAATATTTCAGTTTCCTTCTATCTAGAGAGAATACCAAGCATCAACTTGTAATTGCTAGCAATGACTTTTTCAAAACCTACTACATGAGAGGAAGATATTGCAAAGCTATTCAGCTTATACATAATGGCATCTTTTATTAAATGCTTAACTCTTTTTAGGCCTTTCTAAAGGATTCTAACTTATAAGAGGACCAGGAAAGAGAATATAATAGGTTCGTTAAATAGCCATTTCCATTCCTAGAAAAACCAGTTCGAAATGCTTTGGGCAGGGGGGGTTAGTAGTTTTTGATTGTTTAAACAATTTAATCTCTAAGGTGGATATAGAGCCATGGGGTGTTTGGAGTTGATTTGAGATTAATTATGGAAGGTTTTGATCTTAGTATTTTTCACATCACCAAGCATGTGGCTAATGTATTGCAGGTACTTCATAAATATTTATTGAACTAGTGACTGAATAAATATTGATTAAGAAAATAGTGAAATTTTCTTGGCAGAAAAGGAGAGCCTTCTAGAAGAGGGAGAACAGAAGTGGCAAGGATTGTGAAAGGGTTTGCTAGGTTGGAGAAGTGATGAGATCAGAATAAAAAAGGAATCTAATTTATAGAGGGGCTAACATTAAACTGAGTTGCCTTAGTAAGAGAGCTCTAGGTATTACATGAATGTCTGCTCTGAGGAGAATTCATTTGATTAACTCTGTAGGATAGAGTAAAAAGGGAGAGAAGCTAGAGCAGTGGTTCTCAAAGTTGGTTCCTCAACTAGCAGCATCATCTGGGGGCTTGTTAGAAATGTAAATTCCAGGGCCCTAGCCTGAAACTACTAAATCAGGATCTGGTGAGGACTGGGGAAGGGGAAGACCCAGCAACCTGTATTTTAATGCGCCTTTCAGGGAATTCTGATATCAGCAGGCTCATCAGGTAGTAGATAACCACCGTGAGATTAGGGATTCTGTACAAGAGATGACCATTAAGGTCATTTCCAACTGTAAACTGGACGATATAAAGATGAGATGATTTCGTGTAGCTGTGCAGAAATTATTCATCATTAAATGTACAGAGTTTTAAATGAAATAGAGATGTTTGTACTTTGGTGCAGTAACCTCCGGCTTTCAGCTTTGCTGTTGGAAGGACACATCAGTTTAGGCAGAAGTAACTGGAGACTTATATGTAAAGTATAATGTCAATCTTTTATGTTATGGTGAGAACAAAATTAGCTCAAAGCAGAACAATACACTTCAATTTGCTGTGTTTATTCTCCTGGAAGGTAAAATTATAAATCAAAGAGGTTCTGTGATGGATAGAGAATTAAATCAAAGGCTATTGGATATTCTTAAGCATTATTTCTTTTGAAACCAATAACCTAATGAATTTACTTTCTCCATAGCAATATTTCAGTGTAAAATAAATTGAAACCTTTTCCAAAATCAAAGACCATTCTCTCTTGGCAAATGCTGAAGACGCTTGATGGGTTTTTTTATTCTTTGACTTTTTCTTTTTCTTTCTTCCCCTCCTTTTTTTTTTTTTTTTTTTTTAGAATTTCTGGGGATTATAACTCTCCTTTTTGTGATATTATTATAGTACACTTTGTAAATGTATTGTATCTTGTTCATGTGCTTTGGAATACCCTCTATTCTTCCTTGTAGTATACACCTCCTACAAAAAAGCGTCTTGGGATGGGTTACTTCTGAGAATGATAGGTGCTAAATGGATTTGGATTGATTCATGTTTATTTCAGTTTATTCAAGGTAACTTTTTCTTAAAATAATATTGCCAGTAATACATTGTTTGTAGAGAACAAAGGGATTCAGGGAGAGATAGATCAGGCACTGTGATTAGTGTTTTATACCAATTAGCTCACTCATTTTCTTAAAAGTATAACCTTTTCAAGCACATATGAATTACACAAGCAGTTATCACGTTCATGTTGTTGACATGCACAGTATGATGATTTTTCATCAGAGCAAATAAAACCTATGTGCCACCGTGCTTGTTTATGAATGTGTTAATGCTCTTCTATTGTGTTTCAGGATTCCATTGACATGTTTTCCTATGTGCACATTTACTTGCACTTTTTGTGTGAAAGTTATTTATCAAGAAACTATTCTGCATTTGGCACCACACTGGGCACTCAGGCTCAGATAAGAGACACAGGAGAGTTCTGGTCAGGATTGCTCCAAAAGGACTTGTTTCAACACCATCCTCCACATGGCAATGACACAATATAAAAGAGAAAACGAAAATGACATAGCTGACTCAAAATCAAAACAAACCGCTCAGATGACCAAAAAGTGATCAGAAATAGAAAGTTGTAGGTAGGACCGGAACTGTGAGCCTGCCAAGCTCCTGGCCAGAAGCAGAAAGTTGCTCCACTGCCCCTCGGGAGATGGGAAATGGAGCCAGGTTCATTGCTTAAAGGAAGGAGTGGAGGGAGGAGAACATTCCTCCAATCTGATTTCCATTATTGTGACTGGAGGCTAAAAAGCTGCCAACTCTGCCAACTTTGGGGGACCACAGTGTTATTGAAAGCTGTGAGCCAAAGAGAAAAAGTAGGATAAAAACCCAGTTTAGTGACCAGAAACTGAGTCATTTTGTCTGCTGGCTCTGTAATATCCCTAATATCACCATAGAGCTGAAGTTTTAAGATGTTATTATCTGGACTGTTATAGAGCTAAGAATTGTTCAAAATCTGGCTGGGAGAGGGAGCAAGTGCAGGGAACTACAAAAACAGTTGTTAGAAGAAGGGAAGAAAGAAAAATCAGGTTAAAACAAAATAAAAAATACTCCCATTAAAAAATGAGCCTGCAAACCTAACTGCCAAAAGCACATGTTAAAAAACTCCCCTCCCTGCCAAAAAAAAAAAAAAATTAGAACATGAATTCACTACTATGCAACTTTGACCAAGGTTGTAAAATAAATATATTTGGGATGCTCAAAGAACAGAGGAGATAATATCTCAAATTTTCCAGAGTTGATGAAAGCCATGAGTCATCACGTCAAAAGTACACCCAGGTACTAAACAGGGTAAATAAAGGTAAATACACACCTAGAAACAATGTAGTAGAACTACATCAAACAAAAGAGAAAATACGAAAACAATTGGGAGAAAAAGGCTTTACTTAAAGGAGTTACAGTTAGACCTATCCTAGACTTCTCATTGGCAACATAGATGCCAGAAGACAGTGAACTAATAACTTCAAAGTTCTGAGAAAAAAAAAGTAGTATATAGAATTCTGTACTGTGCTAGACTACTATTCCAGAATAAGAGCAAAATTAAGAAAATTTCAAATATGTAAGAGTGTTTGCCATTCACCTACTCTCCCCAGAGGAAATACTAAATAAAAGATGCATTCAACAGGAAGAAAAGTTATCCCAGAGGGGAGGCGTGGGCAAAATACAAAATAATACTGAAATTGATTAAATATGTCAAAGAGGTGTAGGAATCTTTTCTTTGAGGATGTGTGAACATGATTATGTTCAGCAAGAACATTAATTACTCCACCTACAAAAATATATGCTCTTTAGACACTGTAAGTATCCAGCACGTGGTACAGAAACTGGTTGTTTGGTAATCAAGAGAGAGAATGATCTCTGTGAGGCAAAGCTGTCCAAAAAGAGGAAAGGAAGTTTACCGTATCTTGAAGAACTAAGTAGGATTCGGCTTTGTCGATCTTGTGGAGACTGAGTAGTGAGAGAGAAGGAGCAATGTGAGCAAGTTGTATGTAGGTGATGAAGTTCAAGACTCATTTTGGGGATCGTTTGGCTGGACTTGAGGATTAATGTAAGAGAGTGTTTGGGAAGGTTCTTCTGAACCTTTTGGAACCCTTCCAGTAGACATGGGGGTACCTCTGTTGAGAAAAATGAGAGGGCATCATTTTTAAAAAGCTGACATTTTCTAGGCAAAATCTAGTATTTGTATTCTATAAATGAGAAGTGTATGTTTTTTTAAGATTTAAGAGTAATTGGTTTAGGGGCTTTCCTTTTTTTTTTTTAATTCTGTTTTCTCAAGTTGTGTTTTCTTTTTTCCTGACAGTTTAGGTCATTAGAAAGCCTCCATCTCTTTATGTTATTTTAACTTACAGTTAAACCTATTTTTCATTTTGTCTCATAGTTGATCTTTAGAGAATAAATGCTGATTAGGTGTTAGTAAACATTAAGGGTATCACAGTGTCAGAGAATATCTTCTCTAAACCAAAGTCTTTTGCTGTTTCCAATTTGAATTGTCTAGGAGGCAAAGGAATCTTTGCAACAAAGGGACTGGGAGAACCTGGATTTACTTTGTTTCAAGTATAAAACTGTGAGGAGCAAAGTTAAGGAACTCTTAAAAGGAAGGGTGCCAATATCCCCTGCCTTTTAATTTCTTTTGCAAATGGAAGAGATTATTTTAATGAGGGAATGAGGTGGTGGGTGCCAACTCAAGAAGTAGCAAGGAGTGAGTGCATGGTGGCACCTTGTCCAGAGGAGGCTGACTCCTGTTTCTGGAAATCCAGTAGTCAACTATTTTTCATAAGCTCTTACTAATGTCCTTTAATCAAGTACCTCTGTGTCCAGAATTATAATGAATGACATGGGGTTATAAGAATAAAATCAGCTGGAATTTCCGGAAGAACCACAATGTGCAAGAGGGCGTAGTCATAGCTTTGCAGTAATTGTAGATACACGTAGTTGTCGTTTTCTTCATTTGTGGGTGTTTTTTCTCCTAATAAATTGTTTTAAAAGCCAAGATTACCATTCTGTGTTATATTACAGCATAAAACAGCTAATTACTCTTCTGCCTTATCAATTTCCAGTGTTATATTTTGTCCTTTCCCCCACGTTTCCAGTTTTCCCCTGAGACTACCTCAGCTTCTGCCTTTCTTCTTTTCATCCCCATTATTTGATGTGTGTGTCTTAAATTTATCACCCTGATACTACGGCTGTTTTCCATTTCCCACGTTCCTTTTACCATTTGCCTTCTGTTACTCCTCTCCTTACTCTCTCCTCTTCTATCCCTGTTGGCTTTAGTTTCCTCATATGTTAAACTTGTTTTCGACAAGGGATTTCTTAAAGTTAATTATAGGGGGTTGACTCATGTATTAATCAAATTGTTCCTTTTAACTTCATTCTCAGAGCTTATTAGGCAGCAGAAAACAAAAGGCAATCACCTACATTCATAAGCTTCAGTAAACTTTTGTTGAACTTATTTGGTTATTTGAGGTTTCACTAAAGAATGTGAGCTAGAAAAATAGCAGCGTGATAGGGAAGTGCTTTCATGTCTGAGTATTGACATATGATGTAGTGGGAGCAAGAATGAAGTATAGCCGCCATACGCAGTGATGTGATCTTGGGATATGAGACAATGTGCAGGGCTCTCAACCCACGGGACTAGGTTTTTATAGCAGGAATGCTAAAAACAAAAACAAAACTGTACATTAAAAAACTTCAAACTATACTTCAGAGTTTTAGAATAACGTAAAAAATAGTGACTGGAACTTCGTACAGTAAGATTTACTCCAATGTTGTAAAAAGTATTGCCTGCTACCCTTTCTCCTTGGCTCTTGGTCACTTGTACTCTCTTAAAAAGTTTAGCTATGAAACAGCTAGAAGTGAAATATAAAATTAAGACAATCATTTTATAAAATATAGAATTAAGCAAATAAATTAATGGATTAAATTTATTTTTTATGGATAAGATAATTTACCTTCACATATTGAAATATTAGCTTTATGTTTCAAAAAAGAGTGGAGATGCTACTGTTAGACCCATATTATCCAAAATATGAACTTCCACATTAGAGAGTTTATTTGAAAAAGAAGTTGGTTCATAGCACGTTAAAACTCCTTGAACTGTGTTCTTTTATTTGCTTAGCACAAGATTTTACCCCAAATAGTCTTCCTTTTCCTCTTTTCCTCTGCTTTTATTAAAAATCTTTTGCCTTAAAAAAAGCTACAAGGTGTTAGCATTAAACATTTAGTAAAAGAGTAGATGAAAAATAAAATAGGAATCCCTTCTGGAAGCATTTGTTTTTGAGATAACTTTTATGAAATCTGAGATTCAAACATTCCTTGTTTCTGTATAATTTTTATACTCCAGAGCCAAGTAGGGATAACTTGTTTTATTTGCAAATTTGTACTTGAAAGTGAGAGTAGTTTATTTTTTTTAAAAAGCATTCTAAACAAAAAATGGGTATGGTCTGCTTGTATAACTAATACTGTTGTATGTTTCTCTTACCCACGCCAATATAGGCTTACTCTGATGCCAGGTGATTTAAAGGAAATCATTAAAATCTTCAGGCTGTTATAAAATTCTTTGCTCCTGTATTTGAAGTTAGTTTTGATCAAAGAGACCAGGATTTAATTTTTTAAAAGGAACTTTTTAAAAATAAAAACTCTTTTTGGGAGACTTGTGGAAACCCACAATTGAACCTTTCAAGTATGCTAGTACCAGAATCCAAAAATGTGTATTACTATACACATACTTAATTGCCTTCCAAAATATATTACACCAATGGGATATTAGTTTTATGCTTTGAAGTTGGGATCAGAAAAAAAATTTTTTTCTTGTGACCTGGTGAGGCCTGTACATTATTATTAATTTGGATTCAAGTTTTCTTTGGACCAGTTCAAGGGGCTTTGCCCTCAGAGACAAGATGACCACGGACACCTCCTTCTTCAATCTTTTCACCTCACCATTTTCTTCACTTACCCTTTTGAAAAGGATACAGAGTTATTTATCACTGTGAGAATAAGCACTGTCAATACTGTCCCCTTCTCAGGAGATATGAGAGATCCTGTAAAATGTAGTCTTTGACAGTGTCAAAAAGTGTAATGAAGTTAAGATCCAGTAGCAAAGACTGAGTATCTCTCAAATACTCCTGGCTTTATAAAATCGGAGTTCAGCTATAGCTGTCCTGGACACTGTGTTTGAGTACCAGTTGTCAGTGTGTATCAACAGTAACCGTCACTGCAAATATAATCAGAGACTAAGAAAAGCATTTATTTCCAAAAGTGAGGCTTCTTTGATCTAAGTAAAAGGTACGTTTTAGCTTTATGCAAGATTAGGGATTGTTTTAGAGACTTGTGACAGTTCTAGTTTCTGTATAGAGGATCTGAGCTGGATCCTCGATGCTGGGTTTGCTTTCTTGCAAAGCCAGCAGGGCGTGGATGCCTATTACTAAGGCATTGCACTTGGCAGAGAAAGGAATGAACACTGCATTGCCTAATATCCCATAGGGATGGCACGGGGGAGTGGGTAATGTTCCTTCACTGGGACTGAGGGCAGTATTGATGGTGTACTGTGTAAGGGAATGTGACTTGAGGTTATCAACTAGAGCACATACTTAGGAATTCTTGGTCGTTGACTGAGCTATCTAGGAAAGCAAAGACTGTTGGGTGACAAAACAAGGCAGATACCTTAATTTAGGAATAAAACAAAGAACTAACTAGTTCGATTTCTTTGACTCCTCAATTTTTTTTTCATCCTTCATTCTCCTGTAGTATAAAACACTTTCAGTAACAGATCTTTGTGAAGTCTAAATATTGGATAATAATATTTTGATAAATATCTGTACTCTGTTTCTTTTGAAGGCAGAGGTTGCATTGGTGGTATTCTGTTTTTGGCATGACTTGGAACTCTGATGCAGTGACCTGCTTAATAAAGAATTGTGTAAGCTTATTATGTTGCTGTTGTTTTGTATTCCAAGTAACGGAATGCCCATCTCCTTTGGTGTTTCTTGGCAAAGGCAGTGCTTGAACCTGCGCTTGTTACATATTTATCGTGGTAATTTTCACTATACGATTGTGTTTTGAGTTTTGTTATAAAGGAATAGAAATGTTTAAATTCACTTTAAAAATTTTCTCCCTACATTTTGTCAAACGTTTTGTGATCTTAGGTTATTTTAGTGCCTGGAACAGGTTAACAAAGAAAGTTGTGGAATCTGCTTCTGTAAAGATGTTTAAGGTTAAGCATGCCTCAGCTGGCTGCTGCAGGTTTATCTAGCCCTGGTTATAATATCTTGAGTCTTTTGGGAATGCCACAATCTAGTAGTACACATCCCAGCTCACGCATGGTGGCTCGGTATGAGCATGGAACATCTTCCCTGTTGTGTCCACACTTCCCAGCACTGAAGCTGGAGCATTTACCAGTACATACCCAGGAGGTCCATGCTGGCTGACAGCCCAGAAAGGTCTACCGTTCAGAGATGCTAATGACCACCCAGGGCTTGCTTAGACTTTCAGCATTGGGGGTTTGCAATGAATGTGCCAAAGATGCCTTGTTCCTGAGGACTACCAATCATTGTGATGATTTTTGTTTCAATGTTTTTGAAGAGGCATTTGTCATGCTATTAAGTTAGTATGTTAAATATGTTAAGATAACCTTTTACTAGGATAGAAACAGAGGGAATATTTCCTTGCCCCATTCTATGCGGCAAGCATTATTCTAATACCAAAACCAGACAAATAATTACCAAAAAGACCTACGGACCAATATCTCTTGTTAACATAGATGAAAAAAAAACTCAATGAATTATTAGCGAATTAAATCCAATAATATATGAAGAGAATTACACTTGACCCTTGAACAATGTGGAGATTAGGAACTCCAACCCCCTGTGCAGTTGAGAATCTACGTCTGACTTTTGACTTTCTCCAAACTTAACTACTGAGAGCCTACTGTTGACCCGGAAGCCTTACTGATAACATAAGGAGTTGATTAACACTTATTTTGTATGTTATTTGTATTATATACATATTCTTACAATAAAGTAAGCTAGAGAAAAGAAAATGTTATTAAGAAAAATCATAAGGAAGAGAAAATACATTTTCAGTACAGTAATATATTTATTGATACTGAAAGTTTGCATTGTCTGTTTACAAGATGAATTGTGTCAGTACTTACATCAATATTGTCTTATATGATACAAAACACTGTAGATGTTATACACGTTACTAACACTAGACATCAAAAATAAAAGGTAATGTGAAAAAAAAGATAACCTTTTAATGTCTGTAGTAACTAATCCTAGTTTCTAATGTATCCCATTTATAAATCTATTCGTTCAGCCAGGCCTATATTTTGAGTCTGACAACACTGCCATGTTGGGATATTTTAATATTCTAGTATATATCTCATATTTGTATATTCTGATAGAAATATATATCCTTACTCCTTTCCCATTTGTTATTGCATTATTTCTTATCTTTTTACAGCCATCTCACAGAATTTTATTTCATATAAACAACTTTCTGAAGCCAGACATAGCGTGAGTTTCATAATTTTGAACTACTTGAACTTCTGAATAACTAATGAGTGTGTTTTCAACATATAAAACCACTCCCGCTACTTTTGTGAAATATCTAATCCTAATAAACTTCTTCTGTCTTAGAGTTTGGGTAGTTGAAGCTTATTTCCTTGCCAAAAATAATATTACCACATGTTACAAAAAGTATAAATAAATAAAATAGGATTAGGATTTTCATTTACTTTCTTCCATACAACTTCATTTTATATCAGAGCATGTGATGTGTCATAGTGTTACTTAATCTAAGCCTTTAGCAGTGATGACAAGTGTTTGTATGCAAGTGACACATATATTTTCCTATAAAGTCTGACTTTTGGAAAATTAACTTGCATGTATTTTTATTTCATGACATAAGTAAGTGTAACTTTCTCCAACTTAGAGAAAATTTCAGTGTATTGGTCATAATCCTTCTTAACACATGCATACCACATTCATTTAGATTCATTTAAGGTTTGGTAACAATGCAGCTGAAACCACTGAAATAGTGGTCTAATCAGGTTAGAGATAAGACACACACGTCTTCATTCTAGGAGTATATTTCATGCTAGAAGCATCTACTGTAAAAATAAAATATCTTATTTTGAAATCCTATATTCCAAACCAAAAATATTTTGGAACCTCTCCAGAGCCCATGGCTGCATTGTGCTTTGCTTTTAAATCATCATGCATCATGAGATTATATTCTTAGATGATCTATAGTCTAGTTATTTTGTTATGGCTGAAATGATCCAGCTTGTTTTTGATATAAAACTATCAAATCTGAGTCTCCTCTCCTCCTCTAAAATATAAAACATTCTTTATGCTTTGTGTGGGAGACAGGCTCTCATGCAGCATGCTGTTTACGCTGCTCATGTCAAGACAAGATGTTCACCAGAATACCAACGTGAAACCTATAATAAACTAACCTGCTGGAGTTATTTTTCACATTTAAAAAATTCTTTTTAAGAGCAATTTTTTTGTTAGGTTAGGAGAGCTGAAACTTTTGCCCATTTTTTTTTTTTTTTTGTATTGCATAGTAAGATTTTTTTCCTTCATAGAAAACAAAGACTACTTTTGCTCTGAAAGTTACTAATCTCTTTGCTTTTTGCTTAAAATATATATCCCAGCTTCTGATCGTCATTAAAATTTTTGGTAGTGTATAGATTGATAAGTAAATTTCATTCTGCATGACCAGAATGCTTTCTGGATTATTGAAAAAATGCATATGGTTACCTGGTTTTTAATCAAATCAAGCAAAAGATGTAATGAATAACAATTAAGATTTCCCAGATTCAGTTGTTTCCAGGGCATTTTATCACAGAATCATAGTTGCTACAATAAGATCAATTGGCAATTAAACAGAAAGTCTATTGTCTATTAAATTGAATGGCTCACTGTGGGGGAAAACTCATTTATTTTTGTTGCTTAAAAATTTTTCCCCTAATGCCAAGAAAAATCCTACCTTAGAAACAAAACAAAAAGAAATTTAAAAAACTGCCCAGGAATAAGCTTGCTTATTAGCTTTTGGAGTGACCTCTGCTGGTTTGGAGAAAAGGGTGAAAAGCCAATTACTGACATCTATTAGTCTTCTGCATAAACTTAATATTCAGAATTTAAAAGCAGAGAATTGTGCAACATATTGTAGTCATACTTAAAATATATTGAATCTTGTCTGTTGTTTCTTTCTCACAACCACAGTGGAAGTTGTCCTTGGGGTCCATATAAATCAGCAGGAAAATAGGATTTTGTGTACTGAATCTTATTTTGCAGACTACATGCCAAAGCTACATTTATTCTGTTTAACAAAGGATATAGGTAATAGTAACAAACTGTAAAAAATCGTTTTTTCAATAAGTATTTGTCAAGTACCTACCAGGTACTAGATCTTCCTGAGGAATATAAAAATGATAATGTGTAGATTAAGAGGGTAAGAGAGGTATACAAATGACCATGATAAAAAATTAACACGTGCTAAGTGCCGTAAGAGAGCTCTCAGGGTCAATAACTTAGAAGAGGATGAAAGAATTCCTGGCTTAGGCAATCAGGGAAGGCTTGATGGAAGGTATGTTGTTTGTCATGTGTTATAAAGAATGGATGGGATGGTGGCAGTTGGAAATATGAACAAAGAGCATTGCAAGTGGAAGAAAGAGCATAAGCACTGAGAAGTTGTGCGCAAGCTTGTTTGGAGTAAAGCAGTTTTGTTTGGCAAAGGGACTGAATAGGAAGGGAAAGGGCCCAGAGGGTCTCGCGTGCCAGCTAAGTAAGGTGTTTAAACTTTACTTAGTGGCATGGAGGAGCCATTCATATTTTCTGGGCTGAGAAGCAGCTTGATCAGATCTGCTGTGATGATGACTCTGGAAGCTTTGTGTTGCTTAGATTGGAATTTTAGGGGACATTGATTAGGGCACATCTAGTAGGCTGTTGCAGTAATTCCAGGGAACAGCACATAAAAAGTGGGAGAGGGTTTGTTACAATGTGAGGTGACACACAAGTGGGATGTGCCTGATGTGCTGTGACACTAACATGTCCTTTTCACAGGTTTGATGTGACACTCCAAAAAAAAAAAAATGTGGGAGAGGGAAGGGAAAGTAAGGGAGGGTTTATGTGACAATGGCTAGGTCTTGAGAACAAATAAATAAGGGTAGATGGTGGTGTGAAGGTCAAAGGTACCGATCAGGTGTTCAGTAAATAAATATTTAAGCTAAAATTTGAGGCTTAAGTGACTGAGTAAATAGAAATAGGAAAATCAAGAAGATGTTTGAAGATGATGAGATAATTTGTATTGTACATTATCGACTCTGAACTGCTGGCAGGACTTAGATATTGAAATGTCCTTAGGTGGCAAAAGTTGCAAAAAATGGAACTTAGGAAACAGGTTGAATGTGATGACATAGGCAGGAAGCATAGAGCAGAAAGGACAAAGGACAGAGCCTTGGACATTGCCTAAGATCTGGAATAAGAGACTTCAGAGGATCTGCCAAGAAAATGGCATAGAGGTTAAAGAGGTAAAGAGCGTAAGAATAAAGGAAACTGAGCAAGGAGAAAAGAGATTGCCGGTGCAGTTGAGAAGTGAAGAAGTGTAAAGAAAATGAGTATTGAGAATTTCCTGGTGGTCCAGTGGGTAAGACTTCGTGCTCCCAATGCAGGGGGCCCAGGTTTGATCCCTGGTGGGGGGAACTAGATCCCACATGCATGCCGCAACTAAGAAGCCCACATGCTGTAACTAAAAGATCCCGTGTGCCACAATGAAGACCCAGCGCAGCCAAAATAAATAAATAATTAAAAATATATATTTAAAAAAAAGAAAATGGGTATTGAGAAAGGACCACTGAATTTTGTTTTTGAAGGAACAGTTCTATTAGATGGTGAGTAAGATTGTTAGAAGTTAAGGAATGAGAGGAGGTGAGGCTTGAGTATTACCTAGCAGTGAAACGAAAGGAAAAGATAGACCTGAACACTAACAGGCCAAGAGAAGGATTGCTTGTTTAAGCTTTGGGAAAACAAAACATTTTTTCTAAGGAAATAAAGAAGGAGCTGGCAAAGAGGAAAAGACATAGATGGACTTGGGGAGGGAGCGTGAGACAAGGTAAAGAAACATGGTGGTGATCTGGAGCATGTAGATCTAGAGGAGCGCCGTCCAGTGAAATTTCGCAGTGGTGGGCAAATTCCCTCTCTGCTCTGTCCAGGGCAGTAGCCACAAGCCACATGTAGCTGTTGAGCACTTGAAATGCAACTAGTACAACCAGAACGCAAAAATTTTAATTGCATTTAGTTTTAATTACTTTAAATATAAGTAGTCACATGTGGCTAGTGGCCACCTTATTTTGGGTAGCACAGACCTAATGTGTAAGTAGTTAATTTAGGAAAGAGGCATGGACATTGTGAGAGATAAGTGATGAGTTCCAGACGAAGTTTGAGGTAGAGATGGTAATATTTGCAGGCACTCATGGTCAAAAAGTTTCATTCTTTTTCATAAAATAGAAAGCATTTTTCACAGCGAGGGTTAAGGTGGAGAGCCTGGGAAAGGTTTCCAGCAGCCCCTGCGGGGATTTCAGTGAAGAATCTGTGATAGATGAGAGGAATCTCAGCAGCTCGGAGAACCCTCCAGAGGTGAGAGTCTGCATTTGGTTTAGGTCTCTGCTTCCCTGTCTGGTGACTTTTTTCTGTAGCATTCCCAAACCAGGGAGGAAAAAAAGAGAGTGGGAGAGCAAGTTTAGGGGAGACCTTTGAAAGGTTGGCACAGTAGAAGGCTTGTAAATAAATGCTGACCATAAGATCTGTATGCAGGCAGTGCAAAGCAAGGAAGACTAGAAGAGGACATGGTTAAGGACACCAGGGCTGGAGGTCACTGTGAGGGTGAAGAGCGGATTCCTTACATGTCAGACTGTGGAAGATAAGTGAGATCATAACATTTTCATTGGTAAGCATTGTAGCTTTTGGAAGTAGACTTTTCAACACGAAATGAGATTTTAAAAGAAGTGATAATATTTTAAAATGTAAATTATCAGGTGAGTGGCATATGTAAGACTGATACACATATTTCCACTTTCATGGAAAGGAATCTAGCATCACAGTTATTCTGTCTCTGCTCCAATTTGCTTGCTTTTTGGTCTCCAAACTCGCTGAATCAACTTTGACTTGCATAGTTTTTTCTTAATCCAAATTTGAATAGTAAAACTGGGATTTATTTTATCCATTTGAGTGATACCCAAATTCATAAAAACTGAATTCAGAGTCGGGAGGGACCTGTGAGATCGTTTCATCTAACGTATGGACTTGGTAAATAGGAGGCCCTAGCCTCTGAATTAAGTGACTAGCTCACGGTTACAGAGCTAGTGAGTGGCAGAGCTGAAGCTGCACTTCCCGACTCCACTGATTTCCCAGTTCTGGCTCTGACTCAAGCAGCATAATGTTCTGGGCTGAAGTCTTTAGTGTGTACCTAACAATCTGTACTCTAGAAACACTAAAACACAATGTAGAATATTATCTGAAGAACTTTCCTGTAATTACTTTTTCTGAACTTGTACTTTCCAATGACAAAGCTATTGACTTGACCACACGGAAATAAAAATCTTGCTGAAGCAGAACTCTACCATCTACCTTAGACAGCAGTTTATCCATCCCTAACCGTTATGGCATTTAACACACGCACATGCATAGATTAATAGATGGGACTTCTAAATGTCAACACATACAACAACATCTAGAATCACATTTTGGACTGAGTTCAGTTGTGAAAGTTTATGATCCAGCATGTTTTCACTTTTTAAAAAGTACCAACTGTGGTGCCTCTCTGGCCAGCTCTTGTCTCTCTGCCTCTCTCCTGTAACCCTTCTGTCTTCCTGGTAATGAAGAAAGATACCCAAGTAATGTGATCCAAGAAAAAAAGGGATACTGTTTTCAGAGAACATTAGAACTTTGCAAGGTTATTAGCATTTTCCTTTTCACTCTAATATGTTGAGAAATGATGTATGATATGGATGAAGCGATTGGAAATAATCCTGATTATTACCTATAAAATAATAATGGATTCCATGTGACAGTATCAGAAGTGTACTTTAAATTACACTGTAATTGTATTTTAACATAGACCCGTTTTTAAATAAAGTGATTGTACAAATCAGTACCTTTGCTAAAAATGGAAATAAGAATTTACATGTTTGAGTTGAAGAGTTCAGGTCTTTGGTTTCTGTGACACCTTAACTAATTTGAGGTTTCTTGAAGTAATTTATGGGATCCACAACCTAGAACCTTTGTTTATATCTCTTGCAGTAACAAGCACCATGAAATGGGATTAGCTGTTTTAATAAACTAAACTGAAGTACTATTCAGATGATCAAAAAAATGTTAAAATACCTTCGTTTTCATTTTAATTCTTTAATTCTTTTTGAGGGATTTTTAGGTATTACAGCATTTGGCATACATATGGCATGAAATCAGCATACCCTAAGATTTCAGGGACTAAATCGTTCAGTATATTTACTTGAGTAAATACTTCTTTTCCCTCCTTCCCTCTTCCTGTCTTTTTCCTCCCCAAGATTGGCTCTTTTCTAGGTAAATTTAGAAGGTACAGAGATGAAACGAACCTTTCCTGCCCTGTAGAAGCTCATACACTGTCTTTAATATACTGATTCTCAAAGTGTGAGTTCCAGACCAGCAGAGTGAGCATCACTTAGGGACTTTCAGAAAAGCAAATTCTCTGGCCCCATCCCCAGACCTCAGAATCTGAATCTTTGGGGCTGAGACACAGCAATCTGCCTCCTCCCAAACCTTCTAGGAGATTCTGGAGCACACTCAAATTTGAGAACCATTGGTCTAGTGGCTAGAATTTTATATCTTCCTTATTTTTCTTTTAAGATAGAATCCACATACCATAAAAGTCACCATTTTAAAGCATACAATTCAGTGGATTTTACTGTATTCACAAAGTTATGCAACCATGACCACTACCTAATTCTAGAACATTTTTATCACCCCAAAAGAAACTCCATACCTATTAGCAGTCACTCCCTGTCCTCTGTGTCCACCCCCGCCCCAGCCCCTGGCAACCACTAATCTACTTTTTATCTCTGTGGGTTTGATTATTCTGGGTATTTCATGTAAATGGAATCATATGATATGTGACCTTTTGTGTTGGGCTTTCACTTAGCATAGTGTTTTCAAGGTCCATCCATGTTGTAGCATGAATCAGTGCTTCATTCCTTCTTATGGCTGGATAACATTCCATTGTATGTGGGTACCACATTTTGTTCATCCATGCATCACTTGATGGACATTTGAACTGATTCCTTGGTTATTGTGAATAATGCTGCAATGAACATTAATTACAAGTTTTTTATGAACATATGTTTTCAGTTCTCTTGGGTATATATACATTCAGTTCTCCTTATGTGTGGTAGTTATGCTCTTTAAAGTTTCTGCAAACACTACATTAGTGAATACTGAGTCATTGCTCTGCAGGGAAATACAGGATTGGGTTCCTTCAAGACTCTGGTCACATTTTTGACATACAATCAATACATGACCTTGCCTTGTGTGTGTTCTGTTTAAAGATGCCTTATCTAATATATGTTGTTGACTCATTAACATTGAACTCACATCCAACAGCACTATAACTCATGCCTAAATAAAGCTTATCTAACTCATGTATTTTCTCCGTAAGGCACCTCACAGCCTTCTTGAGCTTAGGAACACTAGACAGCACTGCACATGACACTTCAGGGCCATTTTAAACAGTGAAATTGCCAACAAAAGCATGAAAATGTGAAAAACATGGCACCAAAATAGACTGCAAAAGGAACACTTGTTTTCAGTGTGAGAGCTGAAACAAGAAGGCAGTGTGTCACTTTGTTCAACTTCACCCGGGAACATGTTTGTTGGAGGACTCAGATTTTCCCCTACTCTGTGCATGTGCGTATCTGAAGGACCAAGAAACACCATGAGGGTTATTTTGGGATCACAAATAAATTTTAGCATGTAGGCAAATTTGCAAATACGGAATCCATAAATAGTGAGGATCAAGTGTACCTAGGAGTGAAATTGCTGTGTCATATGTTAACTCTATATTTAATTTTTTGAGGAACTGCTGGACCATTTTCCACATTGGCTATACCATTTTACATTCCCACCAGCAGTGTATGATGTTCCAGTTCTTCCATATTCTTGCCAACATTTGTTTGTTCCCTCCTCCCCTCCCTCCCTCCCTCCCTTCCTTCCTCTTTCTTTTTTTGATTATAGCTATCCTAGTGGATATCAAGTGGTCTCTCGAGGTTTTAATTTGCATTTCCTTAATAATTAGTTATGTTGAACATCTTTTTATGTGCATATTAGCCATTTGGATATTTTCTTTAGAAAAATCTCTCTTCTAGAACTTTGCCTATTTTTAAATTGCTTTATTTTTCTTTTTATTGCTGAGTTGTAAGTTATTTTATATCTTACGGTTACTAGCCTCTCTGATATGTGGTTTGCAAATGTTTTCTCCCATTCTGTGGGTTTTCTTTTCACTTTCTTGATAATGTTCTTTGATGTACAAAAGTTTTCTATGTTGATGGAACCCAATTTTATCTATTTTTTCTTTGATTGCTTGTATGTTGGCTTCTTTAATTTTGAAATTGCTATCAGTACAGCCTGTTAAAAGAGTTGTTTACACATTTTCATTAAAGAAGTCATGAAAACTTAGATTTCGTGGATTCAGTAAATTATCACTTATTTGCTAGTGAATGTCATATATAAATTTAAAGCATGTGTTTGCAGGTATTTTTAAAGCTTTTATGTTGTTGTGGCTGTGAAATTCTAAATACTGGCATCAGTAGGACCACAAATTTATAAAAAGCAGTGTCAAATTCGTGTAACAAACTTTTTGTTTAGGAAAATTGAAGAGAAAGACATAACTGCTTTAAATAATACTTTACTTTTTAATAGAGAAGACTCTCTTTTAAAAACTAGGAACTTTCCGCCCTAAAAGCAGAGTCTCAAGAGCCATTTGTGAAAGAACACAAAAATCCCCGGAACTTGGAAATAAACACGCATTGGTGTTTATTTGTGTTAGTTTAAATGCAGTAGCCCTATGTGTCAGAAAACTGAATCCGTAACACTTAAGTTAGCCTAAGCAAGCAAATAATATCAGCTAGCATGGCTTTAATCTACTAAGTAACTTTAAATCCAAAAGATCAAAGGAAGTTATAACTAAAACCAGTCCTTCGTGCAATTTCCCTGTAGAAGCAGGAAAAGGCTAGAAATTACATGTCACCTTCATATCCTGGCTTGCTGACCTTGTGCTCAGATCAAGCCCCTCTGTATGCCAGCTGTTACCATTATTGAGACCTTGCCCCCAGGGGTTAAGTAGGAGAAAAACTCTCCTGTCCTATAGGAGAGCAAACACGGAAAGTTCCAGCCCCTAACATGCCTAATTCAAAGCAATCTGCATGTGCTTGTCATTCGGTCTGTCCCGCCACTCAGAGGAGCTCCTCGTTCAACTCCCTGGTTGCTCTCTGTTGTGCTGTGTTCCTGCAGCCAGTTTCGGCTGTTGCTACTGCAGTCATTTGCAGAGCAAACTGAACCAGGGACGTTTCTTCTTTTAACATAAAGGTAATACATTTACTCATGCTTCTGTGAATGTGTTATTTGGGGAAAATATATTTAAAAACTGAACTTTGCTGTGCGCTTCTCGGATTGAATTTAAAATTCCAGCTCACAATTTTTTTCAGTGTAAACTTTGAATGGCATCTGAATGCATTAAAATCTTATGAAGTTTTTTGAACGATAGTCTAGCACAGTAAGGTAAGGTAAGCTGTTTCTTAAATGTGCTTTCTTTATGAAGTTGGGAAGGAACCTCAGATTTCAAGTTGTTTAGCTGTTTCATGCTTTGAGATTCTTCTTTAACCACTATCTAGATCAGAGAAGTTGGAAAATATGTGCCTCTCTCATTGCCAGTTGGTAGCAAAATAGATGTAGAATTGTAAGAATCACTTTATTCACTTTTGTGAATTAAATATTGTAAGAAAATAGTAAAATATTAACATCTTCCAGCTTATAAGAAGAGAAATTGCATGAAGATATCCACTTGGGAGCTAAGCTTCCATGGCAAGTTTAATTTTTATTAACGTTCATTTTAAATACACATCTCGCTATACACCCTCAAGTTGTTTTCGAGGTGATTAAATGTTTTGTTGCATTATTCATTTGAATGGTGGCAGTGATAACTACTTTATAATTGGATTTACTACTTAAAGTAAAAATGAGAATGTATTTGGCATATTTACTTTTGCTTAAAATTAGAATGGATAATTTATATGTGACTAGTAGAAAAATTCAAACTAGTTTAGCTTGTGAAATATTTGTATGTTTTTAAATAAAATGTAAAAATTTTGAAAACGAAGTTGATAAAAACTTTGCAAAAACCAAGGTATTTCATGCAAATCATTGACTGATCGTAAATGACTTTCTTCGGGGATAATGCAAGAGATAGAGAGCATACTTTACAATCTGCTAAAATTTCCTTTAACAGGTATTCCTGTTGAAAGGAAAAGAATGAATATGTCCTTTTTACCCATAAGAGCGTTATTTTAGGTGATAGTATTTATAATTAAGAAAAGTCCAGTTCCCTTTGATGGCTGGAAAGTCACTGAACTATGTAAATAAACTCTATAAACTAGTGTGTTCCACTGGGTAGACAGTGACTTTACTACTTCCCATAGTTTTAATGTCTGCCGACACATTTCTACTTTTTAAAATGCTAAATAGTCTTGGCATTATTTTTTTTAATTATATCTCTTAATAAATTATCTTAGCTTTCATTGCCAAATCTTGAGTATTAGATTATTTTATTGGATGATTATACTTCATTTGTCAGTTTTTGTTTTAGTATACAAAGATAAGGCAGAGTACAGATGTAGAGAACAAACATATGGACACCAAGGCGGGGGAAAGCGGGGAGGGTTGGGGGGAATGAATTGAGAAATTGGGATACCAAATTGTACACTCTAAATATATGCAGTTTATTGTATGTTAACTGTATCTCAATGAAAGTTCTAAAAAAGAAAAAAAGATAAGGCAGAGTATTTTTTGTGTATCTTCCATGCTTCATACAGCTCACATCTTTGATGTGAATTATAAAATTGTGAGCATGAACTAGTTTCATTGATTATGAAAACATATGTAATGTTTAAGTGTCTGAAATGAATGACCTACAAAGCAGGTTAGTAAATACATGTTAACCTTGCCTCAGTCTGGGAAATGATATGTATTATAAAATGGGTTCAATGCAACATTTTAATCTAATTCCAGTTGTCTTTTTAGTTTGTACTGAACCACTCAATGCTTTTTTGGCAGCTGGGGAAATCTGCTTTTTAGTGTTTGCTGTGCACCAGTTCTTTACCTTTCATTCTAACTACTTTGATTTCTGGGATTGGATCTGAGCACCCTCAACAGTTCAACTCTTTTCACTGTCTTATAGCTCAGTATGGGTGATGGACCGCCTTGACACACTGTGAACATTGCCAATTTTTCAAAAATTACAATTCCTGATTACATCCTAACACGGGAAATAAAACTTGGTGTTTAGGATCAAGACAAATGAACTGCTTGACCTCTCAGCCTTCTGGAAAAAATATAAAACAAAGCAACTAAATATATGAGAAAAGCAAGACTTGGAGAAAAGGGCGGCCCTTTGTTCTCTCTCTCTTAATTTCTATTATTTTATCATTTTAATCACTATTCAACAGGCTCTCTTATTTCGGGCTCACATATTAGATTCCAAGAAAACTACTCACAAGGAGCACAATAGGTGCTTATTACATGCTAGCTAAATAAGGACATTCACCTATTTAACTGAAAAATACAATTTAATTACCTTTGTGAACAAACAAGAATCCCACTTGAACAATGTAAATGGAATTTCAGTTCACCTAATTAATATATACAAGAAAGCCAACAGCAGAATTCACAAGCATTTATAATGATAATTTAAGTAAGGAATAGACAAAGATTTACAAAAAGTGTACCCAGACTCTTGCTAAGAGTTACTTTACTGATTCAGGTCAAGTAAGAAAAACAGCCAGAATTTGGTGTTTTTCTAAGCTGAAGGTAAATCTCAGTGTCCCTTAAGTAAAAGGATGTCTTCAATTGTCTCACACAAATACCTTGAGATATGTTTCCCAAGATGCACAGTAGACTGAAGGATCCCCCTGAGACTTGATTTGCTGGACTCTGCAGGGAAGAACCCATTTGGGGAGCTACTCTAGGAAATTTGATTTGCTACTTCTCAAACTTCACAAAACAGCAGGGAGTGGAGCCTGGTGTCAGATACTTAGCGTTGGTGGGAAAAGCTTAGGTAATTCTAAGTGTAGTATGAAGAAACAACAGGTTACCATCTAAGTCAAACAACTTTGAAGTGCTTTATGGTGATTGATCTCAGTTTTTGGCTTTATGGAAGACGTTTTAAAAATTCTTTCACATTCTTTTGCCTCACGTTACGTGGATGTAGAATTTTCTTATTTCGATTTATCTTGGTGATGGTTTTTTTCCTTTGAGCTGCTGATTTTTGAGGTTTTGAGATGTGTGAAGTATTAAACATTTGTGGTGTCTTTAGACATGCTTGTGATCTGTTCAACAGCATGAGTTAAGCTCAGTCATATGATCGTGTTTCTACTGGGGAAGAGCTGTAAGCAACACAGATAGATTTCTCAATGTTTTGTGATTTTAGTTGAGGCAAAAGAATTTCAGATGAAATCTTATGGCCTAAAGATAGACCTATCACATCTTGGGGGTCCTGTTTAGTACCAAAGCATCTTATGATTAATTCTGTTTTTAGTGGGATGTGAGGCTATATGGGAGGCCTGCTGTCTGGAGGTTTCCTGATTATAGAATTGAAACGTTTAAAATGCTTAAAATGCAATCAGAAGTATGTTTCTTCTCTTTTTCCTTTTCTTTTTCTCTTTTTCTTTTCCTCTTTTTCTTTTCCTTCCTTCCTCCCTTCCTTCATCCCTTCTTTCTCTCCCCCCGCCCTCTTTCTTTCTTTCCTTTCTTTTTTTGGCACAAAACTTTAGGGAACATGTTCTTTTAATAGGGAGGCTTGGGACTTCACATTAGAGGTTGACCAGGGGTTGGGGAGATATTTTTTCTTGAGGGTTAAATAAACTCGCTAATTACATTGGCTATATCCTAAACTCTGTTCAAATGATCCATAAGTGATCGAGACTGTGGGACAAGTTGCTTTGTATTTCCACAGCGTTGTTCCACGTGAATTCTGCGCTGTTGTCTCTCACACTAATGTCTTATTAAGGATTTCTCTTCCTTGCACCCTTGCCCCCACCCTTTATAACTTCAAGGGTAACCCCAAAAGAAGTAAAGATAATCCAAATACTATAATGCGCGCCTAACATGGAGTACCAAGTCCAAATGTTTCCGAATATACAGCAGTATTCTGCATTTCAAGCAATATTTTCTGAACCAGTATTGAATATTTTGAGTGGCAGTTGCTTGCTCTTATAAATTGATCAGCATAAATTAAATAAAGTATAAATCAGTGGTTCGCAACCCTAGCTGCACATTAGAATCACCTGGGGAGCATTTAACAGTGCTAATGCCCACACCCCATTACAATATGAATTAAATCATAATCATCATCACAGGGACCAGGGCCCTGTGTCTGTAATTTTTTTTCATATTACTGAAGTGATTCTAATGTGCGGAAGGGATTAAAACTGCTGTAATAGACTTGGAACTTTGTGAATATTTATTGTGTTCCCTTCAAGACTTGCAGCAGAGTCCAAATGAATGTCTCGCCTGGTTCTTGAGTGAGGTAACAACTTTTTAGAGGGCTTTCTAGAATTTTTTTGAAAGACCAGGGATCGACATTTCTGATTATAGAAACTTCTCTAGTTTTATTTTCTATATTCTTAGTTATGCAAATGAACATAATTCTTCAGACTTAAGGTTAAAAGAAATTATTGCTGCTTAATAGAATTGAAACATCTGAAATAGGAACTCAAAGATAAAAGAATACTTTCTTTTTTAAGGGCATTGGTGCTTATGGATACACTTGTGCGGAGAAGTGGTGAATATTTTGTGGAATGATAATTTTGGTGGATGAACTTGGAAAAGAGATCTCTGAAAACTGCATTAATAACTGCAATATACTGACAGTGCTCTTGAAATATATATTTAGGTAGATAAGTGTTTATGCTAAAAAGAGAATGTTCTCGACTATTATTTATCCCAGACTGTACATGATATTTTATTTTACACCCAAATTTCTCTTACCACATAGACCTGCTACTAAAGGTACATTAAACATAAAACATGAGAAAAATGAGACTGATGTTTCCACAGCCCTGAAATTCCTATCAGTCACCCCTATAGGTATAAATCTCAACCTTGACAACCTAATTCATATCTAGCAATAAGACTGCTTTCCAAATTCAGGGTCTTCAGATTTGCTATGGTACAAGTATGCTGTAATATCTTCCTAACGTTGTTTAACTCTTATCTATCAATATAGTTTTGTAAATCTGGGCAAGGGGGAAACTGTATCTGTCAATTTTCATTTTTCTTCTGTATCATTAAGCTGTTTGTAAATATTATGGATGTTTTTTGTAAAAATGAAACATATAACATTTATAGTTTATTGGCACCTTTACCCATGTATATCTTGTGTATAATCATATTTAAAAGAGGTTATATAAAAATGTTAGGTATATTTCATTTTCAAAGATGGTGTTTGTTATCTTATGTTGAAACTACCTTCTTGATAATATGAATTTAATAGACAACAGTGAGTTTTCATTGTAAAAGAATCCCTTACTTTCCGATTTCTTACAGCTCAATCAGTTTGCTTTCTCATGGTGTGATGGAAAGCACAGCAATACCAAGTGGGTTCTTATGAAATGTTTTATTTAGTGGTATAGATTCTCAAATGTATAACATTGTTTCTTTGAGAAAATGTCTTCTAATTTATTGCAGTTTATGATTAAGGGGCATGATAGCAATAATACCTTATTTCTGTAGAGTTCTTTGCAACATACAAACTGCTTATAGGTGATTAAATGAAGATATTTAAAGTGTCCTTATTGAAGGAGAGTTTAACTGTAGAAAGTTCATGAACTCAAAGAAAAATTAAAAAATTTAATTTGTCTCAGATGGGAGAAGATTATGTTTCTTTATTAAAGACTATACTTTTTAGTTCCTTAAGAGGGTGTGATTCTTTGATTAAAGATACAGATTTTGCTGTCAGGTCACAATTACAGTATTTTGAAATAGTCCAAATACTGCACGATAACAAAGAGCAATGCACTGCCTTGCTTTTCAGGTTCGGATAATATGATACATGGGTAAGATAGCACTTCTTTTAATTCAGTGAAATATGTCTCTGACCCTCTTGAATGCTAAATTGTACCTTTTAAAACTGTCTTGGGAAATATTGAATTCAGAGGCTATTTTTCATGTGCACCTTCAAACTGAAGTTTTTATCAGTAGCCTCTAGTGGTCCTATAAAAGCTAGTTGAACTTGGCATTGCCCTAGAAGCCTCTTGAGGTTGTTAGAAAAGCCTTACTTTCAGAGGCGTGCTGGTCTGAGACGGAATCCCAATCATGTGATTTGGATTAGTTACACTGTAATATTTTTGATCCTCAGTTTTCTCTATAATGGGTTTAATAAGATCTTCATAGAGGTATTGTGAGGAAAGTGTCTGACAGTGAAATGGTAAAAAAAAAAAAAATTTAATAACCCTTTGAGGAGAAATATATTCCTAGAGACAAAACCTGGCTAATGTCCTTCTACCATCCAGCTTTAATAGTCCCACTATAGAAGATGCCTCAGATGTACTTCTTTGTCAGTCTCTCTGGTGCATTTAAAGAAGCTATTTATTCTCTGTCCATAGCACTAAATATTAATAGACCATCTTGGTACAGTGATAAGAACTGAGACCATCATTTTAGGATAAGCATCAAGCAATTTTAGGGGAAACCTGATTTCATATTAAAACAGGTTTGATGCATAATGAATACAAGTACTCCCAAACTGCCTTTATATCTGGTGTGAAAAGGACTTCAGGTATCTTTAGATACTTATCTTCCCATATCTAGTACTACTGGAGAGAAAAAGATTGTCTCACCCAGTTAATTGGGCAAAGTGCTTCAATCCGTATACATTACACTAAAAAGATGAAAATCTGATTGGTTGTTTTTTCTGTGTACACAACAGTTTAGGAGTTCTGAAATAAGCCATAATTAAATTTGATTATCAATTAGAACCTCTACTATTAAAATTTGTTACTTTTCACTTGTCGGATCCATTCTGCTTTAATTGGGCATCATTTTGCCATTACTTACGCCTGATTCTCTTACAGCCTTCCCACCTAGTTTGTGGTTTTGCCTTGCTACACAAGGTGTGTTCCAAGGACCAACAGTATGGGCTTGTTGTTGGAAGATGCTTGTCCCACTCCAGATGGACTGTATCATCCAGGTGATGATACAGCAACATCCCCAGGTGATCCCTATGTTTGAGAAACGTTGCATCAGTGTTTTGTATTTTGTCTAGCGAAACTGTGTTATAGGGAACATCACTCTTCTGGAAAAGATGACTGACTACAATATGAGGTCTTGTTTTTGATCTAGTCTTGCCATTTATTGTTCAGTGTGGTGTGACGAATCTGATGAAGCAAAGGGTTACTCTGGAATACAATATCTGAGCTTATGGAATGTAGTTTAGCAGAAAGCCCTCAAAACCTCGTCCTCAGACTTCCTGGACTTAACCATTTGAGACTCTGTGTCTCAAGTTTTCTTTTGCGAAGTAGAGCGGTAATGCCTGCCACACCTGTTTTTCTGAGGCTATTAGGAGGATCAACTCAAGTGAGATCACGTGTGTGGAAGTGTTCGGCACCCCCAAGGAGGTGCACCATTGTGACTGCTGATGAGGATGCAGATGTTGTTGCTTCAGGCTATCTGAGCCCTGTGTTTGTCAAGGATAGTGACGGCTTTGCTGAGTGGTTACTGTGGTGATTGGAACATGTCTGTGTCTTCTCTTCAACGTTACATGTAGATTTTAACTTGACAGTTTTCTGGCCACAGCAGCAGTTCTGGCTTCCAACTGCAAGGGGCTACTATGAGATCTTCGTAACACTTTTTAGATGTGGAGCCACCTAAATAGTGTGATTGCATCTTTTGGGTAAATTGTGTGTCCATTAGCATATGTTATGCTATATAATATTTAATATGTTGACAAATAAAATTTCCATAATTCCAATAGTTCCTACTATGATTATATGATAGCATTTTCTATGAGATACTACTTTTCAGTCTTTGAAGCAGGGTAATTTCCTTTTATCTTATAGGTGCAAGTGTCCTGAGCCCCAGAGCAGAGTAGAATATATCTAACACAGGAACTCTGATGACTTTTCTCTTTACATGTCAACATGATTGAAATGCCTCTATATTTTCCTCTGTATTCTGTGTTTATGAAACTATTCATGGTACTTCTGGTTCATAGATAGCTTTGGCCCATCAAATAATAATTTATGTTTCGCATAATTTGGAAGCTATGAGATAAGATATTGAAAACCTTCTTTCTGATTAGTTTGTATTCATCTGTGCTTGCTCCTTGGCTTCGTTTTGATTTCTTGCTTTATCCAATTATTTGATATATTATGTAGGGGGTTATTATAAGAGAGCAAATATATATTGGTAGATAAACAATTTAAAATGCATCCAGTGAATAGATGACTATTTATCCTTTAAGGTAAAATAAATTTGTTTCTGTTTTTGCATTTTAATAATAATTATCTTCTGTTCATTATTAGTCACTGTAATAGAAACTTTATATGTTGTTTCATTAATATTTTATTGCTTTGAAGATGGCACATTTATAGTAAAAGTTGTAAGCAGTACAGAAAGTAGAATGCAAAGTCTTCTCTACCCTTCCAAATGGCCTAGTCCAACTCTCCAGCAGGAAACAATGTTAACATTTTCTTATGTCCTTCTAGAAATTATCTGTGTATATACTAACCATATATTTGTGTCTCCCTGCTTTTTTAATGAAATGGATTCATACCACCTGGGCACTTCTGCAGCTAGGTTTTATTCACACGTGAAGATGTACTTTGGACTTCTTTCCCTAGCAATAATCCTGATTTAACTCATGCTTTCTTGTGCCGAATACCCAGTGTACGGATATGACAGAATTTAAGTCCCCTATTGATCATTTAGATCATTTCTAGTTTTCATTGTTATAAGCAGTGGTGCAGTCAACATCTTTTGACCCAGGTTCTCAAAGTTAAGTAACTAGTACAGTCAACTTTCAAATTCAGGCCTTTTCTTCTAAGCTACAGATATCTCCAATGCCATTTTTTTTTAAATTTTATTTATTTATTATTTTTTGGGGGGTACACCAAGTTCAATCATCTGTTTTTATACACATATTCCCGTATTCCCTCCCTCCCTTGACTCCCCCCCACCCTCCCTCGAGTCCCCCTCCAATGCCATTTTAAAACATAATTTTGAATAAAGAAGATAATAAAAAAATAGAAAATAAGAAAGAAAGAAAAATAAAACATTTTGGCTTTGGAACTAGGAAGCATCATTCCATATTTTTTTATATTCTCATCACTCAATCAAGCAATAATAATAATTCTGCCACTGTAAAGACATAGCCCTTTATGGTTTTCAAAATATTTTTACATTCTCATAGTAATCCTATGAGGTGGACATTTATTCATATCCTGATTTATACATGTGAAGAACTGAGGCTCAAAAAAAAAAAGACTTAAATTTTAAAATGTAATCAAAAGATGGTCTTTGGCCAAAGGCCTTATAGTCCCCAAACAGCTAAAGTACTCAAGACATAAAAATGCTAGTAGAGAAGGTGAAATAGGGGGTGTGAGATTAGTGGCTTTGGATGTATTGATATTGGTATGTTATATTCATGAACAACAGGAAATACACTAAAATATCTGGCCATGGGGCTCCATCACACCTCAAGCCAGTGCCTCAAGAATAGCTTTCTTTTGGCAGTCCCTGTGTGTTACGGCCTTGGGGAAAACAGGTGATTTCAACATAGCTCTTCTAAAGTTGTTCATTATATTTGATCCAAAACTTACTTTAAACTTCCACCATAAATACTATTATCATTGCTTTTATAATCACATAGCATTACATTTATCACAATAGTTTCTTTTTATGATGGTGAATCTTCCTCTAGTTCATCTCTTTCCCTGTTCTCTCTGGATTAGACCAAATTTTTTTCTCATTTGTTTCAGTTCTAAAGAAATAAGGTCCTTCTCCGTGTGGCCTTAAAGTCAACTCTTGGCTTCAGATCGATACTTTGCTATTCTCCTGGTCACCTGAATTCTTACACAAATACATCCACTGAACTTAATCTGTAAACATTTCTTAGAGCAATTTTTTTTGTCTGCTTTTGGTTTTTTCCTATTTTTTACTTATAATCCACAACTTTATAAAGTCAATTTCATTGTTCTTTTATTTTATGATTGAAGAAACTGAATTGTAGAAAGTTCATTTGACTTACTTCAAATATAAGCCAAAGTTAGAGTTGAAATTATTCTTTACTGTCCACTCATACCTGCTTCATTATAAGAAGTCTCCAAGTTACAAAACAAGTTGTGTTCCAAAAATTCATTTGTAAGTCAGTTATTTGGCACTTAAACTACATTTTACCACACTGGGGAAAAAATGTTATAAATGGTGATTAGGTCCCTTGGCTGGCCTGCAGAAATCTATTTAACGCTTATGTAACTACAAAATGATACATTTGCAATAAAAATAAGAGAGAATGATAGTTGTAATCCTTGTTGTAAAGAAAAAGAAAAATTATTTTTCCTGACGAAAAGCAGATTCAATAGAAGACAGGGAAACAGATGACATTTTGGAAAGTCTAAAGGGGATTTAAGGGTACTTTGACGAGTGTTCAAGGTTGATGGCGCTCTGTCTTAAGCCCAATTTCACTTGAAAACTTTCAGGATTTTTGTTAGATACTTCTCACTAGCATAACTCACCCGAAGGCTGTGATTAGCATCAACAGGACTGATTGAATTAAACACCAAAAATGATATTAACCAACCTAGGATGGTCAGAACAAACCAACAGACCAGAAAAAAGTATTCCTTCTATCCCGATGGAAGGGTCAAGAGGAGGTCTTGATCTTCCCATTCAGCTCAGCAGATCGCATCAGCTCCCATAGCTTGGGTGAGGTCTGAAGAGGAGGCTTGGGAACATGAGTCATGGCTAGGGGCAAGAAAAAGCATGTGCCTTCCGTGATGTCTGTGGAGTATTTCTGCAGTGAGAGTTTCTAATTCTGGGAAATGACTAGATTTGTCTCATCAAGCAATTGCTACTTACATTTTCTAGACTGTCTTTCACTTAACCATACAAATAAACATTTTAAATTTCGATTAACTTTTTAAAAAGTCTGGTGCCTTTTTAGATGGCCCTTGATTAATATGTTTTATTGTTTTCAGAACATTTGCATGCAGCTTTTTCTTTTGTTAACAACAAAAGAGAGGATATATCCTTCAGTAAACGGAAGCTTAGGGGAGACATCTTGCTGAGCTGGCAAGTTAAAAGAGAGTGATGGAGAAAACATTAGAGTTTGTGCCTCCTGGGTCTGTTTATCCGGTTTATCTACCGTGTCTTCCCACTAGTTGGGTAATACATTTAACTACCAATACTTTGTTTTGGGGATATCATTTGAATGTTTTATAGTGGGTATTTATACCCAAGAGTGATTTACTGAAGAAGAGAGAATCTGTGTTTACTACAATTCAAAATCCTTCTTGGGGACTTTCCTGGCAGTCCAGTGATTAAGACTCCATGCTTCCACTGCAGGGGGCATGGATTTGATCCCTGTTTGGGGAATTAAGATCCCACATGCCATGTGGGTTGGCCATAAAAAAAAAAAAAATCCTTCTTAATGGTCATTATAAAAGGAAGTTGGTGGGGATATATGTATAAATACAGCTGATTCACTCTGGTGTACAGAAAAAAAACTGGCACAACCGTGTAAAGCAATTATATTCCAATAAAGAGCTTAAAAAAAAAGGAAGTTGGCATTGGCAGACTACTTTCTTTTTTTTTTTTTCTTCTTCTTTTTTCATCTTTATTGGAATATAATTGCTTTACAGTATTATGGTAATTTCTGCTGTACAACAAAAGTGAATCAGCTATATGTATACATATATCCTCAGTTCCCCTCCCTCTTGGGCCTCCTTCCCACCCTCCCTATCCCACCCCTTTAGGTCTTCACAAAGCATCCAGCTGATCCTCCTATGCTCTGTAGCAGCTTCCCACTAGCTATTTTATATTTGGTAGCGTGTATATGTCAGTGCTACTCTTTCACTATGTCCCAGCTTCCCCTTCTCTCCGTGTCCTCAAGTCCGTTCTCTACATCTGCATCTCTATTCCTGCCCCGCCACTAGGTTCATTAGTACCATTTTTCTAGATTCCATATATATGCATTAGCATATGGTATTTTTCACCTTCTGATTTACTTCACTCTGTATGACAGACTCCAGGTCCATCCACATCACTACAAATAACTCAATTTCATTCCTTTTTGTGGCTGAGTAATATTCCATTGTATATATGTGCCACATCTTCTTTATCCATTCATTTGTTGATGGACATTGAGGTTGCTTCCATGTCCTGGCTATTGTAAATAATGCTACAATGAACATTGTGGTACATGTATCTTTTGGCAGACTATTTTCAAATGTGATGGTAAGGCTGATGAGAGAAGTAGCATCTACTTCATTTACATGTATGTTTTGATACTTATAAATGCTTTATCTTTTCTACTAAAATAATTTATAAAGAAATTTTTTAATGTCTACATTAATTCTTACATTTCTTATAGCATTGATGTTTATATAGGTGTATGTGTGTGTGTGTGTCTGTTTGAATGTTTGATGAGCTCTATCCAAAAGGAAAATAAGTCTATAATGGTAAATTTGCATCCTAGTACAGTTTGTATCTTTTGGATATTAGTATTCAGACTGAAACATTATGCATTGTTCTGGCATTCTCTGTTCAGAAATGCCCCTGTTGAGTAGTTTATAAATTGGGTGAAAATATGCATAGGAATCTTCGTCATAGGTGACCCAGGTTTGTCATTACCTTGTACTCAAAATGAAAAGAGATGATTTCTTCCGGTACCTGTGTGTCTGCCAGAAGTGGGGAGAGACTGGAGAAAGATTTCTCCAGAAGCTGTTTTGACTCTAGAAGAGTACCATGCCAAACAGTGGTTTTCTTTTTTTGTTGGCTTTCATGTGTGGGTTAAATAGACCAATAGCATTTGATGACCCATTTTTCCTACTGCGCACTTCCAGATTTTGTGTGTTTGTTGGTCAGAGCGGTAAGTGGGCAAGGGGAGAGGAAGAAGGTTGTCTGTTTTTGCTTTTGTTTGTTGACTGGACAGAAGACTATTACTGGTAATTTGAGCATTAATTTTTCCTTTACATTGAAGGCCTGGACCCTTCAGTGGAGGAGAAAAAATTAATAACAGAAATCTCACTTGAAGCAAATCCCAGCCATAGTATTATTTTTCATATGTGCAAGCAATGCTACCTGGAGGACATAACATAGAAAACAAATTAATATGTTTATGGCAACTTATGTGGCATGTTTATTATCTTTGTAGCATTATATTCATTGGTTTAGAGGATAAAACTTTTGCGTCTGACATCTTGGTTGCCATATTTCTTAGCTTAGCTCGTTAATTTCTGTTTTCTTTTGTTTATTCTTATTCCAGGACCTGAGTGACTTAGAGGAAAAATCATATTTTCTTGACATTTTTCAAAGACATAAGACATTCTCAAGGTGATTCACGTTATCTGAACCTACACAACAAATTGCCCTCAGAGTAGCCTTCATTTTGCCCATTACTCCTATATCAGAACACCCCAAGCATGATACTGTTGAAAAGTTAAAGAATGATATTGGTGTCCCCAGTCTCTTCTACCCCCTCCCCACCCCCATCCTAAAATGTTCTAATTCTTAACTGATTCTTGCACATCTAGGATGAGAAGACAGGCACTGAAATAGAGGTGGGGTGGGGAAGAAGTGGTCAGTGGGCTAGGCAAGGGGTCTCCAGGTGCATGGTGTAGCTGGGAGGAAAGAAGAGGAGGCTGGTTCTCTTGCAGGTGTGCTGGGCTTCCCCCAACATTTTCACAACTCCTGCAAGAACCCTCGTTTTCAAAGAGCTGTTTTAAAATATTTTTCCTGTCTTTTCTTCATAATTGCCTGCCTGACTGTAACTGGATGATTTTATATCATTTTCTTTCTTAGGGCCAAGATACTGGAGCATGGCTATGAGCAATGGAAACAACGACTTTGTGGTTCTGAGCAACGGCAGCATTGCAACCAGTGCTACCAGCCCTAGTCCCCTCACCCCCTGTGATGGAGACCCTGCAGCCCAGCAGCTCACACCCAAAGAAGCACCCAGAACAAAAGTGAGTCCAAATGGATGCCTGCAAGTTAATGGCACAGTTAAATCATCCTTTCTGCCTTTAGACAACCAAAGAACGCCTCAAGTGTTATCCCAGTGCTGCCATCCTTGCCCATACCATCACCCTTTGACTACCCATGACAGTCACCAAGAGTGCCATCCCGAGGCTGGCCCTGCAGCACCTCCCGCTTTGGCCTCGTGTTGCATGCAGCCACACTCAGAGTATTCTGCATCTCTCTGTCCAAACCATTCGCCTGTGTATCAGACAACGTGCTGTCTCCAGCCCTCTCCATCCTTCTGCCTGCATCATCCGTGGCCTGAGCATTTTCAGCATCAGCCTGTGCCGCAGCACATAGCCAGCCTAAGGTGAGTGGTCTGGAAGTTTTGCTGGACGTTAGCATTCAGCTAATTCCACATGAATGTGACTGCTTGTGCTGATTTCTCCAGAAGGAGGAGAGAAAAATATATCAGGGAAAGGAAACCAATGAAAATGCATATTTTGTGGATCCTGTGACACCTACTGAAATGCAAATGAAATAATATTATATCTGTTTTATCCATTGACTTCTTAGTCAGTTAAACCCTCCCTTCCTTTTTCCCTGTCTGTGAGCTGGTTAGGTGTCCCTGCTAGGCTTTGAATTATAAAGTTCAGTAAAAGTTTTTATTGTTAGTAATTTCTCTTATTAAACATGGGGGATATATTTGTGATGAGGCTGCCTAGATAGGAGTCTTAATTTGCTATTATTGATAGTGATCCACATTTACAAAAAAGAAGTATAGAACACTCACAATTTCTGTTCATATGGTTTGGGTGACTATGTAATATGTTGAGATCATACAAAAGCAACAATTCCTTTCATAGCAGATAAAACCTATGAATCTGCAGCATAGGACTTTAAAAACTATTTTTTTGTAAAGCATGTTCAGATCTGGTAGATTGAAAAGTACTAGAAAAGTCTCTATCATTGGTAGGTCTCCTTCCCATCTCAGGCCATAGTTTCTCTGATACGTGCTTTCCAGCTGTTTTTTTTGTGGGTAAGTTAAGTCACATGTACTGCAGGTGAGCAGTGATAATATATTTTATAAAATACTAAGTCCTTTAAGAGACCAAGAATTATTTCACATGTTTTGGTAATAAAAAGTCTTAAAAGAGCTAGAAGACAACATCCTCTTTTAAAATTAGGGTTTAATTTATATACAGGGAAATGCATATATCTGAGTGTATAGTTTGATCAGTTTTGACAAATGTATACACTGGTATAATACACACTCGGTCCGATGTAGAACATTTCTGTTATCCCAGAAGATTCCTTTATGCCACTTCTTAGTCATTTCTTCTTTCTTCACCAGAAGCACTGTTTTCAGTTCCGTTACCACAAATTATTTTGTTTGCTCTGAAACTTCATATGAATGGGGTCGTATAGTAGGTTCTCTTTTGTGTCTGGCAATTTTGACTCATAACTTTTTTGAGACTATCTAATTGCTACATGTATTAGTTTCCCTTTTTTTTGCTGAGTAGTAATCCATTGTATGCATATAGCATATTCACTTTTAATTAAAGAGTGAGTACAGACTTCCAATTCTAAAATAAATAAGTCATGAGGATATCATGTACAGCATGGTGACCATAGTTAATAATACTGTACTGTATAGCTGAAAGTTGCTAAAAGAGTAGATCTTAAAAGTTCTCATCACAAGAAAAAAAAATTTGTGAATGTATATAGTAGTGGATGTTAACCAGACTTATTGTGGTGATCATTTTGCAATATATACAACTATCAAATCATTATGTTGTACACCTGAAACTAATATAATGTTATACGTCAATTATATCTCAGTTTTTTAAAAAGTCACACCCAGACAGGACTTAAGTAATAAATACTTTTCACGCTCATCAAGTTTTAGATGCTGCTGAGGTTATCTGGTTTCACTCTTTTGAAAAGAGAGGAAGAGAAAGATGGGGAAAAGGACAAGGAGTGGGGAGCAGGGGGAAGTCTTCTGCAGTGTGCTTCTGAAAACATTTTTCCGTATCAGATATGAGAGTCTTTTAGTTTATAGAACTATAATAAAAACACTCACCAGAGCCATTTCTTAGAAGATTGAGCCTGACAGCATTATGCCACATGGCCGGTTTTAGACTCTTTCCCCTTTGAATGAAATGGTGTAGGTGGTTAATTTCAAAATTATATGGTCATAAATATTGATATTTTAGAATCATAAATTATATGATTGTGGAATGTGAGATGAGGTAGATAGTTCTACATTTTGAAGCTGATTCCTCCTTTAAAAAATTTCACAAAATAGTGAAACAATGGATACGTAACCATCTGTTTCAATAAGATAGGCATTGTCTGTGACCTCATCTTAAAGGACTGAGAGTCCTATGTACCTACAGCTTTAAAGAGAATGACATTTCTCAGTGACCTCATCTTAAAGGACTGAGAGTCCTATGTACCTACAGCTTTAAAGAGAATGACATTTCTCAGTGACCTCATCTTAAAGGACTGAGAGTCCTATGTACCTACAACTTTAAAGAGAATGACATTAAAAAACAAACTGATAAAAAAAAAACTGCCATATTTGTCCATCAGGGAAAGTTGTAGAAGAAACTGGAGAAATTTTTCGTATTAGAATTTTATCTCAAGAAATTGAGCCTTTTGATAAACTGTAAGAGACATAGAATCTTTTCAAGATGCCTGTGAAGGAATGGTATGTGTCCAGTTGTATATATTACATACTTTATTGTAAAATGTGTGCTTCTAGAAATTCTTCCCTATCTGCTACATTTATGTATTTATATAGCCAAAGTATTTACTGAATATTTATATGTGCCAGGCACCAAAGATGTAATTCTAAATGAGATGAGACTTTTTTTTTTTTTGCCTTCATAGAGCTAAAAGCTAGTAGGAAGGGAGACAGAAAAGCAAACAGACAGCTACAATATTGTGATAAGAGATACCAAGAAGGGACATGCAGGGATAAAAATGAAAAATGTCACAAATGAGGAGGAGGTTGTCTTGTAGACAGTGGGAATAGTTTATATAAAGACTTAAAACGTAGTATAAGCCCAGCTCCAGCATAGTTGAGTATGGCTAGACCCTGGAGGAAAAAGAGTAGTAGCAAGGGGAGAGGTATATTGGGACGAAATCCTAAGGGGCATTGTGAATCACTTTAGGAGATCTCTGGACTGTATCCTGAGGCCCATGGAGAGGCAGTAGAGATTTTTGTGTGTGCACGACTTTTTTTTATTGTGAAAAAATATACAGAACATAGAATTTATCATTTGAACCGTTTGTATGCATACAGTTCAGTAGCATTAAGTACATTCTCATTGCTGTGAAAACATCCCCTTCTCCAGAAAATTCTTCATTTTCCCGAACTGAAACTCCATACCCAGTAATCAATAATCTCCCATTCTTCCCTCGCCCAGCCCCTGGCAACCACCATTCCACTTTCTATCTCCATGAATTTGGTTGTTCTAGGTACCTTATATAAGTGGAATCATATAGTATTTGTTGTTTTGTGACTGTCTGATTTCACTTATCATAATGTCTTCAAGGTTCATCCAAGTTATAGCATGTATCAAAATTTCCTTCCTTTGTAAGGCTAACTAATATCCCATTGTATGTATACACCACATTATGTTTATCCACTTATCTGTCGATGGACACTTGGGTTGCTCCACTTTTTGGCTATTGTGAATAATGTAGCTATGAACATGGATATACAAATATCTGTTTCAGTTCCTGCTTTCACTTCTTTTGGTTGTATGCTCAGAAGTGCAATTACTGGATCATATGGTAATTCTATGTTTAGTTTCCTCAGGAAGCACCAGACTGTTTCCACAGCTGCTGTGCACATCCTTGCTAACACTTGTTCTTTTCTGTTGGTTTGGTTTTTTTAAATTGTTTTATAATAGCCATCCTAATGGGTGTGGATTTTTAAGCAGAGAAGAAACACTGTCAGATTCACATTTTAGAGAGGTCCGTAACGTGCATGGTGGAGAGCAGATTGAACTGGGTCAGGACTGCTGTAGGGAGGAAGACCGTTAGATGGCTTGTTGCAGTAAATTGGCTGAGAGCTGGTGGTGACTTGGTCCAGGATGTAGAAATAACTTCATGCTGTAGAGATTTATGAGGTAGAGTCTACTAGATCTGGTGAACAGTTGGATATGGGGGAGGAAGGGAAGAAGAGTCACAACTGATTTTCAGTTTCCTGGCTTGAGCATCCAGGTGGGTAGATGATAATGCCAATCACTACAATGGAGGGGACAGAAAAACTCTAAGCAAACAGAGCTTCTGGGGGTGGGGGGGGGCAGTAACAGTGGAAGGGTGTGATGCTTTGAGCTGTCTTGAAAGAAAGAGGATGCTGAGTAATACATGACAATCACATTGAGGGTAACAATGCTGTTGGAGGTTATCCTAGGATGAAAACCGTAACACTTAGACTCAGCCCAGTGTGCATTTATGTGCAGAATTGTGCTTTGCGCAAGGCACTAAGCCAGATGCTATGTCTGGCTTTCCCAAACCAGTAAGGTAGCCACCGAAGCAGATGTGGAGATGAATATAGCTACTATGTAAGGGAGAGCAGGGCGGTTTGGGATAGGTTACGTGGGATGACCTCACTAAGAAATTCTGAAAATGAGGATGTCATATGATACTTTGCTGCCCTTTATTAGCTATTCTACCCAACACTTTTAGGAAAGTTATTAGAACAAAGGTTCTAGAGGTTGATCTCTACCAGGAATGTTAACTCTAACTCTTCTATTTTCTTTTCGTGATTTCTTGCAGGTTGCTTTTTAAAAAATTGATAATCTCAAATATTTAATGAAATATTATTCAATTAATGTTTAAGATGCATTCATGACTTGATAAAATATAGAGTGTTCACGTCACTTAAAGAGTATCTGAAAGGTTGACGGCCTTGGAGTAAAGTTGTGTACAGACGGAAGATCCTAGGTACTTTCAATCGCTATTGCTCTTGGCGCCTACACCGCAAACGCGCCCACCTGGTTGGTATTTTGTTTTATTTTTAAATGTATTATTTGTTTATAAAGTACTTAAACCATAGAGAATGTTTTAAAGAGTCAATCAAATAGAAAATATAATTTTATCTCAGCTTATTTGCCACCTCTTTCAGTCGTTCATATTCCCATTTCTCTTTTTCCCACCTTCTGTACTATAGTAGGTTCTCTTTCATCCCTTCTTGACTCTTTAAGCTGTAATAAGTCTGTCTAAAAGACTCATTACAATCAATCACTTGTGTATGTTTTTTTGCTTTTTAAAATTCTCTCTCAATCTTCTGATTAAATTAAGATCCTTGCAAGGATCACATTTAGTATTGTGATTCCATTTATCACCAAATACTAAGTAGTTCACATAGATCTCATGTTAAACCTTCTGGCTTTTTCATCTGTAGATTCCTAGCCTCATACCCGTCACTCAGCTGTTAATTAGTGTGACTAACTGAAAACACTAAGGAATTTAAAAAGGTGGAAAGTAGTCTCTCCCTACCATGAGACAGAGCCTGTACCCACAAGTCCTAAACCTAGCTGATCATCAGGATCACCAGGGGGGTTAAAGAATAAAATAAGTATGATAATAAGAAGGAGAAGTTTCTCTTGCAGTAGAAACAGTAAAGCACTCAAGAGTTCAGAGGTGGGAAGGATCCCGGAGGTTCATAAGGTTAGGGGAAGGCTGACTGAGAAAAGAGAACCTGAGTGACCCTTGAAGGATGACCAGGACATGATAAAGGGACTGCCTGCAGGAGGCAGAACGTAGAAGGTGGGGGGAAAGTTGGAAGGGGAAAGTGTACAAAAATAAAAGTATACTTAAGGAAGAATAGAGAGAACAGGATGGCCAGAGTGAAGGGGGTCATTTGGATGGTCAGGAGAGACAGCGTTTCCTAATTTTACATCCCGAATACAGTCAAGTCATCTAAAAGGCTGCATGGTAATGATTTGCTCTTTTTTCTACAAAGATCTGGAAAATACTTCTCGGGAGCCAGTCACGTTCCATGTGTGCTGGTCGAAGCAAAGTTTTGAATGATTCATTTGGGAATCTTCTTACTGCCATATTAAAGTGAAGGGTAATAGTATTATGACACAATGAATAAGGAGCTCTGCGTCCAAAAATAGCATACAAGATTTCTTATCCAAACTATACTTACCTTTTAATTTGGTGTGGCAAAAAATGTTCTTGATTGTAACAGAGGACTCCATAAATGATACTTGGCAGTGGCCACAGACTCATTATCATGGTAGGGAACCTGTGATAGTTTTGGGTTCCTGCCAAATGCATTTTTATGTCTCTGAGGGTGATCTCGTAGTCATATGGTCACTTTGAATGTTCCCTGTGGCAGCCTGGAGGAGGTAGAGCCCTACCGAGTTAAGAAGGCTTGGCCCAGAGGGGACCATGGGACCCTACACTAGCTCAGTCCCTGAAAGGTTAAATCAACATTGTCCCTGCCTCCCCACATGCTGTGACTATATAATTTTTGTAACCTATATTTCCTTTCTCCTTGGGTTCTTTATTAGTTTTCCAATTTCAGACTCACTTTTCTCAGAGGTTTTCTTTTTGTTTTCCCTTAGGACTCTAGTTACTTTCAATGGAGGGAACTCTTTTTCCTAAAAAGTAAGACAGGAGAATTCTTGTGTTATATTTAAAGAGGGAGAATCTACCACTTGGAATCTTGTTCCTTTGTATATGTTGTATCATAATGTCCACGGGTAAATTATAGACCTGAACGTCATTTTCCAAAGGGTCTTACTTTGCTGCACCTGGCCTGCAGTGCTCCACCCTTCCCCCTTCCCTGAGCCCTGGCAATTGTGTTCTTTTAGTTAGTGAGGAAATTTGAACCAAAAATCATTCTGAACACTTCATCAGCAGTGAAGCATGAACCTCGGCACTGACACAGATCCCAGAGTCTCTGATTTGCCCAAATCGCCAGACTCAACTCAAATGGCTTTTCTAAGATGTTGGAGCAATGAATGGAGAAATTCAAGGTTAGTGACTCCTTTATTTAGCAAGTATTTAATGAATATTTACTAAGTGTAAAGTGCTGGAGGCAGAGGTAAAAACTGCAAGCATGGCCCCCAGTTTCAAAGATGTAGAGGTGATGTAGACAGGTTAAGATACTTAGGTTTCAGCATGAGCTGACCTCAAGTGGATAGCCTTCTTTGAACCACAAATATTGACTGCAAAGCTGCTGTATTCTCTGGAGCACGGAAGTTAAATATCAGATCTTTTTGCAGAGGCACAAGCCAGGTTTGTATATTAATACAAAAGGAGAACCAGACTATGTATCGTTTTATAAATTCATTTTTCCCTCTTTTCCTCTCTTACCATTGGAAGGTTACTAATAGCTAAATAATCATTTGCCTTTATACACAGTTACCATAAATTGTAACCTAGCCAGGACTACGAGGCAAGTGTCTTTGGCAGGAGGAAATGGTTAGATTGCATTCTTTAGATCTGTGCTGTTCAGCAGGGTCCAGTAAAATTAAAAATTCAGTTCTTCGGTCACACAGGGCACATTTCGAGTACTCAGTAGCCACATGTGACGAGTGACTACCATGTTGGGCAGCACAGACATAGAACACTTCCACCACTGCAGAAACTTTCATTGGACAGGACTATCTTTCTTGGCTCTGTGAAAGCAAATGAGATCCCTTTTTCAACCTCTGTAGCAGCAAATGGAGCACGTATGATGTAGAGTAACAGCAGGATTTGACAGTAAATACCCTTTTTGGTCTACATAATTCTAATTAATTGGAGTATAATTCGCTTGTATTTTGTTTAAAAGAAAACAAAGAGGGGCTTCCTAGGTGGCGCAGTGGTTAAGAATCCACCTGCCAATGCAGGGGACACAGGTTCGAGCCCTGCTCCCGGAAGATCCCATGTTTAAAAAAAAAAAAAAAGAAAAGAAAACAAAGAAATGACAAAAAATAAAATCCCCTTTCTTCAAAAATCTGAAGAACTAAAGCCCTATAGTATAAAAAACCATAGCAGATAGGCAATATCCTTTGACATCTTCTAGAGGCCACAGTTATATCTTACAAAAACTACTGCACATCAGTCTAAAAGCAAAAGTAACAATTTACTGAATTTTTAGTTGCCTGGGCTTTGGGGGTGTTTTTGGTTTTGTTTTTCGTTGAAGTGTAGTTGATTTATGCCTGGGCTTTTTGTAAGTAGATCTAAAGCACAAATGTCCAAACAAAGTTTTTCTGAAAGGTAGAAAAATAAGTACAGTTAGCTTCTAGAAGTAATTGCTGGTGCTACATTGCAGCTCTCACTTTTATTTCCTCAATCCTTCCTCCTTTGCTCACTACACAACATGAGGTAGGAAGAATATTGGCTTTAGAAGGGATACCTGTGCTTGAATCCTGGCTGTGCATTGAATAGCTTTGGGATCTTGGATAAATACTGCATCTCTCTCAGCCTTACTTTCTGCTTCTGTTTCTGTAAAAATGGGAGTAACAGTGGCTATTTTTTTCAGATAGCATAGTGCCTAGAACCAAATTATTAGTCTCCTCTTTCTTCTCCTTCCATGTTTGTTCCTTTCATTTTCTTCTCTTAAGTTTTTGTTGTTGCTGCTGTTTGCTGCGTGCACTTAATTCTGTTAGTATTGCTGCAGAAATCAAGCTATTACTGACTCCTGATTTAAATAAATACATGATGGATTGCTTTTCATTCTTATTTATAAATTGCATACTTTCTACCCCATTGACCTACAGGAAAGAGCAAGTGGGAAGGATGGGCACTAATTTGCCTTCTAGAAGAGGAAAAGGAGGGTGTTGAGAATAAATGGGCCTCTACAGCCCCAAAGACTCAGAACCTTTATACTTTATACTAATTGTATAATCTGATTATGACAGTTAATTTTAGAAGTCCGGTAAGATTTAATCTTGATTTCACTGAAACCCAAGGTTTATTTTTACATTCCTTAAAGTAGTCAAAATTAACTTTTTAATACAGGATAATGTTTGTAAAATTTAAAATGTTCCAAGCTTGCTTGCCAAAGTAAGTCAGTTTGGCAGTCAGATTGAGTGAAGGCCTATTTTATTAGTAGGACTTCTTTTAGAGACTTCTTTATACTATAAATGAACCGATTTTAGAGTGTGCTATGCCTCATGGAATGCATTGCACAGTCTGTAATACATTTCAGAATATGAGCCTTGGTCATCTTTTACTTTAATAATAAATGTCAGGAAACAATACCCTCTTTATTTCTTAAAATTAATATAACATTTTGGAATGAAGCAAATATATTCTTTACCCCCTTTCTGTAGTGCTCCTACTTGTTTAGCAGATTCTAGAGAGTGAAGGAAAAAAGAGGAATGCTTCAAATTTTTCTTTTGGATTAAAAAAAGTTTAAAAAGGTAAAGTATTCAGCAAACAGTAAAACATAAAAAGATATTGTTATGGATCAGTTACATTTCTAATTTCAGGAAAAAACCAATTGTACCTCTGCATCTTCCCAAACTTAAGTGGATTGTTAGGTGTAATTTAAAAGATTTTATAGAACTTAACATTTATAGGAGAGTTTTCATTGCTGTACTATGTTGTGTTCTTTTCAATAAAATTGATTCTACAAAATTATGTCTTTTTTAAAAAAACACAAACCAGAGAGTCAACGGCTTGGTATTTTGGAATTTGAAATACAGCCTAGTGCCTGGGGCATATTTGGAACTCAATGTTTGTCAAATGAATGATAACCACCCCCCACCCCTCCAAATTCTCAGGACATTTGTTTTGTTTTGTTTTGTTTTTAATGGGGGTATAGTTGCTTTACAATATTGTGTTAGTTTCTGCTCCACAATGAAATGCATCAGCTATATGTATACATATATCTCCTCCCTCTTGGACCTCCCTCCCCACCCACCCCCATCCCATCCGTCTGGGTCACCACAGAGCACCGAGCTGAGCTCCCTTCAGCTTCCCACTAGCTATTTTTTATTGTAAAAATTGACAAAGCTTAAATTTTTTTTAAATTTATTTTTTCCTTTTGGCTGCATTGGTTCTTTATGCTGTACACGAGCTTTCTCTCTAATTGCGGCAAGCAGGGCCTACACTTCGTTGCGGTGCTCGGGCTTCTCAGTGAGGTGGCTTCTCTTGCTGCAGATCAGGGGCTCTAGGTGCATGGGCTTCAGTAGGTGCGGTGCGTGGGCTCAGTAGTTGTGGCGCGTGGGCTCAGTAGTTGTGGCATGCAGGCTCTAGAGCACAGGCTCAGTAGTTGTGGCGCACGGGCTTACTTGCTCCACAGCATGTGGGATCTTCCCGGCCCAGGGATTGAACCTGTGTCCCCTGCGTTGGCAGGCGGATTCTTAACCACTGTGCCACCAGAGAAGTCCCCAGAGCTTAAATTTTTTTTAAATCTCACAGAGTCAGATTGCTCACTGCCATCAAGCTATTTATTGTCTAATAGGAAAGAGGTGATCAGGGCAAAAATAACCACAGTCTCTGAGAACCAAAGTCAGAGTTTATAGGGTTATGTGAGTCCCAAAGATGGAGATGGAGTCATCCGAGAGCTTAGAGAAAGCACCATGGGAGATGAAAGAGTCTTTCAAAAACAGACAGGAGGCCAACTGCCTGAAATATGGGAAAGGAGGCCGAGAAGACACGGGAGTAGCAGCAAGTGTGAGGCAGCCTCGCAAGCAGTGCCCTTTGTCTGGAGAGGAGCCCAGAGGAGGCGGCCCAGGGCATCGTGCCTGTTGGGTTCATCTTATTTGACTTTTGGAGAACAATACGCTATGGTGAGTCAAAGAAGACTGCTCCCCCGAGACAGTGGATTCCGAATGTTGTGGAATCATCATAAAGCACCTATTAAGTATCTAAGTACTTTACATGCAGTAATTACATAGTTCTAATACCTTTGATTCATTGATATTTCCGTGGGCTTACTTGTGGAACCGTTTCTTTTGTACTGCTTTTTGTGTATCTCCAGGGCCTACCAAGGTGCCTGGCAGTTAGTAAACACTCAGAAACTGTCGAATGAAATGAATAAATGGTTGAACATCAGTCAAGTCCTTCTTATGCAGAGCTCAATTTTATGATGTTTTACTTTGATAATGAAAATCAGGCACATTGGTCTCCTGGAGTAAGATATTTCCCAGACAGTGGGAGACGGTTTAAAAGGTCTTGTTCCCTTAAAAACCCTGTTTTATTCATTGTTGTTTGAGTCTATTTGGGGGGGTAGCTCCTCCTGTCCTTTAAATCCTCCCCACCCCACCCCCACATGCATTGGTTTTTAACTTAGAAAAAAATTACAACCTCATTCATGAAGACCTAAGAAAGGAAAGGTAGAGACTAGTTCACTCCCATAGCTCCTAAGCTTCTTTCATAAATGATTCTAGAGCCCTTTGAGGAAGACAGGGAGGGGCCAGGAGACTCTGCACTGGGGAGAGTCAGCCCAGAATAAACTTTCCGTTTGCTCAGCTCTGGCCCCCTCCAGGATACTTGCAAATCTAGCATAAGTAACTTTATAAGCAGTCAGCAGACTGTAGAACTGGTGGATGAAACATAAATTCCTAAATAAGAGTTTGGGCTTTTCTTTGTCCATATGTATTTATGACTTGGAAAGAATAAAACAAGAGGATGCAGGGCAAGATTTGATGCCTTAGTCTATGTGAATTTGCTGAGTTGTTGGTTTAGGTAAATCAATTTCTTTTTCCCATTTGAATGGTACAGGACTCTAATAGTTATCAAATAGCCTGAGATCCAAGCATGATGCTTTCTACAGGAATGTGAGCAGTTTACTGTTTCTAAACAAACACTGTTTTGTATGTCTAGTAAGAAGCAAGGATGGACAGTTAACACATTCATTCCTTCAGACCCTCTTTGTACGTCTGTGGTCACTCAGGCCTGCCCACCTTCCCCTTCCTAAAACACTGTTTTCATTATGTCACGCCTCCACTCAGAAATCTTCCATGGTTTCCCCAAACTCCTTGACCTGGCATTGAAAAGTCCCTTCAAAGGGATGGAGTGTGTTTGGTGGGGGAGGGAAGGGTGGTTCAGGGAGGAGGAATCTTCTAGCCCTGGTCAGGAACAAGGTGACAGATCTCAATGAATAAGATTACTGTATCAGGCTTTTCCCCCAACACTTTAGAAGTTTAAACAGAAATCTGATTAATTATTGTATCTTCATTTCCACGTATATATAATCAAGAATTAGACTCAGATAATTTTTTTGGTCCTGGCCAACACTAAATATCCTGGGTCTTTGTTTTTTAGGTATTATTCTGAGACTATTTTTTAGCCGTCAGCCATTGGCCTACCTTATTGGCTATCAGAAACTAAAACTACTTCATTGTGAAGCAATCCCCTGGAGAGATTTATTTAAACGTATTATTTGATTGTTAAAAGGTCTCAGTCTAATGCAGAATTAAACCCTACACTGAGCTCCAAATTGTATTAATTTTTTTTAACCTCCTCACCCCTGACCTCCATCTCCCAAAGCTTAAAATTCTAAGTGAGCAGCATTGGTATCTGGTGAGTATTTTGGCTTGAGGACTTTAAACTTCATTCCAGCATTCCAGCCTCTTAAATTAGTTAAGTTTAATAAGATTTTTTTGGCTTTCTTATGAGCTTTTCTTGGATCTCCTATTAGTGATTATTATTCACATCTTATTAAGAAAAGTATATATTACACTCTCATTTAGCATGGTTTGCGCACGGCTCACAGCAGCAGTCTTGCATGGAAAGGCTTGGATTTAAGGGCAAGTGCTTTATAATCTAGTATAAGTTTAAAATGTAGCACATGGGGCTATTTGGTTTATAGCCTCCAGCTAAACTCTGCAAATTTAACCTCATGGGCTGAGGAAGCATGTTTTCTTTTAAGCAAAGCTACTTTTCAACCAATTATAAATATTTTTAATTAACCAATTGTCCTTTTCAGAATGCTAATTGCTTTAAACTTTTTTTGTTTTTTGTTTTGTTTTGTTTTGTTTTGAAGTCATTCTTAGATTCCTCTTTTGGGGTGTGCATTGCACAGGACCAGAACCACGTGGAGACCTGACCTCCAGCACTTCCCCTCCCCCCCCCCATAAGTGGCAGAGACAATGTATTTAAAAATGAATTTCCCATGCCCTGCTTCCCTCACCTTTCAGTGAACAGCAGAATAGCTGCCCTTTGACTACTGATCTGCTAGGCCTGGAACTCTTATCTTCTTAAGAAGAAATAATTATTAAATTATATAAGAGGAAATTACAGCCCTCCCTACTCTCACCCAGTTTTGTATAAGACAGTTCTTTTCTTGTTTACTTCAATAACTGAGGGAAAAATAACTTAATTTCTTGCTTGCTTCTTAGGGCCAGGCTCCACTAATAGGAGAAAAATTTCTTTTTAATTTAAATCAAAACTCAAGCTGCTACATGAAAGTCTGATTTGTTCCAGCTTTACAGGGTTTTGAGTCTGAGTGGGGCAAACAGGGAATGTTGTACGTCAGGCACAAAGCATCTTTTTCTTATGGAACATCGCACAAAAATGCCTTCATGGGTTACCAGGCTCTGTCACTAGCTGAGGTAACGTTTAGTGATCCGACAAGTATGCAGTTTTGCCTCTCAGCATTCCCATTGGATAGACATCCCTAAATGTCCGGGATTTTTCTTTTGCCAGCAAGTTTGGCGAAGTTGGCTTGGGGGTTTATAAATATGTGAAAAATGCACATTTTCATCATTGTTCATAGCAGTCTTTTATCACATCTCTGCAGTATTCTTAATGTCTCTGGGGGAAATTGTAAATTATTTAACAGCTAAATTGGAGGTGAGTTTTTCTTAGCTTATCAGCCACTGATTGTTTAAGTGAGAAAGTAGATAGAAGTGAAAGACAGCAAAGGAGATTCAGCAGTAGGACTGCCTGTAATCCATGGTCATGTCAGCAGTTTTCTGCCTGGCATGTTCCTGTCAGTTATAAAGAGAACATAAATATTTATATTTAATGTGTAGACATTCATTATTGAAGGTAGGAATGTCATAATCAGGCGTCTAGATATATCTTGAGAGGTAAATTCAACATGGGTTTAAGTATGATTTTAGTATTACATCGTTTAGAAATTAAATATTTTATTTTTCTTTAGTTAAAATAACTAATCTCAGATAGTCTATTTAAAAATCATGATTTCAGAGAAAAACAATTCATCGCTGTGAATTAAGTCTATACATTTTAAATTACAGAGTACACTTAAATGGAACATTATACATGTTTCATCAAGATTTCAAAGTGGGAAGTGATGAAGAACGTTTTGAAGAGCTATATCTCCTCTTCTCTCCTACAGATGTAGGCTTTGCATGAAAATATAATCACCCAGAAATCGCTTCTGTGTTAATGATGTGCTTGACTATATCTGATCACATAAGCAATTAAGAATGTTTAATTCTCCATCAACATTGCAGTTCAGATCACATTTAAATTATTTCTTATTTTGCTATCACATGAGTATCTCTTTTGTGTAATTTTATAACAAAATAACCTTTCTGTTAAGAATTTTAATAGTAATTTATTATTACAAATATTCTAAAATAATGAAGAATCATCTCTGAGTGTAAAGAATTTTTTTTTAATTGTAAAGTGGAACTTGGTCATGCACTGTACCTGTATTTGGTAAAGAAAATGGACTTTAATAGCATAAAGTCTCAATTAAATTGATATTAACAGTATTAATGATTTTTTGGCACCCTTACTATGCACCAGACATTGTGCTATATTTTACATGCACTCTCTGATTTAATCCTGAAAACAACCCAAGGAATTTAGAGCTATTACTATCATGTCCATTTTAAAGTTGAAGAAACTATGGTTTGAAAAAATTAGTGTTTAAAAGATGAATTAGTGGTTAATAATAAGCAATAGAGCCTGGAATTGAGTCCTGGTCTGACTGTGGAGCCTTTCCTCTTAGTCACATCTCTGTGCTGCTCAAACATAAGAGAATGAATTTTTATGTTGTTATTTTTTTTTTAGTTTTAGCAGTAGTTCAAGAAACAATTCCTGGGTGCTAGCTATATAGTAAGCACTTGTGCAAATTCATTCTTGAAACCTCAGAGCTGAGATCACACTGATCACAGATCACACAGATAATCACGAGAAGCACAGATAACTTGCCTCAGGCCACCCAAGTCCGTTTTAGATCAACGAACGGGCTTATTCACAGGGCTTCCTTGCACAGACCCCGAGGAAGAATTCTGCTTGATTTTTCCCACCTGTTTTTTCCATGTCCATCGTGTACTTAAACACTAGTTGTGGGGACACACAATGGGTTCTTGGACATGCCAGTAGTAAGAAATAGATTTTCCTCATTTTAGGTGTAATATTTCCGCTGTGTCTAAATCGAATTCTCTAGTCTAAATGTCACACTCCATGCTGTCATCTTCAGGGTTTTGGATGCCTTTGCTCCTGCTCCCAGGCTACCAAATAATGCTCACTGTAAGAAGATGGAAACTGTAGACCTTCCTTATTATGACTTCATGCTGTCTGACATAGCTCAGTCCTCACTGCTAACTCCTAAACATACTTCCTCCAGCAGCTTTTCCCATGTGCTCCTCCATCTCTAGTTTACTCAAACCATAGTTTACTCTCTCAACCCCTGATCCAAGGGCAGCATCACCTACTACCTACTACTGTATTATGGAAACAACTGAAACTTTTGCAGGAGTAAACCATAGAGGCTAAAAGTGTGGGCTCTGTGGTAGATTGCCTGAGTTTGAATCCTGCCTCTAACACTAATTTTTTTTTAATTAATTAATTTATTTGGTTGCGCCAGGTCTTAGTTGCAGGAGGTGAACTCCTTAGTTGCAGCATGCATGTGGGATCTAGTTCTCAGACAAGGGATCGAACTCAGGTCCCCTGCATTGGGAGCACAGAGTCTTAACCACTGCCCCACCAGAGAATTCCCTCTAACACTTACCAACTGTGAGTTTGGGCAGTTTATTTAACCTTGCTGTGCTTCAGTTCCTCATCTGTAAAATCTATACCTACCTACATAGGATTGTTTTAAGAATTAAAAAATATTTCAATATATGTCAGTGTTTAGGACAGTATTTGGCACATAGTAAAGTTCTGTAAATGTTGACTGTTATTATTTTTAATATATTAGTGTACTTAATGCTTTTACTTTGTATGACCTCTTTCCTTTTTAATGCCTTGCAGTCTAACTTTTATCATCAGTCCTTTCCCGGTGATACTGGGGTCAGTGACCTCTTTGACAAACTCATCTCATTTCTCCTTCTTAGTTCAATAGCATGTAATCCCCATTTACCATTCCTTCTTAAGCTGTCCTCTTTTTTGCTTTTCATATCTCTATGCTTTTCACGACCCTATGCTTTTCCTTCTCATCCGATGTGCTGTGACCACTGCTGACCTCTCTCACTGTTGACAGAGCACCACCCTTTCACATGACTATCATTTCCATAATGCTTTGCTCACTGTTTTTTTTTTCTTACCCGCTCTCAGCTGCTAAAAATTTCAGATCCCCATTTCCTACCTGTATTTCTCACTGTAATGGATATCCCTGTAATTCACAATAGCATGTAGGACATCTTTATTTAAATATTTTGCCAAACAAAGTATCAGAGGAAGAGCAGTTTGTAATCCTTCAACTGAAGCACTTGCACTGTAAGTAAACATAGCCACTTACTGTAACTGATATTGTTGACTCAGGAAAGATCTTGAACTTTGGAAGCAACGAAAATGTAAGGAAGCAGAACAATATGGATTTTTTAAAAATGATCTATTCAAAAGTAACATGATGACAGATAACAGTATCAGGACTAGTTTTGCTGCAGATCAACAAAGTTCTGTTGCTCATCAAAGACCTTTTATAGATAATTTAAGATCTCTATAAGTCATTTGGACAGATATTTGTAAAACTTCAAGAGAAAAGGTTAATTAAGACTCATCTAGGAGTACCCATTTAAAATGTTACTGGGACTTCCTTTTTATGTATTTCCCTAAACTCAAGCTAGCCTGAATTTTAGTTATTTAAAGTTCTACTTAAACTTTTACCTTTGGCTGTTTTAAAAAGGGTGATCCTTTAGGCAAGACTAACCTATGATGATAGAAGCCTGGGTGTTGGTTACTTCTGATTATGATTATTTTTGGAAGGGGCAAATGCAAGCCTTTGGGATTTCTGGGAAATGTCCTATATCTTGATCTGAGCAGTGGTTACATGGATGTAAAATCCATCAAGCTAAACACGTAAACTTTGTGCCTCTTATTGAAGAGTTGGTGAAATAGGAATGGTTTAAAGAATGACATAGGGGATTTAAGAATCTCTCCCCTTTAACTCTAAAATATCCTTTCACCTTCTTGGCCAGCCCATATACACTTGGAAGGCAGGGATAATATTCTCTTAACTTTTATACTCCTGATTATGCAGTGGGAGGGAGGTTAGAGGCAGGAGGAAGGCTTAAGGGCTAGCATACTCACCTCCTCCCAGGGCAGTTTCTTAATAAACTAAGCTCCACTCTGAATTACCACCTTGCTGTTTAAATATGTGTATATTCTTTTCCTTGATTTGAAGATAGCAAAGTTAAACTACATTTTTTGAGCTTTTACACACTTTTTATTTTATTTTTTAATTTTTATTTTACGTTGGAGTATAGTTGATTAACAATGTTGTGTTAGTTTCAGGTGTACAGCAAAGTGATTCAGTTATACGTATACATGTATCTATTCTTTTTAAAATTCTTTTCCGATTTAGGTTATTACAGTATGTTGAGCAGAGTTCCCTGTGCTATACAGTAGGTCCTCGTAGGTTATTTATTTTAAATATATGAGCTGCGTTTTTATTTCAGAATCTGAAAAGTAGAGTATTCTGTGACATAATCACATTTTTGCACACATCTTGCCGTATTTGCTTTTCCACTTTCATCTTCTGTCAGCCTCTCATCTTCCTATTTTGGTAGTTGAAAGTAGAAATTGTATTTTTACTTTTTACTACTCAAAAGTGCCTAGTGAACTGGAATTTCAAGGGTGGAGAAGAGATGACAAAATGTATGATTTAGTAATGCTGAGAAAATAAAGGGCTGTCCGTAGGCAGCCTTCCTTAGGGAAGGTAATAACGCATCTTTCCCATCCTTCTGCCAAAGATTTTATGATAGAGGTAAGCCAAGATTATAAAAAGATTTAAGTTTTCCATATGGAAGAGCCAGATTTAGGGCCAGGAAGAAGGAAAAGAAAGGGTGTTTTTAACATTTATAACAAGAGAGAGCCCTTGGATTCTACATATGTAAGCCTTTTCTTCCAAAATCCTTCAGCCTATGACATAAGTCAGGTTCTGGGAAAACTTACTGTGCTCAGTTGACTTAAAACTGAATGTGAGTTTACTTTGTAAGAAATATCTGTGCCCGAGGAAAGCATATGGGAAACTTGCTGTAATACTGCCCTTGAGGTTCACACAGTTGTCTTGTAATGAAGTTGTTCTGAATGAGCTGAAAAACTTTTAAAATTTCCTTTAGAATCTTTGTTCCAGACTATAATTAGCATGTGTATGCCATTGGAGAGTTAAGGTTCTTGTATTTGGTTGGGGGCCCATTTAATAATCTCCTTTGATCTTTCACTAACTGAAATTGCTTTCAAGTTACAAATACAAGAATAACACTGTAAACCTATTAGTTCTTTAAAGAGAATTAGGATTTCCTAAGTATATTCCATCCTGGGACTTGGCTATCTTCATGCCAAAGTAACTAAAACAATGTGATTCTGTGAAAAGAAGTGGATCAATGGATCCACTAGAACAGATAAAATGGACCCTAGTATGTAAAAAACTTTAATAAAGTAAAACTCCTTAAAAACTCAGTGGTCTCCTGACTTCCACCTAACCCCCATTCTCAAACAGGGCCAGACTCAGATTCTTATCTTCTGATCATAGGCAACCCTCTTTCAGGAATTGGGGAGGCAGAAAGTGGATCTCCATTAATCTCTCAGCCCAGTTTCCCCAAATCTGGCTAACAAAAACAGGCACCAACTAACTGTGAGATTTCTGTTGCCACTGTTGTAGTCCTGGGAGGACCAGTCAACCTCCAAATCCACATTTGTCCCCATTGATACTTAAACCCAAGTGAACAACTGTTACTAGATGACGCCAAATTGTGTACTAGGATGTTTGGATGGTTCACCCAGATTATGGAAATTCAGTCTCCTAGTGAACATGTGCACCATAATTGGCTTGTTAGTCTGACAATATCAAATGCTATATATTTTATAAAAGTGAATTTTTGGACTCTACTTTTCCCCTTAAAGTGAGGCCTTACAGAAAATAATAATTGAAGCATCATAAAGAAATAGGGCTGGCCTAGATTATTACTAAGTGAAATTGGGAAAAACTGGCATCTGGATCAAGGATAATTCTTTAATTGTAAAAGTAGTCACCAAAATTACAAAGGAAAAGTACAGTTATTGAAAATTTTAGAATGCATGTCAAAAAATCATGTTAAAAAACATACCACAAACTAGGAAAATTTTAACATTTTGAAGCTTTAATTCTCTTATAAATAAAGAAGAAAGATATATATAAGCAAAAGAGATATAAAGTAATATATTAATGTGATTACAACTGTGTGCATGTGTTAAATAAATTTGGGAAACATAATGGAACATTATACAGCTACTAAAAATCATGTTTTCAGAAGTTGTTAATTACATGAGAGAAATTCATAATCAGAAGTGGTAACACTTTATGCATGCAATATGATTCTAATTGTGTGCATAGTTAAGGTGTATTTTTAGTCACAAAGGATAAAATACTGAAAGGAAATAGATGAAAAAGAATTACAGAGCTTAGATCAGAGTAGTAAGAATATGGCTGATTTTTTTCTTCGTAATTTTCTGCATTTTTCAGACTTTAAAAGAGTGTGTGTTACAGAAAACAAAAGTAACATCAAAATAGAAAATATATCTCCTCAGAATAACCCTTTTAACTTGAGCACTCTTTCATGTTTGCTCTTCTGGTAAAACTCATTAGGTTGGTGAACTAGATTCCTGACCATTTCTGACTACCAGTGTCTTTGATAACCGGGCATGATTTCCTACAGCGTTTTTCCCTCCTTTGACACATACTAGCCATAAATGTGTTACTGCTATCACAGTTCACCAATCTTGGTGTTCATCTCACGTTAACCCAGGGAACTCTGCCCCATCCTCCTACCTAGCCCTTGTCTTCACTAAACCTTTTATCTAGACATTTAGAAAGCCAGTCTCTCAAGCTAGTCACAGAAGGAGCCAGCATTCTCTTTCAAAGCATTTTAAACTACTACTTCTTACCTGCCTTATGGCGGGGGGTGGGGGGTGGGGTTGTTTTTTATTGATTATTCACATGAAGTATTCAACATGGAATTCTGATGCAGGGAAGCTGACTTCCCAGCTTCTGCTGTGGTGAAGTGTTGGAATACACATGTGATGACTTGAATTCTCCGAAATTCCACACGAGACTACAACAGAATTTCACAGCAGGAAAGGAACTTAGAAATAATTTAATGCATCTCTCTTTATTTTACAGATGAGGAAATTGAAGCCAGAGAGGTTAAAACCCAAGATTAATCCCTAGTTAATAACAGGTCTTCTTACTTCTCACTATGGTCTTTTTAATACATTATTCTCAGAATAAGTTCCTCAAGCTGGTTTCGTGGTGTTTGGTATGATAGGTTTTGGGGCTGTAGGCAGAATCTACACCATTATGAACTAAATACAGTGAACTTAAAGCTTTAGCCTAGTTGCCTTAGCACCAGAATGTAACAAGGACCTCACCACAGCTTGAGAACATGTCATCGCACCATGTTGGGGTTTTCCTCATTTTTATTCAGAAAACTCTTGTTTGTTCTCAGTCTAATTCTTTTAAGCATAGTTGATTTTTTTTTAACCTCAAGCTTTGAGAAGAAAACCCTTTTCTATCAGTATTATTTTTATAAAAACAGTGTTAGAGTTTTGCTTTGATCTTTTTTACTAAAGCTTCTGACCATTGAGTTATAGAAATTTGACTTTTAAGTTAAAGGATAAATATGAGAGAATTTAGTTAAGTAAGAAAAATCAATTTCACTATATGATATTTTTCTTAAAAGCATAACTAAAGAATTTCTATAGCAGTTGAGGGAATAATCTATCCTCCTGGCCGGTAAAATGAAGATATCACAACAGCTGCAAGGTATTGGTTACACTGTTGGAATTCATTTTGATACAGTGGATTTTTATTATTTTTTTAACTTTTCCAGCCCCCAAAGTTTTTTGATAGCAGGTGTGACTTTTAACCTTCCAAACTCAAACTTGTATGATCCTGAATAATTTTGTGGGGGCCAAACTTATTCAAAATATGTGGGAAATGAATTTAAGAAAGATTAATAATCTTGTAGTGTGGAGCTCAAATAATAGTTCTTACATTGAACAAGATGCAGACATGTTATACTAAAAATTGAAGATCAGCAATGTTGAAAAAAATAATTGGCAAGGTTGTGAATTATGATTATGTTTATACTTTTGATCTTTAGTCTAATTGATGAAGGCCTTGTCCTATTAATAAAACAGATAACTTATTTTCAGGAATGCAAATAGACCTTACTGAGGTTTTAATTAACATACAAACCCTTACTTGTATAATTTGTATACTTTGTAATGAAAATACAAAACATTTTTACTTTTTTACAGATAAGATCTGTAAAATTTTGAGAGTGGAGAAATATTTGTGTATCTTTCTTATCTTATGAAGTAATGAAATATATTTGTTGAATCAGGCTTGATGTTGGCCTCCAAAATGAACTTATAAAGCTATGCCCTCGGAAGCTGAGATGAAGCGAGAGAGTAGCACAGACATATATATACTACCAAGTGTAAAATAGATAGCCAGTGGGAAGTTGTTGTATAACAAAGGGAGATCAACTCCATGATGGGTGATGCCTTAGAGGACTGGGATGGGGAGGGTGGGGGGGACTCGAGGGAGGGTGGGGGGGGAGTCGAGGGAGGGAGGGAATACGGGGATATGTGTATAAAAACAGATGATTGAACTTGGTGTATCCCCCCAAAAATAATAAATAAATAAAATTAATAAAAATAAATAAATAAATAAATAAAACTATGCCCTCAACTTCCAGACTTTTTGGACAACCTCTTTGTGTTGTAATTCAGATTATCACTAACTTCATTTCAGTTGGCACTAGTACTATTTTAATTCATTATATAAAGATAAGTTTAATGTAGTTTTAGGCATTGCTAATTGTACTTAAAGTACATCATTATATATAAATATTAAACAACCAAGAGTATAGAAGTGTGTTATACGTAGAATATATAAACCTTGGTTTATCCAAAATTTCACCAGAATTTTTTCTTGTAATACACATATTTATTTAAATATCATTAATTATATATTTAATTATGTATGATATATTAAATTTATATTTTATAATTATATACTTAATTATATTTATATTGTAAATATAAATAATATATTAATTATATATAATTAATAATATATTATGTTATTGATATAATTATGTATTGATGAGAATAGATACTCATATTTTGATTGACATATGTATGTATAAGATTATCAGAGGTTCTCTGAATCATTAAAGGAAGATTAATGTCTTTGCCATTTCTTTTTCTCTCAGCACTGTATACCTAGAACACTGCACTAGCTCCCAACCTGGTTTTCCTATCTTCAGTATTTCCTGCACCTTGCCACTGGATCATTCCTCCCAAAATAGTGTTTTCATCATATCCATTCTTGCTTAAGAAGCTTTAGCAGCTTCCTATTTCTATAACTTGCTTCCCGCCTACTACAATACACTGGCCTCCACACTCTTCCCTCACAAGTCCTGTTGACCTTGCTCACGCTGCTATGGGAAGGTGTCTAGCATAGGTCTTGGCACAAAGTTTGTTTCCTTTCTCTCTGCCTCCTGTTTATCTGTCTGAAATCTATCCTTCAAGACCCAGTTCAAATTCTACTTATGTCTAGTTCAGGGGCTATTCTTTGGAATACTCTGTTCCAATATTATCTCCCTATTCCCCATTCACTTAATATTTTGTACTGTACCTTTAAGTTTCAATTATTTTCTTGTATTATTCTCTAATTGTTTCTTGTCTGGAAGTCACATTTTCCTGGTAAATTTTTCAAAGCAGTGGTTCAGCGCTGACTGTGTAGGCTCTATTCCAAGACCTACTAAACCAGATCCCTGGGGAGGACCCTGAAAATCCCTTTCTTAAATAAGTTACCCAGGTAATTCCAATGAAGACCAAATTACTTGGTGTCCTTTAAACTGTGCAGTAAATATTTGAATTGAACAAAATTAACTATAGATTTTGTATTAAATGTATTTCATTTTAAGTTCTTTGAAAATTTATGATCTCTGTATAGTGTTACCTATTTTCATCTGGTATATAATTAGCTGGAATGCTCCCATTCTCCCCAAATTCCATATCAGTGAGAGAAATTTTCAAATAAAATATTTCAGTCACATGTACCTAAATGAACAAAAGTGCAATTTCCCTTTACGAAGTTCTTTTTCACTTCTTTTTAACTATACAACTAATTCATGAATACATTCTCATGAAGAATTCAGAAATACAAAGTAAAACTCACTCTTGACTCCTTCTCTCATGATAAACAAGGCTATTGATTTGCCACGTTCCCTTCTGAATTTTTAACATACATTTATTCATCTTGTATATTGTTTTCCCCATAAATGCCGTATGAATTATTTTGAAACTTCTCACTTTGTCTTGGTGCTCTTTTCATATTAGTGTATGTATGTGTATGTGTATGTGTATGTGTATGTTTGTGTATTCGTTCTGTACAGTGCTCCATAGTGTGGATGTACCATCATTTATTTAAGCATCCTTCTATTAACAGATGGACCTTTAGGTTGCTCTCACTTTTTTCCTTATTATAAACCACACCTCAGTGAACATCCTTGCCTATTCACTCTTGTGAACATGCACCATTTGCTCTTTTTTTTTTCAGTTGGTTTTTTTTTTTTTCGGGTGGAATCTTCCTGGAGCAGGGATCGAACCCTTGTCCCCTGCATTGGCAGGCGGATTCTTAACCACTGTGCCACCTAGGAAGCCCCCTGCTCTTTTTTTTTTATAAATTTATTTATTTATTATTTTATTGGCTGTGTTGGGTCTTTTTTTTGCTGTGCACGGGCTTTCTTCTTAGTTGCGATGAGTGGGGGCTACTCTTCGTTGCAGTGCGCAGGCTCCTCATTGCCGTGGCTTCTTTTGTTGCGCAGCACGGGCTCTAGGCACATGGGCTTCAGTAGTTGCAGCACATGGGCTCAATAGTTGTGGCTCACGGGCTCTAAAGCTCAGGCTCAATAGTTGTGGTGCACGGGCTTAGTCGCTCCGCGGCATGTGGGATCTTCCTGGAGCAGGGATCGAACCTGTGTCCCCTGCATTGGCAGGCAGATTCTCAACCACTGCGCCACCTAGGAAGCCCCCCATTTGGTCTTAAATAAGGGTTTCCTATTGTTCTGCACTCCTTTCCTTTTTTGGTTCACAAGCAGTATGTCATAACCTGCATCAGTGTTACTCTCTTCCAGGTTGTGGCCAAAAAGTACAGGCAGGATCAAGTTAGAAAATTTGCATTCTAGACCTGGCTCTTCATTGACTTGCTCTGTGATCTCGGACCTTTTTTCCCTTTGTTACGTGAAAACAAAGATTAGAGGGATAACTTTCAGGGTTCCTTATAGTTCTAACAATTTCTTGTTCTAATTAGGCTTGCAGGCGTGATACCATTTATTTTTATTATATTCAACGAGTAGCAAGTGCCGTTTGAATCTTGTAAAGTAAATCATAAAGGTTCACAGTGCTTATGAGTAAAAGAGCCTTGCACTTAACACCTCCTTAGTCTTCTGCATTACTTCTTAATTGATGGTCAAAGGCCATTTCCAGATGAACCACTAGTTATGATGGTGGTGATGGTAGTAGAGGAGGGGGAGGGGGCAGGGAAGGAAGAAGAAGCGGAGTTAAACCTTTTTTTCTTTGGATAATGCTCAACAGTTTACAGAATACTGTTATTCATACAGCTCATTTTTAGGTATTATCCATTTCTCACAAATCCTGAGGAGTTAAAGAAAATGTTCACATCATTCAACTAATGAGTTTCAGGGCCCAGACTTTAACTCACATCTTTTTTCTTACATATATATACACACACACATATATATCCTTTCTTAGACTCTTTTCCATTATAGGTTCTTACAAGACATTGAATATAGTTCTCTGTGCTACACAGTAGGTCCTTGTTGTTTATTTTAATTAACTCACCTCTTTCGATTACTAAGTTCACTGCTTTCTTAAAGACAGTTTCCTCACACTCAAATATTTATTTAATTTATGCTGAATTTCTTTTTTGACATTTATAAAGAGATTGGTATTTATTACATGCTCTTTAAATATTAGCCCTCCACTCGCAGCCATTTCCTCACCCTCCTAGTTTATTTTATATTTTGTGTAGTAGTGGGACTCTGGTCGGTTACAACAGCTTGAGACAGCAAGATGACCAGTACTTTTGAGTCAACATCTCTTGAGGAGTCAGGACATGCATTGTGGAAGTCGTTGTGGTTATTGTTATCCTTCAAATCACTTGACACAGACCATAAACATTTAGCTCTGGTGCATGAAGATGAATTAGAGGCCAAGCTTAGCTTGTCTACAGGGTATCTGTTTCATCTTCACGATAGACCCCAAGTGTGCCAGTGATGATTCATGGAAATACTTAGTGATGAAGATTGGTTTTGTTTTTGTTGGAAATCTTTTAAAGAATGCTCATCAAAGTGTGAATTCTTTATTTTCAGATACTTTCTTCCTAACATACCAGCATTGAACTGAAGTTATTACTTGCAGAATACCCTTTTACCAAAAGGCAATGTGGCACTGTCCAATGGGACTAAAATATGGGACTATTGAGACTAAAATGTGCTACTTTAAGCACTTTCTTATTTAAATTTGGTTACTACCCTGAAGTAGAAAATATATTTCCTTCATAGCATTTTAGTTGTTCAGAAATATACAAAGCTCTTTTTCTCCATAGCTTTGATTTTCCTGAATGCTAGGAAGAGCTATTTGGAATTTGTGAAACTTGATGCTGTCCCTTTCAAAGTTGTGATATTAATTCTGCAGCTATGTCAACAATTGAGTTCTCTAGATGGGTGGCATGTTTTCAAATTTTAGTGTTCCCATTTCCCTCACCCTACAATCTCCTACTCTCTTCCCAAAAATTATCTAAAAAAAGAGAAAAGGTGAGGGAAATAAAATAAAAAAAAAACATCTGTAGCTTTTCTACATTTCTTTTTGTTTCTTGTTAACTTTTTCCCTCCCATACTTTTTTTTTTTTATTATTACCTTTTAAAAAATCTTCCTTGCCTCTGTCTCTCTCCCAACCCCCATTGTCAGGACTGCCCCACTCGGCACCCCCCCACCCTCCCTCCTTCTGAGAACTTTACAGTCTCGTTAGTTGGTCCCTTGACCGATATATGTGCACATACCACAGCTCACTGGTCATCAGAGCTGGAGCCAAGGTTCTCAACTGCTGTTACAGTGCTCAAGTGTGAAGTGCCAGGGGCAGTTAATTACTTATTATGAGTACTGCATTTATAAGTGCTTTATTTTCTTTTTTGAAAGCGTTGAGCTAACCCCTACAATCATGTCACTGTCACCCACTAGCATACAGAAATGCTTTCTTGAGTGGGAGAGAGAGTGATAGCCAAACTAGTCATCTGGGGATTGAGCACAGCCCAAGCTTATTTATGCCACAGCCTGTGGGAGTATGTCGTGGAGCGTGCAAATGTCATCTGTCTTGGGGCTTTTTCTCAGCAGAAAAAAAAAAGCTACAACCCTAACCAAAGAACAAGCAGATGTTCCCACCTAAGCTTATTATTTTTTATTTGTTTTTTTGGCATGGGTTTTGACCAGATGGTATTAAAACGTGAATGAACCTTGGAAAAACATGGTTTCTCTCTTGTTTGTTTTGACCAGTTGTTATTTAGCAACATAAGACTGAGGTTAGGGGGAAAAAATCATTCTGCAGATTTTATTAGATAGCTATTAAAAGTAGCAAATCAGAAAGATGGTACAAATGGAGGAAGACTATTTTTGATCAGGAAAGTTGGTGGTGGACTCCCTTGCTTGCCTCCTTAAACAGCTACGATCTGGTAAGAGATTGTAGGGCAGAGGGCTTCCTAGGTGGTGCAGTGGTTAAGAATCCACCTGCCAATGCAGGGGACACGGGTTCAATCCCTGCTCCAGGAAGATCCCACGTGTCTCGGAGCAACGAAGCCCATGCGCCATAACTGTTAAGCCTGCACTTTAGAGCCCGTGAGCCACAACTGTTGAGCCCATGTGCTGCAACTACTGAAGCCCATGCACCTAGAGTCTGTGCTCCGCAACAAGAGAAGCCACGGCAGTGAGGAGCCTGCACACCACAGCGAAGAGTAGCCCCCACTCACCACAACTAAAGAAAGCCCGCACACAGCAAAAAAAAGACCCAACACAGCCAGTAAATAAATAAATAAATAAATAAATAAATTAATTAATTAATTAATTAATTTAAAAAAAGAGATTGTAGGGCAGAATTATTCAAGATGGCAACACCATAAACCATGAATCAAACAGGTTTCATGTTTTACGGGCAGTTGCGGTTTTGGTGTTTCAAACATCTGTTTGTCGTGTCCATTAGTATAAAAACTTCAAAGGGAACTAATGTTTTCCCAGGAGGTATCTTTGTGGTAACCTCAATTTTTCTTTTTCAACTGATGTCAACAATCTCTACTTATTGTCTCAAATTTAACATAAAATGAGGTCTTTACTCAAGCAGAAAGAATGTGATGAATATGTAGTTGTTTCTGTCTCTTGAGAGCAAACTAGTCATAGATCCATGAATTTCTCAGTTAAAAAAAATGTTAATGGGGGTGAGTAGGAGGAAAAAGAATATTTACATTTGTTACAACCCAAAATGTATATAATAAAATATCTTCTTCTTTTTTTTTTTTTGCAACTGCTTGGTATGATCTAGCCCAGAGCTATGGCTCTGGGGTCACCTTGGGTCTAAAGACAGCAAAATCTATTAATTAACTTCTTGTGAAAATTCAAGAGGTAGCTTTGAGGATGTATAACTTGAAAACTGGGAATAAAAAATTAGGGCTTTGTGTACAAGGTAAGTGATCGGCTTCTTTGGTCAGTGTCTTACTCTGCCTCTCTGTAAAAAACAAATTTTCTTGCAAAGCTCATTACTAGCTTCGTCATTGATGTTCAGATAGCATGCTCTTTAAAAAGCAGTGTGTGGTTCATTTGAAAAGATAATCAGTAGAGAGCACTCAATCCCATTACTAAACTATTATGGCGTTTTGATGATGAGTGCTATGTGGGAAGGGGGTACTCCCAGAATGACATTTAATAAATTTCACGCAAAAAATGCAGACTTTTCATGTGATGTGCTTTATGTCAGGAAACCTCTGTGGAGAAGGCAACATGGCATAGTGTCTTTGGGAATCGGGAGGGCCTACCTGGGGTAGATCCCCAGCCTCTTTACTTTCTACCTACGTAACATGAGATACCTTGAAACTTGATTTCATTTAAAAAAAAATCGATTCTCCATCATGTGGTTCTTTTTTATAATGATATAACATTTTAAAAATGATATAACATTTAACCTGTTCCAATGAAAAGTCATTCTTCCACTTGAGCAGACATTAGATAATTACAGAATTTTAGAAATTACTGAAAGCAAGTAAATATATCATGTAATAAATCTAAAATATAAAGTTTTAAAATGGGCATTGTATAGAAAACTAAAATCAATATTAGCATCTAAATGCCTACTGAGTTTTCATATTAACAGGTGAATTAAGAAGAATGAAAATAAATTGGGTTTTTTTTTTGGTTAAAAAAAAAAAGTAGTGTGTGGTTGTGGTGATAGACACACAACTCTGTGGAAGTACTAAAACGCACTAACTTGTACACTTTAAATGGATTAATTATATGGTATGTGAATTATATCTCAATAAAACGTATATTTTAAAAATCAGTATACAGTTATATTTGAGAAGATTATGGGGTTTTTCCCTTGGTAGATTTACTTCCCAAAATGAGTGTTCTTCATGAGTTCTTCAGTAGCAGACATTTTTATTGAAAGCCCCATTTGTGTAGAACATGTTTGCAAGTCCTTCACCAGCTCCTGGGGTTGTGGGCCTGGTCCTTCCCTCTGTGCTCAGATGGCCTGGCTCTACTACATCCACAAAACTGATGTTGAATTAGGCATGAGAGAAACAACTGTAAAAGATTTGAGGGAAAATCACCAAAACTTAGATTATATATTGTAACTGTGTGTACTCAGGATACTCACAAGTATCTTCAATCCTCCAAAACTGGAAATCATAGACAACGCAGTGTGATAAGTAAGAAAAGAGTGGCTGCTGAGTATACATTTAAATTTAAGTTACAGTTAGATATTTAAGGAGTGTATATGGTACTTTTTTTTAACAAATTTATTTATTTATTTTATTTTTATTTATTTATTTATTTATTTATTTTATTGGCTATGTTGGGTCTTTGTTGCTGCATCCAGGCTTTCTCTAGTTGCGGCAAGTGGGGGCTACTCTTCATTGCAGTGCGCAGGCTTCTCATTGCAGTGGCTTCTCTTATTGTGGAGCACAGACTCTAGGTGTGCAGGCTTCAGTAGTTGCAGCTCGAGGGCTCAATGGTTGCGGCTTGAAGGCTCTAGAGCACAGGCTCAGTAGTTGTGGCACACAGGCTTAGTTGCTCCTCGACATGTGGGATCTTCCTGGACCAGAGATCGAACCCATGTCCTCTGCATTGGCAGGTGGATTCTTAACCACCGAGCCACCAGGGAATTCCCTAACCTTTCTGATTAGCCATCAAATTAATGATTCCTGCAGCACGGAAGAGTAAGAGGGCCTCTATTATAGGATTTAGAGGCGCAAGTGAAAACTTCGAAAATGTAGTAAGGTGGTAAAGGAGCTTAGGATTGGCAGATAGGAATGGGCTGAAATTACAAAGAGTGTGTGTGTGTGTGTGTGTGTACACGCGCGTGCACATGTTTGTGTGTATAACAGAGAGATAAATAGAAAATAAAACTAAGTTTACCTATGTTGATATTTATGTCCTTATTTTCTTGCTATCCATTGACTACTGACTTCAAAGCTGTTGAACCTGAGAAAAGTAATAAAAGATGCTCATTCATTAATCCAGCAAACTCTGATCTGACATCCACACAAAGGACCATACATTCTACTAGGTTATGGAGATGTGAACACAAATTAGATTTGGTCCCTGCGTATGCTTTTAATGTCAGTTTTTAGCTTTTAAAAATGAATTCTCTTTATTGTACATATATAAGAAGAATGCAATTTGGGGGGATTTCTTTAGTAATGTTATTAATATTCAGTCTCATAATTGTTCGTAAAGCAACAAGTTCTCTTATGCTCTTCTTACTGGAAACTCTGACTTTCAATTCCACATCTCCCAAAAGAAATAATACTTCTTTTCCTGTATGAGAGATGAATACTTTATGATTATCCCTATGTCATTTTCTCCCCTGTGGTATTACAGACCGACACACACAGGACTAAGAACAGCAAATTAGGAATCAAGAAACATGAGTTCTCTCTACAGCTCTGCTCCTAAGACCCTGAATGACCAAAGGCAAACTGAGGCCCATCTCTAAAAACAGGACTGGGATGAAATTGGAATGTGTCTTCTCTAACATTGTTACCAGTACCTGCAGTCCCTGGGGTTGTTCCAGCTCCTTGAGTGTAGTATTTTTAAGGGGCTTCACTCATTAATGAGGACATGTACATAAAGCATGAAATTTAGAACATATGCATCTTTCATGTAAACAGATTAAGGCAACAGGCATTCTAGAATGTAAGTTCCATGAAGTTTGGAACCCTGTTGGTGTCATTCATGGCTATCACAGGAGTTAAATATTTTTTTTAAGAATGAATACATGTATATTAGTGAGACGTAATGGAGATGGAAAATATGAAAGGAAACTTTAGATCTCAAAGAAATTCTAAAATAGGGCTCTCACTACTAGAAGAGTAATAGCTTGAAGTAGAAAGACCAGAAGATAGAGTTTTCATTTTGTTTTATTTCCTCAGAGTGTGGGACAGCCTGGTGGGAGATTTCAGGTTAGGAGAGAGTACACAGATAGGAAATTTATTCATTTATTCAGCAAATATTTAAGTACTCTCTCAGTATTTGTGTAATGGTGATCAGAGTTTTTGATCTCATGACCCCTTTACAATTTCAAAAATTATTAAGGATTCAAAGGTATTTTGTTTATGTGGGTTATATCTGATATGTACCATGTTGGAATTGAAACAGAAATTTAAAATTTTTAATTTAACTTAAGATAATGACAATAAGCCCTCACATGTTAACATAAATAATATTTTTCATGAAAAATACTATCGTTTCCAAAACAAACCAAAAAAAGTTCAGTGAGATGATTAGCATTGTTTCACATTTTTGCAAGTCTCTTTGATGTGTGGCTTAATAGAAGACGGCAGGATTCTTATACCTGCTTCTGCAGTGAATCTACTGCCGTCTGATGTTCTGTTGAAATTTATGGAGAACACACAGCCTTAAACTGGTATGGGAGTTGGAGAAGGGAGGTCCTCACAAACTCTGTCAAGGATCTCAGGAACTCCCGGGGTCTTCATCCCACACTGTGAGAACCGCTGTATTCCACAATGGTGAAACATGAGTAGGGAATTGTAGCTGGAGAAGGAATATAATATTTCTAGTTGAAGGAGTTGTTGATGTCCTGCTTTTAAAAAAAAAAAAAAAAAAGATGTTGGGGATCCTTGATAAGTAAAAAGCAGCTTGGATTGGAGATAGGTATGTGGCTTCCTGTTGTGAGAGAGATGAGGGAGTCTGTAGCTGTAGGTTTGGGGAACGTTACAAGGTAAGACTGATTCCCTTAGGAGGGTGTGATAAGAGTCTGGGAAGATGCCACCTACTGGTGTACAAGATGGTCAACATTTGTTGCTAAATCCAAAATCTCTCAAATAGAATCTTTTTTAATCCTCCCAGGATTCTTTCACAAAGAGAGATACAAGTAAAATGTTAAATATATATATAACGCATTTGTTTATATTACGATGCCTTGTTTCTGATTGTTTCTCCTTTGCTTTTTTTCCAGATCATCCAGACCTTTCAAGTTACCGAAAAGGTAAAGTAGTCTGGATTATTTTATTAAATAAGTATATGCTTTCCCCTTTTAGTATTTTCTTTACATTTTGCTGCTGTTTTCGCCTTCCTCGTTCGTAATTTTGTGAAGGAAAACTAAATTTCCTCTGAGTTGGCTGCTTAAGGAATCCTGTATCTCCAGAAGTGGTTTTAATCCCAAGGTAGACGTTTAGCCTTTAAATGCTATTTGGGTTTAATCATTTATATTTGTATAATTGTTCTGAATTCTTTCCTGTATTGGATTGGCTTCTCAGTGTCCTACTTACTGATAAGAGAGAAACTGTTCTGCCACCTGCCATGACTTGAATTCATGGCAGTTTATTTCAGCTGCGTTGTCTGTGTTTCTAAAAATTTTGCTGTCGTGTTAAGTTGGAGGTATTTCTTTCATGTGGAAATTTTTAGTTTCTTAGTAGAAAAGCAAAATTTTAAATGGACAAGAGTTTCAGAAAAAGCATTGTCTCATCACATCTCCTTGTACATTGTGGTTCCAGATATGATATTATTTGAGAAATTGTTAGTGATTTTTGAAATTCATTTGCTAAAGAAACTCAGATGCTAATAACTCTGAAGCCTACCTCAGGAGAGTTATCCTTTCTTTGAAGTAAAGTTACTGCATAAATTTTAATTAGTAAATTCCTTTTACATTTAAAAATATTATTTTTTAAATTGTAATAAAATAGACCTAGCATAAAATTTACCATTTTAACCATTTTAAAGTGTACAAATCTGAGGTATTAAGTACATTCACATTATTATACAACCATCACCACCATTCATCTCCGGAACTTCTTTCAATTTGTAAAACTGAACCTCTATACCCATTAACTAGTACCTACTGATATCTTCCTCCCCCCAGCTCCTGGCAACCACCATTCTACCCTGTCTCTATGCATTCCATTACTCTAATACCTCATATGAATGGAAGAGTACAGTATTTGTCCTTTTGTGACTGGCTGATTTCACTTAGCGTTATGTCCTCAAGTTCCATCCATGTCCTAGCATGTGTCGTAGCGTGTTCTTCCTTTTTAAGACTGAATGATATTCCATTGTATGTATATACTACATTTTATTTACCTAATTTTGCAAAAAAATATGGGAAAAAGATGAAGAAAAGAGGTTTTACAAGTAAATATGGCATATGGAGAAAATGAATTTCCATTTTTCTAGCAATAATAGGGTCTTGTTAAGTGACCAGAAGTTTTATATTTTACGATTCATATATCTTTGTCTCTGTTAATAGATTGGTATTTTTAAAAGTCTGAATTTCTTCTTTTCAATATGTACACACATAAGTACAACTTCTTCCTAAAATGAGCATTTTATGATTCCCCTTTCCCCCCTCACTGGAAGTAATCTCTTCCTTCATTGAATTCACAAAACATTTTATCTGTATCTCTCTAAAAACACACCTGTGTTGACCTGGCTTTGTAGGTATTTGTGTACCTGTCTGATTTCTGAGTTAGTCTCTAAATTCCTTGATGATAATAATCACGTCTGCTATTATTTTATTCCCAGAATGCCTGCCTCCTTACTATGTAATGCTAATTATTGAATGAGTATATTACTTCACAAGAAAGAAAGGGTTCTGTACTGTTTTCTTCTAGAAATTCCAAAAGCTTCGATCATTCCTCCCACTATATTGATAGTTGATGTCACTAGAAAAGTTATGATTAATAACACTTAGAAATGCTTAAAAGACAAGAGGAATAAGAAAGAGATATTAAGGGAAATGGAAAGGAAGATACTGCAGAAGAAGAGATTTTTTAGGAAGCAAGCAGTAGCTAACATGTTAAATATTGCTCAGGTCAAAGGAGATGAAATCCAAGACAGTTAGTTGACTTTGGCAGTTGCAGAAGAGTCATGAGAGCAAAAGCCAGGCTATTGGGGGTTAAGGATTGGGTGGTTGGTCAGGAAAAGGAGGCCTCAGGTCCAAGGTACTCATACTCTCTGAAGCCGAGCTCTCTGCTCAGAAAGGAAGGGGTGAAAGAGGAGAGTGTTTCCAGAAAGGCTGCAAAGGGCAAAAGAAAAAAATCTTTGTAAGCTAAGAGAGGAAAATTTATGTGGGGGGTCTTATTGTAATACAAATGGCCCATTTAAAACAGGCCCCCATATAATGTCACTAGGGCATAAGTGAGCCCTGTTAAGACACTTCATTTGTTTGTTTTAACAGTTATTTCTGATCTTTTTCCAGAATAAACCCAATAATAAGGTGGCTGAGCATCTATGAGTATATTTGAGGGACTTCCCATTGGATCCTCATGAAAATCCATCATGGCAGGAACGGCCTGGACCAGGGTACCAAGCAGCCTGCCACTCACTCAGATCCACGGTTCACCCATAAACACAATCCATTCACCCTGCTCCTTCTGAGTCCTTCATCTCTGTGCTATTTGAGACTTAACCTATTGAGAAGTACCATGGATGCACTTTTATACAGCAGCGCAATGGGTAGCGACTGCAGGCCTAACCTAAGCAGCTCGTGCAGCAGTAGGGCCTCAAGGAAAACTGTCACCTGGTCAGTCACTGGAAAATGACTGCCTGCTGTCACCCAGGAGTTTCAGAAGTGGACTACATTTACAATTATGTTGTGTGGTCTAAAGATTTACAAAATTAGATCAGGCAGATGAAAGACAAGTACTGCATGGTAGGCAGAGGAACATATTATAGTAAAAGGAGTGATCCTTTGGAAAATTCTTCCAATGCACATGTAGTTGACTTTTCAAAGAAGAGAATGTGCAGGTACTTTATTCGAATTTAAACTTAGAATATGTACCTTAAACCCAGACACACATAAGGGGAATTAGCAAAAAAATATAGAGGTAAGATTTATAGGTCATTTTTAATTTCCTTTTCTTCTCCAGTTTTCCTGCTTTATTAGATTTTTGTCTTAATATTACAACCATTGTCTGGGTTTCGTATTATACATGAAACTTTTGTTTCCCATGTGGTGCCCATAGTTACATGACATCTTAGAATAGACAGCAGGAAGCAGAAATAGCCTCAGCAATTTTGTGGTATTTAGGAGAAACCCTTGCCTGAGTGACCTTTACTCAAAATAGTTGGGGCTTTCCCCCATGGTGCTTTATGTCCTCAGGATGGTGATTCCATTTCTTAAGTGCCAACAGTTGTCTCTAGGAAAGGCTAGCATGTGAAACATCTGCTGTGTGAGGAAGTAGACCTGTAATATAGTAAGGTTAAACGTGTTTGGAAGAAATGTGCTGAAATCACTAATGCCATAAAGTTTCCATATGTAGTCAATGCACGGATATAGTATAGAGCAGTGCTGTAAAATCAAAACCAAATGTTTTCAAAGGCAAGAAAAAGCAATTATTGAACAAGGTTTTTAAGGTCGCTATGCATGTGTGCAGATTTTTCAAGAATACAAACAAAAAGTCATTATATGAGTAAATTAAACCACAGTATGAAAACTAAGCAATGTGGGGCCCACTGCCCTCTATTGATAACATGTTTGTAGGTAAAAATGCATAACTTCTGGTTCATTTGAAAGAAAATTGATCTGTTTAACATAAAGTATAATGAGTAATTGTGTAAGCCTGGGGCCATTTTCATTTCATAGGGCTGATATTTTAAAGGTCTAAAATGTAAAGGACTCTTTTTAAGTCTGAAGCAATGAACAGAAAGTCTCAAATGTGCTATTGACAAAAGACTTTATTGCTTCAAACCAGTTACTTTCATCTTAGTTTGCATTTGGTGGAGGAGGAAATAAAGTATAGAGAATATAAGCTTTGGGTGTGTTCTAGAAATACGAATGCTCATGACCACTTGGTGTTTACATTTGAACAACTACAATCAGCATATTGTGATTTATGTGTTTTCCTTATGTTCAGAGTTATTCTTAAAAAGTTATTCCATCTTATCTAGCATAAATTTTCCTTAATGAGTTTTTAAATGCAGAATTTACAGTCTAGTGAATAATGTTCAAACTTGAAGTCCTTTGGGTCTAGGTGATTTTGCATAGAGAAATTAACTATTAGTGTGGCTTCAGAATTTAATTTTTAAATGACAATTTGGGGAGGCATCTTTTTGTTGACTTATTCCTGATGTCTTTTGTTTCTCTTGTGTTTGAAGCAAGAGATGATATCATAGTGGTTAAGAGGCCAGACTCAAGAACCAGACTACCTGGGTTCCTAGCTTTGTGACTTTTTTTTCCCTGAGATATTACTGACATGTAACATTCTATTAGTTTCAGGTGTATAACATAATAATCTGATATTCATATGTATTGCAAAATAATCACCACAAGTCTAGTTAACATTCATCAACACACATAGTTACAAAATTTTTTTTCTTTCTTGTAATGAGAACTTTTAAGATCTACTCCCTTAGCAATTTTCAAATGTACAGTATAGTATTATTAAGTATAGTCACCGTGCTGTACATTACATCCCCAAGACGTACTTGTTTTATGAGCTGGGCCAGCTTGTGACTTTGAACAAGTTATTTAACCTGCCTGTGCCTCACTTTCATCTCATAAAGTTGTTGTGAGAATTACATGAGATGATAATCTATGTAAAGCATGAGAGCAACTGGAACTCCTAGTAGGTGCAGGCTATTATTCTTTATTTTCCTAAGGTTGCTTTTAAAAGAACAATAATGAAAAATGTCTGTGCAAGTGCTCCTTTAAAGCATAATTATGTTATATTTTAACTTCCTTATTAAAATTTAATGTGAATATCTCCACAAAGCCAGATCTATAAGTTGAGAGATCAGAATATAAAAATCAACCGTTTATTCTTAGAGACATATAATAGCTTTTTTTAGAATGATGGTTAAAGCCACTAGCTTTCTTACACTGCTAGCATGACTTTAAAGAAAAACTCAAAATATATGAGCAAGAAGCCTATTTCAAATGAGCCAGAAATAGCCATCACAGCAGCCCAACAAGCTAACACTGTTGAGAATTTGAGAGTAATTGTCCACAAGTTAAATATTTCTTTTTTCTCTAATAAAAATCCAAGAAATCTGACATTGGGAGAACACATTTTGACTTTTAGAAAGTTCAGTTTAGTCATCCTCTATGGAGCACTCGGTTCTTAGCGAGATCTGGAAGCGTCAGGTTAGGAAGGCATGGCCCAGGATCTTATGGAAGGGCCCAGAAACAGATCTTTCAGAAGAAGGTGGTGAATGAGGGTGTGGGAAGGGTGTTGGAAGAAATAGCTTAATGGTAGGATTTGGTAACAGGGAGGAGTTTCTCAGGTGTAGTAAGAAACTAAAGCCAGGTGGTGGTGATTGGAGAGTGAAGGGAGGGTAGGTGTTTGTTCATCTAATCAGTAGTTACCAAGCACCTTTTATTTATTCTTTTTTTTTGGCCATACCACACAGCATGCCATGTGGCATGTGGGATCTTAGTTCCCCAACCAGGGATCAAACCTGTGCCCCCTGCGCTGGAAGCAGGGATTCTTAACCACTGGACCACCAGGGAAGTCCCCCAAACACCTTTTATTTTTTTTTATTTTATTTATATTTATTTATTTGGCTGCATTGGGTTTTCGTTGCTGAGTGCAGGCTTTCTCTAGTTGTGGCCAGCGAGGCCTACTCTTTGTTGCGGTGCACAGGCTTCTCATTGCAGTGGCTTCTCTTGTTGTGGAGCACGGGCGCTAAGCACATGGGCTTCAGTAGTTGTGGCACGTGGGCTCAGTAGTTGTGGCTTGTAGGCTCTAGAGCACAGGCTCAGTAACTGTGGCGCACGGGCTTAGTTGCTCCGCGGCATATGGGATCTTCCCAGATCAGGGATTGAACTCTGTCCCCCGCACTGGCAGGCGGATTCTCAACCACTGCACCACCAGGGAAGTCCCTCCCAAGCACCTTTTTTTTTTTTTTTTTTTTTTTTTTTTTTTTTTTTTTTTGGCACACGGGCTTAGTTGCTCCGCAGCATGTGGGATCTTCCTGGAGCTGGGATCGAACCCATGACCTCTGCATTGGCAGGCGGATTCTTAACCACTGCGCCACCTAGGAAGCCCCCTCCCAAGCACCTTTTAAAAGGCACTGTTAAGGCAACTGATACTGCACTGTCAACCAATCAATCAATCACTCAATCAAAAGTCTCTGCCCTCAGTGGAGCTCACAGTCTAGTGCATAAATTCATTATAGTTTTAGCTAGAAGGAAGGTTAATACACATATGGGGAGGTTTTGGTTTGGTTTGGTTATTCTTAAGATTTATACTACATGAACCTGTTTATGGACTGAGTTCTTTTTCAAGAAGTGATGGAGTAAAAGTAAGGAGAAAGGAATAACTAGAGAAACAAAAGTTCTGGAAGACACTGCAAGGAGGATGGAGCCTCTGTTAAAATATATTTCTTTCCAATTAGAAAGTATAGAGTTAAGATCTTCTTTTTCCCAGGCACAGATAGAGCAATGAAATATTATTTGTCAGAAATGAACATTATTCTGACTCTCGATAGCCTGTAGCATATGACCACTGCTACTTTATCATAAAAATGAGAGGGCAATAGCCTATAGCATATGACCACTGCTACTTCATCATAAAAAAATTCTACTTTTCTACTACAATTTTGGATAAATACTTATAATCTCATTAGATCTTTTCTTGATAAATACCTGTAGTAGGTCTGAAATAGGAAGATTTAACAAATTGCTCTCTTAGATAGCAAAAAAACTTTACTTCTAAGAGGCTTTCTCTGTGATCTCTCTCTGCTTTTGTAGTTATGCAGCCCTGATAGCAGACTGGCCTGTGGTCGTCTTGGGCATGTGCACAGTGTTCATCGTGGTCTGTGCCTTGGTTGGAGTATTAGTGCCAGAGCTTCCTGATTTCTCTGATCCATTGCTGGTAAGGAGAATTGAACCAGTAGAATTTGTTTATCTATTCTCTTTAGCCCGCAATCGTCTGAAAAGATTAAGTATTTTAAGACATGTTGCATTTTGTTATTTATATCGTATCCCATTTCTTTTAAAACCTCCTCAAGCCATCAGTAAGTATACAACGCTCTTTCTGAAAAGTAAAGACATGTCTGTATTCTCAGGTTCTTAAAAGAGGCCAAGGAACTTGCTCACCATCAAAAATCTAGAAATTTGCTTCTTGGTCTCCATATTTAAACTAAAAAGCAGTAAGCTGGAGAATCTGCAGACTGTAAAAACATCTTCATAAACCCTTGAAGACTGAATGTCACCTTTTTCCTGAAGAAGTTAAAGGAATTTCAGTATTGCTCAGAGATAGCAGGGTCTGTTTTTAAGTAAATGTCCCTCGAGAGTGGAATAGTGAGGAAAGTATGAATCAGGATAATGATAAACTCTTTGTAAAACACTGGTACATACATAACATAATTTAATTTGACTGTGATTTTTTTATAACATAAAAATAAGTATTTACTAAATGCCAGGTATGAACTTGGAAGAGAAACTTCAGATAAGTTTTTTTTTTCCTTTTTCCTGAGACATGTAACATACCAAAGAATCAAACTATTTTGCACAGTCACTAGGTGATCATTGTTATGTCAAGTCATCTTGTTTAAATGCAGTTCACCTCTGGAGTATCTGTGAGGAACGTGTATATTTTCTGTTGAAAGCTATACATCACCCTGACATTGCCTTCCCAAGCTGTTACAACTATATGTGGCCTGGAATGAAGTACACTAATGGGAATTTGTAATATTTTGCCTTAGGGTTTTGAACCAAGAGGGACTGCAATAGGCCAGAGACTGGTCACATGGAATAACATGGTGAAAAATACAGGATACAAAGCAACATTAGCAAATTACCCCTTTAAATATGCAGATGAACAAGCCAAAAGGTAATCATTTATTAACTTTTAGACAAAACACTGCTAATGAATTCCACTTTTAAACATTGCCTGAGCAAAAAGATTACATCTAAAATGTGTGGCTCAAAGTCTCTGCCACTGAATTTGTTGAAATTGTCACTGTCTTTTAAGATTCTGTTGTATATTAGTGAGGGTTTGGGGTTTTTGTTTTCTATTTTTTTTCCTTTTTCAGAAGTGAGAAGATAAATGTTGGTTGCTTATGTTCATCCTTCAACTTAATAATATCAAGCGCTAAATAGGTCATGACCTTGAGGCTGTGTTGTTACCAGTAGGTTTCTCAGCCTTGAAATAGTGAGGACTTGATTGAAGATCAACTTGTGTTCCGTTTCAGCCATCGGGATGATAGATGGTCAGACGATCATTATGAAAGAGAGAAAAGAGACGTCGACTGGAACTTCCACAAGGACAGCTTTTTCTGCGACGTTCCAAGTGAGTGGCATCGTGGATGACAAACCTCTCAGAGTTTCCTGGGATTGAACGTGATTGATAACCTGGACTGTCAGGAGTATGTGGCTGGTCACACAGCTTCACTGTTTCTGTCGTGCTCAAAGAGAGTTTAGCTTAATTAACTTGTAATTTTACTTCTCTAGGTCAGTCAACCACTAATCTGAATTTATTTACCTATAATTTAAAATTAATAAGAAAGAGATGATTGAGTTGTATTTGGTTTTAAGAAAGATATAAATCTAAGAAAATTCTTGACCTTGCCCCAAATCTCAAGGCATTTAAAAAAATTCCTTGCACATTTTTTGGATTGAACCCTGAAATAATCTACTGTATTATCAAAAATTTAGAAATAAATTTTTGGTTCTAAAATTCTTATTTCTAAATTTTTGATTAATTCAAAAAAACCTATATTAATAGCCTTCTTGTGCCTACCTTGTCATTAGGCATTACAGGTAGAGAGAGAAACAAAATAAAGTTCAGAGCTCCAAAGCTTGAATGCCTCAGGGTCCTAGCTCATATATGAATGAGAAAAGTGAGCTGGGTTAAGACAGCAGGAAATGATGGTGACTGGGGTGAAAGCAGCAGCATGTGGCCTTGAAAAAATGAGGGCCCAAATATTTAAGAAATTCCCAGAGGCCAGGAATCCAGATTTCAATGTGGAATCACCAGATCTCTAAATGTTAGCAGCAAATGCATTTAAACAAAATTTGCTGTAGCCTAGAGTCAGCCTGGTCTCTCTGCAGCTGCCAGGAAAGGAGGAGTTCACAGCCTCAAGGAAACGTTTAAGTTTGTAAGCCATTGATTAGCCCGCATGGTTACGAATGAGGAATTGTGATAACTCCAATTTCTGATTAAGTGAATATTGACATTGAAGCTCTTTTGGTTTCAGCTTCTTGTTGTTGTTGTTATTGAAAATCCTTCTAACATGTTTTTTCCTGTCTTCTTAGATCACTAGGGGACCTGATTGGGTCTTTGATGTTTCTAGATCTTGTCAAACCTCAGGGTCTTTATTTGTCTAGAAGATAAGAGTTTACTAAAGAAAACTTTGTGATCATGAAGTTTTTCATGTAATAAAGCTTTATTCATAAATTTGCAAATTAATTTTCTTTGTTAGCACCATTAGGCATTTTAGATCATATAAAACTAACCTACTCTGTTTCAGTTGGTTCACATTAATTTTTTTAATGGCTGAGGAAACAGAAACAGTGCTTATTGAGCATCTGTTTTTCAGTTCTCACCTCTTTTGTTAATTCTCATTCCTATTTGAGAAAGTGTTGCTGTCTTAATTTTACAGATGAGGAACCAAACCAAGGCTCAGAGAAATTATTAGTTGCCTAAGATCACCCAGCTAGTAAATGACAGAACCTGGTTACACCCAGTTCTCACTCTAAAGACCATATCACACAACCTCCTGTATTCAAAAATATATTTTGTCTTAGTATGATTTTAAAAGTATTTTTTCTAGAACTCTGAACACTCAACCAGAATGAGGAGTTTGTCTGTGATCCTGGCCAGCATTCTGTGCTTAGCTGACTGTTTTCAGTGCTTTTAAACTTATCACCTGCCATCTTTGCTCTCTAGTAAGCTGCCAAAGAGAACATCCTTATAATCCATTCTTGATAGTCCCTGGTGTACCATTCTTTGATTTTATATACCACTGGCATGCTGTGTTGTGCAATTAAGAGGGAGGCGTTCAATTGATTCTCTGCTGAAAGTTCTTATGGATCGTTACTCCTGATTACAGTCTGATCAGAACTAGATTTGTTACATAACTGCCACGATTTTTAAGATATAGCAAGTAGACAAAGGCTTTGAGCTAAAGCAATATTATAGCTTTACTTTTAAAAAGTTTTTTACATTTTTTCTCCTGGAATTTAATGAAAGACAGGATTCCCTACTGCTAATGAATTGCCCATGTAGTTTCCCAGTTTGAATTATTTCTGAATGCTGTCTTCTGAAATAAATGAATAATTTATAACCCTTTTTCTTTTCTTTTTTTTTTTTTTTCTTCTCCTATCACCAGGTGACCGATATTCCAGAGTGGTGTTTACTTCAGCTGGAGGGGAGACATTGTGGAATTTACCTGCAATTAAATCAATGTGCAATGTAGATAATTCAAGGGTATGTAAAGTAAAACTGAAATATGTTTAGCACAAATAAGGTTATACCTTTGCAACTCCTTCTACTGCTGACCCTGGTGCCTGATCAGGTGAAAGCACGTAAGTGGCTTACCTACTGAGGAGTAAACAGCAGCAGAGTGGCTTTGCATTCTTTCGGATTCCAGGATCAAAGTGTCTGTTTCCCCACCTTTAAAACATACCATCTTCCTTAATAAAGAACTCTTTTTCTTTCCCACTCACGTTCTTTGTCCATGTTAGTCTTTTGTATTATTTCACAGCTTATTTCCTTTCAGGATAACAGTTAAGCCTTTTTTTTTTTCTTCTTTTGTGGTATTTTCTCCTCCTAATCTAGTTTCATTGTTCACTCCATTTCCCTCCTGAGGCAGTTGTCAGCATCTTAATTATTCAACGAAATGCTCACCTTTCTGGCAATCAATGGGTCATTTGGGCTGATGACCTCAAAGGAAAATTTAGGGCATAGGCTAGGAAAGGGGACATCAAAGGGCATAAATACAGTATCTATGGAAATGGCCAAAGTAACCCAATCCAGGCTGTTCTGAACTCTAAACACCTTGCTGCTTTACAAGACAGAAGGACGCAAGAAAACAGGCGCTTTTCCTCTGGAGCCAAATTTGTCAGCACCAGAAAATGTACAGTCACCTACCAGGCTTGGAAGAGCTGTCAGTTTCATGTATTCAGAGGTAGTCCCTCCAAGTAGAAACTGCTGTCTGATGTCACTAATGGCCTTGTCCAAGCACCGTAACCAGGCAAAAGAGGAACTTGTATTCTTAGAATAATTCTAAAACGTAAAACCACTGGTCAGTTGAAAATCTAGTCACATGCCCTGCTAAGAGCTAGCCTGACAATCCAGTGTAATTATTTGTTCTATCAATAGGGTTTCTTAATGGAATAAGAGATAGAAAGGGCTCTTTGAGGTAACCACAGACCAGCACTCTCATTGTGCTGCTAGAAGTACCATCTGAGGACTGAGTGACTTATCCACGTCACCTAGTTGGCTCGTCCCAGATCTCCTGACTTTATTCTTTATTCTGCAAGACCATTTATATATTTTGAAAATAACTTTTGCATTGATTAGGATACCAGGATTTTCTGTGGGTGCCATCTTGTCTGTGTGCAACTCCAAGTAGACCAAAGTCACAAACCGTCTACAAACAGCCCAAAGGTTCTTCATCAGTGGTCAATTTTTATTAGTCATATTTTCTTCTGTTCTATATCTGTCGGTGGATTATTTCGAAGCTATGAACATACTTCTTGTTGTGGGTTACAGCCCTTCTCACATAGAAAGTTAACTCTGAAGTAGCGTACATGTAGAGCACTTGCTATGTGCAAAGCTTTATGCTGGGTACTTTACATCCCTCACAATGGGCCTGTGACCTTGGAATAGCACCTTTTAATGGATGAGCAGTTAAGCTTAGAGAAGTTAAGCCGGTCTGGTTACTTTATAATCACACCTTGGATGAGAAGAGTTCATTAACGTCTATTACCTCTTAGACTTTGTTATTCTGCTCTTACAGTTCATCTTGAGACCTTCCCTCCCTTGAAGACACTAAAGTGATTGAATTCACTCAAGTGATTAATAGCTGATGTTTACTGAGTGTTGTTATTTGTCAGGAAGACACTTTAATGAATTATTTCATTTAATCCTCATGACAGTGTCAGGAATGAAACACTATTGTTTTGCCTATTTTATAGATGAGGAAAGTTCACACGAGTGGTAAGTGGCAGATGCAGGATGTGGACCCAGCCAAGTCTGTTTCCAGAGTGCGTGCCTTTACCCACCGTTCTTCATGCTTCCATGAAGCAGAATGTCACTCCCTCTGCCATTTGTGTTTTGCCTTGTTTTCTGTATATGCCATTTCCCACTCAGGTGGCCCTCAAAGAATCATCATGGCCTAGAATAAGTACTTCAAAAAAAAAAAGCTAGCAATTTATTCTGTGAGTACGTGTTAGACTCTTAATGGACTCAAAGACTCGAAAGCCAGTAAGCAGTACTGTGCCACTATAGCTTTCATAGGTGAACACAGTGTATTATTTTATATATATTTCAGATGCTAAAAATCAGCATCAATAGGTAGCTTACAAACAGGTATACAGAAAGGATAAGATAAGTTGAATGAATTACATGAAGGGACAATAATGGGAAGAATATGATAAAGCTGAGGTTGAGATTGAACGTACAATAATGCATACCCCACAGTTCTGTGTATCTGAGTGGTGGTGAGCTTCAGACTTGTCTCTCACCTTCCTGGCGGCCAGAAGTTCCAAAAAGGAATTCATGATCAGAGACAAAAGTCACTTAAATAGAGTAACAAGTTTGTTTTTTAGAAGAAACCCATTTTTTCTTCCTACTAAGGCAGGAAAGGATTGTTCCCATAGGCTTCATAAAAAAAGTGTGATGTTGTGAAGAAAGTTCTTAACAGCAGGTTTACGAAAGGTACAGTATTGATTCTTAGTTGGTTTGTTAACCATATCTCACATAGGTCGGTAGCAGGAAAACATTATCACAGAAGCATTTCTAAAAGGGATAAAGCAGTGAAAGCTAAATAGGTAGTTTCTAATGGTTTGGCTTGATATAGTTGCAAAATGTAGACTATTGAAAAGAATAGATGTACTCTGCTTGTCTGAGTTCTTTTGTTTGTTTTTAACTTTTTAAATTAAATACTTTTGTTTGCCAATTGCAAATGCCCTTGTATTCTAGCCTCAAACTCAGCTAATGAACCCAGAATAACATATGTTTCTCATAGAGATAATATATTCAGTGACATCTTAAATAATAACTTACTGGTTAACAGTTCAGGTTTCAGATTATTACTGTACTTTTTTTTTAATATATAAATCTATTTATTTATTTATTATTTTATTGGCTGTGTTGCGTCTTTTTTTGCTGTGCACGGGCTTTCTTTTAGTTGCGGTGAGTGGGCGCTACTCTTCGTTGTGGTGCGCCGGCTCCTCATTGCTGTGGCTTCTCCTATTGCGGAGCACGGGATCTAGGCGCGTGGGCTTCAGTAGTTGTAGCTCATGGGATCTAAAGCGCAGGCTCAATAGTTGTGGTGCACGGGCTTAGTTGCTCTGGGGCATGTGGGATCTTCCTGAAGCAGGGATCGAACCCGTGTCCCCTGCATTGTCAGGCAGATTCTTAACCACTGTGCCACCTAGGAAGCCCCTACTGTACCTTTTTGAGTCTCCCCGCGCAGGAGCCTTTGAAGATTTTTATTTGTTGATTTGAGCAAACTGTGTCCTGAGGCTACTTGGCAGTCCTTCCCCTCTTCCCCCCTCAAATTCTAGCTATTGTAAGTAAGCACTTTGTTATTAACAATGATCAAGTTGAATGGGACACATACCAAATGATACAGAGCAGAAGAGCTCAATTTGTTGGTGGGTTGACTCCAGAAAGTGTCTGGTAATCAGTGTAATGTCGCCACAAGACCAGGTGTTTCAATTGTTGCCTGCCTGTGTTGATAGCACGTTGAGTTCAAACACCAGATCCCGTTTAAATGAATCACTTACACTCCTATTTCAGACTGTCACTGGTTTCCAGAGTGAAGAGCTTCTGTTTCTGATGCTGCGTCTACCTCCTCACAGAAATGCTTGTTTTCTTAGACTCTTTCAAAGGGAGCCTCAGTTGACTCCCTGATCTTCTTCATTACTTTTTTCTGCGCTTTGACATTCCTGCGGGACGCGCTGGCCCAGAGTCATTAGTAACAAAGAAGTGTGTGTCTCTGATCTCGGCTCTGCTGGAAACCCTTTACTCTGTTGCTTAGTCTTTGCACGTTGTAGAAGTTGGAGCTCAGAGGAATCAGCTTGTAGACGCGGTGTGAAATGTGGTGCCTAAAACCCTTTTTACTCGGGTAGCTCTGTGGACAGCTGGAATGCTCCCCGCAAAGCTTAGAGGACCCCAGAGATGTGTTTCCTGCTGCTTGTTTTAAAGAGAGCTGTGGAGCCCTTGCTTTTTCTTTCCTCTCTAGGCTCCCTTCAACTTTTAATACAGGAGAAACTTGGTCACGTGGGGAAGGAGGGTCCAGTAGTTGACTGAACCTGGTATTAAGGGCTTAAATTTCTTCCCTTTATTCTTTTCTCAAACTTGTAACATATGTCCAACTTGGCCATTAGTTTTGAAAGTTAAGGTATCATTTAAAACTCTGCTGGTCTCTTCTTTTTCCCTCCTCTTCCTTTACTCCTATTTGAGGCCAACTCCATCCCTGGTATCTAACTGGGGAAAGTGTACAAAGACGTCTTATCACCACATAAGCAAAATGATCCCTAAAAATCCGTTCATGAATACCTAGAATGAAAAGAGCATTCCTCATAAAGGTTGCAAGAAATTGTTCTCATTAACTCCATCCTTATTTTTATAAACTTCAAAGCTTTCAAAATCATTCCTGTCAATCCCTTTCCCAACAATATGGCAAAGATACAGCTGCCTTCTGCATAAAGATACACCTGCTTCCCAAGGTCTGTAAGCCTCACGATATGATATATGACTCTGTGTTAAGCTATCTCAGTCCCAGATGACTAAGTTGTGCCGCTACCCCATCACACTTACAGGCTTTGGCACTCTGTCCACAAGTTCACATAGATCCTTACACATACTATGCTGCCTCTCATGTTGAAATGTAATGGTTTGTTTTCTTATCTGATTTCCCTGCCTCACTGTGAGCAACTTGAGGGCAGGGCCACTTTGCCTTATTTGTCTTGATAGGTGCTCAATAAGTATTTTTCCTTTTGGATGGATGGATAGATGAATGGATGGATAGATGAAGACATACTCCCTGAAAACCCAGACAGTCCTTGAATTCCATTCCTTTAGATTCAAGGCACTGGCATCCAACTCAGGATAAATGTCTTTTATCTGTCCTTATTTCTTACTCTGTAAAAGAGTCCTCAAAAAACGTTTTCCAAAGGCTGTACATCAGCTTTGAATTTGAGGATTGGCCCTCCAGAGGCTCATTAGCATTTATTTTTGACAGCAGCCATCAAAGTAATATTTGGTCTGTGTTTGTCATGTCCAACTTTTTAATCTTTAGTCAGATACACACATAAAAAACCCCTGCAATTCTTTGAAAAGGTTATTCAAGGACAGAAGTCTGTGCTTTCTTTTCCAGTTTTAGCTGGCAGCCCTATTTCCTTTATCTTTGGCTTTTGGTTATTTGAGCAAGTACCAATATGTTCCTTCCAGCTGATGGTGGGTTACGTAATGGATACAGTTCATTTTCTTCCATCTGAAAACTGTCAGACGTTGGGGTTGCATTACCTTTCTTTCAATTCACCAGGCTGACCCCAGGGACTTGCCTATCATTTCTTTGTAGGGTAAAACTGGTTATCTGAGAGATGCTATTCCAGGGTTTCCTGTTATTTATTAGGTGGTTCAGTTTCCCCTGAGTTAGTATATGTGAATGTTTTTACCTAGAAACAATTTAATATTAATTATCCTATTTTATGAAATGTCAAGTAATTACTGCTCTTTAAAAATGAGCTTAAAAAGTAAGCCTTTGTTAAAATCAACGTTATTTTAGTACACTTGTATAATAACCCTTTGACTCATTTTTCTTTACCCCCAATAGAGTATCTTAAGAAAAAAAAAAAAAAACCATCTTTTTATTATGGTAATTTTCGAACAGATGCAAAAGTAAAATAGTAGAAGAAATCCCTATATGCAGGTCACCCAACCTCAGCAGTTCCCAATATGTGGCCAGTCTCCTTTCATCTACACCTTGCTCCTGCAGGATAAAGTCTCAGTAAACTGTCTTCAATAGCCAGGGCTTAGTGAGTTACAAGCAACTTGGTTCTTGGATAAGTCTAAGTTCCAAAGAGATGATTTCTGCCAACATCTTTCCTTTGAGAAAATATTTCAATGCATGATTGATAAAGCCTACTTTAATAAGAGGGAAAGGGTGTTTTTAATCTCATTAGAAAAAAAGAACATTCACACCCTTCTTGAACTTTGGAGTTTCTTCCCTGTAACAACCTTTGGTAAACAGAGATGAGGGAAAGTGATAAGAGTGAGTCGCCTTTAGCCCTGGCGCTTCCAGAGAAGTCTCTGGATAGGCTCAAGAGCAGGGAGATATTTCTTACTCTCCCTCAGGATAGAGGGGCCGTTCATGTAATTTATAGTTTTTAAGAGGATGGAATCGTGCAGGCTTCACTCTAATCTTAGCAATGGCAGCTTTGACACTGGGACAAATTTCAATTTTCCATAACAAGAATAGTCATAAGAAGGAAAGCCTTCTCCAGGTATAGTGTCCTAAATGAAATGTTATCCACATTAAATCCAGAATTGTTATATTTACTAATATGCAGCAGACTCCGGTTTACCAAAACAGAAAGTTCCCCCAAAACGAGAGTTTGCCAACTTGAATAAACTTTGAAGAATGTAGAAGAAATAATTAAATTCCTACTTAAGTATTTTACTACTTGTATATGTTAATTTAAAATCATAGATATAATTTTAATTTAGAAACATTTCCCCTTTCTACTCATATATCAGGAAACAATTTTATTCCTAGTTTTTCATGCGTCTATGGCATCATTGCTTCTGATATTACCAGAATCACTTTTTGATTCACCGACAGTTTTCTAGAGAATATCATCTTTGCCTCCAACTAAGTGAAATATATATAGTACCTTTGTCACCAAAAATTTCATCCTGATTACCAGCAATTTTAGGCAAAGCCACAAAGTCTTTTTATATATCAATTGGACAATTGTTGTCTTAATTAATCCCCTAGGTATACATACATAAGCTTCACAGCCTATCCATTTTATTGCCTTTTAAAGTGACTTTGAAAAGGCTTGTTTACTAAAGAGGTGTTAATTTTACCTCCTCTTTGAAACCAAGGTGACATTGATTGAAATTGTTTCACACTTATATGTCATCCCCAAATAGGTGTTTGTTGTTCAAAATGAAGTAACTTAATGAGCCTTCTGCAACAGAAAAGAGCAGATCTGGGGGGAAATCTCACCTTGTATTCAAACTGATACTTAACTCAGAGGATGATCCTATAACTTCTGTAACTTTGCTGTCCCTCAAGGCCACCCGCATTCAGACCTTTCCCTGAACTGGTTTTAAACGTCAGTCCTTCCGCGTGTCTCTGTCTCTGCAGATCAGATCTCATCCCCAGTTTGGCGATCTCTGCCAGAGGACCACGGCTGCTTCCTGCTGCCCCAGCTGGACGCTGGGGAACTACATCGCAATTCTCAACAACAGATCATCCTGCCAGAAAATCGTGGAGCGCGATGTCTCTCATACCTTGAAGCTACTTCGGACCTGCGCCAAGCACTACCAGAACGGCACCCTGGAGCCAGACTGCTGGGACATGGCAGCCCGGAGGAAGGACCAGCTCAAGTGCACCAACGTGCCGCGGAAATGTACCAAGTACAACGCCGTGTACCAGATCCTCCACTACTTGGTGGACAAAGACTTTATGGCCCCAAGGACAGCCGACTACACGCCCGCGTTAAAGTACAGCATGCTCTTCTCGCCCACAGAGAAAGGGGAGAGCATGATGAACATCTACCTAGACAACTTCGAAAACTGGAACGCTTCCGACGGCGTCACCACCATCACCGGGATTGAGTTTGGGATCAAACACAGCCTGTTTCAGGATTATCTTCTGATGGATACCGTGTATCCTGCCATCGCCATCGTGATCGTCCTTTTAGTCATGTGTGTCTACACCAAGTCCATGTTCATCACTCTGATGACCATGTTCGCCATCATCAGCTCCCTGATTGTGTCCTATTTCCTCTACCGCGTGGTCTTTAACTTTGAGTTCTTCCCTTTTATGAACCTCACCGCACTCATTATTCTGGTGGGCATCGGCGCGGATGATGCGTTTGTCCTCTGCGACGTCTGGAACTACACCAAATTTGACAAGCCCCACGCGGAAACCTCGGAGACAGTGAGCATCACGCTGCAGCACGCCGCCCTCTCCATGTTCGTCACCAGTTTTACCACGGCGGCTGCCTTTTACGCCAACTACGTGAGCAATATCACGGCCATCAGATGCTTCGGGGTGTACGCGGGGACGGCTATCCTGGTGAATTACGTGTTGATGGTCACGTGGCTTCCGGCGGTGGTTGTCCTGCACGAGCGGTATCTTCTCAACATCTTCAGCTGCTTCAAGAAGCCCCAGCAGCAAATATACGATAACAAAAGCTGCTGGACGGTGGCCTGCCAGAAGTGCCACAAAGTCCTTTTTGCCATTTCGGAAGCGTCTCGAATTTTTTTCGAAAAGGTGTTGCCGTGCGTCGTCATTAAGTTTCGCTACCTGTGGCTGGTCTGGTTCCTGGCCTTAACTGTGGGCGGGGCCTACATCGTCTGCATAAACCCAAAGATGAAGCTGCCCTCCTTGGAGCTGTCCGAGTTCCAGGTGTTCAGGTCGTCCCACCCTTTCGAACGTTACGACGCCGAGTACAAAAAGCTTTTCATGTTCGAGCGCGTCCACCACGGAGAGGAGCTGCACATGCCCATCACGGTGATCTGGGGGGTGTCCCCCGAAGACAACGGCAACCCCCTAAACCCTAAGAGCAAAGGGAGGCTGACCTTAGACGGCGGCTTTAACATCGCCAGCCCTGCTTCCCAGGTCTGGATTTTGCACTTCTGTCAAAAACTGAGAAATCAGACATTCTTTCACCAGACCGACGAACAGGACTTCACCAGCTGCTTCATTGAGACCTTCAAGCAGTGGATGGAAAACCAGGACTGCGATGAGCCTGCCCTGTACCCATGCTGCAGCCACTGGAGCTTCCCCTATAAGCAGGAGATTTTCGAACTGTGCATCAAGAGAGCCATCATGGAGCTGGAGAGGAGCACAGGCTACCATTTGGACAGCAAAACCCCAGGGCCGAGGTTTGACATCAATGATACCATCAGGGCAGTCGTGCTGGAGTTCCAGAGCACCTACCTCTTCACACTGGCTTATGAAAAGATGCATCAGTTTTATAAAGAGGTGGACTCATGGATTTCCAACGAGCTGAGTTCCGCACCCGAGGGCCTCAGCCACGGCTGGTTTGTCAGCAATCTGGAGTTCTACGACCTCCAGGACAGCCTCTCTGACGGCACCCTCATCGCCATGGGGCTCTCGGTGGCCGTGGCCTTCAGCGTGATGCTTCTGACCACTTGGAACATCATCATCAGCCTTTACGCCATCATGTCGATCGCCGGAACTATATTTGTCACTGTTGGCTCTCTCGTCCTGCTAGGCTGGGAGCTAAACGTTTTGGAGTCCGTCACCATTTCAGTTGCGGTCGGCCTGTCTGTAGACTTCGCCGTCCACTATGGGGTGGCTTACCGCTTGGCCCCGGATGCCGACCGAGAAGGGAAGGTGATCTTCTCTCTGAGTCGCATGGGCTCTGCCATCGCCATGGCCGCGCTGACCACCTTCGTGGCGGGGGCCATGATGATGCCGTCCACGGTTCTGGCATACACCCAGCTGGGCACCTTCATGATGCTCATCATGTGTGTCAGCTGGGCTTTCGCCACCTTCTTTTTCCAATGCATGTGCCGGTGCCTTGGGCCGCAGGGTACCTGTGGTCAGATTCCTTTACCTAAAAAGCTCCAGTGCAGTGCCTTCTCCCATGCCTTGTCCACAAGTCCCGGTGACAAGGGACAAAGCAAGACACATACCGTGAATGCTTATCATTTAGATCCCAGGAGCCAAAAAGCTGAAATGGAGCACGAGTTTTACGAATTAGAACCTCTGGCAGCCCACAGCTGCACGGCCTCTGAGAAGACCACTTATGAAGAGACCCACATCTGCTCTGAATTTTTCAACAGCCAGGCAAAGAATTTAGGGATGCCGGTACATGCAGCTTACAACAGCGAACTCCACAAAAGCACCAAAAATGAAACTAGCTCTGCCTTGTTGCAGCCGTCTCTTGAACCGCACACCCTGTGTCACTTCTTCTCTCTGAATCAGAGATGTAGCTGCCCAAACGCCTACAAACACTTGAAATACGGGCCACCCTCTTGCCAGCAGATGGGTGACTGCTTGTGCCACCAGTGCACTCCAACTGCCAGCAGCTTTGTGCACGTCCAGAATGGCCTGGCCCCTCTGAAGGCTGCACACCCAGCCCCCGAGGGCTTCATACATCCGATCCCACACATCCACCACTGTCCCTGCCTACAGGGCAGAGTGAAACCGCCTGGAATGCAGAATTCTCTGCCCAGGAGTTTTTTCCTCCACTCGGTGCAGCACATTCAGGCCCAAGAGAAAATTGGTAAGACCAGCGGACACAGTCTTCAGAGCCTAGAAGAGCATCTTCCAAAGACGGCAGAGCCATCATCCTTGGTCTGCAGAAGCGCTGGAGCTTTACACAAAGCTTGCTGTGATCCTGAGATGCACCAAAGGGGACTCCGTAAAAACAGAGACATCGGGAACGTGGAGGGCAGTGGAGGGGCTGCAAACAAGGACTCCGGTTCAGGGAGTCAGACCGACAAGGCAGAAAGACAGGGGGAGCCGAGCTTGTCGCAGTCTGACGTCACTGTGAACTCAGAACACTTAAATCAGAATGAACCCAAATGTATATTTAACCATTTAATGGGGGAGGCTGATTATAGATCCTGCCCAAATAATCCACCAAGTTGTGGCAGAATGGTGAGAGTTAAGTGCAATTCTGTGGACTGTCAAATACCAAACATTGAAGCCAACGTGCCTGCTGTATTAACACACTCGGAACTTTCTGGCGAAAGTTTGTTAATAAAAACACTTTAATAAATATAGTATTAAACCAGTGCCTCAGTTGTTCCTTTGAAATGGAAGTAAAATCCAGAAGTTTAGAAAGGGAGTCCAAAAATACAGGAACAAGCATGTTTCACTTTGTCAAAAACCATGAAATATTTTTAGATTGCATATGAACAATCAACCAGCTCATCTCATGAGTGTTGGCCATTTTGGATTTGATATTTTCAAAAAGTACAGTTGTCTTTTTACATTTAAACCCAGCTTGAAAAGTTATTGTCTCTCTTTCTCTCTCTCTCCCCTCTCATAGCAGGGAGTCAGAGATTTAAAGTTTGAATTGTCTAGAACTTTCATTTCTCCCTGGCAGTTGTATTTACCTGATTCTCTTATTCAGGTGCCTTTGGTTGTCAGTAATTAAGACTTTTGATGGCTCAAAACAAATACTGATTTTAAGAGAGCTACTTCAGTTGGGCTCCAGGAACTAAACAACATTAAAATTTCTACTGTGGGTGAGGCTTCATTCAGAAATGAATCACCAAGCATTTAAATAGTGATTCCATCTGTCTGCACGGGTAGACTTTACATGAAGCCAATGACCCATTTATATCCAATTTGGTGTCTTCTGTTCACGGTAGCCAAAGTGCACAGTTGTTCCACGGTTACATCTATTCACCCAGGAGTCATGGGCATCATGTGTGTCAGGTGACGGTGATGTTAGTGCCACAGAAGGAAGAGCACAGATGCAAAGAAGTGATCACCTAAAACAATGCTACACTTCTTAAGATTTGTTGCATCGTGACCAAGACAGCCCCAAGTCAGATAAGCCCCAGCCGCTTGAAGCAGTCAGAGTAGAAGAACTTGTTCTGTGCAGGTTTGTTTCCATCTCTGCCCCTCAGGGGACGTGTTCAGATGGCTGCTTTCTCCTGGGTTCAAGTGTCTCAGGATGTGCATGCATGATTTTCTTGTGCAGCTAACACCTGTAAATGCCAAGCCTGCAGGCAGCATCTTAAATGACACTCGTATATCTTGCGTTAGATCAAGCTCCAGTCTTGGAGCTGTTGGAGCACGCTATCTGGGTACTTCTTCAGATGACATAGCCTCCTTACAGGGTGTCATCTGACTGTGTGCATTCCTGCCCCAGAGAGGGAGAGTTCCACTGCCTTCTGCTTCCTTCTCGGTTCTGTCTCCAGTTTGGTCCTCTGAAGAAAACTGGAGGGGATATTTCTAAATATTCTTTCCAAAAGTTATATTATTTTCTAAGAATGGTTTTCCAGCTTAGGTCTACGTATTACTCAGGACCTTACAAAAAGCTGTCAAGACTTGGAAGGGTCTTCGACTCCAGCCCACCTCCACCAAACCACATTTCTGTTAAGTAGCTTTCCAGCTTTTGCTTGAATACTTCAGTGACAAGAAACTTACTACCTGACTACTTTGGGTGAACCCAACACTGTTGTCCTGTAGTTTTTCCACACTGCTTAGTCCTCATTCTGTTCTCTAAAGTGAAAACACACATCTCTCAGATTTCTGCCAGATGGCAGAAAGAGGTTTGAAACAGTAATCGTGTCCTAAAGAGGTTTGAAAACAGTAATCGTGTCCTCCCACTAACATCCCAAGTTCACTCAACTGTTCTTCTCATGACCAGGTTTTAAGCAATTCAAACACTGATTGAGCAATTATGGTCTCTGGATAAGTAAGGTTGTCAAATTCCCTCCCCAAGTGCGATACCCAAAACAGACTTCAATACAGCACAGGACGGAGGACCAGCCCTAGGGAGACAGGATGGTACTTCTGGTATTTTACTCAGAGATGGAAAAACCTTTTGGCTAAAGCCTTAACAGCTGCCTCTCATGCAGCTTCGAGGAAACTCAACCCACTAGGTCTCTCCCACATGTACATACTGCTGCTAAGCTGCCTTTTTGGACCAGTTTCTTCTTAACCCTGACGTTTGGGATCATATGTGCATCCCTAGCACACTTAATTCTGTTAGAAAAATCCAAGAGAAGGGAACACTTGAAAAAGGATTCACAATCCCCAACACTAGATCACTAGATTCTTTATTTTTCTTCTTTTCTTTTGAAACGTAAATATAAACTTGACCAGTGAAGAATATAGCGATCCAAAGGCACTTTTTTTTTTCCTGAGCATAGACACAGATTGAATTAAAGGGCGACAGGAGAAGCAAACTTCTTTACAGAGAGTCCAACCTGAAAAACTTTCAGGTGAGCTGTCATTTCATTTAGAAAATAAAAACTGGAGTGAAAGGGACTTAGGAGGAGGAGAGGAGAAGTCCTTTGTCTTCTCTGTTGGGCCTCAGTCTGGCGCTGCTCTTGATCTGCTCTGTACCTGCTCTGGTTCCAAGAGGCCAGGTGGGCCTGTCTTCCCTCCCACCCCCACCCCCTCTGCTTAATTACACTCTTGAATGTGGCTAGGACCTTTCTACGCTGATTTCATCTACAGACTTTGGACTTTGAATTGACCGTATTTTTCATGCAGGAATTTTCTAAAGAATTTGTTAGTGGGGACTAGAAAGCTTTTTTAAAAAAATTATTCCTTATAGCTGGCAGCAAAGAATTACTATTTCTTGCTCCATTTCACAGAGACATTTCATCCACTGTCCTATTCTAGAGAGACTGCAAAGTGGAGAAGAAGCTAAATTGTACGTAGGGGAAAACAGTCCTTTCTCTGTGAAATATTTGTAATTTGGAAGGTATTTGCTTATCAAAAGGATGTTCTTACTCTGTTACTGCAACAGAACACACCTTTGAGGTTTGATTCCTTGTTACCAAATTTGTTCCTAACTTCTTCCTTGCAAGGTCAGTTTTTAAATCCCTACTTGATTGAAAAGTGGAAGAAGCCAAGAGCACAGTTTTTCATGGAGAAGAGCTGTATTGTTTGAAATAAACTACACAGCCTTATCTGTGTATATTCATTTCTTGTGTATAATTGCTATAAAATGCACATCGTCCTAAACCAGTGTTCTTTAAAGTTTTGCTAAGCTGTTATTATGTTACATTTCATTATGATAATCTATGCCCCAGCCTTAATCATTCCCAATTTTAAAAAAACTTTTGCAACGGGTGATTTGAAGAATAGTTTTACAAATGTGGTTTTAGAGGAGATTAGGAAATGTTCCTTGTTCACATTGTTTCACATGGAAACCATCCTTCCGCCAGCAGTTAGGACAGATTCTGAAGGAAATATGAGGAAACAATGACTTTGAGAACAGCTGTGTCTTTTCTCTATAATGAGGAGAGTCATTTTAGAAGAAAAAGTTAAGCCTATGGTAAAAAAAAAAAAAAAAAATCCAAAGACTCCATTGGAATTTCTTCATAAGATTCAGACATAGCCATGAAAGTAGAAATCTTTTAAATCATGGGATAGTTTTTTTAATGCAGAAAGAACTATCATGTTCAAATACTGTTTATACCCTAGTGGATCTTTCCAAAATGTTTGCTGGCATTTAGTTTGTTTATCACCAGGTATTATATTAATCTACAATGTTTTTCTGTAAAACAGCCACTTTCGTTAACGCTTGATTTTGTACACTAAGAGGTTTCCTATCTTTGCATTAAATACATAGAAGGGAAAAAAAAGACAAGTAATGAATATCCATGGTTGATTAGTGCACTCTTGTTCCTTTTGTTCTTAACAATGTTTTAACTGCCCTAAATTTGGATTTTTCGTTGGAAAAAAAAAAGAAAGGTGTCATTTCTCTTTTCATCAGCTTTAGAAACCACAGCATGCACACTTAAAAACAACTCATTAAGTAACCAAGATCAACACAGTTTCTTTCAACTCCCCTAATCTATCAGTTGGAACGTGAACTTGACAACACAAGTGCCAACTGCCAACTAGGACATGGTTTCCTAACTCAGCAGAGCCTGATGGATGTTTGTTGCCCATAAGACTGACTTCCTGAGATTTGGGGCATGAAAGTGCTATATTAAGTTAGGGGTGGGGACAGGAAAGAAAGCAATGATGTTCTGAGTTCAGAAGTCACAGTATAAGAAATGGCTCTTCCAAGCCTAGACGTTCCTCGAGGATTTTCTTTTAGGGAACCCTGGGAACCATATCTTTTTAACTTGAGTAAGAAGATGAGTCAGTGGCCCAACTTGTTGATAGGAACACTGTATAGCACATGCCATCTTCTTAAGGGATTTAAGCTAACATTTGAAATGCTGGTCAACACTGCCACCGTTCTCGCCTGACACCTAAAATTGGATATATTTCATGATTTTGTGCTTATTATGAATGATTATGTGGTATCCCCGATCCCATGACTATCACGGTGAAACTGGTGTTACACTCGATATCCTCAAATCAACTGGAAGAGCTATACTGTGACATTTACGCTTCTCATCATATTTATTCCACGTAACTTTCTGTAATGTAATCTACACCTTCCTAAAAAGTGAAGGGTAGTTTCTTTGCAGCAAGAGATATTTTTCTTTGGAACCGGGTAAGGTTTTTATAAAAGCTGGTTTTAATTTTCGACAAAGTAACAATCAGGGTAAAATTTGTTCAACCTGTATCCACTAGTTAGCCGTTTTTGATCAATGAATGGACTTGAGCTTTCCACTGTGTAAAGGGGAAAGGATTTGCTACATAAATCAGTAATCTGAACAAGATTGCAAAGAGCCTGTTCAGCCTGCTTAAGAAAACAAACCTCTAGAGTTTAAAAACTGCTGTAGTGTTACTGCCTTTGCAATATCACATGATCATCTACAAATATCATTGATTAAAAAAAAACAAGGTCCAGTAGGAGTATCTCTAGGCAAAACTTTACCAGATGTTTTCAATACTAGTTGAGACTATCAAATAGCATCTATTTTTAAATAGTGTTAAATGTGATCTTAGTTGGATGCTCCGCACTCCAATGAGATCCATTGTTCTACTTTGGGAAGCTCTCTGGTCTGTGCAGTGACCTAGTTCTCTGCATTCTGGCAGCAAGCAAGTGCTTAATTCAATGTAGCCTTAAAGGATGGGATGTGTAAAGCCACAAGCTTTGTCCTCCCTCCGGCACAATTTCCTTTCCTGCAGAGATGTGAGGAAAGGCTTTGAGAAACACGCAAATCTCTGGCAACGTCCTCACTCAGATTGAAGTTCACTGATGTTTGTTCTTTTCTGCAGTTTGATCCCTTTACCTTTGGTTTTCTGAAGAGTGTATGTGTTATTAGCTGCATATATCAGGTGGGATAGATAGACACTGAATAATCTTGAATTGTTGAATAATCCTTTCACAGATCCCAACCTGAATTTCTTTGCCCTACCCTGAAAAGGACCCTAGGCTGTGATTGGCAGGTATGGTAAATGTCCTCCAGTGAATGACTTCCCTGCCAATCATGACAAATTATATAGCACTTTGGTAAATATCTACACGCTACCATCAGAGTAAGCAGAGGTTAGAAAAGCCCATTTTGAAACAAAATTCAATCCTTCCTCTAAATCACTATGATTCAGAAAACTAATTTAGGCACAAATCCTGCCTTGGGAACAAAAACTGTGATTTTTTTTCATTTGTCGGTTGTTTCTTTAAAACTACACTGGGCTGGGAGAACTCATCTTGAGCCCCTTCAGAGATGGAGGGAAGGTTTTATATTCTGTGTTTTGATGTCATATTTGCATCTTGGGGAAATCAGACTAATCAATCTTTTTAAGTAGTTTGGGCCATTCTGAAAGGAACTACAGGTAACCTCGCTCGAAATACACAGTTCCATTCGAGTAAGGGAGTCTCTCTGACACCACGGTTCGCCATCAGCACCCATCACTTGCTGTTATAATTGTCTGATATCTGTCTCTCTCACTAGACTAAGCTCTTGAGATCAGGCATTCTTCAGCACCTTGCTGTGCTGAAGTAACAAAACTTTACCCAAAGTCCATTGCATTCAGGGCACAGCGGAGGGCCTCTAATGATATAGAACCTCTGCTTTCAAGAAAGCTACAATCCTTAAAAAGCAAAATTGATGCCCCCCAAGAAAAAGGAATTTGCAAAGCAAGTAATTGCACAAGTAAGACTTTTTTTTTAGCAGGAGATATGAAAAATGTTGAAACTAGGATTCAAATAGTCTCAAGCATTTTAGAATCATCCTGGTATGAAGCAGCAAGGCTTTAAAACATATCAAGGGATTTGGAGTTTCAAAACCAAAGGCTTAGGCTGAAGAACAAGACCAGCCACTTTCTAATATCTCAACTTCCCCATCTATAAAGCTGATAATACCTACCTCACAGGGTTGCAAGGATGAAATAAGAGGAGACCTGGAAAAGGTACCACCTGTAGACATCACTGTCCCAGGTGTTGTTATGCCCATCATGTCATTCTGGTCTCATTGGAGCACAACCTGCAAAGACTGAGCGCCATCCTTGGTGAGCTGATTCTGTGTCACACAGATGCCATCTATATACCTGCCTGCACTGCAACTATTGTGTATATTGTAGAGTATATAAATGTGTGTACATACATGTTTTCAGTGTATATATTTGGGCAAATTCTTCAATATAATAAAAACTTTATCTCACTCCACTCTGTCTCACTATGACCATCACTGTATTTACTTATGTTCCAAAAGTTGTATCAATGTTTTCATCCACTATATTCTTAGGATACCACAGAGACATTTTCTACCTCAACTTTATAACCTATATTGTTTAAAGTTATCTTTTATATTATGGTTGCAGAGTATTCGTTTATAGTTTGTAACTTACCTTTGCATGATCCTCATTTAAATTAATTCAACTTACACTGTGAGATGTCTGCTAAGTTTTGAATGAATGAATGAATAAGTAAACTGATGAAAGGATGGATGGATGGATGGATGGTCGGTTGGATGCATGGGTTACCCAATCCAAACTCATATTGCCTGCCACTTCACAGGCCAGTAAATTGAGAGATGAGTTGTTGGGGCAAGGAATAGTTACTTTAGTCAGAAAATCATATCCAAGATGATGGTGGACTAGTGTACCAAAGAACCACTTACCCAAATTAGAATTCAGGCTTCTCTTATACTTAAGGGGGGGGGGGAGGGGCGGAGGTGCTTAGTTGTTACAAACTTCTTGGTGCAATAATCCTTTGTTCTTACATCTGTCCACTTAGGTCAGGACATGATGTTCCTGTAAACCTCTAACAAGACAAATGTTTTTCTCTTTTCTGCAACTTTTTCTCTCTATATGAATGGAAAATGTTATACCTTTAAAGGTCAGAGCCTTGAGAATGGGCTCTCCTGTATATTTCAGGCTACAGGCAACATTCTTAACTTGCAGCAAAAGCAATAGAATACAAAGTTTAAAGTAAAAGAAACAGATTCAATATGAAGTCAGTTTTGACTTCCCTATTACAGATGGGTGGTTGAAATAGTCTAGGCAGATATTTTTTCCCTATTTAAAGATGAACTCGAGGTTAAGGGACTTAACTTCATCATTCAACTGACAAATGTCAAGCTAGGAGTCCAGGGTTTTTTCCAGGAGATCAACCTACTATGATTAAGTCATTTTTTCAAATAGCTAATCATCCCTTGGTATTATGTTGATTTCAACAGTCTGTATGACCAGTCTTATCATGCAATTATTCATTAGCCTGTTAATCTTTATTTAGTTCTTATTCAAGGTAGTTTTTTATTTACTATCTATACATGTAAATACTGCCACATAAAATTTATTTCATATTTATTTTGAGGAATTGAAAAACAAAACTCAAGATCCATTTTCTGCAATGAACTGAACCGAAGATGAAAACTTCCAAAAATGGACAAACACTATTCAGATTTTTCAGAAGACACATTTTATTTTAAAATCTCCAAACATGGAATTTTTAGTAACACAGATTGACTTTTCCTTGATTTGCCTGCCATCCATTGTGCAATAGATTCACTCACTGATGCAACAGATCTTGCTGAGATCCTGCATTGAGCCAGCTACTGTCTCAGGATCCGTGCCTGCAGACACAAGGTCCCTGCCTTCCAAGAGCCCAGAGGAGTAAACAAATCTTTACAAAAGACAAGTGGCTGCCTGGAGGAAAAGAAATTTTACAACACCTGTAACAGACAGAGGATGACTATCTCTATCATACAAATCGAAAAGGACCCCCTAGTTGAAAAATGGGCAAATGATATAAATAAACACTTTACAGAGGAGGAATATAAATGGACAATCTGCTCACTAGATGATTTACCATGTTAACATATCAGGTTGGCCAGAATTTTAAAGATGGATGGTCCAGTGTTGGAGAGAATGTGGGGAAAGAGACATTGTTCTGATGAGTGAAAAATCCACACAGTATTTTGAAAGAGCAGATTCTGACAGTGATTGTGAATATTTATAGTCTGTGATACAAGAGTCCCATTCTAGGAATCTTTTCTCCAGAAAAGACAGCATGAACATGTATTCAGATGTTTGTGACAAGAAACTGAAACAAACTTAATGTCCACCAATAGATCCCTGGTTAAACAAAACTATGGAATTCTTTGTATTGCCCTTAAAAAAATGATGCTGATACTTATAAGCTAACTATGTTATATTGTTAAGCGGGGAAAAAAAAAAGAGTTGCAAATAAAGTATTTAGAATGATATACACAGATCTTTTAGCAGAGGCTTCCTTTGGGGAGTAGAGTCTAATGTGGGACTAATTATTAACAAAGGAGTAATTTCATGTTATTTATATACTTTTTTCAATATGCTTATAATATAGGTGATTTTAACTTTGTTTTAAATATTTTTAAAATAAGAAAATTGGGAAATTCCCTGGTGGTCCAGTGGTTAGTACCTCACGTGTTCACTGCAGTGGTGTGGGTTCAACTAAGATCTCATAAGCTGCAGGGCAAAAAAGAAGAAGAAGAAAAGAAAATCGTTGTGTCCAGATGGCACAGTTCAGCATAAGTGCTGTTATCAAGGTGTGTACAAAATGTCTTGGGAAATAGAAGAAAGGAAAGGAGAAAGGAATCTTGAAGGTTTACTCTCTATGTAGCCCCTTTACATTCATTATCTATTTAATCCCTCAATAACCATTTATTTTTTATACTGATGTATTTAATTTATTTTTTTGGCTGCGTTGAGTCTTAGCTGCAGCACTCGGGCTCTATGTTGCAGCGCTCGGGCTTCTCTCTAGTTGTGGTGTGAGGGTTTTTCTCTTCTCTAGTTGTGGTGCGCAGGCTCTAGGGTGCACAGGCTCTTTCGCTGAGGCAGGTTAGCTCAGTAATTGTGGCACGCAAGCTTAGTTACCCCGTGGCATGTGGGATCTTAGTTCCCCAACCAGAGGTTTAACCCATGTCCCCTGCATTGGAAGGTGGATACTTCATCACTGGACCAGCAGGGAAGTCCCCCTCAATAACATTTTGAAGTCAGCAATATTATCCCTATTTTATAGATGTGCAAATTGAGAAGAAAAATCAGGACACTTTTGTAAGGTCACACAGCTACATAGCAGCAGAACTAGAATTTTAAACCAGGTCTGTCTAGCAGGCTCCCAGACCCACACAGGAACGCTTGGTCCAGATATTGTGGGTGGTGACCAGAGGAGACAGCTACAGCCTAGGTGGAAGAAACTGCACAGACAAGAGCTGATTTAAAAGAATGTAGTCTGATTAAGGGACCATCTCTAACAACTGAGGATGGTTGTTAAAATTTCTCACACGTGATACAGGAATACTATTAACGAGTGGCAGAATCTACAAGTCACAACAAAATCAAAATCTTTTTTTCAATGGACTTCCTCATTTCCTTGAAAATTAAAGTCTGAACAAGGGGCCTCTAAATGAAGGCAGAACAAGAAAATGCAAATCTGCATCTAGACTTCCTGTCTCTCCCAGTGATTAGTAAAAAGGGGAATTCTGCATGTGTAGTGGACTTCGGCCATTCATTGGTACCCCAGATTTTAACAGCATTTCTATATTTTGAAAGCTTCCCCCATGTTGTGGGTCTAGCTTCCTATTATAGCATCCAAAACACTGATTCCCAGCCTCCCATGCCACGAGGCTGCAGAGACGTGACAGGTTCTACCAATCCAATGTAACCACATCAGATTTAGGGTTGAAAGTGATGCCACAAGCAGGGATCAGGACATTTATTTGCAAATGCAGGTGCTTCTGGGTTGGTAGATGACAGTAGCTTCCTTACCAGGACCATTCTTCAGTGAGCGCCCAGGAGTTGTTCCTGGGAGCTTGGAACAAGTACCTCCAGCCCTTGCAACATTTCAGTGAGTTCTCTAATATCCCTCAGTAAATCCCCACCTGCTGAAAATCAGCTAGAATAGATTCTGTGGTCTGCAATTCAGAACCAACCCTGATCGACATAACATGGGAACTCTAAGGGGAGAGGAAAAGGTTTCTTACAATCTCATCAGTCTCACCTTCATATAAGGAAACAGCAAGAAGTGAAATAAACATAAGGTGTACTAGTCTCTCTGCCAACACCTGTCTTCATGTCCCTGAGGTCAGTGAGTTCCAATCATGTTCAGGATTTACGCTGGTGTTTTTTAAGTTCTACCCAGAAGCCATTGAGTCTTTTATATATTTACAAGTATTCTAAATATTCTAGTAATAATGTCTGGACCTCATAGAGCTCTGAAACATTCACTCCCTCAGCAAATGCTAACAGTGGAAACAACTCCACCCAAATGCATAACTGCTGGGATGAAGGCAGGGCTGTGCCTAATTCCCCCAGCAACTTCCCTGTGAGACTTGCTCACCTGAAAAAGAAGAATGTGAGCAGAGGAGAAGGGAGGCAGAGGGATGAGAGACACCATTAAAGTCCTTTGATTTCCTTTGGAGAAGATGATCTGTTAGTGCTAGGAGCTGGGGGAAAACATCACGGAGCTCGTCCTGCTGGAGCTCACAATGCCTGCTGGGCTTGTCCTGGGCTCTTCTTCCTCCACATTAATAACAGGAGGTGCATTCAGAGGCCTGACATACAAAGAAGATTCATTGCAGGTTTCTGTGCCCTAGGGGAGTTGTGTCTTAAGGAAAAAACCCTGAGATAGATTCCCCTCTGCCGAGGACAATTTAGAAGAGCTGAGCCTGTCTGCTGGGCCTGGAGGGGGGATTAACCCACAGAGGCCACGTGAGGCCAGTCTTGTGAGTAAATGATGCTCTAGATCTCAGTCCTCTTTGGAGTTAGAGGCAGAATTATTTTTCTTTACACAATGAGCAAAATTTTGTTAAAACAAAAATAAAGACTAAGAGACCAACAATTGAATGTTGAGTGGGACAGTTTTACTGTCCAGTAGGGAACCCAACTCATTAGTTGAGGCTCTGGAGGACAAGGTAAGAGGACAAGAAATGGGGTAGATCTTTTAGGCCAACAGCGTGTGACCTATCTCTGTGCCACGTTCGGAAAGCAAAGACTGGCATCACTGGCTTGCCTAAGGGGCAGCACTGGGCTGGCCGGAGGAGGCAGAGCCTTCAGTGTCCACCTGGAGTCATGGGTGGGGGGGATCTGTCTCTGTTGCATCTGGGAGGCGCCAGGCCGGCAGGCCATCTGGTGTTGCCCGAGTCTGCCTGGTGTTGTTACTGAGTCCAAGCTAATATTGCTCACTGTACCATAAGCCTAAAAATCAAGAGAGAAGTTGTTGGGGCAAGGAATAGTGACTTCTTTCAGAAAGCCATCAGACCAAGAAGATGGTGGACTAGTGTCCCAAAGAACTATCTTACCCAAGTTAGAGTTCAGGCTTCTTTTATACTAAAAGGGGATGGAGTGTGGTTGGTTGTTGCAAACTTCTTGGTGCAGGAATCCTTTGTTCTTGCGGCTGTCCACTTAGATCTGGTCACAATGTTCCTATAAACCTGCAACAAGACAGTTATTCTCTTTTCTGCAGCTTATTATCTCTATGGGAATGGAAAAGTGTTATACCTTTAAAGGTCAGAGCCTTGACAATGGGCTATCATGTATATTTCAGGCTATAGGCAACATTCTTTTACAAAAGGTGCAGAGGCAGCATGACTAGGCACAGTCAACAGAGCACAAGGGTCAGAGCTAATGGAATAGATCCAATATCGAGTCAGGTTTGGTCTTCTCTGCTACGGTGTCCGCAGGCTGGGTGGCCAGCAGTGTTGGTTGGCTTCTTATCCGGGCTGCCGTCAAGTGCAGAGGTGATGGGATGGGGAGAAGGGGCCTGTCTTCTGCGGAAAGTTAAGTGGTTTACTGTGTGTTCAATCTCACAGGGTGCCCAGGGCCAGCCCAGCCTCGGCCCTTTCTCGCCACCACCCTGCTTTCTGGTACGTCCCTCGGACCCCTGTCCCCTGCTTTCTCATGCTGAAGGCCCTGTGGCACCCACCGCACCCCCTGAGAAAAACCCGCCGGGAGGTGGCTGCCTGGAGTCGGGCAGGAAACACGCAGGGCGTGGGCAGAGAATGGGCGGCTCTTCCTTATCTGTGGTCCGGAGCAGGTTGAGAGGAGTAAACAGGAGGCCGCCCCGGCCCTGGAAATTCCTGAGCACGGTATTTCTTTTTAACTGGAAGGAAGGGATATCCTGACATTGATCCGCAAGATGGGCCCTGCTAGGCATCTTTTCCAGACCCCCAAGAGGAAGGGCTGGGACGCAGGCTTTGTCCTGTGACCCGAAGGCCAGGATGCTCCCAGGCCAGGCTTGGAGGAGCAGAGCCCCAGCCACGGGAATGACAGGCCGCCCCCTCCCCCACCACCAGTGACACCTGAAGCCCATCGCTTTGCCTACCTGGGTCTGGACAGTGAGCGGGAACACGGCTGCTTGCCTTCTCAGGCTGTGTGTGACCTCGGCCTCAGGTGGACCTCCTCTAGGACCCCCATAGGCTCGTTCCCCTGTCATTCAGAAGCAACAGCTTGACTGTGAGGGCAGGAATGGGGCCACCTGTTCCAAGGCACTTGGTCTCTCGACACTGGTCCCTGTTCTGCAGAGACCCTGGAGCACAGGGCCTAAAGGGACATAGTGGCCACTTGGTGACCAGGAACTGCAGGTCTGGGTTGGAGCCTGGGTGGAGCTGGGGAACACCAGTTGGGAGTCGGCCCACATCACCAGTCCCTTTTAGACACACGCAGACCCCCGCCAAATCTGCAAAAGGACCCTCTGAGGACACCCAGAGGACCGCCTGGCACTGGACCCCAAGACCTCTACTGTGTCTGGGCAACAGGGCAGAGCTGGAAATGGACAGCGAGGCCTGATAGCCACCAGCCCCAGGTGCCTATTGGGCACTTAAAGCATACCTCATGGGACTTCCCTGGTGGCGCAGTGGTTAAGAATCCGCCTGCCAATACAGGGGACACGGGTTCGAGCCCTAGTCCAGGAAGATCCCACATGCCGCGGAGCAACTAAGCCCGTGCATCACAACTACTGAGCCTGTGCTCTAGAGCCCGCAAGCCACCACAACTGAGCCCACTGCAACTACTGAAGCCTGGGCGCCTAGAGCCCACGTTCCACAAGAGAAGCCACCACAAGGAGAAACCTGTGCACCACAACAAAGAGTAGCCCCCGCTCGCCACCAACTAGGGAAAGCCCATGTGCAGCAATGAAGACCCAACACAGCCAAAAATAAATCAATAAATAAATCTTTAACAAAAAACGTGGCTCAGCTAATTGAGGAACTGAATTTTGAATTTTAATTTATTTCCTCTTAAATGGCTGTGCATGGCTAGCAGCTGCCTCAGTGGACTGTCCAGCCCAGGCCTCGATGTTTCAAAAATTTTCATAAACATGAGCACCCAAGCAGCTCGGTGAAAAGCAGACTCTCAAATGCTGGGTTTCTGCAGGTTGGGAGAGAGGCCCTGAGGGGGTGGTGATGAGCCGTCCGACGGACTCGGGCCACCGTCCATCTGCCCCTCTCCTTCCTTCCTTTCTCCCCAGGCCCCGGCCTTCTCTGTCGCTGTCTTCTTTCTCCTTCCCCTCCATCACTTAATTTCCATTCTTCTCTGCAAATCTAACCGAACAGGCCAATGAGTGCTGAACGGCTGTGGTGCACGCTTGATGGTGGAGGGCTGGGGTGGGGAGGTCCGACTGTGGCCTCTCCGCCTTGGGTGGTGGAGTCAGACAGACCTGTGACCATGGGCATAGTGATTCTCTGAGCCTCGGTTTCCTCATCTGAAAAGGAGGGTAGTAACATTTAGTCCGAGACATCTGCAAGGGTTCAGTGACACATGGTGGAATCCAATAACGGCAGGTTCCTATTTGCTTCCCACAATCCCCTGCTCCCTTCTGGTCCCTTCCCATGCACTAGCACCCCTGCAAATTAAGCATCTCCCCACACACCTCTCGTTAGATTACAGAACCACCACTCAGCATCCTCTTTTAGTCCATTATGAACACTGTCTCTACTTGCCCCTCAGTATCTTTGAATTCTGAACTTTCGAGGTTTTCATAAGAAAGGGCTTAGCAGGTAAACTGAGGGTTTGCACCGGGAAAAGTCCTGACTTGGGTTTTCTCCAGGAGGCTGGAGAGCATGCCCTCACCACGGTAGATCGAGGGAGTCTGAAATACCCCCGAAGGCCTTGGAGAGGCCCCAGGCATTCGACAAGGGTATCTGGATGAGGTCGGGGTGACAAGCGTCCTCAAAATCCAGCAGCAACTGTCTGGAGCCCCAGGACCTCAGAAATGGCCGCAGTGTCTCAGCAGTTTGTGGGGTTAGTCTGGGTCCTGTCGTGAAGTCTGACAACCATCTGTGCCCTGCTCTGGGGCCCCCAGATCCCTGCTTCCCAAGTGAGACAGAATCACTTTGCAGTGAGGAGAAGACTCTTTAATCCCAGCGCCGCCCCCTCCCCAGGGTCACTGTGGAGGCTGGTTGTTTCTGTCTGCCAAGAGCTTCTCAATAAATTATAGGCTTCTCAGCTTTCTCAGAGTGATCTTATTACCCCTGGTGTGTTTCAGGTTCAAATAATGCAGTCCACCTTCCTGGAAACTGGATATTGGCCTAGTCCAGGGCCAAAGCACAATTGTTCCCTGATGTGGTGAAGGAGCGGGACCGGGAGGCGGCAGGCGGCCTCACCGCTCACGAGTTCCTCTGATCCCTCTGATCACTGGGGAGGTGCTGAGGTCAGGGGGCCAAAGGAAGCCTCGGATTCCTGAGGGAGGAGGCAGCCTGCAGACCTCATGGGAGCCAGACGCCTCCCTGGAGCTGGGACCAAAGTCAGGTCAGCCTGTGATCCTTGCGCTCCTCTCGGCTCCCAGCACCTACGTGGAGAGGGATGAGAGGTCGCCCGCCAACCGAGGAAGCCTGGGCATCGTGGAGCCGCCTGGGCATCGTGGAGCCGCCAGGCCGCTGGCTCAGGGCTGTCAAGCTGCTCCCCAGGCCTGGGCTGCTCCCCACACCTGACCTCAGGGAATGACATGCCTGCACAGACCAGAAGTTCCATCGATTTCAAATGCAGTGGGGATGGGCTTCCTAGGTGGCACAGTGGTTAAGAATCCACCTGCCAATGCGGGGGACTCAGGTTCGATCCCTGCTCCAGGAAGATCCCACGTGCCGCGGAGCAACGAAGCCCGTGCGCCACAACGACTGAGCCTGCACTTTAGAGCCCATGAGCCACAACGACTGAGCCTGCAGTTTAGAGCCCGTGAGCCACAACGACTGAGCCCATGCGCTGCGGCTACTGACGCCCACGCGCCTAGAGCCCGTGCTCCGCAACAGGGGACGCCACGGCCATGAGGAGCCCGCGCACCACAACAAAGAGTAGCTCCCACTCACCGCAACTAGAGAAAGCCCGCGTGCACCAACGAAGACCCAACACAGACAATAAAAATAAATAAAATAAAATTTATTTAAAAAAAAATTTCAGCGGGGAGATTTCTGTGAGAGGGCTGGGGGGGGGGGGTGGCTCACAGAGCCCTCAGGCAGGCTTCGCCGGGGGCAGGCAACCAGACGACTGCTCTCCCCCAGGCTCCATCTTTACCTCCGTCTGTGGGGCGACACGATCGTCCGTCTCTGTGTCGGCCTCTCTCCATCTCTCCTCTTTCTCGGTGTGAATCCTCTTCCTCTGCCCTTTGCACAGGCCGAGCAGGGATGCTCCAAAACGGGGCCTTCTGCCCTGAGTCCACAGCTCTAGCCACTCCCTCCCCTGGGCTCCCAGAGTCCCAGGGTCAAACTGCACACCTGACAGCCTGGTGGGCCAGCCCGGCCTCCAGGGCAGGTGGGCCCTCGTGTTCAAGCAGCACCACGGAGGGGAGCAGGGTCACCAGGACGTGGCGCTGGCCTCTGCCCGGGCAGCGTGGGGGAGCGCAGCAGGGGAAGGAGGGCTGTGGCGGCGACACCGAAAGGGGTCTATTACCAGAAGCTTCCAACGTCCTTTCAGCTCTAAAATCACAGAGCGCTTACCTGCATCTACCTGCCAGCACACCGGCTGGGCCCTGACGGGGGCTGAGCAGGTGGGTGGTCCCGCCTGGCCTCTCTTTATGGGCAGCAGGAAGCGCCCTGCCCTGGCCTGTTGCTCCCTTACTCCCCCAGCCCCTGCTCAAGGACTGAATGCCACCACAGGTCACCGGCCTCCAGCACTCCCAGCACTGGGTTCTGACCTGGGGCCAGCAGGCATGTCCCCAAGCACTTCCTCCTAGAGGGTCATCCGGGCTGGTTCAGGGACCAGGCCATCTGTGTGCTTGCGAATCCGCCTGAAACTGCCTTGGTTGTCGCCTCTCCAAAATCCAGCCCCAGCAGCTGAGCTGCCTCCAGGGGATTCCCTGGCCTGTCACCTGGCCTGGCCGGGGTCTGTCTCAGAACGCACACTTGCTGGGGCTGGCCGTCTCCTCAGGGTCCCCGCTTCCCAGGGAGGCGGCTGCCCGGTCCATCCCCCGCTGCGTGGTTGGCATCCCAGAGGCTTCAGGAAATTCACAAGGGTTGGAAGGCAGAACTGGGGGCCCCCAGGGGCAGGAGGAGGCATGCATGTTTCCAAGCTCCCTGGGCAGGATGGAGAACCCACTCTCAGGCAGGTGCTTCTCAAATGTTACCGTGCGCGTACCCTGGGGATCTTGTTAAAAGGAAGATTCTGAATCAGTAAGAAGGAAATGGGGCCTGAGATTCTACACTTCAAACAGGTGCCAAGGGGGTGCTGCTCCTGCCCGGTCCTCAGGCTCCAAGGGGAAAGAGAGGGACAGCAACAGGGGGCCCACCCAGGGCCTCGGTGGCAGCTAGGCAACAGAGACCGGGATGGGGTCCCCAAAGTGTACCCCAGCCCGGGGTGTCCTTCCTCTCCTGCTGCAGGGATGGGGCCACAGCCCTGCAGCATCTCACCGCTGCATCCCCGGAGCAGGGGCTTCTTGCTGTGACAGGCTGGGATTGCGGCTTGACACAAAAAACAGCTGGAGCCTAAGGCGTTCACACTTGCTCAGATTTCACACTCTTATGATTTAGGATTCGCAGGAAGGAGAGGCGGCTCAGATGCTGCCGTCATTAGAGGCTTATCTCCCCCAGGGCCAGCCCTCAGCCCTGCCCTTTCCTCCTTCCGGCTCCTCTCCTCTCTCCCATCTGTGCTGGGCCCACCCTTCCTTAGAAAGACCCAGGCTGCCGCAGCTGGTGTGGGTTCCAGCTGTAGGACGTGCCTTTCTGAGTCTCGTATCCTCGAAGCTCTGGGCCCCACGTGGCCAGCGGTTCAGGCGGCGAGGTGGGCTCTGGGCTGTCCACGGAGAGGATATTGGGTGCTGCCAACATTCAAGAGGCACACGGGTCTGTCTGGGGTGGAAGCACATGCAGGACTATGGATTTGGGCACTTTGAAATGCATTCTGTTCAGTGAATCGCTTGATGCCTGCGCGCACGCAGTGATTGAACACTACCTTGTGCTACAAGTGGGGGAGCGCAGTGGTGAGCGAGGCTGTGACCTTGCCGGCAATCCGAGTGTGAGAGGGTTGGCGCTGTACACACGGCAGTTCCCCCAAATTGCACGTATGATCTAGTGCCTTGTTATTCAAAGTGCACCTGAGGACCTGGCAGGAGCAGCACCCCTTTGGTGCCTGTTTGAAGTGTAGAATCTCAGGTCCCATTTCCTCCTTATTGATTCAGAATCTTCCTTTTAACTAGATCCCCACAGGATTCTCACACACCCTGTAACATTTGAGAAGTACCTGCCTGATTCGTGGGTTCTCCATCTTGCCCGGGAGCTTGGAAACATACACGTGCCCGGCTCTTCCCCCATAGATTCTGACCGAATTGGTCAACATGAAGCCCTGGCATCAGGGTGTTTAAAAGATCCTGGGGAGATTCTAACATGAAGCCAAGGCAAGAACCACTGGTCTAGAGGAAAATCCTTCTGGAGGAGATGACATTCATGCTGGATGACTCATTTGTACCTTTTCTTACTCCTTCGTTTGAACAGTACCATTGATTCAGCAGCGAGAGGGTGGAGGGAGATCAGAACACTCCAATCCTTCACACTCACGCGTGGAACACAAGCATCACCAGAAACGACTAGAGAACAGAAGCAGGGGACAGATTTTAGGGCACAACGCATAGAAAGGTTAAAGCCCCCAAAGCAATGCAGTGAGCCTCATGAGTGGGGGTGGTCAGGAGGGAGGTCAGGGCGCGCTGTGTCTCAAGGCCAGGGTCATGGGCACAGAGGGAGTTGGGGCAGCATGGGCACGGTCATGGGTTTGGGATCTGGGAGGCTGGGGCAGGGGCAGGCAACGGGATCCACTTATTCGAGCCTGTGGTAGATGGGAAATGGCACCAGAGCGGAACTGGCCAGTGGGAAAGGTCTCCAGACTTGGCCTGAGCTACATGGAGCAGGGCGGTCGTGGGTTGGGAGCCATGGGCTCACTTCTCTGGCAGAGGGGGTCAGGAAGTTTCCCTTCCACATCCAAGATGTTCTGCCTCCTTGGCGACGAGCAGCAGAGAAGGGCTCAGAATCCCCTCAGACTGATCAGCCTGCTCTTGACACTCAGCATCCCTGAGTGTCCGGTGCGTCCTCAGGCCGTGATGTGGGCGGTGAGGCCTCACGTGGCTGACGTGGCCACTCCAGGGCACTGCCTTTCTTTGCTTCTTCCTGCAGAGCCCCTCGTGCTCAGGTCACAGAGAATCCGCCACTGACTCCAGGGCCCAGACCAAGCCTGTCACGAACAGTTGTTGGAAAAATTCAAGTGGCCCACGGAGTCTGATCACTTTCTTTCCTGTAACTTCCTTGGATTTTTCTTCCTCCCTGGGGACGGGAGGAAGGTTGTGTTTTTAAACCTCATATCCTGGTGGCCCTTCCTTCCTGGAAGGAAATGATCTCACCCTATTGTGGAAAGTGAAAGTCAAGCTCTGCCCTGGGGCTGGGGCAGGGGGGTGGAGGGGTGTGGAGAGAGGGAGCTGGTGGCCAGGGAGCAGGGCGCCCAGGGACAAACACATTCTTGTGCCTTGTAGACCCAAGCCACATCGTCCACCATGTCAGCCTGCCCGAGACTTCCAAGCGGGCACCCGGCTCTCCCAGGTGGAGTCCTGGGCTGAGCACACCCAGGCCCCTTGCAGACTTTCCAGGACTCAAGTTCACGGCACTAAATTGCTGGTCTGTTCTATGTTCCTCTGAGGGACTTCAGATGGCTGGGAAGACTTTCTTCCCCATTTCGAAAGAACATAATAACTAAGCATTTTGAGGGGAGGTTGCTTGTCTAAGTTCAAATTGGCTGCTCTATCGGGAAATGACCTCAGCTACTGCCAAGAAGAGCCACCGGCAGGGCTGGTGGGCACAGAGGTCATGTTCCACAGAAACAGGAATGAAAGCACCGTGGACCCGCCGGGGCAGGCGCACAGCCCCTTCTCAGCACTGTTGCAAATACCACATCTAGTCCTGGGGCAAACAGATGCAAGGGCGACTGGAACCTCACCTCCGCTACCCCTTAGGAGCCCCAGGCGTGGGAGCAGGCAGGCTGGCCTGACCCTTCACCTCCAGGGCCAGCCCTCCCCGCAAAAGGCAGAGCCAGGACCCCAAAAGGACACCCCATTGAGAGGCGTTCGCCATCACAACTATTTCTCCTCATTCTCCCTAAGCTTCTAGGTGGTGGAATTGCCTTCCCTGAGGCCTCGGGCTGGGAGAGACACAGTCCGGTCGGCTGTGACCCAAGCAGGCTCCATCCATGAGCCCAGGGCTGGCTTTCCCAGCCTGCTAGGAGCTCCCGTGCGTCTGGGATTCCCTGGTGACCAGACCAACACTTGGGTCAGGAGAGATGGGGTGTGAGGGTGTAGGGCAGCACCTGCCATGTGGACCGCATGAAAGATACACCCACACCTCCCGGGGTCTCCCGGGCAATCACGATGGCTCTGGGCTGCCTCCCCACACCAGCCGGCTCCAGAGCAAGGTCTGGTCACCCTCCGTCCCCGAGGCCAGGCTCCAGGGCTGCTTACCCAGCAAAGTACCGTATAGAGCGGTACTCGCTTGATGCCTCCGCTGCCCGTCAACTCCTCGAGAGAAGGGACAGTGCTGGTGGGTCTCAGACACCTCGCTCATCACACGTGACCGCTAACGAGCCAACAACCCACACGACGGTAGCGACTGTTTGTCCGTTGTCTCTGTGCACGTGGCACTTTATAGTCATTGCTTCTAATTATTCAACTAGGCAACAGAATCTCCATCTCCAGATGAGGAAATCAGGGCTCCGAGAGGTTAAACCACTTCCTTAAAGACAGAAACAACCAGAGCCAGCGCTGGGTTTTGCACCTGGATTTGTGTGCACGGCTCATAGGGTTCCCCCCCCCCCCGCCTCCCACATTGAAGCCTGCAGGTGCTCCTCTCCCCACCCCCGCCCTCCTGCCCTCCCCATCTTACTCCTGTTTTCCTTGCTCACTCGTCTCTGGAAAGAGCACCGTGACAAGCTGCCTAGGAAGGTCCACTGGTAGACAGACATCATCCAGCCTCTGTCACCAAGCACCTGGCTGAGTGGGGCAGAGGGGCTGAGGTCCTGATTAGTAAATACAAGCAAATACACATATGCTGAGCCATATGTGGACCAAAAAAAAAAAAAAAATCTGCTGTTTATTTGATATTCAAATTTGACTGGGAGTCCTGCCTTTTACTTGGCCCCTCTGGCCCTGCCTCCCCTTCCCCTCCCCCTGGCCCCAGAAGTCCAGTGGGGAGGTGAACCTCAGGGAAAGATAGGGAAGAAGCAAAGGAGAGTAGGGAAGGAGAGCTGCTGGGGTGGGAGGGGAGGAGGGAAGAGAGGGCTGAGAGAGGAGGGTGAGGGGGGCCCCCATGTCCAGCCTGGTCCTGGTCTAGTTCTACCCACAGGCCAGGAGAGCTGGGGGCTGAGCTCCCACAGCAGGCAGGGCCAGGGGTGGAAAGAGTGCCTCTTCCTCCCCCCGCCCCCTGAGTTGGGTCCCTTCTCAGAGAGACGATGGAGGAGGGGGTGTCCAGCGGCTGACCTCTGGGGTGTGCACTCCGGGTGAGCCAGGGAGTTAGTGCCACCCAAAGAGGGGGGCCCAGGCCTTGTGTGTGCCTCCCACATCCTGCCAGGGAAGCAGTCCCAGGGACAGAGCAGGGCCAGTGAAGGAGGGCTGAGCGTCTAGACTGGAGATGTCAGCCCCTGGTGCTTTTACTTGTTTGAGCCAGAGCAGCCTCTGGTGGGCCCTGGAGGAGGGGATCAGGGCACTTCCAGCCTCTACCCTCGAATCATCTGAAATTTCTCTTTGCTCCTCCTTCTCCTGGAAACCCAGCCTCTGCAGCTTTTTAGGGAGTGATTGCAGGTTTTGCCCTGTGGCTTTTTCAACTGGGTGTTTCTGCTTTCAGACAAAACTGGGAGGCTTCTGCGCCCCCGGTCCCACCTCCCTCTGCGCTGCTATGTTTGTGGGATTCCTGTAACCAGACAGACCTATTTCCAGATTCAGGAAAGGATGGCAGCTCACCCATGTAACTGCCTTCGCTGCAGGACAGGGACTGGCCCCAGGGCCCAGCTCGGCATCTGCTGCCCCTGAGAATTTCCTGAGATGCTCACAGACGGCTGTTGTATGGCTGGCAGCCTCCACAGGGCTCTTTCACCTGTGATGGTTGGCAGGGGCCCTGGAACAGCTGCAAGGCCGGGTCTGTGGGGCCCAGAGGAATGTGTAGCATCTGGTAGAGACCTGTAATGTCCAGGTTGCTTAGTAAGGACCAGGCAGGTAGGCACAAGAATCTACAAGATGTCAGAGGTGGATGAAATAGGACTCTGGAGAGAGCGGTGGTGGGGACCGGGAAGGCTGGGTCAGTGTCCAGCCACCCCACTAGACAGGGGGTCCCGTGGAGATTGAGTCTGACATGGCAGGTAGAAAATGGTGCTCACAGGGTCCTGGGAAGAGTGTCTCAGGCCCATCGTGTTCTGGTTGCTAGGGTGGAGATTAGGGGGAGGTGAGTGGTTGCCAAATTTAAGGAGGCGTCACGCTCAGGGCCAACTCTGCACTCATAGGACCTTAAGACCCAGGAGTGAGCACCTCCTTAAAATTTGTACCTCACTCACCTCATCCCGATCCTGGCCCTGCTGGCTGTACCTTGAGCTCCTTTGGCTCCACACGACAATGCAGGTGGCTTTATGCACCTGTGCTGGTGGAACCTCTCAATGCACCCACATGGTTACTTCCCCTTGTCCCCATCTCAGGGAAGGGCAATGTCTATTCACTCAACTGACAAAAACAGATCCTTGGAGGCCTTTTCCTTCCTTATTACCGGGACAGCTGTGTCAGTTCCTAATTGATCTCCTACTCTCCCACTCCCATCCATTCCCTCCAATCAGCAGCGAGGATTTTCTAAATCCCAAATCTGGCATCTCCCCACTGCGGCTCCTCTACTTGAAAACTAAAGGAAAGGACAAAGCCCGGTCTTTGTGGGGGAGGGGTTCACACAATTCTTTATCCAACTGAGCTCTGTTTTCTGACTATAAAAGTAATAAACAGGGAACACAGTAAAGTACAGAAAAATAGAAGGAGGATTAGTCCTTTCGGCCCTGCGAAGCTCAGATGTGGTCACGTGACTTACTTTGGCCAATGAGCTGTCAGTGGAGGTGACTTGTGTCTCGTCAGGCAGAAGCTTCCAAAGCCAGCACATGATTTTCCATGCTCTCTTTGCCCCACACTGAGGATCTGTATGTGTCTGACATAGACAAGACCTCTCACTGGTACAATGTCCTGGGTGGAGGGTAATCAGGCCACATCCTGATTGGCTGGTTAGCTTTGTACAAGAGGTCATCCCATCCCAGTGCAGATACCAATCCCGACCCAGCAGCAAGAGGAGGTGGACGGCTCCATTCTTGCCATTTCCCCTCCTGGAATGATAGCCCACTCACTGAACAAATTCCTATGGTGTGACCGGGCACTATCCAGCTTTCTGGGACACCAAGGTGAACAAGCAGACAAGAGCAGTTTCCTGCTGTCTGGAGCTTACCTTTGTGGGGACCCAGACACCCAGGTACAGAAAATAATGCATTAATTGCAGGCACTGCTAAGTGCTTTGAGGAAGAGAAAACTGGGCAATGGGTGTATAGGGGCAACAGAAGACCAGAAAGAGTGGCCGAGGAGGGCCTTTCTTGAGGAGGGGACCTGGGCTGAGATTGGAATCAGGACAAGGAGCCAGCCATGAAAAGAGGTCAGAAAGAGCATCCCAGGCCCTTGGACATGTATGTCATGCTCAAGGAACAGAAAGGGCCCAACGTGTTGCTGGAGAGTCATAAAGCAATGGCTGGGTTGGGGGTGGGGGGGTGGGGGACAAGCCTGGAGGGAGGCAGCAAGGGCGGATCATGGGAGGCCATGTGCCCAGTTGGGATGTGACTCTAAGTGTTGTTGAGAAACTCCTAGGAGGGCTTATACCCTGAGTGTGACCTACTCTGATGTACCTTGACTTACCTGTTTGAAACCTTACTTTGGCTATTGGTGGGAGACTTGATTGTGTGTGTGCAGGAGAGAGAGAGAGAGAGAGAGACTGGTGAATTGATTCAGGTGGTGGTGAGATGGGGAGAAGCACATACACTGGGGAAGTCGTTTGGACACAGAACTGACGAGATTGTAAATGAATTGGATGTGGGAGGTGAAAAACAAAGGCATCAAGGATGACTCTTGATTTTACCTTGAGAAGGTCCAAATGCCATGAAAACCTGGACAGTAATATCTCCACATGGAAATAACAAGAGATTTATTTCCTTAGCAGTTTTCCTAAGAGGTCATTCTTCATGAAGCAGGATGAGGGCTGAGGTTTCTGTCTCCCTCACACTCTTTTGTCTTCACCTGGAGGAGTGAACACATGGCCTGTGGTAAAGCCTGAGGAGGAGGGTGGCGTGCAGAGGGCTCATCTGTCTGCTTCCTGCCACGTGCTCAGAGACTGGGGTTTATTACTGCTGGTTTTGACATGTGTCTTTACTGGCATCTGAGCAAGCTTGAGAAGGTCAGGGGGTTAATTTTGTCCTGAAGACAGGCATTATGCCTGACATCTATGCAAGAATTTAGAGTATGTTGAGAGCTCTCTGCCATCCAGCTTTGAGTGGAAGGGTGCTTAGGGCTGCCCTGGAAATAGGACTTGCTCTTCTCTCAAAGGTGTGGGACACAAGATGACTGACAGGGTAAAGCCTGTTCTCAGAAGTTCTTAAAGCCCCAAGTGAGATATTTGTCTAGGTGGAGCTGTAAAAGCTTTCCCGCCCCCCAAGAGGGAGAATACCTGTTCTTACTCCTATTCTCAACATCTTGTGAGGAGAATGATTAGAGAAGTAATAAAACTTTTGGTAAAGATGTTGAGGTGGGTGAGGGCAGGGGTGGGGGGGTACAGGGAACAGGTGTTCTGTTGAGATGTGTTATGGTTTTTCCTTTGGTACCAGTTCCTATTTTTCATTTCTGGCTTCGAATGTTGGACTGAAGCAACCATGTGATATAGCTGTGAAACGGGTCTTTTTTCTCTTTTGATATTTCTCCTCTCATCCTTTCATCTTTAAACAAACAAATAAATGAACAAAAATCCCTAGGTTAGACAATATATATTCTCATTTAAAAAAAACAGTCAGTTCAAATATCCCACAACCATTCAATCTCATTACCCAGATTTAACTACCAGTAACAAAAGCATTCTTCCAGAAATTTTTCATGCATAAATATATATACATACATATACATGGAACATTTATATAATATAATAGAGTATATAACATTGTAATATAATATAATTTTGAAATGCAAATGTCAGCAAACTATAAGGCTCTTCTGCATCTTGTTTTCTTTTTTTTTCACATAACTTTTTAGAGTGTTCTACATCAGCATATATAGATCCATCTCACTTTTTCAGTGACTGAACAGTAATCCACCCAATGGATATACCACAATTTACTTAACTAGTCTCCTAGAATGGATAGTTAGGTTATTTTAAGTTCTTTGATGCTATAAGAATCAAATCAATGAACATGTGCAAAAACATATATAAAGTTAAAAAGTGACATAAGCAAAGACTCCACTTCAGTCATTAAGAAATGAGAGAAATGGGAAGATGTGGTCTGTTAATCTCTAAGAACTAAAACTAAAAATGTTAGTGGTGGGTAATGCTCTTGGGGTGCCTGATAGAAACAAACACATACCCCTTCTGAAGGATGAGGCTTTCACCCCAAGCCAACAGTCCCTTGGAGAAAGCCTAAAAATATGAGCTCAAAACTTTCAAACTAAAAAAATAAGCCACCAAAAACAAGAATCAGCAAAAACAACAAACAGAAAAATTAAATCCCCAAGAAAATCAGATATTAGAATTATCAAGTGTAGACTATAAAATAGATATGCTTAAAATTATTATAAATACTTAAAATAAAATTGAAACTATGAGAAAAGAACAAAGTTACTATGTTGAAAAATATATCAGGTCAATTGAGGAAAAAATACTTCTATAAATAAATATAAATAGCCAGGGGAATTTAAAAACACAACCAAAAATAAATTATTTATAAATAAAAAGACAATTACTGAAGAAAAATAAATCTGAAGAAATTACTCAAAAGTTTGTGCAAAGAAGAAAGGAGATGGAAAATATGAAAAAGAAATTAATGACATGGAGGAGGTTATGAGATGATCTAGCATATGTATAATTGGAGCTCGAGAAGGAGACGATAGAGATTGGGAGAGAGGCAATATTCTAAAAGATTTTTTTTTTTTGCTTTTCTGACAATGTTTCCAAATTGATAAAAGACATGAATCCTTAGATTCAGGAAATAATGTATCATAAGCAGGATAAATAAAGATAAATTTACTTTGGGATACACTGTAGTGAAACTCTATGGGGGAGACCCTCAGTCTTACTCATGTCCTTTTTTATTCTTGTGCTAAATGCAGTAATGGCATAAACAGTAAGGATACACTATTTTCATTTTCTATTTTTCAAAGTATTTAGTAGCTATAATCTATAAAGATGTCATAGGTAAGGTCTTTGACAGATGAGAAGATGCATTTGAAGATCCAGGGACTAGTTCAGGGCCAGCTTGCTTGGCAGCAGATGGAAGACTAAACACTTGGTCTCCTAACTGCAAACCTATCCACTTTGTGCTCCTAGGAGAAAGTGATTTGGAAGCCTACTCCAACTCTACAGTCAGTTGAACTCTAGAGGCTATTAAATGGGGGCTGGAAGGAGAAGAGTCCTCAATGTGGGAAGGGTCCCAGAATGCAAGGTCAATTACATCCAAACTTGCCCTTCAGTCCCAGGATAACTGGAGATGCCTTCTGCCTCAGCTGGAAATTGCTGCCCCTAGGGGTGGGGGAAGGGGCCCAGGGGCTATGAAAGATAGATCCCCTTCAGCTACTTTGGCCATAGGCCTGGTTATTCCTGTTCAGGCTTTGATGTTCAAGTGGGTTTGACTGTGGAGAAATTCATTACTAGTGCATCAGTGCATGCTAAGTGCCCCTCCTGAGTTCCCAAAGCCTTCACCACCTGCCTTCCCACTGATGCAGGGAACTGACAGTCAGGAGGCACTTCTGCTTGAGGAAGAACTAAGCCATCGATGAGTCAGTCTTATAGCTCTTTCTCTCTCATTTTCTGTCTCTAAGAGATTTTGGTGTGTGATTTTGCCATAGGCTCTGTGATGTAATGAAAAGACAGCGATCAAAATGAGTCAGAAGTTATGGGTGAGGTCCTGGTTCTGTCACTTGGTTTCTGGGCTTTGTTTTCTTAATAAAGAAGTTGTTTCTAACCAGGAGAAGTGTGTGTAATGAAGGAGGTGGGGATGTTTGTAGTTTGCAAAAGTGATCTAGGAGAAGGCTTCAACTTGCTGTTGAGGTTGTCACTGATTAGCTTAAAGTTTCTCAAAAAAAAAAAAAAAAAAAAGAAGGTGTGAGATTTAATGTTTGTCAAAATGGGACATGGGTGGAAAAGATTGAAAAACACATAACAGGAAAATCTTGTTGGTATTGAATTGTGTGCCCTCAAAGAAGAAGTATTGAAGACTCCAGTCCCTCAGAATATGACCTTATTTAGAAATAGAGTAATTGCAGATTAAATTAGTTATGTTGAGATGAAGTCATAATGGAGTAGGGTGAGTCACTGGTGTCCTAATGAGATGGCCATATGAAGAGAGAGACACAGGGAGAAGCATGGGAAGACAGGATTGGAGTGATGCACCTATAATGAAGGAACATCAAAGATTGCTGGCAAACCACCAGAAACTAGGAAAGGGCTCACTGTGGAGATGTCCCCTAAGCACAGTCATTCATAAACTCCTGCTGCTGCATCTGAATTTTGAAGAAGTAAATAAAGACTCCAGATCAGTTAGAGGCTTCTTTTTATTGGTGGCTGTGGAGAGTCTAACAGCTTAGCAGCTAATGCCAGCAGTGTTAAGACAAGCATGCAGGGATGATTATGGTGGTCCTGCTGGCTGCTGTACTACATTTGGGCTGGATCTCCCCCTCCTCTAATTTCCTGGGCAGATATGTGTTCCAGGCTTTCCATGATTCTGTGAGCTACTGGCCCTTCTCTACTTAAGTGGAGGTCATTTCTACTGTTTGGAACATAGAACGCTGACCAGTGCTTTACAACCTGTAAGGTTCCTTTCAATTTTAAAGGATGACTACTCTCCATATTATTTATCTTTAATTACCAATTAACACTTAACTCCAAACCCACAGAGTGCCAGTTCCTAATTAGGGGACCATGCTCAGAGCCAGAGCACTCGTTGATTCTCCCCAGGTTGGGAGACTGCAAAATGACCAGATTTCAGTTATGACAATGAGCCTTTAGGGCACAGTCACATAGGCTACAGAGAACTTCAGCGATCATGTCATCCAATCCTGTTCTTTCCTATCAGGAAAAAATATGAAAGACTGTAATGAGTAAACAAATGATTACCGAGTATCCTGTACCTTTCATATCTCTGTAAATTGTAGAAAACTGTTAATATATAAATGATTTTCTTTTTGTCTACAAAAAAGCAAATTAGTTGTGTACCGTAGGACACAACTGATTATTGACTTGTTTTGGATCTATTTGTAAATTCATTTCAGCATCCTTTAGCTGCCTATGCATATTGAACCAGTAGCATCATATTGGTTCCCTCATCAGTTAGTGAATTAAATAAAATGTCTGGTACATACCCTTTGTGTTCATTTTATGTCAGTATGAGAATTAGAGGTATACCCTCTCTTGACACAACAAATGAGAGATATGGGTCTTGAGATGCTTAATGACTTACCCAAGTTCAGAGTGTTAGTCTGGGGCCTCTGAGAAGCATGTGACAAGATGGGATTAGCCATGCATATATTTTATTATGGGAATGCCTGTGAGAGAAAACAAGGAGGGGAGTGAGAAGGCTGGGCAAGTCATCAGACTACAATGAAAGTGTGACCATGAGTGAAGCAGAGTGGAAGGCAAGTTGGATGGAAGTGTCCTTGACCTTGTGCAGTATAAGGTAGGCTTGTCAAGGCCACTGGGAGCCCATGAGCCAATCAACCATCAGTGGAGTGACTCTGACTCTTGACTCTTCCTGGAATTCCTTGGCATTGCTTTCTCCCATTTTTCTGCATTCCTACCTGTTTCATACATTTCTACAACTGGGCTTGAATATTTGGGGTCTTTCCTGTGTGGAAGAGGGGATTCTGGGACTGGCCACATGGCAGCCAATTTGGGACATGTCCTCTGGTGACTGAAGTACTCTTTGACCATATGATGGCATTGTCTCAAGTTCAGCCTAACAGATCATGCCACTCCCCATGCTAGAGTCTGTATGGAAGCCACAGGTAGTGGGTATCCTTAGAGTGACTGTGATCTGGTTGGACATGTTGGGAGAAGCAAGCAGGGACCAGCCCTATGCATTCAAAGTACCCTGGGGTCTTGCTATGCTCCTCAGCTTGGAGGCTTGATGGTGCCTTCCAGGTTAGCCAGCTCACATCAATTAATGGAGATCTTTTTGGTGCTTCTGATTATAAATTCCCCAAGAGCATGCCAGAGCCCTATCTCTTGGTGAGACAGCTTCCCGTGCATTGGAGTGACCCTTGTTCCCTGGGGACTCCTGGTTTTTGAATGCTGTGGAATGAAGGATGTTGCCCATGGTGAGGGGTGGGGTATCAGAGTATTTTTTTCACACACAGATCATCATTTGGGACCATTCTATGGAGCTTTTGATATGTTGCTTTGATCTCTTTTGGTTCTTACAATACTGTTCCAAGGGAGAAAGCCAAGTGCTCATTAGGGCAGGGAGAACAGCAAGAGACCCATACTCTTCGATGTTAGACATTTCACATTGTTATGGCCATTTTAAAGATGCGAAAATCAGGCCTAGGAAGATGCAACTCTCCTCCAGCTTTGTCGCAGATTGAATCTAGAACTGAACTCCCCCAACTCCCAGTCCGTTTGTGCACATGTACCCCAGACATTTGTTCAGGTATGTGTTCATTCATTTACAAGCAGGCTTTGGATGACTGCTCTGTGCACTCAGGCCTGGTGTGCAGGAATAACGACATGGTTTCCCCAGGTGCACTTGTCTTGGGAGAGAGAAAGACTGAGAAACTTCTGGGGCACTGGGCGAGAAGTGCTGTAGGAACCAGAGAGGGCACCCAACCCAGGAAGGCATTCTGGAGGAGGTGACATTTCAGCTCAGTCAGGAAGGACAAAGAGAAAGTGGCCTGGTGGAGAAACAGGGGGAGAGGACCCAACCGATTGTGGAAGCAAGAGGGAACAGGACAGTGAGGGCAGCGAGTAGGGGAATTAGAGTGTGTATAGAGGAAGCTGACAGGGGAGTTTGAGGAGGTAAAGCGGACACAAAGGGGCCTTAATGCTACTCCAAAGAATTTTGTCTGGACACGGGGGGCACTGGAAGTTTGTAAGCACACCACGACGCGATCAAATTCATGTCTCTCTGGACACACACAAACTCATACTCGAAGAATCTCTTTTGTCTTAATCTGACACCTTGAACAAGCAGAAGGAGGAACCACACAAAGGGGTGTAACTGACTCTAGGGAAGATTTTTTACTCATTTTTAGGCAGATTTACTCTTTCATTTGTGGGACCCAGGGCAAGAGTCTCACACACTGAGGCCCACATACCATAGGTCTAAATATTTTAAAGTTATGAGAAGCCAACAAACCATAAACTATAATGTGTTCTAGCTTCCAACCTTGACAAATATACCTTCATAACAATTGGATGGCCAGGATTTTGAATTTTGAATTCTTTGGTGTCTGTGCCAGAAGGAGTATTGCTCAGAGAGCCGGCCAAGCCCATCCCCTTCCCTTCTCAACCTCTTCCTGTCCCGCACTGTGGGGCTTTGCAGGTACACGCATGCTCCCTCCTCCACTCCAGCCCAGGGTCTTACCTTGTTTCCATCTCCCACAAATAACTGTGTTTTAGCCTTTCCTTGGGAGAGATGGGCCAGGGGAAGAGTCCCACGCAGGTCCTAGAAGAAGCTCAGGACCATCTAAGTAGGAAATGTGGGGTTGAGGGGGGCGGTCCTGGGTCCGCCAAGCATGATCTAGCTTCTAAAAGGGCATCGGCTCTGGGCAGGGTCATCGGCTCTGGGCAGGGTCATCCCGCTGGTCAAATTGACGCTGCACCATGGGGAGGACTGCGGCTCGAGGAAGCCCAGGGGAGGGTCCTCTACAGCACAGGTATCAGGGCAGGAAGCCCTCTTGTCTAAGGTGGTGGGGACACTAGGCCTCATTTGGCACAAAGAGAAAGTGGCTGTGATGTGGGCAGTGGCTGATGCACCCTGCAGAGGGCTTCCCCCGGGGACAGGGTGGAGGCCCTGGTTGGGATGTCACTCGTAAAACTCCTCCACTTCAGCTTCTACTTCCAACCAGTTGGCGTGGCTCCAGCCTATGTTACCCACTGTGGGGTCTGTGACACGCCAGAGAGGCTCCCGTGCTCGGTGCCCTCTGGGCCTCGTGGGAGGAGGGGCAGGAAGGAAGAGGACTCGCCACACAGTCTGGCACAACCCATCTCTCCTCCCTCAGGTTTCCCTTCAACCTGTTTACACGCATTTCTACTGTTTGTCCTTTTCCTTCCATGGGTCTGACAGTTCTATTTTGGAGGATCTGGGCAGGGACCAGGGCTGAGCGAGCACAGCCAGATCCAACAGAGGGTTTATCTGCCTCCCTCAGCCATAATCACTGCCTATCTTCCTGCTCCAACCTCCTCTCTCTCCGGGAACAATGGGTCCTGTCTTCACACTCCGGGCATCTCACCAGGGAGAGAGAGACGGAGGGTGGGTGGGTGAAGTGGAGCCTGAGAGGGAGGAGAGCTGGGCCGGGCCTTGGAAACCAAGAGCTTTATCCTGCTGCCTAAAACTGAAATATTTTTCCTGGGTTCTCTTTTGGGAACACTTACGTGGAGGATTAATTTATGACAAGATCCCACACAAAAACAGTCCCTAAGCCCAACACCCAATAAAGTCCCCATTTAGTTCTTCCTCACTTTTCCTCCCCACCTGGCAGGCCCAGGTTCACTGGCTCTCGGTGTGTTTGCCTGAGTGCAGGCCAGCCTTCTCTGGGCCTCGGCTGTGTCGTGTGTCTGGCTCTCTCCACCGCGTAGGCCTCCAGCACGTTAGTCAGCATTCAGCCAGGTTCCCGCCTTATTCACAAACACTTGTGAGTCCCCTGCTCTTAATCTATCAACTAGTTATTATGCTTAGTAAATCCTGGGCTCTGATTCCGCACCTGGGAGGCCCTGAAGGGGCCTCTGAGAAGCGCGGGCTGGTCTTCCTTGTGTGGCAAACCCCACACGGCAAAGAGACCCAGAGAGGCAAGAAATGCAGCACCAGCTGACTCAGGCTGTTACCTCCATGGCACCCAAGCACATCTGTTCCTAGACTCACTGACTCAGAATGTCAGAACTCAAAGGACCTTGGAAACCAGCTGGTTTTACAGAGAAGAAAACGGAGAGAGAAGTGAGTGGCCCAAGGTCATAATTCAAACAAGGATTTTACTACCAGTTTTCTACTGTTTTTATGCCAGACAACCTCAGAAGCCTTAGGGGATAGAATCTGCTTCCCTAGTGGGCCCATCAGGAGACATTCACCTTTGGCCTCTATTCGAGGGTGAGGGAGGGGCTGATAAGAGTATATACTATGTCAGATCTTCAACCCCAGGAAAAGCAGGCTGTTGTTCAAGGCCTGGAAAGGGAAGATGGCATGGCATTCTCCCACAGCTGCAGGAATAGGGGGCAGAGTCTGCAGCGATGACCTGGCAGGGGTGGGGATGTACCAGGCAGTGGAGGGGTGGGGGGTTGGGGGGGGTTCCAATGGGCTTCCTAGGCCAGACCCTGGGAGTGGAGCATTTCTGTTCTGGATTCTCTGCTCAGCAACTGAGCCCACTCTCTTCTTCAACATCACCATCCCCTCCCTCCTGGATCCTTACAGTTGCATAGCAACATGCCAGAGTATCTTCCATTTTAAGCAACTTTCCTTTAACCCCATCTATATCTGCCTCCAGCCACTGACGTATTTCTTTGCTTCCTGTTAGAGCAAAATTTTCACAACAGAGTCTTTCCTTGCCACCATCTCCCATTCATCTCTTCCCATTCTCTTGCTTTTTTCTTTTCTGACTTTTTTTTTTTGAGATAGTCACATAACTTGAGTGCATGAATCTTGTGTACAGCTCAGTGACATTGTGCAGATATAATCACCATGCAGATAAAGACATTCAACACTGCCAGCTCCCCAAAAGGCTTCCTCATGCCCCTTCCCAGTCAATACCTGCTCAGCTCCCACTGCACCCCAAGAGGAAATGACACCTCTGGACTCCAGACTAATGCTTCAGGGGCAGTGGCAGCATCTTGGGTGGTCAGCTGGCATCCTGCATATGCAGAAGATGACCTCCTGTCCATAAACAAGAAATCAGGTAGCCTGGGAACATTTCCACATAGAAGAGGAAGTCCCCTGGGGAGAAGTGTCCCAGTGCTCTTGGATGTATATATGGGTGGACCCCAAGGGAAAGACACCCACATGAGAACACTGAAAAGTATTTGTGGGTGGTGGAACCCTTGGGGACTTTACTTGGTGACTTTCAGCAGTGGATATGTTTTCCTGTGCCAGAAAAGGAACACTTGCAATTTGTTGGGTTTTCCTTATTATTCAGTTTTTCCAAAATGTGCATTTGGAAGCCCAACTTGGATTAATTCTTGAAGTCTAAGAAGCAAACCATATCGTTTGAGGGATATATTAGGAAATTTGGTGTTGAAGCGGAAATCACATGTTCTTTGATTCATGGTTCATTACTTCCACATGTAACAGAATAAATTTTCCTGAACATTTCACAACCTTACCTCTGTAATTAAGTTCCATTCAGCATACTCAGTTACCATTCCAAATGCTCTATTTCTCAAGTATTCATTTGTTTCTCTATTTTCGTATCATTCTTTTTATTTTATGCTTCAATAGGATTCTTTTTTATCAGTTACATGAGGCATCATAATCTTATCTACCCAGGACTCATTCCACATATAATATAGATATTATTCTGAGGAATAATGGTTTGGGGATGTAAGAGAAGGTGGAAAGGAGACAATTTTCCTGAAGAAAGAGAAAGATTTCATCAGATAGAAGATGGAAACCATGGGTGTGAGGGTTGGACTCCAGATGTTTTCTTTCAGAAGTGAGTGGTCATGTGTGAATGTATAGTGGAGGCTCTGGAGACTGGAGGTTGCAGAACCCATGAGGCTCCCATGGACTTATTAACCCCCAGCTGTGACATTAGGAAGCCAGTGTTGGCCCCAAGCCCTATGTGGCTGGTGGCCCTGTCACGTAAGTCCTCTTTGGAAGGCTTTGTACTTGCAGGAGTGCTGGAAGGTGCTAAAGGATCTGTGGGAAGGATTTTCCAAATTGACGTCAAGGACTACATTTACAGGATTTGCCCTAGCTGATAGCAAGGGAATCCTTCGTTCAGTTTGACACGGTTCTTGGCAAGGTGAATTAGAAAGCTGAAAACAAATTCTATACTAAACCACCAAATAACGCCTTGCTCCAATGTCTCCTTCTGTATCTGTTGTATTTTTCATTGTTCCTTATAAAAGGCTCATGTCACACTTTCTTCCTAGAATTTAGTAGTAGGAAATTTCATCTTTCCTAAAGACCTTGGAGGCTTCCTGTGACAACCATGGAAATAAGCCACTTGGATCTTCCTCTAAGAAAGGACTTGCCAACCAGCTCTGAGGCCAGCTTCAGCCTCCAGCTGCAGTGTTTGAGCTAATGCCATGCTCTTCCCTGGAAGCCCCCAGCCAATGACAGAGAAAGGCCAGTGTCCCAGGGAATGGCTCTTTCTGTCCAACCTGGGACTCTACTAAACGCACTCTTTCACCCGAGCTCCCCTTTGGGCTGGCCAAGACTTTCTTGGAGCTGCACAACAGTTGGGGGTTTTTCCTAACCCGTCTGTTTTCCTCCTCCTCTCGTCTCGCCATCACAACCCTCGTGATGGGAAGCTCACTCCTGCTCCTTCCTTTCTATGTCTTTCACAGGCATCACCCCCAATAAACCTCTTGCACTTCTAACTCCATCTTGGAGTCTGCTTCACAGAATGACCCCATAGACACAATATCAGAATCATGACTCCCTTGATTTCCTGGAATCTAGTTATACTTTTAATTGTGTTATCTCAAGTCAGCAACTCTGAAACTGTTTTGTAGAACAACTATGTTACACTCACGCTAGAGCTAAGATCTATTTCCCCTAAGTTTTATGTAAAAAAGCTCTGAGAAGTCTTGCAATAAATACTTCTTTGGGGGTTATTTTTGCTTAACACAAGTTTTCACCTGTTTGAACATGGAATCCCTTTTATACGATATACTAATTAACATCCCATGCAACATTAGTGTGCCTTGAAACACTGTTTTGGAAATGCTAATCAAGGCGGTGGGCATTAAAAAATATGTTTTCTTATCATTTTCTTTCAGTCCATGGTTTGTCTTTTCATGCTCTGATGGTGCCTTTTGATGAGCAGAAGCTCTTAATTTCAATGAAGTCCATTTTATCAAACTTTCTTTTGTGGTTAATCTTTTTGCATCTAATTTAAGAAATCTTTGCTTACTTCAAGGTCATGGAATATATTCTTTCATATTTTATTCTAGAAGTTTTATCACTTTTTGACATTAGGCACATGAAAAGATGCTCAACATCACTAAATCATCAGAGAAATGCAAATCAAAATCACAATGAGATATCACCTCACACCTGTCAAAACAGCTATCATCAAAAAGACCACAAGTAACAAGTGTTGGTGAGGATGTGGAGAAAAGGGAACCCTAATACACTGATGGGAATGGAAATTGGTGCAGCCACAGTGAAAAACAGTATGGAGATTTCTCAAAAAACTAAAAATAGAACTGCCATATGATCTAGCAATTCCATTACTGGGTGTATATCTGAAGAAAACAAAAAGAGTAATTTGAAAAGATACGTGCACCCAATGTTCATAGCAGCATTATTTACAATTGCCAAGATATGGAAGCAGCCTAAGTGTCCATCAACAGATGAATGGATAAAGAAGATGTGGTGTATACATACAAAGGAATAGTACTCAGTCATAAAAGAAGAATGAAATCTTGCCACTTGTAGCAACATGGATGGACTTGGAGGGCATTATGCTAAGTGAAATAAGTCAGACAAAGAAAGAGAAATACTGCATGATATCACTTATATATGGAACCTAAAAAAGTAAGTGAATGAATATAATAAAACAGAAACAGACTCACAGATATAGAGAAAAAGCTAGTATTTACTTGGGGGCAGGAGCAAGATGGGGTAAAGGGTTAAAAGTTACAAACTGCTATATATAAAATAAATAAGCTACAAGGATATATTGTACAGCACAGGGAATAGAGCCAATATTTTATAATAACTTTAAATGGAGTATAACCTATAAAAATTTTGAATCAGTATTTTTGTACACCTGAAAGTAATATAATGTTATAAACCAACTATGCTGCCATAAAAGATTTTCTTTTCCAATTCTTTGTTGCTAGTATATAGACATACAATTAATTTTTTATATTGACCTTCTATCCAGTGATGCTGTTAAATCCACTTATTAATTCTAACGGTTTGTGGATTGTTTTGGACTTTCAACATACACAATCACGTCATCTACTAATAAAGACAGTTTTACTTCTTTTTGGAACAATGTATATATTTTTCTTTCTTTTGCCTCATGGTACAATGTTAAATGGAAGTGGTGACAGTGGGTATCACGGTCTTTTTCTCCATAATAACGGTAGAGGGTGCTTTGATGATAAAAGCACTTCTCTGGTGCAAGGTAAAGTAATTGCATCTGACCCCACACAATCCCATCTTTCCTGCAGTGAGACAGCAATCCAATCAGCATTGTTAGGTCTTGCCAAACACTGCATTAGTGTCTTGGATATAGCTAGGGCCTTCGTCTCCCAGAAAGGAAGGAAAAGGAAGATGTTGTTACCACTGTATAAATGGAGAAACTGGGTCACAGCATTGAATCAAAGCAGAACTAGGGCCAGAATCTATGCTGCCTGCTGACCCACTGCCCAGTCCCTTGGGCCAGGCTGTCTGCAGACCATGTACGGGTATTACTAGGCTGGGCTGGTGCTTGACCTCAGGCCTTAACGTTCAGTTTTGTGATCAGAAATTTTGAGTTGAAATTGTTTTGTTTTCTGTGACAGTCACCGTTTCAGAGACTCTCAAAACACAGCCCTCTTTCCAGCAGCACTAGGAAGAATACAGACACGGCTCTGCGCCTCTGACCCCATTAGTAAGATGGGCATCAGTCCTTGATCTGGGTCCTTCGCAGTAATGTTGGCTGTCAGATCTGAAAAAGGGCTTCAGGTTGGTCCTTGGCTGAACTCGGAGTAAATTCATTTGCACTGTGATGGTGCCCATACCTTTGATTCTGTGTGATTTAATCATTGCTTATGATATTATAATAATAATCAGACATCACATCATTGGTGTCTTTGTAAAGCACCACCATTGGCCCCATTCGTGATGCTGGTTGTTGATTTTGGACTAGCAGGTTGAACTGAGAGAGACTGACCCTGTTTTTATGACTTCTGTCCATTTCTAGACTAATTTGAGAGCAATTCTGAATCATTCGTCTTATCAACTTTTGGCTCTACCTTTGATCTGATCACTTCTCACCACCCCCAGTGCTAGGACCCCACATTCCCTCCCTGGATTCTTGTAGAGCTGCTCCACATTTGCTATCATTTCCCCTCCACACAGCCAGTGTGAGCGGTCACTCTCAAAATCCTGTGATGATCTCCCATTCCACACAGAGGGAGCGGAGCACAATTTCTTACCAGAGCCCACCAGGTCCTGTAGGAGAGCACCCCCTCTGTTCTGTGCCAGATCACATCTTCCCACACAGTGACAGCCAGGCTGGCCTCTTTGCTCTCCCCCAAATAGTCCATGCTCCCACCTTTAGCACTTACTGCTTTATCTGCTCAATTCGGTGCTCTTCACAGACACTCATAGGAAGGACTCACCTCCCAGGTCCTCAGGCCTCTCTGCTCTAAGGTCACCTCATCAGATTGGCCACCACCTGTTCAAATAGCCCTTCTAATCACTCTATATCCCCTTGCATGAGTTTATTTTCATCACAACAATTATACTTATTTGTTTTGTTAATCACTGTGTGTTGCCCTATTTTAGAATATAAACTTTTTGAGGTCTTCTTATTTATAACTCTGAGTGTCCAGAACAGGGCATATCATAAGCACTTAATAGATGAGTCTTGAACGAATGGATGATGAATCATGGATGATGTCCAGGGTTGCTGGCAATTTCTGGTCCTGGTTCAGGAAGGGAGTTTGCATTAGAGAGAGAGATCAAGTGGCAGGTGTCCCAGAGGGGAAGCAGAGCTGAGCCTAGGAGGCTCCACGGTGGTTGGTGGCTTGGAAAAGAAGGTCAGCAGACAGCTGGTGGCTGGGCTCCAAGAGGCAGATGTGTGTGGTGTTGAATTAGTTGTGTACTTGTCTCCTTATTACAAGTTTCTTGAGGCGCGAGCCTGTGTTTCATTTATCTTTGTATCCTTAGCGCCAAATACAGTGCCTGCCACAGAGATGGTGCTCCGTAAATATTTCTTGAGTGAACAAATGATTGACTGAATGAGAAACTGGTGTTTTCCAGGCAATACCAGTTTTGTGGGCTTCAACTCATACTTGAAGTCCAAACCCCTAGCTCCTCAGAATGAGACTGTGTTTGGAGATAGTGTTTGTATTTCAAGAGATGATTAATTTAACATGAGGTCATTAGGGTGGACCCTAATCCAATATGACTGGTGTCCTTATAAGAAAATGAGATTAGGACATAGATATGTACAGAGGGAAGACCACGTGAAGACACTAGGAGAAGATGGTCATCTACAAGCCAAGGAGGTCTCAGAAGAAACCAACCCTGCTGACACCTTGATCTTAAACTTAGTTCTCCAGAACTATGAGAGAATATATTTCTATTGCTTAAGGTACCCAGTTTGTACTCTTTTGTTATGGCAGCCCGAGCAGACTATTACACCTGTCTAGGAATAAAATGGTTCACAGTCATAAATCATAATTTCTCCAAATGCATCCCCACCCCAAACTGTCCTCCAATTTCCCAGAATCTCTCAGGAGTCTGAAAAGGTGTCTTCTCCTGCTGTAGCCTCCTGAGCCAATGGCCATCTGCCCTCCTGCCTGGAGTGTGGCCAACCTCAAAGTCACGTGGATTGAGGGGACTGGCCAGAGTGCCATTGCCACCCAGCTGCTCACTGGGCCTGGCTGAGGGCCACTGGTGCCGATGGTGAAGGCCTTGAGGTCTGCCCAAGATTGCTGGCCTTTGCTGCTGTCAAGTTAATGGTGGACTGGTGACTGCCAAGGCCACTGGTGCCACCACTGTGCACACTGGTGCTTTTACACTTAGATGCCCAATATTTGGGGGATCTGGCCTAGACCCCAGTGTGATTCAGTGAGGCCAGGACAGAGCCTGGTGAGTGTCTGATTCTGTGCTGATGACAGATCCAGCCCTCTCCTCCAGTGCTGGGACTGACATTCTTTATCAATTATTCTTATTTTGTTCTTGTTTAAAAGCATTCAAACATGACAGAAAAAGCTAAAGTCTCCCCTTTGACCTCCACCAACCCTACCCTCTTCCCAGAGATAGTCACCGTGGGTTAGATCTTTTTCTATGTATTCACCCACATACACACAACTTACAGAAATATGCAATTCTGTTTTATAAGAATTTTTGTACAAATGGGATAATACTATTATTTTGTAATTGGCTTTTTGTTGCTTAATACTATATTTAAGAGGTCTTTTCATGTTAGTAAAATGGAAAACTACTAAGGATACTATGGTTGTACCATGATTTAACCATTCCCTTTTTAGTGGTCCTGGTTTCCAGTTTTTCTAGTTTCTCTTACTGTAAACAATGTTTCAGGAAACACCCTTGTGCTTGTGGGTTCCTGTGTTATTATTTCTTTAAGATTTCTCATCTTCAAGTGAAATGTCTGCCTCGAAGGCAGTGCTGGCCTATAGAACTTTCTACAATCAGGAAACTGTTCTATTCCACACTGCCCGAGATGGTAGACACTTGCTAACATCTAACTCTTGAGCACTTGACATGGAGCTAGTGTAACTGAGGAAGTAAAATTGTCATTGCTTTTAATTTTAATTAACATTTAAATGTAAACAGCATGCGTAGCTGGTGGCTACTGTATATTGGATAGCACAGGTCTAAGCCAACATATAGCTTAAATTTTAATAAACCCAGTCGAAATGTACTCTAAGAGGAGGCCTGTCATCTTGCTGACGAATGCTGTATCTGGATATTTCTCAGAGCAGGGAATATCTGTACTCTTACTTCCTCTGAGTCTCCCCTCAAAACCCGTAGTCCCTTTAACTTCCTGTCATGCCTCTCTAGATAGCCTGCTTCTCATCCTTTTGCCCAAAGTTGGATATAAGGTTCCTTTGTGGAGTCAGCCCTGCTTTCAGGGTGGAAAGTCTTTGGTTTGAAGTCAGGGTCAGCCACTTACCAGATGGAGGTCTTGGTCCCCTTGCTCAACCTCTTCGACCCTCGGTTTTCTCGTCTTTGAAATGGACATGTTGATTTCTGCGGCCCAGGATTGTTCTGAGTCAATGTGATCCTTAACATAAACACCAAGCCAAGTGCTGAGCACTCGGGGAGGTGTTCATCTTTTTCTTATTATTAATAGAATTATTAATGCATGACAAATGTGACTACTGAGTGATTGATACGGAGATGAAGAAAACATGACCTCTGCTGTTGAGAGGCTGAATCTGGTTGGAGAAGAAACACATGCATCTACAATTTGAATATGAACAGGAGGGAAATGGAGAATCATGCTGGCTTTCCAGGAAGCAGGGCAGCTGTGTACAGAGGTGCACATCTGGACAGTTGCAGATATAGAATAAAGCTCTGGCTTATGTCATAAGAGTCTCAAGTCCAGGGCTACCTCCGACCTGGGCAGTGAAAAGCAGGACCAGGCTGCGTGCCCGTCCTGCTCCTCTTCCTGTGATGCACCGCAGAGCTCCGGGGGGCTCTCCTGCTCCCACTCCCTCCCCTGACCCTGCCTCCAGCTCATCTGCAGAGCTGCCTTGTAGAAGTCAGACCTTCACTCTGGATCTGGTCTTCACCCCTCGGTTAGAACTCTTTTGTTCTTTCTTTTTTTTTAAAGAGGGCAATTTTTTTCTGATTTATTTATTTATTTATTTTTATATTTTTGGCTGCATTGGGTCTTCATTGCTGCATGTGGGCTTTCTCCCGTTGTGGCGAGTAGGGGCTACTCTTTGTTGCAGTGCACTGGCTTCTTACTACAGTGGCTTCTGTTGTTGTGGAGCATGGGCTCTAGGCTCTCTGGCTTCAGTAGTTGTAGCACATGGGCTCAGTAGCTGTGACTTGCGGGCCCAAGAGTACAGGCTCAGTATTGCGGCACATGGACTTAGTTGCTCTGTGGCATGTGGGATCTTCCCATACAAGGGATCAAACCTGTGTCCCCTGCATTGACAGGTGGATTCTTAACCACTGCGCCACCAGGGAAATCCCTCAGCTAGAACTCTTCAAACTGAAACTTGAACTGCAATTGGTTCTCAAGTCCTCCACCTTAACCCCAAGTCCTTAGCTCAATGAGCCACCATCAAAGGTCAGCTCTGCCCCGTCCGAAACTTGGTTCAAGTAGGAGAAGCAGCCCCTGCTCATCTGGGATGGGACTTCAGATAGGAATGGCCCCCTCTTGGGGCATGCTGCTGTGCTCACATGGGGTGGGATGCATCTTCTGGGCTTCCATGCCATCTCCTTGGAGGCATATGAGATTGGGGACAGGTTGTGGATGGAAGTGTCCCTCAGCCTTATCCTAGTTACAGATATAAGTTGTTCAGTCCTGCCACTATAAAACATATCATTAAGAATATAAGCAATCGATGGACATTTAGATTGTTTCCATGTCTTGGCTATTGTGTCTGTTGCTGCTATGAACATAGGGGTGTATGTATCTCTGTCTGGATATATGCCCAGGAAGTCCATCAACAGATGAATGGATAAAGAAGATGTGGTACATATATACGATGGAATACTACTCAGCCATAAAAAGAAGGAAATAAAGCCATTTGCAGCAACATGGATGCAAGTAGAGATTATCATACTAAGTGAAGTAAGTCAGAAAGAGAAAGACATACCATATATCACTTATACGTGGAATCTAAAATATGACACAAACAAACCTATCTATGAAACAAAAACAGACTCTCAGATATAGAGAACAGACCTGTGGTTGCCAAGTAGGGGGAGGGAGCGATGGGCTGGGAGTTTGCAGTTAGTAGATGCAAACTATTACATATAGAATGGATAAACAACAAGGTCTTATTGTATAGCACAGGGAACCATATTAAATATCCTGGGATAAGCCATAATGGAAAAGAACACAAAAAAAGAATGTATCAATATATATATGTGTATAATTGAGTCACTTTGCTGTGCAATGGAAATTAACACAACATTATAAATCAACTATACTTCAATTAAAAAATAAATTTAAAAAATAAATGAAAAAAGAAAGAAAATAAGCAGGCTTACAAGTGGCCAGATGGTGCCAAGATCCAGCCCTTCCCCCTCTCTGGCATCATTTACTTCTTGCTGGGGGAGATTCTGTGATTCAGGTATGAGTTTGACCCAGACTGAGGGAGATGGAGTCCAAGATGATGGAGAAGGGAACAATACTCAACATTAAAAGCACTGAAGATTTTGTATAGAAAATAGAATTTCCATAAATAATGATTTTTAAAAATCATTGGCTAAGGTCCAAGCATTGGCTAAAATCAACATCAGTCAATTAATGTACAGACTTGCAGGAACAAGTGGAAAATTGTGACACTGTTATCACCATGTTAGCATCACTGAATTTCAGCTCACTGCATGTAGGGAACCAGCTTTAAGCACAGCCAACACAGAGACTCTCTTCACATCTTCCCCTCAGATTTAACTATCTTCGGCTCAGGCAGAGGCTGAAATTTTATTTTTTAGAACAAGTTAATTATCATAAAACTCTCCTTCTATTGAGTTAATAGACAGAGAATTAGAAGTAATTGAATTAAAAACACTTTTGAGTACAAAAACAGTGAGACTGATTAACTTAATTGTCTTGTATTCACTGTTTTCAAGTCATTGAAAGCATGCTCTCCTTTTAATTAACCTTCTGAGTTTTTAAAGCTCTAAATCAGACATTTATCAGCTCTTTGCTCATGAGCAAACACCTATGGAGGCCTGCAGGGCAGAGGCCAGATGATACCACAGCAGGTCCAATCCATCAGAGCGTGAATGCTCTGGGGTCTGTCTGCACACGTTAATGAGAATCCCGCCCCCTCAGTGATCTGTGTGTGCTCTGTATTTCTCACAGTCGTGAGATGACTGTGATCAGTTTGTGGAGGTACAGGGTGACAAGATGGGATGAATTCACAAAAGCCCACAGGGACCTCCTCTTCATGAATTCAGTAATCCCTCTGCCTGGCTCTCAGCCCCATCTGCCCGAAACTTTGCTGTTAGCACACCAAGAATGGTTCTGTCTCTTGAGTCAAACTTGCATTAACCAAACTCACAGAGGCTGATGTATAGACCAGAATGAAATCCTAAACCATTTAAGGGTCTGCTGAGTTCTCTCTCTATAGCTAGGCTGCTTGGGAAGCTAAGTGACAATTAGAAGATAGTCTTTAAGCTTGGCAGGTCCCCAAGAAGGTAGGGCCATTTTGATTTATCCTCCATCTCTAGCACCTAGCACATAAATATTCATTAAATCAATGAATAAGTCCCCAAAGGGTAATTCCGATTTGAACAGCTAGGAAGGGAAGGATCATGGTGGTCTGAGAGTGATTAGGAAAGAGTGTGTTGAGAAGCTGGGTCAAGGAAGTGCAGAGGCTGGGTAGGCAAAGAGGAAGACAGGCATTCTTAGCATGGGAACTTGCAAGGAGACTGATGGGAAGAGGTCTCAAGATGTCACAAAAATCAATCTGGACAGACTGGGACCAGATGTGTGAGTTGGCAAGTCCCTCAAGCGGCCCTACATGTAGCCCTAAGAAAGATAGTAAAATTGTGAGGAGTTGGTGGTTAAGTTACAGAAGACTGGTTATTTCAATCCCATTTATAACACCAGTGTCACTAGTCTGAAATGGGGTGGTGTGGCTGGGGTGGGGCGGGGGGGTGCCGGCTCAGTACCAAGTGACAAACATTGACCAGCAGACACTCAGGGAGAGCCAGGCAGTGTGCAGGGTACAGGAGCACAGCGTCCACTCTCAGGGACCCCACAATTCACGAGTTCCTGGTGTACTTGCACTGAGGAGTAATCTCCAAAAACCAAGCTGTGTGGTGCTCAAAAGACCAGAAACCAGGACTTCTTGCCTTGCCAGCCAGGGCTGCCCAGACGTCACTTGCCAGAAGTCAACTTTGCACAGCCGTCTGCGATTGGAGCTTCCTGTCTAGCAAATGACAATGTCAAGGATGATATCTCCTGGTCATTAACTGAGTTTCTTTATCAAGTAGCTGGGTGCTCTGAGATGAGTGCTCAACCCTTCTGAGCCCATGCCAGCAGAGGCAAAGGATTATTCTAAAAGTAATCAAAATTGTCTTTATTTGACTCTAAAAGGAGAAGCCGTCTGAACGTCTGGGCTGATTCTTCCCTCGCTCTGGGAGGATGACTTCGGTGAGTCCGCCTGTCACACCAGTGTATGTTGGGCACCTTTTCATTGCTCTCCGGATCAACACTGGAGAAATGAACAAAGACAAGACCTGCAGCCTGGGCTGTTATGCTTCCATTTAGGAATATAAAGGCTATACAGGAGAGATTTTTTCAACAATGAAGAAACCGGCCAAGTGGCACTCTTTTGGGGGTCTCTGGAATAGAGGAGGGAAAATTAGAGCACAGACTCTAAGCTGAGGATGAGGTTGTCAGGTTGGGGTTATAATTCCCCAAAACCAGGGCATTCGCTATGGGGCTCATTCACAAGCCTTCTTGCTCAGTGTCACAAGCTCAGAAACGGATGTGGTGCTCGCCTCTAGACGATACAGTTTTGCTGCTGAAAAACAAAGTTTTGGACTTCCTTGTGTTGGGGACCTTCTGCAAAGTTGAAGGTGACCTAGTTCCTCCCCACCAGGCTTTGGCCTCTGCTCCTCCCAGCTCCCCAATTCCCCAACTGCAGGCCAGCGTGGGGAGCTGCATTTCCCGCATCTGCCTGAAACTGCACTGCAAGGATATCGGGCATCCGTCATCCTGAGGATGTAGAGGACAGGGGCGTGTGGGGAGGGGAGGCAGGGGCAAAGGAAAGTGCCGAGGCCCCGCCAATTCCTCCCTGGCTTGTAAAATTCCAGGGCCAAGTCCAAGCTCCCAAAATAGAAGCCGACGGAGAGCAAACTTCCTGGCTTCAGAGGGGCCCTGGTGTGTGGAACGAAGCTGCCGGTCTGCAGGGTCTGGGAGGGTATGTGGGTGGGGGCAGGTGGAGAGAAGCCTGAGTGACCAGGGGTGGCCAAGACCCTGGGGGGAAGGACAGCACCTGGAGTGATGACCTCAGCCGCAGAAGCAGCAAGTGCCCTGTACTGCATGTCGGTGGTCACTGCTTTCTTTAGAAAGAGATAGTTTGCCTTTTGTGGTCTTGGGAAGACAGCAGATGACAATGCGGTCACGGGCTGTGCAGGACCCGGGTGACATGTCTTTGGCTCGGGGGCAGTGTATCTGGGGACACGGGCGGGGTGGGGATGTTCCGCATCCACCAGCACCCGGCAAATGGGAAGCGCATGCCTTGGTTACTACCTCGGTTCTAAAGGCCACAACTTATTTATTCAACTGTAGGTAAAAGGCTCTGAGTTCATCAGCAGGGTGCTAAAAATTTAAAGCTCAACAATTAGCCTTTTATGTATAGTTTTTTGCTCACAATTGGTTAGGTTTAGGGAACACTAGTTTTGATGTCTTCATGGTCTCTCACGAAGACATCAGACACAGTTAAATAAAAACAAACATCAGATTAAAAATCAGGACAGCCCTGCAGAACCAATTTGCTTACTGTGACGGCACAGGAGATGACATTAACTTGAATCAGCTGGGCATCGCCCAGCTCTCCAGATGTGCTCTCGGATTTTGCAAATGGCTGTGTGAGCAGGGGACTCACACTTCTTCCTACAGCACCTCAGTTTTCTTTTTTGTTAGTTCTTCCCCTAAACATGCTTGGAGCTGAAACACCCTAAAAGAACAGAAACAAAGCAATGAAAGAAACAAAATCTCCACACGCAATCCTCACACTCAGAAAGTGTCTTCAAGTATTTAACTAGAATTCCCTCTAAGACTCCATTCATCTAAATGCTATTGAAATATCCACTCTCAGTAGCTAAGGAATAGCTGAGAGATTGTTCCCGCAGGCAGTGTTGGATTTCAAGGAAACATTACCATTTTTTTTCTTGGTTCCCTTTGTGTGTACAGACACGTGGGGTCAGCTGTCAACAAACATGTCTGGGGTTGAACTGCATTGAGAGCACACGTGGTGGGGTTGCGTGAGGACAGTCACTGCACCAGGCAAAGCCCAGCTTATTAGCACCCACTAAGGGGATGAGGGTTTCGGGTGAAGCCAATCAGCTCCCAGGGAGAGCTGGACCAGGCCTAGCACACATGGCTCCGTGGGTGATGGCTTCTCCCATTGGAAACCAAGTCCCTTTGCCCCTTTCTGATCCAATCTTTCTCTCCCCAAGATTAAATAAAGCTTGCACCGTTAGCCTATGTATTTCTTCCAATTGGGTCAAGGTGGCCCATAAACATTCGAGGGCATGGACAATATGGGCCATGCACACAGAGGAGCTGGGTATCTTCTCCAGTTCAGAGTCCAGGGAAGCTGAACAGCTAGACAGGTTCACCAGCTGGCATGGGCTGGACTGCGATTTGAACCTGGGCTGAGAGGAAACCCACACCCCTTCACTACCTCTCCTTGGTCCTGAAGGGTCCCTCGGGCATCCAGGGGTGTCCCTAAGGGCTCCCCTCCCTGGTCAAGTCTTCCAAACCCCACAGCTCATCACCTGACCACCACAGCCCACAGCGGAGCTATGCCCGCTGGGCTTGGCAGGCTCTACACAAACAGAGCCATTTTCGATACAAGTGATGTTATCATATCAGGGGTTTATGTAATTATTATTGTTACTTCGGTCTTGACTTCCTCTTGCCAGACATGATGTCTAAACAGGAAAGCCTAGCCTTCCTGTTTGGAGATCAGTGACTTCCAGAGCAGTTGGCCTGTAGAGTTCCTCTCGTCCCTCCTCCCCTTCATGTGGTTTCCAAAGATTCCTTTTTGGTCTTGAAGATGAGTGGCAAATACCAATAATAGCCCCTGTGAAAGGAAGGAAAACCACAGCAGGCCAAGTAAGTGAACACCATTGCAGCCCAAGAGATGGGCTCTGTTCCAGAAATCTCTCCCTTCCATTCTGCATCCACAGGGAGTAGCGGTGGCCAGCCTGACCCCGGGCACATGGGACAACCAGAGCGTGGGTGGGGACAAGTGTCCTGGTCCCCCTGTGACCTTCCACAGTCACTTGTGTCTCACGCAGTGTCTGTGCTCATACTTAGGGACAGTGGGGCTGGGTGTGGACGAGACATCTAGCCTTGAGTCCACCTTCTGGGTTCCAAGGAAGGTCAAGGTTCTTCCCCATTATCTCCACACCACAAAACTCTAATTTATTTCATTTCATTTAAATTCTCACTTACTAACTATTTAACTAGAATTAAGGAAAGAAATTAAGGAAATATATGAAAGACATTGCCTGCAGAAGGATCTCTGAGAGACCTCAAAGAATATAAGCATCCTTGTCCTGAGGTGGTCAAGGACCCAGGGTGAAGGGGACCATGCAGACATACAGCTAAGTGGGACACAAAGGCCAGGGCACAGGGACAGACAGGAGTGGGACCAACAAATCTTGGGGCTCGAGGTGGTCCCAAGCCCAGAGGGCCCCCAAGAGGCAGGGTCTGGCTCTGGCTCACGGGGACCCTTTCTCTGGGGCTGCGGGGAAGGGGTGCAGGCCGATTCTTCTCTTTCCCAGGAGCACCCTCGGGCCACCCACTCTGCCCTTCCAGTCCCTCCCTGCCTCCCGGGTCCGCACAGTGGTGTATGGGGTGAGCAGAGCAGGGAGGGAGGGAAGGAGAGTCACTTTCCCCTCGAATCCTGGAGATGCGGAGACAGGTCTCAGAGAGATGAGGTAACGTCTGTAACTGCTCCGCGGAGGAGATGGGACGTGCACAGCCACGCACCCTTCATACTCTCCCTCCCACCCTCCCACACTCGTTTCTCCCTCCGGCAGCCCCCCAAATGCTAATCCTGCAGTAAAGCTGTGAGGGACAGAGCGGGAACAGGATCAATATTTATGAGGCCTTCAGGAAACCTGGAGCTCCATCCATCAAAGCCATGACCTTGTCCGGATGTCTCCCTTCTCTGGCCGCCAGCACTGTCTCCGCTGGGCTGCGTGAGGCTGGGGAGGGGAGGCCAGGAGGGAAGCAGGGAGGCCTTAGATGGGCCCTGGCCCTGCACGCAGCAGGCAGAAGGGCTACGGAGCAGCCACAGAGGAGGGCAGAGGCCTGAGCAGAAGGAGGAGGGCTGCGGGGCTGGGCTGGACTGGGACATGGACCATGACTGCAGGTGGGCCAGAGAGAGGGGAGTGGAAGCCTCTGCCTCACGGGGGTCTCATCATTGAGTAGAGCCGTCCGAGCTGCTCTACAGCGGAGTGGCTGGAGTCCCTCAGAGAGACAGTGGAAACCGGCAGGACTTTTAAAGCCTGGGCCTAGAATTAGCATGGTCACTTCTGCCACCTCCTATTGGTCAAGGCAGGTCACAGAGCCAGCCCAGCCAGAGTTTCGGGGACAGGTGGCAAGCCTCCATCTCTTGACAGAGGACGGCACGTGTGGACATGTAGCGGGGCGGCTGCCGGAAGCCCTCTTTGGAGACTGTCTACACATGGCATGAAGGTCACCAGGTCTCAGGAAGTTCAATGCGTCTGCCTTTCCATGGTTCCGAGAGCTGTGAACCTCTCCTCTGAGGCTGCAGCTTTTGGATCCTTTCAACCCACAGAATCTGAGATCCTTACAGCTCTACCCTCTGCCCCAGCCACCAGTTCTGGGTGATTCCCAAGAATGAGCACGGCCCGTGGCCTTGATCCAGCAGCTGTGGTCCGTTCTTACTCCCTCTCACAGCGCCCCCTGCCCCGCCTCCTTGCAGACAGTGGTCATTGATTAAGTTCCAGGTCATCCTGCCTCATGGGATGGGAAAACCCTTCTGTGGAGCTTCGGAGGTGAAATTCAGACCCGTGCGTCAAAGTTCCAGAAAGCAGATTTTGCTACCGTGTAAGAATGAACTCTCAAAATCAGATCAGGCTACTTTATAATGTGGGGGTGGGGGGGGTGCGGTCTCCTGTCCCTAGCAGTATTCAAGCAGAAGCTGAATCATTCCTGCCAGAAGGACTAGAGCAAATCCCTAGACTAAAAGAGGCTCAACTCTCAAGATTCCTTGCACCTTTAATCATGCTAACTGTCCGGACCCCACTGGGTAACGGTTATCGTTTTGCAAGTCCTGGCGATGCTCATTTTGGGAGACAATCCCCAGTCTCTGTTGAGAAACAGGGGCTGGCAGGTTGAATCCTACCTGCCCAGGCAGCAAGTTAATGACCAGCTCGTCCGGTGGGTCCACGTGGTTTTGACTGTTTCTGCTTCAAGATGCTTGAATGGAACTTGGGCCTCAAAGAATGACCTTGTGCAGAGCCTATGCCCCTCTCTCTGCTTGGCCTTTGGCCTCTGCTGAGATGGGGCTGGAGGGGACTTGCAGCTGTGCTCCGCACGAGGGGCCCCGCATCTGTCACTTCTCAGGTCTGTACTGACCAGTGTTCCAGCCCTGAGCACTGCGCTCAGGAGACCAGTCCTGGGGGGGGGGGCGGGGAGAAGAGGGCCTCCCCAGGTACATTTTCTCTTTGGATCACATACCACCTTGAGTTTTCTGAGCAGCAGATGGGCCTGCAGGTCAGGTGGCCTGACCCTGAGCCTCACACAGCGCTGGTCTGGCCGACCCTCTGGGGTCTCTGGACTCTGGGGTTCCAGTGGTCTTGCTGGCCTCTGCTCGTGGCTTGATGCCAAGCGGTGACCTGCCCTTGAGCTCTGGGAGGGAAGGAATGCTGCTCCTGGGTCGCACGGGCCCTTCTTCTGCAAGAAAAGGGAAGGAAATTCTCCCTCACTGGTAGCCCAGGGTTACGGCTGAAGAGGTTACTTCACACGTAAAAGATGTGCTTTGGGTCTATCAGCTTTAACCCTCATCAATGGTTCTTTCCTTTCAATAGCCCAGAACACTTGACAAAAATAGCAAACGTCCGAGGAAACGTGAGTTTATCAGACTTTCTAGAATATTCCCAAGTCCTTCTCTGCCTCCAGGTGTGCCACTCCTTGCAAATTCTGCACATGGATGTGTTTCACATGGAAGGATGATCACTTAGCTGTTTCCAAATCAGCATGAACTTCACACAGGGGCCAGTTCTGGGATCACCCTTCAAAGACGCCATGTGTGGTGTATGTGGTGAGTGTGTGTGTGTGTGTGTGTGTGGTGTATGTGTGTGGTATGGTGTGGTGTGTGTGTGTTATGTATGTGATGTATGGTATGTGCGTTGTGTGTATGTGGTGCATGGTGTGTATGTGTGTGCATGATGTGTGGTTGTGTGTATGTGTCTACACGGTGCGTGTATGTGGTGTGTGTGTGGGGGGTGTGTGTGTGTTTATGTGGTTGTGTGTATGGGGGGTGTGGGGTGTGTGTGGGATGTGTGTGTGTTTATGTGGTTGTGTGCATGTGGGGGTGTGTGGTGTGTGTGTTTATGTACTGTATATATGTGGGGGGTGTGGTGTGTGTGTGGGGTGTGTGTGTATGTTTATGTGGTTGTGTGTATGTGGGGGTTGGTGGTGTGTGTGTGGGGGTGTGTGTGTTTATGTGGTGTGTGTGTTTATGTGGTGTGTGTATGTGGGGGTGTGTGTGTGGGAGGTGTGTGTGTTTATGTGGTGTGTGTATATGGGGGGTGTGGTGTGTGTGTGTGGGGTGTGTGTGTTTATGTGGTGTGTGTGTGGGGTGTGTGTGTGTTTATGTGGTGTGTGTATGTGGGGGGATGTGGTCCCCCCTTGAGTGTGGAGGAATTCCAGAAGGAATGTCAGTGGAGGAGGTGAGCTGTTTTCCCAGCCAGAAGACTCCATCTGTGAAGACTGTTTGGTGTTTGTTTTTTGTTTGTTTTTGTTTGTTTTTGTGAGCCTGAGAGTCACAGAGGTTTCCTTCCCTGAGGCGAGTGTCTGTGGACGTGGTGTGGGTCCAGTTTGTGGAGCAGAGGGAGGCGAAGGGGAAGGCGGCCCCGGGCAGGAGGACAGATGGCAGGACGCGGTGGGGGCCGGGGTGGGGTGGGGGAGGGCTCAGACCCCTGGGGGCTGGCCCGTGTGGATTCCAGAAGCTAGGCTCTGACCACGTCTGACGTCAGGCGGCAGGGACGCGCTAGAAGCCTTTGAGTCAACTGCTTGGAAGCCTCTAGAAGGCTTTGGAGGGTTAGAAGAAGGCCAGGCCTTGAGTTTAAGCTTTGGCCTCTCGGTTTCTTCTCCGCAAGGAAGAAGGGCTCTAGGGGCGCCTTGGGCTGAGGACGGCGCCGGGCTGCGGTCCTGCAGCGCCACCTGGGGGCGATGAGCAGAACGGCCACCAGAGGCTGAGCCAGAGAGACCCTCTGCGGTGGGCGATCAGGGGGTCCTCTCTCCGGCACTGACCCCGGCGGAGACTCCCCAGTCTCTTGGGAGACCCTGCGGATCTGATTCCTGTTTCCGTCAATAGAAAAAAACTCACCCCGAAAGCCGGGGCTTCTGCTGGGATTGCCTTGCTGGGGATCCCAGAGTGACCAGAAGACCCCATTGCCCACCCTCCCTGCTCCACTTTTTGTCAGAGTTCTCTGAAGAGGTAACAGTTATTTACAGATGCTTAGAAGATTCGAACTGGGGAGACTGTGGACTCTCATCCTTTTATAGATGAGGAAACTGAAGTTCGGAAAGGCTGTCTCCTGACCCCCAGCCCCGTCCTGCAGCCTGTGGTCCACCTGTCGTGCGGAGAGGGGGGTCCAGCCCTTGCAGAGGGGCTCAGGGATCACACGGAACAGAGGGCACCTACAACGATCTGAAGGGAGGGAGGCCGACCAGAGAATGAGGCCAGGATGAGCCTGGAGCTGAATGTCTCAGAACAGGAGGTGTGGGCAGGAGGCGGACAGAGTGACCCCGAGGGGCACAGAGGCGGCACACATGCTGAGAAAATATCCAGCGGGAACCCCAGGTCCAAGAGAGCTGAGGCTCTGGAGAACCTGCAGGCAGCTGCCTGTGGTCTCTGTGAAACAAAGAGGGAATGAATATTATTATACATTTCACACCTAACATCGGCAGCCCAGCCCCCTTCTCCTTTGCCCGGCTTGTCCGCCCGGCTTGTCCGCCCTGCTGCTCATCACCAACCCTCCCCCAGAGCCAGGCCGCTGGCCTCCCTGGACCTCTGTGCCCAGGCATTGGCTTTTGCCGGGTCCCCTTGCTGGGATAGATGCCTGCCATGCTCCTCTCGGCTGTAGCGGGATGAGCTGATGCCCCCACGCAGCCGGGGGCTCCTGGAGGGAGGGATTAGTTTGCTAGGGCTTCGGTAACAAAGTACGGAAGGCAGCGGGCGGGGAGTGGGGGTGGGGAGTGCTTAAACACCAGGAATGTATCATCTCAGGGTTCTGGTGGCTGAAAGGCCAAGTTCGAGGTGTTGGCAGAGTTGGTTCCTTTTGAGGACTGGGAGGGAGCATCTGCTACAAACCTCTTTCCTTGGCTCGTAGATGCCGTATTCTCCCTGTGTCTCTTCACAGGACGTTCTTCTCGTGTGCGTGCCCATCTCCAAATTTCCCCTTTTCTGAGGACACCAGTCATATTGGATTAGGGCCCACCGTAATGACATCGTTTTAACTTGATTGCCTTTCTAAAGACCCTCTCTCCAAATAAGGTCACATCCTGAGAAACTGGGCGTTAGGACTGCAACATATGAATTTTGCAGGGAACACAATTCAGCCTGTAACGGTATATAGCTCCGGTCAGACAGTCACTGGGCTCTTCCTCCTGCTAAATGGCATCTGAAAGCTGAAGGGAATGGACTTCTGAATGGAAATTCTGAGGTGGAAGAATTTTCTGTGGAAAGAAACGGTTTTGGGGGAAGGTTTTGCTGTTTGGGTGTGAGATAAATTTGTCTTCCATCTCCTTTGGAAAACTTTAGCAAGGGTTACCTTATTTATCCCTAGATTGGAGTTAGATGTGTGTTGGGGATGCAGTGTGAGGCACCCACACTGGCTCAAGGGCAAGCACTGCTGAGGGGGCCAGGGAGAGCCCAATAAATCTAGATCTTACTCATCCTTCGAGGACCAACTCACGGCCCTCTTCCCTTCACAGCTGAGCTGCCTTTGTTCCAGCAAAGACACCCTCATTACAGTACACAGATCATCCACACTGTTTCCACCACCACCACCCCACTTGCTAGCTGTTAGTAGCCTTACCTCCCCGGCTGGTTCTTGTACGCATGTCCAGAATAGCCAGCGATCTGGATGCAAACGTGAATCAGTTCTGTTTCTCCCTCGGCCCCACCCCAGGGTGCTTAATACATGCCCTGCACACAGCAGGTGCTCAAAGCATGCTTCTGTAAACTGTAGACCTCTGGAAGGCTGAGCCACCTCATGGTCCTTTATACCAGCATTAAAGCAGCGCCGGGTGCATGCACACCTACGGCTCCCCAGATGCTGGCCCGGTGCCTAGGATGTCGGTGGGAAGAGTGACCCTCAGTGTGTACTCCCTCCGTTGGGGAGTGGCTCCCCCCAAGGTCCTCTTCAGATTTCCCCCTTCTCACAAATGTTGGTCATTCCCCCGACGCCCCGCAGGGTTTGGAAGTTACTAGAAAAGCCCTGTGTTTAAGAGGGTCTGTGGCTGCTGCTCCCTTTGATGTCAGGCCCGCCCGCAGGCAAAGGAGCGGGGGAAGCCTTTGGCACCCCAGGCAGATCTAAACCAGGCTCCGAGGGCTGTTTGCTTCAGGCGCCAAAGCAATGGAATTTGCCTGATAGTCTCCGAGAATCTCTTCCCACTTAATAAATTCTGTTTGAAAGGAATGATAATGGTCTCAGGGACAATGTGTTCGAGATGGATTGGAACAGTCAGGAGAACAACGGGTTCACGGCTGCCAGAACCGCTGACACAGGCTTTGCTTCGGGCCGCGCGGGAGGACATATGGGCTGTCTAGACTCTGGGAAGGTACAAATCCGGAGCTGGAGAGGGGCCCTGTTGCGAGCAGAGGGATGTGCAAGGGCAGCTGGAGCCAGAGGACAGCACGAAGGCAGGAAGGGCAGTGGGGGAGCGGTGGGGGGCCCTCTTTGATGCTGTTCCCAGCAAATCAAGTTTTTTTTTTTTTCCATTTGGCTGCGCCAGGTCTTAGTTGCAGCATGCGGAATCTTTAGTTACGGCATGCACGGGGGATCTAGTTCCTTGACCAGGGATCGAACCTGAGCCCCCTGCCTTGGGAGCTCAGAGTCTTAGCCAGTGGACCACCAGGGAAGTCCCTGCACATCAAGTCTTGCGAGGCCCCTGGTTGCCGGTGCGGTGGTGCTGCCAGAGGGCCAATCACAGGCCAGTGACAGTGATTGCCGCCCCTGCTGCTCTGGGGGAGTTGGCACTGCTGAGGGCTCTGGGGCGCTCCTATTCAAATCAGGAGGTGGGGAGCCCTGCTATGGGCTTGCTGGGAGAGGGAGCCAGCTCTCCTGGCACTCCCATCATTGGGAAGGTATAAATTCCCATGCAATCTGTTTTACACATTATGTTTTCACGTAACATGGAGCGATAATAAAAATAAACTAACATTTTGATAGTACTTTATAGCTTACAAATCTTTTCGTGTATTTATTAGTTGATCCCTAATGCAGGGAGAGGGAGCCGCCCCAGGAACCATCAGGAACCATATGGGAGCCAACGAGTGTACTTTAGAGAAAGCAGATATCATCACCATCATCATCGCTTCCTTTTCACAGAGGAAAACATTCAGACTCAGAGAGGGTGGGGCTTCCTGAAGAACAACAAGTAGATAGCGGAGGCGGAATGTGTGGCTCTGGGGCCTCTGCTCCCAGTACTCCCACATTCAGCTGCTTATTGAACACGCACTGAGTACCAGGCCTCACAACAACCTTGCCAAGAAAAAAACTGAGTCTTAGTCCAAGTCATTATTAGAACTGGGCTTTGAACTTGGGTCCTCTGATCCCAAACCCCATGTTCCATGTGCTTTCTGGCCCTTCCTCTCTTTGGGCTTGGGGGAGGGTGTAGCTCATTCCAACCCTACACATAAGGGGAGAGAGAGAGCTCCTCCAGGTTGGGTGGCACTAGGGCATCCCTTACGGAATGACCCAGTCAAGTCTGACTTTTCCTTGTTAGCGTGTTGTCATCACGGTTTGTCCTTGGATGTAGCAGAGCCATTTTTTAACAGGAGATCTGCTGCGTTTGAGTTTTTAGGTGCACTTTGGGGAATCAAATCTGCTGGCCTCCTTTCTCTTCTCATGAGCTCAGTAGTCAGCCTCCCAGTGCCTGGGGTTTACTGTTTGTGCCTTCAAATGCAAGTTTCAAATACCCACATTGGTCCAGAAAAACTCTTGCCATTGTCTCCAGAGTCAGCTAAGGTGTCTGCAAGATCTTTAGAGACAGGCTTCGGAGTTTGTCACTTTCCCATGGTGCTGCTGGGTGATAAATGTTGCTTTGCTTTCTGCTCTTTCTTCTTCTTTTTCTCAGGCTTGTTTTTAATAAAAAGAAATGGCAGCTGGCAATATCCCTGAAGCTTTTTAGTGGGGCTCCTATAATGAGTTTTGCTGAAATTCTGGATAGGAAATGTTTCCCCTGTAGATTCAGATGCAGGATTTTAAACTTTTGTGATGTCTGTGGCCTTTTTCCTTTGAGCCAGCTGGGTTTGCCTCTTCAAAGATGTCATCCCCAGCCTCGCCAAGCTTGGCGTTTACTGCTGCACTGTAAGTGAGTTACGTGAGGGTAAAGATAGGTCAGTGCTTTTTCTTCCCTCTCTTTTAAAGAAGAGAGAAAGAGTGTGTGCGTGTGTGTGTGTATGTGTGTGCGCATTTTCCAACAACCCACCAGTCAAAAACAGTTGAAGCAATTTTAGCTCACTTTTTCCCCAAAAGCTTCACTCCAAGACTGAGTCAGATTGGGGAACACTTCAAGGAAAAAAATTTCCATGAAAGTTAACTGCAGTTAACGAGGAGGGAGTTGTGGGGAGAAAGAATTCCTCAGTGTTCACTGTAATGTCAGTTTTGCTGCTGCCTGACAAACATAAAACACGTAAACAGACCCATGGCCTGTGCCCCTCCACATCCAGATTATTACGAGAGGTGAACACTTCTTTCCATTACGAATCTGCATGGCTTCATTTTCCCAGCTGAAACTTTCAACAAGATGAAATTATACACACAGGCACACATTACAGTCTTTGGAAATACTGATGAAGAAAGTTTCCTGAAAATACACAAACCAAGGAGTCAGTTCAGCCATGAATAAATTTGCTGTGTGCTAAAAGGCATGGTTAGAAGCCCAAATGCAAAACAGCTTAAATGTTTTTTTACTGACATGGGGCAGGAGCCAGCTCCCTGAAGACTGAGTTTTATCCTATTTGTATCTGACTTCTGTTTCTTCCAAGTTCCAAAGTAACTTTATGGCCTCGTCTGTAAGTACAGCCCTGGGTATTGGCACAGAGGTGTATGAGTTTGCCTGAGCCTCCCCTCCTCCCTTCATCCCACTCTCCTTTGCTCTCCCCCTTGCCCCGCCCCCCCATCCTTGCCCATGTTCTTCCCCACCCCGGACCACGGACCTCCTATTTTTCCTGGGTCCTCAGCGCTCCCCTCCCTACTAGGTCTTCTTTCCATGAGTGCACCAACAATGTCAAGGCTCTTCCATCCTATAACTGAACAGAAAACTCTTCGCCACATCTCCCTCCTGAACACCCTACGTATTTTCTGCCCTGTACAACCAGGTTGCTTGCTAGAGCAATCCACCCTCTCTCACCCACTCTGCTAGTCAGTCCCCAAACAACTGCCATGTGGTTTCCTGACACTGCTCTGAGTTCATCAGGGACTTCTAGATATCCAAAGCCAGGCCTTCTCTTATGGTATTTTTAAAAATTGAAGTATAGTTGATTTACAACATTTTAGGTGTACAGCAAAGTGATTCATATATATATATATATATATATATATATATATATATATATATATAAATTTTTTATATATTCTTTTTCAGATTCTTTTCCATTATAGGTTATTATAAGATATTGAATATAGTTCCCTATGCTATACAGCAGGTCCTTGTTGTTTGTTTATTTTACTGTGGGATTTTCATGTAGCATTTGACAATGACCATCCACTCATCCATCCATTCATCCACTCATCCATCTGTCCATTCACCCACCTACCTACACATCCACTGACCTACCCAGCCAGCCAGCCAGCCACCCAGCCACCCACCTACACATCCATTCATCCATTCATCCTTCCATCCATCCATTCACCTACCTACACATCTATCCATCTATTCATCCATCCCTCCACCACCCAGTTGTCTGATGTGTTTCCATTTTCAGCCATTTCCCTGGCTTCTGTGCTACTGCTCTCCCTGGTCTACTCCCACCTCTCTGGCCTCCTGTCCCTAGTCCCCTCTCCCAGCATATCTTCTTCTACTTGCCCCTTAAATATCAGTGTTATCCATGGCCCTGTCCTTGACCCTGGGGTTGTTCACTGTCCACACTCTTCCACTCTTTGCCTCAACTTCTCCCTTGGTACTGATGCTGCCCAGAGCTGTATCTGCACCTTAGATCTCTTCCCTAAGCTGCAGAAGCCCCCTGGATCCCTCCAGTATTGGGTCCTCTGATCCTAAGGTATTTTATCTACAGTCCACTCTTCACTCTGTGATCAGAGAATGGCTCCAGAATCCTGGGGGTCATCCTCGACTCCTCTCTCCTTTGGTCAAGTTCAAATCCCTCCCTTCTGGGCAAATCCCATCCTCTTAATGGCTGCATTGTGCCTTCAGAGAAGGGGGTCCAGCACTTTCCGAGAGAGTGTCAGCTCAACCTCCCATCTACCTGCCTCAACATGCCTGCTTCTCACTGACCCTAGCGGTAGCCCCTTGGTGTTGAAACAGTAACAGCGAACATGCAACGAGTGCCTGCTGTGTACCAGGTGCTGAGACAAGCGCCTGTGAGCTCAGAATTAACATCATCCCAATTTTACAGATGGGAAAACTGAGGCCCAAAGTGGTTTTTGTTCGGCCCTTCACGTGGACGGCCTCTTGGGCGACCCAGCCTGCGTGCACGTCCCTCGTGCTTCACTCCACAATCCCAGAGCAGCCGCCGACCTCCAGCTCAGGTCAGGGTCCTGGGGTCCCATTTTCTGGGTCCTCACTTCCTCTGCTCTCATTCTTTTCTGCCTGAGTTCCTACAATTTTTTTAATTTAAATTTTTTAAAAGCCTATGAACTAAAATCCTATGTCCTCAGGTTGTATCTTTCTACCCCCTTCCTCATGGCAGCAGAATTATTTCCTCAAAATATTAATCTAGTCATGTCCCTTTTTGTTTAAAACCCTTCAATAACATCTTTGTTCTCAGGACAAAGTCTGAACTCTGGGCTGGGAGTGGGTCGTGGCGGATTCTATATATATAGATTCCTTTATATATATATATATATATATATATATATATAAAGGAATCACTTTGCTGTATACCTGAAACTAACACAACATTGAGCAATCAGGATCTATTAGACAATCGATCGCCATTATTTAAGTGGTAGTTTTTAAAATGTATTAGTGGTATATCAAATAAAGGAGTATCTTATATGCAATGACATCTTAGATATGATGCATCATTTCATGTTTCTTTTTATAACCAACTTGGAGATCCATTGAACAAGATGTCTGTTGGCCAAATACATTGTCATCTGCTTCACGGAAGTAATGAAAAGTCTGTCAGTGAAGCAAGTTCTTTGTCAGCTGAGGTTGTGACTCATGTACTGTTGTCACCCTGAAAGTTTGGGTCTGTTCTGACCTAAGAACTTTTTGAGGAGACGGTGACCGTGGTGATGGCAATCCTATCCCCAGGTTCTGGGGATGCTTATATTCTGTTGCTGTTTTCCTTCTACTGTGTTTTCATGACAGCTAAGGATTTGCATAAGTTTCGGCAGTAGTTTGTAAACTTTACTGGGCAGGCACTAGGGCTTGTCCACTTTAACTGTCATGGTGCTAGAGACTATGAAACAATTTAAGGAGGCCAGGCAAATAGTTCCTGCATCATGTCTACTGTTTTCTTTAGGGGTATGTTGTATAAATGAGTTTAAAAATGGCCCCTGTGTATTGGCCCCAATGTTTTGTGTTGTTATTGTTCTTTTTAATATTTATTTATTTATTTAGCTGTGCTGGGTCTTAGTTATGGCATGCGGGAACTTTAGTTGTGGCATGTGGGATCTTGTTCCCTGACCAGGGATAGAACCCAGGTCCCCTGCATTGGGAGCGTGGAGTCTTAGCCACTGGACCACCAGGGAAGTCCCCCTGTGTTGTTGACTTAATGCACAGTGGTATAGAACCATTAGCTCCACACCCACCCATACCAAAGTCAAGTTTTTACACATCCAATGGATTTTTAAAAAAATTTATTCTATTCAAGTGTAGTTGACTTACATTGTGTTAATTTCTGCTGTATAGCAAAGTGATTCAGTTATACATGTATATATTCTGCAATGGCTTTAGATATAGCCCAAATAAGTATGTTTTATACCCATTTAAAGCCCACCTGCTTTGCGTAACCCATAAATCATGAAACAGCACCCAACATCTGCTGGCCATAGATAAAGACAAACCCCAGGCCTATAGAAAGAAAATAACCCCAAACTCTGGCTGCCCTTTGGAGCTCTCTGACCTAAAACTCCATACCATGTTGCTGAGTGACCTCACCTAGACATGTGACCCCCTCTCGATCCCCCTCTCCCCTGGGAGTGCCTGAGACCTCTCCCCTGAGCCTCTGTCCCTGGAAGGTCTCGTGCTGTGAGGGACTCTCCCTCCCTGGTAACCTGTCCAAGTGCCACCCAAATAAAGCTCATTGTGTATCACTGCCACCTCGTGGTCATGACTTTTTCATTCATCAGCCCTGAAATCCTCGAACTCACACCAGGTGTAACTGTGTAAAGAAGCAGATACATCTAATCATAAGCACTGGCCCACCATGAGGCTTCCCTGGAGTCTGAGAGCAGGGCTGATAACACCATTGTTTCTGTAACGCTATTGTTTCTACCTAAGGACACAGTATATGCAGGGGTTAATCGTTATACATGCAGAACGTTTCAAGATTAAAAAATAGCATCAGCTCCCTTAATGCAAAGATAAACACATTTAAAAATTACAGAGCAGACAAGTGAGCACGCTTGGCTCATTCGTTTGTTGCTGTCCTCTGGCAGGCTAAGGGCTGCCCCCTGGACTGTCCTAAGGAGCCATCTCAGCTCCATTCCCAGGAAGAGGATGCAGCTCTTCCCAGGAGCAGACACCACTGACCGGGGAATGTCAATAGGCATCTCAGATGGCGATGGAGCTGGAGACCTAGTGACCATCACTAGAGACTGTTGCACTTGTACCAGAAGCCAAGCACATGGATTATTGCAAACAAGACTCATAAAACCCTGTTATTAGCCCTATGATACAAATGAGGAAACCTCAGCTCAGAAGAGTTTATTGACTTGCTCAAAGTCACGAATCTAAGTGGTGGAACAATTGGGATTCAAAACCAGGTCAATCTGAGTCCACGAGTGAGAGGTTTGACCACCTCACTCTGCTGCAGAAATTCAACCAGCCCATGTATTTTGCAACAGTTCTGACAAAGGGCAGGATGAAGGATGGCAGTGATGGAGACAGGAATTGTGTTTTCTTCCTCAGTCTCCCCCAAAGTTATAGGCAGAGGAGGGCAGGGCAGAACTCAGGGAATAGGCGGACCCTGTGGACAGCCTACATCCTGGAGTCAGACTTAGATCCTGACCTACGATGGGGCGAGTGTGGTACAACCCAGCTCCGCCCACTCGCAGCCAGGTTCCACAGGCCCAGGCTCCTCACTGGCCACCTGCAGCATCTGGGTCAAGCGCTTCCCTATTCAAGCAAGAGTGATGCTCAAGTGACAGGGGATGGAAAGGGATGCTGAGACACTGAGGGAAGGTTCTAGTTCTTTTCCAGCCCACAACCAGGCCCTCTTGTTCTCTGTGTGAGGAACATCTCACCCCTCACCCCTCCCTTTAAGAATTGATCCTCCACATGCTAGTTTCCTAGGTCTGTGGCAACAAATTACTACAAACTGAGTGACTTAAGCAACAGATTTTTATGGTCCCACTGGAGACTGGAGGACCCAGTTCAAAGTGTCATCAGGGTTGGTTCCCTCTCAGGGCTGAGAGGGACAGTCTATTCCAGGCATCCCCCCAGCTTCTGGTGGTTTGCTGGCAATCTTTGACCATCCTTGACTTGTGAAAGCATCACCCCAACCCCTGCCTTCATCTCTGCAGGGTGCCCTCCCTGTGGATGTGTCTGTGTTCAAATTTCCCCCCATTATCAAGACTCGAGTCGCGTTGGATTGGGGGCTCACTTGACTCCAGTACAACCTCATCTTAACTAATTGCATCTCTAAGGACCCTATTACCCAATAAGGTCACATTCTGAGGTGCTGGGGGTTGAGTTTTTGAGGGGATGCAGTTCAGCCTACATCTTTCCACAGCTCACATATTTTCCTTTTCTGTGATGCTTTCCTTTGAGTGATGGGCCGTAGTGGTAGGAGAGCCCCCTCACATTCACAAACCAGCTCCCTACTCCACCCCTCTTGGGCAACAGGGGGAGCTCAGTCTATGATGCATGTCCGTTCAGTCCGTGTTGCTTCCTCTGAGGCCACAGAAGCTCTATTGCAGGGCACAGGCTGCCTGCAGTGGACACAGGGTCGGGGAAGGGCGGCCAGCCTAGCGTGAGCCCTTGGGCCGCCATCCTCTCTGAAGTGCTGGGCTTTCTCTCCTTCAGGCTCATTCCTGGGCCATTCGTTGTCTCCCGACCTGGTCCCAGCTCCACTGGCTGCAAGCTCTCCCTCCTCTCCCTTCTCTGTTCACCCTTCAGATCGTTGCCCTGCGCTATCTTTTCAGCGAACACCTTGGCTCCTGTTCCTGGTTGCCGGGCCACCTTGGATAATGTCTCTGGGGTCTGGGCTGACCTGGAATCATCCTACCTCTGCTCTTCTCCTGCGGGGCACACCAGGCCCCAGCTACATGGTGGGCCCTGAAAATACGACCCAGAGGATGCAGAGTGGCCTCAAGGGCTGGAGCAACTCTTCGAGAGAGTGCCAGGTGGTCTGAGGACAGCTTGGCCTCACCACCTCCCGGCCCGCAAGGTCTCTTCTGCAGAGAAAAGCAAAGCCAGCGATATTTCCCTGATCCTCTTCCTGTCTGGCTCTTGGTTAGAGTTTGCAAATGAGAGGTGCTCCTGAAATCATTAAGAAGGAAGAGGAAAGGCCACTATTCTTTGGAGGCAGTTGCGTAACTGAGCAGGACACTACGGCCTTCCCAGGACAGAGCCCTCCCCCATATCCTCTGATGTAGCTCCTCTCTGAAGTACCCAGATGATAGTATCTCATGCATATTTCCTGAGTTTTTCAGATGCTAAAAACCACCACCAAATAGAAAAAACTATCTACTTGATGATCCGGAGCAGGTAGTCCCCAGACCTACTGGCACCTAAGAACTGATAATGTTAACCCCTGTGACACTGCCCTGTGACCTCTACGTCAACCCATCAGAGAATTGTGCATGAGCTGATCACATACCCTGGGACGCCACTCCCTCGCCTTTAAAAATGCTTTGCTGAAACCCTTCTGGGAGTTCCGGATTTTTGAGGACAAGCCACCCATCTCTTCGCATGACCCTGCAACAAACTTTCCTTTGCTCCAAACTCTGACGTTTCCGTATTGTTTGGCCTCCCTGCTCTGGGCACCTGAACTCGCATTTGGTAACAGCTGCAGCCACAGCTGTGGGAGCTGGGATTCGAGATGTCTTCCTGAAGCCCTCTGGGGAAGCATCCTTGAGCTGCCAAAGAGGAAGCTGGTGGGAGCTTCCTAGAGGCTCTTGACAGTCATATGACTTCCGGGATCCCTCTGCTTACATGTTGCAGGCTGAAGCCTTTGGTGTTAGCTTCCCTGACTTTCAGTCTCCTGGGTCTTCCACTAGTTCACTATACCCTTAATTCTCTAAATTAAAACTTCGACTATTTGGAACACCCAGTGTAAACTTCTGTTTTCCCAAATGAAACCTGATTGAAACAGACAGAAAGAGTGAATCTCCAATGAGGGCAAATGTCACCAGCCTGCTCCAAGAGTGGGGTCCTCTGGTGGTTTCCTAGGATTGGGTGGTAGGTCTTCAGCCATGAGGAAAGCACAAGGCAGATCCTAGCAAAGAGAGTAGCCTCTCTGAGCAAGTCACACTGGGGAAGGAAAAAGGACATTCCGGTGGCCCAGTAAGGAAAAGCAAAGAGTCAGAAAACTCCAGATTTCAATCACTCACTAGCTGAACTCATTGCTTCACCTTTCTGAATCTGAGTCTGAGTTTCCTTCCTGTAAAGTACTGGAAAATCATCCAATGAGCAGAGATCAGTGAGTGGGGCCGTGACCCCTCATCACCTGACCTTGCTGTGGACCTTAGGTGAAATGACTTATGTAAATTCCTCAGCCCAGAGATTGGCAATAGAAGGTGCCCAATAAGTGTTAGGTCTTCCTTCTTGTCAGAGACAGTCATTTGCTTAAGAAAGATGCTCCCAGCAGCTTTCATATGCCTTTACTTTCAGCCTAAGGCTATAGCTTCTAACTCTTCCCTGCTCTTCAGAATGAAGAGTGATAAAGAAGCAAAGAACAAGCTCCTCAGTGCCCAGCAAATGTTCCCTTCTGCTGCAGCTCAGCCTCAGCTAGAACAGCTCCATGAGGCGGTGCATTGAGTCCCCGAAACCAGCGTGGGGATCACAGATTTACACATAAATGCTAAAACTAGAAATCCTCCAGAAGAAAACACAGAGAAATGTCCTCATGACATTGATATAGGAAAACATTTATCAGGTAGGACACAAGAACACCAACCATAAAATAAGTTGATAAAGTTAACTGTCAAATTAAAACTTTTTGCTCATTAAAGGCACTGTTAATAAAATAGAGAGGCAAGCTGCAGACTACGAGAACATACTAGTAATATGTGTGTCTGACCAAGACTTGTACCTAGAATGTATAAAATATGCCTGCAAATCAATAATGAAAAGAAACAACCCACTTAAGATGGACACAAGGCTTGAACGGTTCATAAAAGAATATATGTAAATGGGTAACAAGCACATGGAAAGGTATCCAACATATCAGGCACTAGGAAAATGCAAACTAAAACCACTTTGAGATACCACTTCGCACCCACTGGAAAGGCTAACATGCAAAAGGCTGACCATACTAAGTGCTGACGAGGATTTGGAACAACTGAAGCCTCATACAAAGTTGGTAGAAGTGTAAAATGTTACAACCGTTTTGGAAATTGCCTTGGCAGTTTTTTTCAAAGTAACATACTCCTACCCTACGACTCGGCAACTTCACTCTTAATATTTACCTGAGATAAATAAAAACCCATCTACAAAAACATTTGTATAAGAATGGTCCGTGGTTACTTTATTTGTAGTACCGAGTAACTGGAAGGAACCCAGTTTGCTGAAAACAACAAACCTCACCAGGAGACGAGATAAATAAATTGTGGGCAATCCATACAGTGCAGTGAAAAACAACAAACTGCTGATAGATGTGACGCCTTGGAGAACCGCAAAAAAAGTATGTCAAAAAAGCCAGGTGCGAAAGATTCATTGAATGATTCTCTTTACTTGAAGTTCAGGAACAGGCAAAACTAATCTATGTTGATGGAAATTACGACAGTGGTTATCTGAGTTGGGGCAGGGGTGGGTACTGGCAAAAACAAAACAAAACAAAAAAAGAGTAAGAGCACTTTCCAAACTGATGTAAATATTCTACATCTTGACTGAGGTAATGATTACATGGGTATAGACAATTGTCAAAATGCATTGAATAAACCACAAGGACCTACTGTACAGCACAGGGAACTATATTTTATTCAATATCTTTTAATAACCTATAATGGAAAAGAATCTGAAAAAGAAGATATATACATATATAACTGAATCATTTTGCTGTACAACTGAAACTAATATAACTAATATAGTTGTAAACCAACTATACTCCAATTAAAAAAAACTGAGTGGATAACCAAATATTATTAAAAATTAAAAAATACATTGAAGTATACACTTAGGATCTGTCCATTTTATTATATGTTAAAAAAGAAAACCAGCCCAGTGAATTTCCTTCTCAGATTTCCAGAGCAGTTGCCTAGACCTCCAAAGAGGTCCGTTTCACCCCAAGGACAAGGAATGGAGCATCCAGACGAGAGGAACGGAAGGCAGATCCAAGGAACCAGAGACACCCGGATGGTCAACTTACACAGCGTAACCTTGTCTCTGTCACCCACCGGGTGTGAACGTGCCTTTATTTTGTGCTAGCACTGTGCTACTTTTTTCTATGTACCTTTTAATCCTGGAGGAGAAACAAAAACAAATCAAACCCTGAATCTCCAAGCAGTGAAACAACACACAGCTAGGACTGTAACTCAGTCTTTGGATTCCAAGCAGGTTCCTATGGTTGTCTCTGGCAGGGACGGCAGGTGGGGAACTCCTGCCCCAAGCTCATCTGGGGGCTGCAGCATGAGCAAGGCTAGAGGTGGTGCCTTTACCAGCCAGGGACCCCCACCAGCTTTCCCTCCTTCGATGGACACTAAGCCTGAAAGTCTTCCCTAGAAGCAGCAGTAGTGAGTTCTGGTCCCCTTTCCAAAAAGGCTCTCTTGTTTTCACATGGACCAGCGCACAGAAACACTGGTGACTTATTTTTGCAAATCCCTCCAGGCTTGGCACGACCTGCAGGCCTGGAAGACGCTAGCTCGACAGCACAGCTGCATCTGGGGAAAGAGTTGGGAGCCCATAAATAGCCAAGGTCATTGGAAAAACCACGAAAGCGGCCTCAAGTGTTAGGCCCTGAGGGCTGCTTAGCAGTAAACCCAGGGCAGAGCAGCAGAAAACTGCTCCATCCTCCACTCCACCGTGGCACCTGCTTCCTGAAGGCGCTGGACCCGATGAGACATGATGTCATTGATTTTTATCACGTCTCAGTGAGGTGACCTTCCCAGGGAGGAGACAGGAAAACATGGGCCTGTTGAGGTGCAGGGTCTGTGCTGGGAAAAGAAACACAATTTGCAGCCTGTTGGAGCAGGTCCCCAAGTTTCAGGAATAAAGCCGCCTCTATTGCCTAGACCCGTGAGGCCTGAGAGGGCCACAGAGACCTAGCAAGTTCCTTCTGTGGAATTGTCTGGACAATGCAAACGTTTAATTTTTTAACAGGTCAATCTAAACGCAAGTTATTGTGGTCATGGAGAGAGAAAATATTTGAGTGCTAAGTAAAACAGATGAAAAGTTTCTTTAATCTTAAGAAAAATAAAATTGAGCAAGACATCATATATATTGTGATGTTTATGAGATGTACATGTAATATATATTCATGTACATGTAAATATCATGTATATTCACCTGCTGAAAGAATGTTGTTTTTCTTTGATGGTGGTTTAATTTTTAAATTCTGGCTAATTCTATTTCCTCTGTCTTCTGCCAAGGGCAGAAGTTAACATCTCCATTTTGTATATGTATATGTTGACTGTGTATTCTGTGTATATCAAAGTATTATTAATGAAATGTCTGCACAGAGTTGAACATTAAATAATACCAAAAACTCACAATGAAATGTTTGCAGCCCCCTGTCTCACTCCATCTTCCTTCCATCTCCCCACGCCCACACCCCACCCCCCGGCACAAGCACTTGTGTTTTTCCTTTGGTTGGGGCTGAGCAAGGAAACACGCTTAGACCAGAGGCCAACCCTAACAAAGATAAGGTATTTGGGATTTTTAAAAAATTTTTTTTAAATTAAAAGAAAATTAAAATACATTTTTTTTTGTATGCAATAATGCCTTATAGAAAAGTGAACAAATTAGTTGCCACAAATGTATTGTCACAAAGTGGACACACCCAAGTGTGTATTGTCACAAAGTGGACACACACATGTCATCACCCAAGTCAAGAAATGGAACATAACCAGCTCACCAATAACACAGGAGAGTTTAAACTGCTCCACACTGTCAGTCATCTTAATTGTAGCCATACTCGGGTGTATGTAGTGGTATTTCAGTGTGGTTTTAACTTGCATTTCCCTGATGACTACAGGAGATTGAATATCTTCATTTGATTTTGGACATTGGATATCCTTTAGTGAAATTTTTAAGTCTCTTGTCCGTTTTACTTTTGTGTTGTCTTTTTCTTATTGATCAGTGGGAGGGCTTTCGTATTTTGGCCATGAACCCTTTTCAGATACATGTATTCTCCCATATGCTCGTTTCCTATTTGCTCACTGATGGTCCTTTTTGATGAACAGGTCTTAATCCCATTAATTAATTAGTCTCTTGATTTCAATTGATCCAAATCTTTCTCCTGTATCTTCACCCTGTTTACTGCCTTATAGTTCTCCAATGCCTTTAAATAGATTTAAAAAATAGTTTCTCCAGCTTTTCTAGATGTTCCCTATGGAAGAATTGAGCAAAACTCCCTCAGGCAATCACTATGAATTTGTCTAGTTCTTTCCTCTGGAATTTTCATATTTCCAAATTCACACTCTGAGTGCTATTTCCTGGTTTAACATTCCAGACATTTTATATTGATTTTATATTGTGGTAGGTGAGCATTTATCTGTCTTACACCCGTACTCCACATCCTTTTATACTCCCAATATAGTTATTTTGTAATTTCAAACTCTCAACCATATTTACTTTACATTATATCAAGCTATCTAAATAGTATTCACTGCAGAGTCATGGGACCGGCAAGAAATTTTCAGAGTTAGTTGTATTTCAAATGATGAGTGAGAGTCTCTGTGAAGTTTTCCGCAGCACCAATCAATATTGTAAAATTTCCAGAATGGTCTCAATTTCAAAGACAGCAAGCTCTCTCCATTCTCACACCAAATAGTTCCTCCTATTTAGGAGTGACCCTGAAGGGCCATACTGTACGGAATTTATCAATTTACTGAGCCCTGACTCTGAATTGCTGGGACCACCAGTACCCGCATCTCAACAAGGGGCTGCTAGTCTCTTCTGTTGCCATATATGCCACAACTCTTGTGAAGTGAGACTTGAAGAAACAGCCTCAAAAAGAATTCCAGCTGCTGAGCCTGGTGATGGAGGAGAAGATGAATGAAAAGAATTTAAGAAAGTTTTGGGTCTTTGCCAGAAAAGAGACATTTTAGAATAAATTAGAGTGGTGTGTTGAATTCAACGGTGGCGGGGATGTATAATGTGAACAGGTCCTCCATTAACTCTGTATGGAAATGTCCAAAGGTGCTTTTTCAATGTGTTTCATTTGTGTTCTTAAATAAGAGGATTAGAAATGGCTGTGGGAGAGACTCCTTTCAGAAGTCAAGAGTTTCCTGTGTTCCAACTTACTGTTCCTATAAATACACGTGCACTTGTCATTTCCCATGTCCTAGGTTTGGTTTGGAAAAGAGACTCAAAGTGAAGGTCACCCAAAGCAAGGGTGGTGCTGGATGTAAGCTGCCTCCCCCTGAGCCCCCCAGCTCCTTCCTCCAGAGTCCTGTCCTTACAGGAGGTTCTGATGGGGAGCCTTCATCAGTGTCTGCGCTGCCCACGTTCCTGTAGCTTGGGGAGAACCATGGCTAAGGAGCAGGTGCGGCAGGAAAGACCGCACTGAGACAAAGTGGCCTTGCAGCCCTCTTCTGGGTTTGTGGTTGTAACTGTTACTGGCAGCAATACTTTGTTGTTGGTTTTTGTTTTATTGGATTTCTTAGTAGGAGATTTGCAAGGAACTTCTTCACCGTTTTCCTTCCCCATCCCTCCTTCCCTCCTTCCCTCCATCCCACCGTCCTAGCCCAACTCCGGGCTCTTAGTCCACCCATGCCCCACCATTTGAAATGAAGTTCAGTAGATTTCTTAGAGCCTATGGTCTCCCACCCCTTCAGCACCCATGTGGATGTCTGGCTCTCCTGGTTCCTGCCCTGCATGTCCCAGGAGCATCTAATAGCAGCAGCTTTGACACCAGGGAGACTTTGCAGTGTGCTTCATCCATTCACCAGGCATTTATTAAGCACATACTATGGGCCAGGCAGCATCCTGGGTTCAGGATGCAAAGATGACAAGACGAGGTCCCTGCCATCAGGGGTCACAGTCTAGATAGCCTCTGCATGTCCATACACACATTGGCACAACACAAAGTTATGTATCAGCGACAGAAATCTGTGGGGTTACAAGGAATGATCAGTGGTGCTAGGAAATTCACCAGGCAGATGTGGGGCGGGGGTGGGTATCGGGAGAAGGAATTCTAGGGGGAGGAAGAAGCATGGACAGGTGTAGGTGGGAAAGTCTCATGTGGCCTGGAAACCATATGTGATCTGTCACGGCCAGCGAGGGTGGGACGTGGAAGAAAGGATCTTTCCTCATGAAGCTTATAGTCCAGAGGGGTGAGTGGCCAGACAGGCTCACAACTCTCAGAGGAAGCAGGAAGCAGGAAGGGCTTGTTTTAAAAGAACGGATACAGCGCTAAGAGTTTGCACAAAAGGCAGACAGGGTTTGGGTTGGAGGCATCCAAGGAGGCTTGGTGGGCTGGATTTTGAAGAACATGTAGGATGGATTGCAGTGATGGGAGAACATTCCAGAAGGAAAGGGCAGCTTGGGGGTGATGGTGTGCATAAGAGCAATGCTAATGGGTGCAAGCAGTGGTCGAAGAATAAAGAACCATGGGAGCAGGACAAGCTCAGTCTCATGGATCAGAGGGGCCCCAAGAAGTTGGGATGACAACAGCTAGTGTGTGTGTGCACGTGTGTGTGCAAGTGTGTGTGTGTGTGTGTTGGGGTTAGGATTAGGGGCGGGCACAGTGAGAGGAAGTGAGTGATGTGTGAAGTACTGAGTGCCAAGCTGGGTTGGATTTGGAGGAGGCTGTTTGGGAAACTGGGGGTAACTTTGGCACACCTTCCTTGGTTTAAATTTTCTTAATGCTTTTGCAGAAAGACATCTTTATATTAAAATAAACATGGAAAAATACAGAATACCTATAGATTTCAAGATAAAAAAATACGACTGCCTCCAGAAGGCCCCACGGTGTGGGTACCCTCTCATGGCCATTAGGGGAGCTAAGGATAAGATCTGAGATGCCCTGACATTCCTGGTCGATTTAACTTTCATGGCAACTCTGTGAGGTAGAGATGATCATGCCTGCAGACGAGAAAACAGGCCCAGAGAGGGTGTGCAGCGTGCTCAAGGTCACACAGCTCATGAGCAGCAGAATCCAAACTCAAACCAGGTTCTGGGTCCAAGTCCAAGTTCTTTCTGCAACACTCTGAGTGGTTGATAAATGAGATATGGGGGGAAATAAAGCTGAAATAGTTTGGTGCTAACTCACGGAGGTTCTTGAAAGCCAGTCCGAAATAAACGTCGCAGCCAAAAAGGATGTTCATAGCCCACTAGGGTTAGACCCAAAAGGTAAGAAGAAGGGGAGCAATATGGCCCTAAGAGATCTAGTTATTCTCATCCCAGCTTCTCTGGGGCCACCTCTTATCCCTGAGACTGGGCATGACCTGTGGGGAGCAATGGCATTGTTCCCATAGAAATAGCAGGAAACGCCTCTTTTTCTGCTTGTTTTCTACTTAGTGTTGTTCTGCTGGGCACAGAGCCTTCAGAATCATTGTCCAACCCCTTCCGGGACTGAACGCTGGAGAAAGGGTGTCAGCCACCTGTAACTTCTCCCAATGTGCCGTTCCCACGACCAGGATATATCCTGTCATCCATGCAACAGGAGAGAACAGAGTTACTGGATCTGAAAGGAAATCAATGTAGAGCAGGAACCAGCTGCAATTTTCCAGATCTATTACTTTCCATTTGGAGGTCAGTGAGACAAAACGTCAGGTTGCAATGAAAATCAAGAGATTTATGTGGTCTTCACTGTAGGAAAACAACAACTCCATAAAGGACCCCCAAATGGTAACTTAGTGAAAATAAAAGGTGAAGAGTTACTTGTGGCTTCAGATAAGTGGAAAAGTGCTCCTCTGACTAGGAGATGGTGGTTACACTTTGCAACTGAATGTCATTGTCTTTCTTCCTTTCCTTTTCTTTCTTTAGAATGCGTTGAGACAGTTTATTGAGAAACCAGCCAACATCCTGGAGATCCTCAGGCCACCTCAAGTACTGCTGTTTCTGGACGAATCCTCTGATGGACTGATGCTTCATCAGCTGGTACTGGGACAGGGACCCCACCACGACCATGATGAGGGCGCTATTGAGGTCAGCTAAGCACCTGCTCTGTGCATAACTGAAGGCTTCGAGGCACCACCCATCTCTAAGGAAGTGTCTGCTCACGAGACAGATAATCTTTCTGCTGCTCCACACGGCATCCTGGATGTTGGCGATGTGGTTTTCCCCAGGCACAAAGTCTCTTTCTTCAAAGCACAGATTAAATCTGTTTTGGTCGCTGTACTGGGTGTCCAGGTGTTTGAGCAAAGCATTCTGCACCCATTCAAAGTCTTTGTTACTGAAGCACAAATAGGCATCATATTTGTACGTATCTGATTCTCTTTCGTTGCTGGGGCCCCTGAACAGCCGTCTCTGGGCTTTCTTATAACAGATGAAACAAAACCCCCGGAACTTCGTAATGATGAGAATGGCCACAAGGAACACAGTCAAAGTGACAGTGAAGAAGATGTAAAGGGAAAACTTTAGGGACTTTAAAACTTCCTCTTCATCACAACCTTCTGTGGAAAGAGAGTAGAGGGAAGCCCCAGCCATCGAGCTCGGGTACATGCAGTATATGTCTGCTGGAGACCCAAATATTGTGACGTTGGTTTGATTGAGCCAACTGATAAAAGTGCTAAGTTCACACTCGCAGATGAACTTGTTATGAGTTAGGTCCACGGCACTCAGCGACGCAAATAAATCAGGATCAGGAGAGAGGAGCTGGTTTCTGGATACATCCAGGACCTCTAAATTAGCAGGTAGGTCGCTAGGAGAAAGAACGGTCAGCCTGTTGTCCCTGAGGCTGAGTCCCCTCAGTGCAGTCAGATAATGAAATACTCCTGGTGGAAGGAAATTCAGGTAGTTTTTATCCAAATACAGGACTCGGAGATGGGAAAGCCCCTTAAAAACATTCCAACAGAACCCGGCTTCCCAGGCGAGCTGTAACATATTTTCTCTAAGGAAAAGCTGTTCTAAGCTGAGATTCTCCGAAGGGGCATGGTCTTGGTTACAAGAGGAAAAGCGATTTTCATTTAAAATGAGAATCTGGAGGTGACGTACCCGGAGAAGGAAGTAGAGATTATCCAGATTTTCTAGCCTATTCTCTGATAAGTGGATGAAGTTAGCAGTAAGTGGGATGTTTGGCAAAGTGACCAGTTTATTGCCACCCAAGAAGATAGTAGATATGCTTGGAAGAAAAGAAATAGTTTTAAGAGCATTGTCCCGGAGATCCAAGGTATCCAATTTTTTCAGGGATCTGAATGTTTGGTCCTGAATGATCCCGATGTGATTCTTCTGCAGATCGATATAGGCTACCTTAGGTAGTCCATAGAAATTAGAATTATACAATTCCCCTAGAAGGTTATATGATAAATTGAGAACTTGGAGGTTGTCGAGTCCATAAAATGCTTGGTCTTGAATATTGTTTATCTTGTTGTAGGCAAGGTTCAGAACCTTCAACTCCTCGAGCGTCTCAAAGAGTCGGAAGTTCAAGGAGAAGATAAACCCATGTGAGAGGTCCAGCTGTATCACTGAGCTTCTGGCCAGGCCGGCAAAAGTGTGCTGGTCAGGATCTTTCAAATTGGTGAAGCCAAATGAAGAACCCATAATGTGATGGGTAAGAACCAAAGAGAAAATCTGGCTTCCATTGATGGCATTGCTGAAGTTTCTTGTGATGTCCACTGTCCAGCCATTGCCAGAAACGTCTAGGGTTTCCAGGACCATGTTTCTGAATGGGTTCAGACACTTCCCCCAGTCCATGGAGATCCTGCTGTACAGGGTATTATCAGCAAGGCTTAACAAGGAGAGTGTTTTCCCTTGGAGAGGTTTGAGCTCCTGCTCACATACAATCGGTATTTGGTTGAGGGAGAGATCAATGGATTTCAAGGAATTCAATTCCCAGAATGAAGGATGAAGGTAAAGACTCTGAATCTGATTTTTGGATAGGTCCAGGCGAGTCAAAGACCCCAAATTTCTGAAATAACCATCTTTTAATATAGCATCGGAGAGACCACAGTAAAAGAGTCGAAGTTCAGAGAGATGGGGCAGTTCCTGAAAAGCATCTGGATGCAAGAAGTCTATCTGACTTTGGCCAAGGTCCAAGATTCTGAGATTGGGCAGATTTCGGAAGGCTTCTTTGTCAATGGTCAAGGGGGTAAACTGAGTCCCAAGCTCCAGCAGCTGCAGTTGCTCCAGGAAGGGGAATGATGCTGTTGTGACCATCCTGATATAGTTGAAGCTAAGCAGGAGGTTCTTGGTGGTGTTGGGAACCTGGGGGACTTGGGTGAGGTTGCAGAAACGATATAAGGCCCTCTGACCATCGAAGAAGCAGGAAGAAATTCCAAGTGCAGGACTAGCCATGAGCACCATTCCTAAGAGAAGGTCAAGATGGTCTCCCATGATCCTATGGAGAAGAAGGGAGAGTGAAAACACAGGGATCTTAGCTCAAGGCATTGCGCACGGGTGCTCAGGGCTTGGGGGATTCCTCTGTGATGTGGCTGTTCCTTAGACCCTTTGTTTCCCTGGGTCCATGGCCTTGGCTGTTGGCAGATACTGTCTGCTGTAGACAGAGCTTTCTAACTCTATCATTTATGTTGCATTTTCTACATAGTATGTATGGTTCTAAGTACTTTATAAATATTTAATTTAACCTTTATGATAACTCTGCATTCACTTACAAGTTTGTGCCTTCATTCATTCAAGATCTGCTGATGGAAGTTGGAGAAAACAGCAGGAGGAGATACATTTCAACTTCATCTCAGCCAGGGACCCCATTCCTAGCCCAAGGCAGGATCAGCTGAAGAGTGGAAAATACATCCACTGATTTTCTTCCCCTTCTAACCGGACGAGAATACTAGGTCATCTCCATTCATCCATCCTTACTCCCTACACAGTACAGCTCATCATATAAAAATTGGGTACATCATTTTCCCAAAGAATCAGAGGTCATCAGTTTAATAAAAATGTATTAAGCACCTATTGCACACCTGGCATTTGTGTGACCCTGTGAGTGTACAACTAAACAAAAACCAGTCTCCTTGCCTAAGCCCAATAGGTGAATTCACTCTCTGGGCTGAGTATTTGCTTCACACACACAGCAGCAAAAGGTACTGAATGAGTGTGTCTGGTTATATTCCCAGTACTGTGCTGGGTGCTGCGAGGGCCCGCCCCTCAGAGAGCTTCGCCTCTACCCAGCTGCACGGCACGTCCACCTCGGCCCCTGCGAAGTATTGAACTTGCTCTGTGTGTAATATCTGAAGGCTTCTGTTGGAAGGTAAGGAAAGAGCTACATGGCTCAGAGGGCATGAGAATGAGGGGGAAAGAAAAGACAGAAATAGGAAGAGGGCACTGATTTATAAAAGCATCACCGGCACAGTTTCAATATCAGGGTAGACAGTGTGAAGCGTCATGGCGCTGGGGGGGCACTGGCCCTGAAGACGGTTCACTGTGTTGGGGCTGATCTGTGGTGGGGTTTCCATAGCAGCTTTAAGGCTGTGACACACGATTTACCACAAATCAGAAGTAGACATTGACTCCTGAGTTGACCCAAAGTATCTAAAGCAGGCATTTACACATTAAGAGAAGGGCGGCATGGTATACGGAGGTATACTGTCAGGTGAGATACAACATTGCCATTTCATATTTGAAATTAAACAATTTCCTGTTGGTAGAAATTAACTGTAACCTACTATCAAAAAGAAACCAGCAGGACTTCCTAGGTGGCACAGTGGTTAAGAATCCGCCTGCCAATGCAGGGGACACGGGTTCAAGCCCTGCTCTGGGAAGATTCCACATGCCATGGAACAACTAAGCACGTTTGCCACAACTATTGAGCCTGTGCTCTAGAGTCCGTGAGCCACAACTATTGAGCCCATGAGCCACAATGATTGAAGCCCACGTGCCTAGGGCCCATGCTCCACAGCAAGAGAAGCCACTACAATGAGGAGCCTGTGCACCACAATGAAGAGTAGCCCCTGCTCGCAGCAACTACAGAAAGCCCGTGTGCAGCAACGAAGACCCAACACAGCCAATAAATAAATAAAATAAATAAATTAAAAAAAATAACCCAACATCCAGGCATTTTATAATTAGTAGAAAAAACTCAGTGAGAAGGTTTATCATGGCTCTTAATTTCTCCACCATTTCCACCCAGAGGCTCAGGGTAACAACAGCAGAGTCATCCTTGTTCCCTGAAATGTCACTGCCACATCAGCAAGTCCTGTCAGTTTCACCTCCCATGTCTACTCCGTTCAAGCCACGTTTCTTAACGGGGCTAGAATTGAGACTTCTCACTGGTCTCTCTTATTTCTGGTCTTACTCTCCATTTGCCAAATAGCAGCCAGGGTGTTCTTTTAGAAATATAACCCAGGTGATACCACGCCTCTCTGCACAGAACCCTTCCCTCTCCTCCCACTGCTCTGGGAATAAAATCCTGCAAAGACTTCATCTGGTGCTTGCCTGTCTCTTCAGCATCGTCCTCCTCAATAACTTATTCAATTAATATTTGCTGAGTGTCTATGTGTCTCACATTGTTTTAGGAAGAGGAGATACACTGGTGAACACAATAGACCAAGCCTGCCCTTTTGCTCTCCAAAAATGCACATTTGCATCATAAATCAAAATTTGCACCCAATTTCAGAGGGTTCACTGACCTCCTGAAAGCTACCCCTTTCAATCTCATGATGAGAACCCTTAGTTTACATATAACAACCACCACGTTTTATGTTCTAGAACGGGGCTTGGAAAACTTCTTCTGTAAAGGGCAAGATGGTAAATTTAGGCTTTGCAGTCCAAATACCATAGTTTGCCAGCCTCTGTTCTAGAAGAAAAGAGAATAGACTTTGATTTCACAAATGAGGATTTTAAGTGACTGCAAGATAAATGTGTTCTGATATTGAACTGATATTTGCAGGAAAGAACTAGCATGGCCCCCAAGCTGCTGACAGTTTTGCAGCTGTTGTTTTATCCAAACATCAGAATGAATTCTCCTCTTATGTAACCTGACAGGAAAATCCCTGCAGAGACATGGGAGTGAGAACACTAGTTCAGAATTACAGAGTTGAGAGGTCTAGTTTCAGTTCTGTCTTTTTACAGACCACTCAGGGCTGGCCTCCAAACACCTACACTGTACTGGGCGGCTTGACCTTGAATTTGTAGTAACAACTGGTGAAAAAAAAAAGCTCCAGACGATATATATTCAATATACTGAATTTTCAAGTCCATGATAGGGAAGCTAAAATTAAACAGTAAGGTAGATAAGGCCAGCTGAACGAACAGATTTTAAAGAAAACTTTTTGGGCTTATGTCATATTACAAAGATCTCGTGCCGACCTATTTTCTTATGAAATACAGCAAGGTGTGAAATAGCTACATCTTCATCTCTGAAGCAGACTTTTGTGGGTCAGCTGCCAAAACGGGTGAGCAGGGGAGCCAGGTGAGCTGGTGAGCTGACAGGAGTCTGGGGTGGTCATTGGTGAAGACAGAAGCTGGGAGGAGGGATCAGCCATGCAGGGGTGTCCTGGGATGAGCAGCCAGAAGCCAAGGCAGACTGGAGTAAATGAATGAGCACTGATTCAGCGAAAGTCTAATTTAAAGATGAGGACCAGGCGATGATGTTGTTTCAGACCTGACCAAACCTCGGAAAGATGAGTGTCCGAGAGGGAAGGTAGGCAGTGAGACAGAGCAGGTGGGCAGCCGGTGTGGATGTGGGGAACCCAAGAGAGAAGACCAAGTGACCTAAAACCCCAAGCCCTGAATGGGATGAAGCCAGAGGGAGCGAGAGGGGTGAGAGTGTGTGGAGCAGGGCCCCGATGGAGCCTGTGCCGGCCAGGGCCACTTGCTGCTTTCTAAAGCGCAGGTTGCGGACAGCAGCTTCCGACCCCGCAGAGGAGGGCGCCATCTAGTGGTGTCTGGAGGGAGTACTCGGAGGCAGCCTGTAGAGAGAGGAACCCGGCAATGCGCTCCTCAACCACTGTTAAAAAGATGGTGAGAAGCCATATATACTCACAGTTAGCTCTGCCATCAGGCGACATATGCATTCCTTCCTAAACATCACTCAGCTACGCAAAATCACACAATAAAACCACAGGGCTTCTGGGAAAAAAAGAGGGCAGCATATAGCACTCAAACCCTTCGTCAGTGGCACCTAAAAAGCCTAATAAAAATGGTTACACAGTTAAGAAACACATACACACTGCAATAAATATCCCTTTACCTTGAAAAAGGCCTGAGGGTTGCCGCGCGGGAGCTGCTGTGAGGCGCTGGATGGAGGGGGTTATTTGGTATCAGGGGAAGTCGTACACCAGCTGGGGATGGGTGTTGGCTCAAAGCACACGCGGAGCACGGAGGTCGTTGGCAGGTTTCTGAGGTCTTTTCCCTCGTCATGTACAGGTCTGCTCAGCTGGATACAGTTTTCTCCATTTAAACGTAAGAAATGGCACATAAGCAAATGCACATTTCATGTTCACTAATGTTTAATGTTGTTCCCTAACATATCAATAATCTTCCCTAATATATCAATATTGTTCCTTAATATGTCAGTCGTGTTGGAACAGATTCATTATTTCACAACAAGCATTATAGTGGGACTGACTGTGCTGTCATTCAAGGCTAACAGTTCAAATTAAGCGTAGAAAAAAAGGAGGTTCTATATATGAGTCCACCCTGTGTGCCTGTGTGATAGAGTTTGGAAGACTCACGGGACTGGCTTGGGAATCAGCCCTGGGGATCACTGCAGACTCAGGTCCCAAAGGGCTCAGAGACTTGGGAGGAGAGTGTCACCTCCAGCAGCCTCAGCCTGTTCCTGTTTCAATGAGAGACTGAACCAGAGGAGATGTCCTCAACCCTGGTGACATGTTAGGACCACCCGGGGAGCCTCAAGCATGCTGAAGCCCAGGCTTCCTGTAGACCCGTTAAATGAGACTCTCAGGGGTGGGCCTAAGGGATCTGCACTCTTAACAAGTATATGAATTTTGTACATACTCAAATTTTAGAATCCCTGGTATAAACCAATGGTTCTCTAACTTGGCCGTACATTGGAATCACTGGGGAACTTTAAAAATTATATAGGTACTGGGTCCCATCTGAGAGGTGATTTCATTGGTCTGGGGTGTGGCTATGGCATCCCAAGTTGTGAAATCTCTCCAGGTGATTTCAGTTTCAGAAGGTCGGCTCACATGGCTTCAATTCTGACTGTACCTTGGAAACACACACAGGGTGCTTTAAAATTCTACCGACTCAACAAATTAGACATAGAACTACCACAGGACCCTGCAATGACACTTCTGGGCATATATACACCCCAACGAATTGAAAGCAGGAACTCAAACAGATATTTGTACACCACATTCATAGCGGCATTATTCGCAATAGCCAACAGGTAGAAATAATCCCAATGTCCACTGACCGATGACTTGATGAAACGTGGTACATTCATACTGTGGAATACTATAAAGCCTTAAAAAGGAAGGAAATCCTGGCACATGCGTCAACATACATGAACCTTAAAGACATGCTACGTGAAAGAAGCCAGTCACGAAAGGACATAGTCTGTGTGATTCCATTTATACGAGGTACTTAGAGTAGCCAAATTCGGAGAGACAGAAAGTGGAATAAAGGTTGCCAGGGCTGGAGGAGGAAGGATGGGGAGTTATGGTTTTGTAGGTTCAGAGCATCTGTTTGGGATGATGAGAAATTTCTGAAGATAGATGATGGCGAGGGTAACACAACAATGTGAATGCCTTTAATGCCACTAAACTGGACACAAAACGATTAACACAGTGAGTTTTATGTCATGTATATTTTACCACAATCAGAAAACAAAATTAAAGAGAAAAAACCAAGAACATGGCTACCCGAGCCTGACTCCCAGAAATTCAGTTCAGTAGGTCAGGTGGAGCCAGGGAAGTGCATTTGATCGCCCAGGTACTTTGAAGCGAGTGGTCCTCAGGCCATGCTTTGAGAGACCCTGGTCTAAAGGATCCCTTCCAACTCAGAAACCCCACGATTCTCTCAGAGGAAGAGGGCTGGTAAGAAATTCGGAGGGCGGATGAGAATTGGGTTTTGATTACTGAGGCTAACCTGTGTCTAGGGCTCTGGGGGGTAAGAGGAACAGCACAGTCACCGCAGGCCTCAATACTCCTGCTAAACACTGTTAATTAAGGTAATGAGCCCAGAGCGAGCAGGGTGGGCAGCCCTTTCCTTTGAGCTGAATTCATTTGGTTTTAATCCCAGCCGTCAGAGGAGCGGGTTCCCTTTCTTGACTTAATTGCCTGCTCAGCAGAGCCTCTGGCCTCAGCTTGGGTGAGTTACGGGCCGGGCTGTGGTGTCTCCACAGGCAACGGGGACACCTGTGCTCAGGGGCGCCTCTGCTCCCCAGGTACCACGGTTAGGCTAGGGCCGGGGCTGCTCCTGTGCTAATTTAAATGCTTGATCCTTAACAAATAACAGTCTTAATGGGCTCTTTGGCAGGACCTGAGATTCTGAGCTTGGCCGCGAGGCTGGAGGGAGAACATTTCTCCTGGCAGGTGGTGGCCCACATCTGGCAGGCGGCCTGAGCACTGGGCATGGAGGACCAAGTGTTTTGCTGTCTGAGCAAAACAGTTCATTCAATTCCAAATCGGTGCTGGGGAGGGTTTCTCCAAGGTTCACATAGCAATAAAAATCCTGGACTGAGTCCACATGTGAATACGTTCAAAGTCAGCCTTGAAAAAAGGCTCAAGGCCGGTGGACACGGTGACCCTCCCAAGGCAAACGCATTCTCCAGATGCAGAAGACAGCATCCCACAGGGACAAGCCAGCAAACGAGCACTCTGAAGGCTGCAGTGTCTCCAGAGCCATGGTCCTTCCAGCCTGGCATTCCGTCTCTGACAAAACAGTTCCAGTAAAGCACATGGGTGACTGAAGTGCCTTGAACCTCAGAGTTTGTTCCCCAGATAACAAGTCCAGTTTCCTTCACAAACCACCATGACTTTGAGGCTCTTCTGGGTGACTTCTTTTTCATTCAACACCTCCTCCTCTTGTGGTGACCAGTTATGGTACCGAGAATCTGCACTTGTCCTACAGTAACTCTTCCCAGGCTGAGCCTCCCACTCTGTGCCGTTCATTGCCAGATGCTGGGGAGTCCCTGCCTGCAAGGGTCTCGTGGTCTGCAGAGACTCTAGCGCAGGGATGCTCCAGGTGATGTCCCCGGACCTGCAGCCTCAGCACCACCTGGGGCTCCACCCCAGCCCTCCTGAATCAGAAGCTCTAGAGCTGGGGTCTGGCAGGCTCTTTTATCAAGCCCTCTGGGTGATTCTGAGATCACATCTAAGAACCACTGGGCTCGAGTCTGGAGGAAGGAAAGAAATACATCCTAACAATTACAATACCATAGAGTGGGCATCTTCACCCACATGCGTGTCCTCACAGAGCTCTGAGCTTCCTCCCTTCCCTCATCCTCCCAGGCTTCGGGAAGTATTATTGTTTCCCCATTATACACGTGAGAAAACTAAGGCCCAGAGAAGTTAAGTAACTTCCTTAAGACCACACAGCTCTGTCTACCCTCTAAGCCTAGTGCCTCTGGTGTGGCTGCACCAGTGGGTCAGTGAGGGGGTACTGCTGTAGCCCGCCTCTTGGTCATCGTCTGCTGCTCTTGTGGTCACGTCCTCTCGGTCACAAGGGGCATGGGCCCTGGCTCCCCAGGAAAGGTGAGCCTCTCAGCCCCTCGCCCCCTTCAGCTCCATGTGAAGGTCCACCTTCCCCCATAATCACGCCTTCCCGAGATGGCCCCTTTGAAATGCTGAGTTCTCTCCCACTCTCTCAGCACAACCTTCCCCTTCCAGGTCTCCTGGGCCCTTCCTTCACTACACTGACTCTCTGGTGGCCTTGTAATTCCCCTAGAACCTTCCATGACCTTTAAATGCGTCTGCCTCTTTATACCACCCCATCATTCTAGACCCCAAGGACCTTCTCTTCAAACCCTCTTGCAGCACCTTCAGCTCGGACGTCTCCTTGCTCTTCTATTGCATCTGTCTACACCAGCCGCCTGCCCTCTGCAGCGCCTACACCAGGTGGCTATAGCTCTGTCAGGAAAAACCGCATGGGTGCCCACACAAATGCACAGAATCCAATTGTGCTGTCACCCTCTCTCCTACCCCTCTGGAGGGATTCCATGCCTTCACCAGTCTCCCTCACCCATCCCACCTGACCTCGGCCCTCTCAGAAGCCGTTGACCTTGCTTCCTATTTTTAGGAGAAAAGGAAGACTTGGCTCTTGACCTGGCGTGTGCTGCAGCCATCTGGTGACTCCCTGTGTCCCACAGCAAGGCCCACAGGAGGGCTCACGGCCCGTCCCGGGGGTAATGCCCTGCGGAGCCACTGGGAGCTGGGCTCTGGGGTCCACAGTGTGTCACAGGGCTCAGGCAGCTCATGCTAAGGCTGGTGTGGCCAGAGAGGGAGGCTCGCTTGTGCACACCGAGGTGCAAAAGGTATTCCACGGCCAGGACCTGGCAGTCCGTCCTCAGACCCATCACACGTCTGAGTGGAGACAGTCAGCAGCAGCTTCCGTGAGCATCACAGATTAACACAGCAGGGCAGAGCCTGACAACTGACGGCTGCTCTCCAAAGAGGAAGCAGGCGATCAGCGCGTTGGGTCTCAGTGCGCTGATGCGACCTCAGGAGAATGGTTTACTGACTTGCTGGTGCCCGGTGGTCTCGTTAGGGTCTCTTTGCATCTCTCTGTGTGCAGGATGCCTCGATACAAAGCTTGTCTAGTAAGCCTACCCCAGCGAGAAACTCCCCGTTCATGTGTTGTGGGGGTGGAAACTCAGTCAGATGCCTTGCAGAGGTCCCAGGGCTGCTGGAAGCTGGTAACCCTGTCAGGATGGAAGTGAGCTGCGTGTGATACAACTTGCTGTTCCAGAACCTACGCTGACCCGCCGGAGTTCCTTTCCTCGGAACCAGATCTCTTCTAGGAATTTGTCCACAACTGCTGTCAAGCTCACTGGTTTGTAGTTTATTTTGTAAATATCCGCTGAATGAATGAAATTGCCACATCCTGCCTCTGGGTCCTCCTCCCTCTTCATGGTCCGCAGGGCCAGCTGCTGGGATGCTCAGGGCTTGTCTGCGCTCTGGGTCCCTCGGATGGGCTGGTCCTGAGGGTGGGGGGAAGCTTGGGGCTCTTCAGAGCAGCCCCATCTCACTAGCTCTCTTGCCTCCTACCTGGGAGTGGTTATCTGTGCTTAAGATTCCATCAGCTTCTGAGAGGGAGCTTGCCCCTTCCTTCTTCTTCCTCATCTGGACATCCCTTGAAATATCCTCTCGGGCATCTGTAGCATTTCCTCCAAATTCAGAGCCTTTGGGGCTGTAGACTTTCTAACGGATCAAACACTCTGCCATATTTATTTTTGGTTGTGGAACCTTATTTCCACTTTCAGTGCGTATGTCCTTAAACTCTAGGTGGGTCAGGTCAGACCAGCTTCCTTAAACCTCCACTGGAAGAAGCCTCAAGTACATCAGTGTAGATGGTGGCCGATTCTGTGAGGTTCATCTCAGGACACCACCACCAGCATCGATTCCCCTCACTTCCAGCTGTTTGTGCTGCCGCTGCTGTGCTCCACAGCCCCTGCCTCCTGTCCAGACCACTGCAGTGACCGTGGCCCCCCCGCCCCTCACCATCTGATCACCCACAGCAAGTCTTACCCCGACACCTGCATCTCTCACTCAGCCACGTGAGGGGCTTGTAGAGCACGGCTCTGACCAGAAACCTTCACTGGCTCCTTCTGCCCACAATGGCCCAACTCTTCAGGGCATAAGACTCCACTGCGACTGTAATCTATTCCTGGAATGGCTGGTTAAAGGGGTCCCTTAGCACCTGAACTCTCTCACTGGACAGAGGGGGAAACTCCAGCCAACCTACCTTCCGGCTTCTCTAGTCTTGCCTGGGCTCCAGGGATAACTCACCTTCTCCCAGCGTAGTCTCCATCCAATTTCTCTGCTTATGCTGGGCTTGGGATGCTTGCTCCCCTCTCATCTGCTTACCCAACTCCAACTCTCCCCCACAGGCTACCCCAGAGGCCAACTCTTCCGTGAAATGGTTCTCATATTCCTACAGGCACTTTATCTCCCTCCCTTGTTCTGTGTACGTTTTCATGAGGGCATTTTCATCACATCTGGTGTCTTCCAGACTGTCCATCTCCTGAGAACAAGGACCCAGTTTTGCTCATGCAATATGCCTGAGGCACACGGCACAACTGAAGCACCCGGTGATATGTTCCCCATTAATACTTGGAAGGGGAGTGATTTCGTCAGGAGTACTTACCTCCAGTCCTAACACAAGGGGCTTCTAGTATGTTCTTATTCTAGGGGTCCCTGATTGTCTAAAGGCTTCAGTTCCTGAGACTATGGGAACCTCCTCACAGGGATGATGGTGGTAAGAGTTTTTCCGGTGAATCAGGAGAAAGGGCTTTTGTCTTCCTAAGGGAGAAAAGGGAAGTTAATTAGGAGGGAGAAACAGAAACCATTATGTAGGTGGTTTTCTATGCCACACAGTGATTTTCTCTGCAGGGGAATTTAAAACTTTAGGTGTGTCTCTGATTAAGTGGAATTTTGACTGGAAAAGATCAAGACCCTTTTGTAAATTTAGGCCTGTGGAATATCAGAGCTGAAGGGACCTGGAGAAATCTCACACCCAGCCTTGGGCCAATCAGTCATGGGGGGCTTTCTCCCTTGTCACTCCAGGGAGGGAACGCCACAGTTTCATAATCCACTCCATCTTTATTGTCATGGTGGTGGTGAGAAGTGCCTCCCTTGGACATAGATGGCCCTTTCATGACATTTCTGTGGTCATTTGGTTACTGGGGACCCACACACAGGATGAAGACAACCCACTATCTAGTTCACAGTGAGCAGAGAGCTTGTGGGTTTCCAGGGAAAAAGCGAGGTTTGCCATCAGAATTTGCCATTTCTAAGCAGTACGACTAGGTAAACTATGGCTAAGCTAGGAGACACTGGGCAGTTATTGGGTCTCAGATTTAGGATGAGAGGGGTCCTGAATGTTAAGAATGACATAGGGTGCTTTTCACCATTTTATTGAACTGTGGCTCAGAGGATAAGCACGTGCCTAAGGTCACATATCCATCCCATTGTGGAGCTAGGATTTGAATCCAGCTGCAAACAGTTGTCATTTTGATTTTCAAAAAAAAAAAAAAAAAAAAAAATCAGGGCTTCCCTGGAGGCACAGTGGTTAAGAATCTGCCTGCCAATGCAGGGGAATACAGGCTTGAGCCCTGATCCGGAAAGATCCCACATGCTGCAGAGCAACTAAGCCCGTGTGCCACAACTATTGAGTCTGCACTCTAGAGCCCACCTAGACCGCAACTACTGAAGCCTGTGCGCCTAGAGCTTCTGCTCAGCAATAAGAAGACTGCGCACTGCAATGAAGAGTAGCCCCGAATCTCACAGCTACAGAAAGCCCGCGCATGCACGCAGCAACAAAGACCCAATGCAGCCAATAAATAAATAATAAATAAATAAAATTATTAAAGAAAATAAAAATTGTGGACACTGCAAAACAGATACAGAGCCTTCAAGGATGATTTGCCTGTGAATCATCCAGAGATCTTGCGGAAATACAGATTCGGATTCAGTGGGTCTGGGAAAGGACCTGAGATTCTGCAGTTCTGGGTAACACTGAGGCTGCTGGTCAGTGACCACGATGTGTGCAGTAAGGACTTAAGAGAGCTGTTATGGGCTTCGCCGCTCACTACTCAGGCTGCCTCATCTCCTGGGAATGAAGGACGACCAGGATGTTGCATGATCACTTTTGAGAAGGAGGGCATACATTCACCCCCAGTTCTTCTCAGTCCTGAAGACTGAAGCACCGTTGCTCGAGGAGGGTTATTTGAGGCTTCTGAGGCAGGGCAGCTGAGCAGGTCACACTGTTTTTTACTTGGAGCTAAGGAAACAGGAGAGCTTGGGTACCACTTCTCTGACTCCAGGACAGGCGCCACTCCTGGAGACCAGCAGGGGGCGCACAAAGGGCGGAGACCAAGGGGCCTCGGCAGAGTGTGGGCTGCGGGGTGTGGAGGCCGCCAGCGGCTCTGAATCGAGCCCCGCGGAGAAGGTCCTATTGCTTGTTTACGTTTAGAGAGCACGCAGGCGCTCCTGGCAGGCTGGCCATTCCTAAAGCACAGGCAGAGGAGATCACGACTGAATTTCAAAACAGGACTGTGATGTGTTTTCTTCCTAGCATGCACCTTAGAAGGAATTATCCACCCCTCACCCCATGCACCTTTTGAGGCTCTGAATCTGTTGTACACAATTTTGATTTTGGGCGGAAAAGTCAAAATGACAACTAAGTTTGTAGCTGGATTCAAATCCTAGCTCCACAATTTAATGGATGCGTGACCTTGAGGAAGCACTTAACCCCTTTGAGCACCAGCTTAATCATCTATGCAATCGCAACAATAAGTTTCTACTTCCCTGAGGGAGCATCCACAGCAGCTTCTGAGGACACTCCAGATTCTGGACAGAGAGACCAGTTATTGATGTGTAATCCTCGAATATTTCTTGCTTGCTTAAGTAGACAGACATCATTTATCCAACTGCACCTCACCAGAAATGTATTCCTTTTGGAAACCACTGAAGGGGAACAGTGAGAGAAGGAAATGGAATTTCTCAGTATGCTGGGGTGATCTGGTATTTCTCTTTTCTGCACCCATGGGAAATTATGCAAAAGCTTCCTCTCTTGACTTTAATATCTTCAGGTGGTCGTCCCCCCAACCAAAACAAAATGGCACCATTCAGAGGCACTGATAGTCTAAAGACAGGATGTTAAAAACCCAAATGGTTCAGATACCAAAACGGCGTCTCTTCTGTCTGCTCATTATAAACTCTTTTGCACACAGTTTTAAAGCATCTGATTGAAAGAAATAATTCCATCCGAGCATTTATTAAAAACTAGCGTGATGTATCTAAAAATCCTAGGGTAAAGAACTGAACATTTCTACCTGACTTCAGGCTCAGGCAGCACCAATATTCTCAATTAGAAAATTAACACCTGAGACTCTGAAAGCCTCCCTGAATGCAGCTTAGCTAAACCCCGCGTGTTCAGGGGTAAAGTAAATTGCCAGGAAAGATGTGCAGCTGCAAGGTCAGGAGACTGAGCAGATGGAGAGCTGGGGAGTCTGATGTTGCATCCCCTGAAAGTAATGACACAGACAGTCGGCTAAGAGCAGCAAAAATCATTTGGATTGTGATGTAAATTGGAAGCAGTTGTGGGGAGGCATGGGGAAGAGAAACCTTATCAACCTATGACCCATTAGACACAGAGAAAGGAAATGTGAAGAGAGATTACACAACGCTTGACAACTGACCTCGGAGGGATCTGCAGTCTGTGCTGAGTTAACAAAAGCATCAAGAGAAACCTCCCTGGGCTGGTAAAATCAGGTCCGCTCTGCAGAGACACCCCCTGGTGAGAGGTGAGAGAAGGGAGAGGGAGGGAGTCAGGCCAGGAGGAGAGGTGCCTGCCTGGTGCAGAGGAGGAAAGATGATGTCACTGGTGGTGCCCTAGGAACTGTGAGCAGGATAGCAGGGCTGGGAAACACGCCCCTGCTGGAAGCACACATGCCTGTCACGTGCCCAATGTCCAGGAACCCCAGGGAGATTCGTGGAGTTTAGAATCTGTCCTGGGCAGGCTGCCCAGGGTGACTGCTCTAGTCTGAGTGGGGGTGGAGTCAGGGAGAAACTTGTCTCCTCCGTGCTGTGCTGTGGGTGTTTCCTTCCTAGATGCATGAGATCATGGCAAAAGCTCTGGGCTGGGAGAGGGGAAACCTGGTTCTAGCCCTCCTTTGGCCATCACCTGGGCATCCTTGACAAGTTTAACTTCCCTTGTTCTGTTTCTGTATGTGTATGATGACGAGTTTGAACTGGAAGCATTTTCATAGCCTGTAAACCCTAAAATCATCTAATGAGACTTGCTGAGTAACATGACAGCAATCACAGACCAGGACACAATCACCGTCCCTCCCTCCCCTTGGCAAATTTGCAAATCTGTTACAGATGTTCTTGAAAAATACCGATGGAAAATCATGGTATTGATGTACCAGTAAAATGGATAAATAGATCCACATAAATCCTGGCCTCAAACAGCAACTGTTTCCCACCTAGGAATTTACTCTCAGAGGGGACTTCTTCTGTGGCTAGATAATCGTTTGAGAGTAGAAAACTTTTCCCTGTCCTTGTACTTTCACCTTCCTCTGCCCACCTCCACCCTCTAGCAGTCTCCTGACATCATTGCCCCGGGCCAGGTATGTAACAGGACTGTACCTAGAAGTAGCTTGCAGGATCTTCTGGTTTTCATTGTTCAAACAGGGACTTAGGTCCGGGGCACAGAGGCTTTTCCAGCAGGTCCTGAGAGGAGTGAAGTTGCTGGGGTGAAGCGGTGAGGTTTGGAAGAAACAGGAAAGGAAGAGAAGTCTGGGGGTCCCAGGAGGACAGGACTTTGGCAAGTCCCCAGAGTTTGGCCGTGTGGTCCAGAAGCAGCAGAGACAGCCAGGGAGGTGGGGTCAGGAGTGCACTCAGCGGGAACCTGAGTGCCCCAGACTAATGAGCAGGATCTCCCTCAGATCTGCCCCGAGATCTCGGCACTGCATAAGATCCGGAAATTACGACACCACCCTGGGGTGGTTTCTATTCTTGCCAGCCTGGTGAGACAAAGGCTGCAAACTAATATTAAGTTGAACTCTAGAAAATAAAAGGAGAGGCAGTGTTTCTTGCACATCTGAGCATCTTACTGATTCACACTGGCAATCTTTTTGTTTTGTGTGTTGAGAAAGAAGATAAAGTTAGCCTTGAAACTCTCTAGAACCAGGGAAGTCTCGGACCATGATGAGGTGGAACCTCAGAACACAGAAACTCAGGGCTGAAAGTGGTTTTCAATCTTGCCTTCGTTAGGGCCAAGTTCAAATGCTGGCTCAGTTGTCCTGTCTACAAAATGGGGTGGTTATGAGGATTAAATGAGATGATACATGTAGCTCATATTTCTGGCTCCCTTGCAGTGTCTTGCACGTGGTAGATTATTTGTTGACTATTAAATTATTTATTGATTATTAAAGCTAGTCTAACCTACAACGGATAGATAGATAGCTAGGTAGAGAGATAGATAGATAGATAGATAGATAGATAGATAGATAGATAGATAAACTGGTTTGGTGCCCTTGGATAAGTCATGCTGTCAGCAGTGCCAGGACTATGAATCCTGCAGTAGTCTTGGGACCATGAACATCCATTTAGAGTAGAGCATGAGCTGCTCATCTTGAATTAGTGTGGTGGTTTGAGCACACGGACCCTGAAGCCAGACACATCCAGTTGGAACCCTGACTCTCCACTCACCACTGTGTCATTGGGTGGACTCTTTGGGCCTCATTTTTGTCATCAGAAAAATGAGAATAACAATATTATTGTCCCACCTCCCGGGGACTCAGAGCAGTGTCTGGCTCAGAGTAAATGTTGTTTTTGTGTTTGCTGTTATTGCTGGTGTCATGAATTTGTGCACAGTCAAGGAGGAAACATCTGGCCCGCACCATTGTGAAGCAAAGTCAAGTTTGGGGCACTTAAGACAAGCTTTCCACGGGCCAGGGGAGTGAGAACCAACTATTTCCAGGTTGCAACCTCCTGTCGTTGGATTTGGCAATACCATGACTTTGGAGATTACCCCAAATGAGAGTTTTCTGGGACAACTGTGGGGGAGGGCAGGAAGGGTAAATGAAATACAATCAGTGTGAGGAGGGGAAGTTAGTCTTATTCCTTAGCGTAAATGGGCTCCTTCCCTTCTGCAACTGTGGTTACATCTCTTACAAAACAAACAAAACTATCTTCTCTTGAGATGACCACTCCTCCCTTGCTGCTGAGAGAGAATCTATCCTTTTGTGGCCAAATTCCTCAGATATTAGGTCTGAAGACTCCGCCCAGTGTTCCCACTGCCCAAGAACTAGCCTCTTTTGACCCCATGAGACCTGGCTTTCCGGTGGGAGCGCTCCTCTCAAAGTTCGCCTTCTTCTCATCTATTCTCATCTGAATCTCCCTGCTCTTTTTGGCACAGACAGCTTTGGCCACCCATCTCTTCCTGAACTATCTCTTCCCTTGGCTTCCCTGATTTTATTCTTTCTTTCTGTCATTCTGTTTTCCACCAGTTCCTCTCCCCCCACCCCCACCCCCCCGTCCATGTACGTTCTCCCCATAACCTTGTTCTCGGCTTTGCTTCTTCCTGCAGTGATCATATTTGCTTTCACACGATGGACCTTCCCCACTGCTCTCCCACCATCTACCTGTCTCTAACCCTGACCTGACCTGTATTCAAAGTGCGTATTTCTGCTGATTAAAGGACATCCCTGCTTGGGCGTCCTGCAATAACTTCAGATGTAATAATGCCCCAAAGTGACTTAGCAATATTTTGAATTTTGGAAATCCTCCAGAAAACAGAAACATGTTTGCATGGTGCTCAGAAGCACGTGAGTGGACCTCTCCCTGGGCCAGGGACCCAACACCTCTGTAAGTCCATTTCCCCCTGCCTCGCAAGTTATAAGCCAACCTTCTCCTTTATATTATTCATCACCAAATCCCACTTTTTTCCTTTCAAATGTCTCTAGTGTTGTCCTTCCTTTTACATTTTCATCATCCTGGTTCAGCCTTCCATCCAATGCACGTTTACTGGGCACTCTCTCCCAGGAAGGCTGTTAGCTGATGGGGCTTCATCAAGGATAAACCCAGTCCGAGTGACCAGGGAGCTAACAGTCAGGAGCAGGGGGCCAGCCACAAGAGGGCGTGATGCTGTGAGAGGATGCACTGGCAGGGCAGCCGGGCCCGGAGGAGGACCAGCAAGCCCAGCCCGAGGGACCTCTACCTGCAGGGGATGCAGATACTGAGCCCTGTGGATGGGGAAGGGTTAGCTCGGGACAGCAGTGGGAATTCCCTGCAGAGGCTGTCAAACAACATAGTCAAGGGACAGGGGAGCCCAGGCTGTGGTCCGATTGGCTCCTGAGGTCAAAGTGTGAGTTCACGGTGGGAGCTGGTGGCAGGTGAGGCTGGAGAGGACACCCTGGGGCCAGATCAAGAAGGATATCACAGTCCGTTCTGAGGCAGAGGGCCGTTGAGGGTTTTGAGTACTGCCGCTGCATTAAACTCCAATTCTGCGGCCAAAGGTATCCAATCTTTAAATTCCCAATAATAGTGCTTAACTCACAACTAGGTGAGTGCTTCGCAGTGCCCAAATCTGGCTGAATTTCAATCAAGGATCATTTACCAAATGCTGCCTGCTATGTGCCAGACACCAACGCTGGCTCAGAGGACCGTGAGATGAGCGAGACACAGCCCTGCCTCTGTAGAGGGGTAGAAAACACCTCAGCCCAGCTGGGCAGCACAGCGTGTACGAGCTTCAGTGGAGGTGCAGGCAAGGAGCACTGGAGGGCAAAGGAGGAACCCCCCAACTCTGCCTGAAGACTGGGGCAGGGGCTGGCCAGGGAAGTCCTCCTTGGAGAAGGTGCTATTTGAGATGCTTCCTAAAAAACAGAGGATTCCCGGGACTCCCCTGGAGGTCCAGTGGTTAAGACTCCGCACTTCTAATGCAGAGGACCAGGGTTTGATCCCTGGTCAGGGAACTAAGATCCCACATGCCGCACGGCCAAAAGAAATAAAAACAAAAACCAGAGGATTCCCCAACAGAGAGAATTCTGGGCACAGGAGAGCAAGTGTAAGGAGAGAGAGACAGCAGAAGAGGCCTGGTCAGAGTGCCATGGGAGGTCAGTGTGGCAGTGGACTTGACAGTGGCAGGAGGTGGAGCTGGGAAGGGAGGTGGGAGCGAGTGCCTCCGCTTATTCTGAGCTTCATATTATCCTTGGGCTTTTTTCCCTCTACTTTGCCTGGTGTCTGTCTGGTCTTTCTATAATAAAGGCAGCTGAAGACCAAGCAGCTCCCGAAGCCCTCTCTGCCTTCTCCAGCCCACATGTGCTGTCTTCTTTGAACCAGTAGACAATGCCACATCATTTCACTTAATTGTTATGCAGGTGCTGGTTTCCTCTCCTCCCCTGAACCTGGAAGCTTCTGAAGGGCAGGCACAATGCCTCAAACCTGAGTTGGTCCCAAAGAGCTGAGCACACTGTAGGTCGTGGCCTCCATGTGGGGGAGGGCGCTGCAAAACCAGCACTGGGAATTCCCGAAGCTGGACACCTGACTGAAGATTTGGATGTACTTTCTGCATTCCTTATTTATTTATTTATTTATTTTTAATTTTTTGGCAGTGCGGCATGTGGGATCTTAGTTGCAAGACCAGGGATTGAACCCATGTCCACTGCATTGGAAGCGTGTGTCTTAACCACTGGACTGCCAGGGACGTCCTCTGCATTCTTTTCCACGAAACAAAAAGGGAAACAAACACATGTGGAATCAGTGAGTGTACATCCCAGTGTTTTCTTGCTATCCGAGTCTGGGAGCACGAATAAACAAACAGGCCTATTTTGATTTCAACGCTCAGCAATGCCAAACTTCCAGATGCAGGGAAATCAGCAAAGAAGGCTCTGGGACACAACTTCCTTGGAAGACTTGCCTTCTCAGGAACAAACCTCAAAGCTGGAAGGGATGGCCCTCCATTCAGTCAACAGAACCTAAAGGTTACTTGCTCTGCTCGGAGCTATAATACCCGAGGGGATGATCCCGTGATGTCATTTAGGATGGAAGCACCAGGCGGGCTGATATGCATGGTGTCGTCATAGGGATTGTTAAAATACACGCTCAGCTGCTAGCTTTGGCCCGAGCCCCAACTCTGGGAACCCCCTGGAACATCCCCACAATCCCACAACTCAGGGATCAGCATCGAACACCACAGACCTTCTCCCAGGGCCCTGCCCCAGGGTTTCCTTTCTGAGTGGCTGTGCCTGGCACCACTGGAAGTTGCTGACCACTTCTGTCTTCTGTCCAGAAGAACAAGGGTGAAGTGAATCAGAGAGTCCAGGAGATCTTGGACAGATTTGTCAATGCTCAGCCTGGCTGAGTAAACGCAGGGAAAAGTGATCGAACAACAGACCTTTGGCAAAGGCCTGGCTGCTCCTCAGGGCAGCTCTCCAGCATCAGCCTGTAATCACTGTTGCCCTCTTCCAGGCACTGGTGGAAGAGCACGCATCCCAGATGCACCTGACAGCCAAGCAGGGCATCGTATTGATTGGGTGATTGCTCAACAAGAGTGCCTATCTGAAGGACACTGGGGTTAGTTCCCTGTTTGTGGGTCCCGGTGCCGGATAGGTGTTCCAAACACTAGGTGACTACATAGCTAACCCACCACAAGGGAAAGCCCCTGCCCCCAACTCCCACCCAACACAGCCTCAGCAGACGTCCTGGGACAGCACCCCTCACCCCCAAGACAATCAACTAACACCCTTCCTCACCCCTTAAAAAATGTCCTTCTATTGTGATTTTTCCAGGAGCATTGCCACTATGCTCTTATCTTCATAGGCAGAATTTTTTTTAAACATAAAAGCCAACAATATTTACTTGAAAGCAGCCTTCACCAGGCTGCTCTACCTGGTGTTATGGGGATGGAGAGGCGGGGGTTCAAGGCCTTCTGTTGAGCGGTTCAGTAACTTTCTGGGATTTCCATGGCCCTGCGGAAGGTGGCTGTCTCCTCCCTTCTCCAAGGAACATAGTGAAGCCACCTGCCTCTTCCCAGGGTGGGGATGAAAGTGAAAACGAGAAAGTCTGATAACACTGTTCCAAGGTGGAGATGCAAGTGACTTCCTCACAGCCAAGGTTTCCTGAGTCCTGCTGGCAAAGTATCTACGTCCCCACCCCTCCCCCTTCCCCCTCTCTCCCCGGGGCCGCCAGGAGCAGAGAGCGCAGTCCAGGGAATGGGCTCCCAGGGCTCAGGAAGAGTTGGAAACAGCCCAGGACGCCCCTGGAGGGGAAGAAGTGTCCGATGGCCAAGGTGGCCCGGTCCCCGCCCCCCCGGGGACTCCGGGTCCCCGCCCCGTCGCTGCCGGGGTACAGCAGCCCTGGCCTGACCTCGTCCGCTGCAGGGCGCTCACCTCCGGGGAAGGCTCCCCGCGCCGCGCGCGCCTCGGCTCTCTCCTCCCGGCCGCAGAAGCGGCAGCCCACACCGGGCTCCGGGAGACCCCGCCGGCCCCGCCCCCGGGCAGGCCCCGCCCATCGGACAAGCCCTGGCCCCGCCCCGCAGCCCAGGTAACCTCTTCGCTCCCTCTGGCGAGTGGACCTCCTGCTCCCACTCCGAGCCTCCTCCGACGCGCCCCGGAGACCCTGCGGCTGCGGCCACCGGGGAAAGTGTCCGTTTGACGAAGAAGAATATAGGAGACCCATGGGTTTGAGGGTCAGGAGGCCAGGACGCGAATGCTGGGTGGGTGGGGCACGCTGGATCCCAGGGGGGAGGGCCCGCCTACGAGGGCTGCGGGCGTCCAGGGCCCCGAAAGGGGGACAGAGCTGCAACCTCTGTAGACTCCCAGAATATTCCTTGAGATCATCCAGGCCCGCATTTCCTTCCTTTCCTCTTCCCTTGGTACCGAGGAGGAAGCCCAGGCCCGAAGACCTGGAGTGGAAGTCCTAAGGCACAGCCAGAAGCTGGCAAAAGAGGAACTCGACCCCATGCTCTCTGACTCCCAGTGCCGCGCTCCTTCCACTACACGCCAAACCTCAAGCTAAAAGCAGAACAGTTTGATACATTGCAGTCAGCGAGGGCCAGCTGGGAGCTGGCGTGATTTGAGGAAGGAAGCCTCCGGGTTTGTCTGGAGAACCCAGGAAAAGACAGATCCTTTCTGTCCTATGAGCACGGTGGTCCTTCTGCCCTGCCTTCTCTTTTCTTTTCTCCCAACACCTCCGCTGCTAGAGTTCGCAGGAAAAGGGACCTGTCTAAAGTAAGAAACCAGCTCCCCGGAGGCCCGTGCAGCAAAAGGGTTAAAGAGAGGTGACTGCCAGAAAGTGGTGGAGTGGCTCTCCGGGCCGAAACCAGTTCGGGGACAGATATGGCACTGTCTTGAGTAGGACTGGGGGTGGCGGGAGCGTCAGGGGGGCGCACAGACTGCGCGCGTGGATGTGCCCTCTACCCCCACTAACCGTGGGAGCCTGGGCGTAATCACAGGACAGCTGACTCCCCCACCTGCTGGCAGGTGGAACTGGAAGATAGGATGGGCACAGGGGAAAGATCCTTGTGAAACAAAGCCTGACGCTTAATTACAGCGCAAGGATCTCACCGCAGTCTTCCGGGCTCCCCTCCTTGAATGGCAGCCTGAACTGGGAGTGACAAGTCGCCTTAAGCAGGTCTGAAGGGCCGCACGCAGAGGGAGGGCGCCACCTTCCCCCTCAGCCCTAACCCCACTGTGGGGTGCTGCGGAGATGGAGAGGTACTCACACTCTGGCTGCCGGGAGTTGGGGGGGGGGCGGTCTGCAAGGGCACCCAGGGAGCGCTGAGAACTGGGACGCCCGTTGACCAAAACCTGACCGGAAATAACACCTTTCCCCGGACAGGCCCAGGCTTCCCTTTTTGTCCGTGGAACCAAGAGCACCACGTGGGAGAGCTTGGTTCCTGGCATATTTACCCTGCTTTGTCCTGGTGGAACTGCAAGGCCAGCAGGGGCCTTGCAAACTGCAGGAGCAAGAGTGTTGGGAATAGGTAGGGGAGGGAAGAATATTCCAGGCCATGAGGCCTCCCCAGGGACAACCAAAGCCCTCTCCCCAGGCGTCACCAGGCTTGGATACCATTTCCGTTCACCTGGCTGCAGGGACTCATGTCAGGCCTGGAAGTACCCTTAGATCCTGAGGTCACTGAAAGAGATGAAAACTTCTGCCTGAATGGCCAGGACAGCTTAGGGTCTTCTCACCTGTGGCCCTTGAAGTGAGCGTCCATCATCTTTCTCCAGTGTGGCAGGGGAGGCACTGGTGATCAAAGCTTTTGCTGATCAGGGCTGAAGACTGTTCTTGCTTTTTGTCCATTAAAATCCAGAACGGTACACACCCTCAGGGTACCACAAGGTGCTCACAGGCAGAGCCCTCTTAGAAGTTCATGTCACTCTGCTGTTTAAACTTTCAGTTGCTTCCCTGTTCACTGAAATCAACATCCAGACTGCAGACCAAGGCGCTGGCAGCTTCTCCAGGCTTGTCTCCCTCACCCTCACCTCTCAGGCTCCAGCCTCACCAGCTGCCTTTCACTTGCCTAGGGTCCTGACACACACTGCTCTTTCTGCCTGGGAGGCACCTTCCCCACGACTTTTCATGGCTCACAACTTTGCATGGCTCACTCCCATCCATCCTTCAGTCTCCCCTCAAAATGGCACCCCCCCTTTTTTTGGCCAGGCTGCACAGCTTTTGGGGTCTTATTTCCCCGACCAGGGATTGAACTCAGCCCAGCAGTGAAAGCACCGAGTCTTAACTCCTGGACCACCAGGGAACTCCCTCAAATGGCACTTCAAGAAGTTTCCTATCCCCTCCATGTAAATGATGCTGCTCCTGTAATTCTTTTTCCTTGTGTCCTGTTCTTCTTCTTCACAACTCTCACCTCAATTTATAATTTTGTACATTGTGTTTATTATGTTTACTGTTCAAGGTCAATTTCCCCTTAATAGACTGTAAGCCTCCTGAAGGGTAGAGCCATGTCTGATCTGTATCACTTTGAATTCAGTACCTGAGAAGTGTCTTCCAATAACCATTTGTTGGTAAAAGAATGAGTGAAAGAAAAAAAGAATGAGTGAACGAATGAATAATATTGGCACTCTTCATTTTAACAGACAAAATTAGAACTCCATAAACTTGTAAACATAAGCATTAGTGACTATTTCTATTAAGAAGGTAACAACCAAAACAAGATTCAGGGAAATACAAATTCCAAGGTTTATTAGGTACTTCTTAAAACCAACCATCCATTCAACAACTGTATATTAAGCTTCTAATATAGACCCTGTGCTTCTAGCCAGGAATACAAATCTGAATAAGATCTGGCTGTAAGGATCAAGGAGCTCACAGCCCAGTGGGGAGGGTGGACATGTAAATAAATGGTTATAATATAATCTGATACATGCTACAGTAAGAGGTACCTAACTCTGCCCCGAAGTCCCTGCATGCGGGAACTGATATCATTGCTGCAACTAAAAAGGTAATGAAATTTTGTCAGCTGGACAGAGCAGAGAGAAGGCATTCTAGGCTGGGGGACTAGCCTGCAGAGGAACTGAGGGGAGAGGGAAGGTGGCTCCCTTGGGGAACTGTCACTGGTTTGCTGTAAATGGAGCGAGGGGGTGGGGCTGATCACAGGTGTCCATCACGTAGGCGCTGCTAAGGAGTTTGAATTTTGCTCTGGCTGCCTCTGGGGACTGGGGATCCTTTGGATGGTGTTAAGCACTGGAGTGACACCACACCTTCATATCTGTCTTCTAGACATCATCCTGACATCAGTGTATAGATCCAATGGGGTAAGGGATGGGGGAGGGGTGGTGTCTCAGAAATAAGCCCAGCTAGGAGGCTACTGCTTTTGTCCAAGCAAAGATAATAAGAGTATAAATTAAACCAGTGGCATTCATTCATTTCAGCCAATAAATTTTTTGTGCATTTATGAACCAAGCGCCACGCTGGTGGTAGGATATGATATTAACCGCCAATGCTTATTGAGTGCCTACCAGGGGCCCTGCTCTGTTCTGAGCAATATACAGGCATTAACTATTTCATCCTCGCCACAACTCTATGAATCAGGACAATTATCATCCCCATTTTACAAATGGGGAAACTGAAGGGGAAGTGGTTGTGTAACTTACACTTGCTTTCACAGCTAGTAAATGACAGAGCCAGGATCTGAACTCAGGTAGTTGGGATTCAGAATCCATGCTCTTCACTGTTATCCTATGCTGATAACATGGTGATGAACAAGCTAGACAAGGTCCCTGGTCTTATAGAACTGACATTCTGGCCCTGGAGATGTAGAGAAAGATTAGAGCAAGGTTTAGATTACGGAAGAAGCAAAACATGGTCCCTGCGAAAGAAAGAGGTGTCAGGGTAACGTCACAGGATCAGCTTTGTGATTGGTTAGGGTTGTGCCAGTCACAGAACTAGGAAATATTGGGGTGGTAGTGTGCTGGAAGGTGGACTTGGAGGGACAGGTGGAGTTTAGTTTGGAGTAAATCAGTGTTGGGTTGTCTATGGAATGTGTAGGTGGAGCCGTCCAACAGATGATTGAAATCTTATAACCAAAGAATAGGAGAAATTTTACATGGAGACAGAGTCGGGAGACATCAAGATAGAGGTGATAGTTGAAGACACAGTTGAAGAACAGTGTCTAGAAGACAGACAAAATCAAGGCCCAAGAAAAAGAATGAATTCATAAAAGAAAAGATTGATGCATTTAACGAGGGTGAGTCAAAAATTATCTGCACTCTGGCTGTAGAATTTATTTTAATTAACTTTTAGAAAAGACAAATACATCATTTTTGGACATAAACTCCTTGCTTTTCAATAAACTTTGTCCATCTGTCAACAAGCTTTCGTATTCCCTCATTAAAAAATGTTTTAGGCTGAGCTGCGAGCCATGAATTCACCACTGTCTTCACGTGGGTGGGTGTCCAGCTCCTTCTGGATGGCTAACACTTGTGTGACCTTCCTCGAACTTCTCTATCCATTCATACACACTTCTTCATTACAAAACACTTTCTCCATGCTGTGCACAAAGTCTTCGATAAATAGTGGCACCAGGTACACCCTCAGACCACAAAATACGAATCACTGTATGCAGCTCCTTTCTTGCAAATCACAAGTAGGGCATCCATTTTTGCTTACACTGCAGTTACAAATGAACTGATGTAACACATTCACACTTGCACCACAGTGACTGGGGAGACATTAGCCTTGAACAGAAAGTGCCAATAAGACAGTGTGGCCAACAGAAGTTTTAATGTAACCAGAGTGCGGATAATTTTTGACTCACCCTTGAACATTAAAATAAGACCTCTGTTCATCAAAAGACATCATGAGGGGCTTCCTAGGTGGCGCAGTGGTTAAGAATCCACCTGACAATGCAGAGGTCACGGGTTCAATCCCAGCTCCAGGAAGATCCCACATGCCATGGAGCAACTAAGCCCATGTGCCCAAAAAAAAAAAAAAAAAAAAAAAAAGACATCATGAAAAGTGTGAAAAAAAATAGGAAACAAAACTGGAGGAGACGTTTGCAATGTATATAACTCCCAAAGAACAAGTATTCAGATCATATAAAGAAGTCATGTAAATCAGTAAGGAAAGAAAAAAGAAAAATGGATAAAAGATATGGGCAGATACCTCACTAAAGAGGAAATCCAAGATAACCAGTAAATTGACAAGTGAAAAAGTGCCAGATCGCATTAGTAGTATGATAAATACAAATGGAAACTACAATATATTATATACTACATATACATCATTTTTTAAAATTTTATTTATTTATTTTTATTTATTGGCTGTGTTGGGTCTTTGTTGCTGTATGAGGGTTTTCTGTATTTGTGGAGAACAGGGGCTACTCTTCATTTCAGCGTGCAGGCTTCTTATTGCGGTGGCTTCTCTTGTGGAGCATAGGCTTTAGGCACGTGGGCTTCAGTAGTTGTAGCGCAAGGGCTCAGTAGTTGTGGTGCACAGGCTTAGTTGCTCCAAGGCATGTGGGATCTTCCTGGACCAGGGCTCGAACCCGGGTCCCCTGCGTTGGCAGGCAGATTCTTAAACCATTGTGCCACCAAGGAAGCCCCCACATACATAGTATTGACCCCAAGTAAAAAGTTTGGTAATAACAGGTGTTGGTGATGATATGAAGCAACAGAAATTCTCACACACTGCTAGTGGGAATGAGAGTTGGCACAAGCATTTGGGAAAAGTTTGCTACTATCTTGGAAAGCTGAAGATTCACATGCCCTAGCACCCAGAAATTCCATGCCTGCAAAGTGTATGGTATTCTCCATACCAGAATACATACATGAAGATGCTTAAGGCATAATTGTTGTAATATCCCTGCAATAGGTGGTTTCTATAATCGCTTCCAATGATTCCCACCTCCCGGCATCTTGCCCTTTTGTAATCCCTCTTGAGTGTGGGCTGGATCTAGTAACTTGCTTCTGAAAAAATGGAATATGGAAAAGGTGATGGGAAGCCATTTCTGAGACTAGGTTATAAAATAATGTGATTTCTACCTTGATTATACCTTCTCTTTGGCCCTCTCACTGCTTGCTTTTATGAAGCCAGCTGCCATGTTACCAGCTGCCCTACAAAGAGGTCCATGTGGCAAGGAATTGAGGGAGTCCTCTTGCCAACAGCCAGTGAGGATCTGACACCATTAGTCCAACAGCCTGTGAGAAAATAACTCTTGCCAACCACCAGTTGAGTGAACTTAGAAGTGAATCCACCCCCAGTCAAGCCTTAAGATGAGACCATAGCCCCAGTCAGCCTCTTGATTGCAACCTTGTGAGACACTAATGTCCTGGCTTCCAGAAACTGTGACATAATACATGTTGTTGTTTTGAGACACTAAGTTTTGGGGTTAATTTATTATACAGATATAGACAAAGAGTACAATCACCAAACTGGAAATCACCCAAACACCCATCAAAAGTAGAATGGATAAATAAACTGCAGTCCCATAAAAGTTATACAATGGACATTAGACATCACTGAATAGAAATGAACGATACCTATATCCACCAATATGGACAAAACATAAAAACATATATTGAGAAAAAGAATCAAGACCAAAGAGAAATGTTATTCCACTTATGTAAAATTCAAAACAGGCAAAGCTAAACTATCCTGTTTAGATATACATAAATAGGTGATAAATTATTTGAAAAGATCAAGAAAATGATCACTGTGGAAGTCAAGGTGGCCAAAGGGAGGAAGCACCATTGGGAAGGAGGCGGAAATGGTCAACTGTTCTAGATATCAAATACCAAAAAGAGTATTGTCTTCCCATTGGATGTGACAAGTTGCCAATGTGTAGGCAGAATTCTGAGATGGTCTCCAAGATTTCCATACCCTGGTGCACCCACCCTATGTACTCCCCTCCCCTTAAGTGTGGGTGAGACCCATGACTATGATGGGATGGTTCCCTCCTTGATTAGGTTACGCTATGTAAGCCTCCATCTTAGCGAACTGTTGAGAGATTCACCTGCTCTGGCCTTGAAGAAGTAAACAGCCTGTTGTGAACAGCCTTATGGAGGGGGCCACACGGCTAGGGCCTGAGGGCAGCCTCTAGGAGCTGAGAGTGGTCACTGGCCACCAGTCAGCAAGAAAACAGGGGTTTCCATCCTATAGCCACAACCCCAAGCTCCAGAAAGGAACATAGCCCAACTGATGCTTTAATTTCAGCCTTGTTAGACCCCAAGTAGAGAACCCAGCTACATCACTGGACTGCTGACCCATGATCCACCATGCTCGGACTTCTGACCCACAGAAACTGTGAGATAATACATGAGTGTTATTTTAAGCCACTGAGTTATGCAACAACAGAAAACAAACCGCAGATCATTGAAGACCTCAGCATCAAGTTGGTCATTGAGTGACGTCTGTGCAGGCCTTTAAAATAGGATGATGCTATGACTCCCACGCCTTTGTGGTTCCTCTGCTTGGATTCAACAAACACTCCCTCACTCTGCTACCTGACAAGTTTGGCTGGAATAGATCATTCCTTCCACCCTGTGCCACCGTCATGTGCCGTCCCTGTCATCGGTGCCACAGTTCTCCCCTCAAATCCAATTTCCTCCTGTGCATCACTCTGCCAGGCTGTGAGCTTCAAGAAAGCGGACCTCTTTGTAGAGTTTCCTTATCTTCACCTTTATGTCCTTGGCCCCTTGATCTGGTTAGGACACACGGCGAGTGCTCAATCCATGTTGACCAAAGGGGTGAAGCAATGAGTGGTGAAAACCCATGTTGCTTCATCATGCCAGGCTTTGGGAATGTAGGGAGCTGACTTTCTCTGTGGCAGCTTTGGGCTCTGGAGTTCAGGTAATTTGCAAGCCCTGGAAGACCCTTATAGGTGGCCATGGCTGTCCCCTTGCTAGGGACAGTTGTCCGTGTACTACTGAAAAGGAGCCCATGGAGAGGACAGCTGGGATGGCCCTGTCCACTGACGGTCTCAGAGATCTGAGCTCTAAATGTTTCTAAAAGCCCCTCGGTGAGATTATTTTATAGCTCTTCAGGACGGCCAGTTATTTGAGGGCCTGAAACAGTTGGAGGGCTCAGGAATACGACAAAGGCTGTATAATCCCAGTTCTATAACTGAGCTTCAAAAGAGTCCTTTGGCCAGTGCTCTAGGTTAGGAAAGGAAACAGCTGCTCGTCACACTCTGCTAACATGGGTCAACATTATCCGTCTAGTCTAGTGCTGGATTTTAGCTTTCTGTTCTTTTCGAAATGTCACTTATTGGATCTTAATTGCTTCCTTCTTCCCTTCCATTTCCCACCTTTCTCCTTTCACCAGAGCAAAGCTTTTTATTTCCAGGACACTTACGCAGGTACACCTCTCTCCTTTAGACCATAGGCAATCGAATGCCTCCCTTTGATTCTGGGTAGAATCTGGCTGCTTCTTCTTGGATATTTCTGTTTCTACTCTCCCTACCCCCTTCTCCTTGCAAGTCTCAGTCAAGGTGGAATGCCTTCTACCTTGTTACTTAGTAAAGGCCAAGCAGTTAGAGTGAGCAGTTTACCCTCCTGGGATTCATGCTTGCATACCTGAGATCACAGGTTCAGGCATAGCTGTAGGGCTGCTAAGATGGCATTGCCTGGTTGTGCCTTCTGAGATTTCCCAGTTGGTCGGCAAAGGGATGTGAGTGAGAGGGATGGGTGTGGGCTAGAGGGAGGTGTGTGTTGGCAGGGGTGCAGGCACTTTTCTTCTAGCAATATTTCATTCTGCTGCCTGGCCACACCAATCATAAGAAAGTGAGATATTCCCCTCCTTTCCATCCTCTTCTGTCTATGCCAAGAGCAGGCATTATCTTCTTTTTCTCCATCTTTATTGTCTGTAAACTCCTTGCTGCATTTCTTTTTTTAAAAAATTAATTATTTATTTTTGGCTGCATTGGGTCTTTGTTCCTGCACACAGGCTTTCTCTAGTTATGGCACGTGGGGAATACTCTTTGTTGTGGTGCATGGGCTTTTCATTGAGGTGGCCTCTCTTGTTGTGGAGCATGGGCTCTAGGCACACAGGCTTAAGTAATTGTGGCATGTGGGCTCAGTGGTTGTGGCGCATGGGGTTAGTTGCTCCACAGCATGTGGGATCTTCCCGGACCAGGGCTCGAACCTGTGTCCCGTGCTTTGGCAGGCGGATTCTTAACCACCATACCACCAGGGGAGTCCCCTTGCTGCATTTCTATCAAAGAATATGCCTCTGAAAATCTCGAGGAGGCCTGGTGAGACCTTACATCACACACTTCTACCAGCCCCCAAGGAGCAGTCATAAGGTTAAACTGTGGCTCCCTGCAGGGTAAAGGCAAAAGTAGAACTGGAGTGTTATGTTGCTGCTGTGGGTGGGAGGGAGCCTCTCCTTTTGGGTGAGTTGCCATCAGCCTCAGGAGTCTTCCGTGATCAGGGTCTGGGGGGGATATCTGCCCACTGTGGCCAGAAGCTTCATGGTTATGTCCTGTCTTCCTCCCTCGTGGCTCTTGGGCCTCTGGGGCGGGGGGGATGGGTGTGGGTGGGAAATGAACTTCATGACCTCACTTCACCTAGACCTGATTCTCTTCTCCATAATCAAGTTGCAAAATATTCTTCGGTGGTATTGCAATTTTGGTTCCTCAAAAAGCACTCTGTGGTAAAAGTTTTGTTTTTAATCCATTTGACCTCGAAGAAAGAGTTTGATCTTGTTGATAGCCATTTCCTCCAAGCTGTCTTCTCCCTTCCCTGTGACACATCAGAGTCATCTCTGATGTTATCAAAGCTCCTCATGTTAGACCAGAAATGTCATCTCTCTGAGCTCGGCTCTCCACTCCTGGCCACTTCCGTGGCCTGGCCATCGCTGTGAGCTTCCAGGCATCCGGTTGGGCCATGTTGAAGCCGTCTTGCATGACTGCTTCCTCCCGCAGTTGACAGGTACAAATGTTCATCCAGAATTTCCTTTTGAGGTTTCTCTTGCAGCCAGTTCTTTATCTCAAGTCTCCTCAATGCTGCCCTGGTCCAGGACCTCATCTCTTCGTTCATTCATTCAATACGTACTTATTGGACCTCTACTCAATAGCAACACAGGCTGGAGAGGCTCCTAGCTCAACATGCAAAGCCCAGCTCTCCTGTTTGCCAGCTCTGTGTCCTCGGGTGCATTTTTCAATCGCTGGAAACCTCAGTTTCTTATCTGTAAAATGAGAAGAGTAATACCTCCCTTATCAGGCTATTGTTAGGATTAAAATAATGCATGTCCTATATACATCACTTAGCAGAAGGCTGGCAGGTTGTAGGCACTCAGTACTTTAGTTGTTGCTATTGTTGCATGCCAGCTGCTGTGGGGGCACCAGTTAGGAGGGAAGGAGCCTGACTGTTTACAAGAATGAGATGGACACACACACAGCAAGTCAATCAAGGGCTACAGTTGCAGCAAAAGATGTGTGTAGGGAATACGTGGGGTCACGCGCTCACCTGGGAAGGAGCAGCAAAAGCCTCAGGTGGGAGGCACAAGTGGACTGATTCTTGAAAGACCACCGGCTACGTTTGCCGGACGCCACCGTGTCAAGCCCACCATCTGCCACCAGTGGTGGCCTGACCTCCTGACTGCTCTTGGCAGTACTTCTGCTCCCATTCAAGTCACCCTCCATGAGCAGTCAGAGTGACCTTTTGAAACATAATTCTTGGGTCATTCCATTACTTAAAACCTTCCGATGGCTTCTACTTATACTTGGAGTCCAAAAAAACTCCTTTGCGTGGCTGGCAAGGCCTGGTGTGACTGGCCCTGCCTCCTCCCAGCTCAACTCGTGTCCCTCTGCCTCTCCCACCTCCGTCCTTTTGGTTTGCCTTGCAGCCTTTGTCCCTGCAGTACCTCCTGCCTGGAATGCCTTTCCCAGGGCCAGCTCCTTCTCACGCTTCGGGCCTCAGCCCAACCTTGGTACTGTGAGTCCTTCCCTGCCCAGCTTGTCAAATCAGAAATCCTTCGTCACCATCTCCCCTGTAGTTTTTGGTCAGTATCTTGTTTATTTCCTTCCCATCCCTCATCACTGTCTGCAATTAGCTGTGTATTCATTGGTTTGCTTGTTGAGCGTATGAGCGCCCCAGTCATCTAAGCTCCTAGCCTGTGCCTCCCACCTGAGGCTTTTCCTGATCGTTCCCAGGTCCATGATTGGCTCATGACTGGTGTTCAACAAGCATCTGTTGGTACATCAGTATGCTGAGAGCATCTCTTCATGGCTGGAGAGCTGACAAGACTGGATGGGCAGGACCCCCCGTGTCTCATGGCCTTGCTCCACTCAACTCCAGATACAGTCAGACAAACTTTCTTAAAACCCGCTGTCTTCGCATTTCTTCCCTTTGATAACACCCCACTGCTTGTTGCATCTAAAAGTATCATTTCTGAGACTTCCCTGGCAGTCCAGTGGCTAACACTCCGCGTTTCCATTGCAGGGGGCAAGGGTTTGATCCCTGGTCGGGGAACTAAGATCCCACATACCGCAAGTGGGGCCAAAAAGTAAAATAAATAAATTAAATAAATAAATAAATAAAAGCATCATTCGTGATCTTATTTAAAACGATTTTTTTTCCATTTCAAAATTGACATCTGGTTATTGTAGAAAGAATGGAAAATTCAGTAAAGGAAGGAAGGAAAAGAGATTACTCATTTTCTTCCATATAGTTATAACCATTGCTAACATTTAAATGAGTTGTTTTCCAAGCTATTTGCTATGAATATTTTAAATGCAATCATCATATGGCAAATACAAAATGGTATAAATTGATTTTTAAGAAATAATCTCTTTTTCCTGACTCTAAAAGTCTACACATTTACAGTGGAATATTACAGAAAATGAAAATATAAAGAAGAAAAGATTCTCCAACATTTTTATATTCTTTTCATACACAGAAACGCACATACACACGCACACATACCATACTTGGCATTGCATTGTGTTTCAAAACACAAATTCAACTTTACCACAGGTTAAGGAGGACTATTTCATAAAACACTTGGTTGGAAGACAGAAAAGGGAATTCGCATGACATCTTATCCAGTAGAAAGTTTAAAAAATTTCTCTCTGTCCCACTGGTCTCTTTTCTGTGCACTGGAAAGTAGTGGACAGTATAGCAAAAGCAATGAACACAGGTCCTACTGCCAGAATTGGTTGATTCGATCCACAAATTCTGCTACTTACTAGCTCTAGGACCTTGGATGAGTTACTTAATCGCTCTGTGCCTCAGTTTCCCCCTTTACAGGGAGGATAATAATAGCAGAAGTTGTTAGTACTTTAAAAATTCTTAGAATGGTGCCTGCCACATAACGAGTTATTATTATTCTCCTATTTAGTCTCCCACAGTTCTTTCTGTGTTTTGGAACAATTCAATTACCACCTCATTGTGGGCATCCCTCGCTCAGGAAAACAAAAGTCTCACGGTTGGAAAGTTTAATCAGGTGTAATGCGCCTGTCTGTGTGCATGTGTGTATATGCATGTACACATCACAGTCCACCCTAAGGCTCACTAAAGTAAACTTCTAACATAAGCAAATATTTCCCTAGAGAGGAATTTTTCAGCTTGGGAAATAGATTCTTTTTTTTTTTTTTTTTTTAGGGAAATCACTTTATTACAAATTCATCCACTAATTGGTTGATTGATTAAGTAATCAACAAACATGGTGAGCTTTTTTTTTTTTAGGCTCTTTTTTGGAGTGTAATTGCTCTACACTGTTGTGCCAGTTTCTGCTGTACAACAAAGTGAAAGATTCATTTCTGTCTCGCTTTTCTCATTCATGCTCTTCCAGGCTCTCTTTATATGCATGCATTCGTATGTGTATGTATAAATGACACAGTCGAGATCACATTACATATATTTCTTTAAGGAGTAATTAACATAAGAACATTCACATATCTCAGATGGAAGATGATACGAATAGAGGCTAACGACATTATATTTCCTTCTTGGTATTGTGCTACTTTTTAAACATCAAAAATAAAAACAAAATTTTTGTACCACTCAAGATGTAGAAAAATCACTGTTAAAGTTCCTTATTATTATGTGGTCACATTTAAAATTTTTTAAATGGAAGGCAAAAAGAGATTCTTTGTTTAGTAATTCTCCTGGCACAGCCTTCTACCATGTTAATCATTTACTATTGTTCGCAACTGCTGGAACAGAACAGCAACAGTTATTGTTTTGTTGCCTCTCAAGCCTGGCAGGAAAAACCATCTCAAGTATGGAGTGATACCTGTGGCTCAATCCATCCCTCATAGTGCTAGAAAAGATGGAGAAGCAGAAGGGAAAGGAAATGAGGAGATTCTGCATAGTCAAGCCTTTGCTCTAGGTAGACACACAATCAGACTGGATTAATAAGACTGGGATTTAAATCCAGTAAGAAAGGACCCACAGATACTTTTTTCTTTTTTCTTTTTTATATATACCAATGAGGAGCCTTTTTTTTTGGGGGGGGGGTACACCAGGTTCAATCATCTGTTTCCATACACACATCCCCGTACTCCCTCCCTTCCCCGACCCCCCCCCTCGAGTCCCCCCCACCCTCCCTGCCCCAGTCCTCTAAGGCATCTTCCATCCTCAAGCTGGACTCCCTTTGTTATACAACAACATCCCACTGACTATTTTACACTTGGTAGTATATATATGTCTGTGCTACTCTCTCGCTTCGTCTCAGTTTCCCCTTCACCCCCCGCCCCCTCCCATACCTCGAGTTCTCCAGTCCATTCTCTGTATCTGCATCCTTATTCTTGTCACTGAGTTCACCAGTACCATTTTCAGATTCCGTATATGTGAGTTAGCATACAATATTTGTCCTTCTCTCTCTGACTTACTTCACTATGTATGACAGATTGTAGTTCTATCCACCTCATTACATATAGCTCCATCGCATCCCTTTTCATAGCTGAGTAATATTCCATGGTATATATATGCCACATCTTCTGCATCCATTCATTTGTTGATGGGCATTTCGGTTGCTTCCATGTCCTGGCTATTGTAAATAGTGCTGCAATAAACATTATGGTACAAGTTTCTTTTGGGATTATGGTTTTCTTTGGGTATATGCCCAGGAGTGGGATTACTGGATCATATGGTAGTTCTATGTGTAGTTTTTTAAGGAACCTCCAAATTGTTTTCCATAGTGGCTGTACCAACTTACAGTCCCACCAACAGTGCAGGAGAGTTCCCTTTTCTCCACACCCTCTCCAACATTTGTGGTTTCCAGACTTTGTGATGATGGCCATTCTGATTGGTGTGAGGTGATACCTCATTGTGGCTTTGACTTGCATTTCTCTGATGATGAGTGATGTTGAGCATCTTTTCATGTGTTTGTTGGCCATCTGTATGTCTTCTTTGGAGAAATGTCTATTTAGGTCTTCTGCCCATTTGGGGATTGGGTTATTTGCTTTTTTGGTATTAAGCTGCATGAGCTGCTTGTATATTTTGGAGGTTATTCCTTTGTCCGTTGTTTCATAGGCAATTATTTTTTCCCATTCTGAGGGTTGCCTTTTAGTCTTGTTTATGGTTTCTTTCACTGTGCAAAAGCTTTTAAGTTTCATAAGGTCCCATTTGTTTATTCTTGATTTTATTTCCCTGATTCTAGGAGGTGGGTCAAAAAGGATGTTGCTTTGATGTATGTCATAGAGTGTTCTGCCTATGTTTTCCTCTAGGAGTTTGATAGTGTCTGGCCTTACATGGAGGTCTTTAATCCATTTGGAGTTTGTTTTTGTGTCTGGTGTTAGGAAGTGTTCTAATTTCATTCTTTGACATGTTGCTGTCCAATTTTCCCAGCACCACTTATTGAAGAGGCTGTCTTTTTTCCATTGTATACTCGTGCCTCCTTTGTCAAAGATAAGGTGCCCATATGTGTTTGGGCTTACTTCTGAGTTCTCTATTCTATTCCATTGATTTTCCTTTCTCTTTTTGTGCCAGTACCATACTGTCTTGATCACTATGGCCTTGTAGTATAGTTTGAAGTCAGGAAGCCTGATTCCACCAACTCCATTTTTCCTTCTCAAGATTGCTTTGGCTATTCGGGGTCTTTTGCATTTCCATACAAATCGTAAGATTTCTTGTTCTAGTTCTGTGAAAAATGCCATTGGTAATTTGATCGGGATTGCATTAAATCTGTAAATTGCTTTGGGTAGTACAGACATTTTCACAATGTTGATTCTTCCAATCCAGGAACATTTGGTATGTCCCTCCATCTGTTTGTGTCATCTTTGATTTCTTTCATCAATGTCTTAAAGTTTTCTGCATATAGATCTTTTGTCTCCTTAGGCAGGTTCATTCCTAGGTATTTGATTCTTTTTGTTGCAATGGTGAATGGGAGAGTTTCCTTAATTTCTCTTTCTGCTCTTCCGTTGTTAGTGTATAGGAATGCAAGAGATTTCTGTGCATTAATTTTGTATCCTGCTACTTTACTAAACTCATCAATGAGTGCTAGCAGTTTTCTGGTAGAGTCGTTAGGGTTTTCTATATATAGTATCATGTCATCTGTAAAGAGTGACAATTTTACTTCTTCTTTTCCAATTTGGATTCCTTTGATTTCTTTTTCTTCTCTGATTGCTGTGGCTAACACTTCCAAAACTATGTTGAATAATAGTGGTGAGAGTGGACACCCTTGTCTTGTTCCTGTTCTTAGAGGGAATTCTTCCAGTTTTTCCCCATTGAGAACGATGTTGGCTTTTGGTTTTTCATATATGGCTTTTATTATGTTGAGGTAATTTCCTTCTATGCCCATTTTCTGGAGAGCTTTTATCATAAATGGATGTTGAACTTTGTCAAAAGCTTTTTCTGCATCTATTGAGATGATCATATGGTTTTTATCCTTCAATTTGTTGATATGATGTATCACATTGATTGATTTGCGTATATTGAAGAATCCTTGCATCCCAGGGATAAACCCCACTTGATCATGGTGTATGATTTTTTTAATGTGCTGTTGCAGTCTGTTAGCTAGTATTTTGTTGAGGATTTTTGCATCTATATTCATCAGTGATATTGGTCTGTAGTTTTCTTTTTTTGTGACATCTTTGCCTGGTTTTGGTATCAGGGTGATGGTAGCCTCGTAGAATGAGTTTGGGAGTGTTCCGCCTTCTGCAGTATTTTGGAAGAGTTTGAGAAGGATAGGTAACTCTTCTCGAAATGTTTGATAGAATTCGCCCGTGAACCCATCTGGTCCTGGGCTTTTGTGTGTTGGGAGATTTTTAATCACTGCCTCAATTTCTGTACTTGTGATTGGTCTGTTCATGGTTTCTATTTCTTCCTGGTTCAGTCTTGGAAGATTGTATTTTTCTAAGAATGTATCCATTTCTTCCAGGTTATCCAATTGATTGGCATATAGTTGCTTGTAGTAGTCTCTCATGATGTTTTGTATTTCTGAGGTGTCCGTTGTGACTTCTCCTTTTTCATTTCTAATTCTGTTGATTTGCATCTTCTCCCTTTTTTTCTTGATGAGTCTGGCTAATGGTTTATCAATTTTGTTAATCTTCTCAAAGAACCAGCTTTTAGTTTTATTTATTTTTCTTATGGTTTCTTTCCTTTCTTTTTCATTTATTTCTGCTCTGATCTTTATGATTTCTTTCCTTCTGCTCACTTTGGGGTTTCTTTGTTCTTCTTTCTCTAGTTGTTTGAGGTGTAAGGTTAGGTTGTTTATTCGATCATTTTCTTGTTTCTTAAGGTAGGACTGTATTGCTGTAAACTTCCCTCTTAGAACTGCTTTTGCTGCATCCCATAGGTTTTGGGTTGTTGTGTCTTCGTTGTCATTTGTTTCTAGATATTTTTGGATTTCCTCTTTGATTTCTTTAGTGATTCCTTGGTTGTTTAAGAGTGAATTGTTTAGCCTCCATGTGTTTGTATTTTTTGCAGTTTTTTTCCTGTAATTGATATCTAGTCTCATGGTGTTGTGGTCTGAGAAGATGCTTGATATGATTTCAATTTTCTTGAATTTGCTGAGGTTTGATTTGTGACCCAAGATGTGATCTATCCTGGAAAATGTTCTGTGTGCACTTGAGAAGAAAGTGTAGTCTGTCGTTTTTGGATGGAATGTCCTATAAATATCCACTAAGTCGAGATGGTCTAATGTGTCATTTAAAGCATGTGTGTCTTTATTTATTTTCTGTTTGGATGATCTGTCCATTGATGTAAGTGGGGTGTTCAAGTCTCCCACTATTATTGTGTTCCTGTCGATGTCCCCTTTTATAGCTGTTAGCATTTGCCTTATGTATTGAGGTGCTCCTATATTGGGGGCATAGATATTTACCATTGTGATATGTTCTTCTTGAATGGATCCCTTGATCATTATGTAGTGTCCTTCCTTGTCTCTTTTAATCGTCTTTACTTTCAAGTCTAATTTGTCTGATATGAGAATTGCTACTCCAGCTTTCTTTTGACTTCCATTTGCATGGAATATCTTTTTCCATCCCTTTCCTTTCAGTCGATATGTATCCCTTGGTCTGAAGTGGGTTTCTTGTAGGCAGCATATAGAAGGGTCTTGTTTTTGTATCCATTCAGCCAGTCTGTATCTTTTGGTTGGAGCATTGAATCCATTTACATTTAAAGTGATTATTGACATGTGTGTTCCAATTACCATTTTCTTAATTGTTTTGGGTTTGTATTTGTAGGTGTTTTCCTTTTCTTGTGTTTCCTACTTAGAGAAGTTCCTTTAGCACTTGTTGTAAGGCTGGTTTGGTGGTGCTGAATTCTCTTAACTTTTGCTTGTCTGGAAAGCTTTTGATTTCTCCGTCAAATCTGAATGAGATTCTTGCTGGGTAGAGTATTCTTGGCTGTAGGTTTCTCTCTTTCAGGACTTTCAGTATATCCTGCCATTCCCTTCTGGCCTGCAGAGTTTCTGTAGAAAGGTCAGCTGTTATCCTTATGGGTTTTCCCTTATATGTTGTTTGTTGCTTTTCTCTTGCTGCTTTTAATATTTTTTCTTTGTGTTTAATTGTCATTAGTTTGATTAATATGTGTCTTGGTGTATTTCTCCTTGGGTTTATTCTGTATGGGACTCTCTGTGCTTCTTGGACTTGGTGAATTATTTCCTTTCCTATATTGGGGATGTTTTCCACTAGAACCTCTTCAAATATTTTCTCAGACCCTTTCTTGTTTTCTTCTTCTTCTGGGATGCCTATAATTCGAATGTTGGTATGTTTAAGGTTATCACTGAGGTCTCTGAGACTGTCTTCTAATCTTTTTATTCTTTTTTCTTTTTCCTGCTCTGTGGCAGTTATTTCCCCCATTCTATCTTCCAACTCACTTATTCGTTCTTCTGCCTCAGTCATTCTGCTGGTTATAGCATCTAGAGTATTTTTAATTTTGGTTATTTTGTTATCCATTGCTGTTTGTTTTCCTGAGTTCTTATGAACTGTTTCTTGTACTTTCTCTATTTTGTTATCGAGATTTTGTATCATTTTTACTATCATTACTCTAAATTCTTTTTCAGGCATTTTTCCTATTTCCTCCTCATTTATTTGGTCTTGTGGGTTTTTTTCCTGCTCCTTTGCCTGCATGGTGTTTCTTTGTTTCCTCATGGTTGTCCAGACTTTTGGGGTTGCTTGTCCTGGTGATAGAGGTGTTTATAGAAGACTGTCCAAGCCTCAGACTAATGTCCAAGTATTGGATTAAATGAATATTAAGTCTAGGAAACACATACATGTATAAGACACACAATTACTGAATCCGTTAGGACATAAGGCTCTAGAAAGACCTGACAGAACCCCAGTGTGCTATCAGATATTCAAAGAGAAACCCAGCAGAAATTGACAAACTGAAACAGAACAAATCAGAGACAAAAGCAAAAGCAAACAAACAACAAATAACACCTTACACATACAAACATCAATCCAGGGAGATTTTGTAAGCTAGGATCAAATATAGAAAAGAGCTGGAGTACCACCAGAGAGAATGGAGATTCTCAGAATGTAATTAGACAACTGTACTAAGAACTAAGATAAAGACAAAAGCCTAATATTAAATATCAAGTCAGTGCGTCATCTGGAGAATAGAGCAAGGAGTCTGAGCAGACCGATAGTGTTGCTTATAAGTATGTTAAGATAAAATAAACTTGAAAAGGCTGGAAGAAAGGGGAACAGAAGAGCGTAATGTGGTTGGAAATATGCAAATAAAAAGAAAGGAATAGAAATGTATAAAAGATAGGGATGAAAGGAAAGTATGAGAGATATTTTGTCCGTACTACCAAAAACTTAGCTAGATATTGAAGTATATAAAAAGGCAAAAAAAAAAAAAAAGAATAAAAAATATCATTAAAAAATTACGTTATAAAACTTGTAGATCCCTTAGGGCTAAGATCGTATTTAATAAATCAAAAAAAAAAAAAAAAAAAAGAAAGAGAGAGAGAGAAAGAAGAAAAAAAAAAAATCCAGAACTGATCCCAGAATGGACCAGTTCAATAGGTATTGATACTACTATTTCTGTTTCCTTAGCGTCTCAGCTGTAAGTGTCCTTCTCCTTGCCTTGGGTTTTTTTGCGTTATTCTGTGACCAGCAGAGGTTCCTTTATTGTTCGTCTGTAAGGGTCGGTGTGTGGGGAGGGAGAGGGTACAATAGTGGCTCCTTCTCCTGGAAGTGAGTGAGCAGTGGTGCACTGTTGTTTCAGTCAGGCTTGGAGGTGCCTGTTGCAGAGGGCGCTGGTGGCTCAGGCGTACACAGAAAGTCTTAGAGTTGGGCCTCTCTCGGGGTTTTTTTTCTTTTTGATGCTGTTTTTTTTTTTTTTTTCTCTCGGCAGCCTCCCTGCTGCTGGCGTTGCAAGGGGTTTTAATTCAGCCCCACCCGAGCGCCTGAGGGTGCTTGTTATCCCTGAGCGCCTTAGGTGGCCCGCAGGGCGTCTCTCCACTGCCTGTTGCAGAGGCGCCGAAAGAGAGGGAGAGGCTACGCGCGCAGCTCCTCCCCGCCGCCCGTGAGCCTGCAGCCTCCAGCCGCCATCATGGCCGGGCAGCTCTCAGGGACGGGCACTCCTCTCCGCGGACCTCCTCCCTCCTGTCCTCTCGGTCCGTCACCCTACCGGCAACAATGTTTCTCGCCCTGAACCAGCTCTCCGGTTCCCACGCTCCCGCTCCTGGACCCTCCGTTCAGCCGCAGATCGATGTCTCGGTCCGGGAACGCTGAGCTGCACTGCGGACCCTCTGTATGTTTCTCCCTCCCTCCCGTCTGCCACAGCTCTGCCGCTTCACCCTCTCTGAGCCCTCGCAGATGCCTCCCTACTGGCTATGTCGGGCTCCCCGCAGCCCTCTCTGGCGTCCGAGGCCGTCTGCTGGTGCCCAGCTGGTTCTCTGTGTGAATCACTGCGTCCTTCCATGCGTTCCCAATGCATCTGTGGAGAGGGATGCACTCCACGTCTCTCTACTTCGCCACCATCTTTTTTCTCCCACAGATACTTTTATATGCGATTTTACCAGTCTAAACTGGTAAAATCTATTAACTCTCAGTCAAATGGAATATATGTTCATGTAATTTTTTCTCATAAAAGTTAATTTTTCCAAGCCCCTGTATAAGAATATTTTTCTGCTGTTTCCATATATTACAAACAATTTGAATGGGAGTAAAATTCTTGAATTCTTACTTTTTTCTCTCAAAATGCTCTGGGTATAACTTTAAAAATTTTAGCATTGCTGAGAGGGCTATAATATAAAATCCATTCCTTTGTTTATAATGCAAATTAAAAACTTCCCTTTTCTGAATGGTATAGTACTTTCTTGCATGCCTTATAATTACAAACTATTTCCAAAAGATTGCTAGAAATGGGTCATGTAATTAATTGTGCCAGGAATCCAGACTATACTTTTGACCTTTCTGGCAACTTATCAATTCTGTAACGCATTTTTAAATTATGTCTTTGATTATTTCTTCTATTTGTTCAAATGTCTTATTATTCCTATGTCGAATCCCCATTCTCTTTCATTTCTGCTGCTTGGAAAATAAGATTCATTTCTGTCTTATTTTCTCACTCACACTCCACAAGCCTTTCTCTCTCTCTCTCTCTCTCTCTCTCTCTGCCTACATACCTGTTATTCTCTTTCTCATAGTTTCCATGCCTTTGTCTTTTCTTCTACTTTCTGGGAGTGGTTCTCAAGGTTATTGTCACATGACCGATTTAGCAGATCATAGTGAGTTCTGTTCTTTACTGACACATTGCGACTTGCCCTCAACTTTTTATCGTGAAAAATTGCCAGACAAAAATGTTGAAAGAATAACGTAAAGATCACCCCATAGGTTCGTTGTCAATGTTTTGTTTGTGTGTGATACATGCATATCCAAAATGCTGACCCATCCAAAAATAAGTTGCAAATAATGTAACAGTGTCTTTCATAGTGTTTCAGCATGTATCTCCTAAAAATAAGGACATTCTAGCAACATGGATGGACCTAGACATGATCATACTAAGTGAAGTAAGTTAGAAAGAGAAAGACAAATACCATTTGATATCACTTATATGTGGAATCTAAAATATGACACAAATGAACCTATGTATGAAGCAGAAACTGACTCACAGACATAGAGAACAGACTGGTGGTTGCCAAGGGGGTGGTGGGTCAGGGAGGGGTGGATTGGGAGTTTGCAAAGTATTATACATAGACTGGATAAACAACAGGGTCCTATTGTGTAGCACAGGAAACCATAGTAAATATCCTGTGATAAACCATAGTGGGAAAGAATATAAAAAAGAATGTACACATATGTGTAACTGAACCGCTTTGCTGTACAGCAGAAATTAACACAACATTGTAAATCAACTGTACTTCAAGAAAATAATTTTGTAGAAAAGTAAGGACATTATCCTCTATAATCACAACGCTGTATCACATTTTAAAAACCTAGCAATAATTCCCTAATATCTAATATCTAGTCCATATCCTAACTTCTTCAATTGTCCCCCAAATGCCCCCCTTTTTCCAAATCAGTACATAGTCAAAGTTAATACATTGCTTTTTGTTGTTTTGCCTCTTTAGCATCTTAATTTAGAACAGCTCCCCCTCCCCTTAGCACACTTTTTCCTGATATTAGCTTGTAGACTCTCCCACATTCTGGATTGTCTGATTGTTTCCTCTTGGTGTATTGAGCTCGTTTCTCCATCTCTGTATTTGCTAGAAAGTGGAAACTTGGTTTAAAGGTGTAGTTGATTCTGCCTAAATATTTTTGGCAAGAAAATTCACAGTGACACTATACTCTTTATATTGCCCAGTGTCCCATTATTCATGATTCTAAGTTTGATCACGTTGTTAAGGTAAGAACAATCCGTTGCAAAGATATATTATCCCTTTGAGAGTAGCAAGTGGTATGCGGGGTGATATTTGGCAGAAATATGAATTTTAATTCCTCTACCGCAAGTTTAATTTCCCTGTAATATTTTCTTATCTTCCTCTTTGTATAATAATATCTTCCGTCTTTTCATCTCAGATCGTTTTCTCTTTGCTCTGCTTTATGAAGGCCATATCTTTTCATATCCTTTAGAGAATGCCAAGTACTGTTTCTCAATTTTCCTTTTGGCATCTGCAGAAAACCACTTCCAGAGGTCTGGGCATTTTCTAAGTCTTCAGGATGACAGATGGTTTCCCATGGTCCACGGTACGTTTTTATAGGTCCTGGCTTGGGTTTTGGTTTAATTCTCCTCAAGGCAGCAGGGACCTACCCAGGCCTGGTTTATGTTCCCAGAGGCATGTGTGGTGCATTGCAGCATCTATTTGTTCTCTTATCTTTCTGTCAGATTTCCTTTCAGATTCATCTCTGGGCAATAAGTCAAGGGGCAGAGCTCTCAGCCCAACTCCTATGCCTATGGGACTGTTGTCACCTCCATTCCCCTGGACTGAAATGCCTCCTCTCCACCCCTCCTGCCCGTGGACAGTGCAAACTGGAAGTACGGCCTCCAGTGGTTGCGGCCATGGGGGCTCCTCGTTTCCCCTCACCTCTCACTGCCTGTGCCATTGGCTTAGGAAGTAGAAGTCTATAAACACATACAGAAAGAGAGAGGGGTTAATGAGGGACTGGGGGAGAAGGAACACAGTTCTCTGGCTACTTCTAAAAGTAGCTGCTCTGTGGTCTGACTGCCCAGTTTTCTGGTTCATACAGATTTTGTGTTTTGGACTGAAGGTCAGGCAGTGGGGGAGGGGATGAGGGGCCCTCTCTCTATGTCGAGACAAACAACCTCATATCTGCCTTTGATTGGGCTTCTCAATCCCGTTTTATAAACTTTGTAGCTACTAACCAGGGATAGATTGACTGTTAGACCTAATTTTTAGTGAGCACTCAGGCCGCATCTTCAATCCTTTAATGGGAAGTTGGGAAGGTTATACTTGAGGCTGACATCCAGATGACTTTGGAAACCCTCTGTCTGTCACAACCCTTTGGAGTCCAACTCTATTTCTTACCCAATATATTTCCACTCCACCCAGGCCCTTTCCATTCCAGTTGGGATAACATCTCTCTTGTATTCTGAACACCAGGCTCATCCTTACCTTCATCTAGTTGGTCCCTCTCACCTGGGACCCCTTTCCTGCACCATCTAATCCTTAAGGTATCCTTTACCTCCTCTATGAGTGTTTTCTTGAGTGGTCAGCCCCTTACAAGTCTGTCTTTGTCTGAATTCAAGTAGTACGCAGTGTCTAAATCACGCCTTTCAGTTCTGATTCTATTTTCTGTCTACTCTCTCAGCTATGTGTCTGGATCTAGCCTGAAGCTCCCTGAGGTCAGAGACTAGGAGCATCTTTTTATGCCTTCCCCCCACCACCCACATCTCTAGAGTTGCTGAAACACCCTCCTCAGGCACAGGACTGTGAGAACAGGCAAGTCTCAATTTCTTCCAGCTCCGATTTCATTATCTGTAAAGTGAAAAGAATAGTGCCTCCTCCCAGGGCTGATGTGAGTTTTCAATGAATTTGTGTGTGTGGATGTGTTTTGCTCAGTGCCTGGAAGTACTGGGCACTCAGAAATATTTGAATCTAAGCTTACATTAATAACTTTTAATATACAGCCTGTCCTGGAATTTGCTATATAACCTGCTCTTTCTTTCCCTCTTTTTTTATCCTGTCCTCTCTTTTTCACCTTTGTGCTTCCCACATTCTTTTACTTTCTTCCTTTTGGTTGATATTTCAGACACTCTCTACTATTATACTGAAACGGTATATTTTTCTGGCTTCCATGGCCTTTTTGCTTGACATTCTGAACAGCTGGGGTATATAAAGAGAATCCAGTCTCCAATAGTCACTGCTACTGAGTGTCTTCCATCAACAGCCCTCTCCTCCATCCTCATTCATTCATTCCCTCACTCATTCATTCATTTGGTCCTTCAGTCATCCATACATACACCTATTTGTTTATTTCTAACAATTTTGTAAATGCAAATGAATAGCTTGAGGGGTGTGTGTGTGTGTGTATGTGTGTGTGAGTGAGTGTGGTGTGTGTGTGTGTGTGTGTGTGTGTGTGTGTGTGTGTGTGTGTGTAATTGCAGCCACCTACTGGTTACCATGACAAACTATAGGATGAAGATGGGAGAAAGAGGATGAGGAAGAGAAAGATCTCAGGTAGGCAAGGAACAGACACAATTTGCATGTTACAAAAATATGCTTTCATGATAGTAAAATATTTTCAAAACTCCTTTTCATCACACTAGGGAAATTCCCATTCAACTCCTATAGCCTTTAGGAAATGCCCCATAATTCACAGAACCTTAATATCCTCTGTGTGTCTCAGCTCAGTTGGGTTCACTGAGCAGGAACAAGGACTCTGGGGAAGATGGGCTACATCCAGGTGAGAGCTGGGAGCAAGTGAGAAGTAAGCTTGTTGTTTCCCTGGGAAGTAATGTCACCAACAATCTGCTAACTGCAGCAAAAAACCATTTAGGCTGTGATGTAAATTAGAGAGGGTTTGGTAAGGGAGAGAAACTGGGAAGAGAAAACCTATTAACTTATATTAGTTTAAGTACAGAGAATGAGACCTTTAGGAGAGGTTATAAAACACTGGAGAACTGTCCTTGGAGGGATGGCTAGTCCGTGCTGGGTGAAGAGGACCATTGAGGGGCACCTCTTGGAGCCTGAAGTTTCAAGACAGCTCGGCCCCTGAATAGGCTCACCTGGTGGTGGAAAGGAGGAGGTGGTGATACAGCCCAGGAGGTGCTGGTATCAGATGACTTCAGGACATAGGAACTGCAGAGGAGAGATGAAAGATTTCATGAGAGGCACCCCAGGGAGTGTGTGAGCAGAGGTGATGATTTGGAGGAAGTAGCCCTCTGGATGTAAATTCGGCACCGTGTTCCTTATTGCATCTCTTTCCAGGAGCTGGCTCATCCTTGAGGCCATCCCAACTCATCCTCATTCTGGATTCACTAGCCCACCCAGGTCCCCTGGGGTCCCTTCTTATGGATGGGCACAGGGCCTGTCAAGGCTCAACTGCCCCCTTTCCCAAACATCTCCAAGGCAGACCATGCAAAGACAATCCCCGGTGTGGGTGGGACAAGTGCTGTCCTCAAAAGAAAAGATCTGCCCTGAACAAAGATTCAGAGATGCCTTCATCACATCCAGACCTGCGGGTGGTCCTCACTGTGCTCCACGTGAACCTTCGCTTTTCTGTCTTGGGAGGCTCCTCACTAGGCAGGGACAGAAGTCTTTCTTGGCATGTCAAGTGCTATGGCCAGAGGAGCTCCATTACCCTGGGGACCTGAGCTTGGTGGAGCTCTACAAAATTGTGCTGAACTAGCTCAGTGGGGGGAGGCTGACAATCCTCCAGCTCTCTCTCTTTCTCCCTTCCATCCCTTTCCTCTTCACCAGGTTGGCCCTTAGGACTACAGACTTTCACCTTCCATCCTTGGGATGTGGCCAAAGCACCTTAGTGCATACACGTCCTGAAACTCTTGCTACTCCTAGCCAGTAAAAGGAAGCAAGGGACTTTTTTAAACAAGATACAAAACCCATAAACTTAAAAGGAGGAAAAGATAAAGGATTTGAGCACATTAAAACAAAAAAAACTTCAGCTTTCATGTGCTTCTACTTCATTATAAACAAGTGAAAACACAACTCAAAGACTCGGATAATATATTAGCAATGTGTATTGCTAACAAAGTTTAGAATTCAAAATACATAAATAAATGCCTACAAATCTATAATATAAAGACAGACAGCACCATGGAAAATGCACAAAGGATCGGAAGATGGAATTTCTAGGAGAGGAAGCTTCAAAGGCCAATAAATTCATGAAAATTTGCTCAACCTCAGTCATAATCGAGAAATGCAACTAAAAACAATGAGATACCATCTTATATTGGCTGGAAGAAAAATGTTTCTTCTCCAATCCTGATGTTTTCTTTAAAAAGGAAGATCCCTGACTTCCCTGGTGGTTCAGTGGTTAAGAATCTGCCTGCCAATGCAGGGGACACCGGTTTGACCCCGGTCTGAGAAGATCCCACATGCTAAGGAGCAACTAAGCCCTTGTGCCACAACTACTGAGCCCGTGAACCACACTACTGAAGCCTGGGCACCTAGAGCCTGTGCTCCACAACAAGAGAAACCACCGCAATGAAAAACTCACTCACTGCAATGAAGAGTAGTCCCCGCTCGCCACAACTAGAGAAAGTCCACGTGGAGCAACAAAGACCCAGTGCAGCCAAAAATAAAAGTAAATAAATAAATAATAAATAAAATAAATTAAAAAAAAGAAGAACGGGCTTGAGGACACGCTGTAGGGGGCGAAGGGGAAGCTGGGACGAAGTGAGAGAATTACATTGACGTATATACACTACCAAATGTAAAACAGATAGCCAGTAGGAAACTGCTGCGTAAGACGGGGAGATCAACTTGATGGGCTGTGACTTAGAGGGATGGGATAGGGAGGGTGGGAGGGAGTCGAGGGAGAAAGGAGATATGGGGATATATGTATAAATACAGATGATTCACTTTGTTGTACAGCAAAAACTGGCACAAAAGTGTAAAGCAATTATATTCCAATAAAGAGCTTTAAAATAAATAAATAAGTAAATAAATAAAGTAAATAAATAAATATTAAAATAAATTAAAAAAAAAAGGAAGATCTCCGCCGCACCCCCCCCCCCCCACTGCAGTAAATATTCATAGCCTCTAATCCTCCCCTTTCCCCTCCCCATGGAGATGGAATGAGTTACCTGGTTGAGGGGGGCTTTGACCCACAATTTCCTCCTGGATGCAACTTATTTTAAAAAGATCCTGAAGGCAAAGAGTTTGGCAAAGAGTTCTTTCTCTTTCCCTCTTCACCTGGACCAGAATGATCCAGCAGCCTGGGTAAGCGTGATTACACCGCAGATTCAATCCTCCCATGAGTGGGCTGTTCCAAGACCCAGCAAGTTCTTTTCGGCTCTCTCGCTAACCCAACTTTATTGCTGTTTGATTCTCCATCTGCTGGGTCTTCTGTCTTATTTTCCACTTGGCTCAGAGCTTGGGCAAGGAAGAGTAGTCCTATTGGTTGGTTTTCCCCAAAGCCTGTCCATCAATTGGCAGAAATGAAAAGCAAAACAAAAGCAAAATAACAACACCAGGTGTTCTCAAGAAAGCAGAGCAGCAGGGCCTCTGTGTGCTGCTGATGAGAAAATAAATTGATACACTTTTTTAGAGAAAATTTGAGCACTACTAAACTTGAAAATATTGATTCCCTAAGGCCCAGCAGTTCTTCTTTTAGGTAGAGTCCCTCACCCACATGAACATGAGTGTCCATTCAGCAATGCTGGTAAAAATGAAAAATTGGGACCAACCTAGATAGTCAGCAATTGGCAAAATGAAGACACAGGTATTGGTATATTTATACAATGGAGAGCCACACAGCTACATTTATCAATAAGCATAAAGAAAATATTGAGTAAATTAAAAACATTGCCAGTGGAGACATAGAGTGTGATACCATTTCAATAAAAGTTGGAAATTGTACAGAACAATGCTGTATACATACGTGTGGTGGGTGTTGTACCAGGCACTGTATGTAATTACTGTGTCATCAGCCCAATGATCCTGTGAGGTAGGTGTGATTAGGGATGAGAAACTAGGGGACCCATGGCTAGTAAAGGGGAGCAAGAACAGAACTTGGGTTTATGCCACCCCAGGTCTCACTGCCTACTATTGACTTCATAAGGGCAGTTGCAGGAGGTAAGAGGCTGGGCCCAGGGAAGTCACGTGGGCTTCACCCATGCTCCTGGGCAGGGGGCCCTGGGTCTTTGTTCTCAGCTCCAACTGAATGGGCTCCTTCTCCTGCCCAGGCGTCCGATCCCCTCAGGTTTTTTCCATCCTCCAGCATCCTGAACCGGGGAGTCCCTAGGGAGCATGACGAGATGAGACTAAAAGATTAAAGACCTGACAATGACCCCTTTGGAAAAGGTGAAAGGTAGAAAGTAAAGTCCATAAAGGATGGAGAAATATTGAAAAATTTCCCAGCATTGGATATTGTATCATTAACAAGCTGCAATCAGGTGTAATAGAAACTTGAAAAACTTGTTTAATGAATTGGGAGTTTTATTTTTCTCTTGATACAAGAAGTTCAGAGATAGGTACCTGAGGGTGATTCAAAGGCTCAAGGAGATCAGAGCCAAGGCCTCAGACAGTTCTTGACATTTTCTCCATGGTTCCCTGTTGTCACCTCCAGACAGGAATAAGGAGAAAGGTCAAGGTCAAAATGAGGCTCACTCCTTGAATCTACTTGCCCTTAGACAGATGGGAGCCCTCTGTAAAGTCCCACCTGGTGATTTCTGCTTACATCTCATTGGCCAGAACTGGCACTTGTCCACCTTGCCCTCAAGGGACACTGGGAAATGTAAGTTGTTGTTTTTTTTTAAATTGAGTCTGCCAACAAAATTGGAGTTGTGTTAGTAAAGAAGAAAAAAAGTATCAATATCAGATAACTCAAAAGTACTGAAATCCCCCTGATAGGAAAGGAGGAAGAACTTTGCCCTTGAATATCTGGAGTGTAGTTTCAAGTGGTCCATAAAAGTTGGATTTTTATTTTTAAAAACCCATTTGAATTTTACATTCAGTTCTATATCTGCTTGATTACAAAAAGCCAATGTATAAATTACTTATTGGTTAAAGCACTTGACTGTTTACCCCAGAAATTTTTAAGTAAATTCATACTCCAGGAAGATGTCTCCTACTGGTCCCATTGTTTCTTTCTTTTGTTTTTTTTTTTTAAAGAATCTTGTTTGTTTGTTTTATAAATTAATTAATTAATTAATTGGCTGTGTCAGGTCTTCATTGCTGAGCACGGGCTTTCTCTAGTTGTGGTGAGCAGGGGCTACTCTTCACTGTAGTGCATGGACTTCTCATTGCCATGGCTTCTCTTGTTGCAGAGCACAGGCTCTAGGTGTGTGGGCTTCATTAGTTGTGGCATATGGGCTCAGTAGTTGTGGCTTGTGGGCTCTAGAGCACAGGCTCAGCAGTTGTGGTGCACAGGCTTAGCTGCTCCGAGGCATGTGGGATCTTCTCGGCCCAGGGTTCAAAAGCATGTCCCCTGCATTGGCAGACAGATTCTTAACCACTGTGGGAAGTCCAGTCCCATTGTTTTTGCACTTCCAACACACCCTCACACATCCCTGGAGTTGGACGTAAGGGGTGAAAAATACATTTAAAAAGCACAACTAGAGTGGAAGGTGGATGCAAAGTGGGACGTGAGGTAGGGATTTCAATGTATTCAATGTATTTCAATGTATTCCCTACTTGAGAGCAAATGCTGATGCATCTCTAGAACTGCTGTGCAATCCAGCACACATTGCTCTGAGCTGTTTCTCTTTCCTGACCACACTCCGTCATCCCCTGGCCACCGGTTTAAGTCTTGTGTAGCTCTTTAGGCACCTTTTCTAGTTCACTTTTCACAACCACAGTGCCTTAGGTCAGGTTCTCCAGAAGCCGACTCTGAGACAAGGACTTGTGTTTAAGTGGTTTATTAAGAAAGTGCTCCCTGGAGAAGTGAGTAGGTGGTGGAGGAAGAATGGCCAGAAAGGAGAAAATGCCCAACAAGGAAACTGCTATGTACTAATTGAGTCCTCCAACCCCCCTCAAAATTCATATGTTGAGGCCATAACCCCCAATGTGATGGTATTTGGTGGTGGGAGCTTTGGAAGGAATCTTGGATTAGATGAGATCATGAGGATGGGGCCTGCATGATGGTATTAGTGCCCTTGTAGGAAGGGACCAGAGAGTTTGTTTCTTTCTCTCTCCATCACATGAGGGCACAGCAAGAAAGTGGCCATCTACAAGCCCAGAAGCAGGTTCTTATCAGAAACCTACCATGCTGGCACCTTGATTTTGGACTTCCAGCCTCCAGATCTAGGAGAAATAACTGCTGTTTGAGCCACCGAGTCTGTGCTATTTTGTTATGTCAGCCCAAGATAAGACAAGCACTTTGAGGCAAAGCCTGTATTAGATGATGCAGAAGAGCTATGGAGTGTAAGCATTGCCTCAGAAACTGTCCTGATGGAAGCATCACAGGAGATAGCTGTTAGAAGCACAGGCACACCCATGTCAGGGAACCAGAGGAAATCTGGGCTTAGCACTCACAGCACCTGCTACATGCGGGTGGCCTGGCAGCCCTGTGCTCCCACCCAATGGCCAACCCTGTCACCCACGGGTTCTGAGGCTGGCCAGGATCCCCGTATACAGTTTACCCTTGTAGTCTGAGTTAAACTCAGATCCTTGCTCACCAATGTCTGAGCCCGAAGAGAATTTAGAGATCACTCATTTATTCCCTTTATTGTCACACAGACAATATTGCAAATGTTGCCTGGAGGAAAATGAAAACAGAACTGTGAAATTTGGTACAACTCTGTGATCTGTTTGCAGCAGTAGATTTCCTGTCTTTCTCAGACCAATAGTATCATGGTGAGAGCCCCATCTGCCTGTGGGACTACAGGGTGGAAAATACCAACTTAGACCTCGGCTTAGTGCAGAAATGCCGCCCCACTCCCTGTCCACCTCTGTGCATGCACTCGGAGGACGTTTCTGTTCTCAATGAGCCCAGACGCCACCTAATCTGAGACCACTTCCCCCAAGCTCCCTCCCAGGAACTTTTAAATTCAAAGTCTTTTTTTTGGTCAAATTTCACACTAATTTTGGTTAGTACTGGCGTATCTGCATCCTGGGACACATGCAGCCTTAAAGATGTGCTTGGAGATATTTAAGTGGGTGATGATGACGGTAGATAGACAGATGATAGATAGATGATAGATAGATAGATACATGATAGATAGATAAAGTTAGTGTGTATTGTATATACACTTAGTGTGAAATGTTTCATATTTTATCTTTTCAGAGTTGTCCTTGAGAAAATATAACTACTCTGAAAACAGAGCTGAATGTACTTGATGAGAGGATTTTTTCTCTCTCAGTTATTGACCTTCCTTGGTGTCAGCATGTAGAGGATACAACCATCTAAATTGCAATAGGATAGCGTTGTGTGGCTGTGTCTGCAACATTGTTCAACTTTCTGCTTGATCTGAAAGAAAACAACCAATGAACACCATCTAAATGTTGAGGAAATACTAACTCATGAAACATTATTAAATGAAAAAAAAATCATGTTACAGTTTGTATAGGAGATCCCAATCTCATAAAAATAACAAAACACTACACACCTGGGTCTGAAGATACAGGCATTTGAAAAAGTCTGAAAAGGAAAGCACAAGTGTACCTCACACTGTACCCCTCCTCTCACTGTTGGTTCCATCTCTATTCTTGGGGACTTATAAAGGATGGGAAGACCAGAAACACACAAATGAAAAGCCAAACACAGCCTAGGAAGGTGCTGAGCAGAGAACAGCGGTGTTGGCAGGCAGTGGTTCAGGGCATTGCTTTTGGTGCCCGAGAGGCCTCGGTTCAAACTCAGATTTAGTCACTTACCAGATGAGACTTTGGGCAAGTGACTTTACTGCTCTAAGTCTCAGTTTCTTCATCTTAAAGTAGGGTCCATAATCCCAACTTACAGTGTTATCTGACCGTAACATCATAAAGTGCTTAGCAAAATGACTGGCATATAACGAGGGCAAAGTAAATGGGAGTGGTTTTATAAAATATAAACTTTATTGAGGTAAAATTTGCACACAGTAAAAGGCACTGAGCCCTATATATTATGTAGCTGCAGCCTATCCTACCACCACCATTGATTAGATTTGCCCTTTCTATGGTTTCACATAAGTGAATTCATACATACATGCTTCTTGCACTTGGCCTAATATTTTTGAGATTCAGTTGTGCTGTTGCATGTATCATTAGTTTCATTCCTAACAGCCCCAAACTGACAACACTCCAAAAGTCCACCAGCAGGAGAATAACGTGCAGTGAAGAATTATCCAAAGAAAGTTCTGGCTTTTGGCTTGGGCTGCTGGGAGGTGATCTTTAGGCCCCTGGAATATCTCGCTTCATAGGACTGTCTTTGTTTGCCTGGGGACTTGGCCACTCATGAACCTCACAGAGTGATTTATGATGGATGGGTTTTTGGAACACACTATATCAGTTCCGACCTCTGGGAGGGGCTGGAGGATAAAGGTCAGCCTGGTGGCAATATGTGATCAAGCGCTAATAAAATCTCTGGGCACCAAGACATGGATGACCTTCCTGAATTGGCAGTATTCTGTGCATTTTGCCACACCTTGGTGCGGGGGGTGGAGGGTGTGTAATGTATTCCTGAGGACATGGAAACTTCATGTTTGAAACCCCCCCAGATTTGGCCCTATGTGTTGGAACATTTCATTAGTTCTAACTTGTAATCCTTTGCTATAATAAAAATGTAATTCTACGTATAGCACTTTCCTGAGTTCTGTGAGTTGTTCTAGCAAATTATTGAATCTGAGTGTGGTCAGAGAGACTCCCAAATTTGTAGCCAGCTTATCTGAAATGAGGGTAGCCTCAGGGATCCCCAAACTTGCCGTCAGTGCCTGACCTGAGGGCATCTAATGGGGATGCTTCCCTCAGACTTTGCAGTTTGGCAAACTCATTGCAAATGGATAAACAAACTGTGGTATGTACCCTGGAAGGGTACTCATTGGTTTAAAAAAGGAACAAGCTATGGATGCGTGAGACAGAGAGATGAATCTCAAAAGCACTGTGCTGAGGGAGTGTGAATTTTAATGCAGCAATTCAGCAACTGACCCAGACAACACGTGAGCAGGCACCACCCTCCTGACTTGTGCTGACTGCACAAGAAATGCTGTGCTTTCACAGGAAGGCAAATTGCCAGGGCCTGCGGGTGAGGAGAGCTTCAGCAGGAAGTGAAACATGGACAGGCCTGGAGGATAGAGGGATGTGGAAACTGAGGGGGACCTTCCGTCCTACACAGATGAAAGGCACCCCTGAGGACAAACCCGGCAGGAGCACAGACTCCGAGGACTGGGAGCAGATGTGGCAGGAAAGGTGGCAGGAGAGGGGCCGACGGGAATTAGGATTCACCTTGTGAGGTGTGGGGCAATCCCAATGTTTTCAGAGCTGCAGGGAGACTGCCACGTGATGAAAGTAAGGTAGAAAAAATGTGTTTCCTGTTGTAGCAGATTGAAGAAGCAGGGCGGGGTGGAGTGGGGGGGGCAGAGAAAGCAGGAAAATCTGCCCACTCCCCACTGGAGAATAATTGGGATGGTTGGGTTGGTTCTGATATAGCAGTCAGCAACCAGTGTACATTTCAGTATCCAGTAAAGTGCTTTTCCAATTTTTCTTGACAGCAACACAACTGAAAAATACATTTTACATCAATACCCAGTACACATACACAGATGAAACAAAGTTTCACCAAACTTTGTTTATATATCCTCTTATAGTGTGCAAGACATTCTGAACTTTTCTACTCTTCTAGTCTATTCTTCTATTCTATTCTGTTGTTTCTTCTTTGAAATCACTAAATTTTTTCCCTGGCTGAATACCATCCCTGTTCCACCTCCTGGGAGGCAGTGACTCTTCTGGGTGGACGGGGGCATTGGCATTTCTGCGGAGCCCCGGGGATGGGCTGCAGCGTGGATACGGCAGTGAGCCTGGGCTTGAGGGGTGTGGAGAGCAGGTGTGAGGACTGGGTCTGCCTCTCAGGTTATGTGGCCTCAGGCACATATCACCCCTGACCCCCTCTTGCCCACACCTCAGAGGGACTGACCACCCCTGCCCTGCCGCAGAGTGGTTTTGGGGGGGTGAGATCACATCCTTGAACGCATCTTGGAGCTGCCATCAGCTATTTGAGGGAAAGGGATCATGTCCCTGCTTTTGAAATTCCCCCCCCCCCCCCTTCCCACAGACATGCGGCCAACACGGCAAGTGATGCTTACCACAGAGTAAGCACGTGGGTGTGACAACATAGATAATTTTAAAAGCCTCAGCATCACTCCAAGCGAGATGGAGGCTACACATTTTAGATACATGATCTCTAAACCTCACCAAAATATTCTTAGCTGGAAATTAGTATCCTTATCTTATGGGTGAGGAAACAGAGGCTCAGAGAGAGGAGGAAGTTCCCCGTGATCACAAGGGTGAGACAGATTTCAAAGCCCAGATTGTCTGCTCTTCAACCCCTCTCCCCCTGCCCACCCTGAACCCACTGTGCGACCCTTGGACTCCAAAGGCCGGGCCCACGGCATTTAGGGATGTGTTGGCCGCAGACATCCCTGTGGTGCACGCTGCAGGTCTGAGCTGTCCCACGGTGCTCCAGAGAGCGCTCGTGCACACAGATGTCTCTCTGCCATTGGAATCTTGTTTTCCAAAATTATGATAATGGCAACTGCTAACTCTCGGGGCATGCAGCTCAGCTTCATAGGTTCAGTGCCTTGAGCCCCACTGTCATTATGCCTGTTTTACAAAAGGTGGGAGGGGTTGACATCACTTGCCCAAGGTCACACAGCTAACGAGTAGCAAAGCTGGGACTTGAACTCAGCTCAACCCCCACGACTCCAATGATGTCAACCACTGTGTTTTGGGGATTTAAGGAAGAAGAAACTGGGAAGAAAGAGAGAAAGCTGATGCTCGATCCTGAAGATATCCTGAATGTTCTCAAGGAAGGCCAAGAATAGAGGAGGAGAAACATAGACCAATAGAGCCGGGCGCGGACCAAGCCAGAATGCACAGCACAGCGGATTCCAGTTTCCCCTCAAAAGTGTTCTCTGGTTTTCAAAACGGCCACACGTAAAAATGGCTCCTGCAGACAAGAAGGCAGAAAGGCCAACCCTCTCTGCTCCCTCAGGAGTGGCTGTGTCTCAGAGCACCCCCCCCACCTCCGCGTGACCACCAGAACGGACCTTCGCTGTGGACTCTCACTCAGGCAGGTTCATTATTCATAAAGACTTTGTTCTTGATCTAGAGGAGAATAAAATTATCATCAGGGGCTCTGGCAGCTTAGTGGACCAGGAAAGATTCTCCAGCGCCTCTGTCTCACGTGCATGGTGGGGTCACTGGGAGCCTGCAAGCCAGGGGAGGGGATAGGAGAAAAGGGCAAGTGGCTGGAGAGAAGGGAGAGGCTTTACAAATAACTCCGTCCTCCCTCCGCCTTGAAACCACAGCACCGTGACAGGCTGTGAAATTAAATGAAGAGCAGGCAGGGCCCTGGAGAAGCTAAAACATCAGTGAGGAGAGAGGGTGCAGGAGGGTGATAAGCTGAAGAAGAAGGTTAATGAGAACACAGGTAAACAGGCGGCCCCAAGATGAGTCAGGAAGCCCCAGGTGTGCACGTGTCTATGTGTGTGTGTGTGTTTGTGAGAAAGAGATACATACACACACACACACACTTCTGGGGGAAGGAGAGAGAGAGAGAGAAAGCCCATGAAATCCATTTGTTCTTCATCCCTCCCTCCCTTTTAACCTAATCAGGCTGGCCTTCCTCCCCTACAGGGAGGTCTGTGTGGGCCCCCACATTCTCCCTGCCAGTCCATCTCTACCCTCATCCCCAAAGGTCACTATAAACTACTTTGTAGTAAAGGAATCTTTAAAGATTAACATCCTGTACCCCACTGGCCAGGAGTTGAAGGATGATTAGGCAGCCCGGTCCCAAAGGGGTGCCAGATATGACTAAACTAAGTCTTCAAGAGAGAGGGACATCCCTCTTCCACAGACTCCAGTCATCTCTCACTGATATTCTCCCTGAGTTGTACCTCGAGGCAGGGCACCCACTCCCCAAAGGCCTGGAATACAAAACATTATTTGAGGGACGGGTGCCCTTCCTTTCAATGAGGTTAAGCATTTCCTTCCCCAGCTTTACTCTGTGGCTGATTCTTAGATTCCTGCTTCCTCCAAAGCCCCTTCTCTGCTGAAGCATCTCAGAGTTTCATGGTCCCTCTCCCCGGCCCCTCTCACCCCCAGCAGCCTCTCTGGTCTAAGGCTGACCCTAGGGCTATAGACTGCATTGTGCCCCCCCAAATTCACATGCTGAAGCCCTAACCCCCAATTTGATGGAATTTGGTAGTAAGGCCTTTGGGAGATAACTGGGATTAGATAAGGTCATGAGGGTGGGGGCCTCATAACAAGATTAGTGGCTTTATAAGAAAAGGAAGAAAGAAAGTTTGCTGTTTCTCTACCATGTGAGGACACAGTGAGAAGGTGGCCATATGAAAGCCAAGAAGAGAGCCCTCACCAAGAACTGAATTGGCCGGCACCTTGATCTTGGACTTCTCGGCCTCCAGAACTGTGAGAAATAGTGTCTGATGTTTAAGCTACTCAGTCTCTGGTATTTTGTTATAGCAGAACAAGCAGACTCATGCATACTACAAATAATTCCCAAGCCCTTTCAAGGTTATATAGCATGTATTTAGCCTGGCACTGAGCTGGGTACAAGAGAAAGTTGAAGTTTGAGAGGCTGTCCAGTCTGCAAGGACTTGCGGCCTGATTGGTGGTACAAGACTCACCACGAGGCAGACAGACATATGTAATAAGGTCTCAGAGCAGCAGCGGCTCAGTGTTGATTAGCGTATTCTGAGCACATTTGGCCCAAGGACATCCATTGCCAAATATACACATTCTTGCTATACAAACACACTTTTCTTCTTCAAATCCTTGGTAGCTAAGCTTTGTGACCATGTGGGATGAAGTCAAGAGGAGTCTGCAGCCTGAGTAGGTTTCTCCAAGAGCTTTCAGCGTGACCTTGAAAAATGGCATCCTGTGAATTAAGCTCACAAACTAAACCTATGGCTCCTGCCCCTATGGCCACTGTAGCCGCATGGGGAAGACATGCCTGGCCCCGGACCTTTCCATCAATTTGGTTCAGATTGAGCCCAGTCTCTTTCTTTGGATGATTTTGTCTTCTTGCTCACAGCCTTCCTTTGCTTGTTCAAATATTTGCTGTATATTTTTTCGCAGTATGACTGGGAGACAGAGTCTTGCTAACTTGAGGATAACCCTTTAATGACATTGTCCTCCACAGTCCCTTCTAGAGATGGGAATTTCCTCCAAAGCCCTGGGATTGAGGCTTTCACCATCTCTTATGGGATTCTCTTGCAGAGAGAGGCTTGATATTAAGTTTAGCTTTTCCTTCATACGAGGGGACAGTTGTTACAGACTTATGGAAAGCTATTCCAGAACACATGCTACCAACTACCAGAAATCTGCCTGAGCTACCCAGATTCAGTCAGAGTCCATTTATACAACGCTAACTGAGTGTTCTCCACACATAGAGAACTTTAACATCCCCAGATAAATAGCTCTGCAAAGAGAAAATGCAAATTATGACTTAAAGCCTGCCTCTATTTTTGCACAGTGCATACCAATGTGGCTTTACCCTTTAGGTAGGGCAAAGTAGCTACTACTTTTATGCAGAATCTGTGCCCTGCATGAATTTGTTTCTTTAGACTGTTAGAAAAATAAAGAACATTAGGCACATTGGTTTCCCCTTCATAAACCCTGAAGGCATCATAGGGTTAGATGTGAAGTGTTTAAGCATCAGGTCACTTAGAACATCACTTTGAGCAGCAATGAATAGGTTACGGCAAGTCCAGAGAAAAGGTGCAGGCACTCAGGTAGTTTGGAAGGTGCTAAGCTTATGCTGGAGACTTTTATCATCAAGACTTGCAATCAAAATCTTATAACAAGCAGAGAATCCACACAGATGAGGAGGAAGTGTAAGAAATCAATCAGACATCAAAGAATGAAATATAGAAGGCATAAAGTACCACATACCAGCAGACAAGAGGAAAAATTAGTCACAGAAATTGATCAATGGGAAGGTGCAATTGTAGGATAATATGAGCTGAGGATGCCTAGAGGGACCTCAGGATCTCTGTCGGCCCTAAGATGCAGGTAGATTCCTGCAGCTCTCACAAGCCCAACCTAGCCCCATGTATCTGAGAGGTAAAGGTGAATGAAGTAGGATAGAAATATTGATGGGTTTTAAATCATTGCCTAGTGGTTCTGCTAAATTTGATCAGCACTTCTGTAGTCTTAACATGAAGAAAAGAAAGATGGTGGTGGGGTAGAAACAAGAGCATAGAAAAAAGAAGAGTGTGGGACAAAGGAGGGAGAGAAAAATGAGACAAGGTAAGAAGAATGCAAATGAGGATAATGTGGGAGATAAATGAAAATTATGGTCTCAGAGCCAATATTAAAATTACTGCAGTGTGTGTCAGTGTGTGTTTGCAAAAGTGTGTGTGTGTTTACTTCTGTGTCTGGGAAGATGCAATAGACACATTTTTTTCTTTTCCTCCTGCTAAGAAAAACAAGAAACTCTGGACAATTTATATAAGATGAACATGAGAAGACTCTGAAAGGTGGAGAGAAGTAAGTAGATGAGTTAGGGACTGTGGGATCTGAGGAATGAGACAGTGATGGGATTCCTGGGAGTCTTTTTGACTCACAAATCCCAGACCAGGAGCTGAAGAAGCCAGAAACAGGTGCAGACAAAATAAAGAAACAAACAAACAAAAACAAAGAAAAGCCTGCTCTCTCTAGCAAAGGGATGAGGAAAGAGCCCAGACAAGCAAGACACAAAACTTTTAGACAATACAATTCTACTCCAAACACTACAGAAAAAAATAACGTTGCCGACAAACGCCTTATGTGGAACATATACTTCCACCCTCATGAGAGTACACGAGGCTCCAGCATCCCTGCCAAAGTGGTGTCATAAAAGGTCAAGTAGAGAGGCAGGACTATCATCTTGGACAGTTGGTTACAAAGGTTCCCTGTCCCCCAACTGAAGTGTTAGTAGAAATCACATGGAAATCTGGAACTCTAACCCTCACCCAGCAATAATGAGGGTCCCTTCCCTCTGGTGTCAATGTGAGGCTGAGTGGGGAAACTTGACTTCCATCCTACCTGGCAGTAAGAATACAATGCCTTTCCTCTCCCTTTCCAGGTTGGTGGTGCAGAAAGCCAGTTAAAAACAGAGGTTTAAATAAGATTCAGAGTTTCATAACACAATACAAAAATGTCCAGCTTTCAATCAAAAATCATTTGTCATACCAAGAACCAGGAAGATCTCAAATAAATGAAAAAAGATGACAGATGTTGAAACCAAGATGATAGAGAAGTTACAATCATCTGGCAAAGATTTTAAACAGCAATAATAAAAATGCTTCACTGAACAATTAGGAACACACTTTGAAGTGAATGAAAAAATAGAAAACTTCAGCAAAGAAATAGAAGATATAAGGAAATAAATTGAAATGTTAGAACTGAAAAATACTATAATCAAAATGAAAAACTCAGTGGATGGTTGGGTAGAATGGAGGAGACAGAGGAAAGACGGAGGAGACAGAGGAAAGACAGAGGAGGATAAAATATTAGAGATTACATAATCTGAACAACAGAGAGAAATGGGCTGTTAAAAAAAATTGAACAGAACCTCAGAAACCTAACATTCATGTCATTGGAGTCCCAGAAGGAGAGGAGAAAGAGGAGGAGCTGAAAATGTACTTGAAAAAGTAATGACTGAAAACCTCCATAATCTGGCAAGTGACATAAATCTACAAGATTCAAGAAGCTGGATGAGTCCCAAACAGGATAAAACCAAAGAAACCCATGCCTAGAAACATAATTAAACTTCAGAAAACTATAGACAAAGAAAAATGTTAAAAGCAGCTAGTGAAAGCAACCACTTTACCTCTAGGGCATAAAACAATTCAAATGATACCAGATAGCTCATCAGAAACCATGGTAGTCAGAAGGAAATGGGATGATATTTTTCAAGTTCTGAAAGAAAAGAACTGTCAATCCAGAATCCTATAGATTGCAAAAACATCCTTCAGGAATGAAGGGGAAATCAAGACATCTCCATATAAAGAAAAAATAAGAATTTGTCACTGGCAGACCTACCTTAAAGGAATGGCTAAAGGAAGAAAGAGAAACCTTGGAACATCAGGAAGGAATTATTGGTAAATGCAATAGACTTTCTCTTCTTGAGTTTTTAAAATTATGTTTTACATTTGAACAAGATAACTTTGACATGGTTCAAAATGTATACAGAGAAAATATTTAAGACAATTTTATTATAAATGGGAGAAGATGAAGGGACATAAAGGGAAGTAAAGTTTCTACACATCAATCAAGTTGGTATAATGATAACACTCATAGACTGATAAGTTACAGATATACAATACAATATAAAACCTAGAGTAACCACTAAAAAAGCTATATAAAGAGATAATTCAAAAACACTTTAGATGATTCAAAATGGAAGACTAAAAATATTCAAGTAACCCATAGAAGGCAGGCAAAGAAAAAAGAAGTGAAAAATAAAATGGCACACCTAAGTCCTAACATATCTACTTTAAGTATAAATAACCCAAATATACCAATTAAAAGACAAAGATTGGTGCAGTGAATTAAAAAATATTACATATTACCCAATTCTATGCTGTTCACAAGAAACTCATATCAGATATAACAATACAGGTGGGTTGAAAGTAAAAGGATGGAAAAATACATCATGCAAATATTGATTGAAAGGAAGCAGGAGTGGCTATATTAATCTCAGATAAAGTAGCCTTGAGATCAGAGAAAATTACCAGAGACAGAGGGATATTAAATAATGATAATAGGGTCAAGTCACATTTAGGAGACAGAGCAATCCTGCACATGAATTCATTATAACACCAGAGCTGCAAATATGTGAGGCAAAAAGAATTGGAAGGAGAAATAGACAAATCTGCAATACTGAAGACCAGCAGCTCTTTCTCAACAACTGAGAGAACTAGGCAGAAATCAGCAAGAATATAGACAAATTCAACAGTAGTATCTATCCATAGGATTTAATGGGCATTGTAGAACACTCTACCTTTCAACAGCACAATACACATTCTTTTCAAAACAGGCCATGAAACAAACCCCTGAAAATTTAAAAGAATTAAAACCATACAGAGTATGTTCCTGACCACAATGGAATTAAAGTAGAAATCAAGAACAGAAATATAAGAGGAAAGTTCGCTAGATATTTGTAAACTTAACAACACACTTCTAAAGAATTGACAGGCCAAGGAGGAAGTCTCAAGGGAAATTTTTAAAATACATTGAACTGAATGAAAATGAAAACCCAGCATAGGATTTACCTGTAATATACAGGTAAAGCAGAACTAAGAGGGAAATTTATAGCTTTTAAGTAAATATATTAGAAAAGAGAAAAGTCTCAAAGCAGTGACCTAAGCTCCACCTCCAACAGAGTACTAGGAAAATAATAGAAAACTACTGGTGAGTTCCCTCCTGATCCTTTTCCATGGTAAGTATATTGTGATTCTCTCCTCTTCAAAAAAAAAAGTGATGACTGAGTCTGGGTTATTCCTGAAGAGTGAAGGTGAAGACCACGTCTGTCCTGTTTTAGCTTCTGTGTGTAGAACAATGTCTAGCATGACATGTGTACTTAAAAAAATGTTTGTCAGGAAGATGGATGGGTGATTGGGTGGGAAGGGAATAGCTATCAATCCTAAGAGCAGTCATTATAGGGGTAGGGGAGGAAGGAAAAAAAGGGAAAAAAAGGAGAAGGGGAGGAAGGGGCAGAAGCAGGAGAAGGAAGAAAAAGAAGAGGAAGAAAAGCAGACAAGAAGGAAGGAGAGGTCAGGGAAGATGAGAAATGCAGTGTGTTTGGGTGCATTGATTGCAGGCTGAGCAGAACACCAGCCGTGGATGTTCCTACATGTCCCTGGGTGTTGGAAGTTCCTCTCATGGCATGTGTGGGGCTGCCTTGCAGACATCCTGCCTTGTGGGTAGGACATCTGCTCCACATGCCTTGGCTCCTCTGTGGCCCTGGTGGCTGCCTTACACACACACTCTTCAGCTCTCTGGGCACCCCCTGGCACATCCTTGTCCCCATGCAGCCCCAGCACAATGCAGACACTCAGGGCTGTTGCAGGAATTGTCCCACTGTTTTAAACCAGGGAGACCTTGCCTATTCCAGAAAAACTGCCAATGAGGAGGCAGGAAGTAGAGGGTTTCTTCCCAAGAATCTCTGTGGAATAGGGATGCTCTCTACACATGTCCCTTGTCACCTCCTTCCCTGAGGGGAGTAGACAACTGGTGGAACAAATAGTGGAGGAGGGAAAAAAACAGGAAAGTTGCTGGTTTGGGTGAACCTACTGGTTTGGGGGACTAAGGGTCAGTAATAGCCTAATGTGGTGGGGGATAGGCAAGAGCTATATGGGCTGGGGGACTAGATGGGGGCTTACATGCAGTAGAGTCAGAAACCCCCAGGCCAAATATTGATTGTGTGCATTCATGAGTTGCCTTTGAGTGCTAGACGTGTGTCGCTGGCAGACAGGGCCATGATCCTCTTTCCCCATGTGGCAAATTAGGCAATGGACCCTAAGACACCGAGATGGGGCTTCAGTAGGAAGATGGTGGATGGTATAAGGTGACATCATCTCTCTCTATGTGGGGTGACTCAAGGGTGTGCCTCCTGGCAGCTGCACATGGACTAAAGGATTTGCAAGTTTCCTGTTTATTGTCAGATTCTGACTTATTTCCATAGCCTTCCCAGGGAGTAAGAAAAGTAAGTAAAGTAAATAATTTATTTACCAACATGACAGCACAGGATGGCAAGTGTGCCAGCTGCAAAGATACCTGGTTTATTTCTATTTATGGCACTTGGTGCCCTGGCCTCCCTTTGCTACATCTCACCTCTTGCTCGGGTGCCTCCCCCTTCAGCTTCCACCTCCCACTCCCCTGGATTAGAGAGACCACTGTGAATTGTCTTTGAGTTACTGAGCCCCACGGCCAGCAATTGCTCAACGTGTCTAAAATGCTTGGGGAGTGTGGGCTGCAAGGCTGCTGTGGAGTTCTCTCTTTGGGATGGCAGGATTGGGCACTTTCAAAATGACCCTAGTTTCCCGTTGTTTTAAACTTTCTAACCACAAAACATTTATGAGTTTCATACTCTCGCAGAGAAAATAGGAGTATGATTTATGCCTCACAGTTTATGGACCCAATTTCATAGCTCCTTGGTAGCTCTAGCATATATCTGACAGGTACATATTATTTTTTCCCCTAAGAAGTTGTCAAGTATAGATAGAAACAGCTTAAACATGATAAAGACTATTTACTAAAGACCAAGATCAAACATTTTACTCAATGGAAAAATGCTGAAGTCATTTCTGTGCAATTCAAGAACAAGATATAGTGTCCACTGTCATCACTATTGATCAACACAGGTTTGGAGGTTTTAACTAATAGAGTAAGACAGGAAAATGAACTGAGTGGAATAAATATTGAAAAAGGAGAGGAAATATCTTTATCTACAGATGATAGAGAGTATACCTAGACAACTTAATAGATTTTAATAAAATAATAGTCAAATGAGTAAGAGAATTTAGTGAGGTAAATGGAATAACTATATAAAGTTTTGATTTATGATAGCAATAAACATTTGGGAATGGAAAGGGAACAAATAGCCCATTCATAATAGCAACAAAAACTATAGCACTTCTAAGGGTGTATTAATAAGTAAAAGTATGCCGCTTATACAAATAGGAGGAATAAAATTGTATTGAAGGACCTAAAGCAATACCTAAACAAATGGAGATGTACAAGATGTTTCTGTGTGGAAAGACTTGATATCATAAACATGCCAGTGCTTAAGAAACAAACATATAAATGTAAGATATTAATATCAATATATAAATTTAATGCAATCGTAATTAGAATCCTAACTCTAAGAACTGGATAGTTTTAAATTTTTTATGGCTAAAGTAATTTTACATTTCAAATGTTCAGAGAAAAATAGTGAAGAAAATTACAAACGAGGGAGGAGTAGCTTTATTTAACAGTAAAACTTAGACTAAAGCTGTCAATATCTAAAAGGCATGATATTGGCAAAGGAATTAACCAGAATAACAAGGAAACAGGTTAGAAAGCCCAGAAATACATTCAAGTAGATTGAGGAAAGTAAAACATGATGGTGGCATTTCCAGTCAGAGGGAATGGGTAGTATATTTAATGAATTATACTGATATAATTGGTCATCCAACTTTAAGAAAAACAAATGGAGACCCTACCTTAACCGTATATGAAAACAAATTCTAGGTGAATTACATATTTGTGTCAAAATAAAATAATATATTAGAATAGGATTTAGGGGCATATTTATAAAAAGTTGGGTGAGGCAACACTTCTTAAATAAGGCAGGAATCTCAGAATACATCAAAGAAAGGGCAGAGACACTGACTATTTACAAATTGAACATTTTATATAACAAGAAAAATCCAGAAGCAAAATCATAGAGCAAACAATCGATTAGTAAATTTATTTCCGTTGGATTGAGAGATGATAGATTGGTAAGTGGATAGATGAAGAGTTAATATCTCTTGTGTTGAGTGCCTATAAATTAATTATATTTTTAAAAGATAAATAAAATACATACTAAGAAGATGGTGAGGGAATATGAGCCACCAGTTTGCAGAAGAGGGAACCCAAGAGTCCAGTAAACATGTGAAAAGAGCCCAACCTCACTAGCTGTCAGAGAACAGATTAAATAAATGAGGGAATGGGGCCACCTAAGGTTTTAGGGTGACCAACTTGTCCCAGTTTGCTGGGATTCTCCCAGTTTTGAAACCCTTCAGTCCTGAGCAAATTGGGATGGTTGCTCTGAGAGAAGGAAGAAAAACCTGGAGAGAGAGTTTGAACTTTGACTGTACCAAACCCAATGAGATCAAGGTAACTGAAACAGGAAGAGAAAACCCCGTTTTTCTGTGTGTCATCATTGTTTGCCTCCCAGTCCCCATCAGTACTTGGTGGTTTGTGACACCCTGGCTGTGTCCAGTCCCCCAGCAGACATGAACACACTTTGAGTCATGGGGGCCGGAGAAGCCAAGATGCAAGATTTTGGAGAGTGTAATGAACTGAATGTGTGCCCCTAAAATTCACCTGTCGAAGCCCTAATCCCCAAGGTGATGGTATTTGGAGGTGGGGCCTTTAGAAGTATAATTAAGGTTAAAAGAAGCCATGAAAATAGAGCCTTCCTGGTGGGGTCCTTTACAGCGTCCTCATAAGAAGAGACACCCAAGCTCTCTTTCTTTCTCTGCTGTGAGAGGACACAGCAAGAAGGTGGCCACCTGCAAGCCAGAAAGAGGGACCTCACCAGAACCCGACCATGCTGGCACCCTGATCTCAGATATCCGACCTCCAGAACTGTGAGGAAAAACTGTCTGTTGTTTGAGCCACCCAGTCTATGGCATTTTGTTATGGTAGCCAGAGAAGGCTGAGAGACAGAGGGGAGAGGAAGTAGGAGAAATCACCTACAAGTCCAAAGGAAGCATCGACCATTTAGATGCCCGGATGCATAGTACCACCCACAGCTGGGAACGTGTTAGAAAAGCAAATTCTTGGGCCTCCCTCAGAGCTCAGAATCAGAAACTCTGGGGTTGGGGCCCAGCATTCTGCGTTTGAACAGCCCACCAAGTGACTGCATTGAGTACTCAAGTTGGAAAGCCACTGGTTTACTGGGAAGCGTGTCTCCCCAGCTTCACAGTCTCTGGCGACCGAAATGCTGGGCTATAAGGTTGACTGTGACCTGATGTTGCAGGGGCTGGAGGGCACAGAAGCCTGCTTCTCAGAGACAAGGTGGCATAGAACATTTGCATTAACAGGCAGGCAGGAAACGTACGAGCCCTCTGCCAGCCTCACCACCCAAAGACTAAGGAAGGTGTATGGGAGCAACAGCGGTTGAGACGGGGTTCCAGCCTGGGTCAGCTCCTCCCCAGCCTCCAGGGTCCCTCCCTGCCTCACATTCTGAGGTGGTTAGAGGTTAGGACTCCAACCTAGGAATTTTGAGAGAACACAATTCAACCCATCAGAGTGGATGATGATGTAAACCAGGCATCTGGTTCTACACTTTACTTCTTTACCTCAGGTCATCTGCTGCACCCTTGTGAGAAAAGCACTGCATTTTTTGGTAACTCTTTATTATGAAAAATTTCAGACAAACAGTGAGGCTGAAAGAATTTTGTAATGAACACCCCTAGATTGCATATGTCCACCACCTGGATGCAACCATTGGTAATTCACTATATTTGCTTTATCACATAATCTGTCCATCTCTTCACCCATTAATCTGCTTTATTTTTAGATGCATTTAAGAATAAATTGTGGGGACTTCCCTGGAGGCTCAGTGGTAAAGAATCTGCCTGCCAATGCAGGGGACACAGGTTTGATCCCTGCTCCAGGAAGATCCCACATGCCACAGAGCAACTAAGCCTGTGTGCCACAACTATTGAGCCTGTGCTCTAGAGCCCGTGAGCCACAACTATTGAGCCCATGTGCCACAACTATTGAAGCCCACACACCTAGGGCCCATGCTCCACAACAAGAGAAGCCACTATAATGAGGAGCCTGCGCACCACAATGAAGAGTAGCCCCCGCTCTCAGCAACTAGAGAAAGCCCATGTGCAGCAGCAAAGACCCAACACAGCCAATAAACAAATAGAATAATAAAAAAAAAAGAATAAATTGTGGGACTCCCTGGTGGTGCAGTGGTTAAGAATCGACCTGCCAATGCAGGGGACATGGTTTTGATCCCTGGTCCGGGAAGATCCCACATGCCACGGAGCAACTAAGCCTGTGCACCACAACTACTGAGCCCTTGTGCCACAACTACTGAAGCCCAAGAGCCTACAGCCCATGCTCCGCAACAAGGGAAGCCACTGCAATGAGAAGCCTGCGCATCACAAGGAAGAGGAGCCCCCGCTCGCTGCAACTACAGAAAGTCCGTGCACAGCAACGAAGACCCAAAGCAGCTGTAAATAAATAAGTAAATAAGTAAATAAATAAAAAAATAAGATAATAAAAAATACTATAAAAAGAATAAGTTGTAAACATCAGTACCCTTCCCCCCTAAATTCAGCATGCAATCACTAACTAGAGTTCAATATTTTTTTTTTTAACAGATATTTTTTTCTAGGTAAAATGTACTTACAATGAAATGCTCAAGCCAAATTTCTTGAGTTGAAATCGAGCTGTGTAATCCAAACCCCTATCAAGATAAAGAACTTCACCATTATCCTAGAAAGTTCCCTCATGCCCTCTCTCAGCCCCTGCCCCCATCCTCCAGGGGTAGCCACTCTTCTGATTTTTCCACCATAGGATAGTTTTGCCTGTTCTAGAAGTCCATATAAATGGAATCATACAGAACACACTCTTTCATTTAAGGCTCCTTCCACTGAGCAAGTTTTCAAGGCTCATTCATGTTGAGTGAATGGTGTTGCATGTGTCAGTATCTCATTCCTTTCTATTACAGAGAAGGAGCCACTAAACGGCTGTACCACAATTTGCTCCGTAGGCACCTGGCTTGTGTCCAGTGTCTGGCTACTCGGGAGAATTGTGTATTGACATCTGCATCTTACAGATGAGGAGAGTGATGCTCAGGCTGTTTATGTGACTTGCTGAAGGTCACACGGCTGTGAGGGGTGGAACCAAAGTCTGAGTTCAACCAGATATGTCTGATGCCAGAGCCCCCCAAATTTTTTATTACATTGTGACATCCTCTTTGGCTTTCCTTGGCCTGGGTAGCTTAGGAAATAAAGTATACCCTGGTGTGTGTCTTTCTGCATAAGAGTCAGGCAATCTGCAGAGAGGCTGTGAGCTCTGCTTTGCCCTTTACAGCTGGGAGAACTTGACTGAACCTGCCTCTACCTTCCCATCTGTAAAATGGGGTGATGACAGGATGCCTTCACAGGGTTGCTGTGAGGATTAAATGAGCTACTGTATGTAAAGCCCTGGGACTGTGCCAGGCGTATGGTAAGTGCCATATCAATGTTCTTTGTTACTAACATGACAAGAATCTATCTGGCATTGTCTCTAGGCCAGATCCCTGGGCTAAGGGATGAGTAACATGTTGTATCAGATTCCTCTTGTCTGCACCTCACATCCTCTCGACACACATTTTCCTCCAGCCATTGGTGAGGCCATCAGCTTCACACAGGTGTACCTGCCAGCATCTGTGTTACCATCTCTTGCAGGAACCTGCCTGGCACTCACGATGGGCAACTTGAATAAGTGAGGGTGTGAACAACCCATGGGGCAACTCTGGACCAGTGGGGCACCAGAGCCAACTCCATCACTGGGATTCCCAGGCACGTTCCCCTGGGCATCTCAGAGTGTCCCAGTGGAACGAGCTCCAGGTGCCCCCAACAGTGACATCTCAGCAACCAACCCTGCCGCACCTTTCTCTCCTTCTCTGCTTCACTCTTGCAAGCCTCCACTCCTGTTTGTTTGCGGGTAGGTGATTCAAGAAGGTGATGCCAAGACATCATTTCCCCCAGATTAACCACCTGCAAACAAGCCCTTGTTTCAGGCTCTGCTTTTCAGGGAGAAGCTTGGCTGAGAAAACTTATGCTGCTCACAGCCTGGCAGGGAAGGCAGGTGAGGAGCTCGTGCTGGGGCAGTGCTTTAGAGCTGGCATCCAGGAGCCTGTTACCTTGCAGCCAGAGTGCACCAGACACAACTGACATAGGGTAGACAGTGTGGCCCAGCCAGTGGGTACTGGAAGTGAGGCTCGAGGGGTCATCATGCCATCTTCCCTTCCACCCTCTTCAGTCACAAGGGGCATTCTGAGGCTGGCATGTGGCATCCAGGTGTCAGGAGGCATCTGATTAAAATAGTCTATGATTAAAGTGGTGCAGCGCCTGTGGACAACAGTACAGAGATTCCTCCAAAATACTGAAACGGGAATTATCACGTGATCCAGCAGTTCCACATCTGGTGAATACCCAAAGTACTGAATGTGGGTCTTGAAGAGATGTTTGTCTGCTCATGTTCATAGCAGCATTATTCACAATAGCCAAAAGGTGGGAGCAGCCCAAATGTTCGTGGATGGATGAGTGGATAAACAGAATGTGGTATAAACATACAATGGGATGTTATGTGGCCTCAAAAGAGAAAGGAATTCTGGCATGCTACCTGGATGAACCTGGAGGACATTCTGCTAAGTGAAATAAGCCAGACACAAAAGGACAAATGATGCATGACTAGTCGACTCATTTGAGGTACCTAGAATAGTCAGATTCATAGAGATGGGTTGCCAGGAGCTGGGGCGAGGGGAGAATGAGGGAGTTATTGTTTAAGGAGTTTTCAGCTTTGCAAGAGGAAAGTGGTTTTGGAGATGGATGGTTGCACAGCCATGTGAATGTGCTTAATGCTACTGACTGGCACACCCCCAGATCAAGACGGTAAATTCCGTTACGTATATTTTACCACAATTAAAGAGAAAAAAATACTTCTAAAAACTGTTTTAAATTTTTAAAAGTCTGTGCTAATTGCTTGCTCCTGCTGTTGACCCCTGATTGTGAACCTAAATGACCCTCTACTATTGCAGATGACACAGCATCAGGGAAATGTTCTGGGGTGAGAGATCACATAGTCTTTTCTGCCGAGGGGTCTGGATGGCCCTGAAAGGGGAGGAATGTTCTGAGTCTTTCCAAGCCCTTCTCCCTAGCTTGTGAGAAAGCAGGTGAGGAGGGACCTGCCTGAGCAGGAAGAAGCAGCCCCTCTCCCACGCCTGCCTTTCCAGGACAGTGGGCTGGGGGTGGGGTTCAGGCCTCAATTCAAGCCCCTTTCTTGCACGCCCTGGTGGCATGCTCGCAGGTCCAACACCCAGTGTCTGTCAGGGGAGGGACAGAGGGGCTTAGACCCTTGATTTTAAGTCATGTGGGCTCTGGGCTTCCCCTCTGGGAAGTGGGGAGACACCCCCTTCTGGGAAGGATAGACTCATGTTGGAAATGTTTGGCTTGGTGATATGATATCTGAGTCAATCCCCAAATGCTCCCTATGGAAATTTACACAAATGTCCGCTATTTGTAATGAACCCTCAGAAGCATTCATTCATTCATTCACTCAAAACGCAGGCACTGGAGATAGGATTAAGATGGCAGAGTAAGAGGATGTGCACTCACTCCCTCTTGCAAGAGCACCAGAATTACAACTAACTGCTGAATAATCATCAACAGAAAGACACTGGAACTCACCAAAAAAGACACCCCACATCCAGAGAAAAAGGAGAAGCCACAATGAGATGGTAGGAGGGGCTCAATTGCGTTAAAATCAAATCCCATAAATGCTGGGTGGGTGACTCACAAACTGGAAAACAGTTATACAGCAGAAGTCCACCCACTAAAGTGAGGGTTCTGAGCCCCACATCAGGCTTCCCAACCTGGGAGTCCAGCAACGGGAGGAGGAATCCCCAGAGAATCAGACTTTGAAAGCCAGCGGGAATTGATTGCAGGACCTCCACAGGACTGGGGGAAATGGAGACTCCACTCTTGCAGGGCACACAAAAAAATGTGCTCAGCAGGACCCGGGGAAAGGAGCAGTGACCCCATAGGAGACTGAACCAGACCTACTTGCTGGTGTTGTGGGGTTGCCTGTGGAGGTGGGGGGCAGCTGTGGCTCACCGAGGAGACAGGGGCGCTGGCAGCAGGGGTTCTGGGAATTGCTCATTGGTGTGAGCCCTCCCAGAGACTGCCATTAGCCCCACCAGAGAGCCTGTAGGCACCAGTGCTAGGTAGCCTCAGGCCAAACAACCAACAAGGTGGGAACACAGCCCCACCCATTAGCAGACAAGCAGATTAAAGGTTTACTGAGCTCCACCCACCAATTCTGATTAAAGCCTTACTGAGCTCCGCCCACCCAGCCCTACCCACCATCAGTCCCTCCCATCAGGAAGCACCCAAGAGCCTCCTAGATAGCTTCCTCCACAAGGGGGCAGACAGCAGTATCAAGCAGTCTCAGCAGTATTTCATCTTGTGGAACTGAAAACCACAGCCACAGAAAGATAGAGAAAATGAAAAAGCAGAGAACTTTGTACCAGATGAAAGGACAGGATAAAACCCCAGAAAAACAACTAAATGAAGAGGAGATAGGCACCCTTACAGAAAAAGAATTCAGAATAATGATGGTGAAGATGATCCAGGACTTTGAAAAAAGACTGGATGCAAAGATCAAAAAGTTTACCAAAGACCTAGAAGAAGTAAAGAGCAAACAAACAGAGATATGCAACACAATAACTGAAATGAAAAATACACTGGAAGGAATCAATAGCCTATTAACTGAGGCAGAAGGGCGAATAAGTGACCTGGAAGACAGAATGGTGATAATCACTGATGTGGAAAAGAATAAAGAAAAAAGAATGAAAAGAACTGAAGACAGCTTAAGATACCTCTGGGACAATGTTAAATGCACCAACATTCGCATTATAGGGGTCCCAGAAGGAGAAGAGAGAGAGAAAGGACCAGAGAAAATATTGGAAGAGATTATAGTTGAAAACTTCCCTAACATGGGAAAGGAAATAGCTACCCAAGTCCAGGAAGCTCAGAGAGTCCCAGGCAGGATAAACCCAAGGAGAAACATGCCAAGACATATAGTAGTCAAAGTGACAAAAATTAAAGGCAGAGAAATGTTATTAAAAGTAACAAGGGAAAGGGTAACCGCTGATTTCTCAGCAGAAACCCTGCAAGCCAGAAGGGAGTGGCATGATACATTTCAAGTGATGAAAGGGAAGAACCTACAACCAAGAATACTCTACCCATCAAGGATCTCATTCAGATTCGATGGAGAAATCAAAAGCTTCACAGACAAGCAACAGCTAAGAGAATTCAGCACCACCAAACCAGCCTTACAACAAATGCTAAAGGAACTTCTCTAAGCGGGAAACATAAGAGAAGAAAAGGACCTACAAAAACAACAACAAAACAGTTAAGAAAATGGTAATAGGAACATACATATCGATAATTACCTTGAATATAAATGGACTAAATGCACCAACCAAAAGACACAGACTGACTGAATGGATACAAAAACAAGACCCATATATATGCTGTCTACAAGAGACCCACTTCAGACCTAGGGACACATACAGACTGAAAGTGAGGGGATGGAAAAAGATATTTCATGCAAATGGAAATCAAAAGAAAGCTGGAGTAGCAATATTCATATCAGATAAAATAGACTTTAAAATAAAAAATGTTACAAGAGACAAGAAAAGACATTACATAAAGATCAAGGGATCCATCCAAGAAGAGGAGATAACAATTATAAATATATATGCACCCAATATAGGAGCACCTCAATACATAAGGCAAATGCTAACAACTATGAAAGAGGAAATGGAAGGCAGAAATAGAGACACAAGTGTAGAGAACAAACACATGGACACCAAGTGGGGAAAGTGGGGAGGGTTGGGGGGGAATGAATTGGGAGATTGGGATACCAAATTGTACACTCTAAATATATGCTGTTTATTGTCTGTTAACTGTATCTCAATAAAAGTTTAAAAAAAAAAAGCAGGCACTGTCCACCAGGTGGTAGACACAGATCTGAGCCCCAGGGCAATAGATATGATGGAGACAGACTTGCCCTTCTCTCCAGCAGCTTCCAGTGCAGAGGGTAGGGAGGACATGGGAGAGGAGGTAACACGAAGCTGGGTGACATCTGAGACAGGGGAGGAGGGCTTTGGGCACAGAGGACACGAAAGACATTTGGTGATGGCTAAATTATATGAAGATTGAGCAAAATTAGCCAGGCAAAGGGGGAGGGGCAAGAGTGTTGCAAGCAGGAGGGATGGCATGCGTGATGCTCTGGGGTCCAGAGGGCAGGACCCAAGCAAAGTGGAACTTGGGAGAAATGTGGAGTGGGAAGGAAGAGGGGAGAGAGCTGGGCTGGCTGCAGGGGCCCTGTTCGTTGTGCAAAAGAGATTGGGCTGCATTCCAAAGGTGGCCAGAAGGCCTGGAAGGTCTAGGGCAGGGACAGTAAGCTGGCTCTGCAGCTGGCGGGGAGGTCCCCCTCGATTAGCGGAAGCAGCCACAGCTGCTGGCGCCCGGCTGGCCGGACAGCCAGGCTCCCAGCATCACTTCCCGGGCGCCCGTCCAGCCTGCTGGCTCCCAAAGCTGGCTTGCTCTCTGCCCAGCCAGCCTGGGCCATTGAACTGCTTCTTCATCCAGGGGCCCCTGAGCCCAGAGCCAGATCAGACCTCAGCCTCTGGGATGTGGAAGCAGGTGGAATTCTAAGGGGTTTAGAATCAGCCCACATCTGATCCTCCGAGCAAGCCTACCTGGGACAGGGTCCCCAGGAACCAGTGTCCCTGTGACCCAGCATCCTTTTGGTCTTTGGGCTAGAACCAAAGGCTGATGTGGGCATTAGGTCAGCTCAACTGTACCAGGACCACCCTGCAGCCCACCTTCCTTCCCCATGTGTGTGTGCACAGGCTTCGAAGGCGGGCTTTGCTGCCACGCACCAAGGGTTAAGGGGCTCCCTTCTGTGGGCAGCAAATGGTCCTTTCATGGGAATTGCAAAGCAGGGAGTGCTGGGGCCAGGAGGGACCCCAGGGTTCATCTCTCTACTCCAATAGCTCCCAAACTTCACTCATTCATCACACTCACCTTCTCTGCATATGCTTTATTTGCTGATATTTTAAAAAATTGATTCTTTTGAAATTAAATACATGGATTTAGAAAAGAGAATCGCACTCTTACGGTCTAATGAAAAACTTTTTTCACTTTCTATAAGTAGAAGCTTAAAAAATGAAAGCCTAAATGTCCAAAGAAGGTTGCCCATATACCACGTAAAATCATTCGATGTTCCCCAGTAGGTAGGTGTACCCTGGATGGGAATTTTGTTTGGATCTAAAAGTCCCTGGCCCCTTGCTGTGCTGAGCCCTGGGGTGCAGGAGCTGGGAGGATGGACCCCACGTCCCCCTCACCCAGCAGGGCTGGTGCTGACCTGAAGACGCAGGTGGGAAACCACAAGGTATCAAGGTAGGGGGTGCTTAAGGGGAAGTGGTCAGCCAAGGGGCAGGTGGGGCTGGTCAAGGAAGGCTTCTAGAATGTGAGGCTCGCAAAGGACATGGGGTGATGCTGGGCTGAAGACACTCCTGGCTGAGGCAGGGGCCTGGGAGCCCAGTGCCCTTGAGGGACTAGAGGGCATCTAGAGAAGCCTGCATAGCTGGCCATAGGGGACTCTTATTTCTGCCCAAATAGTAGGATTGTGAGAAGCCAGTCATGATACCCGGGAAGCACTTTGTGAGGACAGTGCTTGCAGGCACAATTTACATTGTAATTACAGAAAATCCACAGAAAGGACTCACTGCACCAGATTCAGTGAGAGTCTTCAGTCCTTCCTCTGTGGCTTCTGCACCGTGGTGCCCCTAGCCCCTGGACCCCTCCCTGCTCTCCAGCACCTCTTCCCAGCCCCTTGGTTGGACACTGCTCCTCAGGGGAAGCCCTGGCCTCCTGCTTGTCTCCCTCCTTGCAAATCCTCTGGGTCACCTTGCCCTTCTCCTGGCTGGAAATCCCATGCCCCTGACTCCAAATCTTCACCTCCAGCCCCATCTTGCTCCACATTTCTGACTCATTGCCCATCCTGAGTCTCCACTTTCAAGGCCTGCAGCTTCTTAAACTCAACACAGTGGAGCTACCTCGTCTTTTTCTGCCTCAGACCTGCATCTCCCCATCACCTTGACCGACCCCATCACCCACTTGCTTAAGCCAGACACCAGGAAATGCACTTGGTCCATTGCTCCTTCTCTCCCAGCAAGGCTGTGCTTCCATCTGGACAGCCTGTCAGTGCTGCCTCTGCATTCTTTCCTTCACCCAGTCCTTCCCCTCCCTCTCCAGGCCTCCCCTCTGGTCTCCTTTCTCCAGTCTTCCCCTGCCACCCTACAGCTGGATGGGTCTCCCCAGACCGCAGAGCCGCTTGTTAAAACCCTCCCATGTCTCCCCGCTGCCCCAGGGATGACGCCACCCTCCTCAACACAGCCACGAGGCCTCTGTAATCTGCATCAGGTTCAAGGACACTACTCCAGACTTCCTGAGCCCACTTTTTGTCCCCCCTCGCAGCATGCAGTGTCTGATTGCACTTACCCAGTGCTTCTCCTCCAGACTGGAGCGTTCTAAGGGCTGGCTGTGCCACCCACGCTGCTTTTTGGATATTCAGAAACTGTATTTTGCATCTCTTGTGCCATATTAGACTCCTTGTACCCTGGGGGCTGGACTTGGGCCTCTGCAGATGCTGAATGAAGAGGGTAGCAGAGCCAGAGGGGACCCCAAGGGTCATTTGCGTTCACCCCCCTGTTATACAGATGGGGAAACCGAGGCTCAGAGAGGCGAACTGGGATTAGGGGAGGGGAGTCATTTTCCCAACTCCCCATCCGGTGCTCTTCCCGGGGGCCCAGGCTGTCTCCCCAGCTCCTTGCTGAAGCAGCAGACCTGCCCTGACATGAGCGGCTGGTGGGGAGGGAATCAGAGAGGGACACGGGTGGGGCTGGACTGTGCTTGACCTCTGAGGAGTCCAACACAGGAGGCTGTGTTTCTCCCCGCAGCGCCCTATCCGCGTTCAGCGGGGCAGCACTGGCCTGTCCGTGATGGCGAAGGACTTGGCAGGGAATCAGCCTCTCAGTCTGGCGGCACCTGAGTTGTGAAGAATGGAGCTGCCTTGATGATCAGACCTGGGGAGCGGGGTGGACTGGAATGCAAAGCAGGTGGGCAGGTGAGCTGGGCGAGGTACCCTGTCCGTCTGCCATGAGATGCCCCTGGGGTGTGGGGGATGAGGGCTCTTTTCTCCGCTACGGTCCACCCTCTCTTGCCCACCTACACCCATCTCTCTCCCTTTTCTCCTCCTCCTGGCTTCCCCGTCTCCTGACTCTCTCTCTGCCTCCTCTCTCACCCCCCGACCCCAGCCCCTCAGCAACCCTGGGCTGTCCCCACTGCCCAGCACGGTCCTCTGTGGGGTCCTCTGATGCTGCTCTCCAGAAGCGTTTGCTTTCCTCTGCTGGGTGCCAGCTGCACATGGGCTCTGCTCCCTCCTTTGTCTGAAAGAGGGGTTCCAGGCGCTGCAGGCTGCCCCTGCTTTCCTGAGGACAGTGGGGGCCCTCTGAGTCCCTGTTCTGAAGTGGGAATGGAGAGCGGGGCTTTCAGGAGTTGGAGATAATGGCAGGAGAGGGAGCAGAGAGATGTGGGTGGTCAGGGAGGGAAGGGGCCAGATGGGACGGGGCAGGCCCGCCAACAGATGCCCAGAGAATGGGGCCATTTGGCAGTGCCCGGGACGGGGGCACCCTGTGTTTGTTGAATGGCTGCTTGCGGGAAAGAAGAGCCTAAGGGGTGGGAAGAAGGTGATCAGAAACCTGGCGCTCCTGACTCAGGGGCCCTGCCTACCACCCACCAGGGTTCCTGGCCTTCCCCAGGCAGCAGAAATTGACTAGAGTCCAGACAAAGAATTCAGACAAGGCTTTATTGGGGCCCCTGCTGCAGTGGTGGGGGAGTGAGGACAAATAAGGGGTTCCCTTGCTTGCTGGCTCCCTGAGGGGTAGGTGGCCTAGGTGGTTTGCCCACCCCCTAGGTGGTGGTGTGTGCAGGGGGCATGCGTGGTACCCTGCTTTTGCTCCAGGCTCTTCAAAAGTGGCAGTTGGGTCTTTTTGGTCTCTTTGTATCTTTTGGGTCCAGAATCTGACCAACTGCGTGTGCATGCGGTTATGTTTAGTCCCTTATAGTTTCTTTGTATTTGTTGCTGGAGGAGAGGTGTGTTCAGGTGCAAGCACTGCAGCAAAGGGTCCTGGGTCCCAGGAAAGGTTCCCAGGCCCCAGCCGTCTCACGCCCAGCCTGGGTTCCCCAGGGCTGACGCTGTGGGTTGCAGGTCCGCCTGGGGTTCCTCCTTTGGGCACTATCCCATGGCCTCTGGCCAGCCTTCTACCCCAGAGAGCAAGGAGAGAGCTTGATCATGCTGGTGCTTCTGCAGAAAGTCAGCAGCGCAGGGAGGCCCCAGTGATCCTGGGCAGAAAGCAGGGAGCTGCCTGCTGTGCCCTTCAGTAGTCACTGCACCCAGTCCCCAGCCCTGTGGAAACCAGGAACAGCACTGCTGGCTCTGCTTTGTGCTGCATCTTTCACCAAGAGGCCCTGGGTGCACAGCGGGCTTGGTGGGAGGAAGGAGCACTGTAGCTGCAGAGCTGGCACCAGAGCCTTCTGAGGATGGAGAAGTAAAGTCATGTCCAAAAACATTCGTGTGGACAAGTTAGAAATTCTAAAACCACGGGCTGTGCCAGACAGAAGTTACCCAGTCTCATCCAACCTGCTCATTTGGCAGGAGGGGAACTGCAGCCCAGACAGGGAAAGAGCCCTGCTCGGGATCTTACATGTAGTGACAGAAACAGGTCTCCTGGCTTCACCAGATGATGTCTTTTAGCCAGTGAATAGACAACTAGAGAAATGGCAGCAACAGGTAACAGGTAACAGGTGCAGAGGAGCCTCAGGCTGAGCGCGGGTGGGGCGGACACAGCAAAGGCCAGGGGGACAGTTCAGGCCATGGGAAAACGCTTAGTTGAAAGGCACATTGGTTTTATTAGGCTTTTTAAAAAAATTATTATTTAGGCCTATGACTTGCCTACATACCCCAGAATTGTTGGGAGAATTGAATGAGATAATGGACCTGAAAGTACTGTGAAAACCCTGTAGCTCTACAATCACTAGTCCTTATCATCACTCTATTATCAGAGGCTTGCAGTCCTGACACATGGGTCTTCTGGAGATGGATAAAATGACAGAGATGGAAGGAGTCCAAGAGGTCACCCAGACCCCCATTACCTCTCAGCGAGGCTTGGGCAGGGGGAGCCCAGAATCTTTCGGCCTTCTTTAAGAAGAAGAATTCAAAACTACAAATGTGATGTTAATACAAAAACAAATATTTATTTAGAATGAGAAATCACAACAAATTACACATTTCACAACGCTGACAACACAGACGTCACAAAAATCGAGGCAAAAACAACAAAATATTTTATAAATCATTATTATGGATTGTCACAGTCACACATCTGTAATACTTTCATCTTAAACGTTCGGGCTGTATGTTCTTTGATCGCCTCTTGCTAGGACAATAATTGGTATTGTCATTTTCTATAGAGAGAATGAAAAGATAATTCTGTCTTTCCTGTAAGTATGGTTGATGTCAATTTGATTTTATCGTCAATAGTTTGAAAACGTGTTTCTTGTGGCTTCCCTGCTGGGTATTGGTGATGCTACATCTAACCGTCCTCCATGTGGGCTGCCCTGGTGAGCCAGCTTCTGGTGGGGGCAGGCCTGCTGAGAGCCCCGGCCTATGTCCTCACTCTGCGTGGCCTACAGGTGTCCCCCCCGCAGCGGCTTCACCTCCACGCCCAGCTTGCCCACCTCCACGCCCAGCTCTCTTGCCCCTGCTGGTCTAGTCGTGGGTGGGGGGGGGGGTGGCCTTGAAGCCTGGGTCATGTTGGTCTCTGAATGGGAGACTGAGCAGTGTCTTATTCTTCCTGGGATAGAAGTGTGTGGGGCCTTGGTGATGGGCTCCAGAAACAGGTGGGTGCTGTCCATTAGAGGTGGTGCTGGAGAGCAGTCTTGGGACCCTGCTGGGAGTGGCATGTGACCTCAGCTGGGGCAGGGCACCTGCCTCATCTGCGTCTGCCATGGCCTCCGAGCCACCGGGAGGAGAATGTGTTGGGACTGGCCTGTATGAGTGAGGGGCTGTGAGGTGTGGACTCTGGTGACCTCATGGTCAGCTGCCCTCTGATCTCCCTGATCTTGGGTTAGCATTTCCTAGAGGGGTCCTGGGGATGCTCTGTGACATGTGGGTCCTGTGGGAAACCCTACACTACCATTTCCATAATAAAAACTCTGAGATACCCTTCAGTAAGGATACCTAATGATTTGCTTAACAGAACTCTCCCCAAATTTGACCTCAGAATCCTTTTTTCACGTAGCATCTATTAGCATCCTCAACTTAGGGAAATGCTGCCACATAGAGACTTTTTTCAGAGAAAAGTGAGGGTAGTTAATGTTCAAGACCCTCCAAAGGGACCCCACAGGAGCCCCCAGAACTGGTTTCCCCACCAGGAAACAGATAGGCCTGCGTATATCCTTCTCAGTGAAGTTACACATTCAGTAAAGGGCTAGAACAAGCGCTACAGATCCAGACACTGCCAAATGTCCCCTGGTGGGGGCGGGGCAGGGGCGGCCAAAATCACCACCATGCTAGGTACACAGTGTGACACCTGAAGGTTATTTGAGGGTTCGTGCAATTACGCCTCAACGCCTGAGCACGCAATCAACGAGGATTTTCTTTATCCTGTTTTTGTTAGGACCAGATTTCAGTAAGTTTAGGGTCAAAAGAGACTGGCCTGAGATTCCACAATGAAGTCTCTCTGGTGCCGGCAGCCCACACAGTAGTAATTATGACAAGAGATCCCCGGGGATCCCAGCTTTGGTGAGCCCAGGGTGGGGAAGAGCAGGGACCCACGGGTGCCAGAGGGGTGTGGCCTGACCTGAAGGTTGGAGGCTTGGGGTGGGGGTGGGGCTAAGAACAGGAGCGGCAGGGACTCACTGCTGCCCGATGGAGGGTGCAGGGCTGATAGTTTTCGTTGCTTCACAGGACAGAAGGAGAAAGACTAGAGTATTGAGAGCAGCTACTATTTTGAGTGTTTACTCTGCACCAGGCATTGTTCTAAGCAATCTATGTCATCATGGTATTTAATCCTGACAACAAACTATAAGATAGGTGCTGTTAGTAGCCTCACTTTACACGTGACAGATGTGAGGCTGTCAAAGATCTTGCCTGACTTTGCTTCTGTAAGTGACGGAGCTGAAGTGTAAACCCAGGTCTGTTGGTTTTCAATGCTCAGGAGTTTAAACAGCAGACGGCACTGCCCAGCACCCACTCCAGGCACCCAGAAAACCCAGAGCTGATACTGTGAAACCAACATCAGGCGCCCATGCGGACCTGCGGCGGCCGGAGCGCCCCTGAGGCTGGAGGTGCTCATCTGGGACAGCGTTTGGCCAAACTGGAGAAGGTGGGGCTGGGACCGACGGCATTGTGAATTCAGTGTTGATGGTACACGAGCATCTGGTTCAGTTATGAAACAGATGGCTGTCGGCCTTTGGGTACGGAAGTGGTGGTAGATAAAAATCACTGTGAGATCCTAAGTTAACAGAGAACAAGTTATGCCAGACTGACTTCATTCCTCTCATGGCTTTGCCCTGCCAGCCTGATTCCATTCTTCTTCATGGCTTTGCCTTTCTGCTGGTCTGGAGGGTGGTGGAGGGAAAGTTGTAGGTGGCGGTCCGTCCAGCATCTGCTCCCGTTTCTCCTGACATTTGTAAGGACACATTTGGGAAGTGAGCTGGATGTTACCAGGGCAGGCTGCTTTCTGGTAGGTTGAAGACCTGAGCCCCAGGAGGCCCCTTTAGCCACGATGAGCCCAGAGGGAGTCTCGGGAGGGAAGTGGAGACGTTCAAGAATCAAAGAGGAAAATGTCACCGTGACCTGCTTGTGGAGAAAGCAAACACCCCCGAGGGGCAGAGTTAACTCTGCATCTGAGATACTGGGGAGGGGAGACAGTGGCACTGTCTGGGTGGAACAGCGGCGGTAACAGCACAGACCTTTGAGTGTACGCTCCAGGCCAGGCATGCCTCGAATCGCTGGACACAGATCAACTCGTTAGTTCCTCCCAACAAGCCTATGAAGTAGGTCTTATTATTTTCCATGTTTTACACTTGGGGAAATTGAAGCAGAGAAAGGTCACGGCCAGTGGACCGCTGAGACGGAATCCCTTTAGACTGAGATTGTTCTCTACAGCGGGGGAAGAGCGGCTCTAGTGTGCACAAAATGGTGACCATCTGAGCTCCCGTCCCCGGCTCTGGGAAACCTTCCCCGCCTCCCAGACGGGGCTGGTGGCCCCTCCGTGTGCTTGCCAGGCCGCACCTCCACCTGGTCTATCATTTCCTGTGTGTAGGTGTCGCCGCATCCATTTAGGGACCCTCAGCACGTAGCTCAGTGATGCTTCATGGGCTCTCTGTTAATGTTGATGAGGGGGTGGGAAGGACTCGAGGACTGAGGGATGGAAGCAGTTATTAAATGTGGAGCCTGAGAGTGAGCAAAGGTCTACAGGGCATGCGTGACTGACTCTCAGTTAAAGGCCAAACGCAGGGGATGACATAAGGAAGAAGTTTGTCATACTCCAGAATGTGGTCTCGAAGGAAGCTGTGGAATGTTCTTTCCTGAGTCCTTGGGTGGCCCAGGGAGGGGACCTGGTAATAGACTGCCTGGCCTCTCACATTCTTCTCCAGCCCCTGAGCCAAGAAGCCTATGAAGTCTTTGAAGTTTCTAGTTGTGAAAATTGGCTGCCTTGCTTGTCCTTTTAAAAGCACGGGGATCTAAAAGACATGAAGGAGGCTTGCTTGCATATTTCTAAGTGAAAGAAGCCAGTCTGCTAAAGCTACATACTGTATGATTCCAATTATGCAACATTCTGGAAAAGGCAAAACTCGGTAGACAGTAAAAAAGATCAGTGGCAGCTCAGGGTTCAAGGGGAGGGAGGGAAAAATAGGTGGAGCACATGGGAGGTTCAGGACAGTGAAACCACTGTATGTGATACTGTCCTGGTGGATACATGACACTGTGCATTTGTCCAAATCCAGAGAATGGATGACATCAAGAGTGAACTCTGATGTAAACCATAGAGTTTAGTTAATATTAAAGTATCAATATTGATTCATCAATTGTAGCAGGTGGGGACTTTCCTGGAGGTCCAGTGGTTAAGACTCAGTGCTTCCACTGCAGAGGGCACAGGTTCCATCCCTGGCCAGGGAACGAAGATCCTGCATGCCAAGTGGCTTGGCCAAAAAAAAAAAAAAAAAAAAAAAAAAAAAGTGGCAGGCGTATCAAACTGTACTGAGAGAGTGGGGATACGAGAACTCTGTACTTTCTGCTCAACTTTTCTATAAACTATGACAGCTGTAAAAAACAAAGTCTATTAAAAAAAAAAAAAAGCACAGATCTCTGTGTCCACACCTGCGGCATAACAGGGAAATATTGCCGCTATATTCACATGAAGTCACAGGAGCATGAGAACGATGGGGAAGGACAGCCTCTTCACTCCCAGCGATGACTGTATTGATAAAAACAGGCAAAGCCAATGTGAACCAGGCACATGTCTGCTTCCTTCCCATCCCCCAACCCCCCAAATACACAATAGGTGAGCATGCTTCATAGAATGGACAACGCTACACAATTATAGAGAATTTGGGGGCAAAATCAACTAATAGATTGGTCTGGGCTTTCAGTGACTTCAAGTCATCAGAGGGACCTGGACTCCGCCAGGTGCACTGTCAGCATCTGCTACAAGCCAAGGATCCAGGTAACTGCCACCGGAGGCCATTGCCGGTGACTCTTGTCTGCCACCCCCATCCCGATGGAGGTGGCTGCAGAGTTTCTAGAGGGTGGACCCCCTCTCAAGGGGATGTTGGGCCGGGGATGCCCCCAGACGCAGGTGCTCGGTGGGAGGAGGGGGCGGGAGGAGTGCGGGGCATTGTGGGGGGAGGGGCGGGAGTGGGAGGAGGAGCAGGTGGAGTGCGGGACGTTGCAGGCGGGGGGCAGGGGTGGGAGTGGGCACTGCTAAGAGAGATCCCAGGGATGGCGCCGGATGATGTTTGACTCTGGATTCTTTCAAAAAGCCGGGAAAGCGACTTCGTCATGTCTGAACTGGGAGTGCTCTGAGACCATCTGTTCCGCCCTCTCACTGTACTGCTGAGGAAGCGGGGGCCTGGAGGGTCCCCCAGAGACCTGGTGGCACCCTCCGCTGGGTTCAGATGTCCCGGACTCCTAGGCCGTGCTCTGCAAAACTGAACAGGCCTGCAGGACACGCTCAGACCTGCTCATCTGCTCCCAGCCCAGCCCAGCACTTGCCTGCTTCACACCTTCTCTGGGTTCCCATTCCCCGAGGGGAGCCACCTGCCTCCTTAAAATGGTGCCAGGCCTCCAGGGTCTGGTCCTGAGTTACCTCTCCCGTCCCTCCCCACACCCCCGCCCCCCGTCCCAGGCCCCGAAGCACAGAACTAGTCTCCCATTTCCCACCCCCAGCCCTCCTGCTCCTCTGCACAGGCCTGTGCTCCTCTCCCCGCCTCCCCGAGCACCCCACTTGGCCTGCTCCCAGCTGGGCTGCTGTGCCAGTGGGCAGCCTCCGAGAGCCCAGGTCTGGGTCATGCGTTCGGAGCTCTGGGTCTGCAGCGACCGGTTTCCCAGTCCTTATTTCCACTGGACTGGAGAGCACAGACCCGGCCTGGCCCACAGGTGCTTAATTCATATTTATTGACTGAACAGGGTCTATGAATATTTTTAGAGGCTCCAAGCAGACAGTATCAATCTCCTTCCCTCGGGCTCCATCCCATCCCCCTTGCCCTATGCTCTTTAAGCATCTGCTGGTGTTCGGGTTTCTTTATCCCAGCATCTTGGAGGACCAGGGACCAGGGTTCCCACAGGCTCTGAACACGTGGATGAGGCACTAAAGAGGGCAGGTTTGGCTCCTACTCAGGTAGCTGGGCCCTTCTCTGGCCACTGAACACTGTGCACGGCAGATACCCAGGGACTGATTTTCTAGCCCGGCGTGGAGATGGTACACTGCCCGCCGCAGCAGTTAAACACGGCCTCGGTGATGCTGCCCACTGGGTGTTAAGTTTTACGGTTTCAATGAGATCGTGCTCAGCATCCGCCCTCCCCGACAGGTAACTGCTGCTCCCCGGGGCCCTATCCTGCCTGCAAGCACAGGCATCTTTCCCGTGGACTTCCTTCTTTAACACCTTGGAAATGCATGGGCATTAACTTTTATGCTTTAAATCCAAAATAGACAATAAAATTAGGGAAGCAAGTTAGTGTTAATCTACAGGGCTGCCTGTGGAGGTAATCTGAGTCCTTCTGAGTCCTTGGGAGAATTTCTGAGGTTGTCCTGCCCTCCCTGAGCAGAACTTTCTGTAGCACTCAGAGAGGGCTACGCTGGGAGGGAAGGCAAATGCCTAAAGGGCCAAGGATCGACAGCTTCCCTCTGCATGGAAAGCTTAGCTTATAGAAGCCAGGGAGGTGCTCCTGGCAAGAGGATCTGGGGGAACAGGACGGCATGTTTCAGCTCACGTGCTTGGGGCAGCCCAAACAAGCTTTGGCTGCAAACACTTCGGAGGGTGGCAGGGACCAAGGCAGGTCAACGGTGCCTAGAGCTGCACAGAGTAAATCACCCACGTGACACCCTCCCTCACACTGGGTAACAAGGGGAGAGCAGCGGCCACTTACTAGACGCTTATTGTGCACTGGGACTTAACATTAGCTATCATCCTCACTGAAGCCCAGCGGGGAAGGCAGAAGTAAACTATCTCTAGTTTCTGCAGGAAGAAATTGAGGTCGGGGGTGGGGGGCAAGAACTCATCCAAGTCCACAGCCCGTTAGTGGCAGAGGCAGGTGTTGAAGCAGGTGACTGGCCCGTTGCAAAGCCTGTGCCCTCCCAGGATGTCACACCCGCTCTGCAGGGGATGTCTTGGGACCCGGGGTCCCGGGAGGAGGGCTGCCTAGCACAGGGCCAGGTGTGGAGGGAGGCAGCAAAGGAGCGGGAGGGGCCTCCGGGCTGGGCAGGCTGTGGCCTGGGAGCCTCTGCCTATCACTCCCAACCGTCCAGGTCTGCTGTGTGTCCAGGGGCAAAACGCTTCTGCAAGAATAGGAGGCAGTCCTGTCTGCGTGCCAGCTGCTGGAATGGGTGTAATTAGGTGGAAAAGGCTCTAAAGAGCCCACGCCAGCCAATCGCAACCTTGCAATTAAAAAAAGCTACGTGGAAGTGAAGTGTGAAGGCGTCTTGTGACTTCTGCTGGGCGTGCATATGATGCGAAGCTGGTCAGCTGGAAAACTGCTGCTGTGCAGTTTCTTCCAACAGGCACTTGTGTAAACACCTCAGACTGATGCCACCCCGGGTTTAGGACCCGGAGGTAACTCCCTCTCCCAAAGCAGAAAGCACTTTCGGCTCTCTCCCACACCACCCCTCGGGGCACCAATCCACAATACGACACGGTTTGTTCTCGGACCTCCTAATCCTGGGCCAGGTGAGAAAGGTTGATTCTGTTCATATCCAGAGGGCCTCCGGGACTTTTCCATGAAGAGCAGAATCACGACATGCTTGGGGTACCATGAGGACTCTTTCCTGCCACATCAGCTCATTATGATGAAAAACAAAATCACAGTAAACAGTATTTGTGACTGAGACTCTGATGTGGCCACACACTAAAGGGACTGAGGGGAGGATCCAGGTAATTCGGTTGGACGTTGTCTGATGCTGTCACTGCGCAGGCATTTCCTTCCTCCCAGCCTCTGTGCTTAGAACGATGTTGACACTAACACCTGGATGTAGGTGGCGCCTGTGCTACCTGTCTCCAGGTGTGGGGGGCTGTGCCCGGCTCACAGGCAAATGGGTTGTACACTGCTGCTCTCTACTTTGGGAGGAAGAACATTTTCCAGAAGGAGGTGAGGCCAGGCCTCAAGAGACAGCCAGACCTGCATGCTTCTTTTGTGGGAAATGAGGCACCTACCTGGTGGTCTCTAAGACACACCCTCTATTTAGAGGGAATGGGGGGAGGGCAGATGTGGCATGGAGAAGAGCTGAGACCTGGCGGACAAGGATCCCAGGAGGGCTGGCGGGGGTGGGTGTGGGGGTGGCCACAGTGAACCCTGGAGCCCCTCCTATCCAGCCGCCCATGCTGTCTGTCTCTGAGCCGGCCGGGTGGAGTTTAAGCACGGAGACCGTGACAACCAGCTTCCACACTAAACAGCGTTACAATTACCAAACAGCTTCACCCACTCACTCAGCTGTCGCTGCTGGTGGCGCCACGGCCAAGGGCACCGGCCGGGCACGCCCTTTCCCGCTCCCTCCCTCCTTCAGTCTCTGGTTCTGGTCTTCTGCTGTCTCCATCCCCCTGGGATCACTGTCACTGCCCCTCCTTGCCCGCCCAAATCCACTCCGCTATTAAAGTCACGCTTCAAACTGTCATTTTCTTTTTAATTTTTAATCCGTCTGTGTCGAGAAGAAACAGGATCTGATGAAGCTTCCAGCTCTCACCGCTCTATCAGCAAAAGCAATTTCATGGATCAGAGTTTTGTTTGTATTTGTCTAAAACCCAGAGGAGAAAAGGAATCAGCTCCACAGATCAACATGTATTTGAAGAGACACTTCGGGACTCTGGATATGTTTTTATCAATCATTTTCTTAGGAGCGACACCCGGTGGGTCCCGGGAAAGCGCGCTGTGGGCGTGCTGGATGGACAGGCGGGTGAGAGAGCCAGAGAGCCCCGGAAGCAGGAGGGGAGAGCCGTTCCGTCTTTGGAGCCTGAGGACTTTGCAGGGCAAAATAAAAGGGGGGGAAAATCTAGTTTCATACTTTATTTGGAGGAGGAGGAATGTGTTTTCAGATACAATTGCGGTTTTGGAAAATTAAATCTGGCTGAGTTTGGGAGCGGGGGCAACAACCCTAATAGGTAACCGGGGAGGAGCTCACGACTCAGATACATTGTCAAGTGGAATCTTTTAAAAATGCCAAAACGAAACACTACCTTGGTTACCTGGCCACCATGAGATGTATTTGGACACACTCTGACCATGTGTAAAGTCACAAGATTTAGCCAATGTCGTGGATCCGTGTGCTAGACCATGAATACAAACACTGACGATATTTCACCAAAGGAGAGCACGGAGGGCAGGAGCTCTACTTTTTGAAGAAATTTTCAGAAAGCAGAGTCTGCCTGAGTCTTTCCTTTCCTTCCTCCGTGGAACTGCCACATCCCGCTTTAGTTTTGCCTTGAGCAGAGTTGTCCAGCCCAAGGAAGACTGTCCAAGGGATATGCCAGAATCTTCCTTTGGGAGCCTGCAGGGGGCGCTCTGCTGCTCTGCCAGCAGCTCAACGCAGACTTCCTGCAGAGGCTGATCCATTCTAATTTGGAGTCCAGTGACAGTTTGAAGCAGATTTTAGAAGCGATTTACATAATGTGACATGCTTTCAGAGGAAGCGGGTAGTACTCATAACATCAGTCAGCGGGATGTGGGATTCGGTGGGATACGCGTGGAACCGTCTGTCCCATGTTCCGCAGCACGAGATGCACTTAACACCATCCAGGACCGCACAGAGTTAACCCCATCCTTTTGTTCCTCACTGCTCTTGGCAAATCCTCAAGTCTCATTTAAAAGCACTGCCACCGCCGTTTGTCAGCCTCACTGTTGAGTCCGAGATGTACGATGTGAGTCACTGTTCCCACGTTGATAAATTAGAAAACTTCCCCCATTCCCCCAAGTTCTGTCCTCCCGAGGCCTCACTCCAAGGTACAAGGCTCCCATCCCCAAAGGGGCAGCAGAATCATCGGGACTTTTCCCAGTTATGGATCTTCTTCCATTAGAGGAATCTCTGTAAAAGAAGAGATGGTTATTATACTAATGTACTGAAAAACACCGCAAAGATCTGGAATCGTGAGCTTTAGTAAAATATCTACAATTCCTGAAATCAGGGAGGAGAAGAAGAAAATGCTAAGTTCCACATATCAGTTAACAAGCAAATAAACCAACTCCTCTGTACAACATTATTTGCTGGAAAATCTCACACCCAGTTCATAAAAAATTAGGCTTCAGCCATGCACCCTAATGGTCATACAAACCAAAAGGTTACAAGTTCAAGTACAGAGAGGCAGGGTGGTACTGCAGAAAAGGAACTCAGTGAGGAACCAGGTGACCCCTGTTTCCATGTGGTCACCGTTACTTACTGTCAATATAAGCTGGAACTAGTGGTCTCATTTGTAAAGTGGTGCTGGTGCCCCCTCCCCCGGGAAACAAACAGAGCCCTAATTAGTCTGATGCATTTTTACTATTTTACCATGAGTTGCAATCTGCCTTTCCTTGCAATAGGCACATACACATCTCTTACTTTATCCCTGGTAACATAACCTGTATGTACCCAGAACTTCTCCAGGGCTGGGCCCTCGTGCCTGCATCTGGGTTTTCCCTTTTAGCACGTGTGTGTTACCTTGATCCCAAGCACCACTTTCAGAAGTCCTGCCCAATTAAGGGAGAAAGAAGAAAAGCATCCTGGATCATACGGATGCTATGAAAACCAAGTTCCGCCCACCGTAGCCTTTCTGCTCTGGATGGCTTGGTGCTCTTTTATGCTTCTTGAAATTTCAGTTAATGGGCTCATCACTCGTGAGATGACAATCATTCCCTCCAATAATTGGCCTTGCCACAGCCTCTACATGCAGAGCGAGCGAGAGGCAATTTAAGCTGAGTGAGACGAAAGCATTGATTTGGCTCTGAGCTGGGAGCAGGGTGGGGGCTGTGCAAGGGTGGCTCGGGCCTCGGGGCAAACGCTTACCATCTGCAATGTCGATGCCTGGGCTGGTGGATGCCACCTCCCCCGCCGTGCTGGGAATGGTGTCAGGGTTGTCGGAAGCGGGGCGGGTGCCCCCTTGGCACGTGGGAGGTAAATATAGACTCTGGAGCAGCTCCGAAGAGCCTGAGATGCTGTCACAGGTTTCTGACTCGCCTGGGCCCGTGTCCGTGTCCCCTGAGCCGGGGTATGCTGGGGGGCTCTGGTCGTCCGCGGGTAAGGGGCAGCCCTGGCCCATGGAGGCCAGGTACCCGGGGCCTAAGGCACTCAAGCCGCCACTCACAGCCTCATCGTAGGATGGGAGCATGACGGGCACACCGTCTACCACCACGAAGTCAGGGTCGCTGCTGGAACTCCTGGGAGGTCCCCTGTAGAGAGGAAAACAGTGCCAACCTGTCAGGTGACAGGTCACCCCAGGAATGAGGCCATAGCGCACCCCACTGCAGCTGGGGTCCTCAGGGCAGTGGAGCCCTGGGAGGAGGTGCCCAGATATTCAGCCTCCCTGCCGGGTCCCCTCCGGCAGATGGTGTGTCCATCAGGGCCACACTCCGGACAGGAGAGGTCTTCTTCTCCTGCTTCCCTCCTGCCCTCCAGCTGCCCCTGGCCTCCACTATCTCCTCATGCTTCCTTCTTCCCCTGTGTGAATTCCAGGCTTGGCTTTATGGTCATAAACTCGAGGACAGGGGACTATGTGGCCCATTCCAACCAAGCATCCCAAGATGCCCCCGCAGCATCCCTCGGGAAGGCTGTTGGAGACGGAACAGCACCATTAAAAGCTTGGGAAACCGTGGACCGTCAGTGCCTCTTTCAGTTACCCCTGCGCTTTGTAGGCTTTGTGTTTGTTTTCTGCTACGGTCTAAAAATTACTCATTTTTAGTCAAGACAGAAAAACAACAACAACAACAACAACAACAACAAGTGACTCTGAGCACCATCTCATTGCTTGTTCCTGGTCTGCGGGCTCACGGCCGCCTCCGGACCCAGTAGCCACCTGAATCTAAGCTCCGCCCCTGTTGCCTGGAGCAGGGGTTCCCTTATGCTGGCACTTATGTGGCTCCGGCCTTGCCCTTGGCTTCCTGCTCCTTCCACACCGCGGGTCTGACACCAAAGCCCGAGCCCTGTGACCACTCTCTGCTCCCGGCCCCTGGAGGAACCAGGGTGGCTAGTAAGTGGCTGGTGGAACTTGGTTCCTTATTTCCTCTGCTGGGAACTGGTGCTGAGTGATGTGGTCAGAATGCAAAATATCAGGAAGAGAAGACAACTCAGCTAGGGCGGTAGACCCTGAACCCCTGCAAGCCAGCAGCAGGGGCTCCAGAATCTGAGGACTGAGATGTGTGAACACTGGCGTTTGAGGTGGAGGAAGCATCAGGCCGCCTCTCTCTGACACTCGAGGCCATTGCCTTTTTGCAGCATCTTGCTTAGAGATTCTGGCAGGGGGGCCCCTTGCTCCACCATCCTTAAGGCCACTCAGAGATGGGGGGAGAGTGCAAGGCCCACGCCCTCCCCGCCAGACGCAGCAACCGAGAGGAAAGGAAGAGTTTGCTCTAAATCCGGTTTCCCAGTCCTTCCACAGCCCTTGCTAGTGGATCCTGGACCAGATGAGCTCCCCTCCTCCCTGGCCTCCATGGTCTCACACTAGCCTCCTTTTTCGCTTAGGCCTCCCTACCTCCACACCGTCCCTTTCATCCGCAAGTTGCCCGGGTCAGGGCGACCGATGGATGCCTCTGTTCTCCATTCCCCCCCAACATCAGCCTGCACGGGGGCTCCCACGAGGTAGCAGCTTCTGCCCCCGCCACGCCCTCCAGTCCCAGCCCCACAACTGTCATCAGCATCTCTTCCGTGTCTACACCTGTGGGACCAGGAGGAGAAAATTCTTCCTCGACCTGCCCTTGAGAATCTTATCATCGATTTGCATAGCGGAGACCACACAACTAGAGAGTAACCTAAGATGGAAATACTCCAGGGATTAAAAAAAAATCAAGTGAGTTTTAGGGACCATTTTTATCTTTTATTTATTTATGTATTTATTTATTTATTTATATTCTTTTGGCCACGCTGCACAGCTTGCACGATCTTAGTTCCCAACCAGGGATGGAACCCAGGTCTCCGGCAGTGGGAGCTCCAAGTCCTAACCACTGGACTGCCAGGGAATTCCCTAGGGGCTGTTTTTAAAACATCTGAATATTTAGTCTCTATCCTGCAAACTTTGTTTCCAAGCCAATGTAGAAAAATAGCTCTGTGGGCCATGTTCAAGTACTCCAGTGTACTATAAATCACAATATGTAGTTCAGCTTTTTCCTTGTAACCCTTAGGCCTTCTTTAGATAGTCTAATTGCTCAATGATAGAACACGGTCCCTTGACTCATAAATAACAACGGTGGGGATGGAGAGAGTGGATGGCAGGTCTGAGAGGAAAGAAGATGCTGGCACCTCAGCAAGGGCTTGGCTGTGGCCCCAGGATGGTGTCCACACAGTCTGGGCCTGGCAAGGATGTAGGCACACCCGCCCCTCCCAACCTAGCACACTTTCATGGCTGGGAGAGGGGGTGGCTGTAAGTCGTGGGGCCCCTGCAGCCAGGTAGGGGAGCATTGCTATGTGGGATGAGGCCATCCTGGGGGCATGAGGTTGAGGGAGAAGGTGGGCGGATGCTGTCTCCAGCAGCCCTGCCTGTTCCCCCATCCCGCTCCCCGCCTGGCTGTGAGTGTGAGAGACACGAGTGATTTTCCTGGAGGGCCGAGTGGGAAGTGCTTCGTTCTGGGAGCTCCTCCTCCACTGAGCAACTCTCTCTTTGCCAGGGTGTGTGGTACACAGGACCCTGGGGGCCAGCCTGTCCCTATGGGCAGAAGCAAATGCCCTTTTCAGAAGCATGAGGTCCTTAAATGAGAAGACTGGGACATGGGCACAGGAATCCAAGGAGATACTTGAATCCTTTGTGAGTCAGGGAGCCCTGGCTAGTATCCTGTGATGTTCAGTACCCCGCCTTCCTTCTCATGTTCACACACTCATCCCTGTACTTTCTAAATTGACTGCTCCTTCCAGGAACATTGAGCCACCAGCAGCAGTGCCCGGTGCCTCTTGGTTCCAAAGGGCGCTGGTGTGGTTGTTTCCAGACAAGCGGCCGGTGTCGGAGCGGAAGGGCCACAGGCTGTCCCGGGCACTGAGAGGACCAGACCACCTCTGAGGGACTTTGACAAGCTCCTCTCTGGGGATGAGGACAGGGAGGATGAGGACCCACGCTCACTCGTGCAGCCAAGGAGGATGGAGACCCCACCCCCACCCCGGCCAGCAGGTCCCACCCTTCAGGCTCAGATCCTGCTTGGAGGCAGAAGCTCACCAGCCCTGTCCTGGCTCCCCATCCAGAGCCTTTCCTCCTTCCTGAGACTTGCCATGGCTTTGCACACCGGTTTTGAACCTCTGCTGGGTCACGCACCTTGGACCTTGTCCCTAATTAGTTCTGTGTATTTCTTATGCTCCCTGTGGCCTGGAAGCTCCAAGATACATAACTCTAGAGCTGTAGGCACATAGTGGGCAATGGGATGGTGCCCCGGGAGGTGCAGCATGGGCAGCCCTGACTGTGCTCCCCTTCTCTGCATCCCACCGCCCTCCCCGCCCCATGCCTGCCTTGAGAACACCTAGCCAGGGAAGGAGGGAGACAGGGGCTCGTGGAGTGGTGGGGGGGTGCGAAAGAGGGAAAGGAGTCTGTCTCCAGCTCGGTGTCCTGACCCCCAGACACCCCAAAACCTCCCAGGAAGGTGTTCTGCTTTCTCCCCTACTCTCCCTCAGAAGCTCAACTCCGCACTCATGCAGGCGGACTGTCCTTCCTCTCTCCTGCTCATGTGGCTGCACGGAGCCTGACCAAGGGCGGCCGTGGGCTGCCCGGGGCTGTGGCACTGACCTGGGGGGAAAGTGGGCCTTGAACTTGGTCTGGAACATCCTGGCCAGGATGACAAGCAGCAGCACCAGCAGCACGCTGGTCGCCGTGAACGCCACGATCTTCCACGTGGTCAGGAGGGTCTCGTGGGTGCTGGGCCACGTTTGCTCTGCCGTGAGAGGGAACAAAGCAGCTGTGAGGCTCCCAGACCACGAGGGGTGCTGGGTTCCCGCGTGCCCGTGTGCTGGATTTGCCCTTTACCTCTCTGCACTCCTCCCGCACTGGTTCACATTGCCTTTTGCGCGCCTCCAGGTGTGCTGTGCTAGCAAACGCTTCCCCCACGTGCTGCATGCAGGGGGAAGGTGTGCAGCCATCACCCCTGCTTGGGGCAGGCGACCCTGGCCACGCCTGGAAAACGCCGGGGCGAGTGGGCAGGACAGGGGTGGGCGGGTGTGCGCTGCTGCCCAGGTCTCCATCGTGTGGTTACGATCCAGGTACTCTGAGACCAGTGGTGAGGACAGTTTGCTAGTAATCTGTAGGAAGCACGGACGCTTGCAAGTGTCTGTTTTTAGAAATGAGAGCAGGTCTTACCCACATTCACACCATTTGTGCTCTCATATGCGTCCTTGAGTGGAAGAGAAAGGCAGAGTCATGCATCGCTTGGGCCACACCCATGGGCCTGTGTCCTCGTCACTGGCAGGGGACAAGCCTGGGAGAAGAAGGAATGTAGAGGCTGGGTCCCTCCACGGGTGCTAGGGGTCGAGGGACCTGTTCAGGGGGTCAGCATTTTAACCTGGGCACGGGTGGGTTAATACTGCTGACCCTCAGAACAGGGTTTGGAAGTATCAGCCACGTGTATCCACAAAGATGAGTTTCTGTATCCTGTTCCTAACACTGCATGTGGGAGAGGGTGTAGGCGAGGAGGGACGGGGCTCAGGACACAGCCACCCACCACTCTGTGTCGTCTGAATCTGGACCGTCCGGGGACACCCTCGACGTGCTCACCTGACTTGATGCAGTAGACTTGATAGGAGGGAAACCACTCCCCATACTGGCAGGTGATGTACTTGTAATCACTGGTGAGGCTGTAGCCGGGATCGCAGTAAAACTCCACCACAGTTCCGTGGTTGTAGCGCTCACAAGGCCGCGGGTGGCAGACGAAATCGCCGTGACTCACCATTGGAGGTAGCGGACAGACTTGGGCAGTGGGGGAGAATAAGAGTTTCAGAACCACACGCTCATCCTGTCCGGACCCTCAAAACAGAGACCGCGCTCAGAGAACACATCGCGCAGAGATGTGCTTATATATGAATCATCTGACTATGATGATCAGCTGTCGCCGAGATAGTCCCTTCTTCTGTCCCTTCATGTGAGGTCAGACGCAAGCCTGCAATAAGATTCTGAGCACGTGCTGCGGTCACATGGCATTGTAAAGTACATCGTAAAAGAGAGGTTCGTTTTACATTGCAAAGAGTATGCCTCCTTAATAGATGGTATTAAACTACTCTATTAATAATGCATGCTATTATGTGCCAGACAACCTAGTAAATAAAATTCAGATATTTATGGACAAAATCTTCACCGAAAGGCACAGCTATCCTGAGCTTGTTTCTGTGGCTACAGGAGTAATTTGGGACCATTCAAATCCCTGGGTGTCCCTAACCGGATTCTCAAATGTCTTCCTGGGGTTTGGCCAATGACACATATGCAGCTCTTCTGCTGGTTGCGTGCAGGTCCAGGCCACAGCCTCCCAATCACAGGCCCCCGACCAGCAGGGAGGAGCCCCGGGGCCTGGGCTTGGTTCTGCCACCAACGTGCTCTGTGACCTCATAAAGGTCACAAGCAATCTAAGCCGTGATTTTCTCCTCTGTAAAATGGAAGCTTATTCCATCCTTGATAATATTTTATGGTTTTTCTGACCCTCATATTCTACGCTTAGGAGAAGAAAAAGTTGTTTTCCGTTGCCTCTCTTGAACCCAAACTCTGGGTTGTCAGGTAAGAAGAGTTCCATCTCTGGGTCCAGAAAGATGATTTTTGTGGCGTTTAGTGCTTGTTCACCTCTTCGCACAAAGAGCTCTCATTCCTGAACAAGGACTCAGAAATGCCACGGCCCTTAAACATTTCTCAAGAAACAGTCAAAGCCTGGACTACCGAGGCCAGCTTCAAACACAGACCTAGGGAAATCACTACGAGCTTTGACCAAAAACAGGAGAGCGTTAACTTCTGAGCCTCTTCCCAGGGCCACCCAAGCCCCAGCCCATGGAGACGCACAGGCCAGCCTCACAGTTCCCCCCACGCAGCCGAGTCTGCAGGGAGCTGCCTGCCCCACGTGGGCCGCTGGAAGGCGTCGGGGGCCCTCACGGGCAGCCACCCGGGTCCACTGGGGCCGGTCAGCAGATGGGTCCACCCGATTGGGGCCAAGAGGCTTTTACAGACACTCTCTCTTATCCTGCAAGTGAAGCCACACAGCAGATCTTGCTGGCTCTTTTCAGAGCCGGGGAAACAGAAACTCAGGTCAAGTTTTCTAGGAGCAGCTGGAGGAGTGGGTAGGAGCTTGGGCTGAGTTCTCGCTCAACTCCTCACCAGCCGAATGACCCTTCACAGATCGTTTCTCACCTCCGGGCCTCAGTGGCCTCATCTGTAAAATGGGAGTGTCTGGGGGTTATTCGGGGGAAGGGCTGGCCAGGGCTCAGTTCAGAGCTGACACAATGCAAGTGAGCAGTCAGGGACAACCAGAACCGGGCATCTACAGAGATGGGCTGTAAAGAGGCAACCGCTTCTGCAGGTGAGGGAAAAACCAACAGGGGCAAGAGGCCCCTGAGATGAGCAGCAGTGGGAAGCCGCTACCGCCCCAGGGCAGGCAGGATGAAGGGGTCCTAGTGGACAGGCCTCCATGGAAATTGGAGCCATTGAGGTGTATCCTGCAGGAGCCAGAGATGCCCCCCTGGGCAGAGAGGGTCGGAGGAAAATGCCCCGGCTTCTCCACCTGCCTGCCCTCCTTATGGACAAAGCCGGTGGGGAGCCAGCGGACCAGGGGGTGGTGCAGGGGAAGGTCCAGGACCAGGTCTGAGGCCCACAGGCCCAGAGTATGCCCCATGCATGGTGGCTGGCAGGTGACTGCGCCTTGGGTCCCACAGGTGGACACTGGCAGAGTTGGGACCAGAGCTCTGGCTTTCCACTGGCCCAGGGCATCTCCTGTCCCGCCAGATGCATACCCTCCACAGAGCTGCCCAGGGCCGTGGAGTCCCATCACCTGATGCCTTTCCAGTTTCACAAACTGGTGCTCCTGCCAAATCCACTCCCTCCAGGGTGTTCCACAAGCATCCCCAGTAGATGATCAAGGCAGCGGGACAGGAAAGGGAAGGGAAGGATGGCTAGCGAGGAAAAGGGAGAGAGAAAAGGCACCAGCAGCACTGAGCTGGTCCTGGGGTGCCAGCAGAGATTCCCAGCAAGGGCTCCTCCTTCCCTGAAGGTCCCTCGGTGAAGAACACAGGGAAAGGAGTGTCCACGTGCTCCAGCACCCAGCCCAGGGAGGGGGCCACAGGGCTCTCAGAGCTGCCTTCCTGGGCTGAAGGATGCCCTGCCTTCCAGAGTGGAGATTCGATGTCTGCTTTGCGGCCAGCCTGACAGCGGTGTCTGCCACTCCGGTGGGCTTCAGGGCTGCCCGGCTCCCGTGGCCGCTGGGGGTCCCCCTCCTCCGCACCTCCCATGAGTGGCCCCCCCAGCACTGCAGTGGCTCATGGGAGGCTGGACCATCGCTGGGACAGGAGGCTCTCTCCATACTCAAGGGCATACAGAGCAGCAGGGCTCTCCTCCTAGCCACCCTCCAGACAAATCCTCAAGGGTCCCCATAGGGTGAGAAAAATCACCAGAATGTTTTCAAGGCCCAGAAGATGTCATGAGAGGTTGGAAGAAGCCCTGCAAATATATATGTGCAAGTTATGCCGACTGAAAATGGTCGTTCTCCACCTGGTTCTACAAGAATAAAGTCACTAAGCCACTGCAGTTGCTAACCTTCAACACCCCTGAAAGGAATTGAGGGTAGAGATCAGGAATGAGGCTCTCTGTGCTCTGGGACAAACTGGCAGAACAGGCCTTCAGATAGTTGGAGGATTTTATGAGCCCAATTTCTTGCATCTTCTCACATCTAGAGAAGCACTAAAACCATTAATGGAGACATCTGCTCCTCGAGACTAACAGCGACCTTCTGCCAAAATATGAGCTTGACTGTATGTACTCCCCCGTCACCAAAAGCACGTTTATACTGACCTCTCCCCAGCTCTTTGGAGAAGCTTCTCAGAGCCATCTGAGAGCCTGCTTCCCGGGCTACAGTCTTCATTTTGTCCCCAATAAAACTTAACTCACAGCTCTCACGTTGTGCTTTTTTTTTTTCAGCCGACAGTTTTCAGCAGCATTTTTCCTCACTTGGAGGATAAAGAACTATTCAAATCATTGCCTTAACTCTGAGGCAGGTGGTCCCTGATGTGCACAGGAAAGCCTGGGCTGACCGGATCCTGCATTCGATGAAGGAGGGGGATGTACAGCGTGTGCAGCCGGGCACGGGCGTGGAGGGCCCCAAATTCATGTTCAAATCCAGCTCTGTACCGCTGAGCTGGGGGAGGTTAGGCAGCTTGTTTGTCTTCTCAGGGGTTTAGCTTCCCCACCTGTGTAGTGAGGAAAACAGTTCCTAACTCCTGGGGTTGTTGTGAGGATTAGAAAGTATATGTAACGTAGGTAACACAAAAGTCCGGACCACAGTAGGCACTTAATAAATAACTGCGCTTAGTATCACTGGTGCCTGAACTTGCTGAGTTCCTATGCCGTCCTCCTGTGTCGGGCACTGCCAGGCCCCTGTACAATCAGGATACCTGGATTGCACCAGGCCGGCCCCACACATTCCTGGATGGAATCTGGAAGCATTTCACTGGCAGGTTTTCTCAGAGGCCAGATAAAAACCTTCCATGGTAGAGGCTTTGATTCTGAGACTGTCATAATCGGTTGCTAATCGAGACCCATTTGCCCCCTAAGTGGAAACATTTATCGTCACACTTTGCAGTGTTTCTAGTGATTGCCCCTGGGCGGCCATTAGCTTTGCTGCAAGGGAAACCCCTGTGCATCCTGGTAGGGGCAGAGACTGGGGAGTGTTCTTTTAACTTGGAAGGAACAGAGAAAGTGTTCATTATAAATTTGGGGAGCTTATTTTAAAATAAGAGTTTAGGGTTATCTGAGGCTCAGGGGACTCCTCCTCCCATCACAGCCTCTCACCATGGGGTTAAAGTGAGTTCTGCTACCTCTCTCCTCTCCTACCTTCCCGGAAAGGCAGACAGGAAGCTAGCACGGGAAACTAACCTAGGAGTTCCTTGAACTTTCGGTTGGTCAAAGGGTAATTGTCCTTCCTTAGGAGCTCCCTTATGCTTCAGACCCAGCAGTTGCTAGTTCTAAGCAAAATAATACCCGCAAGAACTATTGGGTAGTGTAAACAAAAATTCTTATGCGACTCAATTTTTTTCCAAATATTTCTTACAACTTTAGAAATCATTAGCTGCAGTTATGGGTTTTGTGAGGCTTGGAGTCTGGACCTCGGGTGGCTGCAGGCAGAACGCAAGTACATTTGCTGAGACTCGGCCCGAAATGGACCATAATTACTGGCCACCTGGAGTCACCGCTCTGCCCCTGGCTTTATGACGAGGGTGATGGCGCCTTCCTGATCAGCAGGAGAATTCCTATCCAAATGCTGCAGAGTACGGTCTGTACCATCTTCAGTCTCTCGTGGGCTAGATTGGGGGGCAGAAGATGGGGTGCAGGGTCCTGGGAACCTCAGTCTGCTCTGGGCTGGCCTGAGTTGGGGCTGGACATGGCAGGCGCAGGCCTGTGATTTCTTCCAAAGAAGCCCTCCCTCACCCAGCCTCCTCCACTCTCCTACGGCAACACCCCCCCCCCCCACCCCCTGCCCTGCCCCGGCCCGCCCAGCATCCTTCCTCACCCCCCTCAGGCCGTTTCCACCTATTCAGGTTTAATTCCAGAACCAATACCAGCTTCTTCACCAACCCTCCTGACCACCAGGCATGGTCCCAGAATTCCTGGACACGCTGAACATTTTCCATTTCTCCTACTCGCACAGATCCATAAACTCTTCCAGAGGAGGGCTGTGTCTCTTAAGTTGTTATAACCCCTGCAGCATCCCGCACTGCTTAGGATAAACATTTGTTATTCGAGTGAATGAAAACTGCAAAGTTTTCACGATAAGCCAGAGGCCCCCTCCTCCCTCCTCACTCTCCCACGGGCAAAGAGTGGAAATTTTCGTGCTGTTTCTTGTTCTGTCCTTTAATGGGGGGGAACAATTTGAGACGAGATAATAGGTTAATTAAAGCTTCACCACAACAAAAACACTACACAAAGATTTGTGTGCACTTATGGATGTCTTAGTGAAGGGCGACAGGGTTTTGCCAGTCCCTCCTCTAAGAAATACACTGAAATAAAAGAGGTCAAGGTTCCTAACACGTTCAGAACAATGCCCATGATGCACCTAACAGGTGTGCAGATCCTGGTGCAACAGGATATCTGGTGCAATACATTAACTTGAACATTCTTTACTGCATGTGGACAACATTTAGAGCAGGGCTGTGTGGCGCTAGTTGAGGAAAAGTTAAGTGTGGGGGTGCAGAAAGGATTATACCCAATGTTAAAATTCAGTTGCTGCCAGGACTTCCTAGGTGGCGCAGTGGTTAAGAATCCGCCTGCCAATGCAGGGGACATGGGTTCCATCTCTGCTCCAGGAAGATCCCACATGCCACGGAGCAACTAAGCCCGTGCGCCACAACTATTGAACCTGTGCTCTAGAGCCCGTGAGCCACAACTATTGAGCCCATGTGCCGCAACTACTGAAGCCCACACGCCTAGAGCCCATGCTCCGCAACAAGAGAAGCCACGGCAATGAGGAGCCCGCGCACCACAACGAAGAGTAGTCCCTGCTCACCGCAACTAAAAGAAACCCCACGCGCAGCAACAGAGACCCAACACAGCCAACACATAAATAAATAAATAAATTTATATAAAAAAAATTCACTTGCTGCCAGCCTGAGGCATGGCAAACAAAGCACAGGGGAGAGATGCTCAGGGCTTCCTCCTGAAACAAGGGTAGAAATGAAACATACGAAGATTCTGTTCCTCTCGACTGGAAACACCCCTAAAGGCTCTTCAAAGAGCTACTGAAGTTTCATCAGCGTGGCCCAGCGACAGCCATGGGCCATGGCCTCCCTGATTGGGCATCAGTGGGCCCGGGCTGGCCTGGCTGCCCTGGGCTGGACCACTGCTCCCACAACCCAGATTTGGAAGGACTGCCGCCCTGGAAACCTGTTCTTCAGTCTTCCTGAGAGAAGACAGCCCACCATCTCCCCTTTACAGGAGCAGCCTGGGGATCTGGGAGAAATCAGACCCCGTTCTTAATATTACACAGCATCTCAAGGAACCCAGAAAAAGCCAGGGCTGAGCCCCAGAGAGCCTCTCCTCGGGGCTGCGGTGGCATTTTTGGCAGGCGGTGCTTCCTTGTGGGACGGTCTCATGCACTGCAGGGGTTTAGCTCTCCAGCTTCCCCGGGAAATACCAGCAGCACCTCCCAGTCACTGGAACGACCCCAAACGCGCCCATGTGTTGCCAATGCCCCTAGAATCACTCTTGGGATCTCCTCTTGCCCCTCCCCTGCAGATCTGGCTCCAGAATCAGCCCCTTCCACCCAGCTGGCAGGATGCCCACTGGTGGGCGGGGTGGTGGTGGGGGACAGAGAGCTGCCTTCTCCCACCCACAGCCTACCACTTCCATCTCTCCAGCCTCGGACGGTTCCAGGCAGGTGACCCCTGGCCTCTTCTGGTGAGTCCTGCTGACAACCCGACATGAGGGTGCAGGGCTCAGCCGGCCCCAGGGTGAGGCAGCAAATGCCACCTTGGGTATGGGGGGCCCATGCTGTGTACCCACCAGTGTGTGGTTGGAGCATCTCCATTTGCTTACAGGCGAATAAACCTCAAACGGCTTCTCTCCTGTCCTTCCATCCACCCAGGCCCCCACGCCCACCATCTGAGCTCAGGGAAGGTCAACCACGTCTACTGCCTGAAGGGAAATGAAGCTGGAAAGAAAGGCTGATGCATTTCTAAGTGACAAAAAATGATTCCCCGACCATCTCTGCCCGTTTTGCATGATCGGCACTAGGGCACCCACCTTGGCATAGACACGGGAAGCGATTTTACTCGGACAGGCTGCATTTCAGATCTTCTGAAGGAAACGCCTCTTCACGTTCTTATTCAAGTGTCCTGATTATATTCTTTGGTCATTTCTTATTTCATTTACTTAACACACAGTTTTTGGACGACCACTGAAACTAGGTAATGCATTGATCCTGTCCTGGGGCTTCCTAAAGACGGATGATAGATAAGTAAACAAATGAACACTGATGTGGCTGGATGAGGCCTTTCCTCTATCTGCTGAAAAAAACATCAGCTCCACACTTGCACTCTCTCACACAGTAGGTGGCCTGGGTGGCCTGCCCCCGCCTCCCGAGGGGCCTGCAAGGCACCTGGGACCCAAGGGAACTGGATGTTCTTTTAGGCACAAGACGATCCAAAACGTAAGCTAGGCCTGGCAGGGAATTAGAGAACCAGCGGTGCAAAAGCTTTAAAAAGGCCAGGCCACCTCGCTCCCCTGGTGATGGAGATGGGCCAGAGGACAGCGGCTGGGTGCAGCCCGTGCTGCAGAAACCGAGGACCCCCAGACACCAGAGCAGCCAAGGGCAAGGGCGCGGGTCTAGACAGGTGGTCAGGGACGTGTGGGGAGGAACACCCCGGGCAGAGGGGCCGACGCACGTGAGGGCCAGCTGCAGGCATGAAGGGAGGAGGGGGTGGTGACCGTGTGTGACCGGAGAGGGGGCAGGGCTTCCCACGGCGGGTGGAGAGGCAGACAGGGCAGTGTGTGGGCAGCTCCGTGGGTCCCGTGGCAGGAAGCGGAGGTTTTATCCTAAGTGTCAGGGACACTGTGAAGAGCCGGCATAGACCTATTTTCACAAGGCAGCTCTAGCTGCTCTGTGACGACTGGGGAGCAGGCATGGAGGGGGGCTCTCGGGTGGCTGCTGCCACCACCAGGTGAGAGAAGATGGTGACTTGGACCAGCACAGAGGCGGTGATATGGTAAGGAGAGTGATGGGACCTATTTCAGAATTTTCTGCTTCTACAACAGGGCTTGCTGGGAGATGGAATTTGGGGGCTCAGGGAAGAATCAAGGATGACCCCCAGATTTCTACCATTAGCACCCAGGCAGATGGTGACGCCACTCACCACGTCAAGTTTTTGTTTGTTTGTTTCGTGGGAAGGGAGAGGGAGTGGAAGTCCGGCTTTGCGCTGGTTACATCTGAGCTGCAGTGAGACAGTCATCCAAGTGTCAATCAGGCAGCTGGAGAAAGTGCCTGGGTCAGTAAAGAAGTCCGGCGTCGGGGAGTTCCCTGGTGGCCTAGTGGTTAGGATTCTGGGCTTTCACTGCCATGGCCTGGGTTCAATCCCTGGTTGGGGGACTGAGATCCTGCAAGCTGCTCAGTCCAGTGCGGCCAAAACAAACAAACAAACAAACCTCAGGCATCATGAGCCTAGAGATAAGACGAAACCAAGAGACCGGGTGAACCCACCTAGGCAGAGAGGATGGAGAGAAAAAGAGGAGGGGTCTCTGTCCAAAGGCTGAGAAATCAGTTTTGGGTGAAAGACACACACCGGCCAAGCAGGCTGGGATGGACCACCAAAGCCGAGACAGGAAATTGTTCTGATCAGGGGGTAGTCGTTCCCAGTGAGTTGAGAAAGATGGAAACAGGCGAGGGACCCTGGATTTGGCCATGTGGAAGTCACCAGTGACCTTGAGGCAAGTAATTTCAGTAGAGTGGCCAGTGGAAGAGGGGCAGCGTGGGCTGAGCAGTGGGCGAGGTAGGAATGAGAGACTCATTAGAGAAGCTGGCTGAAGGGAGGCAGCCCGTGGGGCGGCTGGAGGGCGGGGACTGGGGGCATCCTGCCCCCCCCCCCCCACCAGGAGCCCTGGACCTTGTTTCTATGTCCTCTACAGGAGCAGACCAATACGGATGACAAGTCTGGTGACGCAAGGTGGGAGGAGGAACGCAAGGTCATTATGAAGGTGAAAGGAGCTGTGATCCTATCCACACCAGTCAACAGACTGGCCTTTGACAGGAGCAGGAGGGAGCCAGAGGGAAGAACTAGAGCTGGACACAGGGACGAGTGGATCGAAGACAGGGTGATGGAGACATGGGAAGCTTGCCATCTAAAGGCTCCCACTCTCTGAAGGTAGTATGAGGTGGGGCCATTGCTCAGGGAAGGTGGCTTAGAGTTGAGAATTATACATCACTTATCACAGTCCTTCACCCATTTATGTATTTCATTATGTGCAGAAGAGGAAAATGAGGTTTAAAAATAATCTGTGTGCCTCGTGAACATTCACAGAAATTATTTTTGGGGGGGAAAGAAGAATGTAAAACATTATAACCTCTAATTATTTTTCTAATTCTTCTGAGCCACAAGCCCAGGTAATTGGATTGCGTGTTTCCATCCTTAGTCTTCCAAAGGTTCGTGCGGCCCCCTGGGTGGTCCTCGTACAGGGAGGGGCTGGCCCTTTAGTCGGTGCACCAAGATCCACCCCACAGGGCTGGTGCCGGAGGCTGCTGGCTGCTCCCACGACCCCGTCCCTTCTTCTTCCGGGCACAGAGCTGTCTGCATTGCCCAGTGTCCCTTGCTCCCCTAAGTGCTAGTCAATGGAACGCGAGCAGAAGTGATGATACTCCTCCAGGTCTGATCCACGGAACTCTTCCAAGCTTCTAGGATGAGACAAGCTTCCAAGGGACCTGAGAAACTGTACCCTAAAAACAGCAGAGGCTCCATTGGCCCCTGAGTGACTGGGTGGAAAGGAGGCATTGGCTGACCCACACGCACTAATTCAAAATAAACTCACAAAATAAACTTCTATTTTGTTTGAGCCACTATACATGTTTGGGAACCTTCTCCCAGGAATGGATCTACCCTATACAGTGTGGATCAGCAAAGCACTTGCTTTCCTGCAGTTCACTGACACCATGACAGGCACCCCCCGTCCCTGCCAAGTTAACACTTCATCTGAAGAGCATCTTAGTGATTTAAGTCAGTGGTCCTTCAACCCTGCACATTAGCATCACCGCGGGAGCTTTGCTTCCTGGTCAGGGGTGGGTCCTGGGTGTGGCCAGGTCTTTAAAGCTCCCTAGGTGATTCTCCTAGGTGGTCAGAGTTGAGGGCCAGGGAGATGAATCTCCCTCCGTTTTCTCCACCTGCTGGGATGGAGGGCTTATAACATTCGGTGGAGCCAGGGTGAGAATTAAGTTGCCATGGTTTCTGGTCGGAGTCTTCACTTTCCATGAGGTCCCTGCTTTTCAACTGTAGTCCATGGACCATCAGCTTTGGGATCAGCTGGGAGCTTGTTAGAAATGCATAATCTCAAGCTACACCCAAGACCTTCTGAATTAGGAACTTCATTTTAGCAAGATTCCCAGGTGATTCGCACACAGAGTCCAGTCTGAGAAGCGCCGCCCCAGACCACGAGAAAGCTTTGTAGTTGAGCTCAGCGGTGATGAGGAGAGAAAACTCGCTCGCAATGCCAGCATCTGGCCCTCAGCTGGCCTGGCAGAGCACAGGAAGGTGGTGGGAAAGCCAGCAAGTCTGTCTCGAGTCCAAAGTCATCATCTCAAGACCAGCAGCATGATGTCTGAGCAGCTCTCAGGAACATGGGCACGGGCGCTGCTCTATACACGTATGGAGCCAGCCAAACCTCTGCTTTCAGGAGTTCTGCTGGCTTCTAATAATTAAACTGCCACTGGCTCCACCGGCTGTCCCCAGGCTGATCAAAGTTTGGGTAATGATCCCAGGAAGCTGCCTGGCACCCTACATGCCAAAATCATAGCTGTTTCCAAGGCTACGTCCAAAACCTTGCTTTCAACTCAGGGAAAATCAATAAACATTCTACAACACATAACATTTTCCACTTTTGCTTTGCTGTAACAACACGGAAGGCCAATAAATGTGTCCACCCAAGGAAGCAAATGATGATGAGGCTGGGCCTTTGCTTATTTCCAGGCCTGATGGAGTGTGGTGTTGACTTGCTCAGAGACGTGCTGACAGATCAAATTTAAGATCAATATTACTGAGCAGCCCCGAGGAAGGGGCTCTGATCTGCTCTCCATCTTGCAGTTACCACATCAGGGTGTCCCTCAGGGAATATACGATACATCTGATGAAGGCTGTGAAACTTCAGTGCAAAAAAAAAAAAAAATATGCCTTCACCTAAGAAATCCGAAGTGTGCCTGGTTTTGGAGACACAGTGAAGCCACCGAGGAGCACACAGGTGAGGGAGCAGGTGTACAACTGTGATTTACTCTGGCAGCTTTTGGAAGCAGAGGAAGGCTGGTGCTGGCATCTGAAGCCAACACGTGTTTCTGGGTACTGATGAGGTGTTCTTCCTTCTTTGCAGTGACTTGAGCACCAGGAGCTAAGCTGAGCACAGCCTCACTCACCATGACGTGAAAATAAGTCACAAGACATCTGTGGTGTCAAAGGGTTTGGATGTCTGTGAAACTCTTCCTAAATAGAATTCCCACAGTTGGAAGCCCAATGGTAATGGGGGCATCTTAATTTTTTGAAAGGGAGACATGAAAGAGGCGTGTGCCCCGCAAGTTAAAAGCAAAAGCCCAAAGGGAAGGAAGCGTTTACAGCAGGTCTCTCCTGCCTCTCCCTGAAATCAGCAAACCCTTCCCCAGGCGAGATCATGCTGAATACAAAGTGCTGCCGATGCCTCCTGGCAATTCTTAAGTCTCTGCCCCACAAACTGGACCAAGACGCCACACTGATACATTAACGCATCGATTTTCCGAACTTCAAATCTTACTCCCATAATTTTTTTCTTAAATTTCTCATGTCTTCTCATTCTTATCTGTTACAATATCCTAGCAGATGAGGGGATAAATAATCGAGTAAGTTCATGATAATGCGAAGCAAGTGGTTATGCTTTGTTCCTTGCTGACTGTGAGTACATGTGTGTGTGCGCATGTGTACGCTTGTGTGTATGGTCCTATACTGTACATAGAAAATACACAGCTATGTTTTCTGCTAGCAAAAGTGCTCCTAAGGCTTACACACTATTCCTAGTGTTCTGCAAAAAGAAAATGTTATTCTGTGAAAAGTACCATGCTTTTCTTTTTCTTTTCTTTTTTTGCAGCCATATGTTCTTTTTTTTTTTAAATTCTTTAAGAACTTTTATTGAGATGCAGTTAACATACAATAAACTGCATATATTTAGAGTATACTATTTGGTATCCCAATCTCCCAATTCATTCCCCCCCAGCCCTCCCCGCTTTCCCCACTTGGTGTCCATATGTTTGTTCTCTACATCTGTGTCTCTGTTTCTGCCTTGAAAACCAGTTGATCTGTACCATTTTTCTACAGTCCACATATATATGTTAATATATGATATTTGTTTTTCTCTTTCTGTCGCATGTCACTCTGTATAACAGTCTCTAGGTCCATCCATGTCTCTATAAATGTCCCAGTTTCATTGTTTTTTACTGAGTAATATTAGCTGAGTAATATTTTAGCTGAGTAATATTCCATTGTATATATGTACCACATCTTTTTTATCCATTCATCTGTTGATGGACATTTAGGTTGCTTCCATGTCCTGGCTATTGTAAATAGTGCTGCCATGAACACTGGAGTGCATGTGTCTTTCTGAATTATGGTGTTCTCTGGGTATATGCCCAGCAGTGGGATTGCTGGGTCATATGGTAGTTCTATTTTTAGTTTTGCAAGGAACCTCCATACTGTTCTCCATAGTGGCTGTATCAATTTTACATTTCCACCAACAGTGCAAGAGTGTTCCCTTTTCTCCACACCCTCTCCAGCATTTACTGTTTCTAGATTTTCTGATGATGCCCATTCTAACCGGTGTGAGGTGATACCTCATTGTAGTTTTGATTTGCATTTCTCTAATAATTAGTGATGTTGAGCATGTTTTCATGTGCCTCTTGGCCATCCGTATGTCTTCTTAGGAGAAATGCCTATTTAGGTCTTCTGCCCATTTTTTGATTGGGTTGCTTATTTTTTTGATATTGAGCTGGATGAACTGTTTATATATTTTGAAGATTAATCCTTTGTCTGTTGATGTGTTTGCAAATATTTTCTCCCATTCTGAGGGTTGTCTTTTCGTCTTGCTTATAGTTTCCTTTGCTATGCAGAAGCTTTGAAGTTTCATTAGGTCCCACTTATTTATTTTTGTTTTTATTTCCATTATTCTAGGGGGTGGATCAAAAAAGACCTTGCTGTTATTTACGTCGAAGAGTGTTCTTCCTATGTTTTCCTCTAGGAGTTTTATAGTGTCTGGCCTTACATTTAGGTCTTTAATCCATTTTGAGTTCATTTTTGTGTATGGTGTTAGGGAGTGTTCTAATTTCATTCTTTTACATGTAGCTGACCAATTTTCCCAACACCACTTATTGAAGAGGCTGCCTTTTCTCCATTGTATATCCTTGGCTCCTTTGTCATAGATTAGTTGACCATAGTTTATCTCTGGGCTTTCTATCCTGTTCCATTGATCTATATTTCTGTTTTTGTGCCAGTACCATACTGTCTTGATCACTGTAGCCTTATAGTATAGCCTGAAGTCAGGAAGCCTGATTCCCCCAACTCCGTCTTTCCTTCTCAAGATTGCTTTGGCTATTTGGGGTCTTTTGCGTTTCCATACCAATCGTAACATTTCTTGTTTTAGTTCTGTGAAAAATGCCATTGGTAATTTGATTGGGATTGCACTGAATCTGTAAATTGCTTTGGGTAGGATAGTCATTTTCACAATGTTAATTCTTCCAATCCAAGAACATGGTATGTCCCTCCATCTGTTTGTGTCGTGTTTGATTTCTTTCATTAGTGTCTTACAGTTTTCTGAGTACAGGTCTTTTACCTCCTTCGTTAGGTTTATTCCTAGGTATTTTATTCTTTTTGTTGCAATGGTGAATGAGATTGTTTCCTTAATTTCTCTTTCTGATCTTTCATTGTTAGTGTATAGAAATGCAAGAGATTTCTGTGTGTTAATTTTGTATCTTGCAACTTCACCAAATTCATTGATTAGCTCCAGCAGTTTTCTGATAGACTTTTTAGGATTTTCTATGTATAGTATCACGTCATCTGTGAACAGTGACAGTTTTACTTCTTCTTGAAAAGTACCATGCTTTTCTGACATCTGAACGTATTTGAAAATTGCTGGCTTAGAAGTCGTGGAAAATGAAAACAGGAAAAAAGGGAAAAGTCAGCTAGAAGAACAGGAAAGGAGAGAGTGTGAGAAAAGCCAGGAGGATTTAACACAGCAGTGTAGTAATGGAAGCCCCTCCTGGCAACTTTACATAGTGCAAAGCACACTTTCTTGGGTTTATATCTTGGCTCAAACTCTTAGGAGCTATGTGACCCTGGGCACTTCACTTAACCTCTTCCTAAGATAGTTTTAGTTTCCATCATCTGTAAAACAGGAATAGTAACACCCGTGCTGTAGAGTTTTTACAAAAATTAGAAATAGTAGCTGTAAATTAGCAAGCACAGCTTGCTAATAGACGCCTGATAAGCAGATTGCTACTATTATTAGTAACGATATTATGTATATATAGTAGCTACATTATTAGCCAATGAGAGAAAATGCAAGCAGAAAGGACAATGGCAACTCTGAACAAGCGCCTACCGTGAGAGCAGCATACAGGCACTGTTCCACTTCATTCTAACAACAATTTTGCAGAGCAGATGTTGTTATGGCCTCATGTACACAGAGAAGGGAATCGAGGCTCAGGAAAGTGAAGTTACTTGTCCAAGGTCCAATAATAGAAGACCTGGAATTTGACCTTAAGTGAGGCTTACTCCGAAGCTGTGCTCTCTCACTGAGTCCTGCCTGGGGATTTAAGTGTGCACAGGGACAAGGGAGCGTAGGCCACCCAAGGACCAGATGTGAGAGAAACGGTTTCTGGGTCTGCTAAGACATGCGCTGTGCATAGTGGGGTTAGAGTTTGGAAAAGCCTTGGAGCCTACAGAGACAGAAGAAAGGCGAGATGGGGGGACCCTGATGGACACAGAGCAATCCTGTTTCACTCATGGGCATCAGCAGGATGCTATGGGCAGGACCAGAGGAGAGGTGAGCTCAGGACAGGGCTGTGGGTGGAGTCCAAGGATGCTGGCCAGCTGGGCTTTGGGAAGCTTTGAAGATGGCCCTTTAAACCTGACACAAGAGGTAGAAGGCAGACACAAGGAGCATCTGCTTCTTCTCAAGCCAAGGCAAGGGGTGCACTTGGTGTGGGTTGTGTTGTGTCCCTCCAAAAGTTTTGTTGAAGTCCTAACCCCGGGTACCTGTGCATATGAGTTCATTTGGAAGCTGGGTACGCTGCAGATGTAAAAGTTAAGATGGGGTCATATTACAGTAGGATGGGCCCTTGATCCAATATGATAGGAGAAGAGACACACAGAAGGAAGCTAGCCATGTGAAGACACAGACTCCCAGGGAGAACACCATGTGATGACAGAGGCAGAGACGGGTAAAGTGTAGCTATAAGTCAAGGAATGCCAAGGCCACCTCTAGAAGGAAGGATTCTACCCAAGTCTCCAAAGGAACAGGGTCCTGTCAATACTTGGATTTTGGACTTCTAGCCTCCAGAACCACGAGAGAAGATACCTATTTTAAGTCACCAGCCTGTGGTACGTTGTGACAGTGGCACTGGGAAACTAGTGCAGCATGAGTCTATCCTTGGCCTGGGAGGAAGTGGCTGAGCCCTTGGGCCAGGTCCACAGGGAAGTGACCAGCTAGAACAGGAGGGTTTCCTGGCTAATGTCAGAATGTCTCACTGAAATAACTAGACACCAAGATTTCCTCACAGTGAAGTAAAGATGAACGTGGTGTACATGAAAGTGGTTGCTTCATGAGCTGTGCTTTAGTGGATGGCGTGGAGAAAAAGCAATGCAGGAAGACAGCATTCCAGGCCCGGAACTGTCAGAGTTTCTTGGGGAGATATCAGTCATTCTTCTCTTTGGGTAGTGCTGGCAGACACCAGGTTGGAGAGCCTTATGCTTTGGGGACAGTAGACAGTCACTCACAGTTAACTCCAAGGACCACGGGATCTTTGAAAAGGTCAAGTAGTATGCAATTTTAGTCACGGTTCTCTATAGAATTCTTAACTTCCCAGCTTCCTATACATTTACTTTTCTTCCCAATTCAAAAAAATTTCCCTTGGAATAAGATATTTATGGCATGAAAATACAGATTGATGTCGGCACCATTGTTTGACTGTGATCTCCTGAGCTAAGGACTAGTTTTAAAATCTGAAATCCAGTATAATTGGCTTCTTTTTAAATTCCAACTGCTTCCACTACCTTAATGCCTGGATCTGTTACATCCCTACCCATGACTGGAAGAGATGGTGTTAGAAAATGCATTAGGTTCTCATCTATTGAAGAACAAACTGGCCAGAAAGTGAGCAAAGTTCTAGACTTTTCTGCAGGAGCCCCAGGTACTAGGGAGAAGAGGAGTGATCAGATGAAGCTAAGCGCTTTAACTTTAGAGAAATCTGGGCACAATTTAGAGTTGGGCACCACCATTTTGCAAAAACAAAACCCCAAACAACAAAAAACCTTCCTGTACAAACAGGAAATGATTGCAAACACAGATATTATGTTACAGGTTCTACCAAAAAAAAAAAAAAGTGACACAAGACACCAAGTTGGAGGTAGAGAGGTGTGAATATTTTACCTGCCTATCATCCCAGATGTCTAATCACTTTAGGGAAAAAAGGGAAATCTGGTAATCACTTGTGAAGAAAAGTGGGGTTGCAGGAATTCCCTGGAGGTCCAGTGGTTAGGACTTGGTGCTTTCACTCGGCGTAAATTCAGTCCCTGGTCAGGGAACTAGGATCCTGCAAGCTGTGTGGTGTGGAAAAAAGGAAGGAAGGAAGGAAAAGAAAGAAAAAAAGAAAGAAAAAGAAAAAAGAAAGGAAGGAACGTAGGGAGGAAGGGAGGGAGGGAGGGAAGAAGAAAAGTGGGGCTGGGGGTGGGAGTGGGGGAGAATGACCCGCAAACCACCCTGCCACTGAATACTTCCTGGTGACTCTCACTCTGCAGAAGGCAGGGAGTGCTGAAGGGATTTATTACCTTCTGTGTTGCACCTGATTGCAAGAGGTTTTATTACCATGAAATGCAAGTCATCTAACTTTCCAGAGAGGAAAGAAGGAAATAAATCCTGCCTGGAGCAGGGATAGAGAAGATATTCTAGAGTTTAAGGACAAACACCAAGATTTTCCCATTTGTACCGGCCATCTACTTTCTGACCGTAATGAAGTCACCCTCTTGGCACAAGCCAGTGGCTCAAACCACTGGCCGCAGCTTTGCAATTGCTTAGCTGTGCATTTCTTTCACTGACCTGACATTTAAACATCACAAAATAAAGACCTCTGCTTGCACGCCTGTGAGCTTTGCAAAAATATGAGGAGACCACAAGGCAAGGCGGAAAGACATTTTGGTGAGAACCGTGAATGCAGTGACTGAAAGGGACTGGTCCCCACACCCTTGTCCCCTTGAATCCACCCTGACCTGCAAAAATGGGGTAAAGATCTCAGGTCTCTCTACCATGGAAGGTGTAGAATTCAGACTAATTCAGAAGAGTGACCCCAGGAGAAGCTTGCAAGTAGGATTCTCCTTTTATACAAGTGGCTTTCACTGCAGAAAACTTGTAGCATCCCTACTGACACAACCTGACAAAGGGCTTTGATAGAGCGACAGCATGAGAGAGCTTCCAATTTATTCTGTGTCCGAGGATTCAACCCCACCCTCGTGCCTCACACCCAGGAGACATTTCCATAAAGACATGAGTGATGGTGCTTGGTTTCAGATCCACTGTGTCCCCTGGGGCCTGAACCTGCTCCCAGACAGGCTGCCTGCCTAGGTGAGAGCTGAGGGGTGGGGGGCTTGGGAGGAGCTGGGCCTGAGCCCATCTGGTGGGACCTCATCTCTGAATGCGAGAGTGCGGTGGGGGAGTCCCCCGTTAATGTTCTCTTCTTTCCTTGACTTGGTGGGAGAAACCAGTCCAGAACTCTGCCACCTTTGTTCCCCTTTGGTGGGAAAAGAGATCACATTTCTTATTTGACATCAACATAAAATCTCTGCAATTGAATGAGGTGAAAAAAAAAGATAATTCTAGACGAGCTGGAGGGTTGATGGTTACATGTTTCCAAGGACGTTAAAAGGAAGGCAAGGTGCCGGGCAGTGCCTGCTGAGGGGCTATGACTGGTGGACCTGGAGAGAGAGGATGCGGGGGAGTTCAGGGTTATCTATCAGATCAGGAGTTATACAATTCAAGAGAAAAAGAGCCTATATTGTAATAGTCGGGAAGCCTGAGAACTTGGTTCCACTTGAAAAATAGGAACAAGGTCTCTTGGTTTTCTTAGGACAGAAAGATCAGTGTTTCTGGATTCAATATAGAAAAAAAAAAAAAGAGAGAAAAGAAAAGAATGAAGCTTCTTGATGCCACGGCACAATCTACTCTTGAGTACAAGAGAGACGTGTGCCCGAGAAGAGGAAGATGCTACAGCGGCAATTACTTATTGTATAAAGAAAAGAGAGAGAGGAAAATTAAGCACAGTGATGCCTGAGAAATGCTGGTATGACATGCAGGCGGCTATTTTCTGGTAATCACTCTGCAGTAATGTATGAACAGTACATGGAAATGGTATTAGAATAATTTACTATTGCTTGTGAACAATAAATTAACGAGGTTGCTTGCTAGTTTGCATTTCCCTCTAATAAAAAACCCCGTGAGGGTCACAGGCAAGGTAGTTGTAATACAAACAGTGCTGGATACAGGGATTTTCATTGCCAGGAAACAGAACAGGAGAGGATGTGATGCACTAACACGTGTACCGAGATGGTAGAAGACATTTTCAGTTCACAAAGCGACCTCCACGTTACTTCAGGCAGGGCTTCTCCCTAGCTAATGTCACTGACACATGACAGAGGCAGGACCTGAGATTTCCTCTTTTCCAGGCCCAGAAACAAATTCGTGTTCACAGGGAACTGAAGAGTCTTTTGTCTTTGAGAATAAGATGGGGAAATCCCATAAGACTTTGACTGATGTAAGTCGGGTCCCTAATGAGGGTTCTAAATTAACCATCGACTCACATACTCGAAGGCCAGGAGTCTGAGGAGATGGGATAACTCTTGTATGACCCAGCAAATCATCTCAAGTTTCTAAGGAGGCAGAATTAGATGAATGATTTTCATACTTTACACTGGCAAGTCCTTTTGCAAATAAATCTTACGTAGGAACAAGAGACGTACGTACGTAAAACAGAGCCACTGGGGATGGGGGCAAAGTTCCTTGGACCCTGCTGGCTTCCTAGGGACCCCCTGGGTCTCAGGGCCTTGAGGACAAGGCAAAACCACCTGAGCAGGTATTTCCTAGTCTTGCATAATCCTCTTACATTTGGTAGAGAAGGAGAGGGAAGGGTATAGGATCAGATAAGCAGATGAAGAAGCCCTCTCTCCCTGTTCCCTTGCAGAGACCCCACTGCTACACTGAGTGAACGAGAGAAAAAGACATTCATCGCTCTTTTCTACGTTGTCTGCTGATTCTGTTTCATGTTGGATTCAGCTGCTGGCAGGATCATGGGTGAGTCTGCAGGGGGCTTGAAAGTCCAGGAGAGGCCGATGGAGACCCTGGTCCTGGCCAGCTGGTCTCCTCTGAACCGTGGGAGGCCGGGGTGGGTGTGGGTGACCAGTGGGTCATTGCTCTCATCACTGCAGTTTTGGTGAGTAGGATTTGAATTCCTAATAGCAGTGGCCCCATAGTGCTTAGTACATCTCTGGTTGGTACCAAAGCCCTAACTGGGAGGAGGGAAGGAGGGAGGGAGGGAGGGAAGAAGGAAAATTCCCACACTGTCCACCATTACATGCAGTGCAGCTTGGGCCAAATCGTATACTGTATCCTTCTTCTCCCTCCGAAACCTCTTACATGTTAAAAATCCAAGTTACAGGGAATATTACCAGAGAAAGAAGTGGCCTTCGGGCAGCTGAGCAGATAATTCAGAAGGCAGGGGCCTGGCCCCTCTTGCAGGAACCAGCAGGGGCAGGTGAAGGAGCACAGCTGAGGAGTCAGGTCAGGGCTGCATCGTTTGAATCTTTTGAATCCTGGCTCTGCAATTCACTCCCTGAGGCCAAGTTACTGGCCTGTTGCCTGTCAGTGAAGAGGGCATAATAATACCTGGAGCTGTTCTGAGGCTAAATAAAGCCAACAAGTGAAGTGCCTAGTGTGAAGATTCCCCCAACAAACATCTATTTCCTCTCCCAGCTGATCGCCTGCTGGTGATGAAGGCGCATGGGCTGACTGCGAGTGTGAGCCTCAGGGAACTGTCAGCAGTCGTCCAGGGGTGAGGCTCTCCCAGCACCCCAGGCCTTTGCTTTGCTCCCAGAGCCAGCAGAGGACAGGGCGGCCCCTCTGGATCCGTGTGTTCTGGTTCGGAGCAGAGTCAAGGAACGTGGTGGCTAGGAAAGAGCCTCAGAAATCAGCTCTTCCCGCTCCCTCCCTTCCCATCGGTGAAACGGACTCTCTGCAAGCAGCAGAGCTAGGATTAGAGCCCTGGCCCCAAAGTCCAGTGGGTACTGTGGCTCCTAGAAGTGCCTGGAAGAGTAGTGTGCGTAGGAAGTATGGGCTCAGGGGGCCCCGGGCTGTGCTGCTTGTGAGCAGGGTGCCCTTGGGAAAGGGGGAGATTCTCTGAGCCTCAGTTTCCTCATCTGCCATCAGACCCACAGGTCTCATGACACTTGTGAGGATGAGAGATCGTGTGCTAAAGGTGCCTCCACGGGGCCTGGCATGGAGCAGGCAACCACAACCCATCAAAGGAATCAAAGGAGGTTTTAGTTACAACAGCTACACGTTGACGCGTACCTATCCCACGTGCCAGGGAGAGGAACGCAGGGAGGAACCAGGCGCTTTCTGCCTTAGAGTTGCTCCTAGGATGATGACCTTCTGATTTCCTTCTCCCTGTTCAAGAAGGCAGGGGAGGAAGGCAGAGGAGATGAGTGGCCTGGGCCCCCCACCCTGAGGCAGCCCAGTGGTGCCAGAGCTGGGGTACAGGGGTGAAAACCTCGCTGGCACTCCCAGGCCCCGAGACCTTGCACAAATCCACTCATCTCTGGCACTGCTTATTCATTTCTGCAAAGGGAGTGCCAGGGCACAGTGCGTAGGATGGGGGGAAGGTAGAGCAGCGATGGCCAAGGCTTTCTAAGCTCTGAATGCTATGATCAATGGTCCCAAATCAGCACCAATAAATCCCGCTGTGACTTGCTTCTCTCATTTCCCTTGATCGACTTAAAATCCAATACAGAAGTTTGCAGCTAATTAAGGAGTCCAGCTGGCCGCTTTCTGATTGAGGATGGCTGGGCAGGAAGGTGCGAGAGACTCGACCTTCCCTTGCTTTTCTGGTGAGAGGAGGCAGCAGGCGGGACACGGCTCTGTGGGAGCGTGTCTGACTCTGGTTTAGGGGATGACACAGCGACACGTGACCTCACCATGACCAATAATTTACAGCAAACTTCTTCGGACCAGGCCTGGACTCCTTTTTGTGCTTTGAATTTTCCTTCTGTAAAATGGGAACGGCCTTGGCACAGAGTGGGCTGTGATTATTCCTTTGAGTGTTATCCGCGGAGGATAAGATGCAGGGCAGGTCTCATCTGAGGAGGCCTCGGTTCCTCTGCTGTCTTTCTTGTGCCTACACAGGATTCACTTAAAGTCCCAAGGCGCTTCTGCAAGAAGACAGGGTTCCTGGAGGGAGAGATCCCTGCGGGCACCTCTTCTCCCAGGCGCCTCTGGTACCAGAACGAGTTCTGACTCGGGAACAAAGCACACGGCAGAGACGGCTCACGAGCTGGGAACCCTCCCCGTCCAAACAGGCTTTGAGCTCTGATCCCAAATTGGAACCTTTTGAGTTATTTCACATTTGACCAAACAGAGTTTTTCAGTTTCTTATTTTTCTTTCTTTTCTTATATAAGGACGTAGACCTAAAAAGGACCCCTGGGCACTAGCAGGTTGTTAGGAAATCACACTGCTGCCTTCCTTGTAATTGAACCTGAAACTGACGAAGCTTCCATCTCTGACCATGTGAGCGGTGAAATGGATGGGAAGGGGCGGGGGCGGGGAATTACTTTGGGCATTCTGAGTTCCGGGACAGGCTGGATTTAAAAACAAAACGTTGTGGATGTTCACCCTCTAATGAGTTCAGGTTGGCTTGTTCCTGGGAGAAATGTCAGCCATGAAGCTGAGAAAGTCTGTTGAGAGGTCAGCATGTGGGAAGCCCCCGCCTAAGTCATGGCGAATGGAACTGTAGACCTCTACGGTTCCTGGAGCCATTTATTCCTCTGTTTGGGAAAAGCAAACACAGGAGCACAACAACCTCTCCTGGGCTCCTGGGTCCACACTCCTGGTCCTCCTGGGAAGCCTGTGTTCCCGCTGTCTTCGGAGTAGAGCCCAGGCACCATTATAGCAGAGACAATTCAACAGAGCTAAAAAGTGACTCACCACGCCCACCCTCCCCAGTTCCTTCAAAACCATAAAGACCCCCTTGGGAACCCCTTCCAGGTGGCCTCAGAGTAGGTAACAATCTTCTCTACCATCAGAGGCCCAGAAAAACTTAGAAACTGAGCCCCACCTGTGTAGAGAGTGAATTTTCAGGAACTGCACACGGGATGGGTGAGCCCAGGGGGCAGAGAGCTCGTCTCATTAGTTTGCCTCTGTATCCTCTGTACCTTGCAAAATGTCAGCATATGAACATAAAATATTTTACTGAAAGCATACATGAATCTCAGGCATTTATTTAAAACAGCATATACCACTGATTTGGGTTTCTTTCTTTTCAAACTCTAATCTCACTAAATGTTTGACTGGCCCTTTGTAGATCTGATCCCATCTTTTTCCCCAGAGGCTGGTGAAAGAGGGACTCTGGTTAAAGGATCAAGCCCTCTAATTTAATGGTTGGGAAACAGAGGAATCTTTAAGTGGGGAGGTCACAACCAAGGACTCAAAACTCCAAGTTTGGCATCAACCATCTGTCCTCCAAGCCTTTGCTACCCGCCTCAAAGATGCAGTCGTGTGACCTCTGCTGTTGTTAACCTGCTCCCAGGAATTCCTGTCAATAGATACCCAGCACCCGTGTTAGTTCCAGGCCATTTGAGAACCTGAATGTGAACAGAGTGCCCTGGATACTTAAGGCTTTTGGATGATTCTTCCCCATGTAGCCAAAGAGCATTTTTCTGCAGCCACCTGTAGGCAGCATCCCTTGCAGCCCCAACCTCTGTGGGATTCTGGGCAGTTAGTACCACTTCCCAGACCTGTGTTTGCAGCCTTGCTTATAACTGGTGCATGCTTGTTTCACTTGCTTATCATTATGCCCCTCCATATCCTCCTATATTCCACCTTCTAACCATTGGGCCGGCGCTCCGCACACACACCAAGGCCTGTTGCCTTGGCTAATGAGCTCTACAGAGCTTCAAAATGCACAGTCCTTCTGAATGAGTGAGATGTTTAGACTCTCTTTTCCCAAAGCCCAAGCAGAGACAAAAAAAAAAAACATGCTTCTGTTTGGTTGTAGTGAAAAGAAGCAAAAAACTCGTACATCTCTAGACAGAAATTTTCAGTTCATAATTGTGATACCACCTACCAGAACTTTCCTTCCACCCTTCCCATATGCAGACGCGTGCACACACCCTTTGGTAAGGGTAGCTGCGGGTATACGCAGTGGCCGTCTGTGATGAGGCTAGTCTCTGGGTAACAGGATTCGTCATCTTGGTCTCCCCATTAGACTGTAAGCTCTTGAAACTAAGGAATGATGTCCTTTTCTTTCTTGGTAATTCCCCAGAGCCCAATTCGGTGTTGCTCTGTGCCTACCAGGTATCCAATAAACACTGCTGACAATGTAAACCGAGTTCCCAGCACTTACAAATGAGCCATTGCCCACATCCACTGTCAAAGATTGTTTTGTTTCTTTTTGTTTTTTAAAGATTTCTTAGGTTCAGAGTGTGTGTGTGTGTGTGTGTGTGTGCGCGTGTGTGAAAGAGAGAGAAATGAAAGCCTCAGGGATAAAGATGGAAAATATTAAGACCCATAGAGATAAGGAAAAGTACGCAGACCCATAGTGAGACAGACCAGCACACAGAAACCCATGGGGCTCCTTCCAGGCTGAAATTTATAGATTCATGTATTTTTAAATGATGTAGCCAACATTCTGGTCCAAGATTTTGTGATTTCAGGTGTTTTACCCCCCACAAGCCGGCTGTGAGAAAACAGAAGACGGTGCTGTACCACTCAATAAGCCGTGTACCATAGCCCCAGGCCTTGAAACACATCACCCACACCTTCCTACTGGGCCTTGGCGTTCTTGCCACCTTTGAGCAAGCTGCCAGAGCTTTTCCTTCAACATTATAAAGTTCTTCATGAAGCCAGGCCTCAAGTACGGGATTGTTGACATTGAGTGTAACAGCTGCCACTCGACGCGATGCGGGTGCCAGGGAAGCCTGCTGCATGTCATGAGTGAGGGGAGGCACCACGTGGTGGAAGAAGCCACCGCCGAGGGGGAGGTGTGGACAAGTCATGCCACCCTTCGAGGTGTCAGCCTCCTGGTCTGCGAAAGGAGACACAATCCCTGTGCAGCCCAGTGGCTGAAGCGAGGCTCCACTGTCACCGGGTGGGTCACTTGGGGGGGGGTGGGGAGCACGCTCTGCCCCCCAGCCTCACGGCCCCCTGCAGCTGGGGTTTCTACAAGGACGAGACCTGGGCTAGGAGGGCAAATCCCTTCCTATGTAATAACTCCTTAAAATGTTTTGATGCTTTAAAAAAACGGCTATAAAAATATCAAATTGCAAAGCAATCAGAACAAATTAGATAACGCGTAAGTACATAACACACGTTGGTGATGAAAAGCATGAGCTTTCAAGTGGCAAAGACCCATGTTCGAGTCCCCACTCCCCCACTCACTAGCCGTGTGACCTTGGGTGAGTTACTGAACCTTAGAAACCTGGGTTTGCTCGGCAGTAAATTGGAATTAAAAATAGTCCCTGTCTCCCAAAGGCAACAGGAGGACTAAATGAGATACTGTGTCAAACATTCTGAGGCATAGTAAGCTCTCAAGATGAATGGCAATTATTATTAGTGTTCAGTATTTCCTCCCATTATCTGGGATTCATCTTATGCGAACGCAGTTAAAAGTATGCAAGAAACTGAGAGAAAAAGGTGACGGAAGCAGAGGTCAGAGAGGAGAGAGGTTGGAGAGAGCCATGCTACGCTGCTGGCTTTGAAGTTGGAGGGAAAAAAAAGTATGCAAGTAACCAAAATTGCATCTGAACAACCAAAACAATGTTACAATGCAAATGCATAAAAGCCTGGCTACTTTGTTCACACAGCCATGCCCAGTTTCCCATTTATTGGGACTCTGTGCACAATTCTAAGAGCAGTAATGATGATGGACACCTGATCGACCACCTACTGTGTACCCAGCACTTCACTAAATGTGTTGCATTTGTTATCACACTGGATCCTCACAGTCCCACAAGTGTAATCATCCCCCCATTTTACAGATGATGAAATGGAGGCTGATAGAAGCTACGTGACTTGCCCTGGGTCAGAATGATTAAGCAGGAGACTCAGGATGTGAACTCAGCCAGTCTGATGCCAATCTCTCTCTAATCAATAACCCACAGCGCCTCCATGACCGTCCTGGGGATCCCATCTCCAGGCTCGTGGCAGGTTAGAAAGAGAGCTCGAGGGGTGGAGGGAACTGCAGCACCAGTACACTGACATGCGATGGATTGATGGATTAATAGGGAGATAGGAAAGGGAAGGGGATAAAAAGCTCACAAAGGCTTCCATAGCACAGCTGTCCAGACTCAGTCACATCAGGGGTCAGAACGCCCTAACATATTTCAAAGTCCCCGAGAGCATCATGATTCCACAGCACAGTGCAATAATTTTCACTGGGTCATCAAGAAAAATCAAATTGTGTGCTCAAGAAGACAAAAAATGAGGGGATGGGGGAGTGTGGGTGACACATGAAAGGGGTGGGTAGATTCCCTAGGCACAATGCATCTGTGTTGAATACCTTTTGACAATTTGCATAAATAAGGCACCACCTTTGAAAAAAGATGATACGCTATTAAAGTAAGAGTTAAAGAAATACCAACACCCAGGTGCATCTGGATACATTTTTTGTGAATCCTTACCTTTTATTTTAACCCACTCCTTAATTTAACCCAGTTTCTATCAAGTCTTGAGACAAAAAACCCTTTAGTCCGCCCCGCACCTCTCAGTTTAGAATCATGCCATTGGTGCCTTTAGCCAGGGTAGAATTTAAAGATCTCACAAACTAATTGCATCAGATAATTGAAAGGAACATGTATCAAAAATGAGGATGTAAAGATTATTTTTTTTAAATGGAGGAAAAAAAGGTACTAGGTGGCCTTCTTGTCACAGGCAGCTGTCACCTGGACTTTTACTGTCCTCCTCGGGCACAGTCCAGGCTGGCAGAGGAAAAGAGACTTGTGTTAAACCATGAGACTTGTTTCCAATCAAAAGCCAGTCATAGCTTCCTGTTCATAAGCTTAGCTCATGGCCCCTTAAAGTGAGATTTTGTTTTATGCCTATTCCTAAGCTCCAGAAAAACTGCTTTCAAAGTCCAAAATGAAGCTTAGAATATGATGGCTTGAAAGGTGTTTAAACCAAATTCGAAAAGATTTGAAAATAGCATTTAAAATGGATATAATCGTAACATGATACTTTTAACCAGTCCTCTAGTTCTGGTTACCTGAGCAGGGAGAAACCTCCAGGAACCAGAAAAGCCCCCATTCATCAGCAGCCTGCCCTCACCTTGCCTGCCAGCAGTGTCCAGACTGCAGAAAAGCTGTCCCCAGTGGAAACAGAGGGGATGCCCTTATCCCTCTAGGCTAGGGTTGCCAGATGTGGCAAAAGAAAACACAAGACACTGAGTTATAGTTCAGATAAGCAAAGAATAACTGCTGAGCATAAGTAAGTCCCACCCAATATTTAGGACATGTTCATATTAAAAAATTATTTGTTGTTTATCTGAAATTCAGATTTAACCAGGTGTCCTGTATTTTATCTGTTATATCTACTGTAGGTTCTGACCCCCTAGGGGATTTAGGATGGCAAGTGGGGCCTCCACGTACCAGCCTAGGAGACCAGCACCACTGACGGCCCTGGCTGGCATTCTCTCTCCTTCAAGCACCAGCCTCCCCTCCTTCCACCCCTTCCCCCTTTCTCTCTAAGGAGGCTCCACGGCTCCAGCCAATCCACGGTCTCCCTTAGGAGACACTTCTGATCCCTCTGGCTGTCAGCCCCCATGACCCACCTTCTAACCTGACCTAGGGCAACACTGAGGTGCACGTGTGGAGACAGTGCTTGTAAGAACTTGCTTGTTTCTACATTCTATCGTGTCGTGACTTGTTTCCCAAGAAAAGCTGCAGATGGGCTTTGGAGGGGCTCTCGATTGGAGATTTCCTTTCATTTTTTCCTTTCCCATATAGACCCCCTCCTGCCCACTGTATTCAGATGCCGAGAAGTAAATCGGTCTGTTCCCGGTGTCTGTTCCCTTCGAGACCTGAATTAAAGTGAGGGCTGAGGCAGCATGCCCAACTTGGCTAGGAGAAGTTTTTATAGACTCTACACCCACAGACACTGGTCTGATTCTGGCAATGGATTGGATGCTCTGACCCTACCCCCACCCAATATTTCATACTACTGATTAGTGGTCTTTAGTGAACCACACTCAAAAATAATCACATATATTTAACAAAAACAAGGAGGAAAGATCTCTTGGTTTCAGGCTTCCAAGTGTGTGCTTGCAGCAAAACATTTACAGTCAAGCCATAAAATGCATGGAAATAGGAAGAAACATTGACACAACTATAAAACGAGGGGTGAGATTAATGATGCCATCATACAATCTGTTTTCATTTGGTGCAGAGAAAATTAATTTTTGAAGACATTCCATTTAACTTTGCAGTATATTGCAGTTTAACCTTTGACGCTTGAAACTTTTCTCTTTCATCGCCTGTAAGCCTGAGAATGGGGGGAGCCAGTTTTACGTCCAGTTGTAAGTACTGCTTCATGGCAGGTGACCAGGCTTGCTGCCTCTGCTCGGGACGGAGATGAGCAATGTGTACTCAGGGAACAGAAGTTATTGCCAACCATAATTCTCAGCTCTTTACCTCCTATTGAAACATCCACTTTAATAAGCCAAAATTCAACTTCCAAAAGAATAAGATGTGTTACCTTCCAGAGCAAGGCACCGGGGTGGGCTGGACGACCAGATAAGGTTGTGTAAGCACTCGAGATACTCCGACCCCTCAAGTTTGAATCCAGGAAAGCAGTGATAGGAGATCACAGTTCCCACTGGGAAGGAGGTCTGGAACTCGGAGATGTTCACGTAGCCGTTAGAAGAGGCGAGTGGTCTCAGGCAGCCTGTGACGTGGGAAATAGAAAGGAAAGAGTCTTACACGGTCATCTTTGTACTCCTGAAAGACAAAGCACTATACGTCTTTCGGATTCCCCCGCTGTAAACGTGGCATGGCTTCCGAGAACTGCACACCTTGGTCTTACATGCTCAGACCTCCTTAAGTACATACCTATTCTATTTCTAAAGCAGGTATTTGCTTTTATAGTTGCAAGTAGCATCAAGAGGGTCAGACGAGTAGAAAAGTAGTGAAAGGCAGTGTAGCTGAGGATCGGGACACCCCTAACCAGTGGTCCCAGCCCTGCCTGCATGTTAGAATCACCTGTGGAAAATTTTTTAATTAATTAATTTTTTGCTTGAAGTATAGTTGATTCACAATGTTGTGTTAATTACTGCTGTACAGCAAAGTGATTCAGTTAGTTATATACACATATATATTCTTTTTTTTAATATTCTTTACCATTATGGTTTATCATAGGATATTGAATATAGTTCTCCGTGCTCTACAGTAGGACCTTGTTGTTTATCCATCCTGTACACAGAAGCTTACATCCACTAACCCCAAGCTCCTCCTCCATCCCTCCCCCAGCTACCTTCCCCTTGTCAACCACCAGTCTGTTCTCTATGTCTGTGATTGTTTCCATTTCATAGATAGGTTCATTTGTGCCATATTTTAGATGTCACCTGTGAGTGATATAATTGGTATTTGTCTTTCTCTGTCTGACTTACTTCACTTAGTATGATAATCTCTAGTTGCATCCATGTTGCTGCAAATGGCATTATTTTGTTCTTTTTTATGGGTGAGTACTATTCCATTGTATATATGAACCACATCTTCTTTATCCATTCATCTGTTGACAGACATTTAGGTTATTTCCATGTCTTGACTATTGTAAACAGTGCTGCTATGAACACCGGGGTGCATGTATCTTTTGAATTACAGTTTTGTCCGGATATATGCCCAGAAGTAGGATTAATGGATCATATATTAATTCTATTTTTAGTTTTTTGAGGAACCTCCATACTGTTTTCCACAGTGGCTGCACCAACTTGCATTCCACCTACAGTGTAGGAGGGTCCCCTTTTCACCTGAGGGAAAATTTAAAAACACAAATGCCCAGCCCTGTGCCCAGGGTCAGTGTATAGCCTGGGCACCCCTATCTTTTTTAAAGCTCCCCATATAATCTTCAAACGCCAACAGGGCTGAGAACCACTGAGGTGCCACAGAGGAAAGAGACACTCTCCTGTTTCAGCAGTGGTGGTGGGTGGCTTGAGAAGGTTAGGAGGCAAACTGGGTTCCACAGCAGCAGATAATGGAATAGACACCTGTCGACATGGAGGAATGAAAGTTTTGAAAATCCCCTTGTGTTTTAGGTGAAATAGGAAAGTAATGTGTAGTGCAGTGATTCGCAAACTTGAGAATAACCCAGGGAGAGGGCTCATGGGACAGACTGCTGGGCCCCACGCCCAGAGCTTCTGGTTCAGTGGGGTTTCAGTGGGTCCGTGCAGAGCTCCAGGATGTGCACTGCTATAGGCTTCCAGGTGCTCCTGCTGTAGCTGCTGGTCGGGGCACCAGGCTTTGAGCAGCCCTGCTGTAGCCAGTTGGTGCACCACGCACAGAATTCCATGTGCCATCTGAGTAAGCATCAGACCTGGATCCCTACTTTTGTAAAACAGTAGCTGCCTTCTGCCCCGAAGGCTGTGCAGCCCAGTGGAACACTCCCAGTGGCACAGCACCACACTTGGTGTGGCATCCGCTGTGATTGTGGGATTTCTTATTGGCTGCAGCAGTTTCACTGGAGGGAATAATGACCCTGCAGAGCTGGTGCTCGTCCAGGGGGGAACTAATTGCGCGTGAAGTAAATAATGGATAATGGAAATACCTACTTTCCCTTCCAATCACCAAGTGCAAACTGTATCGTGCATGTACTGCAGCAGAAGATGGAACTCCTCTCCTAAGCCAACTTTGTGACATAGGACAAGTGTCAAAGAGCTTTGTGTTCAGCGAATTGCTTGGTTGGGTGCCCTAGAATGTGGTGTCTGCGTCTGCATCAGGGCGCGACCAGGGTGAGTAAGGGGTGCAGAACGTAGGAGGCGTTCACTCTGGGGCCGTGCAAGTGCTGACCTGCACTGCTGCGTCCTGGTGTCCTGGAGCCCTGCACACCCCACAGACCCTGAAGATCCCTGCCTGGAACCGGCCACACTCAGGATAGACCGGATCAGAAACAGGTGGTGCCCAGCCACCCTTTCGTGCAGTCCCGACGGTCTTAAATGATTTTTTTTTTTTCAGAGCTGAAAACTGACACTGTTCATGGCAAAAGGGAAATGTGTGGGGGAGGGAGACTGGCAATCAGAAATGAACAGGATCGATAACTGGGAAAAAAAAATAAGCAAGTTAACACTAACAAGGGAATGTGTTAGCACCCCTGAGCAGGGTTCAAAGGAGTGGGTACGCATGACTGTCCGCGCCTCCCCCTGGGAAGGAGTGCGGCTCTAAGCTACCCACGTGGATAAACTGCATCCCCTAAGTCAAAAACTAAGTCTGACCCACAGGGAGCAGGAAGCATCGGGACGCAGCTCTCTAAAACGCAAAGTTCCCTGGGGAAAAATGGCCTTGGAACAGTCCCCACCTCCAACCCCAAAAGGAGATGGACGGGGTTGGAACACGTGCAGCTAAGCAGAGAAGGAACGCTATGCCTACTCCTGGCTGGAGACAGCCTGTCCTAAAAATACAGTAGAGGACGACTCAATAGTTGAATGGGACTTCTATTTGCACTTTGAGATAATAGAGAGAAGGTTCCTCACGCTTTAGCCCCTGGATCTATAGGTGCAAATAAAAATTACACGATGAGATGTCACTCGAAGGGCCAATTATATTCCCCTGGGGTCTCGAGAGGTGTCCGCCTGTCTAAAGCAACCCTGCTCTGCCCATGTGGGTGGACAGCAAGGTGCAGGGGCCGGAGAGGGGTCAGGGCCCAGACCAGGGGCACCCCCTCTGTGGAGACCGAGGGCTCTGAGGAGGGCTGAAGGTGGGCTGTGGGCTGTATGGCCGTTGGAAGAAGCACACCTCTCAAGGGCAGCGGCCAGCTCTTTCCTGGTTGCAAAAAACATCACAGCTGTGTTATGACTGAGATTGAGTTAAGGGATGGCGGAGGGGAGGGGCAGGAGGCAAGCCTGCACCTGAACTTGTGACAATGACATCCCAAGATGTCTATCACCACAGGGCATTTAAAAACACCATCGGGGCAAAAAGAACGCCTAAAGAAGCATACTGTATTGAAGTGACATAAAAGGAAATTGAAAGGGTGGGAGAACCAAAAGATAAGTGGAAAATAGGAAAGCAGGAAGGGGTTGGAGTCTGAAACAATTTTCTTGGCCGTTACTCAGATGGCGCCGCAGGACTGGAACGAATCTGTGGTTAATAAAGCTCATTTGGAGAAACAGCCCCACCTAAAAGCCGGCTGCTGATTCCGTGGAGAGTCTCTGGGAGCGTAAATAAATCACGCACCTCCTTTAAAAATGTAACACACAACACACTAAACAACCCAGGAAGTTTCTGGGGAGAAATGCAGGCAAGTGAGGACCAGGGCTGCCCTGTCATCCTAATCCTGAAGCCTTTGTTTCTTCAAGGGGCCGCGACTTAAGAGTCAAGCTCTCGCATGAGGATATGATTTATTTCCAACGATGGGGCGCGTGAAGCAATATCAGAGTCTGCCAGTCGTGATTTCCAAGCAGAAAGTTGACATCCGTCTCAACTTCAACATGCCGGTGCTTTTGGTGCAAATGAGATTGCTCGCCCTCTCCCTTGGATTATGAATTATGCATGGACTTCTTGGTCCTTTGGTCCAAGTCACATGCCAAAAAATAAAATCAGAATTAATGTGAACTCCAGGGCTTATTTTCACAAACAGAGCCCTCTGTGTCGGCCCAGGCAAATTTAAAAAATGCAAGAGGATAAATATTCACCCTATGGTTTGGATGAAATTTGAATTTGATTATTTTTCTGCTCCTCATGCATTATAAAAAAGGATAACATTATTAAGAGAAAATAGCATCTGTAAGATTGGCTTTAAATATATTTGCACCACAACCGAAATCAGTATAAATGCTCTATTATTTCCATTAAATATACAATAGTTCATCATTGTGTTCACAGTCCAGTTACAAGGTTCCTAATTCTGCAACTACGTTTGGTTTCTTAGAATAAAGGAGACATCCAACATGCTAAAGAATAAGGTATTTCCCATTTAAACTTTCAAGCTGGGTGTATGGAGCTGGAGCAAAGCACAGGGAGTTGTAGGAAGATTAAAAACAGAGCTTTGGTGATCAGAGTGCAGCATGTTCTGAACCACGGGGTGTGCGTGGCTTTGTGTTTCCCGCTGTCATCCTATGAGAGAAGCATGAACACGTTCTACAGTCGAGTCTGAAAGGAGAGCTGAGAACCACAGCCTCCGCCCCGTACCTTGACAGATGGGCAGATTGTCCCACGTTCCGTCATCACGACATAACGAAACCACGTTGTATAGGTCAGGGTACCGGATCTTGAATCCTTCATGACAAGTGATGATTAACTTATCTCCGTGTCTGTATGTCTTGTTATGAATCTCAGCATCTTCGATTTGCGGGATGCGGCAATCTGCAATGGCATAAAACGGATACATTATTTTTGGAATTCAAGCAGTTGTGGTTCACAGCTTCACAAGAAAGCTCTTATTTTCAGACCTGGTATCGACCTGCACGGCCATCTGATAAATGGTTCCTTATTTATCACTAGGCTCAGGTCCCAAGGACAAGCAGCAGAAGCTGTAGAAGCTGCTTCACAGAGAAATAGGAAGATGGGTTCCGGTGCGGAGGTCTAGGCCCAAAAGGAACTTTGCTTTCTGCCTGCTACACCTCACACCCTACAGTTGAGCTTACAGACAATTTCGGAAACGGCGGAAGGAAGACAAAGGCTGGGGATGCACCTGCACTACGTAGCTGACTGCCCGCCTGGCCGTGTTTGTGGACAGTGCCGAGCACGAAACAGCCTGCCTGGCTGACCTCGCCCGGTCCTGCAGCCTCTGCCAGCGCCGCGAGGGCCTGGGCCTGATAAGAGAATGTGCTTTGCAGAACAGCAGGGGGCTGAGCTGGGGTTGCATTTGCTCTCCGCATTTCCCATCCACCTTATCTGTTTTTAAAAAGATAATAAATAGAGCAGCACATGCTACTGCCAACATCACAAAGGCTCAGAGGAAGCAACTACTACCTCCAGAAACGGAGTCAGAGCAGAATGCAGGTGGCTGGGAGGGGAAGAGGCAACAGTCAGGAGAAGGGTGGAGGGGGGAACAAGGAGCCCGTGCAACAGAGTGCTTAAAAGAGAAAATAAAAGTAATAAACTGTAACCATCTGCTCCTTTATAAAATTAATTAATTTATTTATTGGTGTGTTGGGTTTTCATTGCTGCACGCAGGCTTTCCCTAGGTGCAATGAGCGGGGGGCTACTCTTCGTTGTGATGCACGGCCTTCTCATTGTGGTGGCTTCTCCTGTTGCCAAGCACGGGCTCTAGGTGAGTCGCCTTCAGTAGTTGCAGCACATGGGCTCAATAGTTGTGGCTCACAGGCTCTAGAGCGCAGGCTCAGTAGTTGTAGCACATGGGCTTAGTTGCTCTGTGGCATGTGGGATCTTCCCAGACCAGGGCTCAAACCCGTGTCCCCTGCATTGGCAGGTGGATTCATAACCACTGTGCCACCAGGGAAGTCTGTAACTATCTGCTTCTAACTCTACCCACCTCCAGTTCCCCCTGCGGGACACTCAACTCTGTGCTGGCAAGTTGGGATCCTGCTCCCTCTGGCCCCTCCCCCTCTAAACACCACTAACTAATCCCATCTGTTGTTTTGTTGGTTTTTTAAAATATATATTGGAGTATAGTTGATTAATAACATTGTGTTAGTTTCAGGTGTACAGCAAAGTGACTCAGTTATACATATACATGTGTCTACTTTTTTTCAGATGCTTTTCCCATGTAGGTTACTACAGAATATTAAGCAGAGTTCCCCGTGCTATACCGTAGTTCCTTGTTGGTTACCCATTTTAAATATAGCAGTGTGTACACGTCAGTCCCATCTGGTTTAAGTCACTTTGGTCACCATGTGTCTCTCTCCAATGTCTGTTTAAAGTCTCTGATTTCACGTGCATATATGCTTGTAAGCATCAGCTATTTATTTCTACTTTTAGACTCAGGTAGATGAGTTCTGTTTCCAGTTTGTTGCTTCTTAGTTTTTTGAAACAAGGCAAAATTTAAAAACAGCACTTTGAGGATTATAGAAACTTTTCCTCCAGAAATTTCTCAATGGGTTTCTCAGTCACTCCCTAAAGCCTACTGAATTCAGAATAAGTTGGAATAGTGTTAATAGGAAGTCCGACCTTCAAGTAAGATTCGAACTGTCAGCTATAAGGTGCTGAGCCCTGGGAACCCTGATGCAGGTGGCTGGCTGGTGGCTGGCTCTGGGGGCTGGGAACTTGGGTGGCTTTAAACAGAGCATGTCCCAGGAGCTTTGATGTGGGGTTGGGGGCTGGGTTTATTGGGAGCAATCTGTCAGCAACAGACTCCAGAAAGCAGAATGTGAGTGATGGGAAAGCCTCAGGCAGAAAAGGGCCTCCCAGGCAGAGGAGAGCCCTGGCAGCTGGGGGCACAGGGGTGGTGGCCATTCACCATCTCCAGTGGGTTATCTGGAGTCAAATGTTTGCAAGCCCAGCTCTGCCTTGACCTCAGTCCTCGTTCCCACCATTAGCTTGAGAGCAGGGACTGTGTCACCACTTCCTCTGACATTCCCTCCGTGCCTCCAGACCTCTGTACACACCTGGCACAGAAGAAATGCTAAGGGGAGCCATGTGGACCTCTTTCCCAGAACACTGTGAGCCCACAGGCCCCTTGAGAGGCTGATTAACAGGCTTTCGGGGCAGCTCTGGCAGCTAAGCCTTCCCCTAGGAAATCCATCATCAGCTCTTCCCTTTGCCTATGGGTTTCAGCAGAGAGAGTCTTGGCTGGAGAACTGGGTTCTGGTTTCAATTTTACCTCTCATTTTTGCGTCTCAGGCTACAGAAAGAGGATTTCTAACTGTTCATGTTTAACCAATAGTTTTTCTACAAGAATAGCTGAATTCCTCCCAAATCAATCCCGGAATAATCGTGACTGGAGTCACAGATAATTGACAGTTCTCTACACACCACTGCTGCCTTCTTCTTAATGGAAAATGTGAATTACATTTTTTTCAATATCGCTAGCAGAAATTATTCACAGCAAATAAAAACACATTTATCAAGGCATCCGTCTGTAAAATCTGGGCTGTAAATAGATCCTGTGGTAGTAATTTATATGACTAAACAACTATTTTCATGATTGATTTAAAACTTGTTCAAGAATTAACCAGTATACTCAGGAGGTGGCCAGCTAGGGGCAGTAAACTCAACAGACAGAAATGGCCATTTGGACACTGTGACATATGGACACTGGCTGACCAGGAGCAGACGTACCCATGCCTTGTTTCCAAGAGTGGTTTCTTTGCATAGTGGTCTCTAGTATAGAATGCTTTGAACTTCTGATTAGAATGTCATGTTTCCACAGGCAGTAGTTGGGGACTACAGGTTCAAAGGGAATTCACAGCCTCCCAAATGCCAATAATTTTGTACTCTTCTCAAAGAAGAGTCAGCAGAGAGAGTGATGCAGGAACAATTTACTATGTGAGTGGATCCCCATTTCCACTGGGGAGTCAGAAGTTGGAGTTCAAACCACCAGGTGGAGAGGCCAGGAGGGGTTTTGCCCTATGTTTAAGCACAAAACTCAAACATACCAGCTTTAACAAAGCCTAAATTAAATCCTGACAGGAGGGCTTCCCTGGTGGCACAGTGGTTAAGAATCCACCTGCCAATGCAGGGGACATGGGTTCGAGCCCTGGTCTGGGAATATCCCACATGCCACCAAGCAACTAACCCTGTGCGCCACAACTACTGAGCCTATGCTCTAGAGCCCACGAGCCATAACTATTGAGCCCACATGCTGCAACTACTGAAGCCCGTGTGCCTAGGGCCTGTGCTCCACAACAAGAAAAGCCACCACAATGAGAAGCCCGTGTACAGCAATGAAGAGTAGCCCCACTCTCTGCAACTACAGAAAGCCCGCGCCCAGCAATGAAGACCCAATGCAGCCAATAAATAAAAAATAAAATAAAAAATAAAATAAACAAGTAAATTAAAAAAAAATTTCTGACAGGAGAAAATGCCATTCAGAGCCTTTCTAATTTTTTTTATCCAGAACATCTGGCATCTAATACCCCCACTGAAGGAGCGTCCAGTAGAAAGAGGAAGGCTTTGGAATAAGTACATGTCCTAACCAGTTATCGGTAGCAGTCAACAACTCTGCACCTTGTTTCTACGGAAAGAAATAAACCAGGATCTTTAGTCTCTGAAAACAAACATGCAATCTTCATCAATTCTAAAGCTTCGAATGGAAATAACATGATTTTTTATAGCACAAATGCATCCAGCCAACACAAAGAATTTGTAAAAGCCAAAAATATTGTTACCTAAGACTATGAAAAAAAGTGTATCAATAACTGATTCTGTCAAGTAGAATCAGGTCAACAGTCAAAACTTTTGTCTGCAGGGTATCAGTGGGCACTTTGGAGATATAACTTGAGGGATTATCAAAAGCTTCCATTTCAGAAATCATCTTTCACCAGCCTACCACTATCATTATTTTTGTATCCTGTTCCTAGTAACAGTGAGGATTTAATATAATAAATAAAGAGTGGATAAAAGGCCCTCAGGCAGCACTGCACATATACACCTACCTACAACTCAATTGATCAGATTAGTGGCAGAGAGCAGAGTCCTAAAGGATGCAGCAGGAAAGAGTAAAAGAAATTTTAAAGAATATGTGCCATACATTAGATTTACTTCTCTTTAAAATGTTAGGGGCTTCCCTGGTGATGCAGTGGTTAAGAATCCACCTGCCCAATGCTGGGGACATAGGTTCGAGCCCTGGTCTGGGAAGATCCCACGTGCTGCAGAGCAACTAAGCCACAACTACTGGCTGGGCCTGCCCTGTAGAGCCCGTGTGACACAACTACTGAGCCTGTGCGCTGCAACTAGTGAAGCCCGTGCACCTAGAGCCCACGCACTGCAACAAAGAATAGCCCCAGCTAGAGAAAGCCTGTGTGCAGCCACGAAGACCAATGCAGCCAAGAAAAAAAAGTCAGTTATACATGAAAACAAATCTGATTCCTTAAAAATGCCAAGTTTCAACATCAATATGCCCCCCACAAAGTGTTCCTAGGAACGTGAATACATGATACAGACACAAAGATTCACAATTCACATTTGCAAATTAAAGGCTCTGAAAGTCTTGCTGTAAAGAATTCTACTGGATCTTGTTTAAGCCAGCACTTGTAAAGCTTATTATTCATCCATCGGTTTATTTATTCATTGAGTTATTTGAGCACTTACTCTAGGCCCAGTACATCCTGGGTGCTGGGGATAGAGAAAGTCAAGAATCTTACAGCATTTGTATGGAGGGAGACTGCCAACAGGCAAATTATCAGGTAAGTGAGCTAGAAAATAACAGGCAATGATCACTGCTATGATGAACACATAACAAGGTAATAGGGTAGGGACTGGCTGGGGCACTCCTTTAATTTGGGTAGACAGGAAAGGAGCCTCTGAGGAAATGACATTTATTAAGCTGAGACCTAATGACAAGAAGAATCCAATCATGTGTGGACTGGGGAGAAGAGTATTTCAGCCGGAGGGAACAGCTACTACAAAGGCCAGGAAAGAGCTCGGCGTCCTTAAAAACACAAAAGAAGATCAGGGACTTCCCTGGCAGTCCAGTGGTTAAGACTTTGTGCTTCCCATGCAGGGGATGCGGGGGTTCGATCCTTGGTCGGGCAACTAGGATCCTACATGCTGCGGCCAAAGAAAAGAAAGAAAAAAAATGGCTAACTTCATGTTTAAAAAAAAAATGAAGGGCTTCCTAGGTGGTGCGGTGGTTGAGAATCTGCCTGCCAATGCAGGGGACATGGGTTAGAGCCCTGCTTCAGGAAGATCCCACATGCCTCAGAGCAACTAAGCCCATGCACCACAACTACTGAGCCTGAGCTTTAGAGCCCGTGAGCCACAACTATTGAGCCCAGGTGCTGCAACTACTGAAGCCCATGCACCTAGAACCTGTGTTCCACAACAAGAGAAGCCATGGCAATGAGGAGCCAGTGCACCACGACGAAGAGTAGCCCCCATTCACCGCAACTAAAAAGAAAGTCCACGCACAGCAAAAAAGACCCAACACAGCCAATTAAATAAATAAATAAATAAATAAATAAATAAATAAATAAATAAATTTATTTATTTAAAAAAAATGAAGATCAGTGTGCCTGGAATATGGTTAAGCAAGAGGGAGACGGAAGGTCAGCTCATGCAGGGCCTTGTAGATGAGGGCAGGGGGCTTGGCTTTACTTTAGTGTGGTGGGAGCTCCTGGAGCTTCTAAAGCATGGGCCATGACATGCTCAGTGTCATGGGTACATGCAGTAAAGGGCTGGCCTTGCCCAAAGGGAGTTCTGGCCTTTGCCCCCAGCTCCTGGGAAGTAACCTCTAAGCCCTTTGATTGTCCTGCCTGACATGAGTATCTTTGTTTATCTGGAGCTTAGCATAGACCAGAGAGTCTGTGCTAACAACGTGATTTAGGCCAGGGAACGTTGTTCCATACAGTTATCAGCTCTACTTTTGGAAGAACTGGAGACACATAAGCGGCCAACCATGTCAGCGTGACCAAGCCCCAACAAATATGCTGGACACTAAGCCTCGGGTGAGCTTCTCTGGCTGTCACTGCTCCACATGTATTGACTCACACTGTTGCTGGGAGAACAGGCACTGTGTGTACCGCTCCACTGGGAGAGGGCAACTGACCCGGCGCACCTCTCCCCTTGGATGATTTTAATCTGTGTCCTTTTACTGCAATAAACCATGAGTATCATCAGCGCTTCTGGTGAATTACTGAACCTGAGGATGACCTTGGGGACTTCCAAACTTGTAGCTGGAATCAGAAGTGATAATCTTAGAGACCCTTGAACTTGCAGTTGGTTTCAGAGGTGATGGTGGTTTGGGGGGATCCCCAAACCTTGTACCACAAAATCCTCTTTTCACTTAATATCTACTAACATCCCTCAGAATCAGTGTTCTGTATCAGTGTCGTTGCACACCTCTACTATTCTACAGAACTACTGTCTCAAGCAATAGTACTCGGGGAACACTATCCTGACTGCCATAGTTTACTCAGGACCAGGCTGAAGATGCTGAATGGAATCAACTGTGGCCAATGATGTCATCATAAATGCGCAACTTAAGGTAGAGAAAAGTAGAGGCAAGAGTTGGTGCTGTTCAGAAAGGAGATGACTGGAGAGAGTGGATGCTTCATAGAAAAAGAGGCACCACCATGTAGGTAGTTTTGCTTTGGGAGCAGGGCTAGTTCAGGCCGTTTCTTTCTTCTTCATAGGATATTGACTCTTATGAAACCTGAAGAAGCATCAGGACAGAATACTCAAGACCCTGTGGCTCTCAGCTGAATGTTAATGTGGAATTATCATCAGGCCATGCTTAAAACCACTGAGAAAAAGGCATGTGAAAGAGAATTGGATGGAGTAAAGTTATTATAAGTAAGCATGTTTCTTGTACTTAGTGTTTTCCTTTGACCTACAGATTGGTATATTTTATTTATTTGTGGTTGATGAAGGCAATTAGTATCTGTGTTTTGTTATTTAAAGTATTTATTTTTATATTTAACTCTTGGATAGTAATTCTTGTGGGTTCTTAGCTGTACACTCTGAAGGACTAAGACTGTTAGATATTTCTTTTAAGCATACATAGAACATTTATAAAAACTGACTGTACTTGGGCCATAAAGTCTCACACATTTCAAAAGACTGAAGTTATAGAGCATATTTTCTGGCCACAGTGAAATTAAAATAGAAATAAATACAGTCATTGCTCAGTATCCACGGGGCACTGGTTCCAAGCAGGCCCCTCCCCCACCCCATGGATACCAAAATCCACAGATGCTCAAGTCCCTTATACAAAATGGCAAAGTATTTGCATACAACCTATACACATCTTCCTGTATACTTCAAATCATCTCTAGATTACTTATAATACCTAATGTAAATGATATGTAAATAGTTGCAAATAATAATATAAATGCTAGGTAAATAGTTGCCAGTGTGCAGCAAATTCAAGTTTTGCTTTTTGGGACTTTCTAGAATTTTTTTGTGTGTATAAGTATTTTCAATCCGAGGTTGGTGAATCCTGGTGAAACCTGTGGTTACAGAGGGCTGACTGTTTGGAAACTAAGTAAAATCCCCATATGTCTGGAAATTAAATAATACCTTTCTAAATAATCCATGGGTCCAAAAAAAAAAAAAAACAATAAAAACAGAAGATACTTTGAACTGAATAACAATGAAAATACTACTTATGTATGCTCACAGACAAAACCGTGACTCTAAATTTCCCTCTAATTATAAACGCACATATTAGAAAAACAGAAATATCTGAAAATCAAGAATGTATACCTTGCAGTTAGTTAGGTCAACTTTGTCAATAACACACTTCAAGTTTTCTACAATTAGTAGCTTTGTTTTTTCCTGATTGTTCTATAAATTGCTAACAGAGGAATGTTTGAAGCTTTCACTGTGATTGTGGGCTCGTCCTTAAAGTTCTATTAACTTTTGCTTTACATCTTTTGAGGTATATCATTAGGAACACACAAACTTAGAATTATTATTAAGTATCCAAATTAAGAATTCTTCTAGAAAAGTTAGGAAAAGGACAATTGAACCTGAACAAATTACAAGGAAGTAAATAATAAAGAAAAAAGCAAGCATTAATGAAATAGAAAAGAAACGTGTAGGAGAGGATCGACAAACCCAAAGCTGGCTCTTTGAAATCAATAAAATTGATATATCACTGGTGGAACTGATTAAGAAACAAAGAGGGACCACACATAACCATAAAAGGAGAAAAAAAGGACACCATCACAAATCCTACATTAAGAAAACAAGATGTTGTGAAAAACTATACCAAGAAATTAGAAATTTTAGATGGAGTCAAATTTCTAAAACAAATGAACAAACAAAAACTATATAATTTACCAAAACTGACACAAGAAAAAACAGAAAGTGGTTATAATTCTACAAAATACTAAATAAACCGGATTCAAAACAACTAAAAACCTTCCCACAAAGAAAACCAAGCCACCAGGTCCAGGTGGCTTCCCTGTGAATTCTACTAAACATTTAAACAAGAACTAGCACTGTCTTATACAAACCCTTTCAGAGTTCTATTCTGTAGGACCACAACCACTCGTTTTATGAGTGCAACATTATCTTGACTGGAAAACCCGACAAGAACGTTACAAAGAAAAGAAAAATTCGGGCCAATCCATCTCATCAGTGTATATGTCAAATTTATCAATAAGATATTTGCAGATATAATCCAGCAATAAATTTAAAAGAAAACACATCACAAGTAAGTTCGGTTAATTTCAAGAATGCTAGGTCGGTTTAACATTTGATGATCAAACAATGTAACTTACTATATTAAGAGAATAAGGGAGAAAAGTATTATTATCTCAATAGATGCAAAAAAGCACTTGATAAAATTCAACATCCATTCATGACATTAAAAAAAAAAACTCTTAACAAGCTAGAAATGGAAGGAGACACAGTATAACAAAGGATATCTTTTAAAAAATCTGTAGCAAAAATATTGAAGGCATTCCGTTTGAGACTGAGACTAAGAAAAGGATGCTCACTCTTTCCACTTGTATTTGACATTGTACTGAAGCTCCTAACAAAAGCAGGAAAGCAATACAAGGAAGCGAAGTATTAGGATCAGAAAGAAAAAAAGAAAAGTTGCATTAGTCATACATGACATGGTTGTGTGTGTAGTAAAAGTAAAAAGAATTTACACAGATAAATAGTAAAATTAATAAATGAGTTTAGCATCATGAATTTCTACCTATCATCAATTAAAAATTGTTTCAATTTATCAACAGCATCAAAAATATTTGAATTCTTAGGCATAAACCTAACAAAAGGAATGTAAGACTTCTATACAGAAAACTATAAAATATTATTGAGAAAACTGTAAAAGACCTAAATAAATGGGAGAATAGCCCATGTTCCTACACGAAAACTCAATATCATAAAGGCATTATTTCCCCCAAAAGGTATCTATAAATTCAATACAATCATATTAAAAATTAAAACTTGTTTTAATGATTGATATGTTGTTTCTAAAATTTGTATGGGAATGCAAAAGGCCAAGAAGAGCCAAGACAGTTTTGAACAAGTAGAGCAAGGTAGGGAAACTTGCTTTGTCCAAATTCAAGACTGATTAAACAGCTATAGTAATTAAAATGGCATAGTACTGCTACAAAGATAGACAGAGGACATCTGTTTTATGACAAATGTGGCGATATAGAGCAGTGGGTGAAAACAGCCTTTTAAATAAATGGTGCTGAATTATATCACATATACAAATCAAATTCCGATAGATTATAGGTCTAAACATGAAAGTGAGAATAATGCAGTCTGAGAAGATAACATAGGGGAATGTCTTCATGACATCAGAGTAGAAAAACAGTTTTTAAACAAGACAAAGCCCCAGCATAAAGAAAAAGATTGATAGATTTGACTACATTAAAATTAAGATATTCTGTTCATCAAAAGACACTGATAAGAGAGTAAGAAAAGTAAGCCACATGATGCGAGAAGACATTTTTAGCGCATATAACCAACCCAGGGCTTCTATTCAGTATATATAAAGAATGCCTAAAAATCCTATAAAAAAGGCAGCTCAGTAGATAAATGGGCAAGTGCACTGAACAGGTACTTCACAAGAGAGAATAACAAGGTGCCCAGTACTCACCAGGGACATGTACAATACAACCACAAGCTACCACTACATACCCACCAGTGTCTAAGATACTGACAAAACCAAGTATTGGCAAGGAGTAACAAGGGCTCTCATAGTCTGTTATGGGAGTGTAAATTGGTACAACCACTTTGGACAATGGCAGTACCTATTAACACGAAACATAAGGATATCCTATGACCCAGCATGTCCAATCTTAGGTGTATATTCAACAGAAATGTGGATATATGTATATATATATCTCCAATATATACATATTCGCCTATAGATATATTCACCAAGAGGTGTGTTCAAGAATGTTCATGGCAGCACTATCTGTGACAGACCCAACTGGAAAAAACTAGATTTCCATTAACATCAGAATGTCCAAATTATGGTCTATTCATATAATAGAACATGATGTAGCAATGAACAAACTACAGCTACATGCAATAATACACATGAGTTGCACAAACTTGAAGTAAAAGAAGTCCAACATAAAATTATCCTTACTTATAATTCCATGTATACAAACTCAAAAATAAGGCAAAAGTAAATTAAGCTTAAAATATAGTACCATATTTAGGACTGCATATATACTTCCAGGCTAAGTGATTACCATGGGAAGTGATCACTGTGACTCAGGAAAGGCATTACCTCAGAGAGGGAGGAAGGATGTGGTGACTGGGAGGGGCCTTCTGGGGTGTCAGTGATGTTCTATAACTTCACCTGGATGGTGGTAACAAGAGTGTTTGCTTTGTGATAATTTGCAGAACTGTTTGGTTTTGTACATGTCTCTCTCTATATGTTATATTTTATGAATTTTAAAAGGTTAAAGCAACAACAACAAAATTAATCCAGAAAGAGGAGTAAGAAAATTCACTGGAGAGGTAGTGGTCTTTCTCAACTAAATTGGGAGCTTTTGGGCCTGACAAGTACAGAGTGCTTGGCAGAATTTTGGGAAATGAATGACTAAACATCTTGGGGTGGCATTTAAATTTCCAAGAGCATAAAACCTTAATTATTTTTCAGAAACTTTTCAGAAGGCAATTTGACCTCTTGTGTAGATATAGAGGTTGTTGGAGAAACTGGGTTTGGTTCAGAGAGTTTTGCCCTAGGAGACAAATTGACCTGATTTCTTGCTTTTCTCTTTATAAGCAGAGCTTTAACTACTTTATTTTTTAAAAAACTTTGAGGTCTCTTTCCACCTTCTGGAAAGTAGCCTTCACTTTCAACAACAAGGAAGTGATAAAAGCACTTGGTTGCCAGAGCTGAACTCACAAGAAAAAGAAAAGAAGGCCATTCAAATGCCATTCTCATGGGCTGAGGACTTACAGAGGTTCTAGCCTACATCTTTTTTTTTTTTTTTTTTGGAGGAGTAGAAAGGAATAGCTTTATTACTTTGCCAGACTAAGGGGGAACACAGTAGGCTAGTGCCTCAAGGACTGTGCCCCCCTCTCTGTATAATAGGGAGCGGTCTTATACTCGGTGCTCATGGTCAGGGGTAGGCGATGAGGATCAAGGCAGTAGCAGTCTTGCATTCTTCTGCTGGGTTGGTGGTGAGATAAGTAGGAGCATCATCAACCTTCAGGTTCAACTGGCCTGGGGTCTACATGCTTGTGGGCAGCACACCCTTGTCTAAGCTACATCTTAATGTTCTGCTTGTGGAGAACCTATGGCAAGTATCGCAAGGTGAGCTCTGAGGCCTGCTAGCATGAGAATCTCCTGGAGATGCCTGCTAAATTCAGATTCCTAATGCATAAAAACCTCTAAGAGGAGGCCTGGAAATATGCATTTTTAACATGCCCCTTGGGCAATTCCCATGAAGTCAAGGTTGAGAACCATTGCTTGATGGCTACACAAGGTGACTGACAAGATTGAAGTCAGTGGTCCAAATGCAGAGGCTGGTTCACATTTAACAAGCCCCGGCCTATCCTTAGCAGCTATGTCAGACAAATGCAGTAAAGAACAGAATCTTATCTGAGCAGCTGGAAGGCAGCGCTGCACCCAAGGCCTCTCCCTCTGCTGGCCCGGTGTGTGGTTCTGAGGAGATCTGCATTATAACAGGACTCTCAAGATGAAGACAGGGGAGCCATAATCAGCCCCAAACTGCTCAAGACCGGCATGAGGGAAAATGAACTCCGTCTGGGATGGGTTTGGAAGGTACACCCGTGGGGGTTGCCCTGAATTTTTCACAAGCAGCCAACCTAATTCTGCATAGTTATAGTTGCGAGCTTGAGCAAAACTGCTTTCTAGGGAATCTCTGCGATGGGCTTGGTGTTCGAGGTTGCTAACGATCATTTTGTGACCTTTATACATGACCTGACAAGGATCTGTACACGTGCGGATGCTCTGTGTTTGTTAATAATTCTGAGACTTAAAGCGACTCCATACCTCCACGGCCCCTGTAACGGGAGGGGGAATCACAGCATTCACACAACATGGGAGACGACAGGAAGCAGCTGGTAAAGGCTGCTAGGATTTGGATTTTCCCTCTGCACTTACAGGGGGCTCAGCTGTGCAGGCTTGTGAACCCTTGTCTGAGGCGGTCCATCTGTCATCTTGCAACAATGATAACTGATCATTTCTGTCATTTATCTTTGCTGCATCTGCCCCCATCTGACCTGACCTTATTTCCTCTGGATTTTTTTTGTCCTTTCAAGTCATGACCACATTTAAGTTAAAGAAACCTTTTAAAGAACAAAAACCCAAATTCACACTGAAGCCACAAGGGAGGGAGGGTAGGGAAGCAGTGATTTCTGTTATAAGAAGCATAAATAAGAAATGACAGTGGTCCTGGAGACAGGGAGAGCAGCAGCCCTCTGCTCCTTCCCGACTTAGAAGACGGAAAATGAGAAGAGATTGTTTTAGGGGAAGACATGCAAATACTTGCCCTTGTGGGCACAGGTTGCTATTTCTGATAACCCATGTCCAAGGTAACAAGAAAGAAATTTTAGGTGATAGAAAATGCACACGAGAAGAAAAGGATCCTAAATAAAACATTTTTAAAGCATCCATCTGTTTTGGGGAAGTTTCTGGAGCTGGGAGACAACTCACCTTAATATAGGAGGAACTGTAAAAAAGAAGTATGACTACTGCGCTTTTGAAAAATGCCTGCACTCCCCAGTTTCACTGAATAAAGGAGTTATCTGCCATCTTTATCTGCCAGCTTTAGATCATGAGTCAAGTTCAATTTTTTTAATTAAAAATTTATAATGTAATAATACTACTTAAACTCACTCACATTGCACCTTTTCCCCAGGAAACTCAAAGAACCATCTTAACTTCAAATTACTCATCTTTTATTGCAATCCTGGTCAGGTCTAAGGGAGTCAAAATATTTCAGTAAATACTTAAAAATAATGCCTGCTGAGTGAATTCATTTTTCCCCCTGTTGCACACTGCAAGGAACTGGGACAGAGAGGGGTTCAGCGTGGAGGCAAAGGAGGTTGGGACAGGGACAGCTCTCCTGTGCTCTCTGTGACCTTCAGCCACAAGCAGACAATGAGGGCAATTGAGTCAAAAAAGTGCCCGTGGCAGCGGTAACTGAAATCACCCTGGGAGCTTTCAGAAATACCACGTTTGAGCTCCCACTGCCCAGAACAACCAAAATAGAATCTCTTGGAGAAAGTTCCAGGCGCTGTTATTTCTAAAAGTTCCCCAGGTGATTCTGACACGCAAGCCGGGTTGCACATCACCAGGATGGGAGAAAGAGCACCGAACTAGGAGTCAGGATGCAGGTCCTAATTCTGGTTTATTTGTCAAGTAACTTGTGTCAGTCACTTAAACTCTGCAAGCTTTAGTTTCTTTTCTTTTCCTTTTTTTTTTTTCTTTCAAAGATTTTTTTTCCTTTTGATGTGGACCATTTTTTAAAGTCTTTATTGAATTTGTTACAATATTGCTTCTGTGTTTATGTTTTGGTTTTTTGACCACGAGGCAGGTGGGATCTTAGCTCCCCAACCAAGGATTGAACCTGCACACCCTGCATTGGAAGCTGAGTCTTAACCACTGGTCTGCCAGGGAAGTCCCTCTTTTCTTTTTTTCTTTAATAACTTTTTTTTTTTGGGGGGGCACATATTTTGTGGGGTTTTAGTTCCCTGACCAGAGATGGAACCTGGGCCCACGGCAGTGAAAGCGCCAAGTCCTAACCCCTGGACCACCAGGGAATCCCCTTCTTTAGTTTCTTTGTTTATAAAACCAGCATGGACATTCTCTGATTCTAAGAATTAATGCTCTCCCAGGACCTCTGTCTTACGCTGGAGAAAGTCATCTTCCCTTTCCTATTGCAAAGCAATATCAGACCACATCCCTGCATGAGCGGGCCTCAAACTTTTTTGTATCAGAATCTGTTGGGAGTCTTTAAAAAACAGGCATAGCCCTTGGCCTCCCCTTTACCATTCTAGTGCGGGAGGTGTGACTGCGCATTCTCAGCAAGGGCTTGAGGCAGGTAGTTCTTGGCACACGCTTTGGGAGCCGGTGCCCCAGGCGAACAGGTTCTTACCTGTTTAAGCAAGATGCCGCCCCCGCAGGGCGCAGGCCTGGGCCCCCGGTGGTATGTGTCCCCCGCCCCTTCCCCGGGAAAACTCCGCTTCGGTCAGGTGAGGTGAGCACATTGGGAACGCGCACCTGGATCTGGATCCCACCTCCACCACTGGGCGGCAGTGCTACCTGTGAGACCCTGGGAAATGTAGCCTCTCTGAGCCTCCCCTTTCCTGTCTGTAAGGCAGGTGGAGTAAAGAAGATAATGTATATAAAGCATAGGTACCCGATACATATAACAGACGCCTCCTAAATAAAACACTGCAGCCTTGCTGAGAAGGGAAAACACAGGCAACATACAGATCAGGAACAGGGTGCCCAACACCAAGGGAGAATTTGCCGATAGTCACGGGGGCGGGGCAGGTTCTGAATTGCTGTCCAGGGATCTTTCCCTTCAACTGCTGCCTCTCTGAATCCATCTTTGTTTGCATCCCCAGGGTGCGGGACCCGAGACAGGTAACTCAGGGCACAACGTCCTATGGAAAACTCACTCCCAACTGCTCTGACATCATTGCTAATTGTGGGTGAAGCAATGATAAAAGACATCCCAAGCCCATCAGAAGGATGGAAGGAAAGAAGGCCCACGTGCTTTCCTTATACGTGAGCGATGAAAAATGGCTGGAGCCAACTGCACTTGGAACTCAACTGTCAGGAAAAGGAGTAAAAGGGAGGCCAGGAAAAAAAAATCAGCAACTCCTGGAAGAGCTCTGTATGAGTATTCGCAGACAAAGGTCCACCTGAGGGATGCAAATCTTAATCAGCCCGCCTGCCTAAAGGAGGTATCAGGTGAAGACACAGGCAGGTGGGCGCCACCAGTCCCACAGCCAAGTGATGAAAGAAGACAGGCTGGGAAACAGCCACAGGAAACAGCTGCCAGTGTGCTGGGGCCTCCCTTGCCTGCCTCATGCATGAGAACAGCCTACTTAGACTGGCAGCTAATCCACAGTAACATCTAGTGTGGGGAGCTGGTCATCTCATGCGCCACGACTAGTGTGTCATTTGTATCCACATCTCCCTTCTAGATGGAGGGAACTTTCCCCTGAGAAGCACTGGGAGGACAGATGAGGTTGCTCTGTGGTTTGTCAGGCAGCTCACAGGTTCTACCTCAGGCCGCAGGGCTGCAGGTCCAACCAGATCATCCTGCCAGGGGATGCCAGTGGTCCTTCTCAGAGCGAGGAAAGCCATCCCAAGGGGGGCTCTCTTTACAGGGGCGGCACTTTGGGGCTACACTAAAGTGTGCTTTAAACAGTCCTTTTGTCTCTTGCTCTGCTCCAGCCAATCAGAGGGAGGATTCTTGAGAAGGCCGTCTGCTCAGCAAGTTGGTTCTCAAACAAGCGGCACTTGGCAGGTCCATCAGCTCTCAGCAGTGCGGTCCTGGGGTTGCTCAGAAGAGCCACTGTGTCTTCAAGTTGGTCTGAAATGTGCTCTAGACGGCTTGCACTTGAACAAGCTGTCTGCCTGCGAGACCTGTGGGACTCAACTGCACCCAAATCCTTTTTATTTGCTTAGTGTGGATCTATCTGAAATTTACCAACATGACCACTGACTCAAGGCAGTCAATGCTGCTCAAGGGAGAAGGTGAGGAGAAAGGAGAAAGGTCCCCTCCACCTCGTAGAGGAGAGGTCTGAGAAGAATTCCTCAAATATGAAAACACTCTGCAAAAAAAATGTACATCTGGGCTTCCCTAGTGGTGCAGTGAATCCGCCTGCCAATGCAGGGGACATGGGTTCGAGCCCTGGTCCGGGAAGATCCCACATGCTGTGGAGCAACTAAGCCCATGCACCACAACTACCGAGCCTGTGCTCTAGAGCCCACGTGCCACAACTAGTGAGCCCATGTGCCTCAACTACTAAAGCCCGTGCGCCTAGAGCCCATACTCCACAAGAGAAGCCACTATACTGAGAAGCCGGCGCACTGCAACGAAGAGTAGGCCCTGCTCTCTGCAACTACAGAAAGCCCCTCGTGCAGCAACAAAGACCCAAAGCAGCTTATAAATAAATTAATTAATTTAAAAAATGTACGTCTGCAGCAATGCTGGTGTAGCCTCTAACTCCCCAGGTGCATGCTTGGGAGGAGGAAGCTCAAAGGAGACAAGAAACAGGTGTGTTTCTGCACACGGCATACGCGGTCTACATCCAAGGACGCTCCACGGACATCCTGAATCCACCCAGAAGCTGACGCTCTGGCTAGAGGAGTTTGGCTTTAAACAATGTCCCAGACACCCTTCCAGGAATGAGAATCCAAAGAAAGGGGGGATTTGGGTGTTACAGAACACTGTCTCCCACTCTTAGGCTCTTACCCTACCCAGGAACTAGGCACAATTATTTAGTTAGTTCTCTTTTTTTAAAAAACAAAACCAAAACTGTCTGTCTAGCTAGTATAACCAATGCCATAAGAGCTGAGATGTATTCTGTATCCCAGCTGGAGCAAGGGATGGTCAAGTAATGAAATATTTCCATTAATATTGATAATAAATAGGTTTTGGCAAGACAGGCTGATTCTTCTCTGCCCCTCCTACATGATATTTGTTCATAATATAAATGGATTTGAATTCATCTTATTTTGGTTTCTTTGGGACGTTTATTTTAAAAATAAACTACTTCATGGCGTGCAAATCAGTCTGAATCGCCGCAATACTGACCCCGCCCCCTTTAAGGCTTTCAGAGTGGGGATAGCATCTTTCCTTGTCCTGATTTGACATGTGTTATATAAGCATCAAGTGAATTTACTCAAAGTCAATCTAATTTTACCTATACCTTTTCTATGAAATCTGGGAAAGGGATTGTATTTGCCCAGGGAAAGTGGCCCCCAGGAGACTAGTTGAGTGATTTAGGAAAGGAAGAGGTCCAGATGGTGGCTGTCCTCCTGGCCTTTAGTCACTGTATTTACTATGTCAACAGCCCTGTGTCCACAGGGAGTATTTCCAGTCCTTTGCCAACTCCCCAGTCCTGTCTGCACCATACTGGTCACTTCCCTGCTCCCTGGACCATAAGCATCCTCACCCCTGCTCAGGGATGTGCAGGCTCTAGTCTTACAGAAGCAGCTTGGACAAGCAGAGTCATCTCTTAAGCGGGAGCCTTTGAGTGCCAGGAAATTAATGCACTGCCTATAGCAGTTCTGTAACTCCAAACTTCTATAAGTCAGTTTGCTTGGAATAAGCCATTTAGATTGGAATAAAGGGAGAGAAGGGAGATGGCTGGTACATCTGGTAGGGTGAAGTAGAGAATAAAAGGAGAGGGAATCTGTGTGAATGCATTAGAAAATATTTGCCTTACTTGCTTCTGTAGAGCACTTTACTGCTATAAAGCATTTTAATGCATATGAACTTATTTTTAAAAATCTGTGTCTCAGGCAGAACTGGCTGACAGCAGGGAAGACAGGAAGGAGTCCAGATAACAGTGACAAGACTTGGGCTAGAACAGATGTGTTCCTAAATTGCCATTTAAGTCTAGGAAGACTCAACCTCTCTGAGACTCAGTTTCCCTACTGATTGAACAAAAACTAAATTAGAATGAGGGCTTGGATTGTCTAAGTTCTAGAGTGCCTTCAACTCTGAACACTGATGATGCCATTTGTTCTAACAAGGTGTTGTTGTGTAACTTATTACAGCAGGGCTTTTGTGACACCAAGAGGAAAGTTAGACTTAATCTTGTAGAGGAAAATTCTGGCTTATAACGAGTTACAGATCTGCTGCTTACTCATCAGCTGTGTGAGTTTGACAAAGTGACTGAACTTCTCTGAGCCTCAGTTTCCTAATCAGGAAATGAGGGCAGTAAGACTTGTCTTGTAGGGTGGTTGCACATGTTAAATGAGATGGTGAATCTGAACGTACTTTTCAACTCTAATGACCTATAAAAATGTGATAATTTATTACTGCTATCCCTATTACCCGCACACAAAAAAATCCATTAGCCCTCTAAGAATTACCTGACAACAGAAACAAATGAATTCAGCAGCCTTTACTCTTCAGACAGCATAAATCCTAATCAGGGAGTAAAGGCCATTCACAAATCAGGGGAAAAAAGTTTAGCTTCTTCCCTGCTGTATGACACCCACGGCATAGACTTCTATGCGCCCCTCGCCCCTGTAAGCCACATACAGAAGGTTTAGGGTGTTAACAATGATTTTTTTCCACCATGAAGGCGACAAAACGAATCTCCTTATACGGATCTTTCAAAGACCAATGAAAAGCACCATTTATAATAAAAAATAATTATACCATCGTTCTTAGAAAGGCAATACCTGTTCTTCCAAGCTTTGTAAAATGATGATTAGCGCACAGCATTGTGACTGGAAATGAGGAGTCCTGGACCGTTCTGTGGAAGCACCGGGTCTTATTTTAAGTTGCCTAATAAAAGAGCTGACTCTCCACTGCCATCCCCAGGTACACAGCCCCGCCCCATACATTTGGGGCTAAGTGTTAAGAATTATGCACGCAGACCTATACAGTAGAAGCCTCTACTCCAAGGTGATTTTTCACTCTCTTTCTTGGAATTACTATGTATTGTATTGTTAAGTACACGGTTGGAAAGAAGCTCATCTAAAAAGGGATAAACTTTTTTTTTTTCCCCAGGATGACCAAGTAACAGAGGGCCTTCATCTCTGGGCAATATTCAGGAAGGCTGTTGTTTGCTTTGTTCTCTGATGTCTTTGAGCTTGTCTGGGTTTTAAGTACTGGGTATCTTATATCTTAGGCCATAGGTTTTAGCAGGGAAGTCTTTGCATACAAATTAAACTTTTTTTAAAATTGAAGTTGACTTACAATGTTGTGTTAGTTTCAGGTGTACAGCAAAGTGAATGTTATACATATATATTCTTTTTCATATTCTTTTCCATTATAGGTTATTATAAGATATTATAAGTTCCCTGTGCTATATAGTAGGTTCTTGTTGTTTACCTATTTTATATATTAAACTTTTTAAAATATAGTTATTATTTTTATTTAATTATAGCTATTCTTTTTGCTACATATAGTTTTCATTCAATTATACTTTTTTTTAAAGCTCTTTATTGGAATATAATTGCTTTACACTCTTGTACCAGCTTTTGAGGTACACCAAAGTGAATCAGTTGTATTTATACATATATCCCCATATCCCCTCCTTCCCGCGACTCCCTCCCACTCTCCCTGTCCTGGCCCTCTAAGGCGTCACACATCATCAAGTTAATCTCCCTTTGTTCTACAGCAACTTCCCACTAGCTCTCTATTTTACAGTTGGTAGTGTATATATGGCTATGCTACTCTCTCACTTCGTCCCAGCTTCCCCTTCGCCCCCTGCCCCCCTCAGCCCCGTTTGCTCCAGTCCATTCCCTGCATCTGCATTCTTTTTTTTTTTTTTTTTTTTTTTATTTTATTTTTTTGGGGGGTACACCAGGTTCAATCAACTGTTTTTATACACATATCCCCATATTCCCTCCCTTCCTTGACGCCCCCACCTCAATTCCCCCCCACCCTCCCTGCCCCAGTCCTCTAAGGCATCTTCCATCCTCGAGTTGGACTCCCTTTGTTATACAACAACTTCCCACTGACTATTTTACAGTTGGTAGTATATATATGTCTGTACTACTCTCCCGCTTCTTCTCAGTTTCCCCTTCACCCCCCGCCCCCTCCCATACCTCGAGTTCTCCAGTCCATTCCCTGTATCTGCTTCCCTGTTCTTGTCACTGAGTTCATCAGTACCATTTTTAGATTCCGTATATGTGAGTTAGCATGCAATATTTGTCTTTCTCTTTCTGACTTACTTCACTCTGTATGACAGATTGTAGTTCTATCCACCTCATTACATATAGCTCCATCTCATCCCTTTTTATAGCTGAGTAATATTCCATTGTATATATATGCCACATCTTCTGTATCCATTCATTTGTTGATGGGCATTTAGGTTGCTTCCATGTCCTGGCTATTGTAAAGAGTGCTGCAATAAACATTATGGTACAAGTTTCTTTTGGGATTATGGTTTTCTTTGGGTATATGCCCAGGAGTGGGATTACTGGATCATATGGTAGTTCTATTTGTAGTTTTTGAAGGAACCTCCAAATTGTTTTCCATAGTGGCTGTACCAACTTACAGTCCCACCAACAGTGCAGGAGAGTTCCCTTTTCTCCACACCCTCTCCAACATTTGTTGTTTCCAGACTTTGTGATGATGGCCATTCTGATTGGTGTGAGGTGATACCTCATTGTGGCTTTGACTTGCATTTCTCTGATGATGAGTGATGTTGAGCATCTTTTCATGTGTTTGTTGGCCATCTGTATGTCTTCTTTGGAGAAATGTCTATTTAGGTCTTCTGCCCATTTGTGGATTGGGTTATTTGCTTTTTTGGTATGAAGCTGCATGAGCTGCTTGTATATTTTGGAGGTTAATCCTTTGTCCGTTGTTTCATAGGCAATTATTTTTTCCCATTCTGAAGGTTGCCTTTTAGTCTTGTTTATGGTTTCCTTTGCTGTGCAAAAGCTTTTAAGTTTCATGAGGTCCCATTCGTTTATTCCTGATTTTATTTCCATGATTCTAGGAGGTGGGTCAAAAAGGATGTTGCTTTGATGGATGTCAAAGAGTGTTCTGCCTATGTTTTCCTCTAGGAGTTTGATAGTGTCTGGCCTTATATGTAGGTCTTTAATCCATTTGGAGTTTATTTTTGTGTATGGTGTTAGGAAGTGTTCTAATTTCATTCTTTTACATGTTGCTGTCCAATTTTCCCAGCACCACTTATTGAAGAGGCTGTCTTTTTTCCATTGTATACTCGTGCCTCCTTTGTCAAAGATAAGGTGCCCATATGTGTTTGGGCTTACTTCTGAGTTCTCTATTCTGTTCCATTGATCTTCCTTTCTATTTTTGTGCCAGTACCATACTGTCTTGATCACTATGGCCTTGTAGTATAGTTTGAAGTCAGGAAGCCTGATTCCACCAACTCCATTTTTCCTTCTCAAGATTGCTTTGGCTATTCGGGGTCTTTTGCGTTTCCATACAAATCGTAAGATTTCTTGCTCTAGTTCTGTGAAAAATGCCATTGGCAATCTGATCGGGATTGCATTGAATCTGTAAATTACTTTGGGTAGTACAGTCATTTTCACGATGTTGATTCTTCCAATCCAGGAACATGGTATATCCCTCCATCTGTTTATGTCATCGTTGATTTCTTTCATCAATGTCTTAAAGTTTTCTGCATACAGATCTTTTGCCTCCTTAGGCAGGTTTATTCCTAGGTATTTTATTCTTTTGGTTGCAATGGTGAATGGGAGAGTTTCCTTAATTTCTCTTTCTGCTCTTCCGTTGTTAGTGTATAGGAATGCAAGAGATTTCTGTGCATTAATTTTGTATCCTGCTACTTTACTAAACTCATCAATGAGTGCTAGCAGTTTTCTGGTAGAGTCTTTAGGGTTTTCTATATATAGTATCATGTCATCTGCAAAGAGTGATAATTTTACTTCTTCTTTTCCAATTTGGATTCCTTTAATTTCTTTTTCTTCTCTGATTGCTGTGGCTAACACTTCCAAAACTATGTTGAATAACAGTGGTGAGAGTGGACACCCTTGTCTTGTTCCTGTTCTTAGAGGGAATTCTTCCAGTTTTTCTCCATTGAGAACAATGTTGGCTTTGGGTTTGTCATATATGGCTTTTATTATGTTGAGGTAATTTCCTTCTATGCCCATTCTCTGGAGAGCTTTTATCATAAATGGATGTTGAACTTTGTCAAAAGCTTTTTCTGCATCTATTGAAATGATCATATGGTTTTTATCCTTCAATTTGTTGATATGATGTATCACGTTGATTGATTTGCGTATATTGAAGAATCCTTGCATCCCAGGGATAAACCCCACTTGATCGTGGTGTATGATTTTTTTAATGTGCTGTCCTGCATCTGCATTCTTATTCTTGCCCTGTCACTGGGTTCATCAGTGCCATTTTTTTTTTTTTTTTTAGATTCCGTATATATGAGTTAGCATACAGTATTTGTTTTTCTCTTTCTGGCTTACTTCACTCTGTATGACAGACTCTAGGTCTATCCACCTCATTGCATGTAGCTCCATCTCATTCCTTTTTATAGCTGAGTAATATTCCATTGCATATATGTGCCACATCTTCTTTATCCATTCATCTGTTGATGGGCATTTAGGTTGCTTCCATGTCCTGGGTATTGTAAACAGTGCTGCAATGAACATTATGTTACATGTTTCTTTTTGGATTATGGCTTTGTCTGGGTATATGCCCAGTAGTGGGATTACTGGGTCATATGGTAGTTCTATTTTTAGTTTTGAAGGAACCTTCAAACTGTTTTCCATAGTGGCTGTACCAGCTTACATTCCCACCAACAGTGCAGGAGAGTTCCCTTTTCTCCACACCCTCTCCAACATTTATTGTTTCTAGAGTTTTTGATGATGGCCATCCTTACCCGTGTGAGGTGATACCTCATTGTGGCTTTGACTTGCATTTCTCTGATGATTAGTGATGTTGAGCATCTTTTCATGTGTTTGTTGGCCATCTGTATGTCTTCTTTGGAGAAATGTCTATTTAGGTCTTCCTCCCATTTGTGGATTGGGTTATTTGCTTTTTTGGTATTAAGCTGCATGAGCTGCTTGTATATTTTGGAGAGTAATCCTTTGTCCATTGCTTCAATGGCAATTATTTTCTCCCATCCTGAGGGTTGTCTTCTTGTCTTGTTTATGGTTTCTTTCACTGTGAAAAAGCTTTTCAGTTTCATGAGGTCCCATTTGTTTATTCTTGATTTTATTTCCATGATTCTAGGAGGTGGGTCAAAAAGGATCTTGCTTTGATGGATGTCATAGAGGGTTCTGCCTATGTTTTCCTCTAGGAGTTTGATAGTGTCTGACCTTACATGTAGGTTTTTAATCCATTTTGAGTTTATTTTTGTGTATGGTGTTAGGAAGTGTTCTAATTTCATTCTTTTACATGTTGCTGTCCAATTTTCCCAGCACCACTTATTGAAGAGGCTGTCTTTTGTCCATTGTATATTCTTGCCTCCTTTGTCAAAGGTAAGGTGCCCATATGTGCTTGGGTTTACCTCTGGGTTCTCTATTCTGTTCCATTGATCTCCCTTTCTGTTTTTGTGCCAGTACCATCCTGTCTTGATCACTGTGGCCTTGTAGTATAGTTTGAAGTCAGGAAACCTAATTCCACCAACTCCATCTTTCCTTCTCAAGATTGCTTTGGCTATTTGGGGTCTTTTGCATTTCCACACAAATCGTAAGATTTCTTGTTCTAATTCTGTGAAAAATGCCCTTGGTAATTTGATAGGGATTGCGTTGAAGCTGTAAATTGCTTTGGGTAGTATAGTCATTTTCACAATGTTGATTCTTCCAATCCAAGAACATGGTATGTCCCTCCATATGTTTGTATCGTCTTTGATTTCTTTCATCAGTGTCTTATAGTTTTCTGCATATAGGTCTTTTGCCTCCCTAGGGAGGTTTATTCCTAGGTATTTTATTCTTTTTGTTGCAATGGTAAATGGGAGAGTTTCCTTAATTTCTCTTTCTGCTTTTTCATTGTTAGTGTATAGGAATGCAAGTGATTTCTGTGGGTTAATTTTGTATCCTGCTACTTTACTAAATTCATCTATTAGTGCTAGCAGTTTTCTGATAGAGTCTTTAGGGTTTTCTATGTATAATATCATGTCATCTGCAAAAAGTGACAATTTTACATCTTCTTTTCCAATTTGGATTCCTTTTATTTCATTTTCTTCTCTGATTGCTGTGGCTAGAACTTCCAAAACTATGTTGAGTAATAATGGTGAGAGTGGACACCCTGGTCTTGCTCCTATTCTTAGAGGGAATGCTTTCAGTTTTTCCCCATTTAGAACGATGTTGGCTTTTGGTTTCTCATATATGGCTTTTACTATGTTGAGATAATTTCCTTCTATGCCCATTTTCTGGAGAGTTTTTATCATAAATGGATGTGGAATTTTGTCAAAAGCTTTTTCCACATCTATTGAGATTGTCATATGGTTTTTATCCTTCAGTTTGTTGATATGATGTATCACATTGATTGATTTGTGTATGTTGAAGAATCCTGGCATCCCAGGGATAAACCCCACTTGATCATGGTGTATGATCTTTTTAATGTGCTGTTGGATTCTGTTAGGTTGTATTTTGTTGAGGATTTTTTGCAACTATATTCATCAATGATATTGGCCTGTAATTTTCTGTTGTTTGTGACATCTTTGCCTGGTTTTGGTATCAGGGTGATGGTGGCCTTGTAGAATGAGTTTGGGAGTGTTCTTCCTTCTTTTATATTTTGGAAGAGTTTGAGAAGGATAGGTGTTAGCTCTTCTCTAAATGTTTGATAGAATTTGCCTGTGAAGCCATCTGGTCCTGGGCTTTTGTTTGTTGGGAGATTTTTAATCACAGTCTCAATTTCCATACTTGTGATTGGTCTATTCATATTTTCTATTTCTTCCTGGTTCAGTCTTGGAAGATTGTATTTTTCTAAGAATATATCCATTTCTTCTAGGTTATCCAATTTATTGGCATATAGTTGCTTGTAGTAGTCTCTCATGATCTTTTGTATTTCTGTGGTGTCAGTTGTTACTTCTCCTTTTTCATTTCTAATTCTATTGACTTGTGTCTTCTCCCTTTTTTTCCTGATGAATCTGGCTAATGGTTTATCAATTCTGTTTATCTTCTCAAAGAACCAGCTTTCAGTTTCATTGATCTTTTCTATTGTTTCCTTCAACTCTTTTTCATTTATTTCTGATCTGATCTTTATGATTTCTTTTCTTCTGCTCACTTTGGGGTTTCTTTGTTCTTCTTTCTCTAACTGTTTTAGGTGTAAGGTTAGGTTGTTTATTAGATATTTTTCTTGTTTCTTAAGGTAGGACTGTATTGCTATAAACTTCCCTCTTAGAACTGCTTTTGCTGAGTTCCATAGGTTTTGGGTTGTTGTCTTTTCATTGTCATTTGTTTCTAGATATTTTTTGATTTCCTCTTTGATTTCTTCAGTGATTTCTTGGTTGTTTAAGAGCCTATTATTTAGCCTTCACGTGTTTGTATTTTTTACAGTTTTTTTTTACTGTAATTGATATCTAGTCTCATGGCGTTGTAGTCAGAGAAGATGCTTGATATGATTTCAATTTTCTTGAATTTACCGAGGCCTGATTTGTGACCCAAGATGTAACCTATCCTGGAAAATGTTCTGTGTGCACTTGAGAATAAAGTGTATTCTGTAGGTTTTGGATGGAATGTCCTATAGATATCAATGAAGTCGAGACGGTCTAATGTGTCATTTAAAGCTTGTGTGTCCTTATTTATTTTCTGTTTGGATGATCTGTCCATTGATTTAAGTAGGGTGTTAAAATCTCCTAACATTATTGTGTTACTGTCGATGTCCCCTTTTATGGCTGTTAGCATTTGCCTTATGTATTGAGGTGCTCCTAGGTTGGGGGCATAGATATCTACAATTGTTATATGTTCTTCTTGGATGGATCCCTTGATCATTATGGAGTGTCCTTCCTTGTCTCTTGTAATAGTCTTTAAAGTCTAATGTGTCTGATATGAGTATTGCTACCCCAGCTTTCTTTTGACTTCCATTTGCATGGAACATCTTTTTCCATCCCTTTACTTTCAGTCTATATGTGTCCCTTGGTCTGAAGTGGGTTTCTTGTAGGCAGCATATAGAAGGGTCTTGTTTTTGTATCCATTCAGCCAGTCTGTGTCTTTTGGTTGGAGCATTTAAGCCATTTACATTTAAGGTGATTACTGACATGTGTGTTCCTATTACCATTTTCTTAATTGTTTTGGGTTTGTTTTTGTAGGTCTTTTCCTTCTCTTGTGTTTCCTACTTAGAAAAGTTCCTTTAGCAATTGTTGTAAGGCTGGTTTGGTGGTGCTGAAGGCTCTTAACTTTTGCTTGTCTGGAAAGCTTTTGATTTCTCCACCAAATGTGAATGAGATTCTTGCTGGGTAAAGTATTCTTGGCCGTAGGTTTTTGTCTTTCAGGACTTTCAGTATATCCTGCCATTCCCTTCTGGTCTGCAGAGCTTCTGCAGAAAGATCAGCTGTTATCCTTATGGGTTTTCCCTTATGTGTTATTTGTTGCTTTTCTCTTGCTGTTTTTAATATTTTTTCTTTGTGTTTAATTTTCATTAGTTTGATTAATATGTGCCTTGGTGTATTTCTCCTTGGGTTTATTCTGCATGGGACTCTCTGTGCTTCTTGGACTTGATGAATTATTTCCTTTCCCATGTTGGGGAAGTTTTCCACTATAACCTCTTCAAATATTTTCTCAGACCCTTTCTTTTTTTCTTCTTCTTCTGGGATGCCTATGATTTGAATGTTGGTGCACTTAATGTTGTCACCAAGGTCTCTGAGACTGTTTTCCATTGTTTTTATTCTTTTTTCTCTTTTCTGCTCTGTGGCAGTTATTTCCCCCATTCTATCTTCCAACTCACTTATTTGTTCTTCTGCCTCCATTATTGTGCTGTTTATACCATCTAGAGTATTTTTAATTTCATTTATTTTGTTGTCCATTACTGTTTGTTTGCTCTTTAGTTCTTCTGAGTCCTTATTAGCTGTTTTTTTTCTGTATTTTTCTGTATTTTCTGTATTTTTTATGGAGATTTTGTATCATCTTTACTAACATTACTCTGAATTCTTTTTCAGGCAATTTTCCTATTTCATCTTCATTTATTTGGTCTTTTAGGGTTTTTTTTTTTTTTTTCCTGCTCCTTTGCCTGCATGCTGTTTCTTTGTTTTCTCATTTTGTCTAACTTATAGGATTTGCTGTCTCCTTTCCCTATGCTGCCTAGCAGTAATTCTTCTTGTTTCTGCCCTCTGCCCCCTGTGGTGGGGTTTGTCCAGTGTCTTGAGTAGGCTTCCTGGTGGGGTGGGTCTGGTCTCTGCTTTCTGGTGTGTGGCTCTGTGTCTTTTCTCTCTGATGAGCAGGGCCGTGTCAGGTGGTGTGTTTTAGAGTATCTGTGAAGTTAATATGGCTTTAGGTAGTCTGTGTGCTGATGGGTGGGTTTGTGTTCCTGTCTTGTTTGTAGTTTGGTGTGAAATGTTCAGCACTGCCAGTTGCAGACAGTTGGACAAAGCTGGGTCTTAGACTCTGATACAGGGCTCTGTGAGAGTTCTCTGCAGTTAACCTTCCCTGTGTTTGAGGACTCCCTAGTAGTCTAGCATCCTGGATTTGGTGCTCCCTCCCCAGAGCCTCCTACTTGACTTCTGATGGAGTGGTCCAGACTTCAGAGGTTGCTTGTCATGGCAATAAAGGGGTTTAAAGAAGACTGTCCAAGCCCCAGACTAATGGCAGAGTGTTGAGTCAAACAAATAGTAAATCGAGGAAACACATACATGTATAAGACACACAAATACTGAATCCAATAGAACATAAGGCACTAGAAAGACCTGACAGAAGAACTCCAGTATGCCATCAGACAATCAAAGAGAAACCCAACAGAAATTCAAAACCAAAAAAAAAAAAAAAAAAAAAAAAACACACCACACACAGACAAACACAAATCCAGGGAGATTTTGAAAGCTAGGATCAAATATAATAAAAGAGCAAGAGTACCACCAGACAGACTGAAGATTCTCAGAATGAAATCAGACAATTATACTTAGAACTAAGATAAAGACCAAATCTAATAATAAAAACCAAAGCAGTGTGTCATCTGGAGAATAAAGCAAGGAAACAGAGCAGACCGATAATATTCCTTATAAGTATATTAAGATAAAACGAACTAAAATAGGATAGAAGACAGGGCAAGAGAAGAGCGTAGTGTGACTGGAAATATGAAAAAAAAAGAAAGAAATAGAAATGTATAAAAGAGATGAAAAGAAGGTAGGAGAGATATGGTCAGCACTACAAAAAACTTAGCTAGAAATAGAAATATATAAAAAGGCTAAAAATAAAAATAGAATAAAAATAGAATAAAAAATATATTTTAAAATGTATAGATCCCTTAGGACTAACATTGTAATTAATAAAATTTTAAAAAAAGAAAACTAGAACTGATCCCAGAATGGACCAGATCAATAGAATTAATAATAATATTTCTGTTTCCTTGGGATCTTCTGCCTGTGTTGGGTTTTTTGTATTACTCTGTGACCAGCTGAGCTTCCTTTATTGTTCATCTGTAAGTGCCAGTGTGTGGGGAGAGAGAGGGTACAATAGTGGCTCCTTCTCCTGGGATTGAGTGAGCAGCGGTGCCCTGCCTGGGTAACGGCAGCTTGGGTGGCTCAGGCCGAGAGAATGACTCCAACCATGGCTCCACCCCCTGCTACGACTCTGCCGGGGTGCCCTGCCTGGGTCACAGTGGCTCAGTCGGCTGTGGCGGTACCTTTTGCAGAGGGACACCAGTGGCTCAGGTGTAAACAGAATGTCTCCAGAGCTGGGCCACTCTTCGGATTTTTGGCTCTCAGCTGCAGGCACTCTAGGCCAGCCCCGCCCAGGGGCCTTTGTTATCCCTGAGTGCATTAGCCAGGCCCAGAGGGATCCTTCCTTTGTCTGTCTCAGGCACAGAGAGAGAAGCTACACCCACGGCTCCTCCCTGCTGCTTGTCAGTCAGCAGTATCGAGCCACCGCCATGACCACCCAGCTTTCCAAGGTAGGCACTCTCTGCTGCAGATTTTTTCCCTCCTGTCCTCTCAGTCTGTCTCCCCACTGCCAACAATGTTTCTCACCCTGAAACAGTTCTCCACTTCCCACATTCCAGCTTCCAGACCCCCTGTTCAGCTGTGAACCGATGTCTCAATCTGGACACACTGAGCCGTGGTGCAGACCCTCCATGTGTTTCTCACTCTTTCCCATCTGCCACAGCTCAGCTGCTTCACCCTCTTTGAATAGTCCCAAATGTCTCCCTTCTGACCCAGGGAAATTCCCCGTTGGAGAAGGGGTTTCCCTGTCAGATAAGGGATATTTCCCCGAATTCGGCAATCTCCCTTCTCTTTCACATCCCCCCACCCCAGGGTGTGAGACCTGTCCCTTTCCTTTCTTCTCCTCCTCTTTCTCCTTTTTTTTTTTTCTTTTTCCCATCTGTCCTACCCAGTTATGTCGGGATCTTTGCAGTCCTTTCTGGTGTCCGAGGTCGTTTGCTGGTGTTCAGCTGGTTCTCTGTGGGAATTATTGCATCTTTTGGTGTGTTCCTGATGCATCTGTGGAGAGGGATGCATTTCACATCCTTCTACTTTGCTGCCATCTTTCTTCTCCCCAATTATACTTTTGTTCCCTCTTTGCTCTTTCCTCTTGTTTCCTCTCAAGCACACCAGATGTTCCTTTACATCATAGCTACCACTGCACTTCTGTCTGGAAACAAGGCCCAGATTATAATCTTCAAAAAGGAACTGGATCTGTAAAGATATCCTTTTGCCGTAATCATGCAAAAATGATGCTTAGTAGTTCTTGAATGACACAAAATGGCAATTCTTTAAAGTCACCAAGGAGACACCAGACTCCCCTGTCCTTCCTTCGCGACTCTTCAATTCCCGTCTCCCATCCTCCTGCCCATCGGCACAGTTCAAATGAAGCAGTCGCTCAGGTCCTTGCTGGCCAGTGGCAGAAGACAACTGTGGAGTTTTTAATCCTTCAGAGGGAATCCTCCAGCTCGCCCGGACGCTCCCTGAGGAGGCACCCAGGTAATGCATCCTTCCGGCCGGGTGCTCTCACCGCACTCTGGCGGCCACCTCCTCGCAGTCCTAAATAAACTTTTAATTAATAGAATCTTACAGAAATAGCAGCTTGCATAGACTGCATGTAAGAGGGAAAAATAAATTTACTTTTAAAAACCTTAATTCTTTACACTAATTTTGGCTTTTTAAAAATACCTTGAAAGTAAAAGCAAAGACAACAAGTACTTTAAGGGTAAGACAGCACCTTACCCATCCTTTATAATTTCCAGAAGGAGGTGCATAATAGATGTTTGATCAATGCTTGTCAAATTAAGTTATTTTAAAAGTTTCATAAAGAAGATATACACTAAATCAGAATAAGAGTTTACATAGCATTATTATAAAACCTTCATCCCCAAATAAAATCAATAATGGTGTTAAGAGAAAGTGAAACTCACTTCTAATGAACTTGATGAAATATCAGTTCTGTGCCTCATGGAAATTTGGGGCTGGAATTAATTCCTAATTCATGCCTATTCCTACTTCAACCTTGCCAATCATCAGAGATATATAATCAACAATATGGCATTCCAAGAAGTTAAACTCAATGCATTCTTTTAAACTCTAAAAGAATCTCCATAGAGTGAAAACAAACAAGCAAAAAAAAAATATATATATATATACATATGTATATATATATATATATATATATATATATATATATATATATTGTTTCAACCAACAGACTTAGGGATAATTGCTAGGAGTAAATGAATATCCTGTCACGACCAATAAATTTAGGGATAACAGCTAGAAATGTCTACCTGTCAATCTATTGCTCACCACAGTTCTTTCTTTCATTAAATGAATCATGTCTAAGGCAGAACGGATAAGTAGTCATTGATTTAATCCTCTGAGTAACATGCATCTTCTGTATCATTATATACAGTTTTGGCCCAATATATTTACTGTGCTTTTTATTGAGTAACATGGAAATGAGTGCTGAGTTGGCAGCCCAATAATAAATGGGCCTCATGTTATCTGAGTTGCTCTCTTGCATTGACAAAAATGGTGATAAATTGGATTGTAATTGAGACAGAGAGGGAAGACAATCACTCCTGAAGCCAAGATGCACTCATCCCCTGGCCCAGCCCTCACGGCACACGCATGCTCCTCCATGAGCCTGCAGGATCAGCCCTGAAACAGAGAGCAGCCCAGGGTACCAGCCTGTCTCGCACACAGCCTCCTACCCCTGCAGCCACAAGTGGACCACGTGAGTGGCTTCCCTGAATGGGGGTGGGGGATGGAGGGAAGCACTTTACCTTCCTGCACACAGACGGGTTTATCACTTGGGATCCAGCCTAGGGTTCCGTTCAGATGTTTCACACACAGTCTCTTTGTGGAGCCCTTCAGCTTGAATCCGTCTTGGCAGTGAAATCGCGTGACAGAGCTTTCAAAGAAAACCCCTCCGCTGGGCGTCCTGAAGCCATTCTCGGGGACGCCTGGGTCCGCACACACCTGAAGGTCATCGAACCCTGCATGGACAGAGAGAAGAAAAGGTGCCTCTGAACATATTCTTTGGGTGCTCAGGGTCTTCCATGATAAACGGCAGATACTGTATTCATTCTGATGCTGTGGACCACCGAACTCCAGCAACAAAGAAGCCAAGAATATAAACATTCTAGTGCACATTTCAAACTGTTTGCTCTTTGCTTAGAAAAGCACTCATTCGTGATTTCAGTTCCACGGTCAAGTGAGCCCTTCAAGGAGGTTCTAGGAATAGGGAGATGAGGGAAAGTAAACAACAAAAGGAATACAAAACGGTAAATGTCGAGACTGAAGTACAAAATGCAGAAGGGAGCCGAGGAGGGAAGAGATGGTCAGGAAAGGAGGACGTGGAACCTGAGCCTGGCCTTGAAGGGCAGGTAAGCCTTCAAGAAGAGAATCAGCTTTGTGGAGGGAGGCACAGGGGAATGGCCTGTGCCACAGCCGGGCCGGGAGACCGCGGGGGTGTCTGCGGAGCCGCAGGTGGCCGAGAGCACCACAGGGTGTGCGGAAGAGACATGCTGGGGCCGCCCCCCACTGCCCCGCCCCATTGGCCAGCTTGGTCCACGTCCCTCCTTCACTGGGAGACCTTCCTTAGCCCTGCTTTCCCCACCTCCCATACCCCCTCTGGGTTCCACCACTGCAGCATGGACACAGTCCTGGATGGAACCATTTGGAGAAGGGCCGCCTCTCCTTCTGGGTTACGAGCCCCTCGAGGACAGGTCCCGAGACTTTTTCACTTTTGTATCCCATGGAATCCATCACAGTCCTGCATAGAACGTGCTCCATAAATGTCTGATGAGCGAATAAACAGAGTTGGAAAGGGGAGTGGGAGACACACCCGGGTGACCCTAGAAAGCCAGGCTGAGCGAGCAGGCCAGTGTGGAGCCATGGAGCCGGGCAGTGGGTACCGGGAGGCTGGCAGCCTGGCAGCCTGAGGGACTAAGTGGAGGAGAGAGCGCCAAGAGCGTGGCTAGGAGATCCAGGCCATGGTGCAGGTAAGACGCCACAGACCTGAGAGCACAGGAAAGTGCTGGAGGAGGCAAGGAGGGCACCAGAGTACCAGACATCCCCGTTCCAGGGTCCCCTTGTCGACTGACTGGATGTCGGGGTGAGGGAGATGGCCAGATGGCTGGGATGAAGTCTGATCTTTGATGAGCTGGTTGGGGGAGGCCAAGGATAAGGAGGGGTCATCTGTGCACACAACGCTCTAACGTACTCTCAAAGGAAAGGGATGCAGGCAACACAGAGGACTCTAAACTCCTGAGCACTGTGAAGGCCTTCTACTGCATCTTCTTACAAAATCTACTGACAAATCCTTCCTGAAAAGGTACCCAGAACAAATACGCATAACGCCATGCAGATGGGGCTGGGGCTGGTGTGCCCATCCACCCCCGCCCCAAGCGAGCCGCTGGCGCTAGGTCAAGACGTGGCGGAGGGACAGGAACAGCCTGGGCCACCTTAGACAATGGCAGCCCAGACCCCGCGGCAGTATCATCAGGACTCCTGATGGATTTACCTGGTTTCCAGGTGATGCCCGCATGTCAGACTCAGGAGACACCTGATCCTCTGTAACACACTGGGCTTGCAAAGTGCCCTCAGCTAGCAGGGGTTCCCTGACCCCAACGTTCATAGGCTCATGCAGGACGCACTTGCTGCCCTCCCCAACTGACCTCGTGACCCCAGACGTTCTGCCAGCACCACTGTACTGAAAGCCACACGCCACAGGAGGCACTGTGGTGGCAGGGAGTCCGGACGTCTAAAGCGCTCCCTCTGCAGAGGGCACGAGGCTGTGGACAGAGTGAAAAGCCAAGGAGGAAGGCAGGGAAGTGGATAGCAGCCACGTCGGACTCTGTTGCACCTATTACGTGGGAGCAAGTCTGATATCTTATCAAACAGAAGACGCTCTGACAGAGGAGATGCCGTCCAGCCTCAGCCCCTCTTGCGTGCAGCCGCCGCTCTGCCCAGCCGTGAGCACCCCCACGGTGCAGGCTGCGTTCCAGCCCTGCGGAGGGTGATTAACACCCATCTGGGGGGAGGGCAGTACAGTACTGGCAAGTCGTTAAGTGATGGCTTCATGTTTTTATTTCAAAGGAAAGTCCGGTAGATGGTCAAGTGCCTCCTAAGTGATGGAGGTCAATGATTTCCTTCCGAGTCTGGCCGTCTCAGGGTGGGTCCTTTAAACGTAGATCCATTATGGTATTGAGGTGGCAACTAGCAGCAAGAGAATTCGTGATTCCATCCCAGACTAGAAAGCCTAGAAGTTAAACCTACGGAAACCTGAGGGGTCTGGACCCTTTCTGGCAGTCTGCGGGTGAAAGTCATTCTGACATGCCCACTGTAACAGGCTGTATCAGACAGTGAGTGGCCACAGAAAGGTCAGGCAAGGGTAGGAGGAGGGCACAGGCCTCTGGAAGGCCTGGGGCTGACTCCTCACAGCTGAGCAGATGCCGGCCAGCCAGAGGGAGGAAGGGCGCAGCGTGGGGAGGTTGGAAGGCCGGGAGGTGGGAAGCTGCTGAGCACATGCCAGGGAAGAGGTGGTTCTGCCAGGCTGGGGGCAGGGTGACTGCCGTAGGTAGTGCCCGAGGGGTGCAGAGAGGGCAAGAGACAGTGACAGCAGATACCGAAGGCTGCATGTGTCAGCTACGGGTTTGGACTTGATGGGGAGGTGAGGGGCAGGGGTTGTGGCAAGTACTGAGAGCTTTGAACAGAGACAGGATTGGGATCAGATATGCATTTGTGAACAATCTTCCTCGTAGCCACATGGAGGACGGACTGGTACAGACCCAGCAGGAGGCAGGAAGCTCACAGGAAGTGCTTCCCAGGCCTCCAGCCACGCCAAAGGAGCCCGAGGGCGGCTTTGGAAAAGGACAGTCACTGATCCAGGCTCTCTCTGGCTGGGGTGGGGCCCAAAAGTCTTGAGTTTTGGAAAGTTCTCTCAATGACTCTTAGGCCGTCAGTCCCACACCGGCCCAAGGACCAGCCTCTGAGAATTTGGGGATTTCAGGGCTCAGCTGCAACCAGAGCCACGGCAGAGGCAATGGAGCAGTGAGGGCCACGGGCCATAAGAACACAGCATCACAAAACCTGTGACCGACTGGATGGAGGCTGGGGTTAGGGCAATGAATTAAAAGAGAGGCGTCTAGCGTAACTCCCAGGTTCAGATGTTGACCACAGAGTAGACGGTGGGGCCGTGCACTCAGACTGAAGGGACAAGGTGAAGAGAGCAATGATGTGTCTTGAGGGGGCGGCTGGTGGGGGTGATGGCTGTGGAGTTTTAGTTCCCGGGGAGGGGGGACACCCAGGCAGAGATGTCTGGTGATGAGTTGGGAGCTGAGTCTGGAGCTCCACAGCGCCCTGCGCTGGGCGTCCGCACACAGCAGCTGTGGGCATGGACGGGCCTGCTGTCAGGGGAACGAGCACAGCGTGAGAGGAAGAGCAGCCGAGGTACCCACCGAGGACACTGGGAATACAGGGCCGCGGAGAAGGAAGACCTGCCTGACTGTGTCGTGGAAGTGAGGGAAAGGGTTTCAGAAAGGAAGGAAGGAAAGGGCGGCAGTGTCAGCTACCACCCATAGATCTGCTCAGCGAAGTCTGGGAAGCCTCCGCTGGCTGAAGACGGGGAGCACTGGGACCAGTGCCCAAGCAGCTTCAGGGACAGGGAGGAACTGTCCCTGGGGGAGGACGCCGGCCTGCTGATGTTCAGGGGCAGGGGTGGGGAGAGTAAGCATGGCTTCTCTTTCCAGATGCTTAGTGTGAACAAAAGAACACAGGATGGGAGTTATTCCTGGATTAGGGTCAGGGGAGGGGTCTCATTGTTGCAATAAAACTTTAAGATGAAAGAGATCTGAATACGTCTCTACACAGCAGGGAGAAACAAAGACTGCAGATGGTGGGGAGAAAAGGGGAGGCAGGTAGGGTAAGTTCCTCACATCTGGATGTGGGCAGGCAGGGGACCCAAACTCTGTGGGAGGGACTTGCCCTCCACTGAGGCAGGAAGGGGAGCGATGCTGGAACCTCCACTGAGGGAAGGATGTGCCCCATACTGTGCTCATCCTCCAGGACTCAGCTGAAATAGCGCCTTCCCCCAGGAGCCTCCTTCCTCCCTTCAGAGTCTGAGTAGGGGGCCTCTCTTCCCATCTAGGCACCTGGGCTGACCTCTTAGAGTGCCCCTCACCCTGTCATTGCTGGTCCACTTAACTGTCTCTCCCACCAGGCTGTGAACTCCTGGAAGAGGAGATGGGGTCCTATTCTTCACCTCCTCCTATAGAGAGTGTGAGTATTCCACAGGTGCTGCTAGCGAAGGATTGGTGGGTGGGTGGATGGATGGATGGAAAAATGGATACAGGATAGGTGGGTGAATAGAAGGAGGGATAGATGGGTGATGGAATAGAGGATAGGTGAGTGGATGGATGGATGGATGGATAGCGGATAGGTGGATGGATAGAAAATAGGTGGGTAGATGGATGGATGGACAGAAGATGAATGGATGGAGGGTGGGTGGATGGATGGATGGGTGGAGCCACATGCTCTACTGGACTCATCAGGCAAAGGTCCCTACCCCGTCCCACCAGTCACACCTATCACTCTGATAGTCCCAGAAGCTTACACATTCCACAGACAAGGGAGGTGAGCACACTCTCCCCCAGCACAGACACACTCTCTCCTAACACCCTCTCACCTTCCTCTCTTTTCCCAGCCTGAGTAGACTGCATTCTTTAGATTTTTATAACCTTCTTCCAAGCCACATCCTCAAACACCTCAGCCCTCCTCCTCCCTCTCCACTACAGGGCCCAAGGTAGTTTACACTAAGAATTTGGCTGAGACATCTGTGCCTCCCATACCCACCACACACACACTTCTTGGCCAGTCACCCCCCCTGCTCACAGATGAGTCATGCTGACTGCTAATTCCTAGGCACTGACCCCTCGGCTTGTCACACCCACAAAGCTGTTCTCTCTCAGAATAGGACAGATCATTCAAGATCTGAAGATGCAGCCCTGAATCCATCAGAAAATTGACTCTTACTCTAATAAATAAGTGAAGAGAGCATCATGGAAATGATGATGGGAGAGCAGCAGAATTTCCCAATGAATCTAACTCTGTACTCTTCCTTTCCTTATTCCTTCCTTTTAAAAAGAGCATTCCTGTCCACCTTCTCCACTTTCATGTCACCACTGCCAGCCTCTGGCTCTGTTCCCGTGCCTGGGACAGACGGTGCCGATGATCCGAGAGCTGCTGGCCGTGGGATCCAGCCCTTGGCATGGAAGAGGGAAGTAAGAACAAGTGGTAAAAAAAGAGTGATCAGAAAATGGGATGGTATTAGAAGAAAATATTCTCCATTTTGGACAACTAATCCCATTGAGCAAGATAGTAATTTTCTAGGGCTTGCCACAGCTTCAGACTCCACTTTGCAAATTACCCCCAGTGGGTCAGTTCCCAGCCCGGGTCATTTTTCTGTAGAGCTGTTCTCTTAATGTCTTTCTGTAATGTGGATGACCAGCCCCATCAGAGAACACATCCATTAAGGGGGTGGCTGCTCTAGGTATCAGGGAAGAGGAGTGGAAAATAATTTGAGTGTGAGTATGCTCAAATAATTGTATCCTAGGCACCAAACTCCTAAGGTCCCAATCCCTTTCCCTCCTACTCTTCAAACTCTGCACATGCTTTGGAGCTAAGTAGCCATAGCGTGGAGAAAAGAGTTCACAGAATGATTTCCAATGTGTTTCTTTGCGGGGGAAGTGGGAGGAAAAGGGACTACTCCATTTTAATAAGTGCCCGGAATCGGCATCCCCTAGCAGTTCCTTCTAAATTCAATTCAGAGTGCCACTCCATCTACAAGAGACAGACTTTGTGACGGTTCGTTTTATGTGTCCACTTGACTAGGCCATGGGATGCCCAGATATTTGGTCAAACATTTATTCTGGCTGTGTCTGTGAGGGTGTGTCTGGATGAGACTGACTTTGAGTGGGCAGACTGAGTAAAGCAGACTACCCTCCCTAATGTGGGTGGGCCTCGCCCAAGCAGGCGACGGCCTGAATGTAAAAGGCAGAGTTGGAAGAATTCTTGCTCTTGCCTGACTGTCTTCAAGCTGGCACATCAGTCCTCTCCTGCCTTCAGTCTCAGACTGAGACTGGAACTTACACCATGGGCGCTCCTGGTTCTCAGGTCTTTGGACCCAGACTGGAACTAAACCCTCAGCTCTCCTGGGTCTCTAGGTTGCCAGCTGCAGATCTTGGACTTCCCAGCCTCTGTAACTGCAGTAGCCAATTCCTTACAGTGTGTTCATGTGATCTGTCTCCTATGGGTTCTGTTTCCTCTGGAGAACCCAGACTAACACACTTTATTTATTTTTTTAAATTAATTAATTTATTTTTTATTTATTGGCTGCATTGGGTCTTCGTTGCTGTGTGTGGGCTTTCTGTGGTTGCAGAGAGTGGGGACTACTCTTCACTTCAGTGCACAGGCTTCTTATTGCAATGGCTTCTCTTGTCGCGGAGCACCAGCTCTAGGTGTGCGGGCTTCAGTAGTTGTGGCGTGTGGGCTCAGTAGTTGTGGCACATGGGCTTAGTTGCTCCATGGTATGTGGGATCTTCTGGGACCAGGGCTCGAACCCGTGTCCCCTGCATTGGCAGATGGCTTCTTAACCACTGTGCCACCAGGGAAGCCCCAGACTGATACACTTTAGAAATGTGACATGAATGCTGACTGAGCCCATACTCCAGAGGATGCTGCTTCTCTCTGGACCCCTGAGATCAAGTAAGCAGCCTGTTGAGGCGGTGGTGGTATAGAGGCGGTGGGGTGGGCGTGGGGATTGCCGGGGGCCTGGGGTCTGAACAGCCTGGTGTGGAGTCCCTGCCTGCGGTCCCCTCTGGTGCTTTCTGAGCCTGTGTCACACTCTTATGTCCCGGCATCTCCATTACTGGCACTGATTTTCCTGCCCACCGTTTGTGAGCCCAGGAACAAGTCAAGGGTAGGAGTATAATTTGGACTCATTCTCAGTGGGATTGAGAGCATCCCCGCCTTCACATACAAAGAAATGCATCCAGCCTCAATCTCATTATGAGGTCTTGACACTTCTGATTTGGTTACTTTAGAGTCTGCTGAAACCTACCAGACAGCTTTACTGTGAGCAACAGAAGTCTTTGAAAAGAATCATAAAAATGAAAGAGGTGTGAAAAGCAATCTTTTGGCTTATTATAACTGAAAAGTCATATCCTAGGAAGGAATAGTGTATCAAATGTAGCCAAATCAATTTTGAACTAGGGCCAGGTTTCCGTTTCTCTGCAAACTGCTATATGACTCTTTGGGGGAAGAAACAAGATATAGACACAAAAATTGATTTTTTATGCATTTACTTAGTGAGAGGGTCATGGGGCTAGGGAAAGAAAGGGCATCTCTGCTAAAGTTTAAACAGACACACTTGCAAATTTTAATTAGCATCAAGCGCAGGCACCGAGCCTTGCCTACGTCTCCCCACAGCACCCACTGTCAGTCTCACGCGACTGGCATGAAAATCACCTAGAGGTTGCTGGTCCAACCCCTTCGTCTCCCGCAGGAGGACACCGAGGCCTGCAGAGGTCAGGAGTGAGTCCAGTCACTCTGATGGCGGAGCTGGAACTGAAACCTGGGCCTCTGACTCACAATCCAGTGCTCCTGCATTGATCACGCTGTCCCCACTTCGCCCTCTCCTGTCATATTTCATGTCTGTGAATGACTCAAATCTTCATGAATCATAAACTCTTTGAGGGAAAGAATATTCATAAATGTTTTTGAGTCCCTATATCTGTTAAAACAGGACTGAGCCACAGCAACGGTAAAATATTTAATAATCTAATAGGACGTGAATCTTCATGGTTCCTTCAAAGCTGACAGCTCCCATCGTGCAGTCTCAGGAAAAAGGGGCTGGGGAACCTTTCTTGTCCCCCAAAACATTCACGAATTCAGGCGGTCAGCCACCAGACAGCCACTGACCATAGCAGGGATCTGTAGAACATTTCTGGTGATGAAAGATGCTCTTGAGGAGATCACAACCTAACCCCAGATATCAGTTTCATGAAATAGAATTAGTGCCGGAGAGTGGAGTGCCTATTGCCCTCAACAGCAAAAGAATAAAGGGAGAAGGATGTGCTAAGCTTGAGAAGCCCCTCTTGACCACGTAAAGGCTTTTCCCCCGTTAGATGTGAACATTCCAACTCCAGCTGCCTTGGGCTGAAGTCTATCTTTTTCTCATCACCAGCAATGCAGACAACGCTTCTTTTAAACCACCTACCTAGTAAAATATCACTGTACTTCAAAAAGCATTTATACTGGGAAGGGAATCCTTCTGCCGCATTAGAGAAAAATCTTCAAAAAAACCTTTCCTGTTTTTAAAGATTCTGAAAGTTTCATTACCTGGGCTTGTTGAATTACAAGCAATGCATGGCGAAGGTCCCGAAGATCTATTGATGAGGGGCCCCTTTGACCATTTCCTTACTGCCAACACACACCTCACCTTGACCCCCCACCATCTCAAAAATCCCTTGCTCTTAGAACTACCTTAATTTATTATGTTAATGACCACATGTACTGATAGCCTGTTCTATTCTAGAAACTGTGTGGGCTGGTGTTGTATCCATAACAAGGCCATCAGCAACAAAAAGAGGAGGAAGAGAGAGGAAAATTAAAGAAATCATATTAGGCAAAACCTATTCAGCAAATAATTCTCAAACATTAATATTTTAAAACACAATGCTCCTGGCTATAGGTGACCTGGTAATAAAGAACTACCTGGCATGCCAGAAGTTTCCGGCCACCTGGCAGCCAACTGCACATTTGGGCTGGTCCATTCTCTGCCCATCAGTCCATCAGAGGCTCCTGACATCCCTTCAAGGTGATGCCGCACTGGAGTTGAACATCAATGGATGTTCCTTTTGAGCCTGAGATTCTAGAGAAGTTCTACATATTCTAGAGGTCCATCCTGAGCCAAGGTCAGGCTCAAACATTCAAAGGATCCCCCTCCCCAGTGACAGATAGTTTAGGGGCTGCCAAACATCTTCCAGGAAATGCTAGGAGGACTGAGTAACCCAGGCCCCAAGGCTGCTGGAACGCCTCAGCTCTCATAGAGATGGAGGAACAGGTAAGCTCATCCCAAATGAACCCACCTGGAGAAGAAAAGCCAGAGTGGGGTACAGAAGATGCTTGCTGGGATAAGGGGAGGTCCCAAAGTCAGAATGCAGCAGAAACAGCCATTTAACACTGAAAATTACAATTAAAATCAATGAGAAAATGGGCTTTGCTTTATAAAGATCCATTTATAACCTGTATCTCTATAACAAGATCATCAGTCTGTGTTTCCTGACCTTCTCTGTTCCAGCCTAAGTGATCTCCATGTTTGACAAAATTTCAGCTTTTTCTTTTTTTGATGAAAAAGGACGAAGGGGAGAGAGCATTTAAAAGAACAGAGATGGGGAAAGGAAATGTATAATCTGGGCATACATTCACTCAGACAACAATCAGTGCTGGGCGCTGGGGAAAAGGAGCTGACGGGCGCTCACGCAGCAGAAGGCATGAACTGGGACTTCTGCAGAGCCAGCCTGCGTCTAGGACCTTGAGTTTTTGATCTACAAGTTGTGGCCTTGCAGTAGGTCGCGAAATCAATTTTAAGGGTCACAACCAGCACTTTTTAGAAATGAAAGAGAAAGGAAAAGTCAGAGCGCATCCTCCATGGTAAGGGTGAGCCCTATTTTGTGTGGTTTTATGAGTTCTGTTTGTGCACACAGGCTGGTCTGCAATGTAAAATATATTTCCTTCAGTGGTTCACAGTCAAAAAGGTTTGAAAAACACTGCTTGAAATATACTCCGCCTTATCATTCCACGTGAAAACACAAATTTACTTCAAATAACGCAGTGGGTATGTAAGGGCTCAGGTTCTGCAGTGAGACTGTGTACTCTGAATCCTGACTGCCATTTTCTAGCTGTGTAACCTTGGGTAAGTTACTTAACCTCTCTGTGTTTTAGGTTGCTTTATATATAAAATGGGTGTTATATGAATAGTGCCTACGTCTAGGGCCACTGTGAAATTTATGTGAGATGTAAATACACGTAAAGCAATGGCTGGCGCGGAGTAAGTGCACAATAAATATATGTAAACTGTTAAGTTATTACATCCCAACAGCTCCTTAAAGAACAAAACCATAGTAGCAGGATACAAAATTAATGTGCAGAAATCTCTTGCATTCCTATACAGTAACAATGAAAAAGCAGAAAGAGAAATTAAGGAAACTCTCCCATTTACCAATGCAACAAAAAGAATAAAATACCTAGGAATAAACCTGCCTAAGGAGGCAAAAGACCTGTATGCAGAAAACTAGAAGACACTGATTAAAGAAATCAAAGATGACACAAACAGATGGAGGGACATATCATGTTCTTGGATTGGAAGAATCAACATTGTGAAAATGACTGTACTACCCAAAGCAATTTACAGATTCAACGCAGTGCCTATCAAATTACCAATGGCATTTTTCACAGAATTAGAACAAGAAATCTTATGATTTGTATGGAAACGCAAAAGACCCCAAATAGCCAAAGCAATCTTGAAAAGGAAAGAGGGAGTTGGTGGAATTAGGCTTCCGGACTTCAAACTATACTACAAGGCTACAGTGATCAAGACAGGATGGTGCTGGCACAAAAACAGAAAAGGGAGATCAATGGAACAGAATAGAGAACCCAGAGGTAAACCCAAGCACATATGGGCACCTTACCTTTGACAAAGGAGGCAAGAATATACAATGGAAAAAAGACAGCCTCTTCAATAAGTGGTGCTGGGAAAATTGGACAGCAACATGTCAATGAATGAAATTAGAACACTTCCTAACTCCATACACAAAAATAAACTCAAAATGGATTAAAAACCTACATGTAAGTTCAGACACTATCAAACTCCTAGAGGAAAACATAGACAGAACCCTCTATGACATCCATCAAAGCAAGATCCTTTTTGACCCACCTCCTAGAATCATGGAAATAAAATCAAGAATAAACAAATGGGACCTCATGAAACTGAAAAGCTTTTGCACAGTGAAAGAAACCATAAACAAGACAAGAAGACAACCCTCAGGATGGGAGAAAATACTTGCCAACGAAGCAACAGACAAAGGATTACTCTCCAAAATATACAAGCAGCTCATGCAGCTTAATACCAAAAAAGCAAATAACCCAATCACAAATGGGAGGAAGACCTAAATAGACATTTCTCCAAAGAAGACATACAGATGGCCAACAAACACATGAAAAGATGCTCAACATCACTCATCATTAGAGAAATGCAAGTCAAAGCCACAATGAGGTATCACCTCACACGGGTAAGGATGGCCATCATCAAAAACTCTAGAAACAATAAATGTTGGAGAGGGTGTGGAGAAAAGGGAATTCTCTTGCACTGTTGGTGGGAACGTAATTGGTACAACCACTATGGAAAACAGTTTGGAGGTTCCTTCAAAAACTAAAAATAGTTTTAGTTTTTGGACATATACTGGGCATATACTCAGACAAAACCATAATCCAAAAAGAAACATGTAGCATAATGTTCACTGCAGCACTATTTACAATATCCAGGACATGGAAGCAACCTAAATGCCCATCAACAGATGAATGGATAAAGAAGATGTGGCACATATATACAATGGAATATTACTCAGCTATAAAAAGGAATGAGATGGAGCTATATGTAATGAGGTGGATAGACCTAGAGTCTGTCATACAGAGTGAAGTAAGTCAGAAAGAGAAAAACAAATATTGTATGCTAACTCATATATACAGAATCTAAAAAAAAATAAAATGGTACTGATGAACCTGGTGACAGGGCAAGAATAAGAATGCAGATGCAGAGAATGGACCTGGTGGACATGGGGTTGGGGGGGGGGTGGGAGGCGAAGGGGAAGCTGGGACCAAGTGAGAGAGTAGCATAGACATAGATACACTACCAACTGTAAAATAGAGAGCTAGTGGGAAGTTGCTGTATAACAAAGGGAGATCAACTTGATGATGGGTGATGCCTTAGAGGGCCAGGACAAGGAGGGTGGGAGGGAGTTGTGGGAGGGAGGGGATACGGGGATATATGTATAAATACAGCTGAGTCACTTTGGTGTACCTCAAAAGCTGATGCAAGAGTGTAAAGCAATTATATTCCAATACAGAGCCTAAAAAAAAAAAGAACAAAACCATACAGCTTTATGAAGAGGCAATCTCCTAATTTCCTAGAGCCATCTTAATTTCCAAAAGTATATAAGCTTATCTTTTTTTTTTTTTACTAACTTGCCCTAGAATTAAGTGTCTTTGGAAATGACTACTGGACATAGAAGCAGCAACAAATATGTCTAGTGTCCTTCTCTTGGCCAACCAGGTAAGTCATAAAACAGTCAATGTTAACACGCAAACCTCCAGAGAACTGAACTCTGATTTCTTTAAATTAAGAGCCAGGAGGGGAAATCTGAGGGCCAGCAGTTTTCTGTGCACTGACAGCTCTGGCCTTTGTTCTAAAGACAGCAGCCCTGCTGGTTCCTGATGGAAACCCCTCCAGGGCTCTCTTTGGGTGAGTGCTCAAGCTCCAAAGCACCTCCTGATTCAGGCACAAGGATGTGACTATTCCTGGCACCAATGAGTCAAACCAAAACCAAACAGAAAATACCAAGGATTCTAAGATTTATGGAGAAAGAGCTCAGGGCAAAAGAACAGGTTTAAGACAAATTCTCCAATAAGAGACAACACAAAGAATTCAACAAAGGAAATCAAAGGTTTCTAAATTATTTTGGTTTGTGAACTTGGTGCTGTCATTCCATAATTCAGCACATTAACATTTTGCATATTTAACCGATATTTGGGGAGGGGGAGCTGATTACTGTTACCGTTTATTAGGATAAATAGATTTTTGTTTGCAAAAACAGTATCCTCTGGGAAATACAGCAAAGAAACACCAGAAAGCAAGACCAGGCTAGTTACTATAGTAATATTTCTGATATACCAATAGCATGACATACTATTTATTACAGCAAATTTATACCAACAAGACATCACATAAACCCAGTTTTCTGAAGACCCAACAATGTGTTGGGGGATTCAGGATTTATCTAGGTGGGTTGAAAACCTAGTATTTTGGATTCCATTACCTAGAATTTACATTGAATACCGCATACACAGTTATAAACATAATAGCAACTTGGAATATTTGAATGGTAATCAAGTTAGGTAACATTTCCCAAGAAATAGTGAGAATGTTTTAATGTTTCAAGAAATATCCAGAGATGAATACAACATCGGCTACGACTGAGCAAGTAAATGTAGCAAAAATAAGTCTTAATAGCATAATTTCAACTTGATTAAAATGGAGAAAGACTACAGATGTGGCAGTCATAGCAATCCCCATTTGATGCCAGAACTGATATTTTTCCCCTCTTGATTTAATTCGCTTTGATTACCCAATTATTCCTAAATCCTTTCACTCAGTTCAGCTCCAATAAAACTGATAACGATGCTGACTCGTAATGTGGTTTCACTCCAGTCTCATGATACTGCTCCATAAAACGATGCCCGGCAACGTAATAAAATTATTCCAGACTGTGATATCATAACCGGGGAAAACAGAATAAACCTTTATCTGTTTGAAATAAAGCAAGCACAGAAAACCATTCATCAGAAAAATCTGAGGATTTCTTCTGTCAGCTGGGAAGAAGAATGGAAAGGGGGCATGGAAATTCCACAGCTGATATAAAATTTAGGATTATCAGTTGACACAACATTTGAAGAAGGCAAGGATAAATTTAAAAACTGATGGAGAAGTTAAAACTGTGGCTCTTTTTGCAAGCAAATCCTTATTGAGTATAATGAGGTGACCTGTCTAGCTAGCTCTGTGACCCTGGATAGATAAGGCAATCTTCCTGGGTTTTAACGTCTTATCACCGAATGAGACAATTGTATGATTTGTCAGATCTCTTCCACTTCCGAATTCCATGATTTCTAGTCATTTTTTGATAAAAATTGGTAGAAACCTCCCAAAGCAAAAGCACTCAGACTGAAGTGGCCCGGAAGACAATTCATGGTTGGTTAAAAAAAAAAAAATTCCTAGAAAACATTTTCAAAATACCTGTGGTTATTTGTTGTTTTCTCAAAATCAAATTCCCTTCCCATGAAACAATGCTCAACATTGCTAATTATTAGAGAAATGCAAATCAAAACTACAGTAAGGTATCACCTCACACTAGTCAGAATGACCATCATTAGAAAGCCCACAATCAATGCTAGAGCAGGTGTGGAGAAAAGGGAACCCTCCTACACTATGGGTGGAAATGTAAAATGGTGCAGCCACTATGGAAAACAGTATGGAGGTTCCTTACAAAAACTAAAAATAGAGCTACCATATGATCCAGCAATCCCAGTCCTGGGCATATATCAGGAGAAAACTAATTCAAAAAGACACATGCACCCCAATGTTCATTGCAGCACTATTTACAATAGCCAAGGCATGGAAGTAACCTAAATGTCTATTGACAGATGAATGAATAAAGATGTGGTATACACATATGTGTGCGTGTGTGTACACACACACACACACACAACAGAATACCACTCAGCCATAAAAAAGAGTGAATGTTATTTGCAGCAGTGTGGATGGACCTAGAGGTGATCATACTAAGTAAAGGAAGTCAGAGAAAGACAAATATCATATGACATCACTTACATGTGAAATCTAAAATGTGATACAAATGAACTTATTTACAAAACAGAAACAGACTCACAGACTTAGAGAACAGACTTAAGGTTACTGAAGGTCAAAGGCTAGGGGAGGGATGAATGAGGAGTTTGAGATAAGCAGATACCGACGACTGTATATAAAATAGATAACCAACAAGGTCCTACTGTATAGCAGAGGGAAGACATCTTATAATAACCTATAATGGAAAAGAATCTGAATAACAATATAGATATTTATATGCACGAATCATTTTGCTGCACACCAGAAACTAACACAACATCGTAAATCAACTATACGTCAATAAAAATTTAAATAAAGTAATTAAAAATCAAATTCCTTTTCTTTTCTGTAATCAACAGCTTTAGAGCAATACAAAAACTGTTCCACATGGAGAGAACTTTACACTTTACAACATGTTTTACATACACAATCTCATTTCACCCACACACCAACCCTGTGAGATCAAGATAACAGTCTGATAGGATTCGTTTTCACAGCCACTTTATAAAAATCCAATTGTTAACAGTACTAACTTTTCTAACAGTACCAACAATCTTCAAAAACACTGCATATTTCCTCCCCTCAATGGTTCAATCACCAACTAGATTATGAGGTTTCTAATCCTTATTTACATTCTCAAATGCCACTGGGACTTTTGCAGCATGAGGGGACAGGGAGGAAGAGCACGATACAAAGTGAAACAGAAGATGGAAAAGAAGCTACTGACTGAGTGAGGACAGCATCGTGCAAGAAGACTGCCTTCTTTTATCACCAAGATAATCTTCAGTCCTCTTAACAGGTAAACCTCAGTACATGCAAGTAACAAAGAGATCAGGGCTCTGTTTTGGGTTTTTTGTTTGTTTCTTTCTGTGTTCTTAAGAGAAAATTTTGCTTCCATCACCTATGTAAAGTCACCGTAAAAAACGTGCCCATATGTTCCAGGAACCACCATTTCTGTTCTGTCTCCCTTGGATTCAGCTATCCTCGGTCAAAGCCACACTCCCCTCCTTGCTGGGATTTGTGCCGGCGGATCCTAGACCTGAATGTGTTGGGATCACGTATTTAAAATGCAAGGTATTTTAAATCAACATTTCACCAACTATCTCCCTTACAAGGTTATTTACATCAAATGCGATGTTTATAAAATTATTTTGAAAAGTACAAAACAATAGGCAAGTATATATAAGATGGAACTTTCCAGCAAAACAGAAATTACAGAATGTTATTGCTGGAAGGAATCTTAGAAGTCATCTAAATGATCTCCCCCTCATTTTCTAGCTGAGAAATTTTTGACCAAAAAGTTTAAATGACTGTGCAGACTCACACAGTGAATCCCTAAGTGAGGGATTAGAACCCAGGGTCCAGATTCCTAATCCAGGCTTCTTCCTACTTGCAGGGCAGAAAGCAAACCTCAAAGAGGGGTCACACTACTTTGCCACCTGCTGGAATGGACATCTTGACATGATGGCACCTTTACTTCGGACAACGACCAAAATTTACCTCCAGGAAAACATACCGGGATCAGATGGTTAAACCTAAAGGATTTCCTCTAAAGTAGGATAACTGTATGAATTCACTCAGACAGACTCATAGAGTATGTGGTTTTTCTCTGATATAAAAACTGGGGGAACACTGCTCTTCTGAAGCATAAAGAGAGTTATTTTTTCTCCCTCTTCTAACAAACCATCTCAGAGCACAGCAGGTTAAGACATGACCAAAACCTCCCTGTGACAGGCCAAAAGGGCTTCAAAGTGAAAGCAGAAAGAAACAGACAGCCTAGTACGCACGTATCCCCACCATCTCACAGACTGGCACAGACCACCACGAGTAGGTCAGCCTCCTCCTTCGGAATGGGTGAAAAATATTCCATTTATGCCTTGCACTGTGCTGTCTACCTACTCATGATCAGTTATTTTTGTTACAGAATAAAGCTTAGCTTGGAGGAAGCAGGAAGGGGCCAGGTCGGGGAGACAGAGGCTCTGGAGGGCTTCTCCAGGGACAGGAGAGGATCAGGGGCTGCACAAGTGCTACTCCAGGGCCAAGAGCACTGGCACTTGGGGTCTTGCTCAGCTTTGAGGGGTGCAGTGGGGGCAGCCTGAGTCCTCCTGGAGGAGCAAGACTGGAGACCCTAGGCTGGTGGTGCCTGGGCAGCTGAAGAAGGGATGGTAACACGGCAGTAGCCAAGTGCTTTCCCTGCCAGGCACCACAGAAGCCCAGGATTCTTGTGGGATCCAATGAACGTGGACGTGGAGAAGGAGCCTCCCATGTCCCCCACGAGATACACACACTCAAACACACACACAAACACACACAAACACAAAGGACTGAACTTCTCATCAGCCAGGAAGTTAGGGGCTCAAAGCAAATTACATTTGCTTTAGACAAATACAGGAATGTGACACTTCTTCCCTCTTGGTCTCCACACGAAGCCTTGTTCCTGGTGCGTAAATTTGATGCAAACAGGGAGGAGCCACCCTGGTGGCAGCTATTCTAGAATGCGTGAGGCCTGGATGAAAGTTATCCCCAGGGATAAGATGTATTCTCCAAAGTACTAGTCTTTTGGGATAACCCCCTGGCGTGTCTTTGATTGGCAGAGTTTTCTGACCTTATTGTATCATTCACAAAGCACAGGTTATTTGGTTTCCCCGTGTGACCTATGTTGCTTATAAAGCTTCACATCAATGTCACTAGTGTTCCGTGGCTGGGTTGTAACATCTAGTGCGCACACGAACTCTGGCCCCAGGGCTTGCCTGGGATGATGGGGTGGCCTCACTTGTGGCCCATTGGTAAAGAGTTAGAGATGGACCTTTAACTTGAAAAGGCTGCACATCTTGTCTTTTACTGGGTCCTGTGGTCCTGCAAGGGCATCCCTCTCCTTAGGCTGGACAGGCACTGGCACAGTGCCTTTAACCAAGCACAATAGTGGTGCTATGGCCTTGGGTTGCAGCAAGAAGGTGCACTCCCTGCATTCTTCTGTTGGGGAAACTTGCATAAAATTTCATAGCATCCTGGTTTGCAAATGTGTTGGTCACACAGCATTTTCCCAGGAGCACCTGTATATTCAGCACCTGGACCAAAATAATTGCTAATATCTCTTCATACGATAAAACACTCTGAAAGCATTAAAATTATGGTTTGAAGACTTCCTGATCATTCAATGTTAATGATTACGGGACAATTCCCCACATGTATAGCTAACTAAAAAACAAAACACCAAAAAGTGTACACTGCATGAACATTTTTTAAAATATACAAAAAGGATGTATGTGCACAGGAAAAAAAAATGAAAAGAAATATTCCAAAATGTTAACTGTGTAACTTGGGATTGAAGGCTGAGGGGTGATTTTCATGTTCTTCTTTATACATTTCTATATTTTCCAAATTCTCTGCAATGAATATTTATAATCAAGAAACAAATGTTATTTTTAAAAAATGAACCCTAATGGCAAGTGTGTGTTAAGATGGGTGAGAGCTGGTCTGTGTGGCTCTCTACAAACACACAGTCTCAAAGATTCAAAAGAGAACAAAACAGTGAGTTTCTTCTAGAGGAGCGTGGTACTGAGGACTAGCTCTGCTTTGGTGGGTATTAAATTCCACAGAGCCGCCTGCAAATAACATAACGTCCCTTTAGTGGTTCCCTTAAATCACTTGCCTGTCCGAGGAATGGCATTAACTCTGAGCGCCCAAGACTCTGAAGGTCCGCGGTGAACGTCTAAGGGCTGTTGACATCTAGAATGGTGCTGGCATGGTTTATAGCTCTGCTCCCCAAGAGGGGCGCCTGCATCCTGGAAATAAATGGTGCTCACCCGGGGCAAGCACCAGGAGACTAGGAGAGAAGCAAAACAGATGGATGCTGAGGATAAAACATCCGTCTGGTCAGCATTGATAATGAACTGTTACATCCTATCTGAAATTACTTAATTTCCGAAACACTGTATTATAAATATGCTGTCAATGGAGTTCCTGGGTTTGTGAAGAAAGGAGGTGAATCAGAAATGGTTTGACGAAATACCACTGGTTCCCCAAACAAATATCCTTCCCTCTGATCTTAGCCTACATGCTACCTGAAGGATAAAGGGAAACACTACCAATGACGTAAGACATTCTACAGGCAGCCTTTGGTTACTGACGAGCAGCTTTGCTTTAAAAAAAAAAAAATTATAGTTACTAAAGGGCATCAAAAAGTTGGCCCTTTTTAATCTGCAGACTTCTACCCTAATTTATGGTTTTAAACGTCATGTTACAGTCTTAATCGTGATGTAGGTAGAGGGTGTTTGTGAGCAGTTGAATAGAGGAATAAGTGCATTTAACATGAATGCAAAGAAAAAATGCAAATGGATACTTGTTTATTTAGCAATAGGTTTGAGTTTTTTGTTATTATTTTTCTTCCACAATTTATAAAATCCCAATCTTCTATAACACAGAAGCAAGTAAATCTTCCTTTCTCTAGTGTCAACATGCAGGCTGTACTATCATTATTGGCCAAAAAACAAAACAAAATTGAAAAATCTGCACTTAGGCAAAGCTGAGGCTTGCTCGGTATCTCTGCTGCTTCTTCTGGCTGGAAGAATAGCAGAGAACTTTGTGCTCTAGGATTCAGCTCTTTGCTAATTTTCTCTAAGCACAATTCATTTTTTAATTTCATCTCTTCGCTATTATTTCAGTAAGAAGCCGCAGGTAGTGCCTCTACCTGTAAAGTATTATTAATTAGCAGCTAACAAGGGTGAACAGGAATCATGTGCTCTATTTGGTTCATGAGAAGTGGTGCTCAAAATCTTTTATACCAGCCAATCTGAAGGAAAAAAAACATCTGATTCTGGTCGCATTTAAGGATTCTTGGCCCTGCAGGCCCAGACACTCATACCTTGAGCACCCATGCAGATGAGATTGTCATAATCTCAAAGTTGGATAGGAAGAAAATGAACCAGCTGCTCTGTAATTTTTACAGTGCCTACAATTTGTCTCATTAGCTGGCAAATAGGATAGGCTGGGAACTAAAGCTGCTGCAGCCGCCACTCTGCACGAGAGAAAAAAGTGATGCACAGCCACTCACTCACTCTGGTGGGGTGGGGTAAATCACAGCTGCTAGGCGGGCTCCATCACCGCAATGACCCAAGGCCTTCAGCAAATTACAGAAGATTCCAGAGCTTCCTTCTCTTTTCTGAAAAAGAATCTTTTGGAATGACCCTGTCCATCTCTCAGAGCTGTGGGGCACCTGGAGAGGTAAGGATCCGTAAGTGCTTTGAAAACTCTGAAAGTCTATTCAAATGCAATTTGGAATTGATCTGATCGGTAAACTGAGGCCCAAGGGTGGCCGATGTGACTGGAATCACAGTGGTGCAGCCCAGAGGCTGGGTTCCCTTATTCAGAGACTCAAGGAAAATCCCTACATGTTTCCCTGTCTCTACTCACGGCTGTTACCCCTCAGCCAGTGAGGCTGTTGGAGAAAGGGAGATGAGGGTCAATAGGTTTCCTAGGTCACTTCCGACTTAGAAACAGGGCGATGCTACCTGGTAACAAGTCACGGTAGCCTGCAGATAGGAGTCTGCAGACCAGGTGGAGCTGGTGGGCAGGTGGGAGGCGAGCAGGAAGCAAAGAGTAAACAGGGCCCTGCTGTATAACAAAGACTCTGGCGGGCCTTTGTCCCTGGATCCTAGGAGGTACCCTCTAAAGCCCTGGAATGTCCTGAGTGACATGTGACTTTATTATTCATGGTGGGCCCCGAGTAGTTTATGCTAATGAGATGACAGAATGGGGGCGGGCCAAGGCAGAAAGACCAACCATGTGATTACAGGGTTGGAGCATTGGGCCTGGTGATGTCAAGCTCAACTTTCTGGACCTCTGGGTGGGAGTAGGGTGCTGGAGACTGAGTTCAGCCATGCGGCCAATGATTCAATCACTCATGCCTATGGTACCAAAACCCAGTACAGACACTGGACACCAGCGCTCAGGTGAGCATCCCTGGCTGGCGATTTATACTGATATAGCAGGAGAGTGATTTGTCCTGAGGACAAGGGCACTTTGTCATGGGGATCCTCCCAGACCTATGTGTCTATTTTTTGACTGGTCCTCACTTGATTCCTTTATAATACAACTATAATCATAAGTATAGCACTTTCCTGAGTTCTGTGAGTCATTCTAGTGAATTATTAAACCTGAGGGGGTAGCCCAAATTTGCAGCCAGTGGGTCAGAAGTGTGGGTGGCCTGGGAGGCCCCAGAGCTTATGTTGTCTGAGGTGGGGGCAGTCTTGTTGGGGACCATGCCATTAACTTTGGGGGTCTGTGCTGAGTCCGGTAGTTGGTGTCAGAATTGCACTGAGGGTCCTTAGGGTCCAAGGTGGCAGGAAGGCAGTGACAGATGGGATGAGAGATCTTGGTCTGCTTTTCAGTCGGAAAAGCTGGGACTGAATTCTCACTTTACTGTCAGTTTAGCTTTGTGACTTTATTCAGGTTACTGAACCTCTTCATTTCCCCCAAACTTAGTCTCCTGACTGGTAAAATGGTGGAAATAATACCTGTCACGGGGATTCATGAGGACTGAATGAAATGTCACGCCAAGTTCTGAACATTCCAGGAGTAGAGGTCTGATGTGAGCAGAGCTGTGGGGTAGAGCCCAGAGTTGGGTAGATCAGCAACTCGGTCAAGTCCTGAGCCTCGGGGTGGGGGGCTGGGGCATGATGTTGCCATGGCCTGCAGGTCAAGGGTGGGACATGAGTGGGGCAGATAGGTTTTGAGAGTAGAAAGATGACCCAGAAATGCTCTGAAAACCTCCTTCTCTGAGCAGAGTGTCTGACAAGTGATCCCCACTGAGAACGCTCTCTCCTAGAACAGCGGTTGTTCCAGGTTCAGCCTCGAAGGAAAAGGAGAGGCTGAGGGGTTGGGGCTCTGGGGCCCCCATTTATTTCATGTTTCCTATATGCGGCTACAGGTAAAACAATCATCTGAAAAAAGTTTCTGCTGCTAAAAAAAAAAAAAAAAAAAGAGTCTGTTTTAGAGAATAAATCTGATTAGTAGGATGGCTGCTCTCCAGAACCTTATCCTGAATTTCTAGAATCAGACAACAAAATTAAAGTGACCACCCTTTGGGAGGGAGAGACTGCTGATTAGAAGTTCTGATTGCAAGGAAGGGCATGCTAGATTTACACGGTCTGTCTTAAAAGCCTATACTTACAATAGCAGGTTTTCAAAAAGTCAAAGAAAAAATAGGGCTAATTTCATAGCAAGACACTAGAAGCAAAGGTAACTCAAAAGTGTTGAGATGCTCTTCTCTCTCAGCCTCAAGGAAAGTGGCTTCACATGATAAGACCTGGGGAGTTTCCTGGTGGCCTAGGGGTTAGGGTTCTGGGCTTTTACTGCCACGGCCCAGGTTCAGTCCCTGGTCAGGGAACTGAGATCCTGCAAGCTGTGCAGAGCAGCCCAAAAAAAAAAAAAAAAAAAAAAAAATGGATGTTACAACCTGCGTACAAAGGCTGGAAGGAAGGGCACCAAGGTAACCACAGACCTGCATAAAGGTGTGGCGTGGCCTTGCAAGAAGAATGACTGGAAAGTACAGTGGACGGAACCTAAAATGACTTGCAAAAATCTTAAGGACCAAAAGACGATAAGGGGTTGGGATGGAGAGTGATGATTCGTGTATTTATCCAGCATCCAGTAACCAGGCACAAGGCCAAGTGCTTCCGGGGAGAAGTGAGGGAGATTGTCTCTCCTTTTTACATCAGTCTGATGGGGAGGCCAAAATATACTGCCTTGTATCCTGTGGCTTGCAGAATTCTCGCTGAAAACAGCTCCTTCAGTCTTAGAGCTCTCTCTGCATCCTCCTCCACATCCTCCTCCATGCCCTTGGCCAGAAGGAACCCTGGAGGAAGGGGACTGAGGGAGACGCCAGGCGGTACCGGGCTCTCTCCTCGCCCTGATAACTGCCACTGGTTACCGGCCTTTTTCTTCCCTGAGGAGGAGTCTGCCCCTCACCCATCCCTTACTCAAACAGACCTCTGCTGGGTCAGTGCCATGCCCAGTGGAGGGTAAAAGCCAGGCAGGGCTGGGGCTCCCCACTACACCCTCACCTGACAGCTGAGGAAACCGAGGCTCCAAGAGGTCAAGCAACTTGCCCAACGTCATCGCGTTAGCGGGTCACGGGGCCAGGATCTGAATCCAGGACCGTCTAGCCCCCTTTGTCCCCCGACACGACCCCACCTGGAGGGGCCTTGAACTGTAGAGTCCGGTGAGTCCAAGAAGGCAAGGGAGGGCCTCTAAGGCAGGGGTGAGCCCCTGTGGAGGCCTGAGGGCCTGGGAGCCGGATCTTGTGTGTTGGGGGGGGCACCACAAACAAGGGGGTGGGCCAGAGGGGACAGGCCTTCAAGGGAAGCATCAGAGTTGTGAACTGCTCAGACCTCAACCTAATTCTGGGAAGACTTTGCTCTGAAACTCCACTGAGTCTTATAGAAAGCCCTCAAGAAACTCGGGGAAGTGGTCTTTGCCCATAGCTCACATTCCTCCTACTCGCAGGAGGACATTATTTATTTATTTTTCAAAACCTCAAATCCCTGTTTCTTGTGAGGCCAGGAAGCCCATCTGCTCCAGGTCTGCTTGGCTGTGGCCTTGACGGCAGCGGAGCGGAAGCTCTTTAACTCGCCCTCTGAATGCAGGGTTAATGAGCCCGGCAGGCTCTGCCCCATCAGGGGGCTGACCGGACAACCTCCCCACGAGACACCTTCTGACTCCACTGCCGGGTCAGGTGCCTGCACCCACGACACACACTGAAAATCGCAAGCCACGATCGGGGGCACGAGACGGTCTGGTTCTCACTGGCCAGGGGAACAAAGCTGTGCTTTCAACAGCACTGACTTCTTCTCTAAGGGCAAGTTTCTTCTTGCTGAATTTTAATCCACAGTTCTTTATGTTTTTCAATAAAGTCAAAAGCTCCCTCCTGACATTTCCAACCAGCAAAGATAAAAAGGGTGTAGATATGCTCAGAGGCACCCCTTTCCTTTCTCAGGGAGGTGTTGGGGCAGGCTGGACAGTGGGAAAGGCCAGAGCTTGAAGTGGATTAGAAACGGGTTTGAGGCCAGCTCTGCCACTGGTCCGCAGGTGGTCCTGGCTGGACGGGTTGCTTTTCCCTCTGTGACTCCATTTTCTCATCAGCAAAACCAGGTTAACACGGGGTGAGTTGTGAGGATTCAATGAAGGATCGTGTGAGTAAGAGCACGACCCCCTCAGTAAGCTTCCTTCTGCCCGTCCTCATCTGGGAGAGGGTTTTTTTTTTTTTTTTTTTCTTTAATGGCTTCTTCTAGGAGCTTGATCATTTGTCCTTAAAAAATGTAAGCGAAGGTAGAAAAAGTTACCTTCATTTCCTCTGCGTCCCCGCCCCCTCAAGAAACGTGTGGGCCTCCAGCAACGCCGTGCCCCGCGTGGTCTCGGCATTGCTGTTTTTAATGCCGGCATCACTGGGGAGGGTGGGTCGGAATGCGACCATCCTTAAGAACTCATGGGATTTAGGAAGGTGGAGAGGAGACAAGGCCCCACCACCCACGTGTGGTGTCGGTGAGCTGAGGTGGGCTCAGCGCTCGGAACAAGACCAGGCGGCTGGGAGCCCCCACGGGCCAGGGCTGCCGCCTCCTCCCACACACGTGGGGCTCAGGGTGGCCTGTCCCTCTGCTTCCTGGGGCGCCACAAGGAAGCCCCCGTGGACAATGGGTTTGCCTGCTGACATCCACATTTCCCTTTGGCGGGGACAGAGCCAAGGGGCAGAGTTCTGAAAAATGAGACGTGGCTGAATCTAGCCTTTGGCTCCCAGCCATTCCCCCAGGAAGAGGCAAACAGCTGGTTCAGTCTGAGGGTCTCAGGGCACGTGGGCCCCCCAGACCACACTATCGAAAGCCCTCTGCGGGTCCCCAGAGCCCCTGAGAGTGGCGACAAGGTTTGTCATTATAAAAGTCTCTTTCCTCCCTCGATGGCCCTGGGCTCGGGAACTGCTGTCCTGAGACAGGGTCTCACCTCCACAGGACTGTGCCCCCATGTCACTGGATCCTGCCCTGCCCCTTGGTGACAAGCCGTTGTTCACAAACCTGCCCTAACTCTCCTTGAAACCATTTAGACAGAGCCCCAGCTTCTGTGGGAGGTGGCACTTCCTTCAAGTTTTTCCTAAGTTGACTTCCTCCAAGTTGGGAAGTCTCCTCCCTGTCTCTAACAGTCTCTCAAGCCACATGGTTCATGATGTGATGAGCTTCCACCTGGACAGGTCTCCCAATTCATCCTTCCAGACCTGAGTCCTGGTCCTCACAGCTGCCTCTCCATCACAGCCCCGCCCCTCTGATCAGGCCACTGCCCAGGTCCACTGGACTCGCCCCACCTCTGACAGAAGCACTGAAAGCACAAGGCCGGCTGGTGAGAGCAGAGATGGGGCCCTTGTGCTGAGATGGATGGTGATGCTGCAGCAATGTCAGGAAGATGCTGGCTGACCTGAGCCCACCCAGGAAGGAGTACAGTGCCTGCTCCAAGCTCAGGCTCCGGCCCTGAGTGTTCCTTCCTGCTTTTCTGCAACATTTCAGGAGGCAGTACACACACAGAGAAAAACACAGACACCAGCATCTGGCAACCTGCCTTCAACCTGGCATCAGCCCATCTCTAGCTGTGTAACTTGGGACAAGTCAACCTCTCTGGGTCTCAGTTTCCTCATCTGTGAAATGGGGATAGTGAAGTCTTACCTCTTAGGGCAGTTAGGAGGTTTAAAGGAGATATGATATCTGAAGCACTCTGAGCTCTGCCTGGTAAGCAATCAATACACGCTGACTATTATTATCATCATTATTGAGTGGCCTTCATCTCTTCTGGGAAGATGTTTGACTTTTCCCAGCAGCACGTGTGTTTCTTTCTCTGTATCTCTCCAACGTTGTGTTCACATCAGCAGCCCAGCACTTAGTAATGCTGCTATAATTATTTAGTCATGTGTTTTTTGATCCAACTAGATCACGTATTTGTTCCTCTGGCAACACGATGAAGGCCAGGGACCCCTTTTCAATGCAATGCTTTAAATGCATAAAATAAAGTGCATAGGATTCTAAAGGAAACCAATCACACTGAAATACAGCTATCAAAATATTTCTCAAAAACAGATCTGCGATATGGCAATCTATGTGCTTCTTTATTAACACTTTAAATAACAAGATTTACTGCTGGGTCTCAGAATTACCCTGACTTTGAAGGCGTGATGACACAAATGAGATTTTGAGATATTTATAACAGCCATAAGTAATATGAAATATCTGTTACTTCTATTGGTGATAAAGTCACAGGGACTACGGACATGGATATCACTCTTGTCAATTCCCTGCCTTTAAAAGTAAAGGAAACGCTACACTTCAGTTAGAGATTAGTGAAAATCAAAAGGCAATTTTTTTCTAATGTAAACTCACAGACCCCTTGAATTCTATTGAGAACCTTGATCTAGACTGTGAGTTTCTAAGAGTTCATTGTTCTATTTATCTTTGTAATCGCAGCCTCAAGTACAGAGCTTGGTACACAGGAAGGACTTAACACATTGTTTTTTAAAATTAATAAACTTAAGACATTGTGCCAAGTGTTACAAACAGATGCTGAGGCTCCTGCCCTATAGAAGCTAAAATATGTATGAAATAACTGTGACACAAGATAAAGCCAGAAACAGCCATAACCTAAGTGATTAAAAGAGTAGGGGGCCTTGGGAGTGTGTGTGTGGTGGGAGTAGGCTGGATGGGAGTCGTGCATCTGTCAAATTATTTTTGAAATTATAAGCTATCAATCTATCTCCTTGACTAAAGTGAGCTTTTCATGGAAACATCATGCTGTATTTATGTTTGTGCAATAGGAATGGTATAGTGAAAATATTAAATGGATGTATTTTTCATTCCCTTATAATCATGCAGCCCTCACACAATTACAGCTAAGTCTTTTGCCCAAAGAAGGGAAGCAGAACATCAAGGAAGGCCAGGGAAGAAAGGAGGCGGGCACGAAGAGAAAGGCTGCCACCTGCCACCAACAGGCAGAGATGGTGGACAGACAGCCCTGGTAGATAGTCTGCCCTGCCACCTTCGGGTGGGGCGGGAAGAAGAGAGTAGGGAGGGGTAAGGGGTAAACCAGGGTCCTGTTTCTCCTCCCCCTGGGGCTCACTCTCAACATGGGGAGGGAAGGAAGAGGAAGAGAGGTTAAGCGAAGAAGATAAAAGTTGAGGGCACTTATTTCCTGCATCCTTTCGAGATGCTAGGTCAGGACCATCTTGCAGATGCCTTGGCATCAACAGGAGATGACCACAGCGGAAAGGAAACGCAGTGGTGTGTGCAGGGTTCTGGTAGGCAGGGGCCAGGAGAGTGCCCATAGGGGCCCCTGGGCTTCCAGGTGGCATCAAGGGACCCAGTGGGGACCTGGAAGGTAGCAGAAAATTGAGAGGCAGCAGGTGTACTATGAGGCTGCTGTGGGGAGAAGGGAGGAGGACTTCATACCTAAGCTGCAAGGTGGACCACCCAGGTCGGGGACAGGATGGAGAACGAGGGGACACTCAGCGTGCAGAGCAGTCAGCAGGTGGCCATGACAAGAGACCCTGGCCTGAGAGTTACACCAGCTGTGCACTCCGGCCTGGATGCCAGCAGGATGCCCAGTGCCCACAGCAAGGACTTGGAGGAGGAAATCTCAAAGCCAGCCTGCCCCTTCCCAGTGCCCTGAGGACATCCGGGATGCCCCTGCATCCAGGGGCCACATGAGCACTTGGGAGAGCAAGGACCATCTCTGTAGGAACAAGTGACAAGAGGCGATGGGAATTTATGGAAGAACCATCTACATGGTTTACTGTAACTGCGTCTGCTCTTCTCTGCAGAAGGGCTTTTACCTGTAAACACACACATTCCCCCCCGCCCTGCCCCACCCCAAGATCAATGCACTGTGCTCCAGTCTGGGGTTCTTTCTTGTGTATCTCTATGACACCCACGGCCACAACGCCGTAGAGACGGGCCTCGGAATCCCCTGCCTTCATTTGGCCAAGGGCGAAAGCAACCAAGGCACCTGGAAATCGCAATGACATGTTAGGTCATCCCTGACCAGGACTGGCATTAAAGCCAGCTCTCATTATGTGGCTTGGCATCAGTGTCCCTCCCCTATGCTGAGATCTCTATTTTTAAAAAAACCCAACAAGCAAGTTAAAAAATAAAAGAATTTCCAACTAATACCATCATTTGATTGAATTTAGCCATAAGAAAAAACTCAGAAAAGACATGACTCTAACAGAAATATACTGAGTGGCAGGGGAGATTAATTTTGGAAGGTATGGAAGTTCTGCAGAATTCGAAGAAGAGATAATTCATAACTCATACCAAGCTTCAACAATGTGCACAGTTTCCCATAAACCATGTCTAACTCATCCTATGAGTTCACCCACTGACCAGAGAGAATAAGAGAAAATGACTTTTCTATTATATGGTTAAAATGGGACTGTGACCCCACCATGCTTGGGGCCACGAGGTTGCTGAGCTCCTGGAGAGTGGCTCCCAAACCCTGCTTCCTCCCTGTTTCTCTAACTCGGCAAGGGGCACAGGACTGCTGCTTGCCTACAAGGAGCCTCTGTGCACTCAGAAAAATTCCAGGCCAGAGCCCAGCCGGGGTAAGTAAAGCTGGGGGCCACCTGTATAACCCCATCACAGGGAGTTGGCACTTTCAATAAGACATGGCATTTACACAAAAAGTCTCCTTGGTCAAATCTGTAATCATCCAGGGATAAGGAAGATGTGGTAGCTGTAAACAATGCAATATCAGCCATAAAAAAAGAATGAGATAATGCCATTTGCAGGAACATGGATGGACCTAGAGATTATTATACTAAGTGAAAGTAAGTCAGAAAGAGAAATACAAATATCATATCTAAAATATGATACAAATAAACGTATTTACAGAAAGACTCACAGACACAGAAAACAGATTTATAGTTACCAAAGGGGAAGGGGAGGAGTAAATTAGGAGTTTAGGATTAGCAGGTACAAACTACCATATATAAAATAAACAAGGTCCTCCTGTATAGTGCAGGGAACTATATTTAATATCTTGTAATAATCTATAATGGAAAAAATATATATATATACACATATAACTGAATCACTTTGCTGTACACCAGAAACTAACACAACATTGTAAATCAACTATACTTCAATTTTTAAAACTCTGTAGTCATTTAGAAAATACTAGTTTGCTGAAAATCTATCTTCTTGAGGGATAGTTTTTCCTTTTCCTTTTCCCCTTCCTCCCTTCCTTCCTTTCTTCCTTCCTTCCTTCCTTCCTATATTTCTTTCTTTTTGAGGGGTAGTTTCTTCTTTGGCTCTGGTCCACAGGGAAGGGTGCAGCAGAGAGAAGAGTTCTCAACAGTGGCCTCCAATCTCGTCAACCGCAAAGGCACTCTTTTCCTCTGCACTTAAGACTGGACTGAGACAGAACAATTACAGGGGTAATGTCATCTGTCATGAGTAAAGTAATTAGTGCTTTCTAAAAAAAAAAAAGAAAATTTTAAGAAAATTGGCATTTTCTACCTCTGCCACTGGAAATGATGACCACGGTGTCAACATGTCCAAGTATGACTATTATTAAAATATCTCACATTTATTTGACTCCTCATGTTTTATAAAGGGCTCCCGCTTAGTCCTTCCTACTGGGCCCTTACATCCTTTATTTCAGGGATGAGGAAACGGGGCTCTGAGGTGTTAAGTGACTTGCTTTTAGTTTCAGGGTAGGTGGCAGAGCCAGGACTAAGACCCACACCATTCTGCTTCCTACTCTGGCCATCCAAGACTCAGGCAGGGTTGTCTGAATTGCCTTGAATAGAGAATCCACCTATTCTGTTCTTGAAAATTTCCCGATTCCTCTGGCGAAACCTATCAGGAACTCCTCTCTGGTCAAAACGTATCTCTGTGTTTGCTTTTTACACCTGACTGCCCACACCATTCAGAGTCAGAGCACCTGTCCAGGGAAAGGGGGACCAAGGATGCTGCTGCCTTTGCCATTCATCAACCTTGTCCCAAGTCTCACTGTTTCCCCATCCCCTGATATCAGGAACATCTGCAAGGCTTGCCGGGTATAACTCTTATTTAGCCAATACCGTCAGCCCCTCGTGTCAGCAGCCAGGCCTCAGGGGTAGTCCCTGCCACTTTGGCTGGTAGACCAGTTGGCTCCTCAGAATCCATAAGGGATTCTGCCATTCAGGGTCAAATCTGGCTCCCAATGGAGGCAAGACCTGGCTATTGAGGTATCTGTCCCCACCACCACTCCACAAACTTTTATTTTGGCCTGGAGTTGACAACCACTATTAGCACCATGCTCTATCCACTAGGCTTCCAAATCCATCTGTCACTGGATTGTGCCGAGAGCAAAATCAGCCATAGTGCTCAGTCCTGACTTTCAGTTGCCTAAAGTTGAGGATCCTGTCCCAGTACTTGGTGTGCCTTCCTCTGCTAACGTCTCTTCCTCTCCAGCTCACTGCACTCCCCAGGGGCGATTTTCAATTCAGCAGCCCTGACGATGGGTATAGAGAAGGGTGAGAACCAGGGGTTTCAAAGTCCAGTTTTCTATTTATCATCAGGAAGAAGACTGAAACACATGCGGATAAATGTGGGGACTATTGATGGCCTTCACTTCCCCAAATTATCCTATTCTTGATCAATACATGAACGAGAATGACTGTGGGTTGTCTGTTCTGACAATAGCTTAAAAGCTTCTTCCAAAAAACTTGCCTGAAATTGCCCTGCTTTTCCCAGGCATTCACACTCCAAGTCCTTTTTCCCAAGGTTGTACCTTGCCCTCCTCTAACCTTCTCCAGCACTTTGTCTACACATCCCTTTTTTTGCTTTCACTATTTTATAGCCATTTGTGTTCCGTGCTCATCTCTTACTCTAAGCTCCGGGAAGGCACATGTTCCTGATTCAGCTTTGCATCTCTAAAGTTCTTGCTGCTGGCCTTTCACATGGGTGGAGCTCAGAAAAAGTTGGTTTAGTGAATGGACCAAAGGAGGATGGATGGATGGATGGATGGATGGATGGATGGATAGACGGACAGAAGGATGGGTAGATAGATGGGTGGATGATAGATGGATAGAAGGGAAACTCTCTTTTGTGTACACTGCTACAACTTACTCTCTTTTTGTATTTCTTTGGAAAAGCAACTCACATTCATCCTCATTATCATACTCATTTGATTTCTAGGCACGTTCTCAGTTGGGGAGGTTTCACAATTTCTCTGCTGCCACCACTAAATTAAAAACACACTGGCATGCTGTAGCAAGGGAAAGCCATAAAAGGTCCAGAACCTGAAGGGCTAGATTTCTGACTAAACCACAACCCACATATCACTGTCCTCACTTCATATTTAAGAAATAAAAGTTTTCTGTTTGGAAAATTCCCCAGGCCTTCCTTCTCTCACCTGCGTAATATGCCTTCCCAGTTCTCCTGAAATATCTTTATTCTTTCCTAAGACTCTGATTGCCTATTTTCATCACATTTTAAGTCTTAAGCAAGGCGATTCAGAAAATAACAAAGGAGAAAATAAAGTCAACACTAAGAAAAATAAAATAGGTTGGTTGACAGCCAAAGGAATATCTGCCAATAGCAACGCCATTTGTCTTAGTTACTGCTTTTAACTTTCTCTCTCTCCTGGCATTAATAGAAATAAAACCGCGTGTCTCCAGCCTCACGCAGCTAATGCACAGTTAGTACCCCAGGCAACAGGAGCCACAAAGTTCAAGTATGGTGGAGACAAATTCAAGTAAACAGATCGTAGACACCATTGATTGCAGCATGTAGTCTCACGGTGCTAGCCACTGTAGCTGGTGGGTTTCATGCAAAACCAGGGGAGTCCTATGGGAGAAGAGCCCCTTGTAGCCAACTCGGGCCTCCTCGTCGCAGAAGTATTTCCCCACCAGACATAAAAGATGTAAGGATGGCAGAGAGAGGGGAATGGAATGAGGAGGGCTGGCACATGGTGATTTGGGGTCTTTGTTCCAATAAACATGCCTGAATCCACACGCTGGTTCTGCGGTTCTGAGCCCCCTCCTCCGCGTCGTCAGATCACTGCTAGAAGAATGCCCCCCTTGTGACTGCCCTCCTGCGGGGTGGTGACAGGCCCAGAGAGCCCTTTAACGGATCCACTCAGTGGTTACCCCTTAAAGTCCTATGCCTGCACTTTGACATCAGATTTGTACTATTGGGTGGGCCAAAAAAAAGTTCATTCGGGTGTTTCTATAAGAGCTTATGGAAAATCCCGAACGAACTTTATGGCCAATCCATACTTTCTCTGATGGCACTGACAATTATAGCCACGCGGAGGGGCGACCACTGCCGACAATCAGGAGTAATAATGACTGCGACTTTGATTTGGTGGCCCTTTAGAGGTCCAATTCCAGCACCCAAGAGAGACCCGCTCCTTAGCATGGAACTAACGCCCTGAGCCTCTGAGTCCCACACGCAAGCTTTTTCCGAACATTTATTTTTCTTGTTCCAAGCCAGCTGGGAAATCGCATGTGCCAGCAAAGCGCTGTCACTTCCAGCAAAAACACAGCTGAACCCGTGTCCCCACGTGGTCCAGGCTGAGCATCACTGAAGGGGCCTCGGAAAAGTAACTGCGAGCCTGGCCTAGAAACCACGGTCATCCCACAGTGCCTCCTGGAAAGCCCTGGGTTTATTTCCAAGGCCTTTGATACAACCTGCGTGAGTCAGAACTGACATTCTTGGAGCCTGAGACTCTTCCACAGTGACCTCCCTGACTAACTCACACACTGTGCAGGGTCTCAATTCACAGGACTCTGTGTGCCCTTCTCAGCCGGGCCGGAAAGACGCTGTCCAAGCCATCTGCTCCCACAGGCAGGAGCTGGCGCCCCAAAGATGCCAGGGGGGATGCGGGCTCTCCCTCTCCTTGCCAAGAAACCACCCCCAAGCCTGCTGAAGAGCAATGATGAAATGTCCACGTTGTACTGAAAACAAGAGTAAAAGTAGCAAGAAGACAACTACTAGTGGATGAGGCAGCCAGTGAGCCCCTCGTAAACCCTAAAGCGACACCTGGGAATTCCAGCTTCCCATCCCCCCACCTTGCTGACCTCCCACCTACACCCAGGTTCATAAAATCCCAGCGTGGTGGTTCTGGATTGCTACCTGGCACTCCTGAAGAAAGGGCTGAGTCATGGGGGCAGAGGACCTGCGTGGCACAGGTACAAGCCCCCCTATTCTCCAGCTTCTGAGTTCCAGTCCTCTCAGTCAAATGTCAATTGCTAACTGAAGCAGCAGTCAGGGTGGTATATCGGGGATGCTATGGGTGGCTGTAAAATACTCAAGATGTGGTTCATAAAGTATTTGGAGGGTATTATTGGGAAGCATGGTTAGGCTACCTCAAAGCAACTTGTTTTCTATGTGCCTATATACACACATATCTACAGAAAATATTATAGTATGTGTATAAAAGGCATATCTATATTCAGACATGGTACCTGAGTTGCAACGCGCATCCCAGGGATTAAATTACTTCGGTGAGCTCTCTTGCAAAAATTGGATATTTACTGCTGCTGGCACCTATAACAATTTTCAGGCAGTGTGCATTACCTCACACCAGCCTTCCTAGTTCATCACCAAGATATATAAAGTTTCTCAGGATAGGCCCATGTCAACTAGAGGTCGTTCGTTATTTTTAAGGCTGTAATTTGGATTCAAGACTTTTAAATATGCGTCCTGGGCACTGAAACATGGCCTGACTGCACTGGAGTGAGTTATTCTGCGATTCTCAGTGATTGGAAGTAATTGTGGGAGGATGGGGACCTCCACAGACAAGGCTCTCCTCCAGGCCACGGGGAAACAGAACCAGGGGTTGAAACGTCCTCCTCTGGCTTGGTGGACTGAAGCTGGACTGAAGCTCCCCTCTCCTGTCCCTGTCCTTTACAGCTCCCTCCGGCTCCCAGGGCACTGGGGAGGGTGGGGGCCATTCTAGCAGCGCCTCACCTGGCCATCTTCCTCCATCTGCCCACTCCAATGACTGCCCCTGGCCACGTGTTCCTGGCACTCCTGGGTGGACACTGCCCCAACTGTCCACCTCGCCCAGATCACTGTCCCAGGACAATCAGGCACACGTTCTCCTTCCTAAGACGAAGCAGTTAAAGCTTAGACCCTGCTGGTGCTTCAATCCAGACCCTACCACTCACTTCCAGGGCAATTACTAAACCTCTCGCTGCCTAAGTCTCCACAGCTGTGCCCTGGGGGTAGCAGAACCTCCTTTAGAGCCAGCAGGAGGATTCAGTGAGATGATGCACATAAACCACTTGGAAGAGTGTCTGGTACTATTATGCACTCAATTAAAAAAATTATTCTGAAACAAATTAAAATGAAATTAGGGCTTCCTGCTGATTTTGGCACATATAACACGTGGATAATTTTTCTCCTTCCCCCAACTCCACTGAAATGAAAATAAGGGATTACAAAAAGGTGTAAACCCCCAACAACACAGAGAATGAGAGAAGCAATGATGCAAAAAAGGTCTCTAATTTTCTAAGAAAATGGAAAGCGGATAGAGAAGTTAGCAGAGCTGTGAAGAGTAAAGTAAGGGGCACCCTTTCTGAGCCATGAAACCCCAGAAAGACTGGGAGATTGGCACTACCAGGTTCTGCAGAAAGTGGGGCTGAAATGTATTAAGGAGCAGTGAGACCCAGGTCCCCTCTCCTGGCTGGGGCCTCCAGGTGACCACCCTTCCGCCACCACAGCAGGAGAGGAGAGGTTCATTCTGTGGTACCCAAGACTTAGAGATTCAGGGATACCAAGCACAGTAGAGATCAGGGGAAAGGCACCATACACAAAACAGGGGCTTCAGTGAAAAATGTGAATCTAGACCAAACACCCCTCCTGACTGCCCTTCTACCCTCTCCAGGAAAGGTGGCATCCAGGTGAATCTCCTCATCCCTACCCCAGGCAAGAAATCAGAGGATTCTCCTGTGACGAAATGAACGACACAGAGAAAACACTTATGGATGCTACAGATATAGACAGTCAGGGACCACCTCCCTCTACCTTCAATGAAATGGCTGGAATTCCAGCCCAGTCAATTTTCAGTGATGCCCAGGAATTGACAAGCCCCACCCGTGCACACAGAGCTTCCCTGCATGTCTTGGTATTAATTATGAATGGTGAAGGAAGTTTCTAATTTAAAAGCCAATGCATGAAGAAATAGGAAACAATGCAGAAAGAAAAATACTGCAGTTAATATCCTCAAATATATAAGAGAAGATAGGTAGCCATAAAATACGAACAGGATGCTATTTAAAAAAGAATATAAATACAGATGATTGAACTTGGTGTACCTCAAAAAATAAATAAATAAAAAAAAAGAATCAACTACAGAAAAAGAAAAAATTCTTAGTAATTTAAATATGTAGCTGAAAACAACTGACAAAAATCTGGATGAAAAGTCATGGAAATCTTTCAGAAAAGAGAACAAAAAGGCAAAGAGATGGAAAATTGAAGATAAAAGATAAGAACATTTAAGGACCAATCTAGGAGTTATAGGAAAGCCAGAAAGAAAAGAGAAGATGAAGAAGAGAAAATAAAGCAGTAATATAAGAAAATTTCCCAGAAGTGAAAGGCACAAGTCTCCAAATGGACAAGACCACAATAAAGGAACAGACCCCCATACTATGCACATTATTGGGAAATTTCAGGGAATTGGAGATAGAGAAGATCCTAAGCTTCTGCAGGAAGGAGGACAGGTCACATATAAAAGACTGAGAATCAGAATGACATCACACTTCTCATCAGAAATATTAGAAGCCAGAAGACTACAAATTGATCCCTTCAAAATTCTATGCTTCACACCAAGTTATCAGTCAAATGTGAAAGCAGGAAAAAAAGATATTTTCAAACAGTCAAATCTCAAAATAGTTACCTCTCGAACTCCTTACTCAGAAAGCTGCTAAAGGATCTTCCCCATCAAAATCAGGGGGTAATACAAGAAATGGGAATACACAGATTCGGAAAACTGGGGCGCCAACACTGGAGGGCAGACAAACCACAAGATAACTGGACAGCAGACCTGGAGAACAGGCAGTGCAAACTGGGATGGTGGGGAAAGGGCTCCAGGAAGGATATCTCCAGGGGAAAAAAATGGGAGAGACAGATGACTGGTTGCATTTAACCATACAGAAAGTAATATTAAGAACAATTCAGAGTTCTTTTGGAAATTAAGGGAAGAATTAATTATAGAGACACAGAAGATACGGCAAAACAAAACATCAACAAGGTGATGGTTAACTCCCGGAAAAACAAAAAGTTATTGAAAAAAAAAGGAAATGTTATCTTAGTATACTTTGAGGCTTAGTAGTGAACAATACTCACCAAGTCAATGGAACGTAAACAAAACTGGTTTCAAACAAAAAGTAGGAGACAACTGCCTTGAGAGAAGAAAGAATGAGAAATGGGGAAGGGAACTTCTCATATGAAGTCAATAGGTAATACCTAAAAATTTTAATATCTAAGTTTTATAATTCAAGAGATATCAGTGTAAGCAAATGATTTAGAAATGTGGAGGTGGCCTCGTGAACAGTGACAAGCGTTGACAGTGGCTGCCTCAGAGGTGCAGGACTCAGGCCTGGGAGGGTCAGTGCAGGGGGCCCGCTCTCTCCCAGGTTAAACCTCTGCCCAGAGGTCATAGTTTCCATGCTTTCCTGCTTGCCTGTCTATTACCTAACAGGTGAGAATTTTGGTCAATGGATCTATGGACTCATACAAATCTGCATCATTTATGCAACAGCATCTTGGTGATTGTAACGGAGAGCTTTAGCCTGACTTAATAAAATGTTCTGTTAGAAACTGTTTCATAAGAACGATGCTTTCAACCACTAAAGGCAAACCTGCTTCCAAGAAAGGAAAAGTTGAAATCTGCTCAAATCATTAGCATTCGATTAGAATCATTAGGAAAAGCACAGTGGGGCCTGAAGAGAAATGATACTGCCAGAGTGGTTTTATTAAAAAAATGAGCTGGCCTTAATTCTTACTGAGGTTCAGCTATGACTATCTCACCCAGAAGAAAACCGTCTGATGGGCCAGGTTAGAAACTAACAGAGTAATAAGAACAGCCACTACTACCATATTTATACTTGCAGAATAGTTTGCTTAATACTTTCACTTGTATTAACTCATTATCCTCTTTTTACAGATATATACATATTTTCCCGTAAGGACTTGACAAAATCCACACAACTAGTATCCCAGGTGGGTGCGGACCCCAGCTCTTTTGACTCTAAATCTAGTGCTAATCCTCTCTCTTCAATGCCTAGCACAGTATCTGGCTCATAGGAGGTGTTCAAAGAATATTTGGTGAGGGTGGGACTTATTGTGCCTTGTGACTCCAGAAACACCTCCCCCCCAAAAAGCCTGGAACCTGGTAAGAGAGTCACAAAGAAGGCAGGACAGGCTATAGCCACCAGCCCCCCAAGTCGTCTCACTCCTCCGGCCCTGCTCCTGCCATATTCTCTACCTCGCAGCCAGGGTACCTTCTTAAAAGCACCCTTCACTGTTACTGCTTTCCTATCCATCTTCATCTTGACTGCACACTCCATGAGGGCAGGCTGTGTCTATCTCCATCACCACAGCTCCCCTGGTGCTCAAATAGCATAATGACACTTCCTAGAGACTCCCCACGGACTGTGCCAAGTGGATGAGACCTTAAATGGCTAATTTTAGCACAAGGTATGAGGGGCGAAGGATCCAATAATGAGTGGACGACGGGGGTGGGAGGACATGGGAGCTCTCGCTACAGCCAGGTGTGAATCGCAGAAGCTCTCCTGCCACCTTCACACCACCGGAGTCAGCCCTCTGCTCAGAAGATGGCAATTAGGACACTGCAGCCCAAAAGCCCAGTGCCACGTGCTCACGGCTGTGAGCTGTGTACACAAGTGGCAGGTCACACGTCCCCTCCCTCGCCTGTGTCAGCTGTGTGGTTACCTGCTACATGATCTGTTTACAGAGTCATCACTCAGCGTTGCTTTCGTGCTTAAGAGGTAGGGCTATTGTTTTTGGCAACAGCAGCGGGGAAAACAAAGGAAGCTTAGAGTGAGAAAATGAGGCCAGAGCACACCAAATCCCTGAAGAAAGATCCCAGGAGCCCCTCAGAAAGCCTGACCAACCGAGGTCACCCAGCCCTCTGGGCAGAGCCTCTTTCTCAAGCAGGACTCTGTTCTACCTAAGGTCCCCAGACTCCGGGGGAATGCTTGAACTATTTTTCATTTCTTTAAAAAGGGGAAGGGAAATAGTACATTTATCCAAGACAAATCTGCATAGACCAACGTAAAAATCCAGGTTTCTTTGTTTGATTGGAAAAACAAGGTGGTAAAAAGGCTGCTATTCACATCCACATACATCTTTAATCAGAAAGGAGAGAAATGAATGAACTGTTGCTGAGTAAAGGTAGTCCCGCTCTTGAAGGACACAAAGTCGGTGGGTTGAAAATAATAAAAGGGATCCAGAGAGTTGAAGGCTGGGAGCCACTGTTCTCAGAGGCATATCTGGGTCCTTGGCTTTGTAATCAGACCTATCAGAGCTGCACAGAGTATCCAGGACCCCTTGAGGCATTTAGTACAGCCCCAAAAAGGCTAGAAGGTGGCCAAACTGAGGCAGGGGAAAGAAGCAGGTCCAGCCTGCAGAGTGCTCTGTGTCTGGTGCTTTGGTTACACTCCGCCTGCAGGGAGGACCTGTGAAGGGCCTGGGCAGTAAAGTGATACAAGCAAAGATGTGTTTTGCAACAACTCTGTTAGCAGTATGGGGGCATCACAAACTGGAAGGGACAATGCTGGAGGCAGAGAACCCACAAGGCAGCTTCTCCAATGGCCCGGGATCAACAGGAAGAGAGCGGGAATGGGGGCTGTGGGGGTGGGGAGCAAGGGCAGTTATTCAAGGCAGCTATGGTGCAGGACCGACAGGGTGGACTGGATATGGAGACTCGGGGAATCTGGGCCTCCGATCTGGATCAGAGACCCAGGCAGATGAGAACGCCGGTCACCTGGACGGGGAACTTGGAGAGAGAAGCACTTTGAGAGAAGAGTATAGTTCGGTTTTAGACAAGCTGAGGTATGTGGGGGATACCTCTGTAGAAACATCCAGTAGGCAGCTGCATATCCCCATCAGGTCCAGGAAAAAATTCTGAGTGGGGAAATACGTGCAGTTCTAGGTGGTAATTCGAGCCAGGAGGGTGGATGAGGTTGTACCGGCAGATTGTGTGTTTCGAGAGAAGAGGGCCAAGGAACTCCGGCAAAAAAGTGATGTCCTCACTATCATGGGAGGAGAGGATTTCAAGAAAGAGGAGAACAGTTAAGACCCCACAGTGGTGGAGGCTTCCCTGGTGGCGCAGTGGTTAAAAATCCACCTGCCGATGCAGGGGACACGGGTTCAAGCCCTAGTCTGGGAAGATCCCACATGCTGTGGAGCAACTAAGCCCGTGCGCCACAACTACTGAGCCTGAGCTCTAGAGCCAACGAGCCACAACTACTGCACCTGAGTGCCACAACTACTGAAGCCTGCGCGCCTAGAGCCCGTGCTCTGTGGCAAGAGAAGCCACGGCAATGAGAAGCCAGTGCAGTGCAAAAAAGAGTAGCCCCTGCTCCCTGCAGTTAGAGAAAGCCTGCACACAGCAACCAAGACCCAATGCAGTCAATAAATAAATAAATAAATAAATAAAAATTAAAAAAAAAAAAGACCCCACAGTGGGCGTAGACTTGCTGCTCCGTGTCTTGGTGACATTTACCAGGGGAGTTTCAGTGGGGCGGTGGGGGTTGAAACCATATTGTTGTGGGTTGAAGAGTGAGATGGAAGTGCGCAGAGACTACACATGGACTACTGTTCAAGGAGCTCAGCTTCAGAAGGAGAACACCAGAGCAGGGCCAGGATCGAGGAAGGGTTTCTATTTGAAAGGGGAGATATCAGGTCTATTTGTCGATTGAGAAGGAGCAGAAGGGGCAGTGATGGGATGGAACAGAGGGACCCCACACTGCCCACCTTGCCGGCTCCCATCCTGCCTGCCATTGCTCAGCAGGTGGCATCTCCTGCTGGCCAGTTTGTTGTGGGAGTCAGTGCAACTTGTGGTCGCCTTCCCTCGGGGACGTCAAGTTCTCTCAGATGGGGTGTGGGACTGAAGGTGTCACTAGAGAAGGGTTACCCATCAGAATCTCGTGGCATTGGTTAAGCATATAAATTCCCAAGCTCCACCCAGATCTGCCGTCTCAAAGTCTCTACAGGCGAGGTCAAGAAATCTGTCTTTGTAGAAACTCCCCAGTGGTTTCTGATGCACTGGGACACCACTAACTTAACAAGCCTTGTGAACCGTTCACATGAGGGCCCACAGGAAGCAGGACCTGGTCCACCCCTCACCCAGAACTGGCCAGTCCTGAGGCCCGTCCACCACGCCTGCCCTCACATGGTTCAGGGCAGTTTCCAACAGTCTGGAGAGAAGCTGAGGCTAATTTATAAAGCTGAAGGGACTGGGGCTCTCACGCACCCACCTTCCTCTGACAGAGCAATGACAGAAATCCTTTATCTCCTTAAATTTATCTTCCTTTACCCAACAGGGCTGGGAAGAACTGCAGGTAATAGAGCCCTGAAATCACCTTGCTCGAATCACATTCCCTGAGGAGGACAACACACAGCCCAATCCTGGAAGAACGTTCTGGCTGGGACGTGAGCTTGAGCGCCAGGCCCAGTGCCCTGGACAGAATGAACAATGCCAAGAAGTTAAACACCCTACTTGTCTGGGAACCAGGGGAGTCACACGTGTGCCCACCACTCCTTTTCCCAAGACACCTAGGCTCTCGGGAAATTGGTGCTGCCTCCCAGAACTGACAAGAATTCAGGCTCTGGAAGCTTAGAGGAACCGCAGGCTTGCCAGTCCTTCCGGGGGCGGGGGGGGGGAGGGGGGGCAGTGGGAGGAGCTGGGCGCCTCCGCAGACACAGAGGAAGGGCCTGACCCCGTGAGGCCTCACTTGGGGTGCGGAGCTGGGCAAGCATGCAAGTGCTGCAGCTGTGAAGGAAAACCACAGTCAGGTTCATGTCAGCGAAGAGGCAGGAAGGGCATCCAGGTGCAGAGAAGGCTTCGAGGGTAAAGGTGAGGAAGGGGCTGTCAACACTTAGTCCTTTATGTCTTTGCTAATCCAAAGGGGCTTCTGTCCGGAGGCCACAGGATTCAATCTGCTTTGACCTCTAGGGTGCTGGCTGGGTCAGAGAGGTTCCAGGCAAAGATCAGAGGTAAAAGAGCGTGCTCTCTTCCCACAGAAGGTGTAACGTGGTCCCTCTCAGTCCTGTGAACTAGAACACATGCAATCAGGCCTGTGGTGGGAGAGAGGATGTCAAAGGCTGCTGGCCTCTCTGTAGGAGCATTTCTTCAACCTCCATTGTTTCAGAAATATAATCATCACCCAGCCAAAACTGTCTGCCCGAAAAAGACATACGTGACCTCATACCGCTAACCTCCTGTGTGTTACATGTGGTCTTTTAATCTGGTTTGCATGTAGGTGCTATCTGTTCTAGGGAGGGAATAAAAGCAGCTTTGATGGCTAACGTACACATGTTTGATATGCAAAGTCCTCATCTTGAAGCTGATACTGTCATGATCTGGTGTTCTTTGGAGAAAGGTGGTTCTTGTAAATTTATGAAACCCAAAGGTATCTACAAGAGCCATGTACTGGGCCTGCTGGGTCCCCCCGTCATGGGGGTCGTTTGTCACCTTACCTGTCCCTCGCTGGATCACCAGAACCCCAAATGCAGAGCCACGTGCCTGTCTGGGTACTTGGCAGGCCACGGGCGCTGCTGCAATTAGCAAGCTGGATCATGATTCAGCATCAGACACGCGCAGCCTCCACCAGAGCAGAGCGGACAGCTTAAAAATAGCAGAGCTGCGGCTGCATCTCGCCAGCCCAGGCTCCATGCGAGGCAGGGCAGCTGCCGCCAGCAGGGCCTGGAGTGGGTCCCGCCGCCCACCCACCCGGGGCCGCCTTCCAGCTGTGCGGACGACCCCGTGGGAAGCGGAAGGGGCGGCTCCCATCACGCTTGCCGCCAACAGCGCCCAACGCGGAAGTGCCGGTGGTCCCTGTCCCCCCTCCCCCCGCCACCCCGCCATTCAGCGGGCGCCCGAGGAGTCACAGGCCCAGGGCTCGTTCCAAACACACAAGCCACCGGGAGACAACCAGCACTGCTGCCCCACGTCCAGAGCACCACACAGCTGTGCGTGCAGCCACACCCATTGGGGCCGCCCCCGAACCCCCCTCCCCAGTTAGTGATCCGCGAGGAGCCGCGCTCAGCCTGAAGCAGGGGAGCAAACATCTCGGTCTAGTGGAAAGAGGTGGGATTTTGTCTTCAGAGAGGCCTGGGTTCAAACCCATTCCAACCATCTGCCGACAGACACCACCTGCTTCCTGCTCGCCCATCACTACCCCTCCCTGTCTTGGCTAAATTCTGTCCCTTCTCAGCGGCTCAGACTCTGGTGTAAAACAGAGCTCATGATCACTAATTTGCTGGTCATGTTAAAAGTAAATGAGGCAACATGCAAAGCAGTGAGAAGGATGGCCAGCATAAATGAGCCTTGCTAAATCCACACCTTCTTCATGGCAGTGACTGAGGTCGGCCCTGGGGGGACCACAGTCACCGTGGAACCATGGTCAGGAGGACAGCTTGGGGCCTGGGGCACACAGGACAAGGAAAACCCAGAAGGACCTCAGTGTCCTGCTTTGGTGGAGTTTTCACTTCAGTCATATTTTCTAGATGATATTTTCTAGATGAAAAGGCAATATCTTCAGGGCTGCTCTCGTCTTTAGACATGTTCTACCCAATAGCCCAAAACGAGATTTACAGTAACAGAGAGGCTTGCCATTTTTCTGAAAATACTAGTATTGAATAGATGTCATTTGTGCCCAAATTAATCTATGAAATTATTAACAAAATGATTCTAAAATGCATCTGGAAGAATAGTTTCATGGAACTAGCTGAGAACATTTTGAAAAAGAAGAGTAATGAGTGGGGATTTGCTCTATCAAATTTTAAAAGGTACAAGTAGTAAAATAGTGCGGTAATGGTGTAGGAAGAGACATCAAATCAATGGAATATAATAGAAAGCCCAGAAACAGACTCAATATCTAAACAATGATAGTATATTGTGAAGCTAGTCTTCCAAAACAGTGGGAAGTGGATGGACTATTCGGTCAATAGTGTTGGTACAACTGGCTAACCACTTGGATGAAAATAAACTATATCCCCACTTCTCTGAATACACACAAATGAATTTCCAGATTGACTAAAAGTTTAAATATAGCAAATAAAATATAGGAAATATAAGTAGATATTTAAATAACCTTGTGTTGGCAAAGAAATTTCTAAGCATGACACCAAATGGCAGACACCATAGATAAAAAAGGTTGATAGATTTATCATCAGTGCAATTAAAGGCAAACAGAAACTGTAAGAACAATCATTGTAATATACATGAAAGAGTGAAGATTTTGAAAGTTTTTACAAATGAATAAGAAAAATATAAAAACATCAATAGAAAAATGGACAAAGAACATGAACCAACAACTCAAACCAATAAATACAAATGGCCTATAAAGATATGGGGCTTTCTTCACTCCAGCCACACTGGCCTTCTTTTAGGTTCTGGACTATTCCATGCCACCTCCTGACACAGGATCTTTGCACAGGCTCTTCCCTCCACCAGGAATCCACTCTCTCTATCCTCACCTAGTTAAATCCCTCAACTCTCTGGTCAACACTAACTTCCCCAAGAAAGCCTTCTTTGAACATTTCCCCAACCCAGACTAAATGAGATCCCCTCTTTCCTCCTTTATAAGTTTTTCGACACCAAGTAGTTTTCCTCATGGCACTTTTTACAGCTGGTAATTACACATTTATTTTTGTAATTATCAGACTGTTGTCTCCCCCTCTGGACAAAGTGCCTGTTTTTTGCTGATCATTTTATGTGCAGCACAATGGTTAAATAAACTATATGATCCACATAAAATGGAATATTACACAGTGAGCTAAAGTCTTATAAAAGATTATTTTTAAGAGAATAAAAGATATCAAGATATATTGTTAAGTAACAAAAGCGGATTACAAAATCATGTATATAGTACCATTTCGGGGGAGGGAATGTGTCCATATAGAAAAGAGATACACATCACATTTTTAACAGGAGGTTAGTGTGACTTATGTTTTCTTAATTTTGCTTATCCAATTTTTCATTTAAAATTTCAATAATGAATACACACACACATACATATGTAGCTTTTTTAATAAGAGAAAAGATTAAAACGAGCTATGGTTTTCCTCTCCAAGCCACTGAGTCCAGTGTGATTCCTACAGGAACCACAGTGGGTGTCCTTTTCCACAAGTTTTCCCCGACCCTCCGCCACCTCTCTACCTTTATTTCCACCAACAGAAAGAAAGAGAATATAGCCTAGCTCCAAGCCCCAGATTACTCGTCTTTAGAAAATAAAAACTAAATGAAAGAGCATACACACGTTTAAGAAAATTTCAGATTTCCACTGAACAGCCCAACTCCCAAGAACAGTTCAAATGGGAAATCTGTCTGTGCTTAGCCTTGTGAACTATGTCTACTCAATGAATATATGTGGACACACCGACCACTTAATAAAATGGACAAAGGGGTAGCTGCAAGTTGTAATACTGAACAGCAAAGACCATGCTGACATTACTTCAAAGAGATGGACGTGTTTCATGTGGTATGGGCATACCTGGTGTCTGACACAAGCAAGACTCAGGGTGGGAAAAGTGCTGCTGCCAAAGGTCAGGGGAGCGGAAAGGGGACCCAGCTTCTCGGGTGAGGGTCTCATATGATGAAAAAGTAGATTTTGTGAGAGTTCAAGTACCCACAGGCCTGGTGTCCTTAACACAGGAAGGCTGTGCTGACACCGCACTTTCCTGGGGCTTCCACTCTTGAGAATAAAATTGGCCTGCTTATTTGCAGCTAAGGATGGAGCCAGCCTGCACTTAATACACTGACGGAACTGCTCAAGGATTGTCCATCCCTGCGAAAAACCTCCCTTTGACTGGCCGCCAAGGACAATGTCCGCCCTCCTTATTGGTGTGGGCTGGGTGGTATGTTTCAGTCCCAGTGAGACGCAGACTTCAAGGCCAGATAAACTCCCGATCACACTCCATGGTCCCCAGACCCCGTGGCCCCGCTTAATGGGGATGGACCTTTCCCGGTTTGCGGCCAGGCATGCTCCCCTTCCGCGGAGCTTTAAAACCAAGTGGGGCTGTCCTGTGGTCCATCCAGGAGAAGTCCGTGTGCCATGCACTCGGGGAAGGCAGGCAGCTGGCTCCCTCGAGTCCATCTGGACAGCGTTCCTGAGTTAGAACATTTAGCACTATTTCTTACGTTCAAGGCTCGGAGTCTGGGGGTAAGAAGAAAAACAGGTTCTGCAGAAATTGTCTCTTCCCTTCCATTCCTAACTCATCTCTTCCTCCTCTTTCTCCCTCTTCCCCTACAGCTTCTCTCTCTTACTTGAAGAGGGGAAGGATGATGCCAGTAATTCACTGTTGAGTCCACATATGCACAACTGCTGTCACCCACCGTAAAATACTAACAGTAATACCAGTGAGGCTAGCCTACAGGGAAGGGGCCCACAAAGCAATCACAGAAATGCTGCCCCAAAGCCACAGCTGAGCTCCCAGGACAGGGGCTGCTGCTCCTTCTCATCCACCCCCTCCCCCTCTGCAGAGCTTCACGCTGCTGACCGCCCCCTCCCTAAACTCTCTTGTCCCAGCGTTTGGTAACACTGCCCTACCCTGGTCCCCTGTCGCTCTGAACCTTCCCTTGGTCTCCTGTGGGGAGACTGAGGCACAGAGCGGTTCAAGGACGTGTCCCAGATCACGGGCATATTAAGAGATGGGGCTGCGGGGGCTTCCCTGGTGGCGCAGTGATTAAGAATCCGCCTGCCAATGCAGGGGACACGAGTTCGAGCCCTGGTCAGGGAAGATCCCACATGCCGTGGAGAAACTAAGCCCGTGCGCCACAACTACTGAGCTTGCACTCTTGAGCCCATGAGCCACAACTACTGAGCACCTGTGCCACAACTACTGAAGCCCGCGTGCCTAGAGCCTGTGCTACGCAACAACAGAAGCCACCACAATGGGAAGCCCGCGCACTGCAATGAAGAGTAGCCCCTGCTCTTCTCAACTAGACAAATCTTGTGCAGAGCAACAAAGACCCAATGCAACCAATAAAAAAGAAACTAATTAATTAAAAAAAAGAGAGAGAGATGCGGCTGGGACTCAAATGCAGGCCTCCGGACTGTCCTCTCCACCAGCGCCTCAGGGGAGTCACCCCCAGGTCCCCAGTTCCTCCATCTCCTCTCTAGACCACTGAACGCTGATGATAATTACTTCTTCCCATAAGATGACTCCTAAATCTGCATTTATATCTCCAACTTCTCTCTCCCCATCCTCACTCTCCAGTGCCTGCTGGACAATTCTACCTGCATGTCAAATTTTAAATATCTTAAGACCAAACACATCATCTTTCTAAAATAAGCTTTTCTCCCTGACATCTCCATTACAGTTAATGATTCCACGCTTCTCTCTGACACCCACGTTAGAAACCTCTGGCTGCAATTTCCTCCTTGGTCTTCCCTTCTATTCTCTTGAATGCATCCTTTGAAAGGTCTTCCCAGCTTTCTCTCCCCTCCCAGTCCTGCTGCCAGTGCTTCCTCTGGGCCTTTAGCACCCCTCTCCTGGAACACGTGCCCCTCCAGCCTACCCCGCCCCAACCACAGCCAGACTCATCACCCCAGATCAGGGCTTCTCAGCCTCAGCCCCATGGACACCTTGGGCTGTGTACTTCTTTGGTGGGGGGTGGGGGTAGGGGGCAGGGTGTCCTGTGCGTTGTAGGATGTTCGGCAGCATTCCTGACCTCTACCCTCCAGATGCCATAGCATACACCCTCTGCTCCCCCAAATTCCATCATGACCCCAAAATGTCTCCAGACATTTGCCAAACATCCCCTGGGGGGCAAAATCGCCCCTCTCGAGAACCATGGCCCCTAAAGCATGGCTCAAACACGCTGCTCCTTTCAGAAACTCAGTGGCTCGTCAATGTCCTCCCAATGAGTTCTCAGAAAGGAAACAGTCTTCAAGAGATTAGGGAATTATGTTTCCTATCGATGATTTCCTTTCTGTTGAGGTTTTGGGCTTCACCACCTTTGGGCTGGGGTTCAAGATATATTGGGAAAGAGGCTCTAATGAGGAAAAGCAGAGAGGGCAGCTGACAGATTCATCTCTGGTCTGACAGCTGAGGCTTCACGGCTGAGGGCCCCCCTGCCTGGAGACAGTGCTGCAAGGAACGGTGGCACGCAGGGCTCCAGGGCCAGATGGCTCAGACTGGACCCCCGCCCCACCCCTTCCTAATTCTAGGACCTTGGGCCTGTCCTTTCAACTCTCTCTGCTGTGGTTTGCCTGTCTGAAAATGAGGATGAAAACAGTACCTAATTCATAAGGTTGCCGGAATTAATACGTATAAGCTCTTGAAAAGTGCTTGGCATGAACAAGTAATTGATAAACACTAGCCATTATTATTACCATTATTAATAATATTGCCACTACATTTCTAGCCTTATAGACTGCATGTTTCCAGAACATGCTCTCAATTCAGGCCACAGTAAATCCTTACGGGGCAATGAACACACCTTATGCCTGCCTGCGGCAATGCCTACGTTCATGCTTTTTCTTCTAAAATCCTCTGCTCTCCATGTCCTCCTACAGAAATTGTACACGCCTTTCAAGGCCTACCTCAAATGTCATCTCTGTTACAAATCCTTCCCTCTTCAAACAAGCCAAAAACCATCTTTCCCACTCCTGGACCCCACAATGCTACATTAGGCACTCGATACATACTTTCTTCTGTCACAAGTACCGGCAACAGAATTATTCCAACTAAATACATCTCAACCCCTATCTTAGGAGTCACTCTACAGAACCTGGAATATTGCCTTTCACATAGTAATTCTAACTTGAATGCATAAAGGAAATAATTAATCTAAGATACTGTTTCATAATACTATGATTTCTTGTCTGAGAGGAACATTATCAGGCATATAAATACAGTTGCCCCTTGGTATCCTTGGAGGATTTGTTCCAGGACCCCCAAGGATACCAAAATTCACAGATGATCAAGTCCCTTATATAAAATGGCATAGTATTTGCATATTTTATATATATATAAAAAACATATATATATAATTTATGCACGTCCTCCTGTATACTTTAAATCATCTCTAGATTACTTACAATCCCTAATACAAGGTAAATGGTATGTTAATAGTTTTAAACACAATGTAAATGCTATATAAGTAATTGCCAGTGCACAGCTTTAATTCAAGTTTTGTTTTGGGGAACTTTCTGGAATTATTTTTTTCAAATTATTTCAATCCATGGTTAGTCAAATCTGCAGATGCAGAACCCTCAGATACAGAAGACAGACCGTACTCATACTCCACTGTAGGGAGCTGGATATCCTTGCTAACATATATTTGTAGCAAAAGTTTTCAAACTTTCAGTTCTTAAAGTCGTAAGCATACCATTTCCCCGCTTTTTTTTATCAATAGTATGTTAAGTGCTGAATTAATATTCTTACATAAATCATCAATTGCCTCGTAGTTTTGCTTCTGTGCTGGCTTTGATAGTTTCCCTGTACTAAGATAGAGTCGACCCTCACAGTGCCTGCTCAGGACCCTGAAGGTCTCAGCATGAAGGGAAGGGTTTCCCCTTACACCGCTCCTGAGTCTTTGTGTGAGGGAACCAGGCTCAGAGACAACAACTCACACTACACAGTGTTCACGAAACAATGGGCTGCCGGCCATCAGTGTGTGGCACAAAAGGGCCTGAGAGTTTGGGCCTCTGTTCTCTGGAGAAAACATAACTTTGTGTGCTGCTGGAAACCAAAACAGAGACGTCATCAGAAAGGAACCTGTCACACCAGCCTTGGGCCAGCCCACAGGCCTGGGCAGCTAAGGACCACTGCCCGGGGGCAAGCCTCAGGGGGACTGGACCCCCAGCCCAGCCCAGGGACACTCAAGCACATGGACAGAGGAGGAGACAGAAGGGGACAAGCTGACTCATCTTCCCAGGGAGGTGAAGTGTGAAGAAAAATAGCATATTTAAATTCTACAAAAAAAAAGTGCAAGGCTGATCTGAGTGTCCCCTATAACTCTAAACGTATTGAAGGGAAATTAAAAAGAAGTACTTAGCAGCTCGTAAGCATATGAAATACATTAGCCAAGACACAGTGGGGAGAGAACCTGCAGAAGAAGGGTTTTAAGTGAATTTATGGAGAACAAGGTTCACAGGAGGGAAGGAAATGGCAGAAGCAATCGTGCCTAGCATCCGCTGAGCTTCTGTTTCTGGCCAGAACTGGCTACAAATGCTTTCCCATGTATCATCTCATTTAATCTAAATAACCCCCAAAAGGTGTGTGAAGGATGGTGAAGGATGTCACAGAAAAGCCCCAGCTGAGAAGAGATCTGGCCCTAGTCCCAGCTGTGCTGCGGACGCGCTGTGAAACCCACAACAGCCCCGCACTCTGGGCCTTCATCCCCACACCAGCAATCCAGACAACCCTCAGGGCTCTCCAGTTCTACGGCTACTAATCCAAAGCCCAGCCTGGGTGGACCACACACCTGAACAACAGGGACGTCAGTTATGCTCCTAATATTCATTATGGCGAAAACACAACCAGAAATACTTTCTTTCATGAGCAATTAACCATCCGTGTAGAACAGCCACCAGAAGCAGCAGCAGTAGCACACGATGCTTCAGCAGGTAACAACGTCGCGCTGAATTACAGAGATAAGTGAGACCAACGCACTGGTTTTGCCTGCTAATTGGAAAATTTCTCATTCTGCCCACATTTTCAGAGGGAAAAAATAAGGATGAATATTTCTGGTATATCTTGTCCTATGACTGCACAGGCTTCTGGGTCTCACCTGTCATTCACCTCTGCCTCTTTCTACCCGGCCTGGCCCAGGACCTCGCACATAAGAAAGGCTCCACAAATGCTAGTTGAGTAAATGATCACCCACCTCTTCCCTATCTGCTTATTCTTTTGATATTTATGGAGGAACCACTTCATATCAGAGAGTTCTTCTAAACTGCACAGTGTTTGTTTGCCATGGCCAGGGCGAAGGAAGGGTTAAGTTAAAGGGGCAGCTCTCCGAAGGCTGCCAGTCCAGATGAATTTGTCAGCCTCCCTGTCTGCTGTTCCTCTTTAGACCCTCTTTCCCCAGCACACCTTGATCCTCAGCCCATAGGTGTTTAAGACCAAAACTTCCAGAGAAAGGCACTCACAAGGAGAAAAATAATTTGCTAAGCCCTTGAAAACTGCTTCCTTCTCTGCACTATTTCCATCAGGAGCTTGGCCACAGACTCACTCCACAGCAGTCTGTTCTAAACCTGTGATTTTTTAACCGTTTCAGATCATGAACCCATCTGAGGATCTGTGGAAAGCGACATACCCTCTTCAGAGAAATGCACACACCAGTCTTCACACAGTGCGGGGCCGGGGGTAGGGGCGTTTCCCAGACTTCAGTAAGCTGGTCCCCAGGCTCAGAGGCTCAGCCTCCTAGGCTGTGGGGAGCAGAGAGGGGAGGGGGAGCAAGGCCTCAGCTGACCTGGCACTGCCTTCTCTGTTGGTCTCCAAGACCACACCTCTTTAACAAAAAGGGCTTAGGGTCTCACAACACAGGCCCCTCAAAACAGCATCACAACCAAATCAAGACTCACAAATCATTCAGCTCTTCCATTTGTTTTAAGTTAAAATATCAGAAGAAGAGGGGGAAAAAAAAAGAACAAAGGAAATGTTTTGACTAGGAGAAGAGAAATTGCTCCATAAAAGATACTTTCGAAATGACTTACAAACACAGTCAAAGAAAGCTTCCTGTTACTGTGCATATTAACCCCCTCACTTCTCCGCAGGCTAACTCCACATAATCATCCAATATTTACCCGACCTAAACCAGGGGTGGGCCCACCGGGTGGCCTGGGGAGCCACCTGCAATTGATTTTTTAGTGGCCAGCAACTGTAATGGAATAACGGGAGTGTCTAGCAGTAGGTTGATTCGGCTAGAGCAAATATGATAGCCGTGTAACTTGGGAAACTGCAAATTTGAGCTTCCAGATCATCTCTGGACCCCACTGTCAGACTCTGCATGTCGTTTGTCTGTGTAGAGCAAACCTTAAGAAATGTTTGGTGAGTGACTTCACGAGATGCATGCATAGGTAAGTGAAGGGCTTGTAAACCAGCCCCCTGAACACACACGCACACACACGCACACACACACATACAGGCAGGTTCACATGGCTGCACTTTGGCTCATACTGCTTCTTCTTCCCCTTGTGCACCCAACTGCCACTATTCCTTCAGAACTCAGCTCTGCTATCATCTCCTCCTGCAAGCCTTCCCTGATTTCCCCTGGCTGGGATAAGAGCTCTGGATCCTTACAGTATCTTTTCATCAAGAACATCTGTCTTCCTTTGATATCTGCGAAGGACTGAATTGTGCCCCATCCCAATTCATACCTTGAAGCCCTAAACCCTAACATGACTATACAGTATTTGGACACAGGGCCTATAAGGAGGTTAAATTAAACCTATTAACGTTAAATGAGGTCAGAAGCGTGGGGCCTAATCCAATAGGACCAATGTTCTTATAAGAGGAGACACATGAGCGCTCCCTTTCCTTCCCCTCTCTCCGTCCATGCACACAAACCAAGGAAAGGCCACATGAGGACACAGCTAAAGGCGGCCATCTGCAAGCCTGGAAGAGAGACCTTGCCAGAAACCAACCCTGCTGGCACCTTGATCTCAGACTTCCAGCCTCCAGACCCATGAGAAGACAAATTTCCGTTGTTTAAGCCACCCAGCCTGTGGTATTTTGTTACAGCAGCTCAAGCAGACTGACAGCAGTACCGACGCATGGACACACAATCTCCCTGAGGGCTGAGACTGTATCTTCCTCCTGTTTCTAGTCTTACTACCTAGCGTGGTCCTTGCATATAGTAAGTGCTTAATAAATTCCTGTTGAGTACATATAAGAGTGGATGCAGGTAAGAGGCTGGAAAGACCTTCTCCCTCTCTCACCCACAGTATCTCAGAGCCATGTTTAAACACCCTCAGGTCAGAGTAGGTAAAAAACTCAGACCCTCTAGGTGCTGTCACTCACCGAGGGAGGGGCGAGGCTCAAGGCAAAGCTAGACATCAACCCTCTCAGTGTCCTTCCCACCAATTACTTGCAGCTGTTGCTGCCACCTGCCCAGATGTCAGATGTAAGAGGCAAGAAAGAGTTTAGAAATAATAAAACGCTCAACTTAACATCTTTTATTCATATGGGAGCAGGTCCTGGCTGCAGAGTCCTTTAACCCGCTGTCTGAGCCGTGGGTAAGGGACTAGGACTAGCTACGTCAGCCGTGCTTTAAGAGATCATTGAGGGGAAAGCCTAGTGCCTGCCCTGGAGGAACCTGGAATCTAGCTGTGAGGGCTGAGTTAGGAAATATTCGCTGGGTCCTTGTTACCTTCACTAGTAGGAGACTCATGTTTACTGAGTATCTAGAACCCGCAGAACACGGTCAGGTAAAGAAGATTAATCAACTATGGACCCTAGCTTTCAGGAGCTTTTATAAGAAAAAAAAAAAAAAAACAAATAACAACGAGGAGAATGAGGAGACCAGCAGGCAACACTCACTGAAATCTCACTATGAGCCAGCCTCTGGTCTCCATGCTTTCCGTACATGAACCTATCTACTCCTCACAACAGTTCTATGATGTGGGTTTTATTATCCCCATTTCACAGATGAGGAGACTGAGGCAGAAACAGATTAAGTAGTTTGCCTCACAGGTGAAGCAACCAAGGACTGGAGCTGGCATTCAATCCCAGGGATCTACCTCCAGACCTCTTGTCCTTAGTGACTAAAGTGCCACACAGGTGACAGAGACCTTCTTTCCCCTCCTCCTTGGAATGACAGGGCTGGACGGGGTGCAGTGTTTTCACAGGTTGATGACAGGCTAAGAGGAGGCACAGCCAAGTAAAGCCGCTGCACACCCAGGTGGAAGCAGGTGGGGACCCTGGGGCGGCTTGCTCAGCCAGGTCCCCTCAGTGCCCGCTCCGTCCAGGTAAACCCTGTAGGGGAGCCAAGCAGCTCCATGCAAACCCCCTGGAGCAACCATCTCCATGGTCCTCCTCAGCTCAACAGTCTACGATTCCAGTGCTGTGAGACTTCTGACAACAGAGAGGACTTGCAGAGCAAAGGATGCCAGAGATCCTTCCACAAAGGATGTGGAAGGGAGTTGTAAGCTGTCTCCTACCTCCGTGAAGGTAGAAGGAGGATGGCGGGTGATGTTCCAGGCCCGGGTAAAGGCCAGCTGGAGGGCGACGAACCCAAACCCTAGCCCTAACCCTAACTTAGGACAGAGCAGATGAACGGGTTCAGCAGATCCAATTGGAATTTTGTCCCACCCTTGTTTTCCCAGGTCAATGGGCCATCTTTAGTGCATCATCTTTCTTCTGGAACTCTTAACGAATGTGGCCATCTGGCTCTTCAGCCTGATGAGAGCAACTTTACGTGAGTACCTTCATCCAGTAATGTTACTGAAAAAATAGAGTTTACATGGAAATGGTAGGCCCGAGGAGAAACGGGCTTGCTGCAGCCTCTTTCGTTTCCGTGGAAGTTAGCTGATGCTACATCACTGAGAACATGACCCAGTTTAGCAACAACATCAACACAGCAGGGACTAGAGAAAATGCCAAGTATTAGAAGACCAAGGCGCGTGGGAGGTGAGATGCACACAAACCATGCCGCAAAGTGGAGGTAGAGACCAGTCCCGGGCTCTGCTTTTGATTAAAGCCTCTGGTAGCCACACTGCATGGAGGAAACCGAGAGAGAACAATTTTAACAGCAGCAACAACAGACTCTCAGGAATCCACCCTCCAGTGTGGCTGCGGTTCTCTGCCCAGGGCACAAAGGCAGTCCTTACAGAGACAGGGCAGGTTCCCTACCAGTTTTAGACCCTCTGTGTTTGGGGAGCCCCCAAAGAACTGAGCCTTCCTTCACTGGAGGTGACAAAGGGCAAAAGCTCTGGGCTCATTACCATGTAAATGAAAACTACAAGGCAGATTTTCAGCAAAGCCGCTCTCAGGGGATAAATGCCCTGCTACCTCATAAAACCACGCAGGACCCTCTTCTATTAATTCAAAGCCCGCTGATCAAGCTGTCCTTTAAAGAACTCCTTTCCCAAATCAGGTCCCGGCATTTCAGGGCTGAGGACCTAGCTGGGGACCCGAGAAGAAGCTGCAGAGAGGCGCCCTTGGTAGAAACAGGCTTTTCCCCCCCGAAGGGCTCTGAGGATGGATTGCAAACGGGATTTCCAGGCATTCCTGTTAAGGACTAAGAATCCCAAGATCTCTAGCCCACAGACACCCAAAAGCAGCATCCCATCCACAAAGCTATAAAGAGATTCTCAAGAATTAGAGACAGTGCGCAGCTGGAGGTGAGAGAAGGCATTCCATGTGGATAAAACACTTAGTAAGTCTCTGGATCCAGATTCAGCTCTGAGTTCATCCTACTGTCCTACCTGAGCCCGCAGATGCTGGCCCAGTGCACCCGGATGCCTCCAGCAGCAGAAATACCATGCAGGTGAAGCAGGGAGGCGGAGAGGGGCACACGGAGCCCCCGCCTCCCTCCTGGACCTCTGAAGCATCTTTAATGAATGCCTGCCTCACATTTTGAATTGCTTTTTCCTGGGGCATCTGTGAGCACACGAAAGGGGCTGACTGGGTTTGGGCCAACAGCTATTGAGAAGTTCCTCTCCACGGCAAAAGGACCTTCTCCATCTCCAGACGCAACCATTCACTGAACGCGCCAGCAGCGGGGCCCGAGCACAGATTGGCACGTTCCATTTTGCAGCAAAAAAGCTCCTCCAGCTGCCTTGACATCGTGTCTGCACAAAATGAGCTTTCAGGGGGTCAGGACCTGCACGTGGGAGGCGTTTCCGTGCCATGCAGAGCATCTTCCTTTCGGATTTAGGAAAGCAAAAGGCAAAAATGGCCCTAGGTACAGCGGATCAGTCTCCTTCCAGACCGGCAATCCTAACTCTGTCTCATATTTATAAAACCCCTTGTCTTCTGACTCTGCCTCCTCTGTACCTGCACATCCAGCCCCCTGCGAAGTGTAGAGGAACGAGCCTTGTTGCCCCTGATTTACAGATGAAGAAACCAAAGCATGGAGAGGTTAAGTGACTTGCTTCAGAGGTGACAGAGCTGGTCACAGGGGGTGGGGGTGACAGAGGGATCTCTCTCTGACAATCGCACCTTTGAAGATTAACTGACAGCCCGAGAAGACTGAATCTTTGAAGGACCGGAGGATAGGGCTGCCAAAGAATCTGTGTAGGAAGGATGTGCGTCTGAAGCACGGAGCTCATAAAAAATCCCAGCCCCCCAGGAGTTTGGAGGAAGGGGCAGCTGCGGGGAGGAGGTCACCCTCCCCGCTCTCAACGCACACCATCCCTTCTGCTCAACATTCCCAGGAGGGGAAACACCCAAAGCTGCCCTGGGCCACCTAGTGACCCTGTCCAGCTCTAGTTCTGGGGTTAGCTCCGTCCTCCCTGTGAAGGCTGGAAAAGAGTGTGACCCTTCTGCAGTCAAGCCTCAAACATCTCTATGCAGATCCTCCATCCTCCCAAACAGAGCCTTCCTCCCTCCTGCCCTGCTCTCCTTTCTGTCTAGTGGGCTCGGGCATCCAGAATTCAAAGTACTTAAACATCATCCTAATGACAACATAAGATTAAACCTCCTGCCCCCAAACAGTCATCAATAGTCAGAATTAAGTTCTGTTGTTGTTGTCACTGTTTTATTCTTATTATTACCAACACTGATTAATAGCACAACTCCTCACCCTCCTTACTGGCTTCTCCTCTTGACATTTAAATGTGGATGTTACTTGGGCTTCCTCCTCAAACCGTCTTCTACACTCGCCTCTGGAAAAGTCATGCCCCTCCTGCAGCTCCTGCCACCGTCTCCGTGTAGCTGGTGCACAAATCTTTTTTTTTTTTTTTTTTTTTGGCCACGCCACACAGCATATGGGATCTTAGTTCCCCGACCAGGGATCAAACCCATGCACCCTGCAATGGGAGCTTGGAGTCCTAACCACTGGACTGCCAGGGAATTCTGATGCATAAATCTGCATCTCCAGCTCTAATCCCTCTCCTGAGCACCTACCTGAGTTTTCAACTGCCTGATGGACAGATGGTGCTCAAATGGGTATCCTGCAGGCAATGCAAGCCTCCTGGTCCAACCTGAACTCATTAGTTTCCCTGCAAATGACTGCTGCTGGGGCTCTGCTAACGGCTCTTCCTCCATCCCCACATCCTGCCAGCTGTCCGGCCCCAGTTCCTCCTCCTCCTTCACCTATGTTACATGCGTTTATTTCTCTGTAGTTAAAGCCCTCACCGTGTCCCTCCTGGGCCAATGCAAGTTTCTTCTAACTGGCCCCACTGGAATACAAGTTCCCTGAGGACAGAGCTGTTCTGCTCCCCACTGGATCCTCCACCAAGTCACGGTGAACCCTTCATAAACAAAGGTCTATCTCTCCTAAAGCAAAGATCCAATCATGTTATGTCCGTGAAGACATATTCTGAGGGTCCAACCTGCCTGTCCAGCCTCCTCTCTTGTCTCTTCTCAATCTATTTACCCATAAGGCTGCCCTGGGCTCGTCCTTGTCTTTGGTACATATTCTTTCTCACTCTCAGTATCTGTATCCTCTCTCCTGCCAAAAAAAAAAAAGAAAAAGCACTTCTCAACCAACACCTTCTCTGCCTGGAAAATTATTTTATTGTTCAACAGTTAGTTCAAGTGTCCTCTTCTTTGGTAAGCCTCCCCCTGCTCCTCCTCCTTCCCCAGAGTCTGTGAGATAAATCTCCCCTGTAGGACCTGCCACAGGAATCAAGACAGTGAGCTCTATACTGGGGCCAAGGACCGGTGGCCGCCTAGTGAATGCAGTACCACACACCTGTCTCAGCCTGTGCCACTGGGTGTTATTAGGCATCTGTTACACTATGTTCCTTCAAATCAAAGGAAGCTCTTGCTAGGCTCACCCCGGCATAGTGAACGCGGCAAACATTCATTACTCATCATCAGTTTGTTGGCGACGATGTTGATACTCAGATAGTTATGATACCTCCCCCAGTCATGCATTTGATTCTCACAACAATCATGGGAGGCAGATGGTCCAAGTATTTCACAAATAATGAAACTGAGGCAGCAAAGAGGTTACCATCACTTAGCCAGCTGATGACAAAAGCAAGGAAAACTGACTCTGTGTACTTTCTGCTGGAAAATTGATTCTATGTACTTTCTGCCTATACCTCTCCAGCTCTTTGCCTCCAGAAATGAAGACATATCCACCACGTCATTATCACCAGCAAAAGAGCACCTCCCATCTATAAAACAATGGTGTAAACAGTTGGGTGTGATGAAAAAACCTGGTCCACCAGTTACAAGCCAATAGGAAAAATCTGGGCATAGAAAAATCTAAACATAGAGGTGGCCCCAATGAGCCATCGAGTACATGCTGTCACACTACCACTTAAAGCTGCAGATGCAACTCGCAAAAGAAACTGTGAAAATGCATCCTTGGGTTAGATTCTGACATTGAGACTCGGAGTTAGTTAACAGAAGCAGTCTAATAGAACAATGGAGAGCCTCTTCCAGGATTAACTCTCTAAACCTATCAAGTTTCTACAAAACAAGCAGATCCTGTTATTTCTGCCTCGAGAGAATCAGAATCTTCTGACTTTAAGTGTTTAGGGAAGTCCAAAGGTTTCTTCTACAGACTGAGACTCTGAATTTGGAAACCAGCTAGATCAGCCACAATGTTGTACAACATTCAGATTATAAAGAATCCACTGTAAGAATGGATTTTCTTTCTTTCTTAAAAGAACCTCTCTCTTGCTGGTTTGTCCAATTCAATCACATATATCTTTTATAAATGCAATCAAACCAAAGAAATAAGGTCTTTTTGTATTTTGTTACTCAGAGAAAAAAGGCGTATTGAACACCAGTGACCCTCCTTGTTTGGTTCTGCTCCCTCACTGATAATTCCAGGACATGAAAGTCACCAATTTCAAACAGAAACAAGAGATAACCAGGTTGAACCGTCATTTCCAAAAAACCTTACTTATCCTCTCTTTTGAAAAGGTCAGTTTATTGGGATAATGATAAAATGATTATTGACCACATTTACTGGGCTCTGCGATTCCTCTCACCTCTAAGAATAAAAATCCCTTCCTCGAGACCGGGCATGTGCAGGCTGCTTGTGGCTTTACTCCGCAGTGAATTAATAGAGACTCACCCACCATGGTGCTCCCAAGTTTACTGTCATTGCCAAATAATGTCCAGAATTATTTTGTTTTACTTCTCTGATGTTCCCAATTTACCTTGTTTCAGATGAATAAAGCAATTCCAATACTCTCAATTAAGAAGGTATTTTACAATGCACTTTCAATTCCAGTTTGTGAGCAAGTCACTTAATTATTTCTATTTGTTTTTCTTCTTGAGTGGATAATTTTCTTCTGTCTTAGAGCAGGAGAGCATTCTTTTTCTTAAAGAAGAAGAAACACTGGGCCAAATTCTTCCCTAAAACTTAGTATCTTCAGCTCACACCATCAAACACTGCTTCCTGGACAGTGGAGTAAGCAGCTCTCAGATCTCATCAACTATGGAACCTTATTCTTACTGCAAAGTTAACCTTTTTGAAGGACCTTTTTGTCATGTTCATGATCCTCAGCTATAATTTTTCTTTTTATCTTCTGATACATACTAACTAGATTATCATCTACATCATATAAATGAAAAGACAGGTTTAAAGGCTGGCCCTGAATGACAAAGAGGAAAGTCTTGACCAACAGATCTGGCTACTGACCCGACTTTGTCTATTTGTAGGACCTCAGGAGATCAACCTCCCAGAGCATGTTTTCTTCAAATTTAAAAAAAAAAAGGAGAGAAAAAAATCAAAATCTCTTCATCTCCCTGGGTTGTTCAGAAAATTAAAGGTGACGATACATGTAAAAACAGCTTGCAAACCATGACACTCTAAGCACATATTAGCTAAAGTTATCAGTGCTTGACCACATGGCAAGGACCCATCCAAGGAAGGCGATCTCACTGGGAACAATAAACAGGAGGGAATGGGGATGGTCTGACAGTCGCTAACAGAAGGCCCCAGAGACCAGCCATTTGTTTTTTTAACACCCTTGCTCCTCAGGGCAGGTGAGTCTCAGAGCATATATCATTCATTCTGACCCCTTCCTCAGATAGTCGCAAAGAGACAGAAATTGAGATAAAACACATCCTGATAGGTTCATGAGTTCCTAGCCCCTTCCCTTTCTCCTCTCAGAGCTCAAGATTGAGGCACTGTGGCCCTCACTTTGTCTTAAGTGAAGAGATTCTGTTCTTGTTCTTGATTTGTTTGTATATTTTCTGCTTTTGAGTCACAACCCAAGAGTGCTCCTGGAAATGTGAATCAAAACCACAGTGAGGTATCATCTTGCACCTGTCAGAATGGCTATCGTCAAAAAGACAACAAATATTAACAGTACAGCACAGAGAACTCTTCTCAATACTCTGTAATGACCTATATGGGAAAAGAATCTAAAAAAAGAGTGGATATGTGTATATATATATATACCTGATACACTTTGCTGTACAGCAGAAACTAACACATTTTAAATCAACTATAAAAATTTTTTTTAAAAGACAATAAATAATAAGCGTTGGCGAAGATGTAGAGAAAAGGGAACCCTTTGCACACTGTTGGTGGGAATGTAAACTGGTGTAGCCACTATGGGAAACAGCATAGAGGTTCCTCAAAAAATTAAAAATAGAACTACCATATGATCCAGCTATTCCACTCTTGGGCATATACCCAAAGAAAATGAAAACAATAATTTGAAAAGAAATATGCACCCCCATGTTCACTACAGCATTATTTACAATAGCCAAGATACAGAAGCAACCTTAATGTCCATCAACAGATGAATGGATAAAGAAGATATGGTATATATATATACACAATGAAATATTACTCAGCCATAAAAAAGAATGAAATTTTGCCATTTGGAACAACATGGATAAACCTAGAGGATATTGTGCTTAGTGAAGTAAGTCAGACAGAGAGAGACAAATACTGCATGTTTTCATTTATATGTAGAATTTAAAAAATAAAACAAATGAGTATAACTAAACAGAAACAGACACAGATACAGAGAACAAACAAGTGGTTGCCGGTGGGGGGAGGGGCACAACAGGAGAAGGGGGTTAAGAGGTACAAACTACTATGTATAAAATAAGATGCAAGGATGTAATGTACAGCACAGGGAATATAGCCAATGTTTTATAACCTTACATGAAGTATAACCTAAAAACATATCAAATCACTATGTTATACACCTGAAACTAACATAACATTGTAAATCAACTATACTTTAATTGAAAAAAAAACAGTTCTCTTATTCCAAAGTGGGGTGGGCCAAAGTTCCAAAATATTTGATACTGTGGCTTAAAAAGAAATATTTGGGTTGAAATATAAAAAGCAAAAAATGCATTTAGAGATTAGCATTTCCATGCCTACAGAGAAAGTTTACAATTAAAAAGATAATCTGGGTCACCAGGCCTCACTTACTAACGGGGTGACCCTGAGTAATAATAGTTCCTACTTCAAAGAGCTGCCGTGAGGATTAAATGAGTTAATACATGTTAATGTGGAGAACAGCACTGGCACAGAGCAAGCACTCTCTAAAAGTTTGCCATTAGTTTTGTCATTACAATTGACAAATCTTTACCAATCACTCAGATGTTGGCCAATGTAAAACCTGTCCCATCTTTTTCCAATCTTCCATGGTTAGCAACAGTTGGACAGTTTGCTCTTGTGAAAATGAACCAATAAATCAACAGAATGCTGTATCTCATATATGAGAATATACATCTGATGCACCCGTCCTAAGTGTTGTGGTTGGTTTCGGTGAAATGTGACTGTTAATAAAGAAATTAGAAAATCTGTTTTTCTGCCCCTTTCGTTCCCTCAATTCAGAGGTAATGATCCCTATGACCCCTTTAGACATACTGTTATTGTGTGTTGTTATTGCAATTATCAAACACCAAATGAGCTTGCAAAATGAGACAAGAATAAAAGAAGAAGTCTGGAAAAAATCACCTTCCTCATTATTATCAATAAATAACACTAAATTTTCAATTGAATTAACAATGTATGCCAAAAAAATAGTTTGATGCAAACTTTTGCATTTAAACTTTCAAGAAGAAACCAGCCCTTACTTGTCTGTTTCCTAAGAATCGAGGACTACATTCCCTTATCTTCATACCCCCAGGGCAGGCAACAGACACTCGCAAAAGATGGATGGGTAGATAGAAAAAACAGAGCTGGCTTTACCCAAAGTTCAGAACCCATCAAATTCCTACAATCACAGAATTAAAGAATGTTCGTGGTATAAAAGGAATTGAGCCCAGGAGAAGTTACACAACTTGCCCAAAGCCACATAGCTATTTAACAGCAGAGACTGAACTTGATCTGTCACTCTGATAAAGAACACAGAGGCTTCTCAAGCTGTACCAGAGCTTCCCAGCTAAGGGCAAGTCTCTGTGGCCTTTTGGAAGCTTTTGAAATATGCCTCTGACAGGAGGAATCACGTGGGTGCTTTTCTTCACGTATCTAATCAATATTTACTGGAGAGTGGTCTTCACCTACACTCTTCGTTACTCTCAGGAATTAAAGAACCACTGATTCTCTCTCCAACTTGCCATTTCAGGCCTCTGAGATGAGAGATTTGCCGCTCGCAGTATGAAATCCTTCTCCTGTCTCCCAAAGCTTTCAGATTTCACCTCGGGGATAAATCAAAAGCGTCTCCAGGCTGCTTATACTGGAGTGGCTTTTGTTGAAGAAACATGCTTTATAGTTTCAGGTGTTGGGACTTTTGTTTACAGACTGAATTAAGTACAGGTTGAAACTGTGGCTTTTAGACATAACATTGCAGGAAAACCTTAGGCTCTACCATGTAAGAAATCTTTCTCAAACTTCAAGAGACTGGCGCCTCCAAATCAGTGAGCCGGGCATATAGCATTTGTTCCTGCCTGCTGGCACACAGCTCAACGTTACAGCCACATGGCCCAAACAAGACCTCTAGGAGCTTAAGCCAACGGTACTAGTGCCACACTCTGATGTGCAGACAGGGCAGCCCGACAGGGAGTGCCCTGGGTCAGAGACTCGGAAGCAGAGAAAGGACACGGAGCACAGCACAGATGATGTTACACTCCTGCTCTAAACCCTTCAGTGGTTCTAAACCTTGTGTGATGCTCAGAATCCTCACTGGGGTTTCCAAGGACACTTACAATAGGGTTCCAATCTATCTGTCCTCCTTACCTACTGGTTCCCTGCAGGTATACCATGTTCTAGACAATCTAGCCTGTTCTCTCTCCCTGAAAGGTCCAATCACATCACCACCTCTACACCTCTGTACAAGGTGTCTCTCTGGTGAGATGTTCCAACCACTCCCTCCCTCCCTCAGATTCTATCCTAAGTGCCACCTCTTCTCTAGAACCTTTCCTGAGTTTCCCTCCAACCTCCTAGACCTCCTCCAAATGGTAGTGGCCTCAACTGCCATGACACTCTTGTAGCACTTCTGTAACTGCCCGTGGCAATTATTTTCTAAATGGTGTGGCAGTAATTTGGGAATGGTTTTCTTTGCTGTCAGTCACCATTAGCTGAGCATCTTCCATGCACCTCATGCTGTGCTAGGTGCCTGGGACATGAAAATAAATAAAGTCAAGGTTCTTGCCTTCGATGGGCTTATGGTCTAGTGGATGAGACAACATGTGACGAAAGGTTATACATATGACAAAGGGTTATACCCAGTGCAGCGGGGAAATGAAATGTGAAAGAGATCGTGGCATTTTAAGTTGGGTCTTAAAGAGAAATGTGTTCACTGGGCAAAAAAACAGAGAGGAAGGAAGGGTTCTTCTAGGTAAAAACAACATTAAACAACCTGCTTGGCACAGGTTTCACTGAATGAATAAAACAACGGCCAGCAAGGTTACATGTTGGTTAGCTCCCCTACTCACTACTGGCTACATTTACTGAGTGCGTTCACGACTCCATCCCTCACAGCAACCCCGGAAGTCAGGCAGCAGCATCCTCATTTTATGGATAAGGAAACTGAGGCTTCCAAGGCCCAAAGCCCCAAAGTTATCACGTGGTAGAGCTTGGCCGGTGTTCCTGATAATAAAAGGATGTACTAATGAGTTCACCTTCAAGGATCTAAATGTAAAGCAAACTCTTAGGCTCTTCCTCTAAGCCTGGGTGGACCACTCCAGACAGACCTCCAATACCCCAAAAGCATCTCTGGGAACACATACTGAGAGGGAGGAAAAGAGAAGCAGCCGAAGCCGTGCTCCACGCAGATTCTGGTAACAGCGAGGTCCTATGTCTCCCTAGAAACCTGATGTTACTCCTCTCACGGTATATGGTCTTAGTGGCCCCAAATGTGGGCCCTTTTTCCTAATATACAAATGACAACCTGGAAAGAGCCATCCAAAAGTCACCTCTGGCCAACTCAGGCTCATTAAAGCTCTCCTAGGGCTCCACGAATTGAAATGAATCTCTGGCTTACTAGGACAAAGCATTTCGTTTTTGGTGGAGTTCTTTCCACCCCTTTTCTTCATCTGATCATTTTCTCAATTTTTCCCTTTCTAGTTCAGGCTTTTTCTGTAACTCTTGTATTGGGCACATGCTTTTTTTTTTTTTTTTTTCTCCTAGCTGAGACTATTATATCTCGCTATTGTCATGCTCCTTTTCCATTGAAAGCAATCAAAAATGAAAATCCACATTACAGAACAGTGTCTATTAAACAGGCACTTTTTTTATGGTTAAAAAAAAAGACAGCACTCTCTGAGGGCTATGTTTCAGCTCTGTGCATCACCTAAAGATTAGACACCCGGGTGAGACTTCTGCCCCTTCGCAGGCCATTTTTATTTGGGTATTTGAGAGAGATGGCAGAAAGTCTGAAGTGAGAACCAACTTGTTTTAATTCTTAGTCTTTAATACTTAGTCTAAAGCATCGCTAATCAAAGTGTGGTCCTGGGACCAGTAGCAACCACATCACTGGGAGCTTGTTGGGAATGGAGACTCTCAGGCCCACCCCAGACCAGCTGAACCAGAATCTGCCTTTTCACAAGATCCCAGGTGATTTGTAAGCACATTAAAATTTTAGAAGCACTGGTCTAGAATTAAGGTGAAATTTGCTTTAACAAAACCATCCTGTAGCCTCCACGTGGATTTCTTTCCTAAGAAACAAATCTCTGTATAGTGAACTCCATAGAACATCCCCTGCCACTCTTTTCCACCCAGATTGTTTATTCATGGAAGATTTTGAAATAATAAATCATCTTCCAGAAATCACACTCTCAGGGAGTTCCAGATGACACAAAGCTGATGGCCAGCCTTTCTGCAGCATGTGAGAACTAAGAAGGGAGAGGTGACAGGCGACCCTCCTCCCATCTTCAAGGTCCTGGATCTTTTTGTTGATATCTTCGCCTCTCGGAAGAGAGGAGTAAAAGACGTGTCGTACAGCTGCACAGGTGACTAATGTGAGACTGAAGGGGCTGTGCTGTGTACTGAGCTCTGAGATCCTTGAGGAAGGGATGCTCTGTAAACACAAATGGCAGAACCAAGCACCAGCCTTCAAGTCCAGGCTGTGCTTAGACATCACACTTCCAATAACAACAGTCAAGACACACACAGATGAACCCTGATTAACCTGTCATCTACACTGGAGAAAGGGACAGAGAGGATGGAGAATCACGTGCACCTGGTCTGAGGAAATGACAGCTAGAACTAGAGGCAAGAAAAGAAAAGAGGGGAGGTGATGACCCAGCCCCGCTGAAGGCTCTGTGCACCTGGTCCCACTCACCCTCCATGCGGAGCTAAAACCCATGGGTGGCCAGGGGCTGTGACCAGAGCCCTGGCAGGCCACACAGGGGCTGGCCTGGCATCCCAGTTGACCACGTCCTCTATGAAGAGGACACCTGCCACTGAGACACTTCTATAAAAAGAGAGCACCAAAAAAGTTACCCCTTGTTGAAAATCCAAAAACCAAACCAAAACCGGGTCCCCCATCCAGAGCGAGCATTTTCTCACTAATTCGGATAGACACGCTCATCACAGAAAGCTCCTTGTCACACTCCAGGCATCTCTCAGACCTCTAAGTGCAGTGCCCGAGTTATTGATTACTCTGCGTGAAGCCCCAACTTGGTACTCCCCTCCCCCACTTCTGCTAATTTTTCACTCATTATCTCCATCTTCACTTTTGAATTCTCTAAAACAGCAATACAACGCTAACATGGTTTACTTATATCAATCAATACCTGCTTTTCCACCAATGAAAATTTAAGTATACATGAACAGTTTTTCAGTTCCAGAAACATGATTCTGTCCTTTTAACATGCCCACATCAGCAAGCTCTCATAGAAACTCTGGAATGGACTGCAAAGAGCAGTGGAGGCAGAAAGGCTCCACGTAGGCTCTGAAATTCAGACGGGAATGCCATCCGCCTTCCTCTACCACAACCAAAAGATAGCCCTCTCCCCCAGAATATGTTAGAGATTAGCCACCGGTCGGGACTGAGGCGCTGAATTTGATTTCAACTAACTTCCACTTTATAGAAAAGCACTCGACTCTACCCGCCCCCTGTAAATCAGCGCTAGATAAGCCAAGCAATCCTCCAGAAACACATCTGAAGGAAAACCTCTGCATCCCCTCCCCACCCCCAACATGCACGGGCATGCCTGAACACAGCACCTCCCAAGGCAAGAGAAAGTTAACTTTCAAATAAACCTGTCCTGCAGCCAGTCCGGCCACATTTCCAGACGCTTCACATTCACAAAGGTGATTCTTGCAACTCTGGCCTACATCCAGAAGCTGAAACCTGACCTCTGCCTGCTGAGGGCAGAGACCAGGGTCAAAGGTCCACAAACACACGTTTGCCACAAATACAGCACTTTCTCTCTCTCTCTTTCTCAATCTCAGAAGAGATTTGGCCAAAGTGAGAATCATGGGCCAGGCTTATTGTCTCTCCTTCAGAGAAGCCAGGCTGGGCGGCTGGTGGGAAGCTCCAGGCAGAATGTGGGTGTGTGAATCTGTGCAGGCTCCACAGAGGAATTTTCTGGGAACTCCAGGGGGTTTGAAGAAGGGTGGTCTCAGGCTGGGACACAGACACTCCTCCATTCTCAGACACCCCAGAAGTCTGGGTGTAAGGGGGGAGGGGGTCGTGGTAGGGCTGTCCTGCCAGCCAGTGTCCCAGGCCCTCACCGTCACAGCGGGGGTCACTCACCGCCCGTGAGCTGTGCAGGGCCGAAGCACAGCGCCAGTTGAAACCACAGGATCACGGCCAAGAGTCTCTGGGGGGACTGAAGCTGCTGCTGCTCTAGAAATCCATCTCCATTGCTCGGGTTCATTCCATGATACATCTTTCATCCACAGAGGGCATCCGGCTTGCAAGAGTCTGCAACCAGACACAATACCCCAGGCTGCCGGGGCTCCGGGCGCCACGCTCCCCTTCCTCCGCCCTGGGACCGGGAGCCTCGGCTTCCCTGGCTCCATCCCCGCTCCTCCCCCGCGCGGCCCCCGCCCCCTTTCCCACGGCGAGATCCCCCCCCCTGCTTCCCCCCCAGAGCGGGGTACACTGAGTAACAGCCGCCGCGGGATGCTGCGCGTGCGGGAGGGATGGAGGAGGGGAGGGAGGGCAGGGGTTAGCGCACACTGGCTCTGCGCCGGTCCCCGGGATTTCAGCGGCTGTGTCCACGACAGGAAAGTCCAAAGCCTTCCGGCCTCTCGGGGCTGAAAAAACACTTTTCCCTGGGCCTATGCATTTCACTCTTAGGAATCTCACGATGTGGCACCGGATCCCCCCAGCTACTTCTCTGGTTTTCCCCAGGATCGGGATGGGTCCTATTGCCCAGTCCCCAGTGAGATTTCTCTGCGCTGTCAAAAAATTCCTCCCTCGGGAAGGAGAACCAGGCACCAACTCTCCCTCCTCGGCCTGCGCGCGCCTCCCCGGGATGGAAAGCCCCTTCCGGGGCTCTCGTTCTTACCTGTGGGTCTCATACATGCAGCTGCCTTCCCTCCTCCGCCTCCTCCCCCCGCCAGTCTAACCCGCATCTGTGCGCGACCTCTGCTGCCGCCGCTGCGCGAGCGAGCGAAACGGAAGCCTCGGCGGCGGCGGCGGCGGCGGCGGCGCCCGGCTCCAGCTCCCCCCGCCCGCGCTTTCCCTCCCCAGGCTCCCGGAGCGGACGGGTGCGGGGGTGGGGGCGGGGGGTGGGGGGTGCGGAGGACGGCAGCCCGGCCGCGCGCCCCCGAAGAGGCGCCCGCGCGCCCGCTACCTGAGCTCTCGAGAGCGCGGCGGCGGCGGCGGCGCGGAAAGAGGGAGGTGGCGGGGGCGGGGCGGAGGCGCGCAGCCCGGGCACGCAAGCGGGCACGCGCCTCCGCAGACCCGGCCGGCGCCGCGGCGGGGGAAGAGGCCCCGCGAGCGAGGGGAGGGGGAAGGGACCCGCCGCCGCCGCCGCCGCGACCAATGGGAAGCCCGCGCGCCTGCACCTGTCGGGAGGCGAGGCGCCCGGCGGCCGCTGCGCACACGCCTGGAGCCGGGGCGCCCCTTCCCTGGCGCAGGACGGCATTCCCCTCCTGGGCTGCGCGCGAGCCTGGGTGGCCGTCGCGGCCTCTGCGCGGCCTCCGGTGCCCCCAGAGCGCGGCACGGCGCGGGAGAGCGCTCGGCTTTAGGCTGCCGCCGCGGCGGTGGCTCCAGACCGTGGAACAAGAGTGCGCAGCCCGGCCGGTCCCCACCCCAGGACCCTCACCACCGACGGGGTTCACGCGGGCGGAGCGGGGGACGGCCAATTGCCAAAGTCTCTTCTTTTCCTGCGTTTAGCTCTCCCCACCTCTCCCACTCCCCCCACCACGTCCCACCGAGGCTCTGCGTGTCCCCTCGGAGCCCGAATGACACTCTTCCCCCTCCCCCGCTCCCTTCCTATTTGCCCTTTTGCGAGCCCCAGGCGTTGTGCACGAGGACGCTTAGCCTGTCTTGGAGATGCTCTGGCCCCTCCGGACCTCTGCCCGGCGCGCGCTCTCCCTGCGGGAAGAGGGCGGGCCCTCGGTACCTCTGCAGAAGGTTAAGTGCGGAGGAGGGGGCGAAGAGGGGAGGCTTCTGGGGCCGTCGATCGGAACCCAAGGGGGTCGAGGGTGTTTGCCCTCCCAGCCCCCGGGGGAGACAGTTCGCCTCGTCGATGCTGTCTCTGTGTGGCTTTTGGTGCCCGAGCCCGCCCCGCAGACGGGTGCGACTCACTCCACACTGGTTCCGGCCGCGCCTGGCCCTGCCCAAGTCTGGGCTTCCTCCGCCTGCCTGGCTCCGAGGCCCGACGTGCCAGCCACGGTAGTTAAGCGGTGTGAGCTAATGAGGTGGTGCCGACAGGCAGCACTTTAGAACCAGCGGCACCCCATTATTCTGTAGCAATTTGTGGATATGAAAACCATGTTTCGGATACCGCCGCCAAATCATCCTCTTCTTCCGTCGGCTTTCCGCAAATCTCACATACTGATGGTAGTCAGGAAATTACAGCTTTTACTGTGTCGACTCTTACTGGGAGTAATTTTAACAAATTCTTTAAGGATAGATTAACTTTTAGTAGATAAATCAAACTCAGTATTTACTTATTTTTGCTTTGTAAAACTGAGATGGCAACTTTGCCCAGAATAAGTTTAAGATTTTTGACTAGCTCAAGCTTGTTCCTGCTAAAGCTTGTGATTTGGGGCTCTAAAATCTTAGTTGGGTACCCATGCTTCCAAGGTCCTATGACCTTGCTATGACCTCTAGCGTTTGAATATTCATTTAATTGTTTTTCTCAGTAACTTTTCTAAGGCTTTCTAATAAGCCATCAAATCAACAAAGCTCAGAAACATTTGTTGACCATGTGCATGTCTTTACAATCATAAGAGATATGTCTAAGCGCTGTTGGGACCTGTTCTCCACCTAAGTTCAATCCATTTGTACAGAGAATATCAGGATTGAAAGAAACATCTCAATTTATCTGGTGCAAACACAGGACCTGTGCTTGAGTCCCCTCTCTGACATTTCTACTAAGTGGCCATCCACCTCATGGAATACTTGAGGAAGCCCGTTATGTTTGCCCATAGCTCTCTGAGAAAACCCCTCTTTGTACTGAGCTGGAACCTACCTCCCTGAAACTTTTGCACACTGGTTCCGGCTCTCCCACCTGGGCCCACACAACTAAATTGAATTCTTCCTCCTTAAAACAGTGCTTTATCCATGTGGAGATGGCTTTATGTCCCCGTGACTCTTCCTTTCTCCGGGTTAAACTTAGCTACTTCGCACAGTGTAACAGTGCCTAGACTCCTCCCCAGCCTTGTAGCCTTTCTCTGGATGGGACCCTGTTTCCCAATGGTCACCCACCCCACTGATCGAAGTTTGTTTCCAGAAGGGGCTTCTACATCCACTGTGTGGGTTCTGACCAGCATACGACTGGACGGGCATGTCCTGTATTTTAAATAATTTGCTTCTATTAATGCAGCTTTAGAAGACAAGCATTTGGAGGACAGGTACAGCACACCATTTTGTTAGCTTTCCACATTATCTCATGTATCAGCTGCTACGGCTGCCATAACAAAATATCACACACTAGGTGGGATAAAACCACAAAGATTTCTTTTCTCACGGTTCTGGAGACCAAAAGTCTGAGATTAAGGTGCCAGCAGGTTTGGTTTCTTCGGAGGCCACTCTCCTTTGCTTGCAGGTGGCTGCCACCTTGCTGTGTGCTCACGTGGTCATCCCTCTGTGTATGCAAGTGTCTGGGGTCTCCCTGTGTGTGTGTGTGTGTGTGTGTGTGTGTGTGTGTCCCAATCTCCTTTTTTATAAGGACACCAGTTATACAGGATTAGAGACCACTCTAACGACCCTACTTTAACTTCATTGCCTCTTTAAAGGCCACGTCTTGAAATACAGTCACATTCCGGGGTACTGGAGGGTTGGGGGACACAATTCAGCCTATAACATCTCACAACAGAAGTAAAACATCAGTGTTACACTCATTTTACAAGCAAGGATGCTGAAGACAAAGGAGTTCAATCCATTTCTCACCACCACCCAGCCAATGAAGGCATCAGGTTAAGTCTAAAGCAGTTCAGTTCCATCCTAATAGTTTTCCCACTACTTCACAGCTATTGCTATGAATACCTTCCACCTCAAGGATTCTACACAAGTTATCCTGAGTATATTATGATATAGATTTTTCTCAAGAGAATAAGAATAAGGGTAGATGGAATGCAAGAGAGCACGACTTACTTCCTGCTAAGTGGGAAAAAAACTTAATCTCTCTTCCTCTCTCGTATAGGAGTCAAGGCCAAAACCAATACCAATGGGGAGATGTGCTAAGGCAAAGCCTCCAGTGTCTCCCTCCCAAATACAGGAGGGCTGAGGGGCTTTTCTGACCTGATTAGAAACTCCACCCCTCCTTGGACTCCACCCTTCTCTCTACCCTCTGTGAATGATGTTCCTCACTGTTTTCACTCATTTCCCCCTCCCATCCCCCATCCTCTCCCTGCCCCCCACCTTGCCCTAGGATTCTTTTCTTTTTTTTTTTGGTAATTAAAATTGAATTTTAATTTAAAAAGTTTAAAGGCTACATACCAAAATGAGAAACTTAGTTATCTACACTTAGAATGGAAGTTTTTTGTTGTTGTTGTTGTTTTTGTTTTTTGGTTTTTGGTTTTTTTTAAAATTTATTTGTTATTTTTTGGGGGGTACACCAAGCTCAATCATCTGTTCTTACAGACATATCCCCATATTTCCTCCCTCTGCCCTAGGATTCTTTTTCAAAACTTACTGAAGCTCTTTCTTCATGATATAGACTTTGATTTCATTTTCAGTGGACAATAATATTTCATTCCAAATATATTTATTGAGCACCTACTATGAACTGGGCACTGGACTAGGTGCTGGAGATGCAATACTGAACAAAGACACAAAATCCCCTGCCCTGGAAGAACTCACAATCTGCTTAAGGAGCACCTGATAAACAAAAGAAGAAAACATTGGGAGTGTTAGATGGTGTAAAGTGCTAGGCAGAATAATAAATCAGTGTAGGACTTCCCCGGTAGTGCAGTGGGTAAGACTCTGCACTCCCAATGCAGGGGGGCCCATGTTCAATCCCTGGTCAGAGAACTAGATCCCACGTGCATGCCACAACTAAGAGTTCACATGCCACAACTAAGGAGCCCACCTGCCGCAACTAAGACCCAGCACAATCAAAAAACAAAAAAAAAGTGATATATACATACTCTAATTCCCCTGATTGTCCTTTAAAAAATAATAATAATAAATCAGGGAATTTATAGAGGAGATGTGTAGGTTACAGCATAGTCAGAGTTGTTGTCACAAAGTGACCAGAATATTCAGTAACTTAAATAGTTTATCTCTCCCTCATGTGAATGGCTTACTGTTCTAGGTGGATGGGGCATCTCTGCTTCGTAGGGTCATTCAGGGGCCCACATTCCTTCTACCTCATTATTCCGTCATCCTCTAAGATACAGTCTTAGTGTGTGTGGCTGAAGCTGGGTCACTGATATGTATGGGGTCCAGCCTGAGGGAAAGTGATAAGAAAAGGGAATCCAAGGCAAACAATTTCCTTTCAGGCAAGGGAGGTAGGAGTTACACAAAAATTAGCTCTCTCACCTATTATTAGTGAGAACCTAGTCACATGACTATACCTAGCTACAAGGGAAGCTGGGAAATATAGTTTTTATTGGGCAACCAGGTGACCAGAAGCAAGAAGAGAGTGGATTGAAGGGGTCAGAGGAAGCTGGCAGTCTATCATATGTGCTGTGCAAAGATAGAGACTGCATTTTTTGATAAAGGAGGCAAGGAACCATTATCGGGAAGGTAACATTTAATTAAAAACCTGAAGAAGTGAGCTACGGAGTTTCCTGAGAGAAAAGTATTTCCAGGCAGAGGACAGAGCAGATGCAATGTCCCTAAGGCAAAAGCATGCCTGTTGTGTACAGGAAACAGGAAGGACATCAGTGAAGCTAGAGAGAACATCTCCACCAATCTCTCCCTGACATTGAAAACCAGACTGAAGACAGTTGATCTTCTTCTCTCTTCTCTCTGGGCTTCCTCAGTCCTGCCCATCCAGGAAAGCACAGAATCAACCACAGCCCATTTAATGAGTTCAGAACATACTAGAACATAGCTTGCATTGCACTGGATGGTGGGTTTGAGTACAGGTTTAGAATTGCCAAAGCAACTGATCCACCCACCACCTCTGCCCTGGGCAGATCACACACTCAGCAAGGAGAAATGCTTCCAAGGCTGGAGCATGGAACAGGATAAAAGTGCTCATTTGGAAATAGATTTACCATATGATCCAGCAATTCCACTATTCAACATATATCCAGAAAAGATGAAAACTCTAATTCAAAAAGGACAGATGCACCCCAATGTTCATACCAACACTATTTACAATAGCCAAGACATGGAAACAACCTAAATGTCAATCCAAAGATGAATGGATAAAGAATATATGGCATATATATACACAATGGAATATTAGCCATATAAAAGAAAGAAATAATGGCATTTTCAGCAACATGGATGGACCTAGAGATTTACTTTATCATACTAAGTAAAGTAAGTCAGACAAAGATAAATATATGATATCCCTTATTTATGGAATCTAAAAAAATGATATAAATGAACTTATTTGCAAAACAGAAATGGGCTCACAGATACAGAAAACAAACTTACGGTTACCAAAGGGAAAAGGGGTGGAGGGATAAAATAGGAATTTGGGATTATGAGATATATACTACTATATAAAATAGATAAACAACAAGGACCTACTGTATAGCACAGGGAAACTATATTTAATATCTTGTAATAATCTGTAATGGAAAAGAATCTGAAAAAGAATATATATATATATATATATATATATATATATATATACACACACAAACATATGTATGTATAACTGAATCACTTTGCTGTACACTTGAAACATTGTAAATCAACTATACTTTACTAAAAAATAAAGTGCTCATTCGGTTACCTCTCACCTATTCTTTCTCCATCCAAGACATATTCTCGGGTACTTGACATGTTTTGGCCATTGTGCTAGGTATGGAGGATACAAAAATAAAGAAGACACAATCTTTGTTTTCAACACGTTTATAATCTATGGAAAGAGTTGAAAAATAAATCTGCAATTACAGGGTCATGGGCTAAGTGCTAAGATTGGAAAGCATACAGGGAGGAGTGTGCTGGAAAAGGGGGTGACCTCATATGTCATATGAGTAACATTGTGTGTGTGTGTGTTTATCAGTGTGTGTAAGGGAAAGAAAGAAGAGAGAAAGTGCAGTGAGTTTCCAGGCAGAGGGAATAGCTTGTGCAAAGACCAGGAGGGAGAAGGTGGGGACAGAGACCAAGGGTAGAATTTAGAAGACAAGTTGGGAAATGCCAAGAAGCAAAACTTCTGAAAAGTACCTGTGCCATACTGAGAAAGGCTTGGAAAGTCATGCAAAAAAAGTTTAGGTACTTTTTTGTACCTAAAAGTTACTCAACATAATTAATTAATGAGAGCATTAAAACAACAAGCACTGTTTTCACCCATCAGAAGAACTACAAATACAAGTCTGATAATATGAAGGGTTTGGTGATGATGCAGGGAAATGGGAATTCCCATATTCTATACTCTGTAAATTACTATGTATTAACCAAATCTTTTATTTTCTGCATTCTGATGCTTTGACACTTGGGCCCTTGCTGACCCTGGGGAGACTGCCCTTCCCAGGGCTAACCAATTCCTAGAGAGAGTAAACTAGAGCTCACACACCCAATCACCTCCTTTATGGGCTCTCATACTTAGAGTCACTGTCCTCCTGCCATAATCACCCCAGGGCCAGGTACCAGACAACTAGGGACAGCCCGTATGCCTTGAAGCCCACTGAAATTATTCAAACTAACCTATTATAAACCTGTTTACCCACTTCACCCATTCCTTCCCATGAAAACCACACATTCTCCACTGCATCCCTCAATCCCTTTGCCTCCTGACTTGCCCTGGTGCTTTCCCATGTGGCCCTGTGTGACCTGCCATGCCCCCTGTTTCTAGGAAATTGTGAGTATAAAAATCTTTTCTTTCCTGACAGCCACTTCCATGTCTGCATGTCTTACCATATCTGATTTAAACAAAGCCTGGGAGCCCTTTAAATATGGTACACTTAGAGGAGGGTATATGGCCCTGCAAATGCACTACTCATTATTACCCCTAAAGAAAATCTGGCAAATTCACCTCAAACACTTCACCCTCTAAGCAAAAATGATGTCAGTACTTACCTCATACAGCTGCTTAGAGGCTTAACTGGGATCACACCTAGAAAGCACCTGAAGAGCATCCAGGACCTAGTAAGTACTCAGGGAAGCATATCCCAGGATGTTCACTCAGATATTTATGTAATGGTGGAAAATTGGAAACACCCTGAATAGTGGAATGACTAAATGAATTGTAGTACAGTCACACTGAGGAAAAGGATGTAGCCATTATATATAAACTAGATCTCCCTGTAGGATCATAGAGAGCTCTCCAAAACACTGTTGGGCAAAAGAAGCAAATTGTGGGACAAAATGAACAGTAAGACATGATTTATGGAAAAACAACACCATAGATCTTCTATCAACTAATGTGAATAAAAAGGAAAACTGTCTGAAAAGATGCACAGAAGACAGTGGGGTTGCATCTGGGTTGGTGAGAGTAGATGGAATTGTTATATTTTATCTTCATTATTTAATTTATTTATTTATATATAATTTTGGTGAGAAGACTATTATGTAATGCTTAACTAATTAAAAATTACTTTGCAATGCAAAACAAAAGATAGGAGGGAAAAAGATAAACATAGAAGGGGAAAAGGTAGGAATGAACTTGGGGCTTAAGGACATGAAGTTAACTTTGAGAATCCCATGCATTGATGGTATATTTTTGAAACTGGAGATAATGGAGATCTAGCTACAAAAGGCATCCTTTGACTGAAGCTTCTCCTTGGACGGGAATGAAGAGATGTCCAGGAAAGGTTAACTGCTAAACTAGTTTGCCATTTTGTAAAAGATCAACCCTGAACTCCTTCCTCATAGAGATTATTGAGATAGTGACTTCCCCTGTCTCTCTTTGGAGGCTTTCTCATTTCATAGTATACTCCTAGCAATGGGTTGTTTATTTTCTATAATAATTAAAGTAGGCTAGACTGCCACAACAGATAAGCCAAAACAAGTAATGGCTCCAACATAATAGAAGTCCTTTCTTTTTATAGGACAGTACAGGGCACTGACAGTGAGGCAGGGATAGGAGAGTTAGAGGAAGCCATTCAGGACTGAGCAGAAGGCAACTTTGTCATCTTCAACATAGTTTCTGAAAGTCTCTGATTGCTGCCATTCCAGCTGTTTTATAAGATTTAAAGATGGTGAGACCCAACACAATGATACAGATTGATGAAAGGCAGAATTCTCTGATTCTTAGAGCTTTGAACAAGAGAAGGTTGCTAGGCAGGGCCACATAGAGGATGGTACCCAGGGACAGAGTAAGAGCAAGCTGGGGCTCTAGGGAGCAGCTGATTTATAGCAAGTAGGGTGGGGTTATCTACATTTCATGGTCTTCCTGTGGATTGGTTAATTTGAATAATAATTTGGAGGGGAGCTCTGAGCATAGGGGTTCTCCCTAGTTGTCTGGTACCTGACTCTGGGGCAGTTAGGGTGTATGTTTAGTGGCCCCAGAGTGTCAGGGCCCAACGAGTGAAGTGGTTTGGGGTGTGAACTTAAGAAGGGCTGTTTAAGAAAGGAAAGTGACTGACCAGCCTCTGTTCAGGGCTTCGAAACTGGGAAAAGACTGTGCAATTAAACAAACAAAATCTTTTATATCAGCCCACAGAAGAAGGAAGGTAAGGTGTATGGTCCAGGAGTAAAAGTGGTCCACATCTTTTATGCCCACATTCAACTGGCCAGAATGAGGTCACATGGCCAGCTCGTCACATGGTCTCACATAGATGCAAAGGGAGCTGGGAAATGTAGTCTCAGGGACAACCATTTCTGGAGGAGAAGGAAAGATCAGATTTCAATGGCCAGCTAGCAGCTTGGGCCAAAAGGCTGTAAATTAATCTGAAGTCACATATTTCTTTGCTCCCTCAACCCTCCTGCTTTCTTAATATCTGTTTCACCTGCTTATATGGTAGCTGCTTCAGGGCAAAGACCATCATGTTCTCTTGCTTTTGATTCTTCCCCAGCAATTAATTCTGCACCCAGTGGGCTTCTCACTAAAGCAAGTCTCAAGTAATTTCAGTATGCAAAGATAGCTACCACTTCAGAGCCTGGCATAAATATCTGATACTTAGAATATAATTTCAGTTAGTTAAATTTAGATCACTGGAGGGAAAAAAGAATAGCAGGAGAAATATTCTCTGGGCCTTTGGCCTTTTTATTTAATACAGAGTTGGATAAATCTTCAATAACTTTAAGCTTTGACCTCTATATAGCAATATTTGGTTCTTGGATTAAATCAAACGTGTTGCTAATGAGATGGTTTAACAATGTCACCACCTATATAGTCAAATTTTCCATTTCAGTTGACTATTAGGTAAAGGCAAACCAGTGCTTTCAGGAAGTCTTTCAGTAGTTAATTACATTTAACATGTTATTTTCTGACCTTTTTATCTTGTCTCATCTGCTATAACTTTGCCTTTTTTTCTTGATTTCTTAAAGACTCTTACCTTTAAAACCACTGTCAACTTAGCATGAATATTTTCTTCAGGAAGGCTAATGCTTAATGACACCAGGGAAGAGGTGGGAGAAAACAAACCTCAGTATGGAATCACTTACTCGGCAATTCATCCAGCACTTATTGAGTGCCTAAGATATGCCGAACACAGTGCAAATCTATAACAATGCAAACAGATATCATCTCAGCCTTTAAGAAGCTCACCATTATGAACCTAAACCTACACTTTTTCTACATTAAATTTTTTATTCGATCACCCATTCATTCAACAAATATATCTTGGGTCCTACTCTGTGGAGGTTGCTGCTCTAGCTACTGGAAATTTAGACCTGAACAAAACAAAGATCCCCGTCCTTCTGGAGCTTACATTCAAGGGGAGGTAGGTAGGTAATAAGTATCCCCACTCCCCACCCTTCCAACCTAGAGGTGATTTCCTTTACCTGTGAAGTTCCCTGATATTTTAGTATCTTTCTTCTGGCAATTGTCACTCTCTACCAGAGTTGACAAAGAGCAGGAACTAGGTCTTAACTTTGATATCTACCATGATGCCTAGGACAGGGTTAATAAATGCTCATCAGCTCAATAAATGAATGATGAGTATGTCTTTTCACAGAAGTACAACCTGTGTAGTTAAAGCTGGTGAAGACCCACAGGAAGCTGAAAATGCCTTTTTCATGTCCGTTATCCAAAGGCAACAAAGTAGCTGCAAGCTCAATGGGGTTTGCACCCACACTCTCCCCCTACCTTTTCCTGACCTGGTTTGGGGACTGGGATGAGAGGGTGCAAACATGAACTACATCTACCATTGCAAATTGCATCACAAGTAAATTTTGCAATGGGATTTACAGTATGACATTTTTTTTTTTTATTCTCAAAGGAGACTTTTAATTCTATAGGGGTCATATTAGTATGAGAAAATATATAGACCACTTCAAAGTGTGTTAGGGAAATTATGGATAACGCCAAGAGTGTATATGTGTTTAGGGTTCAGTTAGGAGGTGGCTATTAGTAATAAAGGTATGACATTGCGTTAGGGCCTCACTGTTAGGGACCTTACATGCCACACCAAGGAGTTTAAACTGTATTCAAAAGAGAATGGAGAGTCATCAAAGGATTGACGGTTGGAATGAAAGAGGTTGTGGGAAAAGAGTAGGGTGAGAAAACAATGGGGCAGCTACCCCAACAGGCCAGGTAAGGGGAAATGAGGTGTGAACCACAGTAGTGACAGTGGCCATGGGAGGCTCTGAAGAGGAGGACTGTCAGATCTTAGGAGGTGTTGAGGGTAAGGAAAAAGAGGATACAAGGATGATATTAAGATTTAGAGCCTAGGAGACTAAGCTATACATTACCATATAAAAATAGGGAACACAAATGAAATGGCTTCATGAGGATGGTTATGAATTCAATGTCGGGCATGCTGAAATTGACTTGCTGGAGGGATATACACATGGAGATATCAGCTAGGCAGTTGGAAAATGGGGCTTAGGAGCTTTGCAGAGGGCTTGGAGTGGAAGAAATGGGTCCATGGATTGCTCCAGGATGTCTGTTAAAGCCACCAAATAGATGTATGTACCCAGGGAGTGCACAATAAAAAGAGAAGAGGCCCTGGACAGAGCTTTTGGGAACTCTACTGTAGGGGAAGCAAGGAATGGAGGGAGGGAAGGAAGAGGGAGGACAGTCAATGAGAAAAAAGAGCTGTGGTTCTCAAACTGTAGAGGATCAAGGAATCACCCAGAGACATTCATGCAGATTCCTAGGTGTCTCTCTGGGAAACCAGATGCTGTAGGCTTGGGGTAGGGGTCTAGGAACATACAATCTCAAGAGAACACCCTCTTCAGTATCTATTGATGCATAACAGATTACTCCAAAATTTCACGTCTTAACACAACAACATTTTTGATCTGTGGTTTCTGGGAATCAAGAATCTGTGAGCAGCACAGCTGGGTGGCTCCAGGCCTCTCACAAGGTTGCAGTCAAGTTGTAAGCCAGATATTTGAAGACTTATCTGGGCCTGAGGGTCCGATTCCAAGATGAGTGTCCTCATCAAGTGGCAACCAGCTTCCCCTAGAGCAGGTGATCCAAGACAGCGAGGAGAAGACCACAATATCTTTTATGACCCAGCCTCAGAAGTCACATTTGTCATTTCTGCAAAATCCTATTGGCTACATAGGCGAGTCCTATTTATTGTGAAAGGACAGTTTACAGGGTGACAGGAGACAAAATCATGGGGGGGGTGGGCAACTTGGAGGCTGACCACCATATATCCCTACCCTCTTGGAGTTATGGTGATGCAAGTAGCCCTCAAAGAAATACTGGATGGGGAATAGAAAAGGTCAACAGAGGAAAGAAAGTCAAACAGAAGGTGGGCCTCAGTGAGAAATAGGACCAAGAAGTTAAGATGAGGTTGACAAGAGACCAGTGGATCTGGGATATCAGTCTTGACCTTCTCAACTCGGAAGCAGGACTTCTAGAGAAACACAACTCTTTTTATGCAACTCATGGTAAGAAATATATTTTGTTTCACTGCCTGGTATGCAGCGCACTCGAGTATAGAATCAAATGTCTCACGAATTAATAACTACCTCCACTACGTGAGAGGCACTTATATTTCTTATTCTAGTCTAGTCTCTTTCTCTCAGAAATGCTAGTCAAGATCCACTGAACTGATTTTGTTGGTCATTAAAACACCTGACCTGAAGCTTGAAAGAGCAATCTCAATAGGATTAGATAACAGTGAAGATGACAGTGACAAGTGACAACAAAGGCCTTTTGAGTGTATACACTTGGCACTAAATGGAACACCACAAATTACCTCATTCACAGCAACTCTGTACTTTAGCGCCATTAGCACAATTTTAGGTGAAAAAGTTTAGTACTTAAAGAACTTAAGTAGCTTTCCCAAGGCCATATCGTTAGGAGGTGAACAACTGTAATTTATTTTCACCTAAACAATATGATTTTGGAACTTACACTTTAGAGCCGTGGGATCCAATATGGAGGCTGCTAGCCACCTGTGCCTATTTTAATGTTAAATTTAACTAAAACTAAATAAAATTAAAGCCTCATGTCTCAGTCACACTAGCCACATTTCAAGTGCTCAATAGCCACCTATGGTAATGGCCTCTCTATGGGACAACAGAAATATAGAGCATTTCCCCCACTGCAGAAAGTTCTATTGGACAACAATCCTCTAGAGCTAAACCACCAAGGGCCAATGTATTTGGAAGATGGGAGTCAGCTGAGCACGGCTGTAAGGCGAGAGGAAGGAGTTGGAGAAAGAGAGAAGAGTCCAGATGGGGATGCGGGATGGAGCAGTGGCCTGGGGGAGGGTGGAGAGGCAGGATCAGAGTACCGGGACTTGGCTTTGGCAAGGGTCGGGAACAATTTCTGGTGGGAGTCAGAAAGGAAGAGGAAAACGGGTGAAGGTCCAGAGGAATGGGAAGGTGAGGAAGTTCGTTTTGATAACCTTAATCTTATCTAAAATGTATGGGCTGCGAACAGGAACAAAGAGTCAGTAGGCCAAGTGAGTCAAATAAGAAAGATTGGAAATCGTTGCAGGAGGTGCATATACACAAAGAGAGTGATTGAGGCTCACCCATGGGGGCTCAGCTGTAGTTAGATGCTGAATTTTAGGTGCAGCCAACTACTTATTTCATTCATTCAACAAATATTTGCCAAGTGCCTACAACGTGCCAGGCACCGTGCCAGGCACTGGAGAAACATTAGTGAATGATAGTGACAAAAGCAGACAAGTCCATTATCTCATGGAACTTACTGATGGAGGTTTTTGTTAACTCCAGTGCTTCCAAGCGTAGCCCTGCAGTGGACACATACCATCAAGGAGAGAGGCTGGTGCTCTAAAAGGGCTATGAGAGGGAAGGTCAGGGAAGGCTTGCCTTGAACAAAGACTTGGAGAAGCAGCACCATTCCACACGGAGGGGAGCACAGCTCATAATTTTGCCCTGAACTGGGGCCATGCAGAGACCCAGGCAGGCAGATGAAGGCACCTTTGTAAGCTTCCTGCAGACAGAAGTGTTTGCTGAGCACACAGAGAAAGCCACCCGTGGTTGTTGAGATTCTACTCCAGCCCTGTGTGTGGGTGGCTTTGAGTGAAAAGAACACCATATGATATGCACAGTAGGATAGACCTGCTGGATGTGGTGGGCTGGAATTTTAGTGGGCTGAGGGTGACTACCCTGCTGATAACATCAGCAAAGAAGTCAATGCACAACATATTATTGATACAATACATGCAGAGTCAGCACTCACAGCAAACCAGCCATCACCAGACTTGTATTGCAGAGCTGGCTCCCCTCAGTGAAACCTTTCGGAAAAACAAATTTCCTTTGAAGTTAAAAACGCCAGGCTCAATTTTAGCAAAACAGAAAAAGATAAAACAGAACTTTAAAAAACCAACACATTTTTTTTAAAGTTTCAACAAAGCACATTCTTTAAAATGTTGTTAATATAATATCTATATTATGTTCAAGATGAAGAAGAAATTCCAAATTGGGTAAGTTATTAAGGGTGACTATTTTTCCAAATTTCCTTTGGGAAAGCCTCTTCCTATGTATAACTTTACAAACTCTTTGTGATAAACTTTCAAAAATAAATAAGGACATGGTGCCGTTTTGTGTTCCTGTGTCACAGCTGAATGAGCCAGTAACTGCATCCCGTTATCATGCTGTAGAAGTGAGCTCCCTTTTGGTTCTCAAGTACTTATTTTGAGTCCTTCTTCCTTTATAAGAATTGGTTAATTACCATCTCCTGCTTTTAATTGCATTAAGGTTGCAAATGTGAAAAACATCAAAATTCTAAGATGAAGCAAAACTAGAAACTTTTAAAATCTTTTCCTGCTCCCTCGTCCGCACATGATTCTCTCTGGTTATAACTTGTTGCACTTGCTCAGAAGGGCATACAATGTAGAGGTTAGAGTGAGGTCCAGGGTTCTGATCCCGGCTCCACTGCTAACTAGCTTCCTGATCTTCTGATTCTCTCTCCATGCTCCAAGAAAGAACAGTCCCTGCTTCGCTTCATTGCGGTAGAGTTTACACATAAAGCTCTTACAGCAAAGCTCCAATGCTCCAACTTAATATGGGTCAGTCCTTATTTCCATACATAACTACTCTCATACACATGAAATATTTGCATTGTGGGTAAATGATTGTTTCCATGGGAACTTAACTTTCATATTTCCAGGTCCTTATCTGACTATTTTCTTTTCTTCAAAAAAAATAAATTTATAAGCTACAAATTTCATTCCTGGAACTGCATCAACATAAGTTTTTCATTCACTGCCTGGGGTATTCATATAAAGAATTTTTTTTCACTGTTTTGTGTGTCTGGTATTTTTAATGAGTCCATATCTCATAGGCACATGTAGAGAGTGGCCTATTCTGTATTTTCAGTTACTGTTGCTTTGGGGCATCCATTTTCCTGTGTAGTAAGGGAAAAGTGGGGGTGGGGCGTGAAAGAACTGAATTCCTGTGAAATTGTACTGCAAAGCTAAATTCTGAAACTGAATAATTTACCCTATCATTCAGACATTGAGAAAAGACCTTTTGACCCAAATTTTATCTCCTTAGAAAAGGTAATTTCAAAGCAATACCTTTTTATTATCTAGTGTCTGGTGTACAACATCGTAATTCTACAAAGTGATCACATCTGAAATTGACTGCCTTCATCCCTTTGCCCACCCCCTAACCTCCTTCCCCTCTGGTAACCACTGATCTGTTCTCTGTATCTAAGAGTTCATTCATTTGTTTTGTTTTGCTTTGTTTTAATTTCCATGTATGAGTAAAATCATATGGTGTTTGTCTTTTTCCTCTGACTTATTTCACTTAGCATAATACTTTCTAGGTCCATCCATGTGGTCACAAATGGCAAGACTTCATTCCTTTTTATGGCTGAGTAGTAGTCCGTTGGGCATACATACCACATATTCTTTCCATTCATCCATAGATGAACACTTAGGTTGCTTTCATATCTTGGCTATTGTTAATAATGCTGCAGTAAACATAGGAGTGTGTATATGTTTTTGAATTAATGTTTTCATTTTCCATGAATAAATACCCAGAAGTGGAATTGCAGGATTGCATGGTAGTCCTCTTCTTAATTTTTTGAAGAATATCCATAATGTTTTCCTGCATTATGAAAATCGGCTGCACCAATTTACATTCCCATCAACAAATCCTCTCCAACAGTTGTTATTTCTTGTCTTTTTGATACTAACCATTTTAATAGGTATGAGATGATATCTCATTGTGGTTTAGATGTGTATATCCATAATAATTAGTGCTGCCAAACATTTTTTCATGTTCCTGTTGGCCATCTGTATGTCTTCCTAGGAAATGCGTCTATTCAGTTCCTCTGCGCATTTTGTAATTGGGTTGCTTTGTTGTTGTTATTGTTGAATTTTATGAGTTCTTTATATATTTTGGATATTAACCCCTTATCAGATGCATGATTTGCAAATATTTTCTTCCATTCAGTAGGTTGTTTTTTTGTTTTAATTATGGTTTACTTCACTGTACTAAAGCTTTTTTTTTTATTTTTTTTTTTTATTTTTTTTTTTTTGGGGGTACACCAGGTTCAATCAACTGTTTTTATACACAAATCCCCATATTCCCTCCCTTCCTTGACGCCCCCCCCTCGTACTAAAGCTTTTTAATTTGATGTAGTCCCATTTGTTTACTTTTACTTTTGCTTCTCTTGCCTTTGGAGTCAGGTCCACAAAAACATTGCTAAGACTGATACAGTGAGGTTATTACCTGTGTTTTCTTCTAGGAATTTTATGGTTTCAGGCCTTACATTCAAGTTTTTAATTAATATGAGTTAATTTTTGTGTTTGATGTAAGATAGTGGTCTAGTTTTATTCTTTTACATGTGGCCATCCAGTTTTCCCAACACCATTTATCAAAGAGACTGTCCTTTCTCCATTGTATGTTCTTTTTGCACTTTTGTCATAAATTAATTGTCCCTGTATGTATGGGTTTATTTCTGGGCTATCAATTCTGTTCCACTGATTAATGTGTCTGTGTTTGTGCCAGTACCATACTGTGTTGATTACTGTAGCTTTGTAGTATAGTTCAAAATGAGGGCGTATGATCCTCCAGCTTTGTTCTTCTTTCTCAAGATTGTTTTGGCTATTCAAGGTCATTTCTGATTCTGCACAAATTTTGGAATTATTTGTTCTAGTTTTGTGAAATATGCCATTGGAATTTTGATAGAGATTGCATCAAATTTTAGATTTCTTTGAGTAATACGGACATTTTAATGATAGTAATTCTTCCAATTCATGAGCACAGTATATCTTTCCATTTATTTGTGTCTTCTTAAATTTCTTTCATCAGTGTCTCATAGTTTTCAGTATACAGGTATTTCACCTCCTTGGTTAAATTTCTTCCTAGGGATTTTACCCTTATTGATACAATTGTAAGTGGAATTGTTTTCTTAATTTATCTTTCTGATAGAAATGCCACAGATTTCTGTATATTGAATTTGTATCCTGAAACTTAGCTGAATTCATTTATTAGTTCTAAGAGTTTGTGTGTGTATGTGTGTGTGTGTGTGTGTGTGTGTGTGTGTGTTTGTAGAATCTTTAGGGTTTTCTATATATAGCATCAAGGATCTGCAATTAATGACAGTTTTACTTTTTCCTTTCTGATTTGTATGCTTTTTATTTATTTTTCTTGCCTAATTGCTGTGACTAGGCCTTCCAACACTATGTTGAATAAAATTGGTAGATTGTCTTGTTCCTGATCTTAGAAAAGAAAAGCTTTGAGCTTTTCATCATTGAATGTGATGTTATCTCTGGGTTTGTTGCATATGGCCTTTATTTGTTGAGGTATGTTCCATTTATACCCATGTTGTTGAAAATTTTTTTTTTTATCATGGATATATGTTGAATTTTATCAAACATTTTTTCTGTATCTATTGAGATGACCATATAATTTTATCTTTCATTTTGCTAATGTGGTGTATCACGTTGATTTGCAGATGTTGAATCATTCTTGCATCTCTGGAAGAAATCCCACTTGATCATGGGGTGTATTATTGAATTTGGTTTCCTAATATTTTGTTGAGGATTTTTCCATCTAAGGATATTGGCTTGTAATTTTCTTTTCTTGTGATGTTCTTGTCTGGTTTTTGTATCAGGGTAATGCTGGCCTTATAAAATTAGTTTAGAAGCATTCCCTCTTCTTCAATTTTTTAGAAGAGTTTGAGAAGGATAAGTATTAAATCTTCTTTGAATGTTTGGAAAAATTCACCCATGAAGCTGTCTGCTACTGGAATTTTGTTTGTTGGGAGGTTTTTGACTACTCTAATCAGTCTATTCAGGTTTTATATTTCTTCATGATTCAATATTGGCAAATTGCATATTTGTAGGAATTGGCCCCTTTCTTCTATGCTGTCCAATTTGTCGGTGTATAATTGTTCACAGTATTCTCTTAGGATCTCTTTTATTTCTGCAGTATCAATTATAATTTCTCCTCTTTCATTTCTGATTTTATTTATTTGAGCCCTTTCTCTTTTTTCTTGGTTAGTCTAACAAAAGCCTTTTGATTTTTTTTATCTTATCAAAGAGCAAGATCTTAGTTTCATTAACTTTTTATTGTCTTTTTAGTAGCCATTTCATTTATTTCTGCTCTGGTCTTATTTCCTTCCTTCTACTACCTTTGGACTTCATTTGTTCTTCCTTTTATAGTTCCTTTAGATGTAAAGTTAGATTGTTTATTTGAGGGATATTTTTGTTTCTTGAGGTAGGCCTGTAATGCTATGTACTTCTATCTTCAAAAAGCTTTTGCTGCATTCCATAGATTTTGGTACATTGTATTTCTGGTTTCATTTGTCTCCAGGTATTTTTTTTTATTTTTTTAATTTTATTTATTTTATTTTTTTTATAATTTCATTTATTTATTATTTTGGGGGGGTACACCAAGTTCAATCATCTGTTTTTATACACATATCCCCATATTCCCTCCCTCGCTCGACTCCCCCCCACCCTCCCTCCAGGTATTTTTTAATTTCTCTTTTAATTTCTTCAATGACTCATTGGTTGTTCATTAGCATGTTGTTTAATCCCCACATTTTTGTGGTTTATCCAGTTTCCTTCTTGTAATTGATTTCTAAACAGTTTCATAGTGGTCAATGTGGTCAGAAAAAATTTTGATATGATTGCTTTCTTCTTGATTTTATTGAGACTTTTGTGGCCTAATATATGATCCATCCTGGAGAATATTCCATGGAGAAGAATGTGTATTCTGCTGTTTTTGGATGGAGTGTTCTGTATCTATTAAGGCCACGTGATCTAATGTGTCATTTAAGGCTGATGTTTTCTTATTGATTTTCCATCTGGATGATCTATCCATTGTTGTAAGTGAAGTGTTAAAGTCCCTTACTATTATTGTATTGCTTTCACTTTCTCTCTTTAGGTCTGTTAATATTGGCTTTATATACTTTGGTGCTCATATGTTGGGTGCATATATATTTATAAATGTTACATCCTGCTGGATTGACTCCTTTTTCATTATGTAGTGCCCTTCTTTGTCTTTTATTATAGTCTTTGTTTTAAAGTCGCTTTTGCCCAACATGAGTATAGCTACACAAGTTTTCTTTTTGTTTGCATTTGCACAGAATATCTTTTTCCACTCCTTAGCATTTAGTCCTTACTTCTAAAGTGAGTCTCTTGTAGGTAGCATATAGATGGGTCCTGTTTTTTTAACCATTTTGCCACTCTATGTATTTTGATTGGTGAGTTTAGTCCATTTACATTTAAAGCAATTATTCATAGACAGGTACTTATTGCCATTTGGTTCATTGTTTTCTGGCTATTTTTTCCCTTCTCTGTCCCTTTCTTCTTCTTTTTTTCTCTTTCCTTGTGGTCTTTTGGCTTTCTTCAGTGTTGTGTTTAGATTCCTTCCTCATTTTCTTTTATGTGTTTAAGTTTTTGTCGTTACTGTGTTACATACAACATCCTATGTGTACAGCAATCTCTTTTAAGTTGATAGCAACTTAACTTTGAACACGTTCCAAAGCTTTACATTTTTACTCCCCCTCCATGTTTTATATTTTTGATGACATATCTTTTACATCTTTTTATTTTATGCTTCCCTTAACTAACTATTGTAATTTTAGTTAATTTTACTACTGTTGTCTTTCAACCTTCATACCTGCTTTATAAGTGGTTGATCTACTATCTTTCTTGTATATTTACCTTTCTGGTGAGATTTTTACTTTTATATTTTTTATCATTTATTTCTTCTTATTAATTAATTAGTTAATTAAATTATAAATTAAATAATTTCTAATTATTAAAAGGCCACAATTAAAAGAAAGCCTTTTCTTTCCAGCTTAGTGAATTCCCTTTAACATTTCTTGTAGGGCCAGTTTCATGGTGATGAACACCTTTAGCTTTGCTTATCTGGAAAACTCTTAACCTCTCTTCCAATTCTGAATGATAACCTGGTCAGGTTGAGAATTCTTGGCTGGAAATTTTTTCCTTTCAGCACTTTGAATATGTCATGCCACTCCCTTCTGGCCTATAAAGTTTCTGTTGAAAAATCTACTAATAGCTGTATGGGGTTTCCCTTGGTGTGATTCTCTTTGTGCTCATCTTACTTGGAACTCTCTAGGCTTTCTGGACCTGCATATCTATTTCCTTTCCCAGATTAGGGAAGTTTTCAACCATTATTTCTTTAAATAATTTTCCTGGCCCTTTCTCTCTGTCTTCTCTTTCTGAGACCACTATAATGCAAATGTTATTACACCTAATGTTGAACCAGACGTTACTTAAGGTATCTTTACTTTCCAAAATTCTTTTTCATTTTGTTGCTCTGTCTGGGTGATTTTCACTGCTTTATCTTCCAGCTCACTGATTCATTCTTCTACTTCATCCAGACTGCTGCTGAGCCCCTCAAGTATAGTTTCCATTTCAGTTATAACTTCTGTTTGTACTTTCTTATATTTTCTATCTCTTTGTTCTTGCTGTGTTCATCCATTCTTCTTCCAAGTTTGGTGAGCATTTTTATGATCATTACTTTCCAATATTTATCAGGTAGGTTACTTATCTTCATTTCATTAATGTCTTTTTCTGGGGATTTGTTTTGTTCTTTGGTTTGGAACGTATTCCTCTATCTCCTCATTTTGCCTGACTATCTGTGTTTGTCTATATGTATCAGGCAAAACACCTACTTCTCCCAGTCTTTTTTAAAAATAAATTTATTTATTTATTAATTTATTTATTTTAACTGGCTGTGTTGGGTCTTTTTTGCTGTGTGCTGGCTTTCTTTTAGTTGTGGTGAGTGGGGGCTACTCTTCGTTGTGGTGCGCAAGCTCCTCATTGCTGTGGCTTCTCTTGTTGCAGAGCATGAGCTCTAGGTGCATGGGCTTCCGTAGTTGCAGCACATGGGCTCAATAGTTGTGGCTCACAGGCTCTAAAGTGCAGACTCAATAGTTGTGGCACACAGGCTTTGTTGCTCTGAGGCATGTGGGATCTTCCTGGAGCAGGGAATGAACTCGTGTCCCCTGCATTGGCAGGCAGATTCTTAACCACTGTGCCACCTAGGAAGCCCAGTCCCAGTCTTGAAGGAGTGTTCTTGTGTAGGAGATGATATTTGGGACCCAGAAGAACAGTCCGCCCTGAACACCAGAGCCAGGTGCTCAAGGGGTGGCCCTTGTGTGGGCTGCGTGCACCCACCTGCTGTGGTGGGGTCTCAGCTGCTGTGTGGAAAAGGCATGGGCTTGGGGCACTAACCTGACTTGGTTGCAGCACGGCCATTGCATGAGGAAGGCAGGGCACAGTGCATTCATCCAGCCCAGTTGTGGTGCCACTGCAGTGCAGGGTAGGCAAGGCCCTCACCCAGCTGTGTTGTGTTGTGGAGTGGGTGGAGCATGCCCTCCAGTGCTATCAGGCTAGAGGGAGGGTGCCAAAAATGGCATTCACCAGCTTTGTCACCAGCAAGTTAGGATGGGATTGTAAAAACAGTGCCCACCAGCAATTCCATCTCCAAGAAAGTCCCAGCAGGTTCCTACTTCTCTGGCAGCCACTGTAAAATCAGTAAGTGGGGTCTCTGTTGCTTATGGTCTAGGTGCTTTTTTGCCATTTTTGCCATTTCTGCTGCTTTTGCCCTGGATCTCAGAGCAAATGGGTGTGCATATAAGCCCTTTAAGAGTGGGTTCTCGGTTCCCAATAGTTCTCTGGTTCTCCTGGACTTAATTCTCACTGATTTGGAGGGCTCATCTTTCCAGTGCTGGACCCAAAGTTCAGGGTACCTCACTTGGGGCTCAATCCCTTCACTCCTTGAGGGAAAGTTCTACATTTTTGGCATCACTTCCAACTGTGGGTCACTGTTTCTGGGGTAGGGTCCCAGCTGAGGCCGTGTCTCTGCTTCTCTGTCTCAACGTATCTCTTTTATCTTCTGTTGTCAAGGCACTGCTTATCTAGTTCTCAGGTCCTTTTCAGAGGAAAATCATCCACATATAGCTGTAAGTTTGTTGTGTCTGTGGGAACAGGTTCTTCCTATGCCACCATCTTAAATCCTTCTCCTCAAGGCAATAAATTTACATAAAATAAAAATTACTTAGACATTGAAAGCTTTCACTTGCAACATGAATATAGGGGAGCTCAATTATCTAGAGTGGTGTTGTCCAATAGAAACATACTGTGATATATACTTATATATATATAATTTTAAATTGACTAGTAGCTACATTAAAACAAGTAACATGTGAAATTAACTTTGATAATATGTTTTATTTAGTCTATTGTGTTTAAAATGCCATCTCAACAAATGACCAATATAAAACAAAAAGTGTTGAGATATTTAACTTTTTTTATAGTAAGATTTTAAAATCAGTGTGTATTTTATACTTACAGCACATGACAATTGGAAATACCCATCTTCAAGTGCTCATACCCATGTGTAGCTGCCAGCTGCTATATTGGATGGAGAAACTCTAGTTTATTTCTCCCCTTTGGCCCAACTGAGAACAGTTGCTTTGTGCCAAGAGATCAAATTTGAAGTCACTACCACTAATAGACATTCTGACTAAGGGCCCAAACACATCTCTATTCCGTAGGTCAATTCAAATTGTGAGGTCAAAGCACATTTTGCCATATTTCCCAAGTCTCCGACAAATGCAGAAAAGAGGCCCACATCTTCATTTGGCAGAAGGTCTAAATTCTGAGGCCTCCTGTGAAATACATGAAGAATTTTTCTGCCAAATAAAAAGGAGGCTGATTGTTCTTAGTATCAAGGGAGTGCTTGGCAGCTGAACATTTACAAAACATCTCTTTCATCTGCCTGGTGGAAGAGCTGACCAAGGCTTCCCAACTTGTCATCCTCCCAGGGGTGTTGAACAGATGCTAAAGATGCAGGTGAGAGCACCTGTCCTGCTCAGGCAGCTGTGTTCCAAGCAGGAGCCTCATCACAAGGCCCCTCACAGGAAAAGGTTTCTCTTTCCAGTTTCGTCAGCCTCTTCCAGACATTCTGTTTGCTGTTCTGTGCTGTATTCACTTTTATTACAGCTTCTTTCATCTGATTTCCAAAATCCCTGTTTTCAAGGTCACCTAGCCTAAGACCTCTTGTCACTGCCGCTCACCATCTTCCCAGGCACCTGGGGCAGAAACCCTCTTTCTCCAGATCAAGTCCACCTTCAGATCATGGTTCCTTGACCTCTGCACTGCACCTTGAATCCATCCCTTCCTGTCCCTTTGCTATTGTTCAGACTTACACTCACTTCCTTCTTGCTTGGCCCAATTATTGAACCAATCTCTTAACGGGCCCCCTTTCTCCAATTTCCCTTCCCATACTCCTCACTTCAATTTGTCTTCTACCCTGCTGCCAGGGTGAGTTTTCTAAAATAGAAACTAAATCAGGTCACTTTTTCGGTTTCAAGACTTTTATTGACTCACTGTTGTCTACACAGTGGATTTCAATCCTTTTTTATAAGCAGAGGAAGCCCCAACTTTTTCAATGAGGTGTTACCAGGAACCCCAGGATAGAAAAGAGATAAAATCTGAGCTGCTCTGGGTGAAGTGCGGACAGAGACCTCAGAACCTGCCCTAAGGTCCTCTAGCCCCACCTCCTCTGGGCCCACGGCAGCTCCAAGAAATCCTGACGTGCTTCTGGATTCAGCTGTAAACTATAAAAGTAGCTGGAACCCTACTGCCCAGTGGGAAGCCCATGCTCCCTGGCCTGGCATTCAGGGCCCTATGGAATCTCAGTCCAACCCACCTTCTCAGTGCCATCACCTGTCACTGCACTGCACAACACCTCCAAGTCCCTGCTACACAAACCACACATGACCCCAATGTGTCAGGCATTTCTGAGGCCTCACCCTGTGGCCACGCAGTGTCCTCTGCCAGGTGTGTCCTCCTGCTCATCCCTGTCTGGTAAGATCCCAGTTGCCTTTCCAGGTATAGCACCATCACTCTGTATGAACTCTTCCCTTATGAACAACCTGGATGAACTTCCATTATGAATTCACCCCTCCCTCCTCTAAGAATCCTATTGAATTTATCATTTGACCACTCACCACATCTGTTACCTGGACATGTTTCTCCTAGCAATATTGTGGGCAAGGGCCCTTGATTATCTTTCTAATCCTGGCCCAGATGTCAATAAATGTTTGTGGCATCATGAAGTTAAGACCGTGTCCCTATTCTATTATCAACAGAGGTGAGTGAGCTATTCTCTATTCCATGAGAAATTCGGAGAATCTTCAGGGCAAGAAAGAGGTCAAAGAGCCCTGAATTGGGAATTTGCGCCACACTGTATTTATTTATTCATTTATTTATTTATAATTGAAGTATAGTTGATTTACAACATTGTGCTAATTTCTGCTGTACAGAAAAGTGATTCAGTTACATATATATATATATATATATATGTATATATATATATATATGTATATATACACATTCTTTTTTAAAAGATTCTTTTCCATTATGGTTTATCATAGGATACTGAATATAGTTCTCTGTGCTCTGTAGTAGGACCTTGTTGTTTATCCACTCCATAGATAACAGCTTACATCTGCCAAACTATGTCTTTATATTCAGCCCTGTACTGCTATGGTTTTAATGCTCTTGGAATAATGATAATGATCATTCTTACTGACTAATTTTTAAAAGGCACAACCACATGCCAAGCACTGCTGTAAGTATTTTTCAGGGATCAACTCATTTTTGTTTTACAGATTGAAGGCTGCAGGATTTACTAGATTGAACTCATTTTTCTAGTTGCATTTGGGACTGAATGAGATCTTACAGATCCTCTCCTGCAACAATGAGGAAACCGCCAGAGTCACCAGACAGGGAGTAAAATGACCACTTCAGGTGACTCAGCAGGTTGCAGAGCTGGCTGGTGGCAGGTCTCCATGCTCTTGGGTGGCTATACTTTTGCCCATGCAGAATTGCTTCTCTGTAACAGGAAATGGCGTGGTACGTGCCAGAGCCACATGTACAAAATGTTTTACAAAGCTTCCTCAGAAGGATATGACACTCAGGTATCAGCACAACTCAGTTCATACCCCAATACTTCCTCACTTAAATGATTTCATTTCAAATTTGATTTATTTTATGTAAAAGTTGCCCCCTAGTAAAAATTATAATCACCAAATAATTTCTCTAACAATGGTATAAGTGGTACCAATAGAAACCTAGGGTAGAAACAACCTCTTGTTCTCAGCTATAGACATGCTAATGACTGCACATTAGATCCCATCCAGGCAGAGTTGGCTGCTGGGTGTGTGTGTGTTGGGGGGGGGCTCAGTCACTCTGGTCCAGGCTGCTACCACATGGCTTCAGGGACACGGCTGTCATGACCCTCGGATGTACACCTGATCACAATCATTTTTAGAGCATGTCATCTTTGTCAGCTCAGGTTGCTCCAACAAAACACCATAGACTGGGTGGTTTAAACCACAGATATTTATTTCTCACAGTTCTAGAGTCTGGAAGTGCTAGGTCAAGGTGCAAGCACATTCACATCTTGGTGAGGACCTGCTTCCAGGCTTATAGACAGCAGCCTTCTGTCCATGATCTCACATGGCATAGAGCAGAAGTTCTGGTTCCTTCCTCCAATCTCAGCATGGAGGCCCCACCTTCATGACCTCATCTAAACCTAATCACCTTCCAAAGACCCCACCTCCAAATACCATCACACTGGGGTTAGGGCTTCAACATATGAATTGGTAAGAACACAAACTTTCGGTCCATGACACATGTCTCGATTCAAAGTGCATTTCCTGAGAGGCAGCATGATATCATGGAAAGAGAAGTGAACCTGAAGTCAAAACTCCCACCAATGACCCACTGACCTTTGGGGTAATCAGTTAATATGGCCAAATCTCAGATTTATTTTAAGGAAATGTTATCAACTCTACTGGCCCTGCCTAACTGGGGTCACTGTGAAACTTCAAGGAGATGTGGGTAAAGAGGACTGGGATGAGTAAATACTTATTTTTCTTCTTTAGAGAGTGACCATATTTGGAGAATGTTATCCAGAACTGTTTTCTCCCTGCATCCCAGAAAAAGGAAGTGACATAGCCATGATCCACAGTCCAGGATGAACACAACAGAGCCTGGGCATCACCCCTCCCTAGCACTCTATCCTTCACCTAAACTGTTTTAGAATGACGTTAATTCCATTCTTCTTTTCTTAATCTAGGAATCTGTAGAAACTTTTGTAAACCCATATATTAAATCTTACAATTTGTAATTGCAGGCTAGAAGGACATCAAAATAATATTTATTGAATGCATTAAGGTGCTAAGCTCTTGATACATAGTTTCATCTGACCCTCAGGGCAACCCAACAGTGGTATTGTCACAGCCCCTCTTCCAGTCCACTGTTCCAGAATTTGAGGGTCAGGAAAGTTAAGTAACTTGCCCAAGACCACACTAGTGGAAAGTGGCAGAGATTCAAACTCAAGTTTGCATGACCAAATCCAGTGCTTTTCCCATTAGCCCTAGATGCCTCAACAAGAAAAAATAATCTCACAAACCTGGAGAAAAAGGAAAACAACAATAACAATGTGATTTCGGCATGGTGTCCACTGATGCTATTTCATAAATGTGCAACTAACATTCATATTTTGATAAAAGCAGTAATTGCCATATTAGGGGAAAACAAATTAGTTATTTTTTGGTTTTGGTTTTGGTTTTGGTTTTGGTTTTTTTCCTTTTTATTCTCTCTCCTGAAAGTTAAAAAAATATACTTTGGGCTTGCTAACCTAAAAGGGCAAAAGGGTGATGCCGTGAATTAATGTGCTTCCAAGGTCGCTTCATTTGCATGCACTGCAGAGGTGCAGAGATGTAGGGACCCGTCACTAAAGGACTTCCCCGCCACATTCCTTTCTGGGGCTAATGCCTTCACCTGGGTATTTTTTAAATTCTGCTACTTTAAGGTGTACAAATGCGAGTTCAAATTCCTCCCTGAAACACCGGGGCGGCGGGGTGGGGGGGAGGGGTAGCGGTTCACAATGCACCCTCAGCTTTAAGGGTCACCCCGTCTTTCTACAGTGCCCTCCACCCTAAGACCTCCCCCACTCTCCTTCCCCCCTCCCCTGTCTCGCCGCGCGGGGTGCTAGGAAGGCCGGGCTGGGCGAGGGCCGAGGGCTGCGGCGACCTGGTGGCGGAGGCGCATTGTGAAGTGGCCGGAGCGTCACAGGCGGCCCGGATCCCCAGGATCGGAGAGCGGGGCGGGTCTCCGCAGCGCCCCCGCGAGGTCCCGGGACCCTGGCTCAGATGCCGGGCGCGCGGGGAGGGAGCATGGAGGGCTTCGGCCGCTTCTCCCCGCGGCCCCACTCGGTCCTCTGGGAGCCCCCGCCGCCCCGCGACGAGCGCGCATCCTCGGCGCTGCTGGGCGGGTCGCGGCAGCAGAGCAAGCCTGGCCTGTGCTCCTGGGCCGGGACTCCCGGCGAGGGGAGCGAGGCCGCGGCGCCCTGGCCGCACCTACGCTGCTCGCCCACCCCGCTGCCCCGCCGGCGCGGGTATCCCGACTCTCCGCGTGAAAGCAGCAGCCTGACCGACGTGGCCCGGAGGCCCCCAGACCGCGCCAGGAAGCACCGGCCCCGCAGCCGGCGCCTGGAAGATGCCTGGGGGGAGGCAAGGACCAAGCCCCAGGAGCTGGGAGGCAGCCCGCACAGCCCGGCCTGGCAGCCGCAGCCCCTGCTGCAACCGCAACAGCCTCAGCCCTGCCAGAACTACCCTCCGGCCGGGGGAGATTCGCCCCCACCTTACCCGCCGGGAGCCTACACTCCCCAGACTGGAACTTTCAGGGTAGAAAAGGTGCAGAGCGGAGACCAGTTGGCAGCGCCGGCCTACAGAGGTCTAGGTCGCTGGTCCCTTTCCTCGGTTCACACGGAGAAGTCTTCTGTACCCTCCAGAGAGTTCGGGATGCAGTCAGGTTGCAAGTACATCCAGAAAAGACACAGTAATGATCCGGTGGGGTCACTAGCCAGCCAGTACTCCCAGTCCTCGGTCTCCGGTAAGGCGATGCAGAAGCAGCACACCCAGATTCTCAAGAACAAGCTGGAAGAGGCAGTAATATCCTCCAGGGACCAGAAGATTGTGGCCCTGGTGCTGACCCGGCTCAAAAAGGCCCAAAGGATGCGGGAGCTGCAGCAGCAGGCGGCTCTAGCCTGGGAGGAGCTGAAGCGCTCGGACCAGAAGGTCCAGTTGACCCTGGAGAAGGAGCGCAAGCTGCTGCTGCAGCAGAGCCAGGAGCAGTGGCAGCAGGAGAAGGAGCAGCGCAGGGCTCGCCTGAGCGGGGAGCAGCATGTCCCAGGGCGGGACAGGCAAGTGTTGAACACGATCCAGCAGGAGAGCGAGTGGAAGGCACAGCTGGAGGACCAAGAGAACCAGCGCCAGGAGAAGCTGGAGGGGGCCCCCTCTGAGCCCGAGCCCGAGCCCGAGCCCGAGAAGCAGTACCAGGTGCAGCCCCTGAAGGAGGAGGAGAGGATGCTGCAGGACCTGCGGGAGCAGAACAGTCTGCAGCTGCAGAAGAGCCTGAAGCAGGCCTGTCTAAAGAAGCATGTGCACACCACCAAGGGCCAGAAAAAGATCCAGGAGACCAATCTTAGCTCCCTAGTCAACTACCAGGCCCGGAAGGTCCTCATGGACTGCCAGGCCAAGGCTGAGGAGCTCCTCAAGAAGTTGTCCCTGGAACAGAGTTCCCAGTGGTCCCAAGAGATCCGCCAGGGCCTGATTAAGGAGCATCACCGAGAGCCCAAGGAGAAGGTCCAAAAGGAGGAGGGGCAGTTCCAGCAGGTCAAGTGGTGTGCGGAAGAGTCGGAGGGGCAGAGGAAGGAGCCCAAGCGGCTGCCGGTGGAGCTCGCGGACCAGAAGAGCCTGCAGACCAGGAGTAACGTCCACAAGAACATCAAGGACAAGGCGCAGCACATTCGAGAGCTCAACATCCTGCGGGAGAAGAATCATCACATTCTGAAGCTGAAAGCCGAGAAGGAGGAAAAGTGCCACATCGAGGGCATCAAGGAAGCCATTAGGAGAAAAGAGCAGAGGATGGAGCAGATCTCACGAGAGCAAGACGCAACCTTCGAAGAATTCCGAAAAATCTCCAGGGCCTGCAGGACAGATAAGGCGAGAACGTTTGCCAACAACTTCTTTGATGGGATAGCCCGGGAGGCCCAGGTCCGAGCTGGGCAGCAGAGAGGGGGCTACCGAGAACCTGAAGACAAATAGCTTACAGCCCAGGCTGCTAGACAGAGATGTGGCAATGTGATTCATTTTATAATCTGATTATAATTGCGCATTCATTTTTAGAAAGAATATAAAATAGCTGCAATTTCCTCTCATGAACTAGTTTATTGATTCATTTGGTTAGTTGAGAGGGTTGGGATAGAAATTTGGGGATTTTAAGAAAATTGCTTGCCTTTGTACATTTGGATTTAAATAAAAAATATTCATTTAGCTCTCAGGTAATCTTAGAAGCATATCAGACACATCTTTGAGGAACCAGAGAAAGGGGGATACAGTGCTGTGTCATGACTTAAGTCTTTTGTTGTCCCAGAATTTATGAAAGGGTGAAGTGTGATGCACCTGTCATAAGAAATCTCCAAGAAAAAAAAAAAAAAAGTGTGTGCGTGTGTTGGGTGGGGGGTGGGGGAGGATTTCTGTAAACAAGTATATTTGGGAACACAGTATACTACATCCTCTCTTGGGAGTTCATAATGCACGTGAAATTTTTAAGGATTGAAAAATTTTGCAGTAAAGAAACATTTGATTAACCTACTGTTTTTCACAAACCACGGAACCCTTTTTTCTCTTGGATCATTCCGTGGAATTGATGTTCTATGAAATATTTTTGGAAACAGCTCTATAGATCCTCCCAGGCTCTATGTCTTTGGCCTTCCCTTCCTGTGTTAATAGGAAGTGTTTATAATTCCTTTAGCACTACTGATTGACTGCACCACTACAGACATGCTGTCCAAGAGCTCACTACAATCTTTTGGTCCAATTCTTTTTTTTTTTTTCCCCTTTTGGTCAGTCTCATCAAGTTCTTCAGAACAAAATTCTATTAGAATACTTTTCTTCCCCTCTTTTTCTCCTTTGTTTCTTCTGAAGGAGGTATGTGATGTCATTCTCTCTACCCACATTGTGTCTGATTAACCTAACCAGTCTCTGAATTAATGACTAAGCATGATTCAGGAACATGGCATTTTAAAAACAAGGAGCCAGAAGTTAAGTAGAATTTAACACATCACATCTCAAAGGCTCTGTCAAAAAATTCTAAAGGTGTTCTTTATATGCCCAATGAAACATCTGTCTTTCAAAAAAAATGAGAGAGCGAGAGAGAGAGAGAAATGGAAAAATAGAAAGAATAAGCCCTACTAGGAGATTTTTGTCTTCTTAGTATTTTATGACACGGAAGGTGACCTGGCAAGGGGTTTTGTGCCAAGGTCAGTGTGAGAGCCATATTCTCATCTCATGTGATGGAAACTGGGCCCACTTTCCTGCCGTGGTTCCCCTCTGGCTGCTCTTCCCAATGAGGCTTACTCAGGCCCTCACTCCTTTGCTCAAAATAGAAAGGCTCATACATCTTGCCTCAGTTTCCAGTCTGAATAGTCTCTTCTCTTCACCCAAGCTAATGCTTTTCCAGCCAAATTCTGTGTACATTCCCAGCATTCTAGGAAAGTGCTTAAAATGTCTCAGACAGGTGTCCTGTGAATCTAACTCTTCCTCTTAACATAGGTATATGACTTGGGGGAAGTTACCTTCCTGGGCTTCAGTTTCCTCATGTATAAAATAGAATTATATTTCATACTGCAAAGGGATATTGTCAGGGATGATTAAATAAATTAATGTAAGGTGTCCAGCATACTGTCCAGAACCTAATACACACAAAGTAATTAAATATTGCAGTTTTTATTGTATTACTGACTTCCCATTTTTGTCAATTCCATTCTCCCTATCTCAATGCCTTCTCACCAGCTGCCTCCTCCCATCATATCCAAGTCTGATTTTTCTGAACTTAGCTCACATCCTGCCTCTTGTATGAAATGTGGGACCTCCCTGTATGCTCCATCTCAACATCAGCCTGCTCTGACAAGCTGCTCAGCTCATGGCTTATTGAGCACTTAGAAGTTGCTGCTTTGTTGGCAAATCCATTTTGCAAGCCCCATCTTGGCTTCCAAGCTGGACTGTATGCTACTTAGGGCCAGGGTCGTTGTCTTAGAGTTCTTTGTATCCACACTTAACATGGTGGTCAATATACAGTCAAAAGCCATTAAGCAGAATATTTTGACCCCACATCCATATATCCCACACTTTTACCCGACTAATGTTCTTTGCTCTTTGCTACGAGAAATACAGACTTTTATTCTTTTTTTTTTTAAAGCTCCTTATTGGACTATAATTGCTTTACACTGTTGTGCCAGTTTTTGCTGTACACCAAAGTGAATCAGCTGTATTTATACATCAGACTTTCATTCTTTTATCTAATTCTTTATGAATATTACTTGTAGAAATAGTCAATAGAGAATAAAACTAACAGAAGATGAAATACATTTACTTTCCCCTATTTTTTCATATGTATTCCCAGTATAAATATATATATGTTTGACCCCCACCCTTACCCATGCCCCCAGAGACACCACGGGGAGCCTAGACTTTTACCCTCACCAGGATGTAACAAGGAGCTCCCCACACTGGCCATGTCAGTTGATACCACTTGGGGAGCCTAGACTTTCAACAACTACCGTCACCACTACCACCACCACGCACTAACAGGGCACCCCTCTCTCTGCCCACTGAATGGTATCAGATAAAGCCTAGTGGAGAGGAGTTATATCACCATCCAGCAGTAACAGTCCCCTTGGTGTCAATAGATGTCATGTAGGGAGCAGTAATGAGCCACTTTTAGCCCTCCCAGCCAGAGAGGGATCAGTGGAGGCCTAGAGGGGAGCCAACACCCCCACCTCCACCCAGAAGTGAGGAAGAGTGCCCCCTCCCCCCACTCAGGTGGCAGTGGAGGCCAAGTGGGGAGCTGGACTTATACCCCTGCCTGGCAATAATAAGGCCTCAACCTTTTTCCCTTTCTAGAACAGTGTGAGAGGAAGTCAGATAAAACAGAAAATCTGGTCTTATAACACTCAAAATATCCAGGTTTCGATTCAAAATCACACTTCATACCAAGAACCAAGAATATCTTGAGTGAAAAAGACAACAGGTGTCAACATGAGGATGACAAATGTTAGAAATATCTAAAGATCTTAAAGCAGCCATGATAAAAATGCTTCAAGCAATTATGAACACACTTGAAACAAGTGAAAAGTAAAGTTGTCTTGGCAAAGAGAAAACCTCAACAAAAAATACAAGGTATAAAGAAGAACCAAATGGAAATTTTAGAACTGGAAAATACATTAACAAAAATAAAAACCTCAGTGGCTGAGCTAAACAACAGAATGGAAGGAACAGAAGAAAGAATCAGTGAACTGTAAGACAGAACAATAAAAATTACCAACTCTGAGAAATAAAAAAATTAAGAAAAAAAAAATTAGCAGAGCCTCATGGACCTGTGGGACTATAACAAAAGTGCTAACATTCATGGCATGTCCCCAGAAGGAGAGGAGAAAAGAGCTAACCCTACATATTCAAGAAGTTGAGTGAACCCCCCAAAAGAGTAAACCCATAGAAATCCATAAGACATATCATAATCATATTTCTAAAACTGAAGAAAAGATTCTTGACCAAGAGAATAATAAAGTAAGCCACAGACTGAGAGGAAACATTTGCAAAAGAGTGCCTATTTTAATATGAGATAAAGTGCACTTTAGAGCAAAAAATTACCATAGACAGGAACATTATAAACTTATAAGAGAGTCAATCTACCGAGAAGACATAGTTCTAAACATGTATGTGTAAACAACAGAACTACAAAATATATGAAGCAAAAACCAATGGAACTGGAAAAAGAAAATCACAATTGTAGCTGGAGAGTTGAACACCCTTCTCTCAACAATTGATAGAACTTCAAAAAAAAATCAACAAAGATACAGAAAAACTTAACACCATCAACTAACAGGATTGATTCAACAGTTATAGTAAACCCCACCCAGAAATAGCAGAATACATATTCTTTCCCAGTGCATGGAACAAATAGCAAGAGAGAACATATCCTGGTCCA